>NC_138353.1:18817225-20017225 GCF_046562875.1 Panthera onca | reverse complement strand
GGGGGTCCTCTTGTCTTTCCCTTCTCAGAGGGGCCTCCCTGACAATCCCTCAAAATCATTCTCTGGAACTCCACTTGTCTCACAGCATGACCCCTGATGACTCTAGTCCCTCACTTACTGCCCCCCGCAGAATGGAAGCTTCTTGAGAGCAGGCAATCTTCTTGTCTTTATCAACCCTGGAACTCAAGCACTTCCCTCCTTACTCAACATCTGGTAGAAGCTTAAGAGAGATTTTAGTTTATCTCAAAGATGCAGAATAATTGGGGGCACCTGGGTGGCTCAGTCGGTTGAGCATCCGACTTTGACTCAGGTCACAATCTCACCATTCATGAGTTCGAGCCCCACGTCAGGCTCTGTGCTGACAGCTCAGAGCCTGGAGCCTGCTTCAGATTCTGTGTCTCCCTCTCTCTCTCTGCCCCTCCCCTGCTCATGCTCTGTCTCTCTCTCTCTCTCTCTCTCTCTCTCTCTCAAAAATAAACATAAAATAAAAAAAATTTTTTTAAAAGATGCAGAATAATGAAAACTAGTTCCTATGCACAATGAAAATCAGAGAATCTGGCTTTAGACAACTGGCAATTATTCAAAAGGTGGTTTTTTTTTTTTTTTAGGTTTATTTATTTATTTTGAGAGAGAGAGAGACAGTGCCAGTGGGGTAGGGGCAGAGAGACAGGAGAGAGAGAGAATCCCAAGCACTGGCAGTGCAGAGCCCGATGTGGGGCTTGAACTCAGGAACCATGAGATCATGACCTGAGCCGAAATCAGAGTTGGACACTTAACCAACTGAGCCACCAAGGCGCCCCCAGAAGTTTCTGAGTATAACCCAGTCTTCACTTTCTAGGCACTAGTCATTCATTCACACCTACTAGAGATGAAACACCAGGACTGCAATGAAGAAAACTTGTCTTCATCCTCAAGGTAATAGAGTATAGAGGGAAGGCACCCAAGTACTTATTATGTAACAGAGAATTATGGGAAGTGCCAAGGGAAAGGTAAAGACAAATTTGGTGCTGCGGCGGCACAGGGAGGGAAGGGCTCCTTCAGGTCTGGAGGTCAGCAAGGGGACCTCTTCCCGTTGGGAGAAAATCACAGAGGCATTTAGATTGGGTCATCAAAGATGGCCATTGCTCTCACATGTGGGAAATGAGATGGAAAAGTATTCTAGGAATAGGGAACAGCACGAACAATGGAAAGAAGCAAGACATTAGTGGCTGTGTTCTAGAAATAACAAATACTCCAGTTTCCTGGAATACAGCAAATGCAGAAGCCTCTGAGAAGGGGAGGCTAGAAAAATGGGCTGGTAGTAAGAGTGGGGATTGTTCCCACTTAAGAATTTTTATATGTGACTAAGGAGAACCTGTGCCCTAGCGAGGAGCACCCACTGAAATTGGTCCCTTGAAAGACTAATCAGGCAGTGGTAGGCATGAAATTGGGAGTATGAGCCTACACTGACAGAGTGATAAGTTTTGGAGGGAAGCATTCCAGGCAGAAGGAACAGCAAAGGCAAAGGCCTGAAGGAACAGAAGAAATGGCTGGAGCGTGCGGGGGGCGGGGGGGGGGACGAGGGGGGACGGGGGGGACGAGGGGGCGGGGGGGGGGGGAGAGCGGCGGGGAGGATGAGGAGCAACGGGTTTTAAGGAGGGCAGTTAGCACGATCAGATGTCCGTTTTAAAAGAACGCCTCTGGCTGCCTGGTGGAGAACAGACCTAGATGAAGAGCAAGACTGGAAACAGAGAAATAGCGAGAAGCTGCTGCAGCGGTCCAGATAAATGCTGGAAACCGGGGTGGAGGCGGAAACAGCAGCCAGAAGATATGTTTGGTGGGTGGAATCTATGGAACTTGGCTGATGGGTGCGCGCGGTGGGGAGTGGAGGGAGGAATCTTAAGAACGACTTCCCATTGGGGGATTTTCAGTAGTAGAGTAGGTCTGTGCCGGCAGGAGTGCTCCCAGACACCGGAGCAAAAGTTGCAAGGGAGACAAGGCGACTCCGGTCTGACTGAGGCCGACCCTGGGATAGAGGATGCTTTCGAATACAAAAAATCAGGGCTTCTCGAAAGGAAAACCATTTCCTTTAGTGCTGCTACCTGGCTTCAACCTCAGGCCAATCCCAAGCCGTTCCCTCTTAACTCCAAGCTCCCGGGGTCTACTTACAAACTGGCTCTTGCGGCCTCTGCGAAACCCCAGGAGCATCCTTGCTGCGGGGAGGGGCCGGACCAGGGCTGGATGGACGTGCGGATACCTTCACAAGCGAGGGCCGCTCCCTAGAGCTTGCGCCCCTCCCGCGGGCCTAGCCTCAGACGCTATTTCTACGAAATGCACTTTGCAACAACGTCATCCTCCACTGGCTTTGCTTTCTCTTCGACCAATCATAGCCAAGGTTACTCCGCACCCGTCGCTCTTGGCAACCAGTCGTCCCCGTTCAAATGCTCTCGGGGTGGAAACAGTGCATAGTCCGTTCTCTTATTGGTCGGATCACATGTCGATCTTTGATGCCATAGCTTATCCGACGCCGTGGGAGGCGGAGGGCGGGCAGGATGAAAAACTGGTCCGCTCGCCGAAGGGAACCCGGAAGTGGGGCGTGGCAAGTAAAGGTGCAGGATCCTCTGGCTGTGGTTGAGGTGGGGTCTAGCTGGGCTCGGCCCCCGCCCAGGACCGGACTAAGGAGCCACCACCCAGACGGAGCGGGGGTATCAGGACCCAGCAGGTGACGGGACTGAGGGAGGCGGCTACCAAGACAGGAATCTCCTGGGTTTTAGATTTTGGGAAATAATCCAGTCTTTTAAAGAACAGTGCAGATGGGCTCCTGCCAAAGAGGTCCCGGCTTTCAGTGGAACGTGGGGCCGTGTGCAGGAAAGCCAGCTCAAATTCTGTCTTCTGTTCTTTTTTTTTTTTTTTTTTTTTTTATCAGATCGAGACAGCCGATGGCTAGGAACGCGCCTGAGGGCACAGGTCCCATGCACGTGCCTTTTGGGCATATTGTGGCCAACACGAAATGGCGCGGATCGAAGCTCCTGCAGGGGATGCAAGGTCGGTGGGCTGCCCTGTGCAAAAGCCCTCTTCTAAACTTTTTAAAAACGTCCTACCTACTGTCGCCTTTCGCCCAGCGCTCACGGAAGTCATTTTTCTTGTCTGTGTTCTAAGGGAAAATTAAAATCGTTTTTGAGGATGGCCTGACACCGGTAGATTTTTACGTGTCAAGCAGATCTTGCATTCTTTATGTCACCGAAGCTGATTTGGTGGCAGGAAATGGCTACAGAAAGAGGCTTGTTCAGGTTAGAAACGTAAGTACTGAATGGAAGAAGCTGAAATTGAAAATTGACTTCCACCTGCCTCCCCCGCCCCCCTCCTTTGGAATAACTTCTATAAAACCATTGGCCATTCCAAGCACTCTTGGACTGGTAGTTTTCTTAAACCCCGAAGGTAGTTTTGTTACACAGTGGTTTACTGTTTTTTTCTTCCTCTGAAGTCCAGTAATCTTCAAGCGATCGTGATAGTTGAAAAAACGCAGATGAGTGAACAGTACTTCTCGGCCATACAGAAGTTTACTGTGCTGGACCTTGGGATGGTGTTGCTTCCAGTGACCAGCCAGATGGAAGCATCCTGCCTTATTATCCAGTTAGTAAGTAGTGATTCCCACTCCTCTGCAGGAACGCTGCCTTACAGACTATCACCTGACCTTCCTGGATCTTTTACTCTAGGTGCCGCACTTGTTATGGTTGCCATCCATCAATCCAGTCTAAAGGAATCCTTATTCACCCTTGGTCAACTGCAACCAGAAGCACATGATCCTTTTTTTTTTTTTTTTTTTTCAGCCTGGTTCTCCATTGTCCTCACTGATTATTCAGCTTGGCTGTACTATTTCGACTTGGCTGTACTTTAGAATTTCCTGGGAAGCTTTTAATGTTTATTTATTTTTTGAGAGACAGAATCCAAAGCGGACTCTGTGCTGACTGCAGAGAGCCCTATGCAGGGCTTGAACTCACAAACTGTGAGATCATGACCTGAGCCGAAGTCCCACGCGTAACCGAGCCACCCAGGCGCCCAAGAATTTCCTGGGAAACTTAAAAAAAAAAATTTTTTTTTAACATTTATTTATTTTTGATAGTGCACAAGCAGGGGAAGGGCAGAAAGAGAGGGAGACACTGCAGGCTCCCAGCTTTTGGCAGACAGCATGATGGGTGTGCTCAACCCATGAACGTGAGATCATGACCTAAGCCAAAGTCAGACATTTAACCAACTGAGCCACCCAGGCACTCCTCCTGGGAAAGTGTTTAAAAACAGTGATACATGAGCCTTACTTCAGACCAATTAAAAATCAGAATGTCAGGGTGGGTCCTGAGCATCAATTTTTGTTGTGTCGTTGATTTTAAATTTCCCTTTTCATGTGTAGCCAGGGTTGAGAACCGAATTGAAATAATGTAGGCAGCCCCGTGTAGTTCACAGAGCCCTCTTCCATCTGTGCCACATGCCCTCCTTCATTGTTCTTCCCTTGATGGGATGCTATTGTCTGCCTTCCTGTATCCATTGCTAACTGAAGACTGGGTTTCTTCTTTGACAGACAAGATTTCTCCCGGTCCTGTATCAAGCAGGTCCAGTTTAGGTTTTAATTTAATCCCATACACCTGAATCGTTTATTAGTGAACGATAGGAAGATGTTTGAGCTCCTCAAGAGTATGTTTTCATTGCTTTATCCTAAGCATTCTGAAAGTTTAAGTTTTTTAATTTAATTTTTTTTTAAATTTACATCCAAATTAGCATATAGTGCAACAATGATTTCAGGAGTAGATTCCTTAATGCGCCTTACCCATTTAGTTCATCCCCCCTCCCACAACCCCTCCAGGAACCCTCTGTTTGTTCTCCGTATTTAAGTCTCTTATGTTTTGTCCCCCTCCCTGTTTTTAGATTACTTTTGTTTCCCTTCCCTTATGTTCATCTGTTTGGTCTCTTAAAGTCCTCCTATGAGTGAAGTCATATATTTGTCTTTCTCTGACTAATTTCGCTTAGCATAATACCCTCCAGTTCCATCCACGTAGTTGCAAATGGCAAGATTTCATTCTTTTTGATTGCCAAGTAATACTCCTGTGTGTGTGTGTGTGTGTGTAAACACACACACACACCACACCTTCTTTATCCATTCATCCATTGATGGACATTTGGGCTCTTTCCATACTTTGGCTATTGTTGATAGTGCTGCTATAAACATGGGGGTGCACGTGTCCCTTTGAAACAGCACATCTGTATCCCGTGGATAAATACCTAGTAGTGCAATTGCTGGGTCATAGGGTAGTTCTATTTTTAGTTTTTTGAGGAACGTCCATACTGTTTTCCAGAGTGGCTGCACCAACAACATCTCTTGTTGCCGAGTTGTTAATGTTAGCCATTCTGACTGCTGTGAGGTGGTATCTCATTGTGGTTCTGATTTGTATTTCCCTGATGATGTATGATGTGGAGCATTTTTTCATGTGTCGGTTGGCCATCTGGATATCTTCTTTGGAGAAGTATCTATTCATGTCTTTTGCCCATTTCTTCACTGGATTATTTGTGTTTTGGGTGTTGAGTTTGATAAGTTCTTTATAGATTTTGGATACTAACCCTGTATCTGATATGTCATTTGCAAGTATCTTCTCCCATTCTTTCGGTTGCCTTTTAGTTTTGCTGATTGTTTCCTTTGCTGTGCGGAAACTTTTTATTTTGATGAGGTCCCAGTAGTTCATTTTTGCTTTTGTTTCCCTTGCCTCTGGAGACGTGTTGAGTAAGAAGTTGCTGCGGCCAAGATCAAAGAGGTTTTTGCCTGCTTTCTCCTCAAGGATTTTGATGGCTTCCTGTCTTACATTGAGGTCTTTCATCCATTTGAGTTTATTTTTGTGTATGGTGTAAGAAAGTGGTCCAGGTTCATTCTTCTGCATGTCGCTGTCCAGTTTTCCCAGCACCACTTGCTGAAGAGACAAAATGGAATAAAGACAGCTTTATTCCATTGGATATTCCATTGGATATTCTGCTTTGTCAAAGATTAGGTGGCCATATGGTTGTGGGTCCATATCAGGGTTCACTATTCTGTTCCATTGATCCAAGTGTCTGTTCTTGTGCCAGTACCATACTGTCTTGATGATTACAGCTTTGTAGTATAGCTTGAAGTCCAGGATTGTGATGCCTCCTACTTCGGTTTTCTTTTTCAAGATTGCTTTGGCTATTCAGGGTCTTTTCTGGTTCTATACAAATTTTAGGATTGTTTGTTCTAGCTCTGTGAAGAATGCTGGTGTTATTTTGATAGGGATTGCATTGAATATGTAGATTGCTTTGGGTAGTATCGACATTTTAACAATATTTATTCTTCCTATCCAGGAGCATGGAATCTTTTTCCATTTTTTTGTGTCTTGTTCAGTTTCTTTCATAAGCTTTCTATAGTTTTCAGTGTATAGATTTTTCACCTCTTTGGCTACATTTATTCCTAGGTATTTTATGTTTTTGGTGCAATTGTAAATGGGATCGATTTCCTTGATTTCTCTTTCTGTTGCTTCATTGTTGGTGAATAGGAATGCAACTGATTTCTGTGCATTGATTTTATATATCCTGCAACTTTGCTGAATTCATGAATCAGTTCTAGCAGTTTTTTGGTGGAAAATTTTGGGTTTTTCATATAGAGTATCATGTCATCTGTGAAGAGTGAAAGTTTGACCTCGTCCTGGCTGATTTGGATGCCTTTTATTTCTTTGTGTTGTCTGATTGCAGAGGCTAAGACTTCCAATACTATGTTGAATAACAGTGGCAAGAGTGGACATCCCTGTCTTGTTCCTGACCTCAGGGGGAAAGTTCTCAGTTTTTCCCCATTGAGGATGATATTAGCATTAGGTCGTTCATATATGAACTCAAGGTATGATCTTTCTATCCCTGCTTTCTTGGGGGTTTTTATCAACAAAGGATGCTGTATTTCGTCAGATGCTTTCTCTGCATCTATTGAGAGGATCATATGGTTCTTGTCCTTTCTTTTACTGATGTGATGAATCACGTGAATTGTTTTGCAGATACTGAACCAGCCCTGCATCCCAGGTATAAATCCCAGTTGGTCGTGGTGAATAATTTTTTTAATGTATTGTTGGATCCAGTTGGCTAATATCTTGTTGAGGATTTTTGCATCCATGTTCATCAGGGAAATTGGTCTGTAGTTCTTTTTAGTGGGGTCTCAGTCTGGTTTTGGAATCAAGGTAATGCTGGCCTCATAGAAAGAGTTTGGAAGTTTTCCTTCCATTTCTATTTTTTGGAACAGCTTCAAGAGAATAAGTGTTAACTCTTTCTTAAATGTTTGGTAGAATTCCCCTGGGAATCCATCTGGCCCTAGACTCTTGTTTTTTGGGAGATTTTTGATTACTAATTCAATTTCTTTCCTGGTTATGGGTCTGTTCAAATTTTCTATTTCTTCCTGTTTCAGTTTTGGTAGTGTATATGTCTCTAGGAATTTGTCCATTTCTTCCAGATTGCCCATTTTATTGGCATATAATTGCTCATAATATTCTCTTATTATTGTTTTTATTTCTGCTGTGTTGGTTGTGATCTCTCCTCTTTCATTCTTGATTTTATTTGGGTCCTTTCCTTTTTCTTTTTGATCAAACTGGCTAGTGGTTTATCAATTTTGTTAATTCTTTCAGAGAACCAGCTTCTGGTTTCATTGATCTGTTTTACTGTTTTTTTGGTTTTGATAGCATTAATTTCTGCTCTAACCTTTATTATTTCCTGTTTTCTGCTGGTTTTGGGTTTTATTTGCTGTTCTTTTTCCAGTTCTTTAAGGCATAAGGTTAGGTTGTATATCTGAGATCTTTCTTCTTTCTTTAGAAAGGCCTGGATTGCTCTTTCTCGTATGACCGCCTTTCCTGCGTCCCAGAGGTTTTGGGTTGTGGTGTTATCATTTTCACTGGCTTCCATGAACTTTTTAATTTCCTCTTTAACTTCTTGGTTGGCCCATTCATTCTTTAGTAGGATGTTCTTTAGTCTCCAGTATTTGTTACCTTTCCAAATTTTTTCTTGTGGTTGATTTCAAGTTTCATAGCGTTGTAGTCTGAAAATATGCACGGTATGATCTCGATCTTTTTGTACTTGCTGAGGGCCGATTTGTGTCCCAGTATATGTGGTCTATTCTGGAGAACGTTCCATGTGCACTGGAGAAGAATATATATTCTGCTGCTTTAGGATGAAATGTTCTGAATATATCTGTTAAGTCCATCTGGTCCAGTGTGTCACTCAAAGCCATTGGTTCCTTGTTGATTTTTTGATTAGATGATCTGTCCATTGCTGTGAGTTGGGTGTTGAAGTCTCCTACCCTACCATTATGGTATTACTATCGATGAGTTTCATTATGTTTGTGATTAATTGATTTATATATTTGGGTGCTTCCACATTTGGTGCATAAATGTTTACAATTGCTAGGTTTTCTTGGTGGATAGACCCCTTAATTATGATATAATGCCCTTCTTCATCACTTGATACAGTCTTTATTTGAAAGTCTAGATTGTCTTGATAGAAGTATGGCTACTCTGGCTTTCTTTTGTTGACCATTAGCATGATAGATAGTTCTCCATCCCCTTACTTTTAATCTGAAGGTGTCTTTAGGTCTAAAGTGGGTCTCTTGTAAACAGCAGGGATGGATCTTGTTTTCTTATGCATTCTGTTACCCTATGTCTTGATTGGAGCATTGAGTCCATTGATGTTTAGAGCGAGTGCTGCTGAATTCTGTGGTTCAGGTTGTGCAGATTGTTCTGTTAATCCTCAGATCAGTTTTCTAGGTGTGCAGGATGGTTTAGTGTTGGTCTAGCTGTATTTCATGGACGCAAGACACACAAAAAACTTCCCATGCTGTTCTGCCATCTTGGCTCCTCCCCCTGAAAGTCTAAATTTTAATAAATTTTTGTCTCTTACTCCTTTGTGTACTCAATATGGTTTATTTTTCAGTAATTTTTCTGGGGCTCCTGGGTCGCTCAGTCGGTTAAGTATCAGACTCGATTTCAGCTCAGGTCATGATCTCATGGTTCATGAGTTCAAGCCCCGTGTCAAGCTTTGTGCTGGCAGTGTGGACCCTGCTTGGGATTCTCTCTCCCCTTCTCTTGTTGTCCCCTCCCCTGCTTGTGTTCTTTCTCTCTCTCAAAAAAAAAAATTTGCAAAAATAATAATTTTTTATGTCTGAAAAATTAGATTTGTGGTATATGAAAACATTTGTAGTGGTAAGTCAAACTGAACCAAATGGAAAAAAAGTAAAACTAAATTTCTATCAACCTTTAAGAGAACTGCCAGTCCTCTAGAGGGTGCTCACATGCTTTTCCTTTACTTTCTGATTAGGTTCAAGAACAAACCAAAGAGCCCAGTAAGAACCCTTTCCTCAGTAAGAAACGGACTCTGATGCCTGAGCTATCCCTCCTTCGAACTGTGCAGCAGATCCCAGGAGTTGGAAAAGTTAAAGCCCCTCTTCTGCTTCAGAAGTTCCCAAGTATCCAGCAACTCAGTAATGCTTCCATCAGAGAACTGGAGCCAGTGGTTGGACAGGCAGTGGCACAGCACATTCATGCCTTCTTCACACAGCCCAGGTGACGGCTCTTCCCGCAGCCAGGAGCTAGAGCATCTTGTTTTCTTTGCATATTTAAAAATTGAGAACAAAGAAATCTCCTTTCACTGCAACTAATGAAAGATGAGGTGAGGCCTGAATGGAAGCTGCCAGTTGCCCTGCCCTGTTCTCTGGGTTCAGGCGTTTAAGAGAGTGGAGTTAGTGGGCTCTAGGTAGCCCGGCTCTCATCCTGCTAGTGAAAGACGGCCCACTGGGGGGCACCTGGCTGGCTCACGGGTAGAGCATGCCAATCCTGATCTCAGGGTTGTGAGTTCGAGTCCCACGTTGGATATAGAGAGTACTTAAAAATAAAGTCTTTAAAAAAGAGAGAGAGAGAGCCCATGGGGATCTTCCTAAAAGAGTTTAAATTGGGACTCTCAAATTCAGCAAAAAGCCAGCCTGGGCAGATTTTAACATATGACCTTGACCTTGTCTAGCATGGAAAAGTCTAATCAAGTTTCAGAAGGTAGAAGTGACCTTCTAAAGGAAACAAAGCTACAATGAAGCACTATGCTGTGTACCATAAGCCTCTTGTTCCTGGTGACAGGCCCAGTGTTCTTCCAGTCTAGTCTTAATATCACTATGTTTTGAGGGTGCTGCCAGTGTAAACAAACAGTTGTACTGCCTTTTTTTTCCTTCCTTTCCCCTCCCTCCCACCCTCCTTCCCCCTTCCTGGTAGCCACAGTTTGTTTATAGCCACGGAGCATGCCTTCTGAACACAGCCTGGAGTTTGGAAGTCCCTTTTAAAGATAAAAAGCCAGTGTGTATGAGAGGGGTAAAGAATGTGTTTGCAAATGTATAGCCCAACAGTGGGAAGATAGGAAATGGAAAATGGCAGGGGCAGGTGCATCCAGAGAGGAGAGCTAGTGGTGGGGATCAAAAGGTACAATCAGCCACTCAAAAAATAAATGCAATTAAAGATGCACATATGTTTTCAAAGATGCTGAGATAACCTGAAAGCTCCCTAAATCCTGTTTTGTGGTGTCAGTCATTATTAAAAAAAAAAAAAAGACGAACAACAGGAAAGTTTTGTGCGTTAGGGTAGAAACTGTTTGAAAGAGGAGTGAAATATAAGTGGGAAAAAATTTAAAAAACATTAATTCAGGCAAATGAATATGTTTATTTAAATATTTATACAAAAATGGCCCTAACAGCAGTGGACAGATACACTTTCCCAAATGTGGTTGCTTCCCTTTTGATATTGCACACTAGAAAATATTTAAGTTCTTATTAATTCTCAAAAATAGATTTCAATGCCTTTTTTTTTTTTTTTTTTTTTTAGCTATAGAACTTAAACTATGTCAACCGTGAATCCTTACTAGAATCACGGTGTCATCCAACTTGTGAGCAAGAGAGATAGACGGGTAAAAACAAGTCAAACAGAGATTTAAACTAGGATCATTTACACCTTTTACCTGATAAAATGTTTCCAACCCATCTTAGACTCTTAAAATATACAATTACGTACTTCCTACTTTAAACAAACAGAAAAATGTTTTGAGTATCAAACAGTATATCGTCTACCTTGTAGATAGCATCCCCGTCTAACACTGCTACTGTGTTAGCAGCTGGTTAATGACATCAAACCAGAAGCAACAATGCTCCCAGATTGTGTGGTTTGTTTTTGTCTAGTAAGTTGTGACAAATTTGGCACTAGACTTTATCTGGAAATAGCATTCATATTACGTAGAAATAATCATAAAATCTTGTCGTTTCAGATTCACAAATTCCCCTTAGGAAGCAGTTGTTTGGAACACTTCTGAGTTATATTACCTTAGTCAATCGTTATAATCCCTTGACCTGCCTTAATTGGGGGGGGGGGTCATCTGAATTCTGAGTTAAGGAACGATCTGTTACCTAAGCCTGGACACGATGACAAGTAGGACAGCAACAGAGGTAACCCCCTTTAATTCAGATAGTAACAACAAGCTGTAACTGTAGCCATTAAAAATAGCCGTACTTTCAACGCTGTTCTATTTACAATACTTTATATAATAAATAACTTGCAGCAATATGGTGACCCCCCCCACCCGAAATTTCTAGAGGTTTCTTGTGACTTGCATTCACGAAGACCTACCAGTTGTAAGTTTACCCAGTGAGAAAAGGAGATTTGCGAATATTGAGACACTTTCTATTGTGGCACAAATAGGAAGGCGTGGTCAGCACCAGAGACGTTGGCGTTAGGAGCCTGAACGTTTCTGTTTGCTCACGTTAGTACAGAGAACTATCCGAGTTGAGAAGGCTGAAGGGCGAGGGGAGCTTCTTCTTGACCTGAGGCCTCGCAACCCCAACCGACGGGAGGCACAAGGTGCTGGCTGACTTCTGTCTGTTCTTGTTGGTGCCCCAACTCAAAAAAGAAAGCTTCTTCGAGATTTTCTTGGTTTTATCAGTTTTGTCATCATCGTCTATGGCTAAGCAGATCATAGAGTAGGTTTTCTGCATGCCCACAGAGTACGTCGCACACTTATTATGCTGCGCATAGGAAAGAAGAAAAATGGTGTTAGAAACGCTCCAGACAGCTGCTAAACAATTGATGGCAAAATTCTGCTCTTACGGCATCTTCTCGGCAATTAAGCTGATGTAATTCTGAAACCCAGGTGACTGACACTTACATAGGATTAGGTTCTTAAAAACAAGAACAATTGTTTTTTTCTTTTTAGTTTTTTAACATTTATTCATTTTTGAGAGATGGAGAGAGACAGAGCGTGAGTGGGGCAGGGGCAAAGAGAGAGGAGGCACAGAATCCGAAACAGGCTCCAGGTTCTGAGCTGTCAGCACCGAGCCCGACGCGGGGCTTGAATACACAAACTGTGCGATCATGAGCTGAGCTGAAGTCGGACGCTCAACCGACTGAGCCACCCAGGTACCCCAAAACAAGGACAATTTTTAAGGAATAGACTCACTAGTAGTAATTTAGGCGAGGGACCACTACTCACTTTTTAAGGTTCTTACTCTATTTGTAAAAGTAATACATGCTCATGGCCAACAATATGGAAATGTATATACCGAACAGAAGGTATCCCTCCTACCTTGGCTTCCAGGCCTCTCCCCTGAAGTAACCACTATTTCTGTTACTCTTTTAGAGATAATGTTCATATACAGGTATTGTGTGCACATACTAGTGACCATTGTCCTTCCTTAAAAGGAATACGTGACCCACCGGTCTGCCTCTTGCTTTCTTCACCTAATGAACACTGGACTTCAGTCCAGGCTAGCCAGTGTAAATCAACTCCGTTCTCTTGACCATCTAGAATCCATGGTGAAGATGCTAATTAGCTTTACCCCCTATCTTTTAAACGGATGAAATAAATATACATAACAGAAAACTGACCATTTTAACCACATTAAAGGGTACAGTTTGGTGGCACGGAGCACATTCACACGGTTGTTCAGCCATCCCCACCAACCGTCTCCAGAACGCTTTCATCTTCCCCAGTTGAAACTCTGTACCCAGAAGCACTACTATCAACTTTTAAAAGATTGCGCAGGGCTCACTTAAGACATCTGAAGATCCTTGCTTTCTGTAACCTTCCATGCGGGTTATCACCTGCTTCGAAGGTCCGCCTGACATTGAGGTTGCTAAGTTCAAGTGTTTACTGAACATCTACTATGTTCCAGGCACTGGGATCAGGCCTTTAAATATACATACAACATATCTAAAGTGGTGGGGTACACTGTTCATAATAGAAATCGGGATTTGAGAGATGGGACGATAAAGAAGGGTATTCACTCTGGAGTCTGGCTCCTTTGGATGAAGATACCTCTTTTCTATAAAACTGCCATTTAATCCCTCCATACTCTACAAGACATACACACTACACACTGTTTTTAATGAAAACCAATAACAAACCGTCCTGGATGTAGATGTGATGCTCGCAAACATTTTTCAACTTTAACCTGCTTAGACTCCATTATCCATCTTTACAACCACTGCCTTACAGACTCCCTCTCCTCTGCCATAGTTCAACCAACAAATGCCAAGTCTAGTGAAACTCTACCCTCTGCCTCCCCCCAGGCCTGCACTCAAATGGCTGCATGTTACTGGGGAACAGCCACCGAGCCAGCTGGCATCCCTTGGCGTTCTAACCCTGACCCCAAACCCCTACTGGGCACCTCAATCCCTAGCACATTATTCTACCAATTTCATTCCTTCTGGAGGTCTCCTGACGCCCCACACACGTCCTCCTGATACTGCGTTACCTTAATAGCATCTGCCCCTGAAGACCAGTTCTGTGCGCCTGGATCTCCCCCGCCCTCTGGGTGTGCCTTCCTTCCTGCACTCCTGCCTCCCGGCACACAGTTGCTGTGTTATCTATATACACCTACACCACCACCGCCTTTGAAAAGCTTCCCTTTTTCCTATGTCCCCCTCCCAGATTGCACCCCAATGTCTGCCCCCTTTCTGCCATTCCCTTTTTGTCTTGGCCTCCAGCAGCATGCTCCCCACTGCCCATCCCAAATATTCCTGGGGCACCCCCCTGACTCACAGCATTAACGGAGCCCAGTCTGAAACCACTGCACCCGTCCCACTTTATACCAATGAGGAAACAGTCCTAAGGAGGGTAGTAACCTGCTGAAGGCCACACAGCTGGTTAGTAGCAGACAGAGCCTGATTCCAGGGCTGGGGTCTCTGCTACATCAGTAGTATTCCAAATAACGCTCCACGGAGGAGTGCCGGGGGTCCCCACAATTCAGAGAGTGGGGGAGCAGGTCACCAGTCCAACCAGGGCATGGGCTTTATTGTTCTCATTATCTGGTTGTGTTTGAAGCAAAAGCAATTAAAAACAGCGCTCAGTTGCTATTGTCTAAGGCCTTGCGGGTGAAAAGAATAACTATCACGGTTATTAAACACCTATTGTGAATGGAAATGCATCCCATGCTGGCACTGCCCCCCACCCCCGCCCCATTTTCCTGCAGCTCAGAACCATTCCCTGAGGCCTAAGGTCAGTCATTCCACTGGCAGTAAAGCCAGAAGTCCATTCTAGCACGTCTGAGTCTCGAATCCTTGCTTTTCTACCCCGACCTCAGCACTTTCATGGGCCTGGTTCAAAGTTATAGGATGGAAAGATAAGCCCTTCTCCTTGTACAGCTACGTCTTGTGCTGTGCAACTCCCCACCACCATCACGACATCTCTGGTCCTGAGCCCAGCTCTTTTATTTATCCTTCTTTTGGACAAACTTCTTTTGTTTCTGGTTGGGACCCTGATCCCTTGTCCTGCAATTCTATGGATCTGCCCCTAAAAACTCCATTTCTCATGATCCCTTCTCCAAGATGCTCACTGAGTCCCTCGACTTCATCTTCTTTCATTTTTAAATGGAGACATAATTCACGTACCATAAAATTCACCACTTTAACACCATTCTGTGGTTTTGAGCATATTTAGGGTTGTGGAACCACCGTGGGATTTCAGAACGTGTCCTTGCCCTCCAGAAAGCAACCCTGTACCCATCAGTAGTTATTCCCCATTCCCTGACACCCAACCCCTGGCAACCGCTAGTCTACATTGTGTTTCTGTGGATTAGCCTGTTCTGGACGTTTCTTATCAAAGGAATCACAGGATCCATTCACTCTCCAGCCCTCGCTAATCAGAGTTCTGTTGCCATCTCTCCATGAAAAGTGTCCTTTTGTCCGGCTGCCAAATAATAATAGACACGGCTCCGCCTCCCTCCCTCTCCACCTCTTAACTGTATCCTACACAACCAACCGTTCTCTCCTTGATTCCAGAAACTTCTTTATCCTATCTCTCCGAATGCTCCCTCGCAACTTCCTTTGCTACCACTTCTCTTCTAACTGACCTCCAGATGCCTGCGGTGTCTCGTGGATTAGTCCTTGACCCTCAGACCCTCGTGGGCAATTCCATTTAGTCTCTGAACGGCTTTAAATATCATCTCTATGTTGGTGATTCTCAGATATTTCTAGGTCTGACTTTTCTCCCTTGCACTGAAGATTTGAACATCCAGCCGCCTACTTCACATCTACATTTGACGTGTGAAACATTCAAGGTACATCTCTTTGTTTTCTCTCTTCTCTACCTCCCTCGCCCCTGGCCCCCGTTCCCCATCACTACGAAAAAATGGTGCCTTTGTTCAAGCCCCAAACTGAGCGGTCATTTTCCTTTCCGTGACGCCTTCTACACAGATCATCTACAAACCCCTGTCAGCTCTACCTACAAAGATACATCTCAGGGGCACGCACCTCCCTCCACCTCTGTCGTCACCCACCCTAGTGTAAGGTGCTCACGTCGCTGGCCCGCACACGTGCTACAGCCAGCTTCCGCTGCGGCCACCCTCCAGGCAACCAGATGTCCTTCTCAAATACACATCACTCCCTTTCTTAAGAGGCTCACTGGCTTCCAAACTCCCACCACTGCCAGTGGGGCCCTGCCTCCCTCGCATCTCATTTCCTGCCACTCCCTCCCTTGTTACCACGTTCCAACTGAGAGGCCTTCTTTCTGTTCCTCTAGCAGAAGCCTCTTCCTGCTACAGGGACTCTGCACCTGTCGATCCCCCTGCCCAGGATGCTCCTCTCGCGCCTCCTCAAATGGCTGGCTCATCCCTGTCACTCACGTCTCTGTGCAAGCCCTGCCTAGAGGAGCCTCTCCCCGCCTCCAATCGTTCTGTCGCGATACACAGTTTATTTTCTGTACCACACTTATCAAAAATCACAACCACTTATTTGCTTATTTAGGGCCAGCATTCTGGGGGCAGGGACCTCATCAGCCTGGTTTAGCTGGAGCTCCAACACCTAGGAAGGGCCTACACACAGGATGCCCTGCCAACACCTGAAGAATGAACCCTGTCATAGAGGGAAGAGTCAAAGGCCCATAATTAAATGTGACCAAGTGTGGAAGAGAATGTACACGGTTTCTCCTGCTGAGGGAGCACGAAGGCTATAACTGCACACGTGAATGTGCACAGGCATCAAACACTTCCCAAGATCTCACGGGGAACAGCCAGCACTGCCTCTGACGTGTGGGGAGGGACTTCCACACATCGTCTCGTGCCCTTCTGTAGCATTTGAATATTTTTTTTTACCATAAGTACATATGACTTTTGTAACAAATAACTTAATCAGAAAAATAAGTGGTTCTTTTATGTACAGCATTTTTTAGTTTTCCAGCGATCTCTGGCCCAGGGTGTCTGGGGCAGGTCACCGATGCAGGCAGGCGGTGGAGGGTCTGCTGACACAGCTGGGGCTGGACTCACACCAACCCCACTCTGCGCTGCTGTTTCCTGTCGGGGTGTGAGCACTCACCATGGACGAGGTGAAGTCCAGGAGGCTCACGACCTTCATCTCCACGTCGTCCTTGCCTTTGCCCTTCAACAGTTTCATGACCTCGCTCACCGTCAGCCACTTGCAATCCACGTCTCGAATGGACACAATATAATCCCCTTCCTTGGCTCCTGCCAGCTACACACAGCAGGATTTAAATGAAGGTCAGTGTTCTGTTCATTCCAACCCCTGGATCGGTTCCCAAGTGCATTAACAACACAGGTATTTGCATAAGTCTGCTTCAAGACAGCATGCATGAATCCGTTGCTCTCTGGGCGAGTAAGACCCATGAGAGGCCTTTCACACGGTCCGTCTTTTTACAGAGAGGAACCCTAAATTCATTCATACACCCAGATATATTTGTTTGGGCAGCTTTCTTTCTGTTAGGCCTGTTTGACTGCTTGCAAAGATACCAGTAAGTTTTGCTCCCCATCTACGGTGGCACACACTTACCGCAGCAGAGCAGTAAGGGTCCAGGAAGTGGACTTGAACTGGGGAGTTTCCTCTCAAGGTGAACCCCAAATCCCCTTCTTCTGCAGTGAAGTGAATGCTGCGAGGAGGTGTCCATTTCTTGTTCGCCGAAAACACCGACAGGGGGCCCTGCGGAACAGCATCGTTAGGTGCAGGATCCGAAGGCTGAATCAAGCACTTGAAAGCTGAGGGGCTCCTGGCTGGCTCAGTTGGTTAAGCGTCCGACTCTCAATTTCCGCTCAGGTCATGATCTCGCGGTTTGTGAGTTCGAGCCCCATGTCAGGCTCTGGGCTGAGCGCACGGAGCCTGCTTGGGATTCTCTCTCTCCCTCTCTCTGTCCCTCCCCGTTTGCTCACACACTCTCTCTCTCTCTTTCATTTAAAAAAATGAAAGCTACGGGAAATGTCACCTTGTTGTCCTTGCAGATGTCACCTGGCCTTGCTCAGAGACTAATGACAGCGTCTGGGATAATACATGCTACAGCAGTCACACAGGAACATCCAACTGCCATTTTCTCTAAAATATCCAATATATTTTAAAGAAAATGTTCTTTAAAATTTTTTTTTAACATTTATTTATTTTTGAGACAGAGAGACACAGCATGAACGGGGGAGGGTCAGAGAGAGAGGGAGACACAGAATCTGAAACAGGTTCCAGACTCTGAGCTGTCAGCACAGAGCCTGACGCAGGGCTTGAACTCATGGACCACGAGATCATGACCTGAGCCGAAGTCGGATGCTTAACCGACTGAGCCACCCAGGCACCCCTAAAGAAAATGTTCTTTAAAAAGTCATCTTATGGGCACCTGGGTGGTTCGGTTGGTTAACTGTTTGACTTCGGCTCAGGTCATGATCTTGAGGCTTATGAGTCTGAGCCCTGCGTTGGGCTCTGTGCCTGCTGCGGATTCTGTGTCTCCCTCTCTCTCTGTCCCTCCCCTGCTGGCACTCTGTCTCTCTCTCTCTCTCTCTCTCAAACATTAAAAAAAATTTTTTTTTAAAGTCATCTTAACAAAAACTATATCAAGTCTCCAATTAAAAAAAGTATAGTTACCTAAAAATAGCCTTTTATATACTTGCAGCCTATATGAGCTGTCCCCTTGAGTCATCACGGAATAAGCATTCAACATACCAGCTTTTGGAAGAAGTCTGTTGCTGTCACCTTGGAGAACTGTGGCAATATAATTTCAACCTCTTGCTCAGTCTTAGCTGGAAAAGAACATTAGAAGTGAAAGCGTAAATGTCTCTATAATTGAAAGTTATCCTTGAAAACTCAGGTCTAAGTCTTCTCTCTGAAGAGAAGAGGGAGCAAACCTTTCTCCTAGTCACCTGGCCTTCCTCTTGGTCTAGACAAGTGGTACAGAAGAGGGACTGACTGTCAACCCCCTGGCCCAGTGTCAGCTGCACCTTCCATCCGGGCACCTACTGTGAGCCATACCTCACTCTGGGGCTGGGACAGACCAGTGACAATCAAGACACATCCCCTGCCTTCGAGTAGTGTGTTTATATTCTAGCGGACTTCCTTTGGCACTCGGGAAACCCGACCGAGAAGTAGTCTACATTTCAGGGGTGGCTGTTACAGAAGGAAGGACCCAGCACAGAGTCCCGGGTGAGATGAGCTTCCTCCTTTCATCATTAATGTGGGATATGAGGATTTCAGGGGGACGTCGGTTTGCCTGGTTGCGTCCACTGATAGCTTAAATCTCCACCATCACATTCATGGGACGCTCACGCCAACTCTTACCATGAGGCTAGGCAGTTCCTGACAAAGGATCCCAGAGCAGGCCAAGAATACATGAAGAGCAGTATACAAAGGAAACCTGGGGAAGAAGCCTGGCCCTGCCGAGACAGAACACACCCCTCTATTCACAAGATGGCCCTGTGGCTTCTCACAAAGCGCCCGACTCAGTGTCGGGCTCAGACGGGGTGCTCATCTACTCCCAGAGTGGCACCACCAGCCTTGGGCGGCCTCCCCAGGAGCCGCGCTCCCCCACTCCCTCCGTGGAGGTGATGTCTCTACTTCCTGGCCACGCAGTACACTGTGTGGACACGGGGGCCAAGGAAGGAGCCAGTGTCCATGAAGGAGAATCACAGGGAACCATGCCTGCTTCCACCTGCCAGCCTGGTCACCCGGGGCAAAGACTCTGATTTCCCTAAGCCTTTACTGCCTCATCTTTAAAATGAGGGCAATACCAGTGCCTCCCTAAAGAGTTGGAGGAAGAGTTGAAGGAGATTCCGTATATACAGGGTGCTCACTGTTGTGCCTGGCAGACCTCAAGTGCTCAGTAGGTACCAGCCAGCGTTACCACAGACAAGCCCGGGCTCCAGCTTGCGCAGGGCTCCATCTCTCAGGAACTGGTCCCCGGAAATTGGGGTGGAACTTTAACAGACTAGGGACCGAGGTGTAGGAAGTGGGGTGGAAGGAAGTATGGACAAAGGAGGTTCTCTCGATTGGGCCACCTCCCCCCAACTCCTCGAAAGATCCTGTCATCCCTTCACCGTCAAGTCACCTCTCAGAGGGGCCTCCCAACCCCCGCCTCCTGGGGCAGAACCGACAACCACCCCCTCTCCCCCCCCCAAGGGCAGCAATGACTGTCCAAAACGTCTCCATCCTCCTGAGCCCAGGATGGTAATGAATCCCTTGGAAATGCTCAGAAAGTGTTGGCGGTGTGTGAGGTCACTCGAACTCACAGAAGCAGAGAGAGAACGGTGGGTGACGGTGGGGGCGAGGTAACGTTGGTCCGAGTGTACAAATGTCCCGTCCCGCGAGATGAGGAGGTTTTAGAGATCTAACACACAGCGGGGGGACTAGAGCTAACACTATACTGTATACTTGAAATTTGCTGGGAGGACAGATCTTCAGTGTTCTTACCACACACACCCACGCACACGATAAACTAGGTTTTGAAGCATTTTCACTGTCAAGGTAAAAATTTTCCCCACATCCCCTGATTCCACTATATTTACTTCTCATTTCATAATAAGAATGATTTGTTGTCCTACAAAAAGAACGAGAGAAAATGTTGGCGTGGCTAAAGGATGTAGAGACCAGGAAAGAGCAAGCATAGGAAAGGGAATATGGAAGCCTTTGGCTTTAAAACCATGGAGCCGGAGGTAGAAGACACAGCAAAGGGCACTCCCAGAAGGCAGAGGGACTGTGGGGCGTGGGGTGTAGCAAAAACACCAAGGCGGAGGTAGTTTCCGAGGTCTCCTGACCACAGGGGACGGCTGGAGCCCCGGGGAGCTTGTGCGACTTTAAGGAAAGGCATCTGGATGAGGCAAAGCAGCGAGAGCAGACTCTCAAGAATGCCTGAGGGGTGGGTGGGATTGGGCAAGAACAGTCAGCCAAGGGGGTCGTGAAGGAGATGAAGACAAGCCGGGCAGCAGGGCGCCCGGACACCAAGGGGGCACGCTGAGGGGCAGAAAGGAGTCACATGCTACAACGACCATGAAGAAGGCCCCGCGCTGCGTGAGCAGCAGATAACTCCAGGGTGAGAGCAGTACCCAGCACACAGCAGGGTCTGCCCCAGCCTTCCAAGATGAGCACACACAGGCCACGCCCCCAGAGAAACGGGCTCCCGGGCCACTCACAGATAACGTCAGGGGCATCCATCACGTTCAGCAGCTCATCGTCCTCTTGGTGCTGAGCGTACTTGAGCCGGGAGCGCTGGTGCGCTGCGGACAGCACCTCCTGGAGCACGTCAATGTGGCGAAGTTTCTTGCACAAGCTGGCCTCCCTCACAGACTCTTCGTGGTGGGCAATGGCCCTGCGCAGGTGGGACTTGCCTGCCGACAGAAAAGCACCCCCCGTGACATCAGCGTCCCAAAGTGCAGTGTGAAAGTGTCAGGGAGAGCCAAAGTGCCCCAGCACCAGCCCAGAAAGGTGGACCTTCTCTTTTCTGAAGGATCTGCCTGGATGGCTCACTCAGGTCTATAAAACATCCATTGAGCAAATAGTTACCACATGTTCTAGGCGGTAGAGATAAAGGAGCAGACAAAAACTAGCCTCTGTCGTCACGGAGTTTATGTGCTAGTGGTTGAAGAGAGATCACGAAGGAGCAAAGAAACAGGCAGGGGACCGTGTGGCAATGAGGTTATGGAGAAAAATAAAGCAGGGCAGGTAGCAGATACAGCAAAAGAAGACCGGGAACAAAGAGTTGCTCTTCTCTGATGGGTGATCTGGGAAGGCCTTTTGGAAGGTACCTTTTTCAGTTTTACTTTTGAATGTTTATTTATTTTTGAGAGCCAGAAACAGAGTGTGAGTGGGGGAGGAGCAGAGAGAGAGGGAGACACAGAATCTGAAGCAGGCTCCAGGCTCTGAGCTGTCAGCACAGAGCCCGACGTGGGGCTCGAACCCACGAACCGTGAGATCATGACCTGAGCCGAAGTCAGTCGCTTAACCGACTGAGCCACCCAGGCGCCCCGAAGGTGACTTCTGAGTAGAGCCCCGAAGGAGGCAAGGGAGCAGCCATAGGATATCACAGGAAAGCACTCCTGAAAGCAGGAACAGCAAGTGCAAAGGCCCTGGGGCAAGACTAAGCCTATTATGTGTTCAAGGGTAACAAGGAGCTTGAGGGTATGGCTGGAGGGAGAGGGCCAGAGCAAAAGGCAGGAACTATGAGGCCAGAGACAGCAGGGGTCAGACCATGTCCAGCCTTACCAGTGCAGGGTGAAGGCTTCTGCCCCTACTCTGGGTGAGATGGGAGCCCATTAGGGTATGAACAGAGGCCTCATGTGAACTGACTATGAAGGAGCAAAGGGAAAGCAGGGGGACCAGTTATGAGCCCTTTGGGTCTCTATTTCCTCAACTATAAAGTGGACCATACCTACGTCACAGGGTTGTGTGAGGCTGAAGGGAGTCGATGTTTGTTAAGTAAGCACATCATACGTGTGGCTTGGACCAGGGTGGTAGTTAAGAAGTGGTCAGATCTGGGACGTGTTTTCTAGGGAGAGTCAACAGGATCTGCCAATCAAATGTGGGATGAGAAAGAAAACTGGAGGCAGAAGGTGAGCCCCAGGTTTCTGGCCTGTGCACTTAGAAGGCTGGAGTTGCCATCAAGGAGATGAGACGAGGGCAGGTCTGGGCAGGAGAGGAATTCAGCTTCACACGTGAAAAGAGATCTTCACTCTGAGACTTGGCAGGGGCCAAACTAGGACGATTCATCACCAGTTCTTAGGTGTGACAGAAGAAAGTTAACAGACACGTCCTTCTACATTTGGATGACCCAGGGCCAGCCCTGGACCTCTAGGGCTCTGGAAGATGGTCAAAGCTCTGGCCCGGGCCCTCACAGAACCTGCGAGAACACGGTTCCAGAAGCCTGTTGAGTCTTCAGAATGTGCCTCATGATAACTGATCCACAGTGGCCATGACGACTCAGGATGCCCTGCTCTCTGAGCCCTGTCCCGGGGACCTGTCCAGGGCCCTGTGAGCAGGACAGGAGTCACGTACCCAGCAGTCGGCGCTGGTGACCGTTCTTCAGCGTGGCCAAGGGCGTCAGTCCCTCCGGCATGTGGTCATAGAGCTGGGACAGGCACTTCTCCTGATGGTCCTCGTCTGCGCCAGGCTTCACTGCAATGGAAGCCACAGGGTAAATCCCTTCTTTTTTTAGTATATGTGCTGCCGAAGCGAGCACTGGGTAAATCCCTTCTTGACACAGACGCGGCCACAGACTCTGGAGACGGTGCCGAAGACCCCTTAGGGAGATCTCTCTCAACCACGTCTCCAGTCTTCCTTCTCCAGTTTTACAAGGCACTTGGGACGATAGGTCTTTCTGCCCCTGGACACGCCCTTGGCTACTTTGCGTACCCGGGGCCAGGCACACTCTGGGGGCTCATGGTTTGGCTCTGGGCCCCCAACTCCTCCAACTCCCCCACCTCACGGAACCTTCTAGCGTAGCCCCGCCTCAGACCTCTGGTGGCCTCCCCGCCTGTACCCTCCCTGGCACGTGTCCCCTCTCTAGCCTCACCACCTCAACACTTCCGGCCTCCCTTCCCCAGCTCAGCTAGCGTTCTTGCTCTGGCTGTCCTTTTCCTCCTTGCTCAGCCGCAAAAGTCTTCCTCAGAGTTCAAAGGCCAACTCAAACGTCACCACCTCTGAGAAGCCTTCTGTGACCTCACCAAGGAGTCCAACTGCTGCCTCATTTGTGTTTCTACCGCAATTACCAAAGTGTCGTTCTTTCTATTGGTTTACGTGACTTATCCCGTCTAATAGACTCTACATTAACACTGGCAGTAGCAGCTACCATTTCCCGAGCGTCCACTAGATATGAGGGACTATTTAGCTTTGCACACAGGCACCTGGTTTTCCCAAGTGCCCTATGAGATAGGTTTTCTTCATATCCCCATTTTATAGGTGAGAAAACTGAGGCACAGAAAA
The DNA here is from genome assembly GCF_046562875.1 of Panthera onca. NCBI lineage: Eukaryota > Metazoa > Chordata > Mammalia > Carnivora > Felidae > Panthera > Panthera onca. The sequence continues at coordinate 19,993,526 of NC_138353.1, read as the reverse complement.
TTAAGGAAATTAACTAAGACCACACAGCTAGTAAATGGCAGGTTGTCATAGGAACCCAGGCAGTGTGGCTCCAGAGGTGGTCCTTTTCATTACTTTGGAGGGCTACTTTGATTGGAAGTAATGACAACAGAAGTCCCATCTGACCTCAGATCAGAGCCAAGACTAGGGTGAGGAGAGCAAGACACCTTGCTTGGGCTAAAAATGTAAGAGGGCATCCAAAACTCATCAATCAGAAGACATGATAGTTTAATGCAATTTTTTAAATATCAAAATTAATGCTAAAAAATGCATGATGAAGAAATATCAAAATTCCTCTCTGCCTCAGTTTCCAGTGTAGCTCAGCACAGCATTGTTATTGATCTGTAGTCTCTATTTAAAATATGGATCACCATTGGGGCACCTGGGTGGCTCAGTCAGTTAAGTGTCTGACTTCAGCTCAGGTCATGATCTCACGGTCTGTGAGTTTGAGCCCCACATCGGGCTCAGTGCTGACAGCTCAGAGCCTGGAGCCCTGCTTCAGATTCTGTGTCTCCCTCTCTCTCTCTGTCCCTCCCCCACTCAAACTCTGTGTGTGTGTCTCTCTCTCTCTCAAAAATAAACATTAAAAAAAATAAAGAAAATTTGGATCGCCATGGATTATATGGTTTTTGCATTAGTTTTGATTCATTTAAATGTTTATTTATTTTGCGGGAGAGAGAGAGAGAGAATCCCCCTTGTGAGCAGGGGACGGGCAGAGAGAGAGGGAGAGGATCCCAAGCAGACTCCCTGCTGTCAGCGCAGAGCCCGACATGGGGCTCGATCTCACAAACCGTGAGATCATGATCTGAGCCAAAATCAAGAGTCGGACACTTAACCAACTGAGCCACTCAGGTGCTCTGGTTTTGATTCATTCAAAATATCACATCCAGGGTGGCAGCTGCAGCAGCGAAATGTCGGAGACCGTGGTGGACACCGGGCGGCTGATCACCAAGCCCCAGAACCCGAATGATGCCTACTGGCCGCCCAGCAACTTCTCGAGATCGATGTGAGCAACCCGCAGACGGTGGGGGTTGGCCAGGGCCGCTTCACCACCGACGAAATCAGGGTCAAGACAAAGCTGCCTATTTTCAAGCTGAAGGAATCTACTATTAGAAGATACAGTGACGTTGAGTGGGTGCAAAGTGAATTAGAAAGAGAGAGCAAGGTTGTAGTTCCCCCGCTGCCTGGAAAAGCATTTTTGCGTCAACTTCCTTTCAGAGGAGATGATGGAATATTTGGTGATAATTTTATTGAAGAAAGGAAGCGAGGGCTGGGGCAGTTTATAAACAAGCTCGCTGGTCATCCTCTGGCACAGAATGAACGTTGTCTTCACATGTTTTTACAGGACGAAATTATAGATAAAGGCTATACTCCATCTAAAACAAGACATGCCTGAAATTTGGTGAGAAGGGGCAAAAAAAACACAAACAAAACAACTTTCCGTGACTATTAATGATTCGTGTGCACCAGTGAAGAGGTTCTATCTAACTTTTAGCATGCTGCATGGAAACGGGTATAACATGCCTTCAGTATACTAACATGCATATGCTCAGTCTTGTTTTGTTTGGTTTTGGCAGTTGACAAGAAGTTAATTTGCTTTAGTGAAAATCCCTTGTTCCAGCCTTTCTGGCTCTTTCTTGCTGTTGTCATGTGGTACACACTATAACCCCACAAACCTGTTACTCCAGCATAATCTGCAGAATCCTAACTAAAGTTACTGACTTTGTCTTATCTGCGCAGTTTTTGTGTCCTGTTTGCTTCTTGAATCTGATTAACCAGAATATTTCTCTTACCCCGTTTTAATATGTGGTGTCACTTGTCCTAATTTATGGTTAGAAGCACTACCCCATTGGTTTCCAGTCCCCTACGTGTGAGATATACACTTGTGTGCGAAAAGTATCTCCCTTCAGGCTTGTAATACCCTTCACATGGAAGATCAGTGAGGGAAATCTTTATATTCTGTACAAAAATGAAATCCAATTTATAGACTAAAATCATTTGTCTAAAAATTTGTTTTCAAGTAAAAATAAAAATGCATTTCTGATATGCACTGAAAAATAAAATAAAATACCACATCCAAAGATCATCCTGAATACTGAGCTTGGGGGCATCCCCTTGGATGCGGTGCCCAGGGGAGTGTTTCACTGATGTTAACCCTGGGCTCACCTCCAGGGGAAAAGTCCTCTCCTAGGAGCTGTCTGCTCCATCTCAGGCAGAACCGCACGACCCCTCTTCCTCCACAACGGGAACGTACAGCCCCTAATCCCACACGGGCCCCCAGGCTGTGAGCATCTCCAGAGAGGCAGGCAGCTCTCGCTCAGCTCACAATGTCCCAGAAGCACAACCCAGACCAAAGCCCAGAGCCTCCAAGCCCACAAGCCTTACACTGGTGATCAATGAGAAGCGTGGCTACAAAGTAGTGGGCCAGGGCTCCGTAGTGGTGGGCCTTCACACAGGCCAGGCTGGCCCAGGAGTAGGGGATGTTCTCCTTCACCGGTGCCTGGCTCATGGCCGCATGCAGCTGCCGATAGACTTCCCCGACCTGAAACAGAAGGAACGCTGGGAACGGGCAGCCTGGCACAGGGGTGCTCACGCACCCAGGGCGCAGAAAAAGAGCCCTTTCTTCTACGGAGCGGCCCTGCGGAGGCCGCTCCAGAATCTGGGAGCAGCTCCAAGGGTGCCTCGTTCTTTCGGTGTCATAGTTAACAGGGAGATCAGGCAACTGTCATTATGCTGGTTTTTAGGCTAAGCTGCAGATGGAATCAGTGATCCGTATCTAAAACGCCACACTTGCCAAGAAAATGCAAGCTAGCGCTCTGGCCAGGGCAGGCATGCTGCCCAGGTCACGGGCAAGCTGCCGCGGGCTTGTTCCCCCGCTGCTTCCAGGGGGCCCACACCAGCACATCCTGCCCACCCCCAGAAGTCACGGGAACCAGGACGCCTTACCTTGGCAGCCTCCTGAGCCACCTTCACCAGCATGAAGAACTCGTTCCGGATCCCAGGAAGGCAGATTTTCTCAAAGACATTTTCCTGGGCTTGTGCAAGCATCATTTTGACCAGCACACTGAGCATGGCAGGACTCATGTCATAACTCGGAGTATGAGTGAACGTCTCTTTCAGATGATTTAAAACCCCTACGAATTGGAAATTTTTTTTCACATTAGTTGGGGATACTACTCTCACTGGTATCTGGGAGCATCTTAAAAAATCTGATTCTCAGGGCGCCTGGGTGGCTCAGTCAGTTAAGTGTCCGATTTCAGCTCAGGTCATGATCTCATGGCTTGTGAGTTCGAGCCCCGCGTTGGGCTCTGGGCTGACAGCTCAGAGCCTGGAGCCTGTGTCGGATTCTGTGCCTCCGTCTCTCTGCCCCTCCCCTGTTCACACTCTGTCTCTGTCTCTCTCAAAAATGAGAATAAAACATTAAAAAAAAATCTGAGTCTCAATCATGGTAAGATCCAGCAATTCTACTCCTAGGTACATACCCTGAAGAAGTGAAAGCAGGAATGGAAACCGATACTTAGACACCCACATTCATGGAAGCATTAGTCATAACAGCCAAAAGGTAGAATTGTCCATCGACATATGGTCAAACAAAATGTGGTGTATACATACGATGGAATAGTTTTCAGCCTTCAAAAGGAAGGAAATTCTGACACATGCTAAAACATGGACGAAGACGTTACGCTACGTGAAATAAACCCGTCACAAGGACAAACACTGTATGATTCCGTGAGATGAGGTGTCTGGCAGAGTCAAATTCAGAGAGACAGAGAGTAGCATGCTGGTCGCCAGGGGCTGGGGGCAGAAGGGAATAGACAGTTAGTATTCAATGGGGACAGAGTTTCAGTTTGGGCAGATGACAAGGTCCTGGCGACAGACCGTTGCACAACAGCGTGAATGTACTTAATGCCAATGAACTGAACACTTAAAATTGGCTGCCAACGGTCATTTTTCTCTTGTATGTTTTACCACGATTTAAAAAATCGGATCCTTTTCCAAAACATTTACCTCTGCATCAAGCAAGGAAACCAGCCTACTCCCTGTTTGTTCCTGTCTCACCTGGGACAATTGTGAGAAATTCCATACATGACCAGGCATTTAATGGAGGTGAAAGCAGAAAGCAGGCAGGATGACGGGAGGGCTCTCGGACGGACACGCTCACACGGAACACCTGGGTCATTACAAAACTCAGGGCTTTTCCCCAGGACCTCAGGAAAGATCGACTCCCCCACTCCAATGGGAATGTTCCCGCTGTAGCCCTTAGCTGACTTTTTTATAGGTTAGAAAATTAACTGTCACAGCCTTCACTGACAATCAACCCCAGGCTGAAATAAAATCCCTGACATGAATCCCATCTGACTGGTTCCTCTGGTTTTGTTGCAAAGCGTAAGCTGCCCTGTGGACGTTGGCAATGGCTGCAGGCTATTTCCTCCTTTCTGGGTCTGCTCCCACTCTGTTCTTGTGCTTAATGTCGTCTATACTGCTGTAATCTTAGAGATGGGTCACCAAGCACACCTGCTTTAGGTTCCTCAGAAAGAAAATGAGCCCAGAAAAGGACTGACAGTGAAAGAAATCCGATTCCCACGTGGAACCTTAGCGCGTCGTTTTATCCCAAGGGATCTGTCATTTTAACAGAAGCAATTTCACGATCAGCCAAAATGGCAAAGGCTTGCAGAGTGAGATACCCGGAAAGTTCTCCGCTGGGAGTAATGCCCCAAAGCAGTGATAAGGGCCAGCTTGGAATGAACCCTGACATGAAGCCAGTGGAGGGGGTCGTGCTGTGGTCGGTGCTGTGTCGCCGTCCCACCCACCATTTCTCAGGGCGAGTCTGCCAGACACAGGCCGTGCTGGAGGGGAGCAATGCGGGGCCCTCAGACACCCAGGAGCCAGGCCCACCCGCTGCGCCCAGCCTGGTGACCCCCACCCCGCTACAGGCTGGCGTTAAGTGTCGTTTCACAGAGGGCTGAGAGGAGCAATCTCAGGGAGGCAAGCTTTGCAGAATGGGCACACGATAAAGGCACGGACAGTAAAATGCCGTGACAAACCACGCCTGATAAAAGAAAACCGAAAAGAGCCTACACTCGCACTATTTTGAGAGAACGTATTCCCTTCTTCAATAAATACAGTGTTCAAAAGAGCAACTCATTCACTGCCATCCTCGGGGCCAGCTGTTTGGAAAAGATTAATTGTTAACCACGGGACTCGTTCGCAGTGTGCATGAGCCAAACCCAGACTGAGGCGACAGGGTTTGAGCCATTAAGCAGTTCTCTCGGTGGGAAGATAACACCAGCGAGAGAAACCTGCCTGGCCCTTGCAGGCCTGTGAGGCTCCTCGTGGGCCCGGGTTAGACCCACTGACCCTCTTCCACTGCAGTGCCCAGTGCCAGCTGGTGGGGCCAGGACTGTATCCCAGCAGCCCTTGCGGAGACACACCTGCTGCTCTCTGAAAGGCGTCCACCGCACTCTCCAGCCCAGCCTGCGTCTGTCGATCGCACCGGGTCCCGATCTGTGTGTAGAGGGCTCCGATGTTAAACAGAATGCTGGCTTTCTCCAGTAGCAGGTTCTGCTGGCTAACTGGCACCCCGGTGAGGGAGTCATACCTATTTAAAAGAAACGGTTTTGAGAATACGGATCATTTGGCTAGTGAGTGCCGTTCTGGATGAAAACGGACAAAGTGTATTTCTTGAATGAAACTCAAAAACACACATGCAATGAAGCATTCGTTTCCAAGCAAGACAACGGGTCTGATCTCACACAAGATCAGGTGCCCACAATCTCACACAAGAAAAAGGCTTCTCCACCAAGATGTCCTTCCATAAGTGAATGGATAAATAAACTGTGGCACAACAATACAGTGGGATATCACTTAGCAATAAAAAGAAATGAGTTATCGAGCCGTGAGAAGGCATGCAGGAAACTTGAATGCGTATTTCTAAGTGAAAGGAAGCCAATCTGAAAAAGGGCTACATACTGTACGAGTCCAACTATCTGACAATCTGGAAAAGGCAAACAATGGAGACAGAAAGAATCAGCAGGGTTGTGGGGGAAGGGGAGGGACAAAAGATGGAACAGAGAATTGTAAGGGGGTGAAACTACTCTGCATCATAGTACAATGCGGATACGTGTCCTTATACATGTATCAAAAGCCATGAAATGCCTCCCACCAAGAGTGAGCCCCAATGTTAACTATGGACTTTGGGTGGTAATGGGAGAGCCCGGGCATGTGTGGGGGGCAGAGGGTATAGGGGAAATTCTCTTTTAAAAAAAATTTTTTTTTTAACATTTATTTATTTTTGAGAGACAGAGGGAGACAGAGCATGAGCAGGGGAGGGGCAGAGAGAGAAGGAGACACAGAATCTGAAGCAGGCTCCAGGCTCTGAGCTGTCAGCACAGAGACTGGCACGGAGCTCGAACTCACAAACTGCGAGATCATGACCTGAGCCGAAGTCGGACGCTTAACGGACTGAGCCACCCAGGCGCCCCGAAATCTCTCACTTTTGCTGTGAACCTAAAACTGTTCTAAAAAATAAGGTGTATTAAAAAAAATACATGTCTTCTCCTAAATGTAACACAGCCGTTACTAACTCCTCATAATTCTTCCTCAAGTCTAAAAGACTGGGGATTTGTTTTAAAGTTCACATGTCAACCAGGAGATAGATGTGGAGCTTCCTCCTAATTCAACACGGAGGAGAAACACTTTCAGCCTTTTCACTGTGAATAGGCAGCTAAGGCATCTTTAGCAAAAGTCATCCGCCTGATCATTCAAAAGGACAGCATCACTAATCGCCAGCTGTGGTGAAATGCGGCTCTGAACATGCCCCGTAGCTCTTGGCATTTCCTCCCCTTTCGCCCATGCTAAGTACGCTCAGAGAAGAGGTACAGCATCTCCAAAGTAGTTAAACGACACTACCCTTCGAAAATACCAACTCTCGAGAAGAATAAAATGTTCTGCTCAGGGTTTTAAGAGCCGATCTATTTCCGTTTGCTGCCTTTGTCGTTGGGACAAAACCTGATCCCCACCCCCTGCCCCATCTGGAACAAGAATCTTGCTTCTTGTTAGTTCCACCTCAGAGCCCCGGTGTTCCCCCAACAATAAAATGAGCACGAAAAAATGCCTCTTCTGCTCGGCTCACTTGTTCTGAGAAGCAAGAAGCCACGGTCTGTTGGAGCCTCCTCCCCTTGGGTCCCCTTCATAAATAAACACCGGTTTATCTACACGTCTCCAGGCTCTCCTGTATAAATGGGACCGCTTGAAAGAGGGGGCTGTGGTTGCAGAGGAGACCCTGGGGTGCTGACGGGGAAGACAGCAGCAGGGACCCCGGGCACCTACCACGTAAACAAGAGCCCCATCTGTCGGGTGGGCGGGAAGAATCGGCTCTCCACAAATCCCAGCTGGATGAAGTAACTCATCAGCAGTTCGACACCGGCCTCATCCCGGCTGGGCGTCCGGCAGGCCTGAAAGGAGAGGAGCCATGGATGGCGGGGGGGCAGGTGAGGACACAGCCGATGCCTGCCTCCCCTCGCCCCCCCACTTTCTGGAAGACGTCGCACATAACCACGTCTATGGAGCCCGGGACCCGGTGCTGCTATCATGAGCGCTAGGAGTGGTGGCAAAGGGCTGGCATGAACTCAGGAGTCCCGGAATCCAGACCCAGACGTGCCAGTGGGCGTGTCTGTCCCCTCCTGTGGTCTTCTTGTGTGCCGGGTTGAACAGATGGCTCCCGGAGCACCTCCCTATCACCTCCAACCAGGAGTGATTCTCTAAGACTTTAAAGACATTCTGAAGACTCCAGCGGCCATCCTCCCCTCCCTGCTGCATGCAAAACTGTACCTGTCTCAGGTCCATCAGATCTGCTATTTCGTCTTCATAGAGGTAGCTGTCCTCACTGTAATGCTCCAGGATAAAATCCTGCAAGAGAAAAGAGATGAACCACTGTAAGGTGACATTCGAAACCATAAATAGGTATACAGGAATGTCTAATGCGCTCTCCCCCCCTTTAAAAATCCATGTAGAATTCATAACAGCATGTATATTTAAAGTTCCTTTTGTCGCTTCAGTAAAAAAGAAAGTTGAAATTATTTTTATTTTAAAATGTCTTTGCAGGCGTGCCTGGTTGACTCAGTCGGTAGGGCATCCGACTCTTGATCCTGGGGTCATGAGTTCGAGCCCCACATTGGGTGTGGTGCCTACTGAACACAAACAAACAACTAAAATGTCTTCACAGGACAGTTAAGTGACCACATAAGTACTACATGTTGAACAATTCTAGCAAACGTCACAGATACTGCAGGGCTCAGTTGTTTGGAGCACAGGGGCTTCCTGGTGAAGGAAACTCCTGGCGAGGCACCGTTATGAGGATGCTACCCTCGGGGTCTACGATGGGAGCCTTTGGGAGAGCAGATTTGGGCACTTCCACAAATGAAGCACCCGAAGGAGACCCCCTAACCCGGTCCACAGTCCAGCGTTTGATGACCGCCCCGTGGGTTCATTCAGTCATACAACTCACACTGACGCGTACCCGCTACGTGCCAGGCACCGTTCATAGTGTCTGGGCTACGTCAGCAAACAAAACAAAGACCTTTCCCCGTGGAGCTTATGTTCTCACAAGGGGGCACAGGCAATAAGTAACAGGCACCACAAACAAGTAAATGACATCATATATTAGAAGATGGCAAGCATTACAGGGAAAAGATAGAAACGGGGTAAGGGGGAGGAGAGTGGCTTCTTGCATAACATCTGCCATAAGCGTTGGCTCTCCCTGGCTATAAAAAAAAAGTTGAGAGACACCGGTCAGTTATGTTTTCTCAAGTGTCTGTGAGTACAGTCAATTTACACAATTTCTACATTAAAACACCTCCTTTTTGTACGTTCAGTGCATATCCACACGCACACACACCCACACACCGTCTTACAAACGTGGGATTCTGTTGAGTGAATATACAAATTTGCTGTGCTTTTCTCTTTGAATTGGCAACATGCCAAACGTCTTCATATACCACAAGATACTCTGCAATATGACTTTTTTTTTTTTAAACGTTTATTTATTTTTGAGACAGAGAGAGTCAGAGCATGAACAGGGGAGGGGCAGAGAAAGAGGGAGACACAGAATCTGAAACGGGCTCCAGGCTCTGAGCCGTCAGCACAGAGCCCGATGCGGGGCTCGAACTCACGGACCGTGAGATCATGACCTGAGCTGAAGTCGGACGCTTAACCGACTGAGCCACCCAGGCGCCCTGCAACATGACTTCTAATAGTTATACAGTCCTCCAATGTAATCACTGTACAACTCATTTACTGAACAAATAAACCGAGCACCTACTATGTGCTAGCCAATAAGTATCATATTCTTAACTTCCTCTCATTAGATGCTGAGGTCATTTGTAAAGCTCTGCGATTAAAGACAGCACTATGACAGTCTCCCTCCCTGCAAACCTCTTGTTAGCTCCTCAGCATACACTTTGAAATGTCTTGCTGGGTCCAGGGATATGCAGAAGCTCCTTGTTTTTCTTTTCAATTTTTTTTAATGTTTATTTATTTTTGAAAGAGAGAGAGACACAGCATGAGCAGGGGAGGGGCAGAGAGATTAGGGAGACACAGAATCTGAAGCAGGCTCCAGGCTCTGAGCTGTCAGCACAGAGCCTGACGTGGGGCTCAAACTCATGACTGTAAGGTCATGACCTGAGCCGAAGTTGGATGCACAACCGACTGAGCCACCCAGCCACCTGCTCCTTCTGTTTTTCAGTTTGGTCTTTCTTACCTAAGTTTTCCTTTCAATGTATGATGCTGTCACAGATTTTTTTTTTTTTTTTTACAACTTAAAGTGCTGATATTTGGAATCAGCTCCTCTCCTAATGTAATGACCGTTTGTAAAATTTGAAAGGATCCTCCACCATAATTACGTTATTAGTGATGTTCAGTATGGCGAAAATGATCTGGATGTCTCTGATGACATCTCTGAAAACACTGTTCGGGTCACCACTCGAGATGCTCAGGGCTGAGAAAAACTGCATCCTTTTCAGGACAGCACACTGTTCTGTCAACTTCTTCTTCTTTTTTAACTAATTAATTTATTTATTTTGAAAGAAAGAGAGAACGAGCAAGCAGGGGAGGGGCAGAGAGACAGGGAGAGAGAGAATCCCAGACAGGGTCTGCGCTGTTAGCACAGAGCCCAATGTGGGGCTGAAATTCACAAACCGTGAGATCATGACCTGAGCCGAAACCAAGAATCAGACGCTTAACCAACTGAGCCACCCGGGTGCCCCAACTTCTGCTACGGATGCTGGCAAAAATTTTCTTTTTTGATTTTTAAATGTTTATTTATTTTTGAGAGAGAGGAGAGAGAGAGAGAGAGAAAGAGAGAGAGACGGCGCACGCGCACATACGCGAATGGGAGGAGGGACAGAGAGAGAGGGAGAGAGAGAGAATCCCAAGCAGGGCTCGATCCCACAAACTGTGAGATCACGACCTGAGCTGAAACTAAGAGCCAGATGTTCAACTGACAGAGCCACCCAGGTGTCCCATGGCAAAAATGTTCTTAAAATTAGGAGAGAAATTACAAACTTTATGTTAACCTCACAGAAGTCAAAGAGAATTTTGGTAAATTCTAAACGCATTCCTAGGTGAGATTAAATTTACTAAGTAGGAGAAAAAATATCTAGGGCCACCTGTGGGGCTCATTCAGTTGATTTCGGCTCAGGTCATGATCCCAGAGTCATGGGATGGAGCCCCGTGTCAGGCTCTGCACTAAGTGTGGAGCCTGCTTAAGATTCTCTCTCCCTCTCTCTGTCTCTTCCCCTTTTCCCTTCTGTCCCTCTCCCCCACGCGCTCTCTAAAAAAAAGGGTGGGGGGGCGCCGGGGTGGCTCAGTCGGTTAAGCCTCCGACTTCGGCTCAGGTCATGATCCCACGCCTGGTGGGTTTGAGCCCTGCATCAGGCTCTGTGCTGACAGCTCAGAGCCTGGAGCCTGCTTCACATTCTGTCTCCCTCTCCCTCTGCCCCTTCTCCACTCGCATTCTGTCTCTCTCTTAAAAATAAATAAATATTTTAACAAAAAACTTTTTAAAAATCTGGCTGGAACCCACTGTAAACATCAGGGATAAGACAGGATCATATAACATCATTCTATTTATATAACATAATTCTGAAAGTTAACAAATAAAGACAAATATTAGAAAGGAAAAAACAAAAATTTTTTTTCCAAAATAATGCCTTATTTACAAAACCTAGAGCTTCAACTGAAAAACTACTAAACTAGCAGGCATCCAGTGAAAGGGACAAAAAGTTACTATATATAAATCCTTTCTAATACAAGCCATAACCTGTTAGAAAAAATGTAACAGGGAAACCATACCTTCCCAACTGCACCAGATCAAGAAAAGTACAATATTCCCAGGGATGAAATTTTGCCCGCCCCCTTACCCACCTCCCCTCTGGGAACCACGTGTTTGTTCTCTATTAAGAGTCTGGGTTTTTTGTCTTTTTTTGTTTGTTTCTTAAATTCCACATATGAATGAAATCATATGGTATTTGTGTTTCTCTGACTTATTTCACATAGCATTATATTCTCCAAATGCACCCATGTTGTTGCAAATGGCAAGCATTCAATCATTTTTTAAAATCAGACAGACATGGTCTCTGCCCCTGTAAAACTCGCTATTTGTTGACATCAACAATTAGAAATATTTGGTTCATAGATGAAAATGTGCAATATTGTAAAGATACAATTTTGTCCTAATTAAGCTATGAATCTAAATGAAGTTTCAATCAAAACCCAAAAGTGCTATTTTGGGGAAACTTGACAAAACATGGGAGTAAAAATGTGGAAGAAAAGCCAAGAACATTTGGAAGAGCATAGTTAATAAAAGAGGCTTGCTCTAAGTGCTGTTAAAACACACGGGGATTAAACTGTGAGCAATGGATAGACAATGAAACCAGGCATGGATCAGAAACAGAGGGAAGGAGATTCAAGAATCAGGTGTATAACAGAAGCCAGCGTTCCACAGGAGTGGGAAAGGCTGGAGCAGCCAGCAGGTCCAGACGGGAAGGAGGTGGCATGGCACACACAGACTGCAGGCCGATGTGAATTGAAGCAAAGGGCTAATACAGGGGTGTGGGCAGGGTTAAGGGAAACCGCAGGGATGGTGTGGAACCTCCAGGGCCATTGGAACCGCAGAGCTAAAGGGTCAGGATAGGGCAGGAGCTCTGGAAACCCAGAGAGGTGGCTACCTGAGGTAGGCACCCAAAGCCACCAGGACCTTCCCTCTGGGAATGAAAAAAAGGAGGCTGGCTGAAGGAGCCTGGAGAATAAATGCCCGAACTTCTCGGTGCTCCTCCCCCTCAGCCACAGGCAACAGGAAGCCACAGAGCAGGAGCCTGTTGTGGCCTCCCAGGCACAGAGGACTGAGAAGGGTGGGTGGGGGTGGGGGGTGGGGACATGGGGAGAAACAGACCCCATCCAGCACCACAGATGGCTTCTTCACAGAGTTCAGGGGAAACTGACTACCCATTTGGTTTAAATAAAAAGCTACAGCCTTATACCTCATTTTTTACTCCCAAAGTAATTCCAAATAGATTAAAGATGTGATGTGAAAACATTTAAACAAGACACTGGAGGAAACAATGGCAAAATTTTTAGGCCATCTTGGCGTGGAGGGTGCTTTCCGAACACGCTATCAAGGCGGAACTGTAAAGGGAGGGGCTGGTAAGTTCATCGACATAAAATCCTACAGGCAGAAATATATATGTTATATTTTTTAAGCTGGTTATTGCTTGGGTAACAAAAGTTAAATTAAGGAGAGAATGTACTGAGAGAAACATTTGCAATATATATAAAACCAAGGGTTAATATCCTTCATATGTAAAAGATCTCTTGTAAGAAATAAAAGCACACTGGAAAAGCAGACAAAGGGCAGCAACAGTCGATTTGAAAGGGAAAGTGTAAAGGGAAAATAAACCTACAGGAGAGGCGCCTGGGTGGCTCAAACGGTTAAACGTCCAACCCTTGATGTCAGCTCCAGTCATGATCTCGCGGTTCATGAGTCTGAGCCCGGCATTGGGCTCTGTGCTAATAAGTGCAGAACTGCTTGGGACTCTGTCTCTTCTTCTCTCTGCCCCTCCCCCGCCTGTGCGTGCTCTCTCTCTCTCAAAATAAATAAACTCAAGACAAAACAAAACAAACCAAAAAACAAAAAACCCAACCCCAAACCATACACGCATTCAACTCAAGTACCGACCTGAGAAATGTAAACTGTAATAAGTTCTTATTTTGCCCGATTTCACAAAGATCACAAAGATAGCATAAAAAAATCAAAATGGTGAACGCTGCCCAGGGTGACCTAAAGTGCAGGGAGACAAGCAGTCACGCACAGTCGGTAGGAGTGTAAGGCAGGACCGCTTCTGGTGGGTAAGTGGGTAATACGGATCTCCCACCGACCAAATCCGTATCTAAAAATCTGTCCAAAGAGAACATCCGGTGAAGTGTGCAAATGCTCAGTGGAGAGCCGCTGACAACAGCGAGCATTTGGAAGCTGCCTGAAGAATGAGATTAACAGCCACCTTGACTTCTATAAGCAGACACCACGTGAAGCCATGACGGAGGGGAGTGGGGGGAGTCACACACCTTCATGAGTCAGGCCCCTGACTCATGAACAGCCCCAGTGTCCAAAGATTAAGTGCTGAGCAGGTTACCAAGCTCAGTGGGGACACGGTGGGGTAGGGCTGGGAGGGATCTTTCCATGCCTTGGTATTTTTCTGAATGTTCTGCAGTACTGTTTTTAATAAACATAAATAAATAAAGCTGTATTTAGAGGCAAAAAAAAAAAAAAAAAACCCACCCAAAACAAACAACTTGAATTCTCTGGAAAGGGAATTTATTTTGATGGTGTCTTCAAATGAGGTCGTTTGAAAGCCCATGTATTTAAAAATAGAACGAAATCACACCGTGAAGTTTTACTGGCCATTAAACGCCCCACGGATACACAGGGAGGTGCAAGGCGGCCCGCACTTTGAACTGCCCTCATTAAGTCGGCCCAAGTGCTTCTGCAGCACCTGTCTGTGTGAGTCTCAGGGACAAATGTGGAAAGGAGAAAACAGAACGTCCCCAGATGTTCTCATTCTTGTATGCCTGACATTTGAAGAGTCCTTTTGAGGCTAAAATGACATGGTTGGAAGCCTCAGCTGAATAGCAGTTGGCCATGGCCACATATGATTTTTTTTTCCCCCACTGAGTTTAATGTGGGATTCAGCATATGACATGGTTGGATCCTTACAGATTCCATAAAATCCCCAAGTGTCTCCAAGAGTCTCCTTCTAAAATGCCTGTGCCCTTGCCACCCTGGATCCAAGCAACAAACTAAATCTTAAAGAAACTATTCCACAAAGGCACCCAAACACATTTCCACAGACGTAAAGATTGTCTTGAGTCTTACAGACGTGTGACAAGTGTCCCATCTAGAAGTTCAGGTGGCCTCTACATAGCTGACATAAAGCTGCAGCTCCTGGGTTGTTTTCTAGCCAGAAAATCAAACCTTGGGTGATCCTGAGTCTTGTACGGCTACCAATGTCCCTTCTCAAATGCCAAAATAAACCCCAAATTGACAGGGACCAGGACCTGGGTATAAACAAGGGAGCAGTCAACAAGGCCCTAAGTGAAAGCACTTATGTCAAGAGACTTACAGTCTCTGCTCCAGAATGGAGGTCAAATGCAGAAGCTCTTGAAGCATTAACCAATTGCTTTTAAAAGGACACATTTCATAGTGCCCAAAATGCATATGATCATTTTTTCTTTCCTAAATTGAAAGTAGTCCAAGACGAGTCAACTAACAGAGTTATTATGAAAAGAAATGCAACACTCAGCAGTATTTTTCACAATGCTGGGGTTAACTGCCCTCCACCATGCCTGTGTTGGAGAGCTCAGAGACAGGCACTACCTTCCACCCCATTTCCCCTTTCTCCTCCTAAATGGACGTTGCGGGTGATTCATTAAAACTCAGAGTGATGGAGCCAGGGAGGGGAGGAAGAGGAGGGCGTTCCAGACATGGGGAGGCCTCTCTTGGCCCTGGACAGGGGTAAGGCAGCTCTGGGGGCCTCTGTCAAAGCACCTGTTCCGCTTCCCACCTGAAATCTCCACTGAGCCACAGACCTGGAACTCAAGACCTGTGACATCACCAGCATCCAGCACAGCGATAGGCACAGATGGGCCTACAGGTAACAGCTGCTTACCAGGGACCCCTACAATTAACAGGAGGCCAGATACATTGTGCGTGTGTGTGTGTGTGGGGGGGGGGGGGTGGGTGGGTTTAAGCTGTTACTTTTTAAAAAGAAGGGAAAGAAATTTTTTTAAAGGGAGAGAGATTGGAAGGAAGAAAGAAAGAGAAGATGCAGCTGGATCCCCAGTAATTCGATAGAGGGAAAAACCCCCATAAATTCTAGCTATTCAAGGTGGATTGGTATGTAGATACAGGGATGCATAGATGGACAAATATGTCATAAAAGCAAAATGTTCATCTAGGTAGTGAGTATACACGGATTCACTGCCAAATTCTTTCAGTTTTTCTAGAAGTTTAGAAATATTCGGAATAAAACGTTGGGGGGAAATTTAGCTATTCTCCATAAATTTCATAACCAATTTAGGCCACGTTTAAGAAAAAATACAGGATACAATTTTTAAATTCCAAAGCACATCCTCCACGGACCCTCTGTGGCTTGGCCTCCTGGGGAGGGTAGGCCCAGGTTTCTAACTCGCCTTCCCGGGTCCCCGAGCCTCGGAGGGAACCAGAGACAGCTGGAGGACAGAGGAGAACAGCACAGCATTCTCTGGCTTGCTGAAGGGGTCTGGAGGCATCCTGCAGAAATCAACTGACACTTGGCCCACTGAGCCTAAGGCCACTTGCAAGGGATACACAACTTCTAGTTTTTCTTTGTAAACATTGAGTCAAGTGCCCATGGCTTTGAGATTTACCTTGAGAACGACTGAGAAGTCAACATCCTTGGTTTCCTTCAGACCAAGCGGAATCAGGGGGATGGTAAATGCCTCCCTAGAAGGAACACAGCAAGATATATGAACATCCCGGTCCCGGGTGCTATGCACCCAGCAGCCCAGCTCAGGGCCCACCACGTGGGTCCCAATGCTGGTCCAGCTCAGGGCCCCACCACATCCCCATGCCGGTTCATACTCCATAAAGATGACTCTGATCACATACCTGTCTCTGGTCTAAACCCAATCCCAGCGGCCTGTGACTTCTGCACTACCCAGCCTAACACACGGGAGCCTACCATTTTGACCTGTTCCTTCAGTGACTATGCTGGGGACCTCCTGTGTGGCAGGTCTGTGCCTGATGCGGGCACTGCTCCCGACCTGGGCGCACCACCCTGCCAATCAATGCACCTCCTCCATCAGCTCCCAACCCCTCCCTTCTCCTCCTCCTTTCCTCACCAGGGCAGGTCCCACCTGGACTCTTAGGAGCCTCCTCTGATGGGGAGAATCCCTCTAGGGTCCCGTCACCTGCATGGGGAAAGCCTTGAGGGCAAGGGCCCTTTCTGACACCGAAGTACACCCAGCTCCAGGCCCAGGGTCACGCCCTGGTCGGCTGCCTGCCCCCCACAGTACTCCCCCACAACTGGCCACTCAGTTTCCCCATAGGTCGCCCTGGGAGTGTGCCCTGAACCTACATTCTGAGGGACAGGGACAGAGCCAAAAGGGAGTGTAGGGGGCTCGGGCTGTGTTTTGCAAACAGAGATTTAGCTCCCTGACCTGTAACCAGAGACCTCCTGGGGCCGCTCAGCCCAGCTGGGGAAAAGGCCAGGAATGCATGGTAGGGTGAGTGGACAATGCAGCTGTAAGCTGAAACTGCCTCTGTGGCTGAGGGAAAACCACCGGCTATGCTAAAAGCAGGTGGGATCCCACCGTGGGGGTGCCTGGCTTCCTCAAAGCCCACTGGGAAAGCCAGACCCTGCTGGACGGGGGTTGTGGATGGGCCATGCCTCTGTCCTCTGGGCCCCAACACCCTCCTACCCTCACCCCACTAGACCTGGAGGCGAGAGCTGTGCTCCCCATGACCTCCCCGGAGCAGCCAGGGCACCCCAGTCCCAACCTTGTGCTAACGTAACTTTCTCCATGACCTCCAGCCTCCTCGTGTTTTCTCCTCTGCCCAGCGAGACTGTTTCTTCCTGTTCTGCCTCGCAGAAATGTTTAAAGATCAATGGCGCTAAGAAAGAAACAATCTGCTTTGAAAACAGGAAGGGGGCGGGTGCAAATGCAAGGCGTCGTTGTGACACCTGCACATCTCTCTCCCCACTCCCTGATGGCACAGGGAAACAACTGGCCGCTGTAGAGCCACACTGTAATCACACAGGGGCCTTAAGTGCCTGTCTCTGTGGGATACATCCCTGCGGTCTGGTACCGCAGGCAGGAATATGAAATATCCCTATGTTTATCAGCCCAGTTTGGCCCTGCCCTCCTTACTCAGGGAATGTCGACCTTTGGGCAAAACACTGGAATTTAATACCACAGCATAGGCTGGGAGAAGCCTCTCATCTGCTGCTGTGGTTAGGTGCTCAAACCCACACGGAGGCCCACAGGTGACCGAGCCAGGGCTCCGGACGTCACAGAAGGAAGAACAGAGGGTTCACACACTAATGCCTTCCCTCTGGCTCTGAAAAACACCCACATACCACACAGAGGACTGGGGACAGTCGGGAAAAGCACATTCCAAAGGTGACTCAAGGTTCCCAAATGCCATCCTTTTGTTAATCCACATACTATTTTCTGACTGAGATTCCCCTGGCGCTCGCCTGCCTTTTGAGAAGCCTCACGTCCCCGCACAGCTCCTCAAGGTTATTTTTCCTCCAAGATGGACATGTCTATCAAAGGTAGCTCACCTTGGGGAGACGTTCTGAGCTTTTTCTGAGGTCTGCCCCTCAATACTGCACCTCCCACAAACACTCCCTAGGGGGAGGCTCCTGAATTAGGCTGTTCATCTCTCAAGTATTTAACGGGGTACATTTCTGAAGTCTCTCAGTTGCCATGCCAACTCACCTGGGTCCCCTAATCTTTGATGTAAGTGATCCCTGTCAAGCAGTTTGTCTGTTTTTGCATCCTACCAATGGAACGACCCAGGCAGGCCCTGTGTGAGGTGAAGAGGCTGAGAGGGAAGAGGGCAGGGTGGCCCCACCCGCTGGGCTGGCTCTCCCGGCCAGCCACAGAAGTGCCTCCAGGCCATCTTTATGGGAGAGCCACGTGAGAGATGCTGTCTCTTCATCTGGACCCAGTCACAGCTCTCCCATAAAACTATGTCCCAAGGGTCCTAGGAATTGAATGCCTTTCTGTCCCACTCTCCAGGTATTTCCAACAAACCCCATAGGCTCGTCCCTTTGACTCCTGCATCACGCTCAAACCTCAAACTGATCAATCCCTCTCTTCCCAACGTGGGGTCTGCCACACCCTTGGGCCTATCTGGGCACCATCCCTGTTGCAGCACGTTCTAAGGCTCAGAAAGTATCTGGAAGAATCAGTGCCCCCACTCACTCTGTGCTCTGATAGACTCCCACTGAGATGTTGAGCCCCTCCAGCTCTTCCTTGAGCATCTGCAGATCTGAGTTCACGAAGCTCAGTTCCAGGCGCACCTGCTCCCGCACCTTGTGGTTCGTAGCTGCTCTGTTAGAAGAGAAGAGGGAGGAAAGTGCCTTCAGCCCAAGTGCCCCGCTGCCGAGTGAGCAGACCTCCCAAACCCCATAGGGATGTCCTGAGGGTTCACTTGCAGATGTGAGCACCAGATGTGATCAGATAAGAGGTCTCAGAGATGCTCAGCACCTGGCCCATCCTGAGCCACACCTGCCAGTAAGTGGATCTGGGACATCGATGATAAACTGAGCTGCCAGACATGAATCTTAAGACATCCCTGCAAAGAATCAGCTTTGAGAAGACAAAAGAGAACTGCTCCCAGCCACTCATAAAAGACCATAAACTACCCCCTTGAAAGGAAATGGCTAAGATAACATTTCCCAGCTCATTCTATGAGGTCTTGTTTTACCCTGACCCAAAACCAGAGAAAGACACCACAAGAAAACAAAACAACAGACTGATATCCTACATGAATATATATGCAAAAATCCTCAACAAAATATTAGCAAACCGAACCTAGCAACATATAACAACAATTATATACCATAACCAAGTGGGATTTATCCCAGGATTGCAAGGTTGGTTTAAAAAAAAATTTTTTTTAACATTTATTTATTTTTTAGAGACATAGAGAGAGCACAAGTTGGGGAGGGGCAGAGAGAAAAGGAGACACAGAATCCAAAGCAGGCTCCAGGCTCAGAGCTGTCAGCACAGAGCCTGACGCGGGGCTCAAACTCACAAACCGTTGAGATCATGACCTGAGCCGAAGTCGGACACTTAACCGACTGAGCCACCCAGGCGCCCCTGCAAGGTTGGTTTACTATCTGAAAATCAATTAATGTAACATACTATAATAATAGGCTATAGGATAAAAAACACATGGTCATCTCAACAGATGCAGAAAAAAAAAAGCATGTGATAAAGTCTAACACAGATTCATGATAAAAATTCTCACCAAACTAGGAATAAAAGAAAATTTACAAAACTTGATAAAGGGCATCTATGAAAAAAACAAAGCTAATATCATACTTAGTGGTGAAAGATATGCTTTCTCAATTAGATCAGGAACAAGGCAACAGTGTTCACTTTTGCCACTTTTTTTTTTTTTTTAACGTTTATTTATTTTTGAGACAGAGAGAGACAGAGCATGAACGGGGGAGGGGCAGAGAGAGAGGGAGACACAGAATCAGAAGCAGGCTCCAGGCTCTGAGCCATCAGCCCAGAGCCCAACACGGGGCTCGAACTCACGGACGGCGAGATTGTGACCTGAGCTGAAGTCGGCCGCTCAGCCGACTGAGCCACCCAGGAGCCCCCGCTTTTGCCACTTCTAATCACTACTCTACTGGAGGCTCAAGCCAGCGGCAATAGGTAAATAAAGAAATTAAAGGCCTCTGGATTGGAAGGGAAGAAGGAAAACTGTCTTTACTCACAGATGACATTACTTGTATATAGAAAATCCCAAGGCATTCACAAAATACTAGAACTAATACATTCGGCAAGGTCACAGCATACAATTCAATATGCAAAAATCAATTCTATCGCTACATACCAGCAGTGAGCACTCTTACAACGAAATCCAGAAAACAATTTCATTCACATTAGCATCAAAAAGTAAAAATACTTTGGAATAAATTTCACAAAAGAAGCGTAAGATCTGTGCCCTGAAAACCACAAAGCAGTACATATTAATTGGAGAGACGCCGTGTTTATGGATTGGAAGATTCACTATTGTCAAGATGTCAGTTCTCCCTAATTGATCTATCAATTCAATGCAGTTCCAATCAAAACCCCAAGAGCTGAGGCGCCTGGCTGGCATCCGACTCTTGATTTCAGCTCACATCATGATCTCACAGTTCATGAGACTCAGTTCCGTATCAGGCTCTGTGCTGAACCTGGAGTGCGTGTAGAATTCTCTCTCCCTCTGCCCCTCCCCTGCAAGTGCTCGCGCTCTCTCTCTCTCTCTCTCTCTCTCTCAAAAAACAAAAACAAAAACAAAAACAAAACCCATAAGCTTTTTAGTAGACATTGACAAGCTGATCCTAAAATGTATATGGAAATGCAAAGGACCTAAGAGCCAAAGAAGAACAAAGTTGGAGGATTTATGCTATAGGATTTTAAAACTTACTATAAATCCACAGCAATCAAGATAATGTAGCAGTGGCATAAAGCTAGGCAATGGAACAGAATAGAATCCAGAAATAAATCCTTACATTTATGGTCAATTGATTTTGACAAAGATGACAAGACATTTCAAAGGAGAAAAGACAGTCTTTTCAACAAAATAGTGCTGAAGCAATTGGACATCCTTAGGTATGTCCGTGTCCCTGAGACCACCCCCCACATTCAGGGATTCACTAGAATGACTCACAGGACTCAATAGAGTTGTACTCAAGGCTGTGATTTATTACAGCAAAAGGGAAAGGTGCATGGGGTAAGGTCTGGAGGCACAGGCTGCTAAGAGTCCTCTCTCCCAGGATTCTCACAAAGGACACACTTAATTCCTCTGGCAGAGTGTTGACAACACGTGTGAAATGCTGTCTACTAAGGAAGCTCATTTGAGACATAGTGCCCCAGGTTTTTACTAGGGATTGGTAGGTAGGCACTTCTGTCTAGCATGTTCCAAAATTCCAGACTCCCAGAAGGAAAGCAGGTATCCAGCAGAAACAACACTGTTTGTGCAAACAGTTCAGGCACAGTGAACCATTCTTATCAGTTCTGGAAACGGTGGGAACTATCCTGAAATTAAGTTTGCAGACACCGGCCAAGGGACAACCTTGCAAACAGGCTTTCTAAGGATAGCTGTCTCAGGCCTGCTCTGATAACTCTTTTCTGCACAATCAGCAAAAAATAAACCTCAATCTAAATCTTATACCATACATAAATATTAAGTCCAAATGGATCAGAGACTTCAATATAAGAGCCAAAACTCTACTACCTCTAGAAGAAAATATAGGGGCACCTGGGTGGCTCAGTCGGTTGGGCGTCCGACCTTGGCTCAGGTCAGGATCTTATAGTTCGTGAGTTTGAGCCAGGCACCAGGTTCTATGCTGACAGCTCAGAGGCTGGAGCCTGCTTCAGATTCTGTGTCTCCCTCTCTCTCTGCCCCTTCCCTGCTCGCACTCTGTCTCTCTGATTCAAAAATAAATACACATTAAAAAAATTTAAAAATATATATACATATAGAAGGAAATCTTTATGACCTTGGGCTGGGCAATGTGTACTTAGCTATACACCAAAAACATAATCCATAAAAGAAGAAATCGAATTGGACTCTCTCAAATTTAAAAACTTCTGTGCTTCAGAAGATACCATTAAAAAAAAAAAAAAAACAAACGCAAGCCATAGCCTAGGAGAAAATATTTGCAAATTATATATCTAATAAAAATTCGTATCAGATACATTAAGAGTTTCTCAAGTAATAAAAAGACAATACAATTTTTTTAATGGGCAAAGATTTTTTTAATGAAGGAATAATTGACAAACATTATCTTAATTTCAGGTATAAAACATAATAATTCAATATTTATATATATTGCAAAATGATCACCACAAACAATATTTGTCAGCATAGTTACAGGGTTTTTTTCTGTGTGATAAGACCTTTTAATATTTACTCTCTTAGCAACTTTAAAATATGCAATATGTTGTTCTTTTTTGAGAGACAGAGCATGAGCAGGGGAGAGGCAGAAAGGGGGGGGGGGTGGAGAGAGAGGATCCCAAGCAGGCTCTGCACCATCAGTGCAGAGCCCAACAGGGAGCTCGAACCCATAAACCATGAGATCGTGACCCAAACCGAAATTAAGAGTCAGGTGCTCAACCAATTGAGCCATCCAGGTGCCCCTGCAATACAGTATTATTAACTATAGTCACTATGCTGTACATTACATCCCCATGACTTATTTATTTTATCACTGAAAGTTTGTGCCTCTTGACACCCTCTACCGATTTCACCTATCTCCCAATCCCCAACTCTAGCAACATTCCATCTGTCCTCTGTCTCCATGAGCCTTCTTTTTTTTTCAATAGAGATTCCACATGTACATGAGCTCATATGGTATTTCCCTGTATGACTTATTTCACTTAGCACAATGCCCTCGAGGTCCGTCCATATTGTCACAAAGGTTAAGATTTTGTGCTTCTTGATGGTCAAATAGTATTACACGGTGTGTGTACATATACCACGTCTTCTTCATCCATTCATCCATTGGTGGACACTGAGGTTGTTTCCGTATCTTGGCTATTACAAATAAGACTGCAATGAACATGGGGGTGCAGATATCTTTTTGAGTTAGTGATTTTGCTCTCCTCACATAAATACTCAGAAGCAGAATCGCTGGATCACATGGTAGTTCTATTTTTAATTTCTTTAAGGGAACTCCATACTCTTTTCCATAATGGCCGCACCAATTTATATTCCCACCAACAGTGAATGAGGGTTCCCTTTTCTCCATGTCCTCACCAACACTTGTTATATCTTCTCGTTTTGATAATAGCCGTTCTAACAGGTGTGAGACCTCATCGTGGTGTTGATTTGCCTTTCCCTGATAATTAGTGATGTGGAGCATCTTTTCATGCGTCTGTTGGCCAGTTGCATATCTTCTTTACAAAAATGTCTATTCAGGTCCTCTGCCCATTTTATAATCGGACTGTTTGTTTTTGTGCTGTTGAATTTACGAGTTCTTTCTGTATTTTGGACATTAACCCCTTATCAGATGTACGAATTACAAAAACTTTCTCCTATTTAGTAGGTTGCCTTTTCATTCTGTTGATGGTTTCCTTGCTGTGCAAAAGCTCTGTGGTTTGATGTAGCCCCACTTGTTTTTGGCTTTTGCCGCCTCTGCTCCTGGTGTCAAATGCAAAAAATCACGGCCATGATCAATGTCGAGGCTTACTCCCTATGTTTTCTCCTAGGAATGTTATGGTTTCAGGTCTTATATGCAAGTGTTTCATCCATTCTGAGTTAGTTCTTGTGCACGGTGTAAGACAGCGGTCCAGTTTCCCCACCGCTAAGAGACTATCCTTTCCCTATTGTATACTCTTGCCTCCTTTGTCATAAGCTGATTAGCCATATATGCGTGGGCTTATTTCTGCACTCTATTCTGTTTCATTCATCTATGTGTCTGTTTTTACACCGGTACCATACTGTTTTGATTACTACAGCTTTGTGATATAGTTTGAAATCAGGAAGCGTGATGCCTAGAGCTTTGTTCTTCTTTCTCAAGACTGCTTTAACTATTCTGGCTCTTTTGTGGTTCCAAAGTTTTAGAATTGTTTTATCTATTTCTGAAGAGTGCCATTGGAATTTTCATAGGGACTGCAGCAAATTTGTAGATTGCTTTGGCTGTATGGACATTTTAACAATACTTATTCTTCCAATCCATGAGCCTGGAATGTCTTTCCATTTATTTGTACCTTCAATTTCTGTCATCGGGGCCATAGTTTCTAGTGAACAGGTTCACTTCTTTTGTTAAACTTATTCCTAGGTATTGTGTTATTTTGGATGCAATTGTGAGTGGAATTGTTTTATTTTCCCTTTCTGGTAATTTGTTATTAATGTATAGAAATACAACAGATTTCTGTATATTGATTTCGTAGCCTGCAACTTTCTGAATTCATAAAATGTACAGAAGATCTGAATACACATTTTATTAAAGAATATATACGAATGGCTAATCAACACACAAAAAGACGCTGAATGTCATCAGACAATATAGGGAAATACACATTAAAACCAGGATGAGATACCAATACACGACCTGACTGGCTCTGATGAAAAAGAAACAATAACAAGCATTGGTGAGGATGCAGAGAAACAGGAACCCTCATACACTGCTGAAGGCAAATGACACAGCCACCTTGGAACAAACAGCTGGGTAGTTTCTAACAATGACAAACATACACTTACCATACAACTGCATATTCCACTGCTAGGAGTCTATGAGAGAAATGAGAATTTATGTCCCAACAAAAAGCCAGAGAGCCAAAAAGAGAGAAAAATCCAGGCATCCATCCATTAACTGGCAAGCGGATAAGCAAAATGTGACACATCCATAGAATGGAATGGTTTAAGTGATATGAAGGAATGAATTTTACCCAAGTCTTCAAAGCAGAAGTTTGGACACTTCGTGGAAGACTTTACAAGTGCATTTTACAGATTAGGAATCATTGCAAAACTTACAGTTAACAACCAAGTACTGAGCCAGGCCTTGCTGAGTACATTCCCACGAGCCATCCTGGTCATGGTCATTGGTCATTCCTCAGACCAGCTACTAGAACTTCCTCATTTCACACATGGGGACACCCGAGGTCCATCAGCCAAGAGCTCCAGCCAGCCAGCGAGACAGTACCGGGTCACCTTCCCCTCCCCAGCTGATGAAAATCCAGCCACCTGTCTTGTGCTTGCTTTGCTCACCTGCTGTCTTTCCTCCAGAAAATAAAATGCTAAACCATTTCCCCTACAGTGTGCCCTCTCCACTGGGGTTCTTCCTGCCTTGTCACATATTTGAGCCCATCAGTTTCTCTCCATGATGTATTTATATGTTTTCTCTCCCTTCCTTCACCAAACTCCTGCTTTTTTTTTTTTTTAATGTTTTTATTTATTTTTGCAGGAGAGAGAGACAGAGCACGAGCGGGGGAGAAGCAGAGAGAGGGGGAGACATAGAATTTGAAGCAGGCTCCAGGCTCTAAGCTGTCAACACAGAGCCCGATGTGGGCTCGAACTCACGAACTGTGAGATCATGACCTGAGCCAAAGTCAGATGCTTAACCGACTGAGCCACCCAGGCGCCCCACCAAACTCCTGCTTCTTGAACCCACACACTTATGTCACACCTCCTCAGAAAAAGCCATGCTTGACCCTGGCAGTAGATATGATGACACTGGTGCTTTTACTGCTCCTGGTTGGTAAGCCTTTACACGTACACGTCTGAGCTCCCCAGCTGGGCAATGAGATATTGGAAGCTCAGTTCGGTGAAGAGCATTGGTGTGGGAATTCTGAGGGGGTTGGAGGGGGTGAAGCATGATTACCAGTAAGAAACACATTTTGTACACAACACAGTAGATCCATACACAAACATACTCTCTAAAACAAAAGTCGCACAAACCAAACCATTCATATGATGCACACCAATTATTCTATTCTAATAGCTTACTTTTTTTAAAAAACAGTAATATTTGCAACTCTCCAATTCTGAATCTCTGACTGCAACTGGGTGCCCAACACTTCAGTTCAGTACCTCCAGGTTAAAGGCTCAATGCCACAAGACTGCCACCATGTCAGGTGCCAGCCACAAGGTTTGCAGGGGGAGGGGCACCCGTACTTATGACCAACCAGCTACAAATCAAGGGTTCCCACAACACCCTTCTATGATAATTCACCAGAATGACTCAGAAAACTCAGGAAAACACTTTACTTACATTTACTGTGGTTTATTTTAAAGGACACAGCGTAAGAGCAGTCAGATGGAACAGACCCATAGGCCAAGGAGGCATGAGTAGCTTCCACGCCCTCTCCAGGCACGCCACCCTCCTGGCACCTTGATGTGTTCACCAATCTGGAGGCTCACAAACCTCACTGTGGGGGGTTTCATCACTTCCTTATGTGGGCACAGTTGATTAAATCATTGGCCATCGGTAACTGAACCCAATTTTCAACCCCTTTCCCTTCCCCAGAAGTTCAGGGGTAGGGACTAACGCTCTAATCGGATTTGGTCTTTCTGGTAAACAGACTGTATCTTGAAGGCTCCCTTCCCCCATAAGGAGTCACCTCATTAACATACAGAAGACAGGAGATTCCAAGAGTTTTAGGAGCTCTGTGCCAGGGACGAGGCACAGAGACCAAATATATATACTTATGTGTATATATATATATATATACACACACATATGTATATATATACATACACA
The DNA here is from genome assembly GCF_046562875.1 of Panthera onca. Taxonomy (NCBI): domain Eukaryota; kingdom Metazoa; phylum Chordata; class Mammalia; order Carnivora; family Felidae; genus Panthera; species Panthera onca. The sequence continues at coordinate 19,966,986 of NC_138353.1, read as the reverse complement.
CACATGTGTGTGTATATATATATATATATATACATACACACACATATATATATACGTACGTATATGTATACGTATTTTTTTTAAGTAGGCTGTATGCCCAATATGGGGCTTGAACTCATAACCCTGAGATCAAGAATCAGTCATGCTCTACAAACTGAGCCAGCTAGACACCTCCCCCAATAAATACCTATTTTTTATAACACTACAGCAACCCAATGACTGGATTTCATTACACACCATGGGTCACAATCTGCCGCTTGTAAAACCTGTACTACAAAGATGTTTCTGAGAACGTGACTGATTCACGAGCTGATAATGCCCACAAGGACACAAGGAAAGAAATCCTCCCAACCCCTGGTATTGGGAACGGCTTCTTTGTAGCAACTGGTTTGCCTCTGGCTGAACCAACGGGTATGAGAAGCCTTCCAAGTCACATTCCCCTCTCCATGCTGCCTGCAGGAAGCTCACAGACAAACTGTGGCCCATGTCTACCAAAGGATATAGGAGTTATAACGAAAAACAAGACCCCGGCCTTCTAGTTCTTTCCGTTTCACCTGGAAACTGGCATTGTCTTTTCTGAAAAAAGTGGCAGAATAAAGACCACTCTCTAGAAGAAATGGGGGGTGGGCTGGTCCTCTGCAACAGAGTAGATCCAACTTAAATATAACAATTTTCACCCTAAGGTCCTTGCCCAAATACCTGCAGGACCCCCAAACAGGCCAACTCTGGATTTTTCCTCCTCTATATATTGATTTGCCCCTTCTCTTCCCTCTTGATTTGGCAATTTGAGATTTAGGATGCAACAAATTGGCAAGCTGCTCTTTGGACGTGGACCTCTGTATGGGTCAGTCTGGAAAAAGTTGTTGGCCAAGTAGGGCCTCAGAGTCAGTTTCACAATGCTACCTTTGGGTACAACGATGAATAGGAAACCAACCCTAGAGTGTGAGGTGCTTCTAGTACAGATAATGATTTTTCACTGGTGGAAGGGGGTTTCTCAAATAAGGTAAATCAACTGAACATGGTGTATGTGCCAAGGTCCCCTGTGCCCAGGCTGGGGGAATAGTCTGGGTTAACATACAAAAATGGAACCAGCTGGCTCAAATTAGGAATTAAAACCAGGGCCCGTCTCCTCAATATTGATGCTCTGCACCTGGGCTACCTTCCACTTCTATGGAAGAACATGGCTTTTTTTCCGCACCTTTCCCTTGGGTGCAAACTTCCTCCGAGAACCTTGTGGTCTGGTAACTGATGTTACAACTGAAAGAGGCCTCGGGGGGGCCTTGGTGGCTCAATCAGTTGAGCGACTCTTGATTTTGGCTCAGGTCATGATTCCAGGGTCATGGGATCAAGCCTTGCGTCAGGCTCTGCACTGAGTGTGGAGCCTGCTTAAGATTCTGTCTCTCTCTCTCTCTCTCTCCCTGCCCCTTTCACCCACTCTCTCTCTCTCATAAACAAACAAACAAACAAACCAAAAGAGCACTTGAGGCCAACCAGGATGAAGCAAAAGTGTGCTTCGGCCCAGGTCCCCCACGGCCTCCCTCAGGCCCGGACCGCCAGGGAAAGGCCCCTTCCCTTGGATGTTTCATCAAGAGCATGCACATGTTCCAAAAGTCAAGCACGAGAAGGTGTCTCACTGCCTCTCTCTGAGTGATGAACCCAACAAGTGTGAACAGGAAAGGAAGGCCATATTCAAATTATTTCCTGAGGCTACTGACTACATCCACGCATTCTCCTCTGTCTGAATTTGGAGCTGCTGAGACCTTTTCCACCCTAAGAAGCCCCCACATGATGATGGCTTGTGTCTCCGCTCCAAATCCAAAATTTCTTCAACGTCCCGTGTTTTGTCTTAAAGCTGCGTGTGATTTTGAATGTTGACCCCACGGAACTCCATTTACTTTAGTGGAACTTTTTTCTGTCCTATCTTTCAGTAAAATGGTCCCCTCAGGAACAGGCATGTTGACAAGCACCAAGACTTGCACCAGCTTCGGAGACCTTACTGAAACGGTCTGACCTTAATCCATCTGTCCCCAAATCCTGCAAGTACCACCTGGCGGCCCCATGTGGCCACCCAGCTAAGGCAGCAGATCAGCCGGTCTGGCAGGACATCTGCTCCCAGCATAGGAAGGCAGGCCTCAGGATTGCTGCGAGCCCCAAAGGTCATGGGGGGTTCACACACCCCACTGCACGTACACCAGCCTCTATCAGAACCGACCGTGTGAGCGGTCACTAACCTCAAGTTATGCTCATTACCGCTGAGGCTGCCCCTGGTCACCTCTGCCCAGCACGTCATGACCCTCCGGTCCAGAGGTTGCAAACTGGAGGTCCAGGGACTAGTTCATTTGGTTCTCAGGGTGTGATTTTTTTCCCCTTTTGAACTATGTGCCAATATTTAAAAACTCAAATATCAGAAGATTAAAAAAAAGAAAAATAAAAAGGAGAGAAAAAGATCAGATCTCTATCTTCTGGAAAAAAAACAAAAAACCGAAGGTCCGGCAATCCTGGCTGCGCCCCCACGATGAGGCAAACTGCACGTGGTCCCTCTGGAGAGAGTATGCACTCTGTACTTCCCCACTGTCCCCACCACTCCCTACTGCCCCGCAGCACCAGGTCTGGCCCCCTCCACTCTTTCCTGAGCCGGCCTGGCCTCTGTAAGCCTCAGAGTGGGCCAGTCCTGCTCCAGTCCAAAGCTCCCAGTACAAGAGGGGAATCTGAACCCCAAAGATGTTAAATGACCCGCCCTCGTTCAAAGGCCCAGTTAGTTAAAGCTAAACCATGTGGCAAGTTGCTTTTAATGTTACAAAGACCATCTCTGTTTCAGAGAAACAACACCACATTTCTACCCCAGCTTTTCTCCAGGGAGGGCAGGGTTCTAAGAAAAGAGAGAGAATATTGTCCTTGCTTAGCCTGGAAAAGTACATTTAAAATATCTGCTATCTTCCTAATCAAACCTCAGGAAGCTCATGGACTCTAGGCCGATACGGCTCAAAGGAGGAGGAGGGAGACCTTGAAGGAGTAGAAAGCCTGGCTCCTGCCAGGGCCTGCCCAGCGTCGCAGCCCCCTACCAATGCTGGTAAAGCACTGGGACCCTTGCCTTCCTGCGTTTTGGGGGACGCTTTCCCAAAGGCCACCCCACCCAGTTCCAACTGCTCGATCTTTATCTGAGGTCTATGGAGGGACATCCGGGAACCTGAAAACAGGTGCACAGGATAGTGGGGCTCAATTTATGACTTAAACTACCCCTTGTTGGCAGGGACAGCCACCTAATCAGACACCCAGGCCACCTAATCAGACACCCAGGAACAGCCACGGGGCCAGAGCTGGACTTGGCTGAACGCCTTATTTGTTTTTGGGAAACCGTTGGTGCCAATGAAGTCAGATTAATAAATACCTTTAGGGTTCCCTCTCCCAACAGTCTCCAGAAAGGGCCACTCTGAACTTTTAGGTCAGGTCACTTCGAAAATCATTAACAACCCCACCCTACCCCCACCCTGCCAGCTCAACAAATGCTAACTTGACAATGAGCTTGAACCACTGGGTCTCAGAGGCTGTTTGCTGGTGTCATTAAAAGAGCAAGACAGACCAAAAAACAACAACAACAACAACAAAAAACTACCCTGGTTTGTGCCTTAGAAACGCCAAGGCCCCTGTTCAGAGAGGGCCTCCCTGACTGGCCTGTTTCTAAGGCTGTACCACACTGTCAACCTCTAGCCCATTTCCTTTTCATCGACACCCTAGAAAGCATCACCTCTGACATGACTGGACTTGTTTGCTGTTAGGAAGGTCCCCCCCACAAGAGATTAAGCATCATGAAAGCAGGGATTCGTTTGCACTGCCAGCAGCCTTCTCCTCTTGCACCTCAAACAGTGCCTGCTACTTCCTAGGCACTCAAGAAATTCACTTCCTGGGTGAATGACAGGCCAATCAACTGTAGTCTGCTCCTAGGGAGCCACAGACTCAAGGCTGCCTGCCTGCCCCCCAGAGCCACAGGGCTGGCCTCTCAGAAATGTCAACCAAAACCTGTAGCCACAAATCACACCAGGGGGAAGGTGCCTACACCCTTCCCGGCACAGCAAGCCCAGCCCATGGCCTACACTCCTGAATCAGAGCCCCTCCTAAGCTGTGCTGGCCACTACACTGCAGACCTGATGGTCCCCAGGTCCGGATTTCTCTGGGGACAGGGACATTGCCAGACATTTTAAAAGATGAAATGTTGGGGCACCTGGGTGGCTCAGTTGGTTAAATGTCTGGCTCTTGATTTTGGCTCAGGTCACGATCTCATAGTTTCATGAGTTGAGCACAGAGTCTGCTTGAGATTCTCTCTCTCTGTCTCTCTCTCTCTCTCTCTCTCTGCCCCTCCCCCACTAGCACTCTTTCTCAAAAATAGGTAATACATTTTAAAAAGTTTAAAAATAATAAAATAAAATACAAGGTGAAATGTTGTGGGGCGCCTGGCTGGCTCAGTCAGTGGAGCATGCGACTCTTGATCTCAGGGTCATGAATTCGAGTCCCACGCTGGGTGTAGAGAGTACTTAAAAATAAGTAAATAAACTGGGGCATTTGGGTGGCTCAGTCGGTTGGGCGTCTGACCTTGGCTCAGGTCATGATCTCACAGTTGGTGAGTTCGAGCCTCGCGTCGGGCTCTGTGCTGACAGCTCAGAGGCTGGAGCCTGCTTCGGATTCTGTGTCTCTCTCTCTCTCTTGCTCTGTGTCCCTTCCCTGCTTATGCTCTGTCTCTCTGTCTCTCTCTCTCTCTCTCAAAAATAAATAAAAATTAAAAAAAAGAGAGAGAAAAAAATAAGTAAATAAACTTAAAAAAAGAAAAAAAGGTGAAATGTTGTAAGTTTCCTAGTCTCCTCCGGTAACAATTTAGCTTCCACCCTGCTACAGAAGTAGCTGGAGGAGAGGTTCCCGGAAGCCTGGCCACCCCAGGACTTGCGCTCTCTGCTAGTCCACGAGTACCAATGCCTACATGAGGCACAACACTATTGCTCCCGAGTCAGCGGCAGGTTCAGGTGGTTGGTGATACTATCTTCTGGGCCTTTGCAGGATTTCACACGAAAAATGAATAAAAGTAATTCATGTCCTTCATAAAAGAACACCCAAACACTGGAGGCGGTAACATTACGGGTAAGAGTCACCTCCACCCCATCCCTGGGCTTGATCCCAAGAGGCAACTCTAACGGCTTCTTTCTTCATACTTTCTGGAAAAAGCCTATGCGTGCACAAAAGCGAACATACAAACCCTTTAAAATACACATATAGGGCACCTTCCTTTTCCCTCACCTAGTAGCTCAGACAGCTTTCCTAGGGAGCAAATACAGATGGATTCTGAAAGTTTACCCTAAGTTCATGATCAGAAACCCTCCTTCTGTCTTTCCTGGGTGCTCAGGTGAGCAGCCCGTGTGGAGGAGATGATCATGCTGCTTGTACATATCTGTGACCATCAGACTACTGCAGCTCTGTTGTGAACGCCTGGTTTGGTATATTTGTCTTTCCCAATAGCCTCTGGGCTCCCAAAGGCCTCCAACAGTGCAGGTGACCCATTGGGAACACCCATTATCCACATCCTGCCAGGTTTCCGGGTTCCCTGCCAGGTTTCCAAGCTCCAGGTCCCTACAAGCGCCCTGCATCTCTCTCTGAGTCTCCAGGGGGCACCTGTCTCACTTGGCCAGGCAGCAGGCACGGTGCCTACCCTGGCTCCCCGTGCAGAAGGTAGCATGGGGCTGACAAGAGTGACCCCCAGAAACTCTGAAGGAAGAAGAAAAGTCTGCACCCTTTATACACAAGGGGAGGCTGACACACTGCCTTGTGTTGCACTGAGGGGTGTAGGGAGGGCTTCCAGCTGCCTATGACACAGGTAAAGCTTCACTGAGTTCTACGCTTCGTAAGTAACTATTTCACCACCAGAGCATAATAATGAGGGCCCCAAGGCCATGGGATTGTACTGGGGCCTCTCACTGGAGGGCTGGACACTGGCAACAGAAATGTCCCTTTCCCTCCCTCCTGCCTTCCTTTCTACATCCAACACTTACCAAGCAGTGATTCTAGACCAGGCATGGTTTCTCCACTAGACAACAGAGAAAACAGACGGACAAGTCCCAGAGAAAGCAGAGAAAACAAACAGGAATGTGATCATTGGCTTCCCCCATCCCCAAACACACAAACAGGTGGGGTAAAATACTTGTCTGTAACATAATCAAGCTCCAGGCAAGGAAGGGCCTGCTCCAGGCGCCAGAAACAAGGAGGGAACCCAAAGTTAAAACCGAGAGCTAGAGAGGAAGCCAAGCAGGCCGAGGAGTTTAGGGATGGATAGGCTCCGGGAGAGGCCGGCTCCCCGCTGAGGCAGCAGACACTTACTTCAGAAGGTTTTCTGCTCCTGTTCTCATCCTCACGGCTTTCAGGATCTGCTGGTTCAAGGCAGCCCTTTGATTCTGCAGTTTGCTTCGGCCAGTTTGTGCAAGGGGATTGCAACCCTAAAGGAAAATGAGAGATGACCCTTCAGAAGTCAGCCACTCTAAAAATGACAGTGTTTATGGGGCGCCTGGGTGGCTCAGTTGGTTAAGCGTCCGACTTCGGCTCGGGTCACGATTTCGTGGTTCGTGAGTTTGAGCCCCGCATCGGGCTCTGTGCTGACAGCTTCGGATTCTGTGTTTCCCTCTCTCTCTCTGCCCCTCCCCCACTCACACTCTGTCTCTTCCTCTCTCAAAAATAAATAGAACATTAAAAAAATAAATAAATAAAAATGACAACATTTAGAGGCACCTGGGTGTCTCAGTCGGTTGAGTGTCCAACTCTTGATTTCAGCTCAGGTCATGATCTAGTGGTTCGTGGGATGGAGCCCTACACTGGGTTCTGCACTGACAGCTGGGAGCCTACTTGGGATTCTCTCTCTCCCTCTCTCTCTGCCCCTCCCCTGCTCTCATGCACTCTCTCTTGCATGCACATGTTCTCTCTCAAAATAAATAAACTTTAAAAATAAAAATGACAACATTTAAGTAACAAATGTTTTAAAAACGAGCCTTTTCTGAAAATAAAAGTAACATCAAAATGGAAAATACATAAAATATTGAAAAATATAAAAGAAAATAAAAGTCACTAATAACGATCCAACTCCAAAACAGCCACTGCGAATTGGTTTCTTTCCTGCTCATGTATTTTATGTGCATGTCATTATTTTTCACATTAGTGCAATGTTGGGAGTTCCCAAGACCAGCCCCACGTTCAGAGATTCACTAAGGCTCACAGGACTCAGCACATAGTTGCACTCACAGCTATACGACAGCAGCTTAGTAAGGACCCAGAGCTGGATCACAGAGGAAAAGACATGGGTAGAGTGTGGAACAATCCATGTGCAGGCTTCCTTATGCTTCTCCCTCCCCTGGAGGTGGGGGAGGGGGTCATGCAGAGCACCTTCTTCCTCCAGCAACAAAAATTCAGCAACATGAATGAGATGTCACTGTCCAGGTTAGAAAATCGATGCCCAGGGATTTCACCGGGAACTGATCACAAAGGCACCCCGTGCCTGGCATGTGCCAAAATTCCAGACTCGGGGCAGGAACACTCCCAGCAGGTGTTCATCATAAACCACACGGTTGGTGCCATCAGTCTAGGGGAAGTGAGCCGACCTTGTCAGTTAGGGGATGGAGGGAACGCTCCCAAGAGCCAGGTTCCCAGATACCAGGCAGGGGACAGCCTTGCAAGCAAACCTCCCTGATAGCAGCCTCAGACCTGCTACATTAACTCTCTTCTGCAGACTGGCACATAACAGCTTATCCTAATTCCTCACTTAACACTCTATTATGAAACTTCCCTGCTATGGAATGTTTCTTGAAACCATGATTTAACAATTGCATAATACCATCTTTTTTTAAGAATTTACCATTTCCTTAGACATTTACATTGCATCCAAGTATCTGCTATTATTTGGTGCATATTTGTAAACATGAATCTCGATGAACCTCTACTTTTTTCTTTAAGGTATATTTCTAGGGCAGGTATGGCCCTAGAAACCTCTTAAAGACCTCCAGTGCACCCCAGCCCAATTATCCTCCAAGAAAGAAAGCCACTCTCTGTTCTCTGCCCCTTCTCCCCACCAGCCTTAGGCAACCACAAATCTATTTTCTGTCTGTACACATTTGCTTATTCTGGACATTTCCTACAAATGAAATTTTACAAAAATAATGTCTTTTGGAATGGGCGTCCTTCACTTAGCATGATTTTTCAAGGTTCATCCATGTTGGAGCTTGTACCAGTACCGTATTCCTTTTTGCCCCTAACTAATCCCCCATTATATGAATATACCATATTAATTTATCCATTCATCACTTGACGGACATTTGGGGATGTTTTCGCTTTTTGGCTGTTATGAATAGGGCTGCTTATTTGTGTATACATTTTTATGTGGCTGTTTTTATGTTTTTCTTTCTCTTGGCTATAGACCTAGGAGGGGAACTGTTGTGTCAGTGGTTAATTTGGGGCCTACCCATTTGAGGAACAGTCAAACTATTGTCCAAAGTGGCTACACCATTGTACATTCCCACCAACAGTGGAGGAGGGTTCCAATTTCTCCATACCATCAATAATACTATTTTTCTTCTAACAGACAATCTGTGTGATATCTCCTTATGGTTTGGATTTGCATTTCCCTGATCGTTAAAAATGTTTAATGTCTTTTCATGTGCTTATTGACCATTTGTGAATCTTCCTTGGAGAAATATCAATTCAGATACTGGCCCATTTTAAATGGAGCTGTCTTTCTGTTGTTGAGCTGAAAAGAATTATTTTAAAAAAATTTGTTTTAACATTTATTTATTTTTGAGAGCCAGAGAGAAACAGAGCATGAGCAGGGGAGGGGTAGAGAGAGAGAGAGATACGGAATCCAAAGCAGGCTCCAGGCTCTGAGCTGTCAGCACAGAGTCCGACGTGGGGCTCGAACCCACAAACCGCAAGATCATGACCTGAGCTGAAGTTGGACGCTTAACCGACTAAGTCACCCAGGTGCCCTGAAAAGCATTAATCTTTGCCAAGTTGCTATGCAACTTGGAACAGGTATCCTATTCTAACAATTTGCATTTATTATTGGTAAAGGCAAACTTATTTTTTTATATATTATTGATCACCTGAAATTTTTTAAAATTTATTTTGAGAGAGAGAGAGAGAGAGAGAGTGAGCGGGAGGGGCAAAGAGAGGGACAGAGGGAGAATTCCAAGCAGGCTCCATGCTGAGCATGGAGCCTGATGCGGGGCTTGATTCCATGACCTTAAGATCATGACCTGAGCCAAAATCAAGAGTCGGAAGCTCAAACCGACTGAGCCACCCTGGTGCCCCAAGGACTCACTCTGAAATGTTTAAGAATTTTAACCTAACAGTGTTCTTCCCACCCCAGCTGGTAAAATCCCTGCAATCTGAGTGAGGGCTCTGTTCCTTTTAGAGGCTTATCTTTAGGTCCTGCCCACAGAGGGTGCCGTGGTTACGGCCCAGGAATGGCTGGTGGGCAGCACTCCGTGAAAAGATGCCCTTTCTCTCCAGTTGTGTCACTGCCTTTCCGCTTGGCCCCACCTCTGCCCAAGCCAGGTCTGTGGCCTCCACCCCAAGGAAGGAGTTATTCAGAGCCCTAATCTCAAGGATTCCCCATATCAGTGGCCTTTGGACTAGTGGGTCAGACCCGGGTTAATTTACAATGCTTCTCCTTCCACAAGATTTCTCATTCTTACTTACTAGGATTCGAATTACACAGATATTCAGAATCTGATTTGGACTGGTCTTAAAAGTTAACATCTTTAAAACCACCCAATGATCTCTGATTCAAAATAAAAGTCAGAAAACTATCTTTTTCCAGATATAAGATTAAAAGGTCTTTACTGTTAAGCTAATGGAATATTCAAGGCCTAAACTAATGGCCCTCCTCTTTCCTTTATACTTTCTAAAATTACTATGAAGGGGTAGCTTTATCTGGATGGCTTCATCTGACTCAAAAATCACATGGTTCACCCCAAGCTGTGTTCCATTTTACAGAGAAGCTTTAATAACGAATTCCTTTATGGACACTCCCAGAGCTAAGATAAGCTGCCATTCCAGTTCACGGATAAGAACTTTTTCCTACTCCTATACTCTACCCAACTTCTGGCTAGCCCACAGATGCGGAGTCAAGTTCCTAGATAAGAGAGAGGAATGCTTAGGATTAGATATGACTGAGTAATTAGAACCAAAATGACATTACTTCTTACTGACAGGTAGGAATGCTGGGCCAGCTGGAAACACTAGGAACACCCACAGGACTGTGGAAGCTTCTCAGAGCCCCAAGAAGCAAATCTGGGCAAGACTGCCATAAAGACCCCCTGGCATCTCCAGAAGCTGCCAGCTGTCCACTGGCCCCTTCAGCGGTTCTCTGGGGACCCACAGTCCTCGACCATGCCTCAGTTCTTGGTGGGTTCCTAACGGGATGGAGAGCTTCTGCCAACTGGAACGAAGGTTTGTGCCAGGGCCCAAGGCAGCACCTGTCACACCTGCTTAACCTGGAAACCGGGAATAGGGAGGCGGTGGGGGCAGAGAGCTGAACTGTCCTGGCCTGGAAGGTCATGGTCCACAAGTCCTACAGTGAAGTGAGTCTTTCTGCCACACAGAGTCTGTGTGTGGACATTTGCATCAATGTTAAAATGCCGGAAGACGGTCCAACAGCCAACACCCAGAAAAGCAAATACTGAGTGAGGCCTCAACTTCATCACAGGGCATGTGTCATGAGTCAGACGGCCAGTTGTGGACCGTGCTACAGCATTTGAGATCTCACAGTCCTAAGGTTTGCAGGTTAAGTGAGCTACTCAAGGCAGGGAGGGTGGGAGCCCGACTCGAGCCCACGTCCCTGCTGTCACTCCAAGATGAGCTGTGAGGCAGTCAGCAGCAGGAATGCGGGGCGATGTTGGCTGGGACAGCTTGCCTGCAAACCCCCAGACACCTCTCGCGTGCTTCTCGGCTGAGGGCTGCCCAACATCACTGTGCATACTTTGGGCGCAGTGACCGGGTCCCCCTCTCCCACCTCATAGTCCTTGACACTCAGTGCTCCCCTACCTCCTTTCCAAGGAGAAGAACACTGACCTCATGCCTGCTCAGTTGGAAACTGAAGGCCTCTGGCCCTCAGAGGGACTCAGAGTGAGCACCTGACAGAGGATAATCAGAACTCATGAGGAAGACACCTTCATTTTTCCCCCACTGGCCTTTGCCACCAGCAGGGGAATGTCTCCCCCAAAATGAATACCAGTCCAGGGGGAAGAGACTTGAGAAACTGCTCGTAGCAGCATCTGAGCCCTAGATCAAGCCAGGCCTGAAGCCATTCTTCTGGACTGCTCAGTTAGAGAAGCCAATGCATTCCCTTTCTTGCCTAAACCATTTTTTAAATTGAGGTATAATTTATGTATAATAAAATACATAGATTCTAAATACACAGTTCAATGAGTTTGGACGAATGTATAAACCTCTGGAATCATTACCTCAATCAAACTTTTTCAGGGCACCTGAGTGGCTCAGTCGGTTGAGCGCCCGACTTCGGCTCAGGTCATGATCCTGCAGTTCGTGAGTTCAAGCCCCACATTGGGCTCGCTGATGTCAGCACAGACCCCACTTTGGATCCTCTGTCCCCCTCTCTCTCTGCCCCTCCTCCTCTCACACTCACTCTCTCAAAAATAAATAAACATTAAAAAAAATTAGAATATCTTCATCATCCCCAGGCCACCAATACTCTGGTTTCCATCACCATAGACTTTTGCTCGTTCTAGAACTTCATAGAAATGGAATCGTACAGTACATACTCTTCCGTGTCTGGCACATTGTGTTCAATATTATGCTTTGAGACCCATCCACACTGTTGCACTTCTGGGTGGTTTGTTCCTTTTTATTGCTGAGAATTCCATTGTAGGGATGTGCCACAGTGTGTTTATGTGCCATTTTGGATTGGATTTTTCTGGCACCTGCAACTCATTTTTCAATTAGTCCTAATTAGAATCAGTTCACCTAGAGCAAGAACTCCATTTGCCAACATCCCCCTGGCATGCCCTTTGTGAACAGTCACATCGCTCAGCTGGGAAATACGTGTTTAAAAGCGATACCCAGGCACAACTTGGAGGCACTTCATTTGGAAGAAAGGACAAGAGTACTCAACCTTTACCTACAGAGACAGACACTAAGAAAGGGAGAAAGGCCAGGTCACCGGGAAGGCAGATGCAGAGAGAGGGACTGGAGCAGTCTTTCCTCCCCCGGCCGGGGTCCCACTCAGGTCAGTGCCTGGCACCTGACTCCCCTCTACCCAGAAAACCGGTATGGGCTCTTCTTCCACAGTCAAAGGTAAAGCTTATGCATGTAGATGATTTTCCAGCAAAATGAAGGCACAGTGTGAACCTGGGGTCTCCAGGTCAGGTATAAGACTGAGTAGAGGGTGACAGGGCAGGGTCTCCTAGCTAGAGCCCCTCACACAGTTCGTGAGTTCAAGACCCGTATCTTGCTGCTGTCAGTACAGAGCCAACTTTGGATGCTCTGTACAAAAGGGCGTGGGAAAGAGGGTACTTTTTGTTGCTCCTATAGCGCAAAGATGTTTTCTATTTTCTCAGCCTTTCTCACTCCTTCCTGATGACGCAATCCCCCACTCAACCACCAAACTTTGGAAAACAGAATTGTTTGTTTACGAGTTAGCCAGAAGCTGTCAACCAGAAAGCACCAAAATAGCACGCAGTACCCTGCAATACACACATACATCTAATTTAACTTCTCGCCATGCTGGAGATTCAGGGCACGTTGGATGAAACAGAATCTAGCTTTTCCACATCCATTAAAATTAAAACGAAAGTCTAGCGTTTTTCAAGAGCCCTCCTGCCCTTCCAGGATCCCTGCCAGGAGCCGGGGTGGCAAATCACAGAGCACCTGCTTTTCTCCAGCATTCCCAACCATTCACAAGGGGGGTGGGGAGGCCACAATATGAAATCAGCACTTAGCCATAATCCTTCACTAAAGGCTCCCTGCAGTCACTTCTACTAGTCTTTATCAACACCTCCTGCGCACCACTCACAGTTACTGTGCAACCTGTTGAATGAGTAACAAAGCTTTTACCATCACCCAAATCTCCATGGATCAAATATATTTCCAGTCCCACCTGAGGACCTGCTTATTTCACCCGGTCGGATGCACTCACCCACAGCTAACAGTTCCTGTCTGCAAAGCGTGTCTGCGTGGGAGAGGGGCTGGTATGTGTGTGTGTGTGAATTTGTACATTTTTGTAATGACTTTTTTCTGCAATTACAATAATTCATGTTATTTCTACAAGACACATAAACAAGAAAAATAACTTTTTTTTTTTTTGAAAGTAGGCTCCATGGCCAGCATGGAGCCCAACTCAGGGCTTGAACTCATGATCCTGAGATCGAGACCTGAGCTGAGATCAAGAGTCAGACGCTTAACTGACGGAGCCACCCAGGTGCCCCAAAAAGGAACTACTCCTCAAGTTCTCCATCACCTGCCCTTTTCTCTTCTTACAACCCAATCAAAACCTGGGACTTTCTAACGGCATATGGCCACACCGAACTGCGTGGGTCTGACCGGAAAGTCCTGAAAGACTCACATCTCTCCTCCTGTCCCTGGTGCTGCAGGTGGGAGACCTCGCTCCCAGCCGGCACCCCTCACCGCCCACTCGGCCAGACACCCCGTCCTGGGGCTGGGCTGCACCTGCAATCCCACCGTCCTCTGTGGCCACCTCCAATGCAGCCTGTCACGAGACTCTAGTACCTGAGCCAAAGAAGGAAGTGGTGACCGGGCTAAAACCAATGCTCGGTATGAACAGGTGGTGTCTTGGGAACCATCCAAATAGCCCCAGGAAGCAGGAGACGTTTATATTGTTACAGCTAGCTCATCATGCTGACTCTCCTCTGAGTCACCCTGAAAATTCTGTTTCTGCCAGGGGACCCCTCCTGGCCAGGATCCAGCAACGTGAAGAGGTGCTTGTCATACACAGCCTCTGGGCTGCTAGCGTGTATCAGTGTAGCCAGGCAGACGCTCACCAAGGCCATGATCAACTTGGAGCCAGTCTGGCCTTTAGGACCTGGCTCAGACCATGGTGGTGCATGGGGTGGGGCAGAGGGCAGCATCAGCAGCCTTCACACCCTTCTTCCCATCCAACGGGAGGGGGTCCAGACACCCCGGAAAGCTGGCGCTGATGAGCCTCCATGACCGACACTGAGCACGGCGGACCGGGCCTCACAGAAAGCTCCCCCGCACACATGTGTCTAACGCAGAATTACACTTCACGAAGATGAATGGTGCAAAGGAGGAACCAGGAGGAGTGTCTAGGTTAAAAAAAAAAAAAAGAAAAGAGAAGAAAAGAAAAGAATTCTTCCTTCTCTGCTGGAGCCTCAAGGGAAGCCCAGAGTAAACAGGGACCATAAATCAGGACACAGTGAACCTTGGGAGCCTGTCCAGCCTGGAGGCCTCTGTGGACAAGAAACAACTTCTCCTCCAGCTCTGGGGTAGAAACAATGGAGCTAAATTCATTTCGGGTCATTGGTGTTCCCAAAGGATGAAGAGGCAGAGATAAGGACAGACAATACAGCATTTTGTCCTGATTTTCTCCTTCCACAAGGTGCTAAGACCTTTTATGCGGGGCCCTTTCAACAGCCCTAGAGAACAGCTTTCTCTAGTTTGTCTCCAAGTGGTTTTCTCTCCTGGCCACGAAGAGGATTTCCTGTGGGTTTTAGGACGAAGGCACCCAGAGAGCTCCAGGGACAAGTGTCCTGGAAACGTACACTCCTCTGCATTAACTATAGGTCGGAACACACACTGTTCCATTCTCCCGCACACGTTCATTAAGATGAGCATGAAAATCTGGGAAAAAGAAGCTCCATTTCCACTGGTCATTCTTTTAAGAAAGCAATTTATAGCCACCGAGCTTGTGCCTCTATTTAAACATATTAACGTAAAGGAAAAACCAGTGATGGGGCACCTGGGTGGCTCAGCTGGCTGGGCGTCCGACTTCAGCTCAGGTCATGATCTCACAGTTTGTGAGTTTGAGCCCCGTGT
The DNA here is from genome assembly GCF_046562875.1 of Panthera onca. NCBI lineage: Eukaryota > Metazoa > Chordata > Mammalia > Carnivora > Felidae > Panthera > Panthera onca. The sequence continues at coordinate 19,951,935 of NC_138353.1, read as the reverse complement.
CGGGCCCTGTGCTGACAGCTCAGAGCCTGGAGCCTGCTTCGGATTCTGTATCTCCCTCTCTCTCTGCCCCTCCCCCCACTCACACTCTCTCTCAATCTCTCTCAAAAATAAACAAACATTAAAGAAATTAAAAAAAAAAAAAAATCAGTGAGAAGCCAGAGATGAGAGAAACAAAATGCAACGGGCCAGAAAGGATTCTGTGTTTGTTTGTTTTTAACTGGGAGCCCCCCCCCCCCCCCCCCGCCGCCAAGCTGCCAGCCCAGGAGGCCTGACCTGAGGCCAAGCTGTGTCCGTGTCCTCGGGCTTTCTGTAGAGCCAAGTCCTACACGACCCCAAGAAGATGCTGATTTACTGGGGAACCTCCCTCTCTGCCAATGATGGTCTTGTGCAGGGTCCAGGTCTTGCCGGCAGAGCGAGCTTTTTGGACAATTCATTTCCATTTTGTGTGTGAGTCACACAAAACAGAGTTGAAGCTCTGAATATGGACGCAGACTCCCCCCCAACTTTTTGCAGTCTGTTCTAAAGAAGCAGATTCTTATTCAAGCATGGCCTGAGCTATCCGGACAAAGCACCGACTCCCAGCACTGCCCGCACCCCAGGACATGAGGCCCCCTGTGAAGGGCCACGGAGTTGAGTCTGCCCCAGAATCTGACAGGGGTCAGGCTTAGAGCTGTCACTCAATAAATGCTTTTTGAATGAATGGAGCAGAATGGCATTTTCGAGGAAAAAGGGAGGGGAAAGACGATAGGATAAGGAACAGGATGAAAGAGAAGCCTGATTTTAGCAGAAATTAATTTGATCCTCTAAGTGTGCACAAAATCTCCAAAGTCCAAGAACGGGATGGGGGAGCCCACTCTGGTGGTATCTCCAGTCTCAGGGGTCCTCGCTTACTGCCCCTGGTTGGCTCATCCACCCAGTTTGTCCGGCAGCTGCGCCCCAGCCCTGCCCTGCCCCTCACCTCCTGGGACCCCTCCATAGCTTGTTCTCTTTCTCCCCTGAATCTTCAACCTGCCTTCCACCCCGAACTTCCTTACCTTCAGCTTTAAAAAGTTGAAAGACTTCCTCATTCTGAAATGAACCTGCCTTCTTGTCTCTCCTCCACCCCCCATCTCACTGCACCCATCACCTTCTCTGCCCTTCTCCCCTCTGCACCCCACCTCACTGGCTTTTGCCCCTGACTCTCTACCCACCCATTGACTAACAAGCCCCTGAATATCTAAATCCAGTATTTTCCAGTGCTCTTCTGATTTGTCAACCCCACCTCTCCATGAAAAAGAATCACTTCTCTCGGCTTCCATAATACTGCAGCCCTTCTGGCTTGCCTCCCATCCCTCTGCCTGCCCCTAAGTGGAAGTATTACTCCTTTCCGTCTTGGGCCCTTCTCACAACACCCCAACTGCCTCCTATACTGGTGCCCCCAGAGCCCCATCTCCAGACAGGGTGTTTTCATGGCTTCCGGGTCCCTCCTCACTGGGACCACCACTTGGATATGTCATGGGGGCCTCAAATCCACCTGCCCCTATACACCAGCCTCCAAGTTGCCCCCACCTCAGTGAGGTGCCTGGCCATCCACCCAGACACCTAGGGCAGACAGCCTGCACTCGTCAGCAGCACCTTCCTCGCCATATCCTAGCCGTTAGCTCTCCCCATCCCATGGACACTGCTGCTGCCCATCATTCTCACCTCCTCACTGGGATCCCTGCCTCCAGCCTGGACCCCTGGTTTAAGTTAGTGGTGCAAGCTGGTCATCAGGGTGGGTGGTGAGGCTGTGTTTACACAGCACTTTATAACTGAAAAGCCAGCAGTGGTCCATCAATGGTATCAGAGCAGAAAGGGCAGAGATGTTGAAAACTTCAGGAAACTAAACCCCCAACTCCTCCCTACCTCCCCACCATTGCCTCTCCCCCATCCCCCACTCGGAGATCGCTCAGCTTTCTGGGGCACGAATCTCTCATGTCTGGTCCTTCTTGAAACACTCTGATGGGTCCCTGAGGTTCCCAGGTTCCTTAGCAGGATGCGTGACCCTGAACAGCCTGGTTCCCACTTATACCTCCACACCCTAGAGGGCTCCCTCACAAGTGCTCACAATTCCATGCCTTTGCCCTTGCTCTTCTGGCTACCTAAAGTGCTCTTCCTCCCTTTCTCACCTGTGGAACATCTACCTCTTTCATTCAGGGAGCATTCGTTTTAGGTCAAACTGGCTCCGATCACAAATTGAGAAAGGTTCACCATCAACACCTTTTATCATTCTGGTACAAAGAACATTCTTTGGGCTGGTATGATGTAGCACTATGATCATTACAAGATCTCCTTTTCTTGTAGAGATGGTTCTAATTGTAAACCAGTGATTCACCTTATTTTATACCCATGATTCTCCCATTTACCACCAGAGACACTGCATCTAAAAAAACACCCAACCAGGACACCTGGCTGGCTCAGTCAGTAGAGCATGCCACGCTTGATCTCAGGGGTTGTAAGTTCCAGCCCCGTATTGGGTGTAGAGATTACTTAAAAATAGAATCTTTAAAAAATAAAATAAAATACACCCAACCTTGCATCCTTTCCTAGTTCCTCCACCAGCCATCCCCTCTCTTTCTTGTGCACATCCTTCCCTGGAACACCTGTTCTGGAAGACTTGGGAATGGAACCCACACAGGCGTTCCACATCTCTTCTACCCCTCCCTCTGTCATCTCCCCCAAATGCTGCCGTGGGTCCAGACTCCCACCTGTTCAGAGAACAAACAATTCAGGAAAGAAATGAAGTCCCAGGAAGAGGCAGCCACTTGCTGAAGGCTACACAGGAATTTTGCCAGGGTGGCAGCCAGGTTCTGGGGCCTGAGGACCAAGATCTAGGGATTCCCAGGCTCCACCTCCTTCTGCAATTCCATGGCCTGTGATCCTCTGCCCCAAATGCCACACATAATTAGAAGTTATAATCCTGTAATTCCATGATGACATCTTTGAACTTAAATATACCTTAAAACTACTCTTTTTTTTTTTTTAATGTGAAAAGCAATTCAACCAGAAAGAATTTTTCCCACTCTATTGTCACCTGTTTCCAGTCCCCCCCCCCCTGCCCACCCCCTGGGGCCACTGCTCCTCACTGAAGAGAAAAGCCCAAAGTCTGTGTCATGTGGAAGAAGATGCCAAGATCATTTACCGACTGGATCGTTAGGCTTTGAACAATTAAGCATTGACTGAGAAAGTTTCACTTCCCTATTTATAATTACACACTTTGCCTTCGGTCTTATGGGTTATAAAGAAACAATCTCTCAACCCACCGGGTCAAACCTGGCCAACCTCCGAAGGCTATTTTTAGATTCTTTGGAACCTACAAGGAGGCAGGGTGGAAAGTCTCACCGTGTCTCCGGGTTCGAAAGCATTTTCATGCCAACCTGCGGGCATCTCAGCGCCCTAGCTCTGCGAGCTGGGGTCGCTTTTGACGGACTGGGCTGCAGGGCTGTTATCCCAGGGCCAGCGGCGCGTAAGGAGGGTCGCACGGAAATAACAATCTCCCGCCAAGCCAGCACTCGTAGCGGGTCTTTCCAACAATCAGATAAATACTCTTTAGCATAAAGTGAGCAGGGGCGAGGCCGCGCCCTCATGTCTGCCGCGCGCACTCCCTCCCAGGAGACTTCGGGCAGAAAGGGGGCAACGCAGAGGTCACCTCCCACCGGCAGCTCTCCCTTTCCTTCTAAAAGTCGAAGAAGCGGACACTGGAAGCGTTCTGGAGGCAGAAGGAGAACGCCAAGCCACCTGGGGTGATCTATCTCCACCCCGCCAAGCGCTCGGGTCTAAGGTGGGCTCGGGTCCCAACGTGCAGCAAGGCCGTGGACACCTCCACAACTAGGAATTGATCCCTTCCCCAGGGGCGCGGGATAGTCGGCCGAGGTGACCCGGGGCACCCCTCCGGGCCCCCAGCCTCCTCCGCCACCTGTGCGGGGCAGCCCCAGGAGCCCCTCCCCGCCCCCAGCCCCGGAAGCCACCTGCACTTGGCCTCCCGGTACACCACCGCCCGGAGCCCTCGCCCAGAGCCTCTGCCCCGCCCACCCCAGGCCGGTGCGCCCCCTCCCCCTCCTGGCCTGGTCGACCCCGGCCCCGAGCTCCCGAAGCCCCTTCCGCAGCCTGGGGGCAGAAGGTCTGGAGTCCGTAGGCTCCCCGCCCACCCGAAGCCGCCCACCTTCCGAAAGTAGCAGTCGCCCTCCTTTTCCAGCGGCTGGGGGGCCGCGGGCAGCAGCGCGTCGGTCATGCTGGCGGCGCGGGCGCGGAGCGAAGACTGTGTGAGGCACCGCAGCGCGTCGGTCTGGGAGAGCGCCCGGACACGCCCCCGCCCCGCCCGCCTGCGCTGCGGCCCCTCCAGCCCCGCCCCAGGCCAGGCCGGGAGCCCTGGAGACCGGGCCCCGCCCGCCGACACCACGCCCCCAGGCCCCGCCCCGGCTCAAGAGTGGCCTGGGGAGCCGCGCCCCAGGCCCCCGAGGCTAGCCTCCGGGGCCCCGGGGCGCGTCGCTCGCTTTCTCCGAGCCTCTCGGTCCTAATCTGGGCTTCGCTGTTTGCTGTCTCAGTCCTGTGGCGCAGAGGCGGGCCGGGGGTCTCCGAGGCCGCAGCAAGGCCGGGGCTAGGGACCCGGCCCCTTTGCTGGAGCCCTGGGGTAAACGCAGCGAGCGCGGGGGAAGTCGTGGCCCCTCCCTGAAGGAGCACGGGTGCCGCGGGACAGTGACCAAACCCGACGCCACGTAGAGGGCTCGGCGAGAGTCCTGGACCCTAAGCCGAGCGGTCGGGAACAGCTTCCGGCCCGGGGAGACCCAGGCCCGAGTCAGGGACCCTGAGAGAGAGCTGGCTGCGCCCCTGCGGGCCTTAGGTGGGTGACTCAGACCTGGTGGCGTGGCGGTCAACCTAATTATTCCCCCCACCCTCGCTGCAGAGACTAGGCGGATCCGCTGAGGGTCGCGGATGGTGCTGGGGGATCCCCAGAAAGAGGTTTGTGCCATAGAGGTGGATGTCCTTGAGCACCTCTACCAGTTAAAACCTCAGTTTTCTCAGCTGCAAAATGGGGCCACATCATGCTCTCTCAAGCTGCCAGAACTACGACGAAAATGCATGTTAAAGCCCTTAGCCGGGGTGTAGGGACGCGCCTAGCTTAGGAGCAAAAGGGGGGACTATTGGGACGGGGTTCACACCACCCTCTCACCACAAACCCCCTTTGACCAATAGACAGCGGGGGCGGATCCTGAGGCCCGAGCCGGAAGCCCCCTCCCCCGGCCCGCGGGGCCACGCCCCTCCCGGCTGCTGTCCTGCTGTCCCTAACCCCCTCCCCCAACCGAGGGACAATTTTGCGCTGTTGCTGCTGCGTTTGGCTGTCGCCGTAAATGCCTCCGGTAGAACCGAACACCGTCTGCATTCAAAACAAGCTACACATTTCCTTCTCTTCAAAAAAACGTGGGGGGTGGGTGGGCGGGGGCGGGCAAAATGTGTGCATATCAGGGGTTGTTCAAGAGTTTTAAAATAAATAGTGACAACAATGAAGGACTAACAACCAAGTAAATGTAAAAACAGACAAACAGAAAACAACCCCCCCAAAAGACCCACCAACAAAAATACCAAAAAAAACTTCCTCATCAATGCTGCCTGCAGATTCTGAGACGAGGCACAAGAAAAAGCGTTTCCAGAGGATTGTTTTAATTCTAAGAAAGAACCCGAAGAGTCCTAACCAGCTCAGTGCTGGGACAGGTGTTTGGGAAAATCTGTGGGTGATGCAAAAACTTCCTGGCTCTCTTAAGGTCAGAAACGAGTTATGAAGCTAACATCAGCATATGTCGGTCATCCTGCAATAAATACATCGCCCTGGAAACCTGCCACGCCCACTTTGGGAGTTGAAAACAGTCCCTCCTGTTTCAAGGATCCTAGGGTGGCAGGTTACTACTACCAGTAATGAAGTTATCAATAAGAGAACCTCTGCTCCAGCCAGAAAGTTTATAGATACTGTGTTTCATTCTCATGACCCTTCTGCAAATAAAGGGATTAAATAATCTCCATTTGCCCCAGGAGAAGACCAAGGTTCAGAGGAGTGAAGTGGGCAAGGGCACACCCCTGTTAGTGGCTGAGATCGGTTTTAGTTCAGGCCTATTGACTTCCGTCCTTCCCTAACACCTTCAGATTTTTGTCATTTTCCACCACCTTGAAGCTCCAATTGACTTTACAATTTGTCACATGTATGGGTCACTTGCACTATTACTGACCTAATAGTCTTCCTTAAAATTCCTCACTTTGTTGAAACAAACTTTATGTTAAAAGAGAATTATGTCATAACCATAAGTGGGAAACCAACAGTACCTCACCCTATGGAGAGATACAAATAAAAACGAACACAGTGAAAACCAAATCTGTTATTTAACATAGCCCGTCACCATTGCCTTCTTGAACTGCTTTTTTTTTTTTTTAATTTATAATGTTTATTTACTTTTGAGAGAGAGAGAGAGACAGAGCATGCGCAGGGCAGGGGCAGAGAGAGAAAGAGACAGAATCAGAGCAGGCTCCAAGCTGTCGGCACAGGGGCTGACACGGACCTTGAACCCGCGAAACGTGAGATCATGACCTGAGCTGAAGTCAGATGCTTAACCGACTGAGCCACCCAGATGCCCCTACTGCTTCTTTCATTAAAAAGGGAGAACAAGAGTAAGAAACATGTTAAAAACACACCAGCCCACCCTCAGGCTGTCTCCTGGGGATCCTCAGAGGAAAAGGAGCACTTTCCTGTGAGTCCCAGCAGACCACATGAGCCATCTGAGTGTCACTGCTTGGGGCTGTGCACGACCAGACATCTCTAGCACTCTTGTGGCTTATTGCAGGAGGCCCACCAGCCTGATGCCATATCTTTGATCCCACTCTGATCAGGAAAGGAGAACTGCCGTTGCTGACCCAGCAGGAGAGTAACATCTAACCTTCTATTTGTCAACCCTACAGGTGTGTGTCACAAGAACCACGGAGGAGCCCCTGGGCTCCTAACAAAAAAGCTGGGGTGGGAATTTCCCAGGTAGGCAAAAGATTAAAATCTGAACTGCAGACAGCCATTTTGTCAAGTCCTCGTCCTACCATCTGGCTGAGGCCAGTGGTTGACTGTCCAGGGACCCAGTTCCTCCAAGTAAAATGCAAATCCTACTTCCTAACACCTACCTGCTTGTTGACACAAGGTGCATTGGCCTCTCTGACATGCATCTTCCCCAGGAGAATCCTAGGATATTTGCCCAATTAAAAGCAGAAAATACAAGGTCATCCTTAAATGATGAAAATTCATTGTAACTTATAGACCAGATTTTGCAATTTTTATTTAAAAAATCTTAGAGGTGCATCTGGGTGACTCAGGCCATTAAGCATCTGACTTCGGCTCAGGTCATGATCTCATGGTCTGTGGGTTCGAGCCCTACATTGGGCTCTCTGCTGTCAGCATGGAGCCCGGCTTGGATTCTCTGAACCTCCTCTCTCTGCCCCTCCTTTCCCCTCCCCGTCTCTCACTCTCAAACATAAATTAACATTAAAAAAATAAAAATAAAGAAAAATTCTTAGAAGCCATACGGTGCGTAGAGGTGCACCAACTATAAAGGCCACATCAGTCTTGGCAGGCTCTCCTATTGAGTCACCTCGGCCAGATCCTTTAACCCCTCATGACTTCAGTTTCCCCAGCTATAAATTAGGATCTTACACATAGCAGTTGTGTATTGCACACTTACTCTAGGCCAGGCACTGTGCAATGCACTCCATGTGCATGATCTCAGTTGGTCCTCCGACGACCCTATCAAGTGAGTACTTTACCATTCCCGTTTTACAGAGGAAGAGACTGAGGTTCAGAGGTCCCCAGCCCGGTAAATTAGACTGTCTGATGTTATATCACATACAATGCTACACTATCCTGTTCCTGTGATTTAAAAGGAAAGATATTTTGGCATACTGAGAAGATATGATTATAGATGAAAACAAATAAGTGACAGAATGGCAAAACAAACAAGCAAATATTCATGATAACGGGGAGCGACCAGCATCTCATACAATGTGGGAGTATAGCTTTGGAAAACTGGCATTTTCTAAATATATCTATCTAAAGCAGATATAGGTCTAGCCTATGGTCCAGCAATTCCAACACTAGGTAGATAACTCAAAGAAATGCATGCATATGTTGTGTTCACCATAAATCATGTACAGGAATGTTCACAGCTGCACTTTTCAAAATAGTCCTTAACCAGAAACTACCCACATGCCCATCAACAGTAGAATGAATAATTGTGGCATACTCACACAATGAAAAACTTTACACAATGAAAATGAACATAGTACTATTACAAGCAACAAATACATTGTGAGCAACATATTTTGCCCCCAAAAATATCATTGAGCAAAAGAAGCCATAAAATACTGTAATTCCATTTTATGCAAAGTATAAAACAAAATCAGTCCATTCTGGGACTATTGCTTCTGGGATTCTGGAAAATTTCTATTTCTTGATCGGCTTATTGTTATATGGATGTGTTTACTTTGTGAAAATAAATAGAACTGTGTGCTTACGATTTGTGCACTTTTCATATATATGTGATATTTCTTTTTTTTTAAGTTTATTTATTTATTTCGAGAGAGAGAGAGGCAGAGAGAAAGTGAGCAGAGGAGGAGCAGAGACAGGGGGATACAGAATCCCAAGCAGGCTCCATGCTATCAGTGCAGAGCCCAATGTTGGGCTTGAACTCACAAACCTCAAGATCATGACCTGAGCCGACATCAAGAATCAGAGGCTTAACCAACTTAGCACCCCAATGTGATATTTCAAAAAGAAAACACAATGAGAGAAGATGAATGACATTGATTCCAAAGCACATAGAGCAGGTTTCTTTGTACATCATGAGTGACCATCCTACTACCACGAGTGACCACCACGAGGAAGAAATTACTCCATACCCAGGTGATTCAGCTCATCTTCCTATCTGCAGTTTTCCGATAAGATGCTGAGATTTGTGCCTTTTTGCATGTCTAAGTAAGAAAGGAAGAGTCTGTGGTGATTAGGCTGCTACAACTTACGTAAAACACATGCAGTCTCCAGGTTCCTGCTGCAAAGAATCAGGAGTATGAGGTTGTAAGTGACCAGGGTCACAGATGGAGTACCCAGTCATCCTGAAAATACCCAGGAGACAGCTGAGAACCACTCTTTGGGGAAGCTGCAGGAAGTTTGAAGGGCCCTTGTTCCCCTGAACCTCAGTGATCAGGAATCAGAAAGTGGTTATGTGATTATAGTGGTTATAGTGGCTAATGATTGTCAGGAATCCAATTAAGTACAACTCTCAATAATAAGTTTATTGGGTTTTCCTTGTCTTGTTGGAAATTATAAACAGTAAGAAAATAAGTTGGTAGTTTAGAAATAAAATCATGGACCTTCGTGATTTGTCTGGGTGTGTGGATTAGCCCCCAATCTTCTTTGCTGTCAATGTCTACATTTATATGCACAAGGACAGTTGATGGGCAAATGATGACCCTGGGGCCCTTCAGGGCTTCAAGATACAAAAAGATGCCTTTCCTTTAGTACATTAGTACATACTAATACATACAAAAACCTTTAAAATCAAAACCAAGCCACTGACATAAAAATGTTTTGGGGGCACCTGGGTGGCTCAGTCGGTTAAGCGTCCGACTTCAGCTCAGGTCACGATCTCGCGGTCCGTGGGTTCGAGCCCCGCGTCAGGCTCTGGGCTGATGGCTCAGAGCCTGGAGCCTGCTTCCGATTCTGTGTCTCCTTCTCTCTCTGCCCCTCCCCTGTTCATGCTCTGTCTCTCTCTGTCTCAAAAATAAATAAACGTTAAAAAAAAAAAATTTAAAAAAAAAAAATGTTTTGAAAAAAAACCCCGGGATGCTGCTAAAAACAAAAATTCAAATGGCACAATATTGTTTACCTCTACCCTTTCTACCCTGATTTCCTTTGATCAGTGGCCACCATTGTTACTCGTTTCTTAGGGGAGTTTACTAGAAACATGTTATATGTGAATGTGTCCAGGCTGTGCATATAAGAGCCATAATAAATCCAGCTATTTATGTTTTCTTTTAATATTACTGGCAGCACTCTATGTGCTCTGTCTCACCCCTTGTTTTGCTCATTTAACAACATATGTTGAAGATCATTCCTCACCAACATTTTTTAATGCTTTATACTATTCCGTTATATAGATCGTTCCAGTCACCTATTGCTGCTAACAAACTACCACAAATATAATAGTTTAAAATAAGAACAATCATTTTATTGCTATCTCTCATGGTTCCTGGAGGTGACTAACCTCAGCCAAGAGGTCTTGCTCTGGGTCTCACATGTAGCTGCTCAGATGATTGCTGGAACTGGAGTCATTTTGGAGCTTCCCCACTCAAATATCTGGCCACTGATGCTGATTGTTAACTGGGGCCAGGCGAGGTAATATATCTACAGAAAAGCCTCTCCCTGTGGCCTGGGCTTCCTCACAGCACAGAGGTTGGATTTACGAGGTCAGTATCCCCGGAATCTGCAAGTTTTTTAAAGCTTGGGTGTAAGGAATGTAGTATTATCACTTGGTAATCTTTTGGTCAAGCAGTCAGAGAGTCTAGATTCAAGGGGAGGAGGACATAGACTCTTATTGTCAAGGGAAGTGTCAAACAATTCTGTGGCTATTTTTAAAACTTGCTTAAAAAATCTTGTTTTTAAAGTCACGTACCATGATTTACTTAACTAGTTATTCATCCCTTTTATTCCCCCAAATGATTCATTCAGTGTTTACTATATGCCAAGTACTGTGGTAAGCTCTGAGGATACAGTAAAGAGAATAAGAAAATCTGGCTCAAATCTATGTCCTTGTGGAGCTTATAGTTTCAATGTGTAGAAAAACATAATAGATAAAATAAGTAAGCATATACAATTATGTGATATGTTAAAGGTGATAATTATTGTGGAAAAATGTAAAGTAGGGTAAGGGGGGATAGAGAGTATAGCAAACTAGAACGTGTTTTTAAGCAGAGAAGGCTTCATGGAGAAAGTAACCTTTGAGCAGGTAACTGAAGAAGGTGAGGGAATGAGTCATGTGGTATCTGGGAGAAGGACATTCCAAGCCAAGGGAACAGTGAATGCAAGGCCTTGAGATCAGAGGATGCTTAGAATGCTTAAGCCACGGCCCCACTCCTAGAGATTCTGATTTGGAAGCCCTGGGGGATGGGTAAAGGGAATTTTAGCAACATCCTAGTGATTCTGACTCATGCCAACTTCTGATCCTCATTTGGAAAGCCTGGACTTCCAGATCTGGTTTTCATCTCAACCTCACCCCTTCCTAGCTGAGCTTCATCTTTTCCTTCCGAAAAAAAGGAGTTTGGGGGTGAGATAACAGCACTCCACTTGAGAGATGGCTCTTTCTTTAGATTCAGTGAGAATGTCCTGAGAGTCCCCACCCTACCTCACAGGAGCCTTTTGCTGGTCTGCTGGCTTTTTTTTCCCCTTTCTCCTGTTCTTTCTCTTTTCAGTTTTCTTCCCCTTCCCTCCCCCCCCTTCCCCTCCTCCCTTTCCCTTCCTTTCCTTTCCCTTCTTTCCTCTCCTCTCCTCTCCCCTGCCCTCCTTTTCTTTTTTCTTATTTCTCTTCTCTTCTTTTCTTTCTTGTCCCGAGCTGCCTTAACCATGGACATCGGGGTTCCTGTGTCTGTGACTCCTTCCAGAGGTTTGGAAGGGGACTCCACCTATGCAAACCTAAGGGTGATATATACAAAACGCTTGTGAGTGTGTGTAGCTGGAAGCACAGGCACTTTCCCAACAGGTGGCGGGGTGGGGGTGGGAGTGAGGGTGGGATGGGAGGGAGCTGAAAGGGAGAGGGGGACAGGGACCAACAGGTGGGGGTGGGCAGACAGTCACGGAGCACCAGCCCCGCGGCGGGACAGATGGATGGCCTCTCAGCTTCTCCCATGCGCCTCCGCCTGACCCGCTAGTCGCGGAGCTAGGATGTCGTGGCTGCCAGAGCCTCCGAGGTAACTCCTACCGGGTCTGGCTCTCACTAGACAGATCTGAGATCTCCCAAGCACAGACCAGTGGCGAGAGGCTAGCCAGGCCAACACCTTCGGGCACCTGCACCTGCAGCATCGCCTTGGTTCGAGGAGGAGAAAGGGCGGAAGCCTTTTGGCCCTCTGACGCTTCCGTAGCGAGGGGGCGGGGCCCGGAAGGGAGCAGGATGGCGGCGCTGGACAGTGACAGCGAAGAGGACTTGGTCAGCTATGGGACGGGCCTGGAGCCGCTGGAAGAAGGTGCGGGCCAGATTGGTCGCCGGGGTCTGTGGCAAACAGGTCCAGGATCCGGGGCAAAAACGCCCAACCCCGTGCCGGGCCTCCTGTGGCCCCGGGGTTAAGGCTCGCTCGCTACTGGTGTCGGGAACAGCGGTGAAAGAAGCGTGCTCGGTGCTTTTGGACTGCCCACGCTCTGGAGCGACGGATGAGAGAGACCCTGAGGGGTGGGAAACAGAAAGATGACGAAACAGGCTCGTTGGAGAACTGGGGGGGGGGGGGGTGGTGGTGATGGTCAGGCAATGTCTTCCCTAGGAGAGGACGTTTGAGCTCAGACTTGAAACAGAGGGAGGAACCAACCATACGAAGATCTGGGTAGGAGAGCATTTCAGGCAGAGAGAACAGCAAGCTCAAAAGCTCTGAAGTCAGAGCCAGTTTGACAAATTGAGGGTCAGGCAGGACTGCTGTGGGTGGAGCCGACGACGGCAGCAATGGGAGACTGGCAGAAGAGGGTGTCAGAGGCGGAGGCAGGGGCTGCATCTTACTTGGTATGTAAGGGTGTTTGGATTTTATACTGAGTGTAGGACAGTCATTGTGGGGTTTTACACAAGGGAGAGATGTATATTTTTAAGATTATTCTGTTCTCGATTTTGAGAATAGACGGGTTGGCGGGGGTGGTGTGGGCAAGAGCCAAGGAGAAATATTAGCAAAAAGCGGTCTGGAGATGATGATGATGGCTTGGACTGGGGTGTTAGCAGTGGTGGTGGTAAGAAATGGTCTGGGTAGAGGTACACATTGAAAGCAGAGCAGACTGGACTTGCTGCTGAGATGTGGGGGTGAGGGCAAGATGAGGCAAGGTTCTTACCCCTGTTTCTGGTCTGATTCCTTAATGACTTGATTTGTTCAGCAATGTATTGAGTACCCAGGAAGGACTGATAGCAGTGCTAGCCCTGTGGGTAGGACAAAGGGAGCATGGGGAGCATGGTGGGTAGGAGTTACTTGCAGACCTCCTGTTGGTGGGACCTTTTTTTTTTTTTTTCTTAATATATGTATTTTTGAGAGAGTTCAAGTGGGGGAGGGGTAGAGAGAGGGGAGACAGGGGATCTGAAGCAGGCTCTGCACTGACAGGCTGACAGCAGCAAGCCCAATGTGGGGCTCAAACTCAGCAATCCGGAGATCATGACCTGAGCCACCCAGGCGCCCCTGTTGGTGGGATCTTATTTGCCACCCTGACCGCATCCTGCCAGGTTGGTTGTACTTCTGGAGCATTTCTACTGAAGACCCTTCCCTACCAGCAGTTATTTAAAAAAATTTTTTTTAACATTTATTTTTGAGAGACAGAGCGAGACAGAGCACGAGTGGGGGAGGGGCCAAGAGGGGTGGGGGAGACACAGAATCCAAAGCAGGCTCCAGGCTCTGAGCTGTCAGCACAGAGCCTGACACAGGGCTCGAACTCAAGGACCTCGAGATCATGACCTGAGGTGAAGTTGGACGCCCAACTGACTGAGCCACCCAGGCGCCCCTCCCTACCAGTAGTTCTAATCATCAGAAACTTTTGCCAGACACTGGCCCTACTTTTACCCTCTGCTTACAAAAGACAGAGGGACACTAGTCTCCTGAAAGCTTCTTATGTGCTTAAGACAGCCCTTGCATTTCTTCTAAGCCATCTCCGTACTTCACTCAACATCCTCAGTTCTCTGATATGTTCAGTTTAAAGTCCCTGAAACCCCAATTTGTCAGAGCCTTTCTCGAAGTATGGGACCAGAGTGTGGGTAGAACAGGGCTACCATTAGTGTGTTCTTCATTCTAGACTGTAGTTTTTTAATACAACCTAAGGTCACGGTAGCTTTATTGGCAGGCGTATCACCCCATGATCTCAAAGAATTTGTTGACAGAGATCCTGTATTGGAGGAGTTCAGATCTAGTCGAGCACAAAAGTACAAGGTTTGCAAGTGCTAAATTATATGATATAGACAGGAAACAACCTCCACAAGCTAGCAGGGAACCTGAGAGGGCCAGATGGGATTCCTTTTAAAACTGGTTCGGGTTAGCTATGCAGAAAGAGGGCAGGGGTTCGACCTGCATGGGTGGAGGTTATTACAGCCGTGTTGGGCAGCTGTTTATGCATTTCTGTATTTCTCATCTCACACTTGTTTCCTTGTGAGTGACATATTGTAAGCATCAACTATTTGACCTACGTTTTTCCAGTTCCTCCTCTTTGATGATGCACAGAATCTGAAATGAAGCCCAATGGCCTAACCATGCTTTTGAAATGAAAGGAAGGGACATTTGATTTGTCGATCTCCCCCCGCCCCCACCCGGGTCTAAAAGTCACTCTTTAACTTCTCACTATTAGAAGTTTTTGAAGATTGAGTCATTGTTTCCCAAGCACTTTGAAGTTTAAATGCACTCAGTACATTTTACAGTATAGCATACTAGACCAATAATCACTTTTACTTCCTGCTTTGAAGTTTTAGTGACAGGTTAGACAAACATTGGTAGAGGAAGGACTCCAGTACTTAATTAAAGTTGCTGGCCCTGATGGAAAAGTTTTCTGGTTAAGAGATAGTGGCCAAACTGTCACACACAGACCCACAGGCACAGAGGCCCTCTGGCCTGGAAGGAAGGGGGCACCAGAACTTACTTACCCTCATTAGATACTTCTACTTGGTTCTGGATCATCTCTGGCTCATCCTGTACCCAGATTAAGTTTAGGGCGATTTTCCTCCTTGAAGCTATGGCTTTCCCACTTAAGACTCTCTGTGGCTCCCATCACCCATAGGGCATACCACAGACCCTGAAGCACTGAGTGCAAGGTCCTTTGCACTATCTGCCCTTCTAGTTCCATCTTCTGCCCCTTCCCTTACCTCTAGTCAGTCTAGACTACTTTTTCAGACTTACGATTTATTGATTGAGGCAATGCCTCTGTTGGGAATTATATCTCTATCAGCAGCTGTCAGATTCTGCTCATGCTGAGGGTGACTGTGATGTTGTGGTCCTTGTACATTGTCAGAAGAGTTCTTATATATTCAGCTCTCCTCTGCGTGGCTCTGAGTGCCCTGGAAACAGGGACAGAGTTGTGTCTAGTTTTCCACACCCAGGGTCTAGTACAGGGTTGCTTCCATGGTGAGGGATAGTATGGCTGGTATCCCTGGCTTGGAGGCAGAGTTGAAATCTGATTTCAGCTTTGTGTTTATGAGCCGTGGACTTTAGGGTTGTTACTTAATCAGAGCATGCTTATCAGTTATGAAGAATGAGATAATATGTGTAAAAAGAAGGGCTGTGTTGTTATTAGCAGCACTAATTACAAGAGGGCCTGGCCACAACGCCACCTCCTCCCCGGAGTTTTCTCCTGATGTGATTAGAGGTGGCGCCTCCCCCTCAGGAGCCCTGTGGGACCCAGCTGGCCATGCTGGTCGGCCCTCATTATCTGCCGCCATAGGTTCCACTTAGCTGTCTGCTGATCTTATCTCCCCTTCCAGGTTAAGAGCACCTTGGGAACAGAGCAAGAATGGCACCTCGCGTTGGCAGGGTGTGCCCTCTCTCACCTTAACCCAGTAGTTCTCGATCGGGGATGATGTTGCCCCTCAGCGGATGTTGGCCGTGCTGGGTGGGAGAGCAATGCTTACTGGCATCTGCTGTTACGGGCCAGGGATGCCGCTAAATCCTACAGTGCACAGGACCGTCCCACGGCACAGATCTATCCTGTACAAACTGCCCATAGTGCCGAAGTTGAGAAACCCCACCTTAGCCAAGAATCGTGCCAGGTGCACATGTAGTAGTGGATTGAGTGTGACGCATTTCCAAACACTGGAAATCTTGGATCATGGGACCCGAGTTGTAATTCAGTTCCTTAGAGTGAAATGAAATTGTAGCTGATATTAACTAACCAAGCTTCGCTGTGACCAAACACTGTGCTCACCTCTCTGCCTGTGGTGGGTCCTCCTCAGCACCAGCCTACCAGATAGGTTCTGTTTATTGCCCTACCTTTACAGTCGTGGAGGCTGAGGTGTGGAGAGATCAAGTAACTTGCCCAAGTTCACAAAGTAGCAAGGGTAGGGGGATTTGAACCTGGATGTCTTGATCTTCCAAACCTCAACTCTTGACTGCCCTGCCATGGGTTATACTCCAGAAATGATGTAAAGGCATCACAAGCTACTAGTAAGAATGTAGGACTATGAGGCTAGAAGTTCCTCTGCTTTTTGTTCCATCTTCCAGAAGTAGTCACTGGCTTAATTATTGAAATAACAGGGACACATGGGCTTATCTACTGTACATAATAATAATAATAATGGCAGCCAGTATTTTAAGTGCTTACTGTGTACCTCTTCTTGCTAAGCACTTTATAGGCATTATCTTATTCACTTTGCATAACAACTCTGTGAAATAGATATTACTATTCGTGTCACCCCCATTTTACGGATGAGGAAATCAAGGCATAGAGAAGTCAAGATGACTGAGGTCCTGGTCCTGGTAAAGATGGGGTGAAAGCGTTGTGACCCTCAACTCTGTGCCTTTAACTATCATATAACTTGCTTTCTGTGTTGAATGTTTGAAAGTAACTTGATGGTTACTTTTTATTTTAAATAGATTCAGAATTCTGAATCACAGTGGATAAAATTAACCAGTAATTTGTGACACAGTACCTGAAAGTGTAAACCTAAGGAATTTTTAGACTTTATTAAGCTCCTTTCCACTATGTGATGTAGCAAGCCAGCCCTTTTCAGCAGAGCAGGAAAATGATTAATTTGAAAGAACAGTAACTATGGAATCAGGAGATTGCCAGGAATAAGGACACATTTGGGATTTGGGGAGAATGGGCAACACCAAAGGACAAACTCTGGGCTTGGGATGCTGTGAAGTTCTAGAAGAGATACAGAACTGTTCCTTGTGTCGCGAACCTTCTCATGCCCTGTGCCAGCCCCGCGACCTGCCTCTGGCATTGCCAGTAGAGTTTATCTCCAACGATTGGAACCGCCCCCGCCCCATATAATTCAGTTTATGTGATGGACTTTAGTGGGAATCAGGCCATTGGTGCCAAAACGTGTGTCTAACAGAAATAAGAAACATCTATAATAGCCTTAGAACTATAAAGAAGCTTGATACAGTGTGTTACTTTAGAAACTACATAAGCTAGTAAAGCCTAGGAATAAAAAAAAAAACTTAATTAAACTTGTTACACTTGAAATTACAAGAAGTAAACAATTCAGCATGTTTAAGAAATGACACTTTCCCTAAATTTTTTTCTAATCCGCCACCTGCTTCTCTCTCATCAAAATACTTTTTTCAGGTGAAAGACCAAAAAAACCAATTCCTCTTCAGGATCAGACTGTCAGAGACGAAAAAGGAAGGTATAAACGGTTTCATGGGGCCTTTAGCGGAGGTTTCTCTGCTGGGTACTTCAACACTGTTGGCTCGAAAGAAGGTATGATTTTCCTACGTGTAGCTATCATATCATATCATATCGCTGAACTATTATAAGATTCTCCTCCTCTTCCACCTCTCCCTTTTTAAAAAAACTTCTTTAAACACTTTAATACACACACTGTAGACTTTTGTGTTCTTTCAAGATTTGGCATGTTTTCAGAGTCCACTGGTATGTTGTTCATTGGTTACAACCTGAGAGTGAAAGTTTTCTTTCACTTAAAAAAAAAAAAAAAAAAAAAAAAAAAAAAAGATATATTCTCACCAGATGGTTAAGTGATGATAATGACTTCCGTTTTATACCATCGCATCTTGCCACACACAAAATGCTGTCATACACATTCCCTCAGGTAACCATTGTCTCCCGCGTCTTAGTGACTGAGGAAGGCAGGTGTCATAGTTGCTTTGTAGGTGAGGCCACTGAGGGTCAGAGCCGCTCTCTCCTGGCACTGGGGACCACAGCATGCTTGTCAGTCTATGCTCTCAACCTGAAGAAAAATCAGTTAAAAATTTCATGTTATGCAATATAATGGATTCTGCATTGTTTAAAGTCATGTATGCTTTTTAAATGTTTTCACACAGAAACTGGAATGACTTTTATGTGCCAGATAGGAAGGGAAGAAGAACTGAGTAACTCATGTAGCAATTGTTGAGAACAAAATGGGACACGGTTTTATATATACACAATAACTTGTATAGAACAATAGTAAAATAAAGATGAGAAAAGCCATGTAAGAAAAATAGTTGGGGTAAATAAGATGGTTTAAAGTTCAATATCCAGAATGTGTAAAGAGCAGTTCAATGAGCAAATGACCACAGTATCTGAACAGTTTACTCCAGAGGAGATAGAAACGCTGTATTTAATATTCAGCCTTATTACTAAGAAAGGCAAAGTAAGGTAACCAAGGCACTATGAAATTAGCACACTTTATTAAAATGTTAAAAGTGGCAGGAGGGTTGGTGACGAAAGAAGTACACTAATACGTACACTAATACGTTGCTGATTGTTGCGATTATAGCTGTGCCATATATTGTAATAAGACCAGCTCAAATGATTGTCAGGAAGACTGTGATACGTTCATACCCTGGAGTATCTCTTTACCATTAGAAGGACTATACAGAAATCGGGCAAAGACTATAGAAATCCAAAGTGGAGGACGGCAGTGGCCTAGGAGAGCTGATCCTCACTCCCGGATACCTGGGGGTATCTCCCAGGGCTGCCCAGAAACCTGCTCCACCCACTGACCAAGAGTAGATCTGCCCCATACTCCTTAGGTCCACAGGACTCCTGTAGGAAATCAGAAAGGAGGTGTGTCCCTCTCAGAGAAAACTACAAAAGTGTATCGTAGAGGGTTACAGATGCATTTGACCTCCAGGCCATTCTCACCGTATAGGCATGGTACATGCTTGGTGACTATGGGCAGGGAACCGGCGTGGTAGTTATAGGACCCAGGGGTTTGATGGAATTGGGGGTGGTATGGGCATTACCTGTCCTTAGACTGGCCAGGTTGAGTCCTTGGGCCAGGGCACCCTGAATTTGCCTGCACTGCTTCTGTGACTCGGTGCCAGCCACCCTTTCACAGCTGACTCGTGCCCCTTGATGTTATGTCTTCATATGTTAACAAGTTGGTGTCTGTTGCTGTCCTCTTGGTCTCAGAGTGGTCCTGCCTTTTAAGGTGACCTTGCATCTTTTGGTTCACATCTACTTGGAAAAAGAATGTCACTTTCTTTTCTCTCTCTCTTTTTTATTTCAAAAAAAATATTTTTAATGTTTATTTATTTTTGAGAGAGAGAGAGTGAGACAGAGAGTGAGCAGGGGAGGAGCAGAGAGAGAGAGGGAGACACAGAATCGGAAGCGAGCTCCAGGCTCTGAGCTGTCAGCACAGAGCCCGACGCAGGGCTCGAACCACGAACCGTGAGAACATGACTGGAGCCGAAGTCGGATGCCTAACCGACTGAGCCACCCAGGCGCCCCTCTCTCTCTCTGTTTTTTTTTTTTTTTTAGAGAGAGAATGAGGGAGTGGGGGAGGGGCAGAGAGAGAGGGAGAGAGAATCTTAAGCAGGCTGCATGCCCAGCGCAGAGCCCAACTCTGGGCTTGATTTCACGATCGTGAGATCATAATTTGAGCTGAAATCAAGAGTCAGATGCTTAGCCAACTGAGCCACCTACGCACCCCATCTCCACTTTTACTGTATAATTTGATTTCTCTTGGTCCTAGATTCTTAGGAGGAAACCTATCCACTGAGTTCTGCCAAGAGTTGTGAGCATTAATAAAGTTACGTTGTATAATTATCTCTACATGAGCAGTGAGATAGAAAGTAGCTAAGGGTTTGTAGGTACTGGGGGTTTCAAGGACATAATTGCATTATTTAATTATTTAGTAATAAACCAACATACCATCTATTATCATACTATTCTAAATGCTTTTCTTTCAAGGATGGACACCCTCTTCCTTCGTGTCTTCGCGACAGAACAGAGCAGACAAATCTGTTCTTGGTCCCGAAGACTTCATGGATGAAGAGGTGGGTGTGCAGAACCGGAATTGCCTGTTAGCCAGTGGGATGCGTGCAGCGCCTTAGTCTCCCCAGAGGGTTCAGGGTACGAAGGCTTCTTTGTTTGCGAGGCTTTTTCTTTTAGGAGTTTGGACTAGAGTGCTCTGTACCTCAATGGATTCTTGTTCACTGGAGTAGCATCTTATGCTGGGGCCAGTTTCTAAAGTTAAGGGTGGAGAGGAAAGTCGTTCACAGGCAAATTTCCTTGAAGAAGCCCCAGTTGCCCCAAAAGTGCAGTATCCACGGAGCTGAGTCCACAGCCTCCGACAGTAACTTTGTGCACATACCGTTTAAGGAACGGTGAGCGACTAGACCAGTTAGGAGTCAAAGGGAGCCCTGTGCAGGCACCTGGGTACCTCATTAACACAACGATGACTGTGCACTTCTTAGGGGTAAATGGAAGCTGGGGGGGGGGGGGGGGGCTTGTCCTAGGGCCTACAGGGTGTGCTCCATATTTTTTTAAAAAAGGTTTATTTATTTATTTTGAGAGAGAGATACAGCATGAGCAAGGGAGGGACAGAGAGAGGGGGAGGCAGAGAATCCCAAACAGGCCCTGCATTGCCAGCGCAGAACCTGATGCGGGGCTCGAACTCCCCGGCCGCGGGATCATGACCTGAGCCAACGGCAAGAGTCGGAAGCTTAACCAACTGAGTCACCCAGGAACCCCATGCTCCATTTTGCTTTAAAATTAAACCTCTGTTTCCTTAAAACCTAGTCATGGATTCATTTGTGATAAAGAAGAAATAGAACACTATATTAACATCCTTTAGGTTGCAGGTAAGAGGCAAGGGGAGGTCCCCTTCCTATTTGACTAGCATAATCTATATGGAAACATGACTCATGGAACAAGAAGCCTAGATGTCAGCGAGGCCCCGTGTCCTCTCTTCTCAGCCATCTTCTGCATGTCAGTTTGTCCTTACATCAACCCTCCTTGTGGTCCCAAGGTGGCTACAGTAGCTCCAGATGGCACATCCAGGATCACATCACCTAGTGGAAGGAGGGCTTTTCTTTGTATCTTTTCTTGAGAGCAAGGAAACCATTCCCATAAGTCCTACCGTGGATCTTACCTCACGTCTGCTGGGCAGATTGTTTTACGTGCTCATTCTTAAAGCCATCCTTGGCAGTGGAAGTGGGATCAAAGGACTGGCTTAGATAAGATAGGAACCCCTATTGCCTAACTCTCCCCGGGCCCCAGCATACACACCAGGACACCACTGCGGGAGTGCATGGTGGCACCGAGGGGGCCGGTGTCTGCACAGCTTCAGGGCTCTGTGAGGAAAGAGGGAGGGCATAGGCTATCGGAAAGGCAGCCAACAGGAAATGCAGAAACACTTAAGGTAGCACGTACATGCTCAGGAATGCTTGCTGACTGTGACTCTGAGATTTGCCCCCTGCACTTTGACCTTGGAAATATTGTCTGAGGCAACAGTTACTTTCCGTAGAAGTAATTATTGGATTTTAATTACTTCTTATCTTCCTAGCTTGGCTGTGCCTCTTGTGGCCTCACTGAGTGGCCGTCGTCATGCCCTGTCCTCGGCTACCGGCCTTAGCTTTTGTGAGGGTCCTAAAGGCAGATATAAAGTCAGCTGCTCCACACACACATGCAAACACACACACACACACACACACACACACACACACACACACACACACAAGTCAGCCGCTCCACTGATGCCTAATTTGGCTGTGTAGTTTTTTTGTTTGTTTTTTAAAGTTTTTACGTATTCATTTATTTAAGTAATCTCTGTACCCAACATGGGGCTCAAACTCACAACCCCAAAATCAGAGTTGCATGCTTTTCTGACTGAGCAAGGCAGGCATCCCATCAGTTGTGTGGTTTTAACTTTTTTTTTTTTTTTTAAGAAATAAAGCTACGTGATGTATTATGGTTAATCACTTACCAAACAATGTAAGTAATTCTGTTTGAATTTTCTTTTAAAGGATCTTAGTGAATTTGGGATAGCACCTAAAGCAATTGTCACCACGGATGATTTTGCTTCCAAAACCAAAGATAGAATACGAGAAAAGGCCAGGCAGTTAGCAGCTGCTACTGCCCCCATTCCTGGAGCTACTCTGCTTGATGACCTCATAACACCAGCAAAGTGAGAAGAATTTTGTTCTAACTTTTGTGATCTTGGCATCTGCTTTGCATATACATAATGATCTTAATTACAGGTAGTTTGGTTGCAAGTAGGAGAAGCCTAGCTTGAGTGCAAAAGGGGGTTTTGCCAAAAGGATCTTGTGCTTTTATTGCATGGCGTATTCTAGAGCTCCAGTGACCAGCTCTGCTGCTGGGGCTGGTGGAGGCTGGTGAGCTGTTAGGAACTCGGGTGCCTTCCCTCCCACCCTCCCTCAGAAGCCTCAAGGGCTCTCTCCGGTCTGCCTCATTCTTCCCTCTCTTTCTGCATATCTCCTTGTTCTGTTCCTGGGTTGTGTGGCCTGATGTGGCAGCCTCAGACTCATGGTTTCTTAGGCCCCAGGCTTGACAAGGACCATTTAGAGCCCCCAGGTGTCCATTCCAAAGGCCCAGCAGAGAGGACACGGATGGACTTCCCCAGGTTCGGTGTGCACCCACGTCCAGTGAGCTGTGGCCAGAATGGCAGGGCCATGTGGTTCTGATGTGCATGGGGGTGGGCTGTGTTTCAGGGCTCGGGCACAAGTGTGTGAGCTGGACAGGGACTCAAAGACTGCTGATTTCTTACTATCCTCCAGTATTATAAAAGGAAGTTCACGTTCAATGCCTTGATATCCTAGATTATCTATTGGTTTTGAATTGCTAAGAAAAATGGGCTGGAAGGAAGGACAAGGAATTGGCCCTCGAGTAAAGAGAAGACCTCGCCGACAAAAACCTGGTATGTATATTGATTGTCATCAATTCTGTAGCACACTTTTTAATGGCTACACGTTTCGGGAAATGAAGCTGCCGGGCAAAGTAATATGCAGATACAGTTGACTGCATGCAGTTGAAAATCCATGTATAACATTTACTTGTTTATTTTCAAGTACAAATTATATATATATATATACTTATATAACATACAATGTTATATTTCCACATGTTACTATTGACTTCCTAAAAACTTATCTGCTTAATAGCCTACTGTTGACCAAGAGCCTCACTGATAACATAAACAGTCAATTAACACATATTTTATATGTTATAGGTATTAAATACTGTATTCTTACAATAAAGTAAGCTAGAGAAGAGAAATTATTATTGAGAAAATCCTAAGGTAAATATATTCACATTAGCTCTACTATAAAAAGTCTGTGTGTAAATGGACCTTTGCAGTTCAAACCTGTGCTGTTTAAGAGTCAACTGTATTTTTTTTTTTAAATTGAGTACAGTTGACACACGATGTTACATTAGTTTCAGGTGAGCAGCGCAGTGATTGGACAAGTCCATAGGTTCTGCTGTGCTCACCACAAGAGTAGTGGCCATCTGTCACCATACAGCGCTGTTACAGTACCATTGACTGTATTCCTTGTGCTGTGCCTTTTATCCCTGTGACTTATGCATTCCAGAACTGGAAGCCTATATCGCCCACTTCCCTTCACCCATTTTGCCCATCTCTAAGTCCCCTTCCATCTGGCAGCCATCAGTTTGTTCTCTGCATATATATTTATATGATTCTGCTATTTGTTTATTCATTTATTTTTTTTTTCTAGATTCCACATATGAGTGAAATTTGTCTTTCTCAGCCAATACTTAGCACAACATCCTCTAGGTTCATCCATGTCACAAATGACATGATCCCATCCTTCTTATGGCTGTGTAATATTCCATGGGATATTTAACTATACCCCATCTTTCTTATCCACTCGTCTATTGATGGATGCTGACGTTGCTTCTATATCTTGGCTATTGTAAATAATGCTGTAATAAACATAGGGGTGTGTGTATCTTTTCAAATTAGTGTTTTTGTTTTTTCCTTTGGATAAATACCGACTAGTAGAATTTTTAGATCATATGGTATTTTTATTTTTAAATTTTTTTAAGTTCATTTATTTTGAGAGAGAGAGAAAGTGCTGGTGAAGGAGGGGCAGAGAGAGAGAGGGAGAGCGAGGATCCCAAGCAGGCTCCGCATCGCCAGCACGGAGTCCAATGTGGGGCTTGAATTCACGAATCGGGAGATCATGACCTGAGCGGAGGTTGGATGTTTAACCGACTGAGCCATCCAGGCACCCCTATTTTTAATTTTTTGAGAAACCTCTGTATTGTTTTCCACAGTGGCTCTACCAATTTCCATTCCCAAAAGGTCACCTGTATTTTAAGGCTTTCTGTGTGTCATGCGTAATAGCATTGTACTAGAATTGTACTAGTTTATATTTCTGCTAGCACCATGTGAAACTGTTTCCTACTCTTATCAAAACTGTGTCACAGTTTAATAGGATTCTTTTCTATTTATGTCTTACCCTTGGTCTCCCCAGCCAGAGTACGAACTCTTGGAGGCAGTAATAATTTCCTTTGGGTTCTCTGTGGCCCTGGGACAGTAGTGGTTAGTCACTGAGCACATTATTGACAGAGTGTGGGTGGGGCAGGGACTGGTGGAAAACAATTCCTGAGTGATCAGTCTCTGACCCTAAAGCCGTAGTACCTTTCATAAGTGCTGTCATGGACTTCTAAAGAATGTCAGCAAGTTAGATTTCCATACTTTTAGCTGCTCATGACTAATGTATTTGACATCTCTTTTATAGATCCTGGAGTAAAAATCTATGGCTGTGCATTACCCCCTGGAGGCTCTGAAGGATCCGAGGTACTATATGCAAAGGCTGACCTTGAATTTGGTATAGTGACACCTGTTAGTTTATGAACGTGTAATTTTAGGGTCAGAAGAATTTTAGAAATCAGTCAGATCCCATTACGGTGAAATACCCCTACCCTGAAACTGTCTTCATGTCAGAGAATGTATTCAGCAACATGTCCTCACCATACATGTCCAAGGTCTGTTCAGATTCTTGAGTATCAGGGACTCAATTTAGCGATTTGTAATAGTGGAAATGAAAGTTTGGTCATTGTTCTGTTTGGAAGTAGTCATTTGAAAATAGTATTTTATAGGCTTCCTTTGCACCAGTCAGTGACTCACCTCCATTCTCCTTTTTCCTCGTGGTTAAATAGGATGAAGATGATGACTATGTGCCTGAAAATGTGACCTTTGCACCCAAAGACATCACACCTGTGGATTTCACACCTAAAGATAACGTGCATGGACTGGCTTACAAGGGCCTGGATCCCCACCAAGCATTGTTTGGAACTGCGGGAGAACATTTTAATCTTTTCAGTGGGGGACCTGAGGGAGCCAGCGATCTCCTTGGAGAGATTGGGGTGAATAAAGGAAGAAAATTGGGAATTTCAGGCCAGGTAAAAGTTTCTGTTTCATGAACATGGAACCATTGACAAATGAGAACGCTTTCCATATTATACTATATCTATAGCAGTCATTATTCATTGACTATGCGAAGACTTTGAGGTGGTTATGTTTTCCTTACGGCCTTTTCTGAACACGGTTCAAGCACACCTTCCTGATTTTAATAGGTACTGCTGAGATCCTGTGACCTAATGTTCTTTAAAAAAACATTTTTTTATGTTTATTTATTTTTGAGAGAGAGAGAGAGAGAGACAGAGCATGAGCAGGGGAGGGGCAGAGAGAGATACACACACAGAACCTGAAGTAGGCTCCAGGCTCCGAGCTGTCAGCACAGAGCCCAACACTGGGCTCGATCCCACAAACCCCGAGATCATGACCTGAGCTGAAATTACGAGTCTGACGCTCAACCAATAGCCACCCAGGCATCCCTCCAAATTTTTTTCAAACAAAAAGTAATCCTTGTTGGAGGCCATGTCCACAAAGGTTAGAGGTTCTTACAATAGCTATTTCAATAGTGGTGCCTTGAGATCCTGGTCACCAGCACTGGCCCCAGGCCACAATGACCAGAAGATGAATATTCTGCCTTTCTGCTTTTGGAGGCCCTGTTCTCCTCCCACACTGATGCTGGGTGTGTTCTCCACGCCTTCCTTCGCTAGGCCCCAGACCTGTAGCTGCTGCTAGGCCTGGAGGACAGCCCCAGCACTGGAGGATGGCATTCACTTCTGGTCACTGTTTCCAAGAGGACTTGAGTGTGTGTGTTAATCTGGTCTCCTGCTTCCCTTCTCTCTTGGTGATCTTGCAATGCTAATGTGGTCTGTTCAACCACATCC
Organism: Panthera onca; assembly: GCF_046562875.1. NCBI lineage: Eukaryota > Metazoa > Chordata > Mammalia > Carnivora > Felidae > Panthera > Panthera onca. The sequence continues at coordinate 19,925,510 of NC_138353.1, read as the reverse complement.
TTAAAGGAGCTTTATTCTTCAGTGGAGACATGCTCTAAAACCTGTCATTGCTGTTTGAAACCTTGTTTTTGAAGGCTTTTGGTGTTGGTGCCCTGGAAGAGGAAGATGATGACATCTATGCCACAGAAACTTTATCCAAATATGACACCATTTTGAAGGATGAGGAGCCTGGAGATGGACTCTACGGCTGGACAGCACCCAGGCAGTATAAAAGTCAGAAAGGTAATTCCATGGACCCTCAACCAATGGTAGGACCAAATGTCAGGGTATCAGGAAGAAGGGATTGCAGAATTGATAACTGCAGTGTCAGCCTCGGTAGAGTTGGGGGGTGGTGGCCAGAGATGGAGGGTGAGAAACAAAGTGGAGAGAAGAGAGGCCCCGTGTGGGGGGGTAAGACAGGAGGTAGACCGGGTCGGAACCAAAGCCAGCTGTCAAGACAAGGCCAAGGTGGGGAGGAGGAAGAGGTCTGGAATCAGGGAAGGAGCGAGTATGTGGACAGGTGCTCGTGCTGCAGGTCAGAGGTGGCACTGGGTCAGAGGGAAGCCCAAGAAACTGGGCAACTGGCCAACATAGGCCCAGCAGGTCAGAAGGCCAGGTGCGGGACCTTCGGTGTGGGACCTTCAGCAAGAGGGAGCTTGGTCCTGGCACCCAGCCTGTCTCCTCACTTGAGTCCCTGGTTCCTGGGGGGCTCTTGTTGGGCTAGGAGATGGACATGTCTTAACACAACTTAAATTTCAAGTCAGGGTCTGTAGTGACTCAGATCCTGTGGTTCTTTTTTGTTTTATTTTTTGAGAGAGAGAGGGTGCAAGTGAGTGAGGCACAGAGAGAGAGAAAGAGAGAGAGAGAGAGAGAGAGAGAGAAGTGGGGCTCGCCCAGGGCTCATGTTTTACCTGAAGTGGGGCTTGAGCTCACCTGACGTGGGACTCGAACTCATGAACTGTGAGATCTGTGAGATCATGACCTGAGCTGAAGTCAGATGCTTAACAACTGAGCCACCCAGGTGCCTTTAGATCCTGTGGTTCTAAGTAATACTTCAGTTTTTCTTTCCAGAAAAGGTGTAGTGTAGGGAGGAGACAGTTTGGAGCAGATGTTAGTAGCATGTGATTTGGAGTCATCTGACTGGATTTGGATCACAGCTGTCTACTGCCCAGCAGTGGGACATGGGGCAAGACTAGTAACCTCTCTGGGCATCATTTGTAAAGTGAGGATCAGATCCGCCCTGAGGGTCCTTGTGAGGATTAAGTGGCATAACTCGGTGTTTGGCATGGTACCTGCCCAAAGACTGAATAAATAGTACCTACTCTTCTCTGGTTATAATGATAACAAGCACCTAAATGAAGTAAGGAGGTGATTGCTGAGATAAAACAGTCTACAGAGACATTTTTAGATGAAATTTGATCTAATTCCTGTACAACACAGCTGAAACATACATGTTGAAATCTAAATAATCCGAGCATAACTTCCCTAAAGGATGCCTATTTTGCATTTCTGGAAGGAAAAGAAGCAGGCGCAAACCAGTTTTTAGAGGTGGTGAGCTTAGCGACTGTGAACACAAATTCTGAGACAGGCTGCCTGGATTCCAGCCCTGGCTCTCCCCACTTAGTAGCTGTGGCCTCGGGCATCCTTGCCTGGACAGTGGGCATGACTGTGGCACACCCAAGGAGATTTTAACGTACATGAAGGGCTTGAGACCTGCCTGGCACACAGCATGCACTCTGAGTGTTCGTGGCCTCTGTCATGATCGCCAAAAAACGAATCTAGGGTTTCACACAAATGCTGGAAGAGGGTGTGCCCAAATGTTCGTTGATGTCACTTCTTCCTTTTGGTTACCTAGGTTTTCAGAATCTTCTACTAAGACTATGTATGATTTTTATAACTTAAAAAGATGTATGTTAATGTGTTATAATATATTAATATTACAGATTACATTAACATGTTAATTATTGATCATATTGATTATGGCAATATATTGACACAATACTATATGACTAACATTATCAGAATATATTAATTATATAATAATTGCTAATTTATCATACATATTTAGATCTGTCTCCTGGGTCAGATCTTTGGCTTTTCCTTTATACAACACCTTTGTGCTAATTGAATCCTACCCTTCTCCACATCAAGCCTGAGCTGCTAACTTTCCCCGATCCCCCCAGACTCCCCTTATCCCCTCTCTGCCGTGGCCTCCTCATCTCTCCCACCCCTAGACACAACTTTCTATACTTTTGGCCTTAAGGTTTTTCACTGAGTGAATCTAAATTTAGCCAGTCTTCGTGGTTGATTTTTAAATTATTCTTATTTGTTTCCATGATCCATACAGCTATAATAAATATTCTATGGCTCTGTCTTGATGCACATTTGCGTTTTATTTCTTCAGAATAAATTCACAGAAGTAAAATTGCTGGGCTTTAGATGAATACAAAATGCCAAGAGTCTGAAAGATGTTTTTTGTTTATTTTAATTTAATTTTAATTCCAGTGTAGTTAACAGACAGTGTAATATTAGTTTCAGGTGTACAATACAGTGACTCAACACTTCCATTCATCACCCAGTGCTCATCATGACAGGTGCACTCTCCTTAATCCTCATCACCTATTTCACCCCTCCCTCACCCACCTCCCCTCTGGTAACAATCAGTTTCTTCTCTGTAATTAAGAATCTGTTTCTTTATTTGTCTCTCTTTCTCTCTCTCTTTCTCCTTTGCTCATTTGTTTTGTTTCTTAAATTCCACATATGAGTGAAATCCTGGTATTTGTCTTTCTCTGACATATTTCACTTAGCGTAATACTCACTAGCTCCATCTGTGTTGTTGCAAATGGCAAGATTTCATTCTTTTTTATGGTTGAGTAATATTCCATTGCACGTATGTAGCACATCTTTATCCACTCATCTCCCCGTGGACACTTGGGCTGCTTCCATAATTTGGCTATTGTGAATAATGCTGCTATAAACATAGGGGTGCCAAGAGTGTCAAAGTGAATCTCAAATTACCCCACAGAATTTTAGGAACTTCAGAAGCTGGTACAAAAGTTCAACGTGAGTTGAAGTGCAAAGAATGATTTTGGTGAGGAGGATAGTTATAGGGCTGTGCTGCATTGTAAGTGGCTGAAGACTTAGGTCCCACCTGCCCCAGGGCGGCTATGTCTACTTCAGGACCACACGGCCCTTGTGTAAGTGCTCATGGTAGTCATGCACAAGGAGCTTTCGGCTACAGAAAATGCATTTCGTGTATACGGATTTTTGCCATAACTGCTATGCTCAGGAAATCCCCGAGAATCACAGAGCCCCTGTCTGTGAGGTTGTCTCCACAACCAGTGGCCAATCCCTGGCTCCCAGTCCGAGGGCATCGGTCATTCTGTTTTCTGAGTGATCTTTGGTGATCTTTATCTCTTCTTAGAATTTCGTTTGAGAAAAAGACAGAAGTACCTTTTAATTTGGACTGAGATTAGATTACAGGCTGGCCTGTTTGCATTGTCTTCTGTGCCTTATTTGGATAGTTGCTAAGGAAACTGGGGAGTAGTCTTCCCCTGGTTCTTCACCTGGTTTTAGAAATGACTCTCTTATCGTCAGGATTTTACTTTTATCCATACTTATGCTCTTAATGTTTTTTTCTTGAGATCTTTTACTCCATAGAGTATACTCTTTGGTACACCTCACCTTAGGTCCTCCTAAGCTAGGCTTTTTCTCTAAAAGCAATATGGAGGTACTTGTCTTGGAGAGCCGTGGCCTCACATCTGGGGCAGCCTAATCAACGGAGGGTGCCGCGGCCCCCTAATCAACGGAGGCTGCCGGTGGCTGAGTCAACAGAGGTGTGATGGCTTTACGTGCCATTCTTCCCTCCCCTTTACTGCTATCTCTGCAAGATACCATGTATGACTTGTGGTATTTACGTTCTTGGAGATAAAAAAAAAAAAAAACAACTGACGTCTTTTGTCCCATTCTAATCTTCTCTGCTTCCGGAATTAATCGATGACATCATTTTGCAGAATCAGAGAAAGATCTTCGATACATTGGCAAAATTTTGGATGGATTTTCCTTGGCTTCTAAACCCTTATCGTCTAAAAAAGTAAGGAAAACAATTTTGTTTATTTATTTATTTTATGCTTTAGTACTTAAAATATTCACTGCTAGGTAACCTGAGTTATTACGTTAACAACTGAAAAGTAAGTGAATTCTGTTTTCAGAAAGCAACAGCATAATTATTAGTGATTGTCCAGGAAAACACATTCTGCATTAGAAATGTCAGTAACCACTTTGTATCCAAAATATCTAACTGCTAATCTTTTTTTTAAAGATTTTTTAACATTTATTTTTTGAGACAGAGACAGAGTGTTGAGTGGGAGAGGGGCAGAAAGAGAGGGAGACACAGAATCTGAAGCAGGCTCCAGGCTCTGAGCTGTCAGTTACAGAGCCCAATGCCGGGCTTAAACCCACGAATCACGAAATCATGTACCTGAGTGGAAGTCGTTGGATACTTAACCAACGGAGCCACCCAGACACCCCTTTTTAATTTTTTTTAATGTTTATTTCTGAGAGAGAGAGAGAGATAGAGACAGAGCACAAGCAAGGGAGGGGCAGAGAGAGAGGGAGACAGGAATCTGAACCAGGGTCCAGGTTCTGAGCTGTCAGCACAGAACCCTATGTGGGGCTTGAACCCATGAACTGTGAGATCATGACCTGAGTCAAGGTCGGATGCTTAACTGTCTGAGCCATCCAGGTACCCCTAAATTGCTAATCTTTAAACAAATTTTTTAATGTTTATTTATTTTTGAGGGAAAGAGACAGAGTGTGAGTGGGGGAGGGGCAGAGAGGGAGGGAGACACAGAATCCAAAGCAGGCTCCAGACTCTGAGCTTTTAGCACAGAGCCCGACGTGGAGCTCGAACTCATAAACCACAAGATCATGACCTGAGCTGAAGTCTGATGCTCAACCGACTGAGCCACCCAGGTGCCCCTAAATTGCTAAGTTTTTAAATCCAAGTTTTAAGTAAATGGTTATTTCCATTAAAAAAAGAATTACATTAGAAACGGTGGGAAAATGGAATTGGTATAATTCCAAGGGCAATGTAACTTAAGGAAAAGTAGAAAATTTTAAGAAGTCAGAAAAGCCCCCATTGCTGCCTCCTCCCGAGTGCAGGGAAGAGTGTTGGCTGGTGTGGACAGGGTTCCTCGAACTCCTTGTCTGGGCAAGCAGAAGGAAGAGAGTCTGTGTGCATGCGGGTCAGGTCCCATGGAGAACTCCACATGCCTTTCCAGATAGTCCTGTTTTTTCGTGAGGTCATTGTGCAGCTTGGGCCAAGTGGTAATTTGTCTCTGACCCCCATCAGAGCCACGTGCCCACAGGCGGGCATCACTGGGTGATGGTGCTGGCAGCTCAGGTGAGGCTCCTGGCCATTCGCCTTGTTGGCAACCCTTTTTTAGATTGCTCCATCCTTTAATTTGCTCTCTGTTTTTTAATTCAGCAAACGTCTGTTAAGTACCTCTGTGGCTTGGCCCGTGGTTCTTCAGAAGAGGGGAGGCCAGGGGCAGTGCCGCCTGAAACACCACATTCGGTGTTACAGCAGCTTTGATTTGTTTAGTCGTGAAAATGTTATAACAGCGAGCAGAATATATTCAGAACAGCTTTGGGCACATGGTAAACCGATACTATTACCAGAAATGTCAAGTAACGTCAAAGGACGATGCTAGTTTTTTACATGTATGAGAGCATAAAAAAGGCTGAGAAGTACTCGCTTGACTCAGGGCTTGAGGACTCACTTCCTCCAGGACTAAGTCCTGGCCCCCAAGGACAGCCTATTCCCGTGGGGGTGCCAGACGCACAGATTCACTGCAGTGAGGCAGAGGGCTGTATGTGGGGAGACAGACATCGGGGGTTCCTGAGGTGCAGCTTGCTGGAATAGCGCTCCGCGTGGGAACAGTTCAGAGAAGGGCGATGTTCACCTAGCCTTTCACAGGCAAGTATTCTACATATGGGCTCAAAACCCAGCCTCTTTATCCAGAGGCCAAACAGAACGTGATTTAGCAGAGGGAGTGGGATGCTTTGAATCCAGTGGAGGATATTAATAAGAGTTGTGGCCACGCACCCCCTCCCCTTTCTGCCATGCTCCTCTGGATCGGGTGTCGCGGCCTCATAAGAGTGTTTGCCGACTGATCTGGGAGTCCGTATGTTCAGAGGAGGTGGTTGGGCTGAGGCGATCAACAGTGAGATGTCCTGGCAGTGACACTAGCATTCTGCTGCAGACTGTCACTGTGCCGGGTGCTTCCCTAGGCTGCGTGCTTCAGCCACCTGGGCTGCTTGGGAGACCCCGCCTGGCGCCAGCTTTGTGGGGTGGGATGCGGACGTCACTGTTGTCAAACCCTCTGTGAGCCCCGGAGCCACAGCCGGAGAGCATTCGATGCTTCACTGGTTACGGAGCTCAGGGTTTCAAGTAGCGGAAAAAATCTAGAAAATGGCTTAAATGAGACTGTCCATAAATACATGTTTGTTAGACTCAGAGCAAGGGAGACCTTTCTGTGCAGTAATTTAAAAGTGCGGTATAGGGGCACCTGGGTGGCTCGGTCGGTTAAGCATCCGACTTCGGCTCAGGTCATGATCTCACGGTCCGTGAGTTCGAGCCCCGCGTCGGGCTCTGTGCTGACAGCTCAGAGCCTGGAGCCTGTTTCAGATTCTGTGTCTCCCTCTCTCTCTGCCCCTCCCCTGTTCATGCTCTGTCTCTCTCTGTCTCAAAAATAAATAAAAGTTAAAAAAAATTAAAAAAAAAAAAGTGCGGTATACTTTCTTTTAATGTATCTGTTCTATCATCATCAGTGCCTGAATTTCTCAGATATATTTCAATTTCAATTCAGTCAGCTTTTGAATTAAAAATACCTCAGATCAAAAAAGTAAGTCCTGAAACTCTACTTTGGAACTGAAATGTAACCAGAAAAATAATTCTGAATGGAAAAATAACTTATTTAAAGTAATTATGTCTTTTCTAAGCCTTGAGTCGAACTTTTCTAAGTTTTCTAATTTATAGTAGGCCAGTTCTGCATGTGGGCCGATACGTTGCGTTACCTACTGTCATCTTTCTTGTCACATAACGCATGCATATTGGCATCTGTCTGCAGAAGTGGGCAGGGGTAACATTCAGGATGTGTGGCCATTGGAACAGTAGAGTCCCGGTGACCCTCCAGATCCAGAATGGATGTTGGCTAGACATCTGGAGAGGCTGTTCCCAGTGCGACCCTCCTGCTGGATGTTGGCCTGGCAAGGGCAGGGTTCACAACACTCATGGGTTTTGGGTTCTCTTGGGTAAGTCAAACATGGTCTTCTTACAGCCTGTCTTTTCTGAGTTTTGTGGGTTTTTTTTTGTTTTTTTTTGTTTTTTAAGACTTACCCACCACCTGAATTGCCGAGAGACTATCGACCGGTACATTATTTCAGACCTGTGGTAGCTGCAACCTCAGAGAACACCCACTTAGTCCAGGTATTGTCAGAGTCAGCTGGGAAGCCAATGCCTGACCCAGGGACACACAGTAGGCACCAGCTGAATGCCTCCAAGCGGGCGGAGTTGCTGGGAGAAACACCCATTCAAGGTATGCGCCACAGAGATTAAGAACATTACATTGATAGTAATTGGGGTTATCACAATCAAAACGGAAAGTTGTTTTCTCAGTGACACTTGGTACATGACTGAGTATTCCCACACTGTGAGAACAAAATTGTTCCTTGTGAGCAGCACACGTAGCAGTGTGCGTATCCTTTATTTCTTAAGACTTGTTTTCTAACACAAGTTTGGGTTGTGCCATTGAAATCGCAGCTCTTGTCTTAAGCTCAGTGGTTTTCAGACTTGTAATAATTGTCCAGGAATGTGGTGCAGATCAGGGACGCCGGTGCCCTCGCTGTCCCTGCACAGCCTGAGAATGTGTGATTTTTTTCCTCAGGGGAAAGGGGACTGTAGCTCTTTCCCGAAAGCCTAAAAGGGACGAGTGCATCTGAAAGTGTGGACAAGTGTGGAGAATCCCCTCTAGGCTGGCCCAGAAAGACCCACTGTGAGAGGTGAACTGGGACTTGCCATTCGGGAGCCCAATAGATATATCAAATATAACAGACCAGAGCGGAAGTCTCGGTTCCCCACTTCCTTTTCCAGGCCCGCTCTTCCTCCGGTCTTCCCCTTGTCAGTGAATGATGCCACTAGTGATCCGCTGCTTAGACCAGAACGTAGGAATCCTGATTCCTGCCCACCCACGTCCATCAGCAGGTCCTTTCAGCGCTGTCCCCAACACACTGGGGATGCCATCATGTCTCTGCCTTTCGGCTGCTTCCAGCCTGGAGTGAGCGCCCACCCTCTTTCGCCCAGACTATTGCAGAGCCTCATTATCAGCCTCCTTTTTTCTTCCCATCTGCAGTCCCTTCCCCTCAACAGCAGCCGGACGAACCGAATGATATCACTGCCCTTCTTTAAACAGTCCAGTACTTCTCACATTGAAGACAAATGCAGACTCCCCACCAGGCTACGGGATCCAGTCGTGCCTTCTTTTCAAGCCATATCTACTCTCCCTTAACCCCCTGAGTCTAGCCTTGTGATCCTGCCTCCCTCCCTCTGACCCTGCCCACCGCGACGTGCCACATCGGGGCCTTGATGTTCGCCATCTCCTCTGCCTCCGCTCTTCCCTTCTACTTCGGCTTCTTTTACTTAAGTCACCACAAATATTATCTCTTTGGAGGCACCTTCCGGGCTTCCCCTGCCCCCTCACATATGCTAGTGATTCCCTGCTCCCCCTCCCAGCCCTCACCTCTAGGCCCCCTCAGTCATGTCAACCTGTTTCCTTCATGGTCTTCCTCTCGTAGCCATCCTCTGGTGTTGTTGACTTTGGGTTTCTCTAATTTCCATGCCCCCATGTAGGGGAGCAGGACTTTGTCTCCGGTGTCCTCCCGGCCCAGGACAGTGCTCAGTGGGTGCTATGACAGGAGTGAATGCCGCAGGGGCAGCTGGCTCTGAACCAGGGCTTGTGCCCGGTGGGACTGTGGAGGTGGTGGCCTCCTCAGGCTGGAGGTCCGGAGCCCGGGATGTCAGCTTCCTTGTTCTAGGACCACTCACTCACCTGATAAACATCCAAGTATTGACCTCCATTTTTGCCAACTGTAAAATAGGAGTCATGTTATTTTCACTGTCTAGTTCCCAGGGATAATACGAGTACAGATGAAAAACTAAGATACTCTAATTATGTACATTTGTGATATTGAACATGTACGTACCACAGAAATGTCACTGTGGTTGTCTTAGGGTACTTTTCATCTCTTCCATATTACTGTTTTTTTTAGGTTCATCTACTTCAGTGTTAGAGTTTCTGTCCCAAAAAGATAAAGAGAGAATCAGAGAAATGAAGCAGGCAACTGACCTTAAAGCAGCTCAACTCAAGGCCAGGAGTCTGGCCCAGAAGTCCTCAAGCAGCAGACCCCAGCCTTCCTCTCCGGACGTGGGTTCCTGCTCGTGGCACATGGCATTGAGTGGTGGGACAGCTGCCACGAGAGCCAGCAACTTCAAACCTTTCGCGAAAGATCCAGAAAAGCAAAAACGATATGAAGAGTTTTTAGTACATATGAAACGGGGTCAGAAAGGTGGGTGCTGGGCCTGGGTCTCCCACCTCTCAGCCAGCGGAAACAGTTTTGCCGTTCTGGCCCTTGTCCCAGATTGAAAGTTGAAGTACCCTACTCCGCCGGTGTTTTGCTTTGTCCTGCTGCAAACAGTGCAAAGATTTTAGTGCCTGGCTCTTGACCTCAGAAAGTAGGAGCAAGCAGCTTGTGTTTCTCCATATCTCAGGTCCCAAAGATAGCTGTTGACGTAGAGAACATGGCTTGGCAGTGGCAACTGCTAAACTACAGACCATTTACTGTGTGCAGATGCCTGCCTTCTGTAAGTGTTGCATTTCACACCAAGAGAACAAGGTCATCTCCCACTTTGTCTTAAAATCCTAATCATCCAGCCCTAAATCATGGCCTAAAATTTGATTTAAAAAGGTAGTTGGCTGTTGAACCATTACAAGGGGGGAAAAATCACTCTGTGATCTACGGAGTAAATACAGCCAGACTGAGGAGAGGGATTACGGTTATTCGTAGCAGTTCTCGTGAGCGTCGTCAGCAAATCGGAGGGGTCGGTTTTCGAAAGCAGACCTAAGAACCCACCCCCAGTGTTTATTTATGAAATTAAAAAAACCCAAAAGTTAGAAAAAGGAGTGTTTTTCTGCCAAGACTTAGGAATATAGTTAGGATGAACTTATCACTGTCCCGGAGTGGTAGCAAGTTCCTGGCTTCAAAGATTTGTTTTGTCTTGTCTTGTTTTATTTTGTTTTGTTTTGTTTTGTTTTGAGAGAGAAAGAGAGAGGGCGCAAGTGAGCAAAGGGCAGAGAGGGCGGGGAGGCAGAGAGAGAGGATATAGCTGGGTTCACCCAAAGCGGGGCTCATGTTCACCCGAAGTGGAGCCTGAGCTCACCTGATGCGGGACTGAAACTCACGAAACTTGAGATCGTGAGCTGAGTCAAAGTCAGATGCTTGACCGACTGAGCCACCAAGGCGCCCCTGGCTTCGAAGATTTAACTGAGCATGAGTCCCAAAATGTTTTTCTCTGTTCTGTGTGGTAGACAGAATTCAATAAAAGCATCATGTTGAGGGGGAGACGATATAACCTGACAGGTACTCCCCGCCATGCTCTTACAAACCAGGGTACAGATTTGTGGCCTCTCTGGTAAAATCTACAGAGACACAGTGGGACCCACTGGGTGTTCTTCTCTAAGCCCTACGTTTTTCCTAAGAGTGAAGCAGGTTCTCATTCCTTGTACCGTAGATGCCCTGGAACGTTGTCTGGACCCCAGTATGACAGAATGGGAGCGAGGCCGCGAGCGGGATGAGTTTGCTCGGGCAGCTCTGCTGTATGTGTCTTCCCATTCGACCTTGTCCTCGAGGTTCACACATGCCAAGGAGGAGGACGATTCAGATCAAGTGGAAGTCCCTCGAGACCAAGAGGTCTGTCGCCATCACATCCCTACCTGATGAATTGTAAAATTCAAACAAATGTTTTAGATCCCTCAGTGGAATGATCAGAATACACGTGGCATTATAGAATAAGAATGATTTATGCCTTTAGCACAGTGGCGCAGCATAAGCACCGTTTGGAAATTTTGGAAGGTTGCTTGAAAGCTTTTCAGTGAAAGAGCACTCAGGGCAGTGGTGTGACCGCTTGATGAAACAGAATGAATGTCTTTTCCCAGAATGATGTCAATGACAAGCAGTCGGCTGTGAGGATGAAGATGTTCGGGAAGCTTACCAGAGACACATTTGAGTGGCATCCTGACAAGCTGCTGTGTAAGAGGTTTAATGTCCCTGACCCTTATCCAGAGTAAGTTGGATAAATCTGTCCTCACATCAGTACTCCTTCCCCCATATTAAAGTTAACTCTCCCCCTAACCTACTCATATAAATTCCCTTTTTCTAGATGAATTTACTTGTAAATGCTTGGAGTTGCAGATTTTGCAGATTTAACTTCCATTAATTTGTTACTAAAAATAATAATAATAATAATAATAAGCAAACATCCAGAAAGCAGACTTTATTCTCTACCAAAGATGTGAAACTCAGATATGTCAAGTTACAAAAACTTAATGCTGGTCTGATTTGCCACCTTTTTAATAATCACATATAGTTTACATTTAGAATATTACTTACACTAATTCTTTATACAAGTTCGACACTTTCGTTGAATCTGAGGTTTTGTCAGAAAATTTAGGTATATTTTTAGCAGTGGAGCTTTTCCTTCATGGGAATACATTTTCAAAGTTAAATTCTAGCTCTTACTATAATAAGGGAAACCTCGTGGGCCCTAACATCAGCCATTCCAAATTCTTAAACTGCTTGGAGAAGCACAATCACCTTCAGGGGCCTCTTAGCAAAGAGAAGAGCTAGTGGTGAAAAACACAAGATGGAAAACTTCACACGAACTAGATGTTATCCTCACAGTTGTTATTTGAAATTACATATATGTGTTTTCTTTTCACCCTGCAGTTCAACTTTGGTTGGCTTACCAAGAGTGAAACGTGACAAATACTCAGTCTTCAACTTTCTGACACTCCCAGAGACTGCTTCCTCACCTGCAACTCAAGCAGCGAGTGAAAAAGGGCTGCAACACCAAGGTCCTGACAGTGAGTGGGGCTTCCTCGGGCCCATGGCTGACCATGGTTTCAACCCTGATCCTGTTGGAAAGTCTCCTGGGTACACACGGTGTGAGCTCTCCCTCCATTAAGGGAATCGCTCATATGAACACATTAGCTCGTGTTGTAAGAGTCCAGACGTATACTGTTTGGGGTTGGGGCTCTGCCTCAGCACCTGCCATGTTCCCGACACGTTGCACCATGCCTGGCCCACAGTAGGTCTGCTGGTATTCTTGAATGAATGAAAGAGCTGGAATGGAGAGCTTGCCTTTTACTTGCCACATTCTGATATCACGTCTATGTCCTCCCACCTTTCAGAATCACGAAAACCATCACGATGGGATACATCTAAACAAGAAAAGAAAGAAGATTCCATTAGTGAATTTTTAAGTTTGGCTAGATCAAAAGTTGGCCCACCTACACAAGAGTCCAGCCCTTTAGTCATCAAAGAGGAAGAACATGTGACGGAGTCACTCTCAGATAAGGTATCTGGGGCTTCCAGGTTCTCTTTGCCAGGCTGACTGGGGCGTTTGCCTTTCTCTGTGATGGTGCTTTGTCATCACTTGATAGGAGGGGTCTGCCAGCTTTCTGAGAAGGGCCAGATAGTAAATATTTTAGTCTTTGTGGGCCATATAGTCTCTATTGCAGCCACTCAACTCTGCTGTCAAATGGGAAAGAAATCACAGGCAATATGGAAAAAAATTGGGTTCATCTGTGTTCCAATAAAACTTTATTTACAAGGCAGACAGTGGGTTGGATTTGGCCCAGAGGCTGTAGTTGCCAGCACCTGCTCTACACTGCAGTAGTTTCAATCATGTCTTTGATCATATGAGGAAAGGTGTGAACTTCTTTGCCAGGGATGGCTTTCACTTAGCATCAGCCATTGAAATAAAATTCACTGTGTTTTCTTTTGTGGGGAGTGTAAACAAAATATCCATTGGCTTTGTAAAAAATTGCTGGTCTAATAGTTGAAAGGTGAATTTAATAAAAAGTTAGTTTTACTTCTTTTTTTTAAAAAAAGAAATCAGTCAAGTATGGACATCTCGCTTAATAAAAACTTACTTTACAGAAACTGTAAAGGAACTTACTTTCTTAGAACATTAATCTATAAGCTAGGAAATAGCACTGCAGATCTTTAGAGAGTTTGAGTGTTTTGTGTTGCCTTTTTTTTTTTCTTTCTCTGGAATTATCAAAAAGTTGGTTTTATTTCTGATAGCCTCATTTAAAATTATCTTTTAAAGGAACATGCATTAAAATGTGCAGTTTGGTGAGTTTTTATACAGATACAGATTTGTGGAACCACGCCACAATCAGGATGCAAAATGGTACCGTCACCCCAAAAAACTCCCTCATGCTGTCCCTTTCTAGTCATACCCTCCCCTCCCTGCAAAACCCCCATCAACCATTGATCTCTTCTCTGTATCTATAGTTTTGTTCTTTTCAAAATATTACGTAAATGGAATCAGACAATATACATATATAACTTTTTGAGACTCATACCTTTGAGATTCATCAGTATCATATTATCTTTTTATTTCATAATTTTATTAGTGTTTTATTATTTTTTTATTTTAGAGAGAGAGCACGAGCGGGAAGAAGGGCAGAGAGAGAGAGAGAAAGAGAGAGAGAATCTTAAGCAGGTTCCACACTCAGCACAGAGCCCAACAAGGGCTCCCCACCACCCTGGGACCCCACGACCCTGAGGCGAAGTAAAGAGTCAGAGACTCAACCGCCTGAGCCACCCAGGCGCCCCCCATTTTTTTTTTAAGTTTGTTTATTTAGAGAGTGTGAGTGGGGAGGGACAGAGAGAGAGAGAAGTCCATGTAGGCTCCTCACCGTCAGCCCAGAACCCGATGCCGGACTTGAACTCACAAGCTGTGAGATCATGACCTGGCCAAAGTTGGACACTTAACCGACTGAGCCACCCAGGCGCCCCATTAACTCTATTTTGTTAATGATTGCTCTATCATATACATGCTTATTTTCTCACAGTTTAATTGGAATTGATATTTTACCACGTCAAGTGGAATATAGAATCTCTACCACTCTGTAGGTCCCTTCACTCTCCAGCTTTATGATGTTGCCTTATGTATTATGTGCACATGCGCTGAAAACCTCATGAGACAGTGTTTTAATTTTTGCTTCCACTTGTTGGACATGTTTAAAGAACTGGTGAGATGACAGTCCGTTTTATTTACTTGGATATTTACCATTGCTGTTGCTCTTTCTTCCTTCCTGAAGTGCCAGCTCTCCCTCCTATCATTCCCTCTGTCTGAGGGATTCCCCTTACTTAGCAGTTCTTTTAGAGAAGTTCTAACTCGAGAGGGCAGTTCTCTTAATTTTCCTTCATCTGAGAATGTGTGTGTGTTTTTTTAAATATTTTTTAACGTTTAGTTATTTTTGAGACAGAGAGAGACAGAGCATGAACAGGGGAGGGGCAGAGAGAGAGGGAGACACGGAATCTGAAACAGGCTCCAGGCTCTGAGCGGTCAGCACAGAGCCCGACGTGGGGCTCGAACTCACAGACCGTGAGATCATGACCTGAGCTGAAGTCGGACGCTTAACGGACCGAGCCACCCAGGCGCCCCTGAGAATGTGTGTTTTATCTGCATTCCTAAATGGTGTTTTTGCCAGATACAGAATTCTGGGTCAACAGGACTTTCCTTTTAACCCTTTACGAATGTTGTACCACTTCCCTCTGGCCTTCCTGCTTGACGATGAGAAATTTAGTTATTCAACGTGTTCCCCTCCTTAGAATGATGTGATTTTTCCTCTGGCTGCTCAAGATTTGTACTTTGTCCTTGGTTTTTGCTGTTTGGTTATGATGTATGAGTGTGGGTTTCCTCAAGATTCTTTTGTTTGGGGTTTTGCTGAGCTTCCTGAATCTTGTTTTTCACCAGATCTGGGACGTTTTCAGCCATTATTTTCTCTGCTCCACACTCTCACTCCCCTCCTGTGACTCTGATGACATAAATGTTACACTTTTTGATATTGGCCCACAGGCCTCTTTTTGGTCTCTTTTTCTCTCTCTATTTAAATCAGATCATTTCTATTGATCTGCCATCAAGTTCATTGACTCTTTCTTCTGTCATGTCTGTTCCGCTGTTATTTTGAGCCCATCTAGTGAATTTCTTATTTTGGTTATTGTATTTTTCATTTCTAAAATCCTCATTTGGTTCTCCTTTATATCTTTTCTTTATTCGCTGAGACCTTTTCATCTTTCCGTCTGTTTGGCCGTATTCTTGGAGCATGCTTATAATAGCTGCTTTAAAGTCTGCCACATAATTCCAACATTTTTATCATGTTGGGGTTAGCGTCCATCAATTGTCTTTTGCCAGTTGAGGTTTTCCTGATTGGTTGTATACCAAGTAATTTTGGATTGCATCCTGGACATTTTGACATTTTGGACATTATGTTATAAGACCTTGGGTCTTGTTTGTTTGTTTATTTATTTTTTAATATATATAATTTATTGTCAAATTGGTTTCCATACAACAGCCAGTACTCATCCCAAGAGGTGCCCTCCTCAGTGCCTATCACCCCCTTTTCTCTCTCCCCCACCCCCCATCAACCCTCAGTTTGTTCTCAGTATTTTTTTTATGAAATTTGTTGTCAAATTGGTTTCCATACAACACCCAGTGCTCATCCCAACAGCACCCATCAGTACCAACAGCATCCCTCAGTACCCATCACCCACCCACCCCTCCCTCCCACCCCCCATCCACCCTCAGTTCTCAGTTTTTAGGAGTCTCTTATGTTTTGGCTCCCTCCCTCTCTAACCATTTTTTTTTCTTCCCCTCCCCCATGGTCTTCTGTTAAGTTTCTCAGGATCCACATAGGAGTGAAAACATATGGTATCTGTCTTTCTCTGCCTGACTTATTTCACTTAGCATAACACTCTCCAGTTCCATCCACGTTGCTACAAAAGGCCAGATTTCATTCTTTCTCATTGCCAAGTAGTATTCCATTATATATATAAACCACATCTTTATCCATTCATCAGTCGATGGACATTTAGGCTCTTTCCATTATTTGGCTACTGTTGAAAGTGCTGCTATAAACATTGGGGTACAAGTGCCCCTATGCATCAGCACTCCTGTATCCTTTGGGTCAATTCCTAGCAGTGCTATTGCCGGGTCATAGGGTAGGTCTATTTTTAATTTTTTGAGGAACCTCCATGCTGTTTTCCAGAGCGGCTGCACCAGTTTGCATTCCCACCTTAGGTCTTGTTTAAATTTGAGGGAGAATGGTGAAGGTTTGTTTTAGCAGACAATTGACCTAGTTAGGTTCAGGCCCCTGCCTTCATTAACCTCTAATTTTGGACCTCTGAAGGCTGATAGACTCTTGAAAACAGGACAGAAGCACTGTGCTGGTTCCAACTGCATTTTTGTGAGTCCTTTGCAATTCTGATTAATGACCTGTCTCCATGAGAACCTTCAGCTACTTCTACCAGTCAGCTCGCTCTGCAGTTGTTGAATCAGAAACATCACAAGAATAAATGCCATGTGAGTGGCCATTGTTTAGTTAGACCGTGTGTGGTATGGAGACCCATGTACCTGAGCATAAACATAAGAGTGTGTGTGTGTGTGTTTCTAGAACGTCTGACTCCCCTCACCTCTGCTTCTTCATTCCTGACTCATTTCATTGTTAATACAGAGTGTAAGCAAAGGTGTGGATTCACAGACTGAAGGAGAAGGGAGCCGCCCATCCATGGACTTATTTAAGGCCATCTTTGCCAGCTCCTCCGATGAGAAGTCCTCATCCTCTGAGGATGAGCAAGGCGACAGTGAGGATGATCAGGCAGGTACCGGGGAAGCTGACTTCAAAAGCTCCCAAGAAACTGACTCGGCAGAAACATCATCCGTGGCACGTGGTATGTCGCTACTTTAGATTTGGGGATCTAAAGGAGAAAATGAGGATGTGTCTAGAGAAGCTGCTTCTTTGTTTAGTGTGCAGTTTTAAACCAGGAGAATTAGCGGGCAGCGATGTTTTAATCTTGTATATTTTCAGTTGTGGATTTGGATGTAAATTTCTGGTGCATTTTTATGATAGTTATGTTTGATAATACCGATTTTCCCACTTATCTTAGTTGAGAAGAATTAAAAAATAGTAGAATTTTTGTTTAAAAAATAGCATGTTTTTGTTTTTTTTTAATTGGTTGATGATGAGGTGCTAGGATTATTGGCAACTTTTGGTCCTGAAGTGTACAGGGCATTTCCGCCAGCCAGGAGTTTGGACGGGAAAGGAAGTCATTGGGCGCTTGTAAGGGTGGGAGGTTTTTCAGATGCTTGGGTGGGTGGACAGAATTTTCCATCTCAGCCTTTTGGCGGGGGGGGGGGGGGGGGGGAGAGGGGTTTCTAGCCCTGACAGTGTGTGGTAGACTTGGGTATAAGTTTTGAGGGCCTTGAACCAAGAAGTTACATAGAGATATAAAACATCGCTCATTCTTAGGCAGTTTGCAAATGCCTGTTTCCTATTTCTGTGGAAAAAAGTAACCAGCTTGTTTGTTATTACAAAGCGATATATACTTGAACTGTAAAAGTTTACAAATATAGAACTGTAGAAAGCCCAGGATCCTTGGAATCCCGCTTCCCCGAGATAAACATTGTCAATACTTTGATGCATGCTCTTCCAGGTTTTTTGCATTTTTCTTTCCTCTGTATGAAAACATAGTCATCTGTTTAAAAAATGGCATTACCAATGTGAACATGGTAGTGTGTTTATATTCAGTTTTCCCCCTCTTTGATCATTTATTTTCAATGAAATTAAGCTTTCTGAGCTGGGACTGTCTTAGATCCCTGTTTGTAAGTTTTTCTTCTTCTCTGAGGATATCTTTCCTCGAGGACATCTTGCAACTCTTGAGGTCTCAGTGAGGTGACCTGGAGCGTGTGCTGTATATGCCCCTGTGTTGTCGCCGCTGGTGCACTTGCTTGCAGGTGCCTCGTGCGACTGAATTCCCAGCTCAAATGTCCCTGAGGTTGGAGGTCAGGTTTGCCTACTGTATCCTCAGCAAAGTGGTAAAGAAAAGCTTACATTATCTGGTGACAACAGGTATTAATTAAAGATTCGAACAGGTTAATATTAGTAAAATGTTAATACTAACATAAATAGACAAAATTAATACCCTGGTGTTTTTCAGCTAGCGAGCCGGTAGCCCAGGAGTCCGCACCTTCCTTTCCGATACAAAAGATGCAGATAGACGAAAGAGAAGCGTTCGGCCCACGGCTGCCTCCCGTCTTCTGCCCCAGTGAGTTGAGAGCTCCTTGGTTCACCTGTTTGCATCGGCACCAGCGTCTCCCCTGAGCTGTGACAGCTCTAACCGTGTTATCACTTCCGCCCATCTAGGCCAACACGAGGCTGACCAAATACCTACAGTTGACCTGTGAGCAAGGCGGGGTTTAGGGGCGCCAACACCATGCACAGTTGAAAATCTGCATATAGCTTTGTTCTCCCCCCAAAACTTAACTGTTAATACCCAACTGTGGCCCGGAAGCCTTACTGATGACATGAACAGTTGATTAACATTTATTATATATGTTATATGTATTATATCTTGTGTTCTCACAGTAAAGTAAGCTAGAGAAAAGCAACTGTTATTAAGAAAATCATAAGAGAAAACATGTTTACCGTACTGTACTGGATTTACTTAAAAAAAAAAAACCCACCATGGTGGAGCTGCACGGCTCAAACTTGTGTTGTTTGAGATCAACTGTACATACGTTTGTTTCTGGTTTTTTTGTTCTTAGCTACATTTTGCATCTCATTACTTCCACCTAGTGCCTAAATGAGAATTGTTGCTTTACAGCCTGAGACCTTTAAACTTTTTTTTCCTTCAACCTTCCGTTATATATAATAGAGTCCCGAGTATCTCAAATGTTGTCACTTACAGAAATAAAAAAGTAAAAATCTAGGACACAGAGATGGGTGAGGAATTGTAGGGAAAAGGGTAGTCTGAGACTTTTTTCTGTGTTGGCTGATGTAGCAAATAAAGCAAAAGTAATTCTTTCAGAAGTAAACATAGTCCATCCTCCGTCCCCAGTATCGGTCAACAACTTCCATTCAGTGTCTTAAATGGACAGTTTTGTTAAAATGTTTAGACTGGATTATCATCTCCTTGAAGGCCAGGTTAACAAACATCTGATAACCTGGCCCAGGTATATAAATGACATAATTCTGTTATCTGCTTCATAGTTTCCTATAGCACCCACGTATAAACATTGGTTTGATTAATTAAGCCAGCTTTCAAAGAGGTGATAAAAAGTGTGATGTTTTGAAAAATTGAAATGAATGCATTTCTTATTTGCTTTAGTTCAGATCTCCAGCTTAAAGTAAGTGTATTGGAATTTAAGAGCAAAGTTATTTATTCCCATTTCCCAGACCATCCTTGATATCCTTGTAATAGTTAATTACTTAATTTTGTCTGTGGGTTTTTGAGGGGGAATGGTTTTTCAAAAACAAGCACTTAAAAACAAAAGTTTGGAGAAGTCCGATTTTAAAATATCTGACCAAGCAATAGGACCAGAGAGTTACAGGCACCTGTTACCTAGATTTGGAAAATATCTATTCTTCTGAATTCCCTTGAAACTTTTCTTTAGGTGGAAAAAATTGATTTTTGTTGGTTTGGTGACCTGGAGGTTGATGACCTATGAAAACATTTTGGTCAGAGTTTGGAGGTGGAGAATTTAAGTGTATGCTACTTGCTTGGTCCTTTTTAATGATTATGTACATTATGTTGTTTTCATGCTAATTTTCTAGGGTTTTTTTTCAACTTAGAAGATAAAACGCATATGTAATGTGCTTTAGTAAAGGGAGGATGATGTGAGGGGAGCTGGCGTTTATGTGCCAGATTCTAGGCTACGGGATTCATGTGCACGGTTCTGTCCAATCCTCTGTGTCCCAGAGAGAGCAAGGATTCTTCCTGTCACTATTCATAGATGGGGAAACTGAGGCTTGGAGAGGTTGAGCAACGTGCGGAAGGTCAGGGAGGAGCTGGCGGCCAAGCTGAGGTTCAGACTCTGGTCTGTCTCCTGAGCTGCCTGAGGATGTTAAATTAAAACAGGCTTGTGCTTTTTCTCTCCCGACTCTATGTCCATCTGACTTATCTGGCAGATAAGGCTGTGGCAAGATACGGGTTGGCTCACACAAGTCTTGCGTTGAGGCTTCTGGCAGTTTCTAAATATAGAGCTACCAGGTGACAGGTAACCTGTTTGTCAGCGAGGCAGGGCAGGAGTCCCACCTTAATGTTAAACATTCCACCTACGTCACATTCCTTGTTCAACAATTTGGGCTTTATTTTCCCCAATAGTTCATGTGTTAACGTTTGTGTTTCAGATGTTCGTCAGAAACTTGAGGCACCTCAGAAAGAGAAACATAAAAAAAACAAAGAAAAACATAAGACCAAGAAAGAGCACAGACGGAGGAAAGAGAAGGTAAGTAACTTCCGGGCATCTTGGACAGCCTGCAGGCTCTGATGTCCCTGCTTCTGTCATGCAGACAAGCCCCCAGGGGTGACAGGGGAAGCCAGGCAGGGAGAATATCTGGTGGCCGAGGTGGGGGCACACAGGCCTCTCTATACCTTGGCAGGAATGTGGACACTCATGTACGCCTTCAATTTGCAGGAACTTTGTTTTTCTTTCAGGCAGAATATTTTAATTATTCAGTTCTACTTTAAAAACATTTTATTTGTGAACATGAAAAGGTAGGAGGAAAGGACATTTAAATACTTGGGAGTAATGGTTGAATCTTAATAAAGTAGTGTTAATTGGTTACTCATTCAATATCAGATGAAGATATTCTTTTGAACATTTTTCCTCAACTGCTCTGTCATCATTATGGATAGAGAGTTGGGTTCAAAGCTTGCTGTTGGAGGTCAAGGAACTTAGGAAGAGTAGCGCGTGCTTTCACTTTGACACCCCTGTCCCACCATCCGTGTGTTTTCAGCGATGGCACAGACTTTTAATTCAGTTGATGTTAGTGTTGGGCCCCAGAGTGGTCAGGACAGTGGTGGAATTGAGAACAAATAGCTCCGTGATTGGCTGCCAGAAAGGATTCCTGAGCAGGGAAGATGATGAACATCCTCTTGTGTCACAGGGAAAAACTGGTGCTGCCAGGTTTGAAAACCAAATTCATTCATTTCTTACCAGCGTATCTGCTGTTCTCTGACCCTTCTACTGTTTTCTTCATTGTGCTTCTCATTGTGCCATCCTGATACGTAGTTTATCACATGTGCCTAACAACGTGGCCCCAGTCAGGTTCATGTGAGGTGGCAGGGGTCACCTTGATGACATGGTGAAGCACGGTTCATGAGCAAACAGCTGAGCAAGAATTCTTGAAACGCTTTTGGTGCAAAAAGGTGATTTTATTAAAGCACGGGGACAGGACCCAAGGCAGAAAGAGCTGCACCGGGGTTGTGAGAGTGACTGATTATATACTTTTAAGTAAGTTTCTAAGGAATTTGGAAGCAAGGCTTTCAGGACCTTGAGGGGCTAGCTGCTCTTAAGGTTACTTTTAGTCTTTAATCGAACATCAACGTGAAGGCACTAAGGCAGCCACGAGTTCCTCGAGGAAGGTCACACTCTGCACGTTTCTATCGGTGGTGCGTATCAATGGGCTGCAAGCTGTAAGGAGATTTCAATGAAGCTACGTTTCTCTTGCCTTTGTCTCCCTCGTCAACCTTGGAGGAGACAGATGGGGGCTAAGTGTCAAGATGGCATCCTGACCATGTCTGGTTCTGCCGTGTCTGTTGCCAGAGGGTCAGTTCAGAGTGTGTGCGTGCAGCTGTGTTGTCTGGTCTGTCCCATCGTAGACTGAAGCTCGCTCCAAATGAGATGTTTTGTCTTTGTTTTTGAATGACTCCGGCAACCAAATGCCTCCTTAGCCTGTCATTGTGCCCAGTCAGGGAGGGAAACACCCAGTTGTCCCCCCTCCCCCACCGCCCTTTTCTTTTTCAGAAAAAGAAACACCGGAAGCACAAACACAAAGGCAAGCAAAAGAATAAAAAACCAGAGAAGAGCAGTAGTTCTGAGAGTACAGACAGCAGCGACAGCCCGAGTGGTGAAGAAGGGACTGTAGACCTGTCACCCCAGGAACTGCTGAGAAGGTAGGCAGTGGGGGGCACTGGTTTTCAGAAACCTTCCAAGGCTTGTTGGAATCTCCGTGTATTTGCTGAGAGGCAAATGTCAGAAATGATCGATATGTATATCGAAAAAGAAAGAAAAAAGAAAGAAAGAAAACCAAGAAAGGTACTCAGGACCCCAGTGTGTTCCACTTCGGTGCATGGCCCTCCTAGGAGGGGACGGGTGGAGGGTGGCGCTGGGGGTTGTTGTGGTCCTATCTGGATGTCACAGTCTTCACTGCTGCACAGCCTGGCCCCCACGGAGCCAGGAAGGGGAAGTCCATCTGCGGGCCCAGGATGAAAGGGGAGGCACAGGTGAGCCCTGGCCATGTGAGCCCTACCTGCTGAACCAGCTCGTTAAAGGAAGAGTAGCTCGGTCCTGTTCTTAGTCCCCATGCCTCCGAGGGCCTCCTCCTCCATTCTCTACTCTGGTTTCTTAGCCATTTGATGTTGTTCTACCCACCTGCATTAACTACTGTGGCCTTGTAGGTATATCTTGCTGTCTGGAAATACAAGTGCCACCCCCTTGTTCATTTCCATTTACTTCTTCAGAACAGACAGCAGATTCTCATGATTCAAAAATACAAAGATAAGCATTTCAGTTTAATCCCGAGCCTCCTGAAGTGGCTGTGCCAACTTACATTTCCCTTTCCTCCTGCATGCCGGCGTGATGGTAAGGTGCCCACACCACGGGCATTGCTCATTTCGTCCTCATGCACTCCAGCGAGGCAGACACGTGGGTCCCCTCATCTCCCAGGTGGGACGGCCAGGCCCAGGGAGGTTAGGTCACATGGCCACAGAACCTCACTCTTGAGGATTTGGGGCCATCTGATGAGTCATTCCTGCGGGGACACCCCTCAGTGCCCATCTGGAGGGCGTGGTGGGAGGGCGGGAGCAGGGCTTGCTGTGGGACACTGTGCAGCAATCAGAAAATGTGGGCAGAGAGCTGTGTGCTGATTGGCATCTAAAACTTACCATCAAGAGATCAAAAGCTGCAAAACGGTGTATCCAGGCAGTGCTGTTAATGTTAAAATGTCCTCTGGCCTTTGGATTTCCCTGTGTGTACATTTATGTACATCCTGGCACAGGAAGAGGGCTGGAGGGGTTCTTCCCACACCTGAGAGCACCTCTCTCCAAGGAAGGGAGGGTCAGAGGTGTGGAGTGCACTTAAATCTTCACTCTTGTGGTTGTTAAAGGTTTAGTCCCCCCGCTCCTCCCCACCGAGCCTCCTGGGTTCTAACCTTGGAGCCCCGAGGGCCCTCCACCCTTTGTGCCTCACCCCTGTCTTCTGCAAAGGACAGTGGGAGGCTCATGACCACAGGGGTCTCATTTGCATCCCCAGCACCTGGCATGGAGTGTCACTCTTGGTAAGGGCCCTGATGCTTTTCTGCTGTGACAGTGCCACTTGGTTCTGGGTGGAACCGTGGTCTGCCGCCTCCACCCCTTTCCCCTGAGACACCCCTCTCCGTCCTGTCTCTATCAGATTGTCTTGCCCATTCTAGAATTTCACAGACGTAGAATCATACAGCTAAGCAAACACCTTAGTGCACACACATACATATATGTGCACAGACCATCACCTTCCAGCTCCATGCATTCTCACCGCCTGATCAAGGGATACGCCAGCACCCCACAGCTGCTCGTGTCTCCTCCCACTTGGCATGCCTACCTGCATTCCCAGAGGTAGCCCCTCTTCTGTCACCGTTGGTTACTCTACTGCTTGGACTTTACTTAAAGGAACCACGTATGACTCTTGAATTGGTTTGTGAGAGTCCCCCATGTTATCAGCTGCAGCAGCTGGTTCGTCCTCATTGCCAGGGAGTATCCCTTTATGTGACCACACCAGAGCGTTCATCTCTTCTGTTGTTGCGGACATGTGGTTTTTCACTTTGGGGCTGTTGAGCAAGGATCTAGAGCCAGTGTGACCCAGCTGTAGTCAATGAACACCCTTGTGTGCATGAAGCTGAGATTTAAGACTGCCAACTCAGGAGCCCTTGGCCCTAGAGCAAACATGGTTTTTTTTTCAGCTTCTTCCCAAAGGTCCTACAGGAGCTAGGTGAGTAGGATTAGAACTTGCTTTTATAAACAGGTCCTAATATGAGATGTGGAGACTGAGTCTCCCTGTGTGTTTGGGGGTGACAGAGAAGCATTTTTAAGAATGCAGATTAAACTGATGCTTCTAGGGGCGCCTGGGTGGTTCAGTTGGTTAAGCATCCGATTCTTGATTTCAGGTCAGGTTATGATCCCAGGGTCATGGGATCGAGCCCTGCATCAGGTTCCGAGCTGAGTGTGGAACCTGCTTAAGATTCTCCCTCTCTCCCTCCCTCGCTCTCTCCCTCCCTCCCTCTCTCCTGCTTGTGCTCTCTCTCTAATTAAAAAAAAAATAAATAAATGATGGTTTCATGGTCTGTGGTTGTCCTCTGTATTCTAGGAGTCCAGATGTACCGCTGCGAGTTGGGGAGGTCTGGTGTGCTCGGCCCCCAAGGAGCTGTATGGCTTTCGGTTCTTATCTAATTGTCCTCTCTCTTTTATTTCCTTTTCTAGGCTGAAAAGTCTTCCACTAAGGCGGCAGTAATTGAATTCTGCCCTGGTCTGTCCCAGTACCAGATCTCCTCCATGATGGAAGCTCGTTGATTGCTAAGTTAATACATTGTACAGATTGTATTTATATGTAAATTCATGCTGTAAAATAATTTTTAAAACCTTGACATTTCAAAGGCTGCCTTGGAAGGTTGCAGAAATTGATTTCTATTTTTAACCTCAGTTAGTGTCAGAGGAAATAATTCAGACTGTACAGTTTAATTAAAATGGAATTTTTCTATTTTCTTTTTGATTTTTTTTTTTATTTCCTGAAACTTTAAAAAAGAAATGAAAAGTGAAGGGTTTTCTCTAGTTTTGTTAATGGGGAAAGCTGAGTCCAGTTAAAGACATTTGGCCTTACATAAGGACTCGTGTGAGAGGGAGGTGGTCCGCACGTGGCTCTTGCCTCTCCTAGTGGAGAGTGGTGGCTGGGAGTCCAGCAGGGGGCCCAGCATCAGGGTCCTGGCAGGTGGCCTCAGCCTCTCCAGGTGGATGTCCCCCAAGTGTCCCACATAGTCTCCCATACCAAGAACTGGGGAGTGTGCGCCCACAGCCCGAGTCACACAGGCATCAGGTCCTTGCTCTGCAGCCCTGGGGCCCCGCTCCCAGGCTGCCTCATCTGTACTAACCAGACTTTTGAGAAAAGTGCTGGCATTCAAAGTGACCTCATAGAAAGATCAGAACAATTGAACAAGTTTAAAAATAGCAAGAAGGAAGAAGACCACTTCAGCCACCCAGAGGTGACAACAATTAATGTTGTGGAATATCCACCCAGTCTTTTTCTATCTGTGGGGCTGCTACCCGACTGGAGGTGACATTCGTTCTCTCCTATTGTCATTGACATTAGGACACATCTCTCCTTCGTATTCTCATATGCGTCCCCGCCTCCAACAGCTGCATCTTAATTCATGCATGGCCCATTCTAGATCTAGTGATCATTTCTCTCTTGTTCACGTGAGGTGGGTCCGCCACGAGCCCCTGCGCAGGCCGAGGGCACACAGAAATCGTCCTGGGACAGGGAGCCGGGGAGAACCAAAGGAAAGCCCTGGGGGTGGGGCTGCTCGTTTCACATGCTTGGACTTATTCCTTTTGTGCCCAGGGCCGGAACCCCGTTTTTCTAGGAGTAAGCGTGTTCCGCGTGGAGGGGAAGCAACGAGATCGCAGCGCGAGGGGGAGGGCGTGGCGTTCCCAGGAAGCGGGCGCGGGGCGCAGGCGCGTGGCGCCACCGTTCGTTCGTGGCCTGGCCGGGGTGCTGGGTGTCGGCAAACCAGCGGGTGGGGCTCTGAGATGGCCTCAGAGCCACCCTGCGCCCCCGGCTCCCCGGAAGCCCCGGACAAGGGCAAGAAGACAGTGTCACAGCAGTGTGAAGTACAGCCGCTTTTGGTCCCCTCCGGCGACATTGCGCATCCGCCCCAGAAGCTGCCCCGTGCGGCCCTGGTCAGGGGCTATGGCCGCTTCCATCTGTCGATTGTGGAAGCACGCCAGAGCCAGCTGCTGTCCGGCTTGGACCCCCTGGAGGTGGGCAGACGCTCACTGCCATTAGAGAAGCACCCGATGCCTGAGGAGAAGTTCTGGGGCTACCAGGAGTCCCTCTCCAAGGTCAGACCACCGGGGGCGGGGGCGAGGAGCACAGGCTTGACCCCCACACGTGGGGAGGGCGCAGTGAGCCGGCTAAGGGACCTGTGGGGACCAACTTGGCATTGCCGGGGGCCCCTGAGTGAAGCCCTTGGGCTGCTGTCCCTGGGAAAACAAGGCTGCCCTGGGGGAGAAGGACAATGTTCCAAAGCAGGGGATCCTGACCCAACCCAGAGTGTGGTTTCTGGCTGAGCCTCCCCAATGTCCCCATGGTGACAACCCCAAGTGCATACCCCAGGGTCGGCGAAGGAGCCCTCCACGCCCATGAAACCGAGTTAGCTCCAGCAGCAACAGAAAACTTAGAAGAATAAAAAAATAAAAACCTACCAACACTACTTTGTCTTCTCAGCGATAGCTGGAGAGACACCACATTGAAACAAAGGCTGGTGGCCTGTCAACAGAATTCTTGGGGATGAGAAAAGGATTTCCAAACCGAAACCCCCCACCGAGTCTTTAAAATCGGAGCAGAGAACTGAAACAAAATTAGCAAACAAGCTCCTGGGATACTCTGAGACTCAAAGAACAAATATAAAGGAACTAGAACTGTGAGAGAAAAGGTCATGCATGCGGGAGAGATCCAGAAGAGCCAATATACATACAGGAGGTGTTGGCGAGGGAGAGGGAGCAGGGGGAGGAGAAATACCGAAGGAAAACAGTGAAGAGACTCTCCCTGGGTTGAGGAAGACTGAATTGTTCCCATGGAAAGAAATGGTCCAGTTCAATGCGAGATGGGAGGCAAAAATCGCCTGCCTGGGGAGGGTAGGAGCGAGGCTGTGGTGCCCACAGACCACAGACGGAACAGCCTGGGATCAGGTTGACGTGCTAGGCTTCCTGGCCCGCCCTCAGAACACCTGGGAGCAGAGCCCACAACGGGGATTGCTGATGGCACTAAAAGTGTCAACGCTTTTAGTCATGATACTTGTTCTGCTTTTTAAGTGAAATTAAAGGAGAGCACAGACATTATATTTTTTCTCAGTAGAACATCCCCAAGACTCCAATTCAATAGATATAATTTGTTTTTAAACAAGTCTCCCTAGGAGCCTTGCCCCCATTAACCCACATCTCTGTACTGAGGCAAGAAATGTTTCTAGCTTCTTCTGTAACCTTTCAGAGATATTTTATTTTATGCATTTCCCAGCATATATACGTATATCGTCTTCTTCTTCTTTTTTTTTTTTTTAACATAAATGGAAGCATACCTTAGACCCCTTATGTACCTAATTTCAATTTTTTTACCTAAGGTATTTTAGAGATCTTTCCATATCAGTAAAGAAACATCTTCCTTGCTCTTTTTTATGGAAGTATCCCACTGGCTAGCCATTTCCTGAGGACTTTAACCAGTCTCCTGTGGATGCACATTCAGACGGCTTATGATTTTTTGGGCCTAAGGTTTTTATGACCCATTAAGATGACAGAAGTTGAGAAATTCCAAGTTTTCCCAGAGGATGTTTCTGACCTAAGAACTCTCTACCTGACCAAACTGCTGATTCCCAATAAAGGCAACAGAAAGATACTTTCTTTAGACCTGCAAAGACTCAGAATGATGCTTCTTTTTGAGGACAAAGTTACTTGGGGGAGCACTCCAGCAAACAGGGGGAAAAAAAGAAAAAGAAAAACTCCGGTACGGGAAAGATCGGCTTAGAATAAACAGTGGAGAGCAATGACTCAAAACAATACAATCTGGAGGTGATTATACAGTGAGATTAACGTGGTGGTGTAGCTCAATGAAAATGTTACCAAATGACCCCTTAAAAGGAAAGTGCACAATGCAAAACTTAGTGTTAAGTTAATAACGTTCCAGATGATTTCATCGAAATCTCTGAGATGATTTGCTAAAGCACATTCTCAATAGATAGTGCTTCATTCTTGGTTTTTATTTAATGCACACTCAACACACGAATGGCTCTCGGTATTTTAGAAAAGAATCGGCTCAACACCCCCACCCGTGGCTTCCTGGCGCATTTAAGATGAAGTCCAGAGATGTGACCATGACCTTCCAGGCCTTTTCGCATCTGGCTCGTCTCCCTATTCTCCTGCTCGCCTGTGACCTGTGAACCTCCAGGCAGGGACGGCCTCGGGTCCCTCCTTCCCGGGAGGCTCTCCCCGCCGTCCAGGGTGCAAGCGCAGTGCCTCTGGCCGGGAGCTGCCCCGCGTACCGGCTGTTGGACGGCCGCCCCCCTTCCCGTGGCGCGCGGGCGCAGGAGCCTGTTCAGTCCCGGCGGTGCCCACGGATGCTCGCTCTCCGCCCTCCGTTCCCGCCGGCCCCACAGCGCCTAGATAAGGCCCGACGAGGTTACAACATACTTGTTGATCAAGTGAAGGAAAGCTACACACATAAAGAACTGACTTTTTGTTGTTGTTTTTACAAAAATTGGACCGTCCTCTATGTGCCAGTTTTGTTCGTGCCTCCGGATATGTACCTGTGTGTTTGGAACGTCTCCGCAGCGCCTCGGGGTCTCTATCCCTAATGAACCCCGAAAGTACTATGCCCAGAAGAAACGCGGAACCAAGGTCCCCGGAAAGGACGTCGGGGTTAGAGGGATGCCAGCCGCTCTCACTTGCTGGTCTGTTTGCCCATAATGAAAGCTCTGTTTTTGCCATGAGAGAACGAAGACGGGGAGTTTGGAGACGGACGCAACTGCAGAGTGGGGAGCTGGGGGTGGCCGCCCCGGGGCCAGGGACCCGCGCAACGACGACGGGAGGGGTCGCGTCCCCAGCATACGGTTGGTTCCCAATGGCTGCCGGACGCCAGGACCCGCCGCCCGCCCGGCTTGCCTACGCCCCCTGGTGGCCAAGCGGGTGTCCGCGCCCGCACGCCTCGACCCCTGGCTGCCGAATCCCTGTCCCACCTCTCTGCGCTTCTTGGAGGCGAAGAATGCCTCCTTCCGTGCATCCTCACACCGCCGCGCTCTCCGCAACCCCTGTAGCCACGCCTCCCCTCACCCCTGCACCTCCTGCTGAACCCGCCTCGCTAGCGAGGTTCCCCGTCCAGAGTCCCTGCATCTCCGCACTGCCTGGCTGCAGAGCCCCAAACCCCTGATTTCCGTGTCCCGCATTCCCTCGCGTCCCTTCACACTACCACAGTTCGACACCCCCACATCCCGGACATGCACCCCGGCCCCGGGGTAATACGGCGCCATGGAGGCGGGTGGTGGTGGTGGCAGTGGACCTTTTCAGGCTTGCTCCTTCTATCCCCCCTCCTTTTTAAAAGCATTGCTTTATTGAGGTGTAATTCACATATCTTACAAGTAACCTATACAAAGTGTGGGGTTTTAGGGTATTCGCAGAGTTCTGCAACCAGAGCCACAATCACTGTAGAACATCTCGTTGACTGAAGCCCCATACTCATTAGCAGTCAATCCC
Source organism: Panthera onca (assembly GCF_046562875.1). Taxonomy (NCBI): domain Eukaryota; kingdom Metazoa; phylum Chordata; class Mammalia; order Carnivora; family Felidae; genus Panthera; species Panthera onca. The sequence continues at coordinate 19,895,630 of NC_138353.1, read as the reverse complement.
CATTTCACCTGAAGCCAGCCTCTCAACTCTAGGCAATTACCAGTTTAATCTCTGTCACTATAAAATTGCTTGTTCTAGACCTTTCATAGAAAGGGAAGCAAACAACATGTGGTCTTTTGTGACTGGCTTTTTCCCCTTAGTATAATGTTTTTGAGGTTCATCCATGTGCAGCAGGTGTCAGTACTCGTTTATTTAAAAGCACATACACAGGGGAGTCTGGGTGGCTCAGTCCATTGAGAGTCTGACTCTTGATTTAGGCTCAGGTCGTGATCCCAGGGTTGTGGGATCCAGCCAGGCATCTAACTCCGAGCTGAGTGTGGAGCCTGCTTGGGATTCTCTCTCTCTCTCTCTCTCTCTCTCTCTCTCTCTCTCTCTCTCTTCCTCTGCCCCTCTCCCCCACTCACTCTCTCTCTCTCTCTCAAATAAAAAATAAATACAAGTAAATCTATATGAATATAATAAATACATGTTATATATATCACACACTTTATTCTTTAGAGCAGTTTTAGGTTCAAAGCAAAACTGAGAAGATACAAAGATTTCTTGTATATCCCTTCTCATTATCAACATGCCCCACTAAATGAAATATTTAAAACCATTAATGATCCTCAATGATACCCAAAGTCCACAGTTTACATTACAGTTCACTCTGGGAGTTGTACGCTGTATGGGTTTGGACAAATGTATAATGACGTATGTAGTCATTGTGTACATTATGTACGTACAGAGTAGTCGCACTGCCTTACAAATCCTCTGTGCTCTGCCTGTTATCCCTCCAAACCTCCCCACCCCTGGCAAGCACTTTTCCAGAATGTCATATATTTGGATGCAGACGGTCCTTTCAGACTGGCTTCTTTCACTTAGTAATGTGAACTTAAGTTTCCTGATTTTCTTTCTTTCTTTCTTTCTTTCTTTCTTTCTTTCTTTCTTTCTTTCTTTCTTTCTTTCTTTTTTTTTTTTTCACGGCTTGCATGTCTTTTCATGGCTTGGTAGCTTGTTTCATTTTTAGCGCTGAATAATACTCCATTATTTGGATGTACCATAGTTTATTTGTCCATTCACCTACCAAAGGACATCTTTAGGTTTTTCAAGGTTACTTCCAAGTTTTGGCAGTCATGGATAAAGCTGTTGAAACATCTATGTGCAGGTTTTTGTGTGGACATGAGTTTTTAAACTTCTTTGGATAAATACCAAGGAGTATGATTTCTGGATTGTATGTTAAGAGTATGTTTAGTTTTAGAAGACACTGTCAAACTGTCTTCAAAAGTGGCTGTACCATTTTGCATTCCCACCAGCAATGAATGAGAGTTCCTGTTTCTCCACATCTTTGCCAACATTTGGTATTGTCAGTGTTACAGATTTTGGCCATTATGTGTGCAGTGGTAACTTATTGTTGTTTTAATTTGCAACCCCCTGATCACATATGATGTGGAACATCTTTTCACATGCTTATTTGCCACCTGTGTGTATATCTTTTTTAGTGAGGTGCCTGTTAAGGTTTTTGGCTCATTTTTTAATTGGGTTCTTTATTTTCTTATTAAGCTTTGACAATTTTGGATGATATTCCTTTATTGGATGTGTCTTTTGCAAATGTTTTCTCCCACTCTGCGGTTTGTCTTCTCATTCTCTTGACATTGTCTTTCATAGAGCAGAAGTTTCAAATTTTTATGAAGTCCAGCTCGTCAATTATTACTTTCATGGATTGTACCTTTGGCATTGTTCCTAAAGAGTCATTGCCATACTCAAGACCACTTAGATCTTCTCCTATGTTATTCTCTAAGAGGTTTATAAATTTGCATTTTACATTTAGGTCTGTGATACATTTTGAGTTTTTGTGAAGGATGTAAGGTGGATGTTTAGATTTATTTTATTTTATTTTTTTGCATGTGGATATCCAGTTTTTCCAACACCGTTTGTGGAAATCCTGTCATTTCTCCATTGTATTAAATTTGCTCCTTTATCAAAGAGCAGTTGGTTTTATTTATGTGGATCTATTTCTGGGCTCTCTAGGCTTCGATCTATTTCTCTGTTCTTTCACCAATGCTACACTGTCTTGATTATTGTATCTTTAGATGGAAGTCTTGAAGTTGGGTAGTGTCAGTACTCTAACCTTTGTTTTCCCAAATCTTCTGCCTCTCCATATAAACTGTATAATCATTTTGTCTGTATCCACAAAATAACTTGCTGGGATTTTGATTGGGACTGCATTGAATCCATAGACCAAGTTGGGAAGAACTGACCTCTTGACACTATTGATTCTTCCTATCCATGAACATGGAATATATCTCCATTTATTTAGTTCTTTGATTTTGCTCATCAGAGTTTTGTAGTTTTCCTCATAGAGCTCTTGTACATATTTTGTTAGATATATACCTAACTATTTAATTTTGGGGGGTGCTAATGTAAATAATACCATGTATTTAATTTAAAATTCCACTTGTTCATTTCTGTTACGGCAAAAAGTGATTGAATGATCTGCTAAAACTGCTATTAATTCTAGGAGTTTTTGTTGATTCCTTTGGATTTTCTACATAAGCGATAATGTCATTTGTGCATTAAGACAGTTTTGTTTCTTCCTTCCCAATCTTACACCTCTTATTTCCTTTTCTTGACTTATCGCATGAGCTAGAACTTCCGGTACAATGTTGAAAAGAAGTGTTGAGAGGAGTCTTTGCCTCATACCTGATCTTAGTGGATACACTGAGTTTCTTACCATTAAGTATGATGTTAGCTGTATGTTTTTTTGTTTTGTTTCATTTATTTTTTGAGAGAGAAAGCATGAGCAGGGGAGGGTAGAGAGAGAGGGGAGACAGAGGATCTGAAGCGGGCTCTGTGCTGACAGCAGCGAGCCTGATGTGGGGATTGAACTCATGAACTGTGAGATCATGACCTGAGTCAAAGTCAGAAGCTCAACTGACTGAGCCACTCAGGTGCCCCAACTATAAGTTTTGTAGATAGTGTTTGGCAAGTTGAGAAGTTCCCTCTATTTCTAATTTGCCGAGAGTTTTTAAAATCATAAATGGCTATTGGGTTTTGGCAAATACTTTTTCTGCACCTATTGATATAATCATGTGATTTTTCTTTTTTATCTTATTGATGTGATGAGTTACATTAATTGATTTTTGAATATTGAAGTAGTCTTGCATACCTGGGATGAATCCCACTTGGTTATGATGCATAATTCTTTCTATACACTGTTGGATTTCATTTGCTAATATTTGTTGAGGATTTTTGCATCTATGTCCATGAGAGATATTGGTCATTAGTTTTCTTATAATGTCATTACGTGGTTGTGGTATTAGGGTAATACTAGCCTCACAGAATGAGTTAGGAGGTATTCCTTATGCTTCTATCCCCTGAAAGAGATTATAGAGAATTGGCATAATTTTTCCTTAAAGGTTTGGTAGAATTCACCAGTGAACCCATCTGGGCCTGCAACTTTCTGTTTTGGAAGGTAGTCACTATTTCAATTTCTTTATTAGATAAAAAGCTATTCAAACTGTCTATTTTTTTCTTGGGTGACTTTTGGCAAATCGTGTCTTTTAAGGAATTAGTCCATTTCATTTCAAACTTGAATTTAGTCCGTTTCATTTCCGGTGATTAAATTTGTAGAAATAGTTTTTCATAGTATTCCTTGATTATCTTTTTAACATGCATAGGATCTAGCTTTCATTTCTGATATTCGTATTGTGTTATCTCTTTTTTTTTTTCCTTGGTCAGCCTGGCTAGAGGCTTATCTTTTTTAAAGAACAGTTTTTGGGTTCATTGATTTTTATCAGTTTGCTGCTTTTGATTTCATTGATTTATGCTCTAATTCTTATTGTTTCTTTTCTTCTTCTTACTTTGGATTTAATTTGCTCTTCTGTTTCTATTTTCCTAAGGTGCAGGTTTAGATGATTGATTTTAGATCTTTCTTCTTTTTTAATATGTGCATTCAACGTTATAAATATCCCTCTAAGTTCTTCTTTCACTGCATCCCACAAATTTTGACAAGTCATGTTTTAATTTTGTTTGGCTTAAAATATTTAAAAACCTCTATTGAGGTTTCTTCTTTGGCCCATGTGTTATTTAGAAATGTGTTGTTTAGTCTCCATGTATTTTGGTATTTTCAATCATCTTTCTGTTATTTATTTCCAATTTAATTCCATTGTGTTCTGAGAGCAGACATTGTGTGATTTCTGTTTTTTTTTTTTTTTTAATTTGTTAAAGTGTGTTTTATGGCCTAGAATGTGGTCTACCTTGGTAAATGTTTCTTATGAAGCTGAGAGGAATGTCTATCCTGCTGTTGTTGGATGAAGTCATCTGTAGATCTCCATTATATCCAGTTGACTGGTGGTTGCGTTGAGTTCCATTATGTCCTTGTTCGTTTTCTGCCTGCTGGATCTGTTCCTTTCTGAGTCAGTGTTGAAGTCTCCAAGTATGACAGTGGACTCATCTGTTTCTCTTTGCAATTTTATAGCTTTTGCCTCACATAGTTTGATGCTCTGGTGTTAGGCACATACATGTTAAAGATTACTGTATCTTCTTAGAGAATTGACCCCTTTATTATGCAATGCCTCTTTTTATCCCTGATAACTTTTCCTCACTGTGAAGTCTGCTCCGTCTGAAAGTAATGTAGTTACTTTTGCTTTCTTTTGATTAGTGTTAGTATGGTCTATTTTCCTCCATCCATTTACTTTTAATCTGTATTTGTCTTTATATCTGAAGTAGGTTTCTTTCTTTTTTTTTTAATATGAAATTTATTGTCAAATTGGTTTACATACAACACCCAGTACTCATCCCAACAGGTGCCCTCCTCAATACCCCTCACCCACCCTCCCCTCCCTCCCACCCCCCATCCACCCTCAGTTTGTTCTCAGTTTTTAAGAGTTTCTTATGTTTTGGCTCCCTCCCTCTCTAACCATTTTTTTTCCTTCCCCTCCCCCATGGTCTTCTGTTAAGTTTCTCAGGATCCACATAGGAGTGAAAACATATGGTATCTGTCTTTCTCTGCCTGACTTATTTCACTTAGCATAACACTCTCCAGTTCCATCCACGTTGCTACAAAAGGCCAGATTTCATTCTTTCTCATTGCCAAGTAGTATTCCATTGTATATATAAACCACATCTTTATCCATTCATCAGCTGATGGACATTTAGGCTCTTTCCATTACTTGGCTGTTGTTGAAAGTGCTGCTATAAACATTGGGGTACAAGTGCCCCTATGCATCAGCACTCCTGTATCCCTTGGGTAAATTCCTAGCAGTGCTCTTGCTGGGTCATAGGGTAGATCTATTTTTAATTTTTTGAGGAACCTCCACACTGTTTTCCAGAGTGGCTGCACCAGTTTGCATTCCCACCAACAGTGCAAGAGGGTTCCCATTTCTCCACATCCTCGCCAGCATCTATAGTCTCCTAATTTGTTCATTTTAGCCAATCTAACTGGCATGAGATGGTATCTGAGTGTGGTTTTGATTTGTATTTCCCTGATGAGCGACGTTGAGCATCTTTTCATGTGCCTGTTGGCCATCTGGATGTCTTCTTTGGAGAAGTGTCTATTCATGTTTTCTGCCCATTTCTTCACTGGATTATTTGTTTTTCAGGTGTGGAGTTTGGTGAGTTCTTTATAGATTTTGGATACTAGTGCTTTGTCTGATGTGCCATTTGCAAATATCTTTTCCCATTCCATTGGTTGCCTTTTAGTTTTGTTGATTGTTTCCTTTGCAGTGCAGAAGCTTTTTATCTTCATGAGGTCCCAATAGTTCATTTTTGCTTTTGATTCCCTTGCCTTTGGGGATGTGTCAAGTAAGAAATTGCTGCGGCTGAGGTCAGAGAGGTTTTTTTCCTGCTTTCTCCTCTAGGGTTTTGATGGTTTCCTGGCTCACATTCAGGTCCTTTGTCCATTTTGAGTTTATTTTTGAGAATGGTGTAAAAATATGGAACGCTTCACGAATTTGCATGTCATCCTTGCGCAGGGACCATGCTAATCTTCTCTGTATCGTTCCAATTTTAGTATATGTGTTGCCGAAGCAAGCACTGAAGTTGGTTTCTTGTAGACAGCATATTGTTGGGTCCTGTTTTTTCATCCACACTGATAATCTCTGTCTTTTAATTGGTGTATTGATAGTGATAATCCAAGTGATTATTGATATACTTGGATTAATACCTACAATATTTGTTCTTGTTTTCTATTTATTGCCCCTGGTTTTTGGTTTTTGTTCCTATTTTTGTCTTCCACTCTTCTACCTTTGTGTGTGTGTGTGTGTGTGTGTGTGTGTGTGTGTGTGTGTGTTGTTTAAAGATTTTATTTTTAATTAATCTCTACACCCAATGTGGAGCTCAAACTCACAACCCCAAGCTCAAGAGTCACATGCTCTACTGACTGAGCCAGCCAGGTACCCCACCTTTTGTGGTTTTAGTTGAGCATTCTATGTGATTCCATTTTCTCTCCTTTCTTAGCATATCAGATGTATCTCTTTTTGTTGTTGCTTTTTTTTAGTGGTTGCCCAAGAATTTGCGATATACATTTACAGTTAATCCAAGTTCACTTTCAAATAACACTATACCACTTCATGGGTGGCATCAGTAATTTAAAATAACAAAATATTTCTAATCCCTCCCTCATGTCCATTGTATCATTGCTTTTATTCATTATATATAATATATAATATTGTATAATTATAGTTGTATGTTAATTGTATAATATATGATATATTGTTGCTATTATAATATATAGTATATATAAGGTATTCTATATAATACGTTCTTACTATTATTATTTTGAACAAGCTGTTATCTGTTAGATCAATTAAGAATAAGAACAAGGTTTTTATTTTACCTTCACTTATTCCTTCTTCAGTACTCTCCTTGCTTTATGTAGATCCGAGTTTCTGACCTATATCATTTTCTTCTCTCTAAAGAAGTTTTAACACTTTGGGGTGCCTGGGTGGCTCAGCTGGTTGAATGTCTGACTTCGGCTCAGGTCATGATCTCGCGGCTCGTGAGTCTGAGCCCAGTGTTGGGGTCTGTGCTGACAGCTCAGAGCCTGGAGTCTGCTTCAGATTCTGTCTGCGTCTTTCTCTTTGCTCCTCCCCTGCTCGCACACTGTCTTTCTCTCTCTCTCAAATATAAATAAACATTAAAAAAATGTAAAAAAAAAAAAAAAAGAACTTTTAACACATCTTTCAAGGCAGGTCTACTGGTAAAAAGTTTTCTCAATTTTTGTTTGTCTGAGAAAGTATTTGTCCTTCACTTTGGAAGGATAATTTTGCAGGATACAAATTTCTAGGTTGGTGGTTTTTTTCCCTCCTAATACCTTAAATATTTCACTTTAGTCTCTTCTTGCTCACATGGTTTCTAAGAAGTTGGATGTAATTCTTATCTTTGCTCCTTTACAGGCAAGGCATTGTTTTCCTCTAGTTTCTTTTGGGATTTTCCTTTTATCTTTGATTTTCTATAGCTTTTAAATGTTATACCTAGGTGTAGATTTATTATTATTATTATTATTATTATTATTATTTTGCATTTATCCTGTTTGGTGTTCTTGGAGTTTCCTGGATCTGTGGTCTGGCATTTGAAATTAATTTTGGGGAAATTCTCAATCATTTTTTTTTCAAACATTTCTCTTCCTTTCTCTCTTCTCTTTCTGGTATGTTCGTTACGCGTATATTACAGCTTTGTAGTTGTCCCATGGTTCCTTGATATTCCGTTCTGTTTCTTTAAGTCTTTTTTTGTTTATTTGTTTTCTGTTTGCTTTTCAGATTTGGAGGTTTCTATTGATATATCCTCAAGCTCAGAGATTCTTTCCTCAGCCGTGTCTAGTCTGATAATGAACACATCAAAGATATTCTTCATCTGTTACAGTGTTTTTGATCTGTAACATTTCTTTTTGGTTCTTTCTTTGAATTTCCATCTCTCTGTTTACACTGTGTACCATCCACTACGTTCATTAGAGCCCTCAGCACATTAGCCACAGGTGTTTTAAATTCCCAGTCTGATAATTCCAACATCCTCCTCATATCTGGGTCTGGTTGTGTTGTTATGCTTGTGCTGTCTCTTCAAGCTTTGTTTGCTGCCTTGTAGGATTATACTTTTTTTTTTTTTCTTGATAGCCACACATGATGTACTGGGTAAAAGGAACAGATGAAAAGAAGTCTATAGTGGTGTGATGCTAAGGTGTCGGGAGAGGGGGAGAAGTCTACAGTCCTATGACTAGGTCTCAGTCTTGTAGTGGGCCTGTGCCCACTTTGAACTTCACACGTGAACTTCACACGTGTTTTTCAGTCTGCACCCCTCCCCGCTCTCCACCCTTAGTGAGGTGGGGTTGGATGGCTAGAGGGGCCCGCTGGGTGTTTGCCTTCTCTCATGTGGAAGACTAGAGCTGGTTGGGGTTGGGGACTTCCCTTCCCCCAGGTCTGTGCGGCTCTGATAAAATCCCAGCAGGTCAGGCTCTGGTTAAGTAGTTTCTCCTGACAAGCAGAGCTTGTTGAGAAGAACAAAATGCTGTGGAATATTTCAATATGATTCCTTTCCCCTCCTCCCCTCCTCCCCCAGCCAGAAGCACGAGGGGATTTTTCTCTTATAGTCATTGTGAGGACCAGGTGCTAGGGGAGACATTTATTAACATAGATGTGAAGGTCCCTCACCACTGGGTCCCCCTGGAGTTTTCAACTCTCTAAGTTGTCCACATGGAGTCTCCAGCAATTTGTCAGTTATAAGTCAGGTTTCCCTGTCCTGGGACTCGTTGCCATGGAGGTTGCTGCCCTTGGATTTCTGCTCTGTAACTTGGGATTCTTTGTATTGGCCTCTGTCTCTCCAGTTTTGGGAGCAGCAGTCCGCTCTGTGACCTCACTTGTCTGAGGAATGTAGGAAGAGTTGTTGATTTTTCAGTTTGCTTGGGTTTTAATTTGTTGTGAGGATGACGTGGTGGCTTCCCAGCTTATTACATGGCAGACCAGAAATGAGAAGTCTTCATTCCTTTTGTATTGCCTAGTAATATTTCATTATGTGAATATGCCTCATTTTATCTGTTCATCTGTGGATGGATATTCGAATTATGTCCATTTTTTTATCATTATGAATGATACTGCTGTGAATACTCGTGTTCAACTATTTGTGTGGGCATACGTTTTCTTTCTTTTTTTTAAATGTTTATTTTTGCAAGAGACTGAGCGCAAGCGGGGGAGGGGCAGAGAGAGAGCGAGACACAGGATCGGAAGCAGGCTCCAGCCTCTGAGCTGTCGGCACAGAACCCGAGGCAGGGCTCGAACTCATGGACCACGAGATCATGACCTGAGCCGAAATCAAGAGTCAGACGCCTAGCCGACTGAGCCTCTTGGGTGCCCCAACGCATATGTTTTAACTTTTTAAAGAGTTACTGAACTATATTCCAAAGGAGCACACCATTATACATCCCCGCCAGCCATGTGTGAGAGTTCAGAGTTCTCCACATTCTTGTCAACACTTGTTATTACCTGATTTTTGAGCACATTCCCATGCACTGGAGCTCATTGACATATCTTCTTTGGAGAAATGCCTATTCGGATCTTCTGCCTATTTTTAAATTGGGTTGTTTGTGTTTTTATTGTTGAGTTTTAAGGGTTCTTTATGTATTATGTATCAGATAAGTCCCTTATCTGATATATGATTTGTATGATTTCCATCGTGTGGATTGGTTTTTTCGCCTTCCTGATGGTGTCCTTTGACGCGCAAGAATTTTTAATTTTGATAATGCCCACTTTACCTTGTCATTGTTGCTGCTGCCTGTGCTTGTGGTATTGTAGCTAAGGAACCACTGTCTAATGCAAGTTCAGAAGATGTGCAACTATGTTTTTTTCTAAGAGCATGTGGCTTTAGTTCTCACATTTAGAACTCTGATCTATTTTGAGTTCATTTTTATATATGGCGTGAGGCAATGGTCCAACTTTGTTCTTTTGCAGGTGGATGTTATTTGTGTCTGCATGATCTGTTGAAAAGACTAATCTTTCCATTTTCAATTATTTAGCACTCTTGTTGAGGAAGCAATTGACCTAAAATATGAGGGATTATTTCTGGGTTCTTAGTTCAGGTCTATAGACCTATATGTCTGTTGTTATGTCAGTTCTAGAGTGTCTTGATAACGGTCACTTTTTGTAGGTACTGAGTTTTTAAAGTGGGAATTGTGAGTACTCAAGCTTTGTTCTTTTACAAGATTATTTAGGCTGTTTTGCTTTGCTTGAGTTTCCATATAAGTTTGAGGATCAGCTTGTGAATTTTGGAAAAAAAATTCAGCTGGAATTTTGACGGCATAGTGCTGAATCTGTAGATCATTTTGGAAGGTATTTTCATCTTAACAATAGACAGCTAACAGCTAATCCATGAGTGTAGAATGGTTTTTCATGTATTTGGGTCTGCTCTGATTTCTTTCAACAATGCTTTGTGATTTTCAAAGTATAAGTTTTATAACAATAGTAAGCTAATAGCTAATCCATGAATATGGGATGCTTTTCCATGTATTTGGGTCTGCTATGATTTCTTTCAATAATGCTTTGTGATTTTCAAAGTATAAGTTTTATACTTTTTTGTTAAATTTATTCCTATTTTGATGCCTTTATAAATGGATTTTTTTCTACAGTATGGAGGTTCCTCAAAAAATTAAAAATAGAACTACCCTATGACCTAGCAATTACACTACTAGGAATTTATCCAAAGAATATAAAAATGCTTATTTGAAGGGGCACATATACCCCAATGTTTATAGCAGTGCTATCAACAATAGCCAAATTATGGAAAGAGCCCAAATGTCCACTGAATGATGAATGGATAAAGAAGATGTGGTACATATATACAATGGAATACTACTCGGTGATGAGAAAGAATGAAATCTTGTCATTTGCAACAATGCGGATGGAACTGGAGGGTGTTATGCTAAGCGAAATAGGTCAGTCAGAGAAAGGCAACTATGCTATGGTTTCACTCATGTGGAATTCAAGAAACTCAACAGATTAACATAGGGGAAAGGAATGAAAAACAGAGATGGAGGCAAACCATAAGAGACTCGTAAATACAGAGAACAAACAGGATTCCTGGACTGGGGTGGGTTAAATGGGTGATGGGCATTAAGGAGGGCACTTTTTGAGGTGAACACTGGGTATTATATGTAAGAGATGAATCATGGGGTTCTACTTCTGAAGCCAAGACTACACTGTATGTTAACTAACTTGAACATAAATTTTTTTAAAAAGAATTTCTTTTCTTAGGGTTTTTCCCTCCCAGATTGTTCACTGTGAGTGTATAGAAAAACAATTGACTCTTTGATGTTGATCTTGTATTTTGTAACTTGCTGAACTCATTCAATCTATCCTTTTTTCAGATCCCATTTAAAATTATGAAGGGACACAGTCACATTGTGAGTTCCTGTAACTTCTGTGTGGATGACACAAAGCTCCTCAGTGGCTCCTATGACTGCACTGTGAAGCTGTGGGTAGGTGGCCCGGCATTAGGTGGGATGAAAATATCCCATAAGCTTTCCCATATCTTGTGGAGAGATCGCCAATACTGAGTTCCCAGACACTCAAGGATCCCAAAGATTTGGAAAGAACTTTCTGCGCAAAATGCAAGAAAAAGAAGCAAAGTGAGGGTTCCGCCCTAGTGTCAAGCCAGTGGAGAGAGATGAGTTTGTTGTAGTCAGCCTGTTGATTTGGAAGCAGGAGGAGCAGGGGGCAGGGACCACTGCGCTGGAACTCCCCACCTATTGTGGGATGGCCCCAGCGGTGCCTAGGGCGCGCCTGAGATCTCTGAGCTGTGACATCTCTTTGGGTCTCCTTCTCATTTGGAAAATTCACTTTCATCCATAGAGATGGTATGGCCAGGCTTAGGTGGTTGCAGAAGACAGAAAAGTGGCCAGGCCTGGGACCTGTCCATGAGCGGTGGTTGGAAGGGGCAGGCTGGAGCACGGATCAGTGCCCCAAGGTTCAGGAAGCAGGGGCGTGACGGTCATATGAGGTTGCGGAGACGTGGCACTGAGAACTCTTCCAAAGCCTCTGCGCATAGCCAGTGACCCTGGGAGGGCTGTCTGGGGGCACTGCTGGCCCATCACGGGGGGTTGATGCGGGAGCAGGAATGGGAGATGACAATGCCATTGGAGCCAGGCCACAGATGACTCTGTGGCTGGAGCTTGGCCCAGGGGGGAGGACAGTCCGTTCTGAGTTTTGCCGTCTCCTCTGGCTTCAGGGGTGGGAGGGGACAGAAGTAAGTCTGGGCTGGTTCCTGGGTTCTGGCCTGGGTAATCAGGTGGAAGATAGCCCCTCACCCTCCAGATGACCACAGAGGTCACCTTCTGTGTCATCAGTGGGCACCAAGGCCAGGCAGATTAGGCAGGAGGGTTTGGGGATTGTCCAAGTGGTTCAGCTCTGTGACCCTGGGTGGTTACATGACCTCCAGGGCCTCCTTGAAACTTTCCAGGTCCAGCTGCATGCGGGGGCTACCCTGGGGCCTGCCCGGCCAATTCCTGGCCCCAACAGACATCCACTCCTCACCTCTACTCTGGCCCTTAGAAAATCCACTCTCCCAGCCCCAAATCTCTTCCTGGGAAAACTGGTTCCTCTGAGAGCCTCAAACCGCTTCTCAACCATCTGAGGTGAGATGGTGAGGGGGCTCTGCTCGTTGTCATCACCCAGGGGAGCAAGAGGGCAGCTTTCCAGGTGTGCCTCCTGCTTGGCCAGCTGCACATCTTCTCCACTTTCTTCTTGCCTTCGGCACCAGTGGAGGGAGTCACAGGAGTTTCTGTCTATTTGGGCCAAAAATCTCTTGTCTCTGAAAGAGGAAATATGCCTGTTTCTCTTGCCCCAAGATTAAAGACCACCCACTGAGATGTCTCTGGTTCCCCACAGTGGCCTGGCTGCCTAGTCCATGCTGCTGTATCTAGGATGCGGTCACTTCGGCCTGTCCGAGTGTCCTGATACCAGCCTCGCTCACGGCCTTGCCGGTTTCTGCCACTTTCTCCAGGTCGCTGCCCTCCCTCCTTTCTTCCCCCTCAGTCGCCAGTCGTCTGTCTTGGCTGCGCCATTGACACCTCCTCCAAGAAGCCCTCTTTCCTCCTCCTGGTTCTCTTTTCCCCATCTTTGCCCTTTGGCTGCCTCCTCCTGTGGCTGTCCCTGCCCCTGCACAGCTGACATTCTCGAACCCTCCCTGGGGTAGATGACTCAGCCATTGCCCCGCACACTGCCTTCTCCCGTTGCAGTATCTTGGCCAAAATGTCCCCTTGCTTCTCCTTTCTCTTCCCACTCCTGTCACCTCCCATCTCCCATCCCTCCTCTCAGCTCCGCCTGGAACCCAAACACCCGATTTAATCTTTTGAAAGCTCCCTTCACCCCCACTGTGGACCATTGTGAATAATTTGGAAAGTCCATACCTGTAAGAAGAAGTGGGGACGAAATCACTCTCTATCCTGCACGTGACATCCCTCTAATGTATGGGCACACCTCTTTCTAGTCATTAAGAGATAACAGCTTTGGTGGTTTTTTTCACGGTACAAAGAAGAAGCGAGAGCCATCATTTCACGACTCTGGAGTTAATTGCTGTGAAAATGTTGGAGGAGTATATGTCTATTTTTTTTTCTTGTTCACACACATATATGCATGTTTATGAAATTGAGACCATAAAGAAATGCTGTTTACATAACCACAATAAACTTGGGCTACGGATATTATCACATTTGCCTTATTTTTACAACTATTTCTTGGTGCCCGTTCTTTCCCATTCATTTGAAGTCTGACCAGTATCCCTGCCTTGAATTATCTGAGTCCACAGAGGGGTTCCTGCTTCCAAATGCTAGGTGAAGAGGGAGCTTTCAATTATTTCCTTCCCATGCCCCTGACCAATGGCCCGTTCATTTCAAGAAACATTCAGTACAAAACAGAGACTTTCCCACCGTCTTTGGAATTCACTAACAAAATCTGGCTTGTTTGCTATAGATCTCTTGCCAAAGGATTCCCTTCACATTTTCTAAGAGGTGCACATTTTCCAAGAGGGTTATCGGCCTGTAGTCGTTCCTCCTCTTGGCCATAAGGTGTCACTACTGAATGCTGAAGTTGCACATGGACCCCATGGACACTGGTTCTTGCGCAAACTGCAGTCCCAGGCCCCACTGTGATCATTTGCTTAGTTCTGTGTTTGTGCCAGAGCAATGCACCTGCCAGGGGGGCTGCAGCCTGGGTGTGTCCTGTCCTGGTGTGTTCCTCTTTGGATTCCTGGTGTCTCTTCCTGCCTCTGATTAGGGCCTGCTGGGTTACCCAAACACAAGCCCACTGTTTGGAACGGGGGTTGAGGGTCTGGGTCTGTGCAGAAAAGAGTTCACATAGCAGGTCTGAGACTGCTGGTGAGGCTGGCTTGGCCGGCATCTGGGAGCCCGACTGGTAAATGGTATCCTACGATCGGGAAACTTCCCCCAAGTGTCAAAGAGGGCTCACTGTACCCATAAACCCCTGTTGGTGCAAGCCATGTGGTTTATGCTGAGGACTTGCTTTGCTTCTGGAGTCTGGATTTGGTGTATGCCAGAGAATCCCCCCAAAACCCTGGGCCCCAAGACTCAGGCACACCTCCCCGAAAGACAACACGTCACACGTGCTGTTACAACTGGTTGCTGGAGGAATTAAGCATGTCCTGTGTGATCCACTGGGAGAGACTCTTGGAAGCTTGTGTCTGGTTCTCTCTGGACTTCATCCCATGCCCCTGTCCCTTTGCTGATTTTGCTTTGTGTCCTTTGCTGTAATCTTAGCGTGGATATGACTATTTGTGGAGCCCTGTGAATCCTGGAGGATCACTGAACCTGGGGGTGGTCTTGGGGACCCCTGACACAGGGTCCTTTGCCCCCCCCTCCCTTGCCCCAGCATGACTTGGGCTCTTCATGCAAAGTGGTTGCTGCATATCAGGAAGTGTTGTCACAGGCCTGCCCTGGTTGGCCTGAAGCTCCTGAACCGTGCATCATATTTTCACCTAGCAACTCAAGACCTTTCTCGGAATTCATTATCTTACCAGTAACCTGCTTTTCAAGGGGACTTTCCACCCCTACTTATCCCGAAAAGCTGTTGGCATCTTTCTTTTTTTTTTAATTTTATTTTTTAGTTTTTAAAATTTACATCCAAATTAGCATATAGTGCAACAATGATTTCAGGAGTAGATTCCTTAATGCCCCTTACCCATTTAGCCCATCCCCCCTCCCACAACCCCTCCAGTAACCCTCTGTTTGTCCTCCATATTTAAGAGTCTCTTATGTTTTGTCCCCCTCTCTGCTTTTGTATTATTTTTGTTTCCTTTCCCTTATGTTCATCTGTTTTGTCTCTTAAAGTCCTCATATGAGTGAAGTCATATGATTTTTGTCTTTCTCTGACTAACTTCCCTTAGCATAATACCCTCTAGTTCCATCCACGTAGTTGCAAATGGCAAGATTACATTCATTTTGATTGCCGAGTAATACTCCATCATATATATATACCACATCTTTGTCCATTCATCCATCGATGGACATTTGGGCTCTTTTCATACTTTGGCTATTGTTGATAGTGCTGCTATAAACATGGGGGTGCATGTGTCCCTTCGAAACAGCACATCTGTATCCCTTGGACAAATGCCTACTAGTGCAATTGCTGGGTCATAGGGTAGTTCTATTTTTAGTTTTTTGAGGAACCTCCATACTGTTTTCCAGAGTGGCTGCAACAGCTTGCATTCCCATGTTGGCACATTTCTTACTGAAAATATTTCATCTCTGCCATAATGGGCACTTTTCACTTCGGCACCCTGTTTTATTCCCCTCATGTTATCTAGTTTTTACCTGGCTTTGTTCTCATCATATTCTCTAGTTATTTTTTAAAAAAATTTTAAATGTTTATTTATTTTTGAGAGAGAGAGAAAGAGACAGAGCATGAGCGGGGGAAGGGCAGAGAGAGAGGGAGACACAGAATCCAAAGCAGGCTCTAGGCTCTGAGCTGTCAGCACAGAGTTGGATGTGAGGCTCGAACCCACGAGCAGCAAGATCATGACCTGAGCTGAAGTCGGATGCTTAACTGACTGAGCCACCCAGGTGCCCCTGTAGTTATTTTTTTTTTAATGTTTGTTTATTTTTGAGGGAGAGAGAGAGAGCACAGTGGGGGAGGGCAGAGAGAGGGGGACAGAGGATCTGAAATAGGCTCTGCCCTGACATTAGAGAGCCCCGATGCAGGGCTCGAACTCACGAGCCACGAGATCATGACCTGAGCTGAAGTTGGACGTTCAGCCAACTGAGCCACCCAGGCGCCCCTATTCTCTAGTTATTAACCGTCGACATGCTAACAGTCGCTGGCGCCCCACTGCTGGCATGCTGGGATTGGTCTTAACCGCTCCCTGGAGGTGACAGTGACCGGTACCTCGTGTGTTTAGCCTCCCCTCTCACCCACGTGGCGAACCCTTTCACGCTTAAGTCCTTGTGACCACAGTTCTGACTAGAAGAATTGCTGGGTCAAAGGGTGTGAACTTCTAAAAAGTTCTTGAAAGGTCTTGCGGATTCTGCAAAGCCTCTTCGGCCAGTAGCGTTGGAGAAAATTGTCTGCAGCTCTGTCCCCAGAGTGGCCCGTTGCCGTCTGGTGCCTGTGCAGTTGAGGGGGAGTTTCCCAGGGATACTGTGGGTGGCAGGGTGTCCTTGCTGCTCTGGGGAAGAGGCTGGGAAGTCCTTTTGCCCTCTTGAGCAAGGTGAGGGACATAAGACCACAGGTTCTCATACTTTGCCGCTTAGACGAGCTCGGGGCTGCCCTTGAGCTCAGTTCACGACTTGCACCAACGGCTCAGTGACCTCTCTCTCCCTCTCTCCTGTTGATTTGAGGATGCTGTGGATGGCTCAGTCATTCGGGATTTTGAGCACAGGCCCAATGCTCCTGTTTTAGAGTGCAGCGTGACGGCTGACAGCAAAAGGTGACCTTTCCCTCGTCTTGCACGGGTCAGGAGTGAGGAGGCAGGCCAGGGACGACTTTCTGTTTTATGGGCAAATACACTCCCGTTCTCCCATATATGTCCCCACGGTTTCCACGTTTCGCTGTAAGAGTCAAGGGGATGTGACAACTCTTTGCAAATTCAAAGCGCTAAAAAGACAACAAGTATTGTGGCTAAGACAAAGCCAGTCTGCATTCTCTTCCCGTAGTTACACCTGTGGGCTGTGGATGCTGTGAGGGGTCACTGGCCATTGAGGCCCAGGCAGCATCTCACCGGGGAAACGGAGGCAGGCATGCCCCAGCTGGGAGGCAGCCGCGTGCACACAAGAGCCTCTGGGAGACATTTGCTTAAGCCCCTCATGAGCAGGTGAAATGGGCCTTTAAAACAAGGGGTTTGCTTTAAAATAGATTTACTTAAAAATCTTTTTTTTTATGTTTTTATTTATTTTTGAGACAGAGAGAAATCACAGCTCGGGAGGGGCAGAGTGGGAGGGAGGCAGGAACCAAAGCAGGCTCCATGCAGGTAGCAGAGAGCCCGATGCGGGGCCCGACCTCACGAGCTGTGAGATCATGACCTGAGCCGAAGTCAGACACTGAGCCAACTGAGCCGCCCAGGCCGCCCCTAGATTTACTTTTATCCAGCAGTTACAAAACTAGTAAAATCTAGTATTGGAAAATTACGTGATATGGGGGACACGGATTACCACGGAAGCATGCAACGGAAGAAAGATACATGTATATTATTATGTACAAAGGTACAGCTATGTTATTTTTACTAGGTGTAAAAGAGAACATTTCAGAACAAACTGAGCTGTCAAAGTGTTTTCCTGTAACAAGACGTGAGCAGAGAAGGAAACAGTGGGTCCGTGTGAGCCGTAGGTATCCCCTCAGAAGAAGACAGTCATTCCCAGAAGAGAAGACACGGTCCCTTTAATGCCCTAAATATGAAAGAACACATCTGGGTGGCTGAGGGATTCAGGAAGGGCATGCGGTAATGCCTCGGTGTTAGGGTCTGTCTGTTTTCAGTGAGGCTCATGGAGGGGGCCGGGAGCGTCTCGAGAAAGATTCAGGTATTACTTGCAACCTTGGTCCTAAGTTATAGAAATTTTCTATGAAGAAATTTCCAGGTGGTTTTTTTTTTTTTTTTTTTTCCATAGAACCTGTAGCCATAACTGTCTGCGTCATTTTCTTGGCAGAATTATTGCAGCGTCCTATGACAAAGCAGTGAGGGCTTGGGACCTTGAGACAGGCAAGCTGCTGGTGAGTGTGCCCCGCCCAGCGTGGCAGCACGGGGTCTTGACTGGGCTTTGGGGGCCTTGGGCTGGGCCTGGGGTGGGAAGGGAAAGCAGTCTTTCAGAAAAGGAGGTTGTCTCAGGGACACCAGATGATGGCGGGTGGGTGTCCAGGAAGGAAAGCTTCTTGGTGCTTTTGCTGGAGGGATGGGAAGAGTTTGGATATCCAAAAGAAGCAAGGGTCACTCGCGGTCGGGGAGAAAGGACCATCGAATTCAAGGCTGAGGGAACTGCATGGGAAAAGAGACCCTCCTCTGCGGGGTGTTGGGATTTGATGGGGCGGGAAGCAGAGCTGAGGCCATGGGACAAAGGCCACGAGTGTCCAGGGGAGCGTCCTCTCCCCATCCTGGAGGGGCCACCATCTATCCATCCATCCATCCATCCATCCATCCATCCATCCAAACCAGCCTGAGACTCCCTCTCTCTCTGTCTGGTGCCCAGGCAGCCCTGGCCCTGCCCAAGGGGCTCCCCAGGGAGCTCCTGAATGCTCCCCTTTGCTCCTCTTTTCTTCTTAGTGCAAAGATCAGTTTATTTCACTGTAAAAACCCCAGAGGTGATAGTTAATAACTTGGCATCTCTTTTCCTGTGTCTGCGTACATTTCCATATGAACACAGGCAAATATGTTGTTAACAACATGGCATGATCCTGTGCATACTTCTGGATCTTGACTTTTTTTTTTTTTTCACCACTTAAAAACAAATGGGTAAGTAAGTATATACCAATGTCATCCTTCGTAATGGATGCATGGATTCCGTGGTATGGATAAGTCAGGCTGTGTTTCACCATCCCGTTATGGGACACTGGGGCTGTTTTCACGTTTCCCTATCATGAGCGATGCTACAATGAGGAAACTTTGCATATAACTTTTGATACCTAGGATCCAATATTTTTAAGGAAATAGAGCTGGATTTGACTGCTAATTTGATATAGAAACATGCCGTTTTAAAAATTGTCATCTAGACATCTGTGCCAACTCATATCCAAGGCACTGGAAGAGAGCTCACCCTCTTCATGCCAGATATCATGATTTAAAAAAAAAATTTTTTTAGCCAGTTTGGGTAGATGAAAAATGAGACGAACATTGATTACTCCTGACTTTGAGCATTTTTCCAAATGTTTATTTCTTCTCTTGTAAATTTCCTGCTCTTGTCTCTAGCCAGTTTTTCTATTTGAGGTGCTTTTCTTTTTCTTCTTTAAACTTCTTTACAGTACTTTTATTTATTTTTGTTGCACAATGATCCATGCCACTTGCCAACTACAGAGCTGAATTAGTTCTCCACCACCGCTTGACAGATTAGGCCAAAACTTAACAGCTTGAAACAACAAACACTTATTATCTCGTGGTTTCTGACAGTCAGAAATCTAGGAGCCACTTAGCTGGGTGGTTCTGGTTCAAGTTTCTTATTTAAAAAAAAATTCTTTTAAGTTTATTTATTTTGAGACACAGAGAGAGCAGAGGAGGGGCAGAGAGGGAGGGAGAGAGAGAATCCCAGGCAGGCTCCATGCTGTCAGCACAGAGCCCAATGTGGGGCTCCAACTCATGAACCATGAGATCATGACCTGAGCCAAAACCAAGAGTCGGACGCTTAACCAACTGAGCCACCCAGGGACCCCGGTTCAAGTTTCTTGTGAGGTCACAGTTAAGATGTCATCTGGGGTTAAGGTCATCTGAAGGCTCAACTGGGGCTCATCTTCCAAGATGGTGCACCCACATGGCTTTTGGCAGGAGCCCTCAGTTGCTCTCCACTTGGGTGTCTCCATAGGGCTGCTTGAGTTTACTCCCTCAGAGTAAGTGATCCAAGAGAGAGCAAGGAGGAAGCTATGGTTTCTTTTATGACCTAGTCACATGCTGTCACTTCTGCCATATTCTATTCATTAGAAGTGAGTCACCAAGTCCAGCCCATACACAAGGGGTGGGGAATTAGGCTGCACCTTTTGGAGGGAGGACTGTCAAAGGATTTGCGGGCATATTTTAAAGCTGTCACAATGGCAATACCATAATTTATAACCTACAGAGAGATCCTCCTTTCCTAGAATGCGGAGCAGCTCAGTGTCCCCTTGTTGGGGTTTGGTGCCAGCCTGTCCCAAGGGATTGTGAGATGCCCAAGGGACTGGGCTGCAGTGTCTTGTCCACAGTGCTGGGCACATGGCAGATACTTAATAAACACTTGTTTACCAAACTGAACAGGAGTGAAGTTGGTCATTACTAGAACCTTGCTGCCAGTTCCATTAGCCGCTCTACCTGTCCTTGTCCATCTGTCCTGGAGACAGCTTAATGAATTGCATTTATTAATTTAATTAGTTAAAACTAAACGAACTTAAAAATTCAGTTCCTTACCTGCTCTAGCCCATTACAAGAACTCAACGGCCACATGTGGCCAGAGGCTAGTATATTGGATAGTACCTAGATGGAACATTTCTGTCATCACAGAAAGTTCTACTGGACAGCTGGGCTAGAGAGAGAACAACCTTTTGATTGTTGCCTTATTCAGTGGAAGATCAATCATGAAACCTTCATAGCCTCCTGTAAACTTTCTCCTGATGGCAAATACGTGGTCTCAGCCTTGGACGTGGATCGCGGAATCTGTATAACAGATGCGGAAAACGCCACCACTGTGTCACACATCAAAAGTGAGTTTGCATGGGCTCCCTGCTCTGTTCTGTCTGCGATGGTAACAACTGCTTGTCACTTAACTGACAGTGACTTTTGATTGCCTTATTTGGTGAAGCTGTAATGAGCGGCATCATTACAGATAGACACTCATTGATAGAACACCAGCAGCTAAAACCATCATCGGTTAAGGCTTTTATGATTAACCCTGTTTGTAATAAGTGAAAAAGTGTTCTGTTTCAATGTCATGCAGACGTTTAAAGCCCAATCTTTTACTGAGCGGAGGCTCAGGCTTTATAGTATTTTTATATGTATTTTTAAAATATAAAGATGAAAGGGGCACCTGGAAGGCTCAGTCGATTGATTTTGGCTCAGGTCGTGATCTCACGCTTTGTGAGATCAAGCCCTGAGACTGGCATGGGGCTGACAGCACGGAGCCTGCTTGGGGTTCTCTCTCTCTCTCTCTCTCTCTCTCTCTCTTTCTCTCCCCCCTCTCCCCTGTGTTCTCTCTCTCAAAATAAATAAACTTAAAATAAATATATATATAAAGATAATAATCATCAGATGTCAATTTTCTGGTTGTGATACTGTATGATAGTTATGCAAGGTGTTTCTGTCGGGGGAAACTGGGTGACAGGCACATAGACTCTCTCAGTGTTATTCCTCACAAGGGCATGCAAGTTGACAGTTATCTCAAAATAAAACATTAAAAAATATGCAATCGTTGTAAAACATTTGGTAAGTATGTAAAGTAAAAAGCACAAGGCTGCTGTGTGTGTCCTGTCTCCTCCGTGGGGGTGTCTATTATGAACAACATGTTACTGGGTGGCCTTCCCGACCTCTGTGAGTGTGTGTGGGCATGTGTGTGTGCACACCCCAATCCTACTTCCCATGTGCACCTTGTGTTTATGTTTATCAGCACAGATCTGTGGCGTGTGCACGGCCCCACGGCTTGCCCCTCCCCTCTCCTGTGTCCCCTCATACTCTACCCATCCTCCCCCTCTAGGTTCTAGTTGCACCCCACACTTTTCCACGCTCTGTCCAACCTCCAGGCCTGTGCACGTGTTCCTTCTGCTGGGAGCCCTCTTCCTATTCTGTTTCCCCTGCTAACTTTTAGCGCCCCTCCTCGACCTGTCAGGGCTGGGCCAGCCATCTGTTGACCAGGAACCATGACCACTCGTGGCCCCTGACACCTGTGGGTTGTAGCTTGCACAAGGCGTCTCTCCATTAGACCGGGAGCTCTGTTCATGCTTCTTCTTCTCAGCCTGGCACACAGTAGGCGCCTGGGAAATGTCTGTGCAGGTGAGGAGTCCCTCGTGAAACTGGGATTCGTGTTTCTGTAGTACTGTCTCAGTCTGGGGGAGTAGTGTGAGCTTCTGGGCCACGTGGAGCTCGTGGCCTGGAATGTGGAATGTCAAGTGATGAATCACTTTCCCTGTGCCTCAGATCATCACAGCCGGTCTCTCACGGCATGCTGCTTTGACCCCGACAGCCAGAAGGTGGCTTCCGTCTCATTGGACAAAAGCATCAAGATCTGGGATATCACATCCCAAGCCACGCTGCTCACCATCACCAAGTGAGGGGGGGGCCCCATCCTGCAGCAGAGAGGTGGGCTGGAGTCCCCGTTCAGACCCTCCTGGATTTGGCCCGCACACCTTCAGCTGTGAGCTGGCATCCCCAGCTTGGTCACAGGTGCTCGGAGGAGGCTGGAGATGGAGAAAGTGAAGGAGGGAGGTGGGCGGGGGGACACCACTAGCTGTGGCCTCTGGGCAGGGACAGGCCTCAGGTGCGTTTGTTTCCATGTGAGCCAACGCTGGAAAACATTGTGCAGAGCCTCCCCACCTCCCTCCTAAATGTGAATTTCCAGTGTCTCCTGTGAAATGGGAAGAGCTGATAATCCAGGGCTGCAAGGGTTACCTGTCAGGTGGCCACCACCAGGCGGGGGGCCAGTCCTCTCCAACAGGCCCTGGAGTCAGGATCCCAGAATGTGTATGTGCCCCGTCACCCTGTCTGCTCTGCTCAATCAGGAGCCTTGCTGGACTGGGCCAGGCTGTCCCATGGGTGTCTGGCCAGGGGTCAAGAGTGTGCAGGTTCAGGGATGTCTGGATGGCTCAGTCGGTTAAGCGTCCAGCTTTGGCTCAGGTCATGATCTCATGGTTCATGGGTTCAAGCCCCACGTTGGGCTTTGTGCTGACAGCTCAGAGCCTGGAGCCTGCTTCAGATTCTTGTCTCTCTCTGCCCCTCCCGTGCTAGTGCTGTCTCTCTCTGTCTCTCAAAAATGAATAAAAACATTAAAAAATTAAAAAAAAAAAGAGTGTGCAGGTTCATATCCTGTGTGACCTTGGACCTTAGTTTCCTCACCTGCAGACCGAGCAGAGGTGACATCTGAGTGAGATCCTTAGCTCAGGCCACACAATGGGTGCTCAACACGTGCTGTTACTGAGAGTGACTCTTGTGGAAACCTGGGTGGGGGTGCTGTGGAACGCCTCCTTAGCCCAGTGGGGGATGGGGTGCAGACAGCAGAGGTGGCCGCAGTTCCAGCTATGGGCAAGTGTCATAGTCCACGCTGTTCTGTTTTCCCCATGGAGGTGGAAAGGGAAACAAGCAAAATGTTTATTGGTATTTTTTTAGGTTTATTTATTTATTTCGAGAGAAAGGGAGAGAGAGAGCGAGCGAGTGAGAGAGAGACAGAGAGAGCAGGGAAGGAGCAGAGAGAGAGGGAGAGAGTCCCAAGCAGGCTCCATGCTGTTACCCCAGAGCCTGATGCGGGGCTCGAACCTGCGAACTGTGAGATCATGATTTGAACTAAAACCAAGAGTCAGATGCTTACCCTGCTGAACCACCCAGGCACCCCTCTATTGGTATTAAATTTTTTTTTTAATTAAAAAAAATATTTATTCATTTTGAGAGTGAGAGAGAGAGTGTGAGCGGGGGAGGGGCAGAGAGAGAGACAGAGACAGAGACAGAGAGACAGACAGACAGACAGAATCCGAAGTAGGCTCCAGGCTCTGAGCTGTCAGCACAGAGCCCGACGCAGGGCTCAAACTCACGGACTGTGAGATCATGACCTGAGCTGAAGTTGGACGCTTAGCTGACTGAGCCACCCAGGCACCCTATTGGTATTTTTGATCAACCCAAATATGTGATTTTTTTTTTTTTGGAAATAGTTTTTAGCAAGAAAATATAAAGGCAAAGATTCTTGGTGACAAGTGACAGGGCTGCAGCCTCTGAAGTTACACAGGGCCCCACAGAGGGCCCCACACTTGATTTAATGCTCTGCTGTCAACGTCCTTAAATTCTTAGTTTTTGAACAAGGGACCTTGCATGTTTTTATTTCAAAAATATGTAATTTACTTTTTGAAGATGTAAAATATGCAACACAGTACAA
This sequence comes from Panthera onca, assembly GCF_046562875.1. Lineage (NCBI taxonomy): Eukaryota > Metazoa > Chordata > Mammalia > Carnivora > Felidae > Panthera > Panthera onca. The sequence goes on along the minus strand of NC_138353.1, from coordinate 19,871,422 downwards.
AATTTAAAAGGAACAAAAGGATATATAGTGAAAAATCTCTCCTACCTGTCTTGTAACCATTCAGTTTCCCCAGAAGCCATCACTTTTCCCTTTCCTTCCTTCCTGCCTGTCTTTCTCTCTTGACAGCTTCACTGAGATAGAATTCACACAGCAGAGAATTCACCCATTTCAAGCGAACAGTGGTTTGGAGGCTATCGCATTGTTATCTTTTAAGTTGTGGTAAACTACACATAAAGTAAAATTTTCATTTTAACCATTTAAAGTTAATCACTGGCATTCATTACATTTACAATATTGTGCAATCATCCCCACTGTCTTTCATTACCTTTCATGACCCAAACAGGAACCCCGTGTCCGTTAAACCGTAATTCCCCACTCCCTCCAACCCCAGCCCCTGGCAACCTGTATTCTACTTTCTGCTCTGTGAATCTGTCTGTACTGGATGTTCCATACAAATGCAATCATACATTACTTGACCTTTTGTGTCTGCCTTCTTTCACGTAGCATCCTGTTTGTAAAATTCACCCATGTAGCATGTATTAGAACTCCATTCCTTTTTCATGACAGAACAATATTTCATTATTTGTATGTACCACATTTTGTTTATGAGGGACACTTGAGTTGCTTCTATCTTTTGGCTATTGTGAATAGTGCTGTCATGGACATTAGCAGATGGATATCTGTTCAAGTCCCTGCTTTCAGTTCTTTTGGCTATATACCTAGGAGTGGGCTTTCTGGATCTATGGTAATACTATCTATAGCTTTTGGAGAAACTGGGACCTTGCATTTTAATCATGCACTGGGTCCTGCAAATTATCTTAGCTGGTCTTGCTAAAGGATTTTAAAAATTCAGTCTCAACCTATTTGGAAACTTACAGGGTGTAAGTATAAATAAGTGATATTTTTTTGGCTTCAAATGTCAAACATAATTAAGAAAACTCCAGAGAGAAGAGCAGTCTATTGTATTTATCCATACTTTTGCCTACCATGTTCCGTCCTCTTTTCTGATGGTCCAAGTTTCCTTCTTTTCCCATTTCCTTTCTGTTTAAAAAAAATTCCTTTCAGCTATTCTTTTAGAATACTTCTGAGGGCAACAAATTATCTTAGTTCTCCTTAATCTGAAAATGTCTTGATTCCCCTTTCATTCTTAAAGGATATTTTTGCTGGATATAAAAATCAGGGTTGACATTTTTCCCCCCATTTATTAGAAATCTGTCATGTCACTTTCTTCTGATCTTCATGGTTTCTGATGAAGAATCTACTGCCATTCAAATTGTTTTTCTCCTATAGGTAAGATGCCATTTCTCTCTTGCTAATTTCAAGATTTTTTTTCTTTGTCTTAAGTTTTCAAAAGTTTAATGATGTGTTTATTTAGTTTAATTTTTAAAGTTTATTATTTTGAAAGGGAGAAGGGGACGAGAGAGAGAGAGAGTATCTCAAGAAGGCTCTGCAAGGTGAAATCATGACTTGAACTGAAACCAAGAGTTGGACACTTAACTGACTGAGACACCCAGTTGCCCCTTTAATTCAATATTTTTAAAGTAATCCCTACTCCCAGTGTGGGGCTCGAACTCAGGACCCCTAGATCAAGGTTTGCACTAGAAGTTTAATTATGATGTGTCAGGGTGTAGATTTTTTGGGGTTCATCCCACTTGAGTTTCACTTAGCTTTTTGAATCTGAAGATTTATGTCTTTTGCCAAATTGGTAAAATTTCAGACATAATCTCTTTTTTAAAATGTTTTTATTTATTTACTTACTTTTTTATTTATTTTTATGTGTGTATGTATGTATGTTTGAGAGAAAGAGCACAAGGGAGGGGAAGAGAGAGAGAGAGAGAGAGAGAGAGAGAGAGAGAGTCCTAAGCAGGCTCCACACTGTCAGCACAGAGCCCAATACAGGGTTTGAACCTACGAACCTTGAAATCATGACCTGAGCCAAAATCAAGAGTTGGATACTTAACTGACTGAGCCACCCAAGTGCCCCCAGACATAGTCTCTTTGATTACTTTTTCAGTGCTACTGTTTTCTCCTTTCCCTCTGGGACTCCAAGGACACAAATTTTAGATCTTTTGTTATAGTCCCACAGGTCTCTCAGGCTGTTTTTTTTCCTGTCAATTATTTTTTGAACTGGTTAATTTATATTCTGTTTTCATATTCACTGATTCTTTTCTCTGTCTTTTTCACTGATTTAATTTTGGTTATCGTATTTTTCAGTTCTAAAATTTTCATTTGGTTCTTTGTCACATCTTCTATTTCTTTGCTGAGACTTTCCATCTTTTCATTTGTTTTGAGCATGATCATAATTGTCCATCACAGCATTGTTATGGTGGCTGCTTAAAAATACCTGTCAGATAATTGTAATATCTGTGTCATCTCAGTGTTGAGCATCTGTTGATTAATCTTCTCATTCACAGGGAGATTTTTCTGGCTCTTAGTATGATGAGTGATTTCTGTTGTGTTGTGTTGTGTACATTTTGTGTACACAACATTTTGTTGTGTATTAATTATATTAGGAAACTCTCAGTCTTAGAATCTTGTTCTAACAGGCCACCTCAGTACAGTCTGGAAAGTGTTGCAGTCAAGGTCCCTTTTGGGCCCTTGCTGACAGGGGTGGGGATGAGATGCATAAACATAAACACGCATCTCTGGGTAGTCTGGATCATAAAATCCTGAATGTTTGGCTAGAGGAAGGTGGGTAGTGCCTAAAAGTTTTCTGTCTAGCTAGGCTATCCCTTTGGCTATGGAGAACAGACTTTTCTCGAGCTCCTTTTAATGGTCCCCATTGTTTTTTGGGTTACAAGCTTTTCCAGTATTCAGTCCAGGATATATGAATATGCCATTCATATATAGGATATATATGTCATTCTTGGGTCCTAAGATGTCATGCTGGTCTGCCTACTTGTCTCCATCTTTCCTAGTCTTCCGTTTGCTTTACAAATGCCCAGATTGTTAGGTGTACTTAGCAGAAGGAATAGGAAGAAGTGCATTGATTCCATCTTGTCCAGAAACAAGTGCCATACAAGCACTTTCCCCAAACTTTTGTACTAAGTGCAATGATATTTTCTTTTTTTTAAATTTTTTAATCTTTATTTATTTTTGAGAGACAGAGAGACAGAGTGAGAGCAGGGGAGGAACAGAGGGAGAGGGAGACACAGAATCCGAAGCAGGCTCCAGGGCTCCGAGCTGTCAGTACAGAGCCCGATGTGGGGCTCGAACTCACGAACCCTAAGTTCATGACCTGAGCTGAAGTCGGACGCTCAACGAGTGAGCTCAATGACTGAGCCATCCAGGGGCCCCAAAGTGCAACGATCTTTTATGAGAAGTGGAATTTATTGGAAATGAGAGCCCCATCCTGGAAAATAGAGATAGCCTTGGTTTAAATCCCAACAACAGTGTCTGGATTGTGGGGAAGGCTTTTTATCCATCTCCAGTATATGCTGGGATGATTCTTAGCCTGACAGCCACAGGGATTTGGAACGTTTTACCCTGGACACCTCTAAGGAGTTAATATTTCTTCTCCTTTGATCTTACTCGGTCTGTGCATTACAAAGAACTGAAATACAGTCCAAAACTCTGACCTGAGCTCTAGAAAAGAGTTTTGTCCAAGCTTTCCTGGATTTTATAATCCAGGCTACTCAGAGATGCTTGTTTATGTTTACAGGTTCTCTTGAAAACTCTGTTTATAACAGAAGGTGAGATTCATGGGGAAAATACAACACAAAAGATCACAAAGACAACAAAAACAGCAAAAGTCTGACAGATCCCCCCCCCCTTTTAAAAAGGACGTATAAAAATTGAGAATGGATAACTCAAAACTTTATTAATTAAATGCACAACGTTAAAATATGCTCTAATGATACTGAAGACAAATGAGGAGAGAGGGAGAGAAAAAAGATAGAGTAGTTGGGAAGGGAAGGAGGAAGTGGTAGGAGAGGGGTGGGGGAGGAGGACCAGGGAGAGGAGCCAAGCCTCCGTGTCTTGGAGAAAAGGAAGTGGAGGGTGGGCTGGAGAAACCCACCTGGTAAGTGTGACCCAAACCTGAAGGGCTGTTCTTCTATTAACCACCACTAACAGATTTTCAGATGCTCTTCTCCTCAAGTCTCAGGTAGCTCTAAGTGGTGCAGTGGTTCTCAACCAGGCGCAATTTTCTCCCCTGGTGGACAATTTGCCGACATCTGGAGACAATTTTAGTTGTCACAGGTTGGGTGTAGGGCATCTAGTGGGTAGAGTCCAGGGATGGTGCTAGGTATCCTACAATGTGCAGGACAACCCCCTGTCACAGAGAACTACCCAGCACAAAATGTCAGTATCGCCACGACTGAGAAGTCCTGGAATAGCGTGACCTAGAGCAATTAAGATCCGGGCCACGGTAGGCAGTGATCAAAGGAATGAGGTCCGTTAGGTCACCGGGGAGCAGCCCCAATGCCCCTCCCCTCAGGTGCGTCCTCAGATCCTCCAGGCGTGTAGTGCTGATGTGTGCACGCTTCCATCTGTGTTTCAGGGCACATTCCAGTGCAATCTCTAACTGCTGTTTCACCTTCAGTGGCCATTTCCTGTGTACAAGCTCTTGGGATAAAACCTTAAAAATATGGAATGTCCATACAGGGGAGTTTCGAAACTGCGGAGCCTGTGTGACTCTGATGCAGGGCCATGAAGGTTCTGTGAGCTCCTGCCACTTTGCCAGAGACAGTGAGTAATTAACACATAGAAGGATTTTACACCTGTCAGAGCGCTAGGGCAGATGTCCTCCTGTTCCGTGCACATGGACTTTCCTTAGTATAGAGAGGCAATTTCCCACGATGCCAATGGTGAAAGTGGTTTTATCTTCACTGGGAACAAAAAAGCCAAGAGGCACATTCATAGATACAAGTTTGCAAGTAACAGAGACTCAGCTTAATGTGGCTTAGCCGCCAAAGATATTTATTAACCCCCGAGAGTCCAAGAGTAGGCATGGCTGGGTCCAGACACTCAGACAAGGCTGTCAGGGAGCCAACCCTGGAGAAAGAGAGACCCTTCTCCTCCTTATTCTTCCTCCTCTTCTTCTTCCTCCTTCTCCTTCTCCCTCTCCTCCTCTTCTTCTTTAAAGTTTATTTCTTTATTGAGAGAGAGAGAGAGAGAGAGAGAGAGAGAGAGAGAGAGAGAGAACGAGTTTGGGGAGGGGCAGAGAGAGAGAAGAGACTGAAATCTCAAGCAAGCTCCACACTGTCAGCACAGAGCCTGATGCAGGGCATGATCCCACAAACCCATGAGATCCAGACCTAAGCTGAAACCAAGAGCTGGAGGCTTATCTGACTGAGCCATCCAGGTGCCCCAGAGAGAGATCCTTCTTTTAGATGGTACCAGCACAAGTCCCAGGAAAGTCTCTCATTGGCTCAGCTTGGGACACACACTCATCTCTGAACCAATCATTTCAGCAGGGGCTGAGAAGCTCTGATTGGCTAGGTGAGAGTAACTTGCCCACCCCCACCCCCTTGAGCTACAGGTTCAAGTCAGTACCCCCTGACCAGAGGGACTAAGAGTATGTGAGGGGTGTTCCCCATGGGAAATTGGGGAGTTGTTGCCAAATGAAGGGGCATAGATGCAAACAGGGGTGAGGGCAGGAAGCAGCCTTAGGCCACTAGCCTCAGTGAAGGAAATGACCACTCTTGACACACAGGAGCCAAATGTTTGACCCCTCCATTCTTGGGAGTGGCGCTCATTCTGTGTGTCAGGGGCACCCTGCCAGTACAGAAGCAATCAGGGCCTGGCTTGAGAGATGCTAGAGTGCCTTTGAACAACTCTTCCTCTTCACAAGCAGTGTCTGTGTGAGTCAGACCCCATTAAGAGGTGTCCTACCAGCTTCCGTCCTTGTTTTGGGGGTTCAGACTTACATCATCGCTATTCACACATTCCGTGTTTGTGAATTAGCATATTGGGTAAAATTTCTTTGTAACTCTCAAATCAATACTTGTGGCACTTCTGCGATGCCACGTGGACTATGGACATGCACAGAGCAGTGACAAGTGTGAGTTAGCCTATGCACACATTCCCAGCTGAGGTTGAACAAGGTGACCCTCTGCCTTCTTAGTTCAGCTGTCTTATTGTAAAGTAGTCCATTTAGTGCCCAGGTATTTTGCATTTTGTGGCGTTTTTTTTTGGCGTGATTTTGCTGTTTAAAAAGCCCCCAAGCACAACACTGATGTGCTTGCTGTCTGGTGTTCCTAATGCAAGAACGCAGTAATGTGCCTTACAGGGAAAACACATGTATCAGAGAAGCTTCGTTCAGGCATGAGCTGTAGCACTGATGGCCGTGAACTTAACTTTAATGAATAAACAATATGTATCAAATAAAGTGTGTTTAAACAGAAACAGACATAAAACAAGGTTATATATTGATCAGTTAATGAAATGTTGTGACCAGAGGCTCACAGGGACCTAACCCTGCATATTCCCCGGGAGAAATTGTTCACTGTTAACTAATTCAGTGTTTGTGATGACTACAGAATATAATTGCCATGAATAATGAGAATTGGCTGTAACTGGTTGGGAGACATTGAGCCACACCAATAAGGGGTTTGAGCGTCCTTGGAGTGAACCATGGTGGCACTTCACAAATGCTTCCTCCCACTTTGGCCTCCTGAAGGAAGAAGCAGATGGCAGGGGAAGATGACCCCACCCACCCCCTGAAACGTTGTCATTTTTTGTTGTAGCCTCTTTTCTCGTGTCTGGAGGGCTCGACAGGACTGTGGCTATCTGGGATGTAGGAGAAGGCTACCGGAAGCTCTCCTTGAAGGTACCAATGTCAGCATCAGATAGAGGATCATGCCGGGTGCTGGGTGCTGGGAATACAGCCGTGGGTGAGACAGACCAAGCTGTCCCAACTGGAGGTGACACCTCTGTGGAGAACAGACCAGAAACCAACAAACAAATCATTGACAGTGATGAGTGAAAGAGAGAAACAGGGTGATGTGATAGAAATAGACCCCAAGGAGTAATCCACAGTGGGAGGGCTTCTTGGAGAAGGTGGCATATGAGCTGAGAACTTGATGACAAAGAAAGACTAGGTGGATGAGGATCTTGGGGAAGGGCATTCCAGGCAAATGTGAGAGCAAATGCAAAAACTCAGAGGTGGAAAAGGGTCTAAGGACCACAGACATTACAGAAAGATGAGTCCCATAACAAAGCATACACAAAAAGTAATGGACCCCAAAATGGTGGCATCGGCTGAGTGCTTTTGCCTATAAGTTAGAGGAGACTCAACTCAAAGTGGCTCTATAGTAAGGGGATGGATTGTCCCACATGGCAAGAATCCAGAGTCAGGTAGTTCCAGGATTGGCTACAGCAGTGCCTCTGTACCCAGTGCCTCCTACCCCAAGATATCTACATCCTCCCTGGTCTTGTGGTCTCGTGGTTTGGCTGTGAATGCTTGCATCCATGATTTTTGGTCCCTCTGTTCCCTGTGGCTCAAATGTGTCCCCTGGATCATCACAACATTCAGGCTCCCAGAGCTGGTCTGTCTTCAGTCCTCTTCTCCAAGGGTTTTGGGGGAGGCAAAGGGAGTTTACATCACAGCAAATAAACACCTTAGAACCAAATGTTGAACATCCCTGTGTTCAAAAGTCCCTTTGTCCCCTTTCCGGTTGCTCTCTTCTTCTTTTCTCTCTATTTTTCCCACCCTTAAGCTCCTGTCCTTTTGTTCTGCACAGGAATTTAATTTCTCTCTTGCTTTCTCTCCTCCTACCATATACCATATACATCATATACCATATTGCCTCCCCTTCCACTCTTTGTGTACGAGGAAGGCCAAAGAATGATAAAGATGTTGATGCAGAGCCCTGACATCATTCAGGGTCTGAGCTGGCAATGGAACTTATCTCCTCTGAGCTCCATTTTACCTGAGGAAAATAACCCCCTAATTGCCTGAGCCACAGTGGATAGGTTTGAAGCAAACCTCACTTGAAGCAAAAGCCCCCTCACCAACAGGACCTCCAGTAGGAATGGTATTTCCTGGAACGAAGAATGCCAACAAAAACCTGCAAGAGGTGCTCTGGGACCAGCCGGGAATATAGTCGTTTTCTTTCCATCCTGCTAAACTCCAGAGTACTATTTGAACAGCGCACACAGTGCTGTAATGTATGCGTGCATCGTCAACCTTTGCACTTTCTGTTCCACCTTAAATGGCATTGGTGACATCAGGGAAACACAGTTAGTTGCTCTTAAATGTATGCATCTCTGGGGTCCCAACTTTGTGTTTTCTGTTTTTGTTGTGTTTCCCAAGGTTTTTCCTCCAGTTCCTTGTTAAAATTCTATTTTTTTTTTTCTTCTTCAGGGCCATAGTGACTGGGTGACAGATGTTGCCATTAGCAATGACAAGAAACGGGTCCTGTCTTCTTCAAAGGTAAAAATGGGCAGCCTTTGAGTAACTTAAAATTTCTCTCACACTTGTGAGAATTTGTGTCAACAGAAGTGTTATTGCCCAGCAAAATTCCTGGGCCGGCTCTCTGTGAGGGCCGCACCTAGCCAGGCCACCCTCATCCAGGAAGCTGCTGGGAACAGGGAAAGCAGGTCCTCTTGTCCTCCTGTGGGGAGTCGCCAGGTATTTCTGTGTCTGCAACCACCCACCTCTGAGCTTTGTTGGAGGAAGGGCCTGCCCAGACCCGTGAGTGACAGAGCCAGCAGGGGGCCTAGGAGGGGAAAGCGTCAGCTCGTTGTGTTGGTGAGCCCCAGAGACCACCCTGAGGTCCCGGGTGGGTCTTCCCTTTCTGCATCACTATGTCCTGGAGTTCCCATGCCAATGGCACACAAGAGCTAGCCCAGGGCGTCCCAAGGGCTGTCCTTCAGGTGTGAGTACAGGAGAAGTGGGCGTCCCAACTTGCCCCCCACCGATCTTTATTAGAGCCATGTCATTCTCTAGTCTGGGGGTTTCTAGGTCTATGGGACCGTGGGCAAGACTCTGCGAACCGTGAGTAGGCTCCCTTGTTAGAGAGCCAGCCAGCCCAGATGCTGCCAGACCTGTGCCTACGTGTTACTATTTTAACCTGAAAATATGAGAAGTGATTATGGCAACTATATCTCAGTAAAGCTGGAGAAAAGTAAAAGTGCAAACCAAAGTATGAAAAGTGAATGCTTATTTGAAATTATGTCTCATTCTGTGTTTTTCCTTCTCTGTTACGTAAATGCTATTATTGAAACAATAATCATTGGACTACTTAACAGCAGCAATTAGTAGTAATTAATAGTGGGACTAATTAAACAAATCTGTTGAAGAAAAATATAAAAATATTTTATGCTGTTTCTTTCTGTCTTATCATGCAACAGTTTATTTAGACTTTAAAAGAAGTCTTCGATGCATATTTAAATTTCTGTTTAATGTTTGTTTATTTTTGAGAGAGGGAGAGAGACAGAGCACAAGCGGGGGAGGGACAGAACGAGAGGGAGACACAGAACCTGAAGCAGGCTCCAGGCTCTGAGCTGTCAGCGCAGAGCCTGACGCGGGGCTCGAACTCATGAACTGTGGTGAGATCATGACCTGAGCTGAAGTTGGATGTTTAATGAACTGAGCCACCCGGGTGTCCCTCAATTTTGTAGGCTATATGGTGTATGCTTAAAATACATAAATGTAAGACTTAACTTTTTTCAATGTTTATTTCTTAAAAAAATTTTTTTTAACGTTTATTTATTGTTGAGAGAGAGAGACAGAGTGTGAGTGGGGTAGGGTAGAGAGAGAGGGAGACACAGAACCTGAAGCAGGCTCCAGGCTCTGAGCTGTCAGCACAGAGCCCGAAGTGGGGCTCAAACTCACAAACTGCAAGATCGTGACCTGAGCTGAAGTTGGGCACTTAACTGACTGAGCCACCCAGGTGCCCCTGTTTTTTGGATTTTCATTAAAATCTTCACAGAAATCAAGAAGGTGATTTGAAACTCCAACTTTTGAATCAAAGTATTTAAGAGCTAGGTTTCCAGAATTTGACAAATCGCTGGATATACTGTAGAAAGTATGATGTTGTTGGAATGTGACAGTTCCGCACAGCAGGGGGCCAACACAGCCGTGACCACGTTTTCCCCTTTTGATCTCCTACAGGACATTTAGTTGCGACCGCTGAATCAGGACATGTAACATCACTCAGTGTGTTGGTTTTTTATTGCTGCTATAATAAATCACTATACACTTTACCCCTTACCCAACAAAAATTTAATACCTTACAGTTCTGTGAGACAGAAGTATGACAAGGTCTCTCTGGGCGAAAACCAAGGTGTTCACAGGGCTGTTTCCCTTTCTGGAGGCTCTAGGGAACAATCCATTTCCTTACCCTTTCCAGCTTCTAGAAGCCACCAGCATTCCTTGGCTTGTTCATCTTCTTCCATCTTGAAAGCCAACAAGGTTGTATCTCTCTGTTCCTTTCTTCCATAGTCACATATCCCTCTCACTGTTTTGTACACTTTTAAGGACCTTTGTGACTACGTCCACCCCACCTGGAGAAACCCACAACAATCTCCCTGTTTATTGTAAGATCAGCTGATTAGCACACTTAATTCCATCTGCAACCTTAATTCCTCTTTGGTATATAACCTAACACATTCATAGGTTCTGGGGCTTAGGATGTGGGGAGGGCATTGGTCTGCTGACCACACTCAGTTTCATAAAAACAATCAAAGGAATGATATGATAATGGATGTTCATTTGAACAGTGTCCCCAAATTAATTCACCAACTATTTTCCAAGGAATACTGGTGTCTTTAAAAAATTTTTTTTATTATTTATTTATTTTAATGTTTATTTATTTCTGAGAGATAGAGTGTGAGCGGGGGAGGGGCAGAGAGAGAGGGAGACACAGAATCCGAAGCAGGCTCCGGGCTCTGAGCTGTCAGCACAGAGCCTGGTGCACAGGTCGAACTCACAAACTGCAAGTTCATGACCTGAGCCGAAGTTGGATGCTTAACTGACTCAGCCACCCCAGGCTCCCCTTTCTGGTCCATTTTTAATTGGGTTCTTTGTTTTCTTATTGTTAAGTTTTAAGAGTTCTTTGTAGATTTTTAATAATAGTCCTTTATCAGATATATCTTTTGCAAATATTATCTCTCAGTCTATAGCTTCTCTTTATATTCTCTTGACAGTGTCTTTTGCAGAGCAGAAGAATGTAATTTTAATGAAGTTTAACTTATCAATTATTTCTTTCATGGATATGTCTTTGGTGTTATATCTAAAAGTCATCGCTAAACCCAAGGTCATCTAGATTTTTTTCCTATGTTATTCTCTAGGAGTTTTAGCAATTTGCATTTAGGCCTGTGATCCATTTTGAGTAGAATGTTAGGTCTGTGCCTAGATTTTTTTTTTTTTTTTTTTTGCACGTGGACACTCAGTTGTTCTAGCAAATTTGTTGAAAAGACTATCATTTTTTCCATTGCATTGCCTCTCCTTTTTTGTTAAGCAGTTGATTACATTTACGTGGGTCTATTTCTGCAGTCTCCATTCGGTTCCAATGGTCTGTCTATTCTCTCACCAATACCGTGGTGTCTTGATAACTGTGGCTTTACAGTAAGACTTGAAGTTGGGTAGTGTCTGTCCTCCCACTTTGTCCCTCTCTTTGTTACTGTATCGGCTACAATACAATCCAAGAGGATCTTTTGCCTCTTCATAAAAACTTTGGCAATCAGTGTGTCAATATCCACAAAATAACTTGCTGGGATTTTCACTGGGATTGCGTTGAATATATGCATCAAATTGGGAAGAACTGACATCTTGGCAATATTGAATTTTCATATTCATGAAGGGTTTCATAGTTTTTCTCACATAGATCTTATACATATTTTGTTAGAAATATACATAAGTATTTCATTTGGTGGGGGTGTGTGGCTAATAATGGTAGTGTGCTTTTAATTCAAGGTTCCAGCTGTTCATTGCTGGTATATAGGAAAGTGGTTGACTTTTGTATATTAACATTGTATCCTGCAACTCTGTTTTGATCACTTATTAATTCCAAGAATTCTTTTGTTGATTCTTTTGGATTTTCTATATAGACCATTATGTCATCTGTGAACAAACACAGGTTTTTTTTTGTTTTGTTTTGTTTTTGAGAGAGACAGAGCTGGGAAGGGTCAGAGAGAGAGGGAAACACAGACTCCAAAGCGAGCTCCAGGCTCCGAGCTGTCAGCACAGAGCCCGACATGGGGCTTGAACCCACGGACCGTGAGATCATGACCTGAGCCGAAGTCAGATGCCTAACCAACTGAGCCACCCAGGCGCCCCAACAAACACAGTTTTATTTCTTCTTTCCCAATCTGTATACCTTTTATTTCCTTTTATGGTCTCATTGTGTTAGTTCGGACCACTAATCTACTTTTGTTTTACTGTTTATTTATTCTATTATTGTTTCTAATGTTGCTATTATGGACCTTTCATTTAAATATAATCGTACAATACATGGCCTTTTGTGACTGGTTTGTTTCACTTCGCATAACGTTTTCAAGATTTATCCATGTTGTAACATATAGAAGTACGTACTTAATTTCCTTTTACTGTTGAATCATATTCCATTATATGGATATATCACATTTTATTTCATCAGTTGATGGGAATGGTTCTTTTTGCCTTTTGGCTATTGTAAATAATACTGCTATGAGTGTCCGTGATCAAGTTTTTGTTGGAACACTCGTGTTTGATTCGTTTGGGCCTATACCCCAGAGTGGAGCTGCTGGGTCACAATGGTAACTCTGTATGTTTGATCACTTTCACTTCAGGAACTGCCAGACCGCTTTCCAAGTGCTGAATCCTCTTATTTTCCTACCAGCAGTGCAGGAGGATTCCAATTTGTCCACAGCCTCCCCAGTGGGCAGGGTTTTCTTGTTATCTTTTTTAGATTGTGGTCATCCTAATGGTTGTGAAGTGGTATCTTGTAGTTTCAACTTGCATTTCCCTGATAACTAATGATGTTGAGCGTCTTTTCATGTGCCTATTGGCCATTTATAGGTCTTCACTTTTTTGATGTGTGTTTGTCAAAGCACAAATTTTTAATTTTGATCAAGTCCAGTTTTTTTTTTTTTTTATTATTTTGTTGCCTCTGCTTTTGGTATCAGATCTAAGAAACCATTGTCTTATCTTCTGTCACTAATATTTACCCCTATGTTTTCTTCTAAGAGTTTCATCGTTTTAGCTCTTGGCACCCTAGCCAAAAGGCCATTGATCATAAATGTGAGGTTTTATACTTAGTGTGTCTATCTTTATGCCCGTGCCACACTACCTTTTTCTGACCCATTGAACCTGAGATATTTTTCTATTTATTTACACCTTCTTTAGTTTCTTTCAACAGTATTTTTGTTTCTGATCTATAAGTTTTGCACTCGCTTTGCTAAAATTATTAGTAAACATTTCCTTCTTTTTGATCTGATTCTAAATGGAATTGTTTATTTAGTTGCATTTTCAGAGTGTTCATTGCAAGTATATAAAAATACAATAGGTTTTTGCGTATTGATTTTGTATTCGGCAGCCCTACTGAACTTATTTATTAGTTCTAATAGTTTTTTGGTTGATTCTTGAAGGTTTTCTATGTACAAGGTTATGTAACCTTCAAATGGAGATAGTTTTACTTCTTTTCCAGTCTGGTTGCCTGACATTTCATTTTCTTTTGCATTGGTGTCTTTTTTGGGATATGAAAAAACTGGTGATTTAGAACCTGCCCACCTCATCCCAGGCTTGTGAGATTTTGTGTCCACATGTACTTCTGCATTTGCTTCCCCATACCCAATAGCAAAGTCTTTCCCTCACATCCTGCAGTGTGCTTTGTTCTGGGTATTTACCACCTCGCCTCTGCCCCCAATCTAGTTTTATGTGTCTGTCCAGCCATCATTAAACAGAGTCGTTTAGCCTCCTCTTCTGGCGAGGTCTGCGTCACGTTGGCACTGGCCTTGTAATTATTCTCATTCTCGTGATCTGAACTCTTAGAAAACCTGATCGTAATACTCACAATGTGAAAAATTTTTACTAGCAATATCTTGAAACAGAGCACGACAGTTGCGTAGGTAAAATCAAAGGCAGACTGTTAACACAATTACGCTGCATGTAGTTAAGTTGGATACTTAAATCACGTTGCATGGAGTGAATCACGGTAATGGATGACCCATTACTGGGAACTTAACGTGAACTGCACGTCATGGAAAACTGACAGCAACTATGGAAGATGGATTACCTATGGATGTGTATCCATTTGGCATTAAAAATAGTTTTGCTTTCAGCTCCTATTTTGGGGACCACAGTATGGGTTTTGTCCTTTTCCCTCAAACTTCCACAGCCATTGCTGAAAAGTGAGACTTTTTGCCCCCTGGGATGGGTTTGCTGGGATTGGGGACTTGTGGTCATAGAGGTGGGATGGTCCCAGAGAAACCAGGACAGTTGGTCACCCTACTTCTGCTTCTCTGCAGGGTGGGATTCTTCACCTGGATGTGATGCGCCTTCCTGGGGCCTCCCAGCTGAAGGAGCCCATCTTGTGACTGCTGCTTTGCTGTTTGACTTGTTTTAGGATAGGACCATGAGACTATGGAATATTGAAGAAATTGACCAAATTCCTTTGGTCATAAAGTACAAAAAGGCCCTGGGCTCAAAGGTGAAACAGGTTGGTATTGGGTAATGTTAAGCTCAATAATGAAGGTGTTCGTTAGTCTCCTCCACAAATCAATTTGTTCTTCGAATAAACATTAATTGGGCAACTGGGGATAAAACCATGAGCAAACAGATGGAGATTCTTGCCCTGAGGGAAGTTATGTTCTAAAAGAGGAGACAATGAATAAAGAAGCAAGAAAAATACTGCAGTAGGTCTCATGGCGGTAAGTAAGTTGGAGAGGAGTAGTGTCAGGAAAGGGAATGAGAGGTGCTGGCCACTTCACGGGGTGGTCAGGAGACACGTCACTGAGGAGGTGACATTTGTTCAAAGACCCGAAAGTGGTGAGGGAGTGAGCCGTGCAGATGTTTAGGGGAAGAACGTCCCAGCAGCGGAAGAGCCAGTGTGGAGACTGCAAGGCAGGAATGAGCCCCGGGTGTTTGAGGAGGGGAATGAGTCAGAGGAGAAATGGCTGGGCACACAGCAGGCCATGGCGTCGGCCTCCTACATGTCAGCGGCAGACCCGTTGGCCAGGCCCCCCCAGTGCCCTCCTGTGATAGAGGCCCAGGTGCCTGTTTTTCTCTGGGGCAGGATCGTGATGGTAGGGGGGACACACCTGCTTCACCAGGTGCAGCCAGGACCGGCCACAGAGTCTATCCCCGGGGACTAGAGGCCAGTCCCTGTGGGGGCCTTGCAGTATAGACACTTGGTTGCCACTATGAGAGGCTTGGGGAGTCTATGCTGCATGCCCGGAGTCCTCCTTCCCTCAGAATCCTGGAGCCACCTAGGCTTGTCTCCTCTTAGAAGGCCCAGCTGGGAGCCACCGCTTCTGGAAATGGCTAATATGGGAACAGCACTACGGGGCAAGGAGGTGGGGGGAGGGGACCGACATGGACCTTGTCTTTGTGGCCAGCTGGTCATCATGGCCCGTGTGGCCATGTTGGCCCTTAGGCCCTAGAAGCTAACTGCAGAGCAGTACTTTTCCATGTCCTTCACCTGCCACCAGGGACAGGGCTCCAAGAATTGCCTCCTCTGAGCCCTGTCGTGTTTGGGGTGGGGCCATGGGAAAGTATGCTGTAGACTAAGGTAGGTAAAGGATCAAATTTCTTTCTTGCAAAACAGAGAAAAGAAAGAGACATACTTGAAGCTGTTCCAAAGATGAGCCTTCTGCATTTCCCTTGCTCTAAATCAATATAAGAAACCTCAGGAGTCGGATTTCCCAGAGGGCCTGCCCCGGGTGGGGTGCCATCCTGCAGGAGGCTGGTGCTGTGGTGGGGACCCCTGAGAGACCCCGGCCCGTGGTCTGAGAGCCCGCCCCATGGTGGTGCTCACTTGTTTGCGGGCAGGAGATACGGCGGGTGAGCTGTGCCACCGTGCCACTGCTCTCTGTGCCTTGGCCGGAAACTGGCTCAGACATGGAGGAGGATGCTTAGTACCTTCACCCGGAAAAATGGCTGCTTTGTTTGGAAATCTTGCCTACTTGTTTCTCATGGTTTCGTAAGTTAGGTCCCCAGGGTGTCAGGGCCTTAGGAATAGCTCCTCCGCCCCACAGTTGTGCTTCGCAAAGGGCACAGGACGGGGTTAGACACGTACCCCCTGTCCTCTCCACCGTCGAGTGGCTTGTGGCTCCTGTCCCCAGGATTTCCCTAGCCGGGGATGAGCCTGGCGGTCGGTGCCTGCACAGCTTCCTTGGGTGGGGGGGGGGGGGGGGAGAGAGGGAGAAGCCTGTGTTTATTCTCTCTCAGTGGCCTGCAATTTCCACCCTTGTGGGGTCTGCAGAGACTGCAGAGAGGAGAGGGAGCTCTTGCCTTGGCCCAGCCACAGGTGGCTGGGTCTGGTGGGAGAATTCTAACTGGATGCCTTGGTCCCCTCTGACCAGCACTTCTTCCTTTTGCTCTTTTTAAATGCTCCATGCCAGTGTGAAGTGTGTGACAGGCCTTTCTCCATCTACGAAAGTGACATCTTTTCCAAAACCGTCACCAAATGTGTGTTCTGCCGGATGGATGCAAAAGACTTGTCAGCAGAGGCCTCATCATCATCCGGAGGGGAAGACTGACTGCCAAGGGAGTGCAGCCCGGCCACAGATGACTGATGGCCATTGGGCCTGTTGACTGACTTGAGCACAGGTCACCTGTCATATGGGTTTTGGGGTTCTGCAGGGACCTTTCTCTATGGCCCCTTCCTGGCCGGGTAGGCGTATCAGACAGGGGCAGGGGCATGGCCTCAGCTCCACAGCACTCTTGGTGGCGGAGATCATACACTTTTTTAGTTTTCATGACGAATAAATCTAGATTCCTTTAGAAAACAAGCATGTGTGTGAATTCTAGAGGCATTTTTGCTCCTTCTAAGCTTTATGACCTGGTGTTCCTGGTGTCATTTTTGGAACACATTCTGGACTCTGGTGTTGCCCTGTGAGGCAGCCAGGCTAGCAACTGCAGCTCCTGTGGACGGCTCTGTCAAACGACAGGAAGATGTGCGGGGTCCCCTCTGGGGAGGAGACTGTTGTGTGGCAAGGCACTCTGGGTCGTCCCTGGTTAATACTCCCAGACCGCCATCCACCCAGAGCAGAGGAAGGTCTGGTTAGGCAGGTGGGTGGAGGGCATTTCCATCACAGGGTGGGTCATCCTCTCCGCCCCAGACTTTTCCAGAATGCTCAGGCAGATGTAGAGCCCTCCTCCTGCTCCCACAGCATACCGTACTACATAAATCAATTCCTTCAGAAGGTTTCATGGACAAACAGGAAGGGCTCCCTTTCCCATTTGCTATGGCTCGCACGATTCCTGTCAGTCGTTAGCACTGCCCTTGCTTTGTTTAAAAAACTTAATTGTAGGTCTGATTTATTTAGCGTATTTGACTGGCATCCAATGATTCTGCCCATGAGCACCGTAACCTGTAGTCACTATTTGGGCAGGTTCCGTGCTTGGGCGCTGCCCTCCTCAGTCATAACCCTGGTGACTCTGGTCACCCTGGGGCTGGCTGTTCAGTATGTATCCACTTATCCACATGAATGATGTATGAACATGTCAAAGCTCCACTTCACGCTCTCTTTCAAAGAGAATTCCTTTTGCTAAGTGGTCTCCCTCCTCCCGCACACAGCGCGCACAGAGGAGTGCTTCCCCTTCTGCGTTGGAGGACAGCTCAGCTGCAGGTACCAACAGTGTCGCACCGATGGGCACATAGCTTTGTTTCTCGATTTTTGCTATTACAGATAATACTGGAGTAAATCTTCTTGCGCATATGCACTTGCGGAGTCTAACATTTCTGCGGATGAGGCTCTCCCACGGGTGGGTGAATGAATGAATTGGCTCGAAGGCCCTCTGAAAAGTGTTGGGAAGAGGTGGCTGCGCTGTCCGGGCGAGGAGACCCAAGAAGCTGCAGGCGAGCACCCTGCCAGCTCTGGCAGCACGTGCGGTGTCGGTGCTCCGAGGCCAGCGGCCTGGGTTCCTCGAAGCTCCGGATCCCTCAGGGCGGGCGACTCAGGCGCCCGCGGTGCCCCCCACCCGCGGGAGAGGCGGCCCCACCGAAGGTCTGGTCGCGGCAGGCGGGCAGATGCCGCCCCCGGAGCGGGCAGGGCCACCCACCCCCAGTGCGTCCGGGGCGCGCCGCAGGCTCCCGGGCCCAGGGCTCCAGCGCGGTGGATGCACGGCGCGCTCACCGCGGGGCCACGGCGAGCTGCGCGCCCAGACCGGACGCCGGGGGCCTGGGCCTCTCGGGACAGCGGCGGGGGGCTTCCTGCGCCAGGTCTGGAGGGCAGAAAGCCCAACCTTGCGCGGGCACCCCCCCATAGACAGGGCCATCCGGCTCCACGCCGCGGCGCAGACCCCACAGCAACCGGGAAGACCAGCGCTCCAGGGCCTGGGGCAACACTCGCTTCCCACTTTTCCGGCTTCCGTGTCCAACCCCCTCGCCTCAGCCGCTGGGTGTGGGCAGGACTATACACCACGCATGCGCCTCTTGCGGACGAAACTTGTGCGCATGCGCACCGCAGAGGGACTAAATGGTGATGGGGAACAGATTCTCGCGGTATTCGTGCGGGCGGCGCCGTGGCTTAGTTGGTTAAAGCGCCTGTCTAGTAAACAGGAGATCCTGGGTTCGAATCCCAGCGGTGCCTCAACCGAGCGTCCCGGCTCTCTTTTTACCTGTGCGCACTTTTGCTCTGCTGCCCTACCCAGCGCCCCTCGCTTTAGATGTATGAAGGTGAACCTGAGAAGCCGGTTTAGCGGGCTCGGTGCTGCGGCGGTGTCCTTCCCTGGGACCTCCGCGGCTCCCGCGAGCTAGCTTTCCCCTTGCTGATCTGGGCAGGGCGAGCTGGGCCCCCTCTGCCCATTCCTCCTCCGAGCGCCCCACCCCGGCTGTTGACGGGTCACCCCCTCCAGTCTTGCGATCGGTGTCTCACATCTCACAGGCGCGTCTGGCGAGGTCCACGCTGAACCCGGTCAGTGTGCCCCCGGGGCTGCGGGAAGGATGAGTCAGAGGCTGTATCTTCCGGGCGCCAGGTGGGAGGCTGACCCCTGAGGCCCGCGGCTCTGGCTGCTGCACAAATACGCAGCTGGAGGGCCTGACCCAAAGCAATTGCACCGGAGTCCCTGGGGGTGCCGCGAAGCATGGGGATTTGGAACAGTCACCCAGGAACACTCTTGTCAAACTCAACAAAATTGATGTCCGACGCAACAGGACAGTCCCAAAGAGCTGCAGAGATGGCAGGTAGGGCATCAGCCTGTGTTCCTAAGAGTCAAATTCACCTACTCCAGAAGCAGCATCTCTCTCTACCTCTCCCATGCATTTGGGTAATTACTGTCTTGTTTCTTCTCTTGTTTTGGGGGGATCACTTTTTGCCCTTTGCAACCTTTCGGTTGGCACTGCAAGGGAAAACCTATACAGGTGCGTTGAAGCTTTGTGGGTCTCATAGGCGCCTTGTCACCAATCCAATCAGCGACGACTTTGTTGGTAACAGGACTTGAGTCTTTGCTGGGATGTTGCTGTTTCTCTTGCGCATCTTTACTGTCCGTCTCTATAGCGGGTCAGTTTTGAGCATTCGTGGCCAAGGGGAGATGTTGGTTGGGGGTGTAAGTCTGGGTTTTAGGGAGGGTCAACGGGAAAAAAAGCATTTGTGGCCATCGGCCATGCATACAGCAGATGACGTTGAAGCCACTAGATTGGGTGAGCACCCTTAGACAATAAGCAAAGCCAGAAAGGAGAAACAGGCCCAGGTTAAGCCCACCCCTCCTGTTCCTTAAAAATGCCATGCTATTTCTGCCACAGGATCTTTGCAATTTCTTTGTCCTGTGCTTGAAATGCTGTTTCCTGGGCCTTTCCTTATTTTGTGGCCTTCGTTAAGTGTATCACTTCTTTGGGAGGCCCCTCCTCAGCCATTCTCTGTATAGGAAGGAACCCTTGCCTCCCCAGGCCAGCCTTCAGGGCCTTGAAATAGTCTGAAGTTGTTTTATTTGTCCATTGTCTGTCTCCTCAAATAAAATTAAGCCCCAAGGCATGGGGAGCCACATATGCCTACCTCTGTGCCCCCAGCACCTAACAGGGCTTGGAACACAGGCATTGGTGGACAGTGACTTTTTAAAATGGATCAGATCGTGCTGATTGGATTATGTAAATCTGAGGTTTTTGGACAACTAGTCCATCTTTTCAAATAATGTAAGGCAGCAGTACTCTCAAAATGTAGTTCACAGACCCCTCAGCATCCCTAAGACTCTTTCAGGTGGTCAAATGGGTTTTCACGACGATACTCAGACGTTACGTTGTTTTCGTACTGTGTTGACATTTGCACTGATGTGCGAAAGCAGTGGTGAGTGAAAATTGCCGGCGCCTTAGCAGGAATCAAGGCCCCTCGTTGTCACTGTATTTATTCCTTACCAACCACTTTGGCAGGAAACAGACAAAGCCAGTTTCACTTAAGAATGTCTTTATGAAGCAGTAAACATTACGAATTTTATTAAATCTAGACACTTGAGTACGCAGCTTTTTAATCTTTTGTGTGGGGGAACGGGAAGTCTTGAGGTCGTTCGGAGAACAATACTTGTGATTGAGGGGTTAGTGGACATGGCCGTGTTTTTCGCAAAAGACTTTTTGTTTGAGGAGATGACTGACAGGCAAACTGTGCTCATTCGGAGTATCTAACAGGTATTTTCTTGAAAACGAACAAAATGAGCTTGTCACCTCAAGGAAAACAACTCGACAGTATTTCTTGCCAAGGATGAAACGTGAATTCCTGAGTGAAAACTGTAATTCTGGAAAAAGCATCTACCACCACGAGCTTGGCAATTTTCCAATATTTAAAAGAACTTTCTGATGAGATTGGTGGTTGTATTAACAAATATATTTTTTCGACATTGTGTAACAAAACATGTCAACGTTTTGGAAAATATGCATAATTTGGTGAACTGATATCTTCCAAAGGACCAATGGATGATCTATAAAGAGCAAAGTATACCAGGATATTTTAATGTAACAGACTAGGAAATGTTCATCAGTGTGGTTTCAGATTCCACACCACCATTTATTCAGTTTTGGTGTATTAGGAAAGAAGAATGTCCACCACGTTTTGGAAAAGTCCACTCAAATGCTCTTCCCTTTTCCAACTACTTATCTGTTTGAGGACAGATTCCCTTGTTCTACTTCAATCAAAATAACATCGCAACAGACTGAATGCAAGAGTAGATATGCCCAGGAGGGGTCCCGCAGGACCAGCCAAGAGGGTCCTTGGCTTTGTGCAGGATGAAAATCAAAGGCAAGCAAGCAGTGAGAGCAGAGTTTATTGAAGATACAGAGAAAGCAGATACAGACCGAGCATCTGGGAGACTCAGAAAGGAAAGGGAACATGAGCTATGTCTTTGCTTGGGGGTCAGGAGTTTTTACCGAGGACAGTGGTCTGGTGTATGTGTCCTCTCAGGCATCCAGAAACTGGTCGAACAAGGGTGAGTGCTCAAGTGTCCTCCATGAGTCACATATGCCCTACAGCCAGGTGTGGGGAATAAGTTAAAGAATTCTCGGAGCTCGCACCAGTGGGTTAACAAGGCTTAGGGAGGAAAGCCACCACAGGGTGAAAGCGCCCAGCATAGAACAAAGCATAGAGCAGAAAGCCGCTTCCATAGGATGAAAGCATCTGAGAACAGGTAGAGGCGGAAAGCCACCACAGCAGGGTGAAAGCACCCAGAATTTATCATTAAGTAAAACAAAGCATAGAGCAAAAAAGCCGATACAGGGTGAAAGCGCCCACAGCTAATCAGCGAGAAAAATACCTGGTTAACCCTGAGGTAGCATGCCCTATCTGTCTTAGCCCCTAGAAAAGTTAAGATAAACTTTTATCTTAACCAGGCACCACGGTGCCTGGTGCCTGCAGTAAACGGCCATCTGCTCGGTGCCTGGACTTTAATTTGTCTTGACCCAAACCCCTAACACTGCATACCTTGGAAATCACTGGTTTATTGTCTCTTTCTGCACGTCCATCACATATGTAAGCCTTCTGATCCTAATAAATATGGAGAAAGGACCCTCACTCAGGGCTCTTGTCTCCTTCCGGACATTAGCCCCTCTCGTATTCAATTCTGTGTCCACTCTCTTGCTGGACAAGAGAGAACTCTGGACTCAAAATCTGTGACAGCCAGGGATCTTAGCGTCAAGGGGTTTGAAATCAGTGGTCTTGGAGAACATTCATGATGACCTGGCCCGGTCACTCCTTTGATATCTGTTGTGCCGGGGGACTCCAAAGAAATCATTAACTCCTTGACTTTTACAAGGAGGACACACATAAAGGCACGTGTAAGGTGGGGATGTGGGTCCTTGAAAGAAGCAGGAAAAGAAGCACAGGAAAAAACCCAGCTTTTTCTTTCATGGGGTCCCTTCGGTTTCCCTGTCTCAGTTTGGTCGTCCTAAGGACTACGTGTGTTATGTTCACCCTTACATCACATAGAGTGAGTGCTACTTGGGGGCTTACTGTTCTGTTTAGGTCTTTGACCATTAGGGAGGGCAGTATGCTCCCCTTGGTCTGCCAATTCAAATGTTAATTTCCTCCAGAAACACCCCCACCGACACACCCAGAATAAGATTTGATCAACGGCTGGGGCACCCCAGTGGCCCAGTCAAGTTGACACATAAAACTAACCCTTTTTATTGGGGTGATGGAAACAATCTTCATCTTGGTAGGGGTGTGGGTACGTATTTATCGAAACTCATTTAATTGTACACTTGAGATTTATGCAGTTCACTGTATGAAAATTAATCTCAATGAAAATATTAAAACAATCAAAGTCACACTGATAGCAATCAGGATCTTCATCCCCGTCTGTCCCCCTCTCCTGCCCAGCCCCCCATCCTTACCGCCCAGCTCCATGCGGATTCAACTCCTCTTGCCTGTTGCCTGTGCCTTCACAACAGGGCTGCCCCATTACCTCCTATTTCTACGTTTGGTGCCATTCCAGCCTAGGGGGTTCCAGGCACAGGTGCATTTGGGCAAGGAGGGCATGGATGCGCACACCCTGTTAGCAGCTTCCTGGGGAGGGCTTCACGTACAAGGCCTGGAGAGTGGCCTCAGCCTTGGAGAAGAGCGCCGCCCCAGGGAGGGGTCCACAGTAGAGTCTCCAGAGCAGGGTCGGGGGAGGGGTGGGAAGCGGGATCTTGGCAGAGGTGGGGTGGGGCGGAGGTGTTGGCAAAGAAGGGTTGGTGGGGGGCGCGCAGAGACAAAATCAGTCATTGATTTTCCTTACCCCACCGCAGTCATGTAGTTATTTTTATAGATCAAACCTCAGTCATATAGTTATTTTTATAGATCAAACCCTAACATTGAATGTATTTGTACAAACGATACATTTCACACCACGTTTTATTTCTTACAATCAATTAGATTATACTTTAATATAAAAAACGCATCAAAATTTAATTTAAATTCAGCAAACATGGAGTGAGCGTGTCTATTAGGGATAGGACGATGTACCACATGCTCTGAGGCTGTAAACATGAGCTTAGAAGGGTCTGAGGGGGCAAACTCTGGCTGGCTGGGCTCTAAGATGGGGAGCAAAGGGCAGGTGTGGGGATTAGCGTGGACTGGTTTCCAGCCTTCCATGTTTTGGTTCCTCAGTGGTCTGTGCTCCTGAGATAGTCTCACTTCCCTTCGAATGCAGGGTGGCTCCTTAGAAGGCTGTTGTAATCAGTTATTAAAAAAAATAAAGCGGCCAATAAAGTTGGCCACCAGCTCAGTTTACTCTGTGTGTGACCTATTACCTAGCGTACCCGCGTGTATCGCGGATGGCGTTGCATAAAGGAGCTTGTGAACCTGGCTTTAAGGAGGCTTCTGGAGGCTGGTTTCTGCTCCAGGGAGAGAAAGTCTCGGCAGAGCTTGCGTGGGTCAGCCCCAAGGACACACAGCTAGGGTGGCCTTGAGGGTGGGAGTGGGCACGTGGGATGGCTGTGAATCCACGCCCGTGAGAATCATGCCTGGAGGTGGCCAGGCTTGACCAGATTGCTGGTGGGGTACATACATACCCCCGATTTCCCTCTTTCAGTGAATCCCAAAGCTCTTTTCAATGTACCATAGTGAAAGGATTTTGTTTGAATCGGGATAACATATAGAAATAGAGTTGTAGGAACCCATTTCATCAAACAAATGTTTCTAGACCATGTTTATAAAACCTCATTACTGAGCTAAGAGTTGATTCTAGATCAACAGCATTTCAAAATGAGCTTGGAAGCTAACAAAGAGACCGGCCATTATGCTTATTATAGTCCTTTTCCCTTATATTCTAAAACCAACAAATTTGTAGCTAGCCAGTGGTAACCTATTAGCTACATAAACATGTACGAGGACTCCCAGTAATTTTGAGATAATGCTGGATTTTGTATTTGCAACCAACCCCAACAATACGGCACATCTACTTTTATTGTTGTATCTTTCAATCTATAATTTTTATAACAATTTAATTTTTTTTTAATTTTTTTTTTAACGTTTTATTTATTTTTGAGACAGAGAGAGACAGAGCATGAACGGGGGAGGGGCAGAGAGAGAGGGAGACACAGAATCGGAAGCAGGCTCCAGGCTCTGAGCCATCAGCCCAGAGCCCGACGCGGGGCTCGAACTCACGGACGACGATATCGTGACCTGAGCTGAAGTCGGCCGCTCAGCCGACTGAGCCACCCAGGCGCCCCAACAATTTTAAAACAACACTATAATTCTTTAAAACTACCTTCCACCACCATGGGGCGCTTGGGTGGTTCAGCCAGTTAAGCATCCAACTTCAGGGGCGCCTGGGTGGCTCAGTTGGTTGGGCGTCCTACTTCGGCTCAGGTCATGATCTCGCGGTCCGTGAGTTCGAGCCCCGCGTCAGGCTCTGTGCTGACAGCTCAGAGTCTGGAGCCTGTTTCAGATTCTGTGTCTCCCTCTCTCTCTGACCCTCCCCCGTTCATGCTCTGTCTCTCTCTGTCTCAAAAATAAATAAACGTTAAAAAAAAAAAAAAATTAAAAAAAAAAAAAAAAGCATCCAACTTCAGCTCAGGTCATGGCCTTGCAGTTTGTGGGTTCGAGCCCGGCGGCGTCGGGCTCTGTGCTGACAGATTGGAGCCTGGAGCCTGCTTCGGATTCTGGGTCTCCCTCTCTCCCTCTGCCCCTCCCCTGCTCATGCTCTGTCTCTCTCTGTCCCTCTAAATACATGTTAAAAAAAAATTAAAAAACCAAAAACGACTTCCACCACCAAAATGCTAAACATCCAACAGGAGGGAACAGAACATGCAAACGCAAATGCAAATGCAGGAACCAGTGCTTGGTGAAGAGGTTGGTGTAAACAAAGCAGTGTGCTACTGGCTGAGTTGTGTTGCTGAGTTGTGTTGCTGAGTTGTGTTGCCTGGCATTTCTATCAGCGCCTTCTGGAGGCGGGTCCAGTCGAAGGGGAGAGTGTCAGGCACGCGGAGGGCATGGGGACAGCCTCTGTGGCAGCTTACAGGACCAAAGCCCTGTGGGACGGGAGGTGACCTGTGGCAAACGCCTGGTCTCAGGCTCTGCGGTTGTGCGTGGAGATGCGCGCTCCTCGGGATTCCTTCAACTGAAGGAAAAGAGACTGTCACTTGCTCCTGACACGAGGAAGTCCAAGGGCGCGCGCTGGCTTCTGGCTGGGGTGGCTCTGGGGTCCCCAGCAATGCTATTAGCTCCTTCTCCAGCCCTTGGCTCTGCTTCCTTTGGGGTTGCCTCCACGTCAGGGGGCACTTGGCTGCTGGTGCCTCCAGAATGACATCCTGTTTCCCCACCAGCTCAAAGTGGAGAGTTTCCTGCTGCTCCCAAGTCTTGGACTGAGTCTTGTCAGCAGAGCTGGGCCTCAGGTCTTCTCTGGATGTGATCTCTGAGACCAGGGGAAAGCATATATGATGTGCGGTAATTGGGTCAGGCCTGGGTCATGGGCAGTTCGCTGAGATGTGGCAGGGCGGAGCTGGTCAGCTCATTTTTACCCACTGAGCTGAGCCCGGGGCAGTGAGCACCCAAAGATAACTAGAGATGCCTTTCTAGGAGGGGGAGAGGGTAGGCGGAGCCCGCATTGTCCTCTCATGGTTCTGGTGACATATCAGCATCTACTCCTGAATGACTTGAGAGACCTTTGAAAAAGACCTTTGAAAATCCCAAGGGACCCTTGGAAATCCCCTTGACTGCTAGAGGAAGAAAGATACATGCAATGTGATATGTGAGTGTTTATTATGCTTAAAAACCCACAAATGGTGTTATTTTCTATGGGCACACATATAAGTATGTAAAAAAACCTTTTTTTTTTTTTTAGAGTCAGAGGTGTAGATACTAAATTCATTTCAGTAGTTACTTCTGGAAAGGTAGGGAGGAGCCTGGGATGAGGTGTCAAGAGGGCTTTGGCTTTGTATTTAGTGGACACATTTTAAAATTTAATTAGAAATAGTTTACATATAGTAACATTTACTTTTGGGGGTGTATAGTTATGAGTTTTGACAAATGCATGAAGTCAGGCAGCCACCTCCATAATCATGACAAAGAACAGTTTCATCATCCCCCAAAATCCCTTGCAGTTAACCCCTTAGTGGTTAACCCCTCCACGAATCCCAGACTCTGGAAACCATTGGCCCACTCTCCATTCCAGGGGTTTTGTCTGTCAGAGAGTGTCATATAAACGGACTCATGTGGTATGTACCCTTTTGAGTCTGGTTTCTTTCACCCATGTTCAGATTCATCCATGTTGTCTCATGTATCAGTAGTTTGTTTCTTGTTTTCTGCTGGGTAGTATTCCATTTTTTGGGTATACCACAGTTTATCTTTTTTTTAATCTTGTTTTTTTTAACATTAATTCATTTAAAATTTTTTATTTTAAATTTCATTTTAAATGTTTATTTGTTTTTGAGAGAGAGTGAAACAGAGCATGAGTGGGGGAGGGGCTGAGAGAGAGAGGGAGACACAGAATCTGAAGCAGGCTCCCGGCTCTGAGCTGTCAGCACAGAGCCTGATGCGAGGCTCGAACCCACAGTCCACGAGATCATGACCTGAGCCGAAGTCAGATCCGACTGAGCCACCCAGGAGCCCCCACGGTTTATCTTGTTGAAGGAGATTTGGGTTATTTGTCAGCCATTATGAGTGAAATGCTATAAAAATTCCAATACAGGTATGCGTGTACATGAGTTTTCATGTCTCCAGGGTAAATACCTATAAGTGGGGTGGCTGAATCACAGGGTAAGCGTAGGTTTACCTTTATGAGAAACTGCACACTGTTTTCCATAACACCACATCAGCAATTTTGAGAATTCGAGCGGCCCTGCAACTTTACCGGCATTTGGTATTGCCAATGTTTTAATTTTAGCCATTCTAATCACTGTGTACTAGTTTCTATCTGTGGTTTCAAAGAAACTTTTTATCTTGAAATAATCTTAGACTTACAGAAGAGTTGCAAAAATAGTGCAGAGAGCTCCCGTGTTCTCTATACTCAGTGCCCCTGCTAACATAGTACCTAATTCACAGTATGTTTATCAAAATGACATTAATATTGGTGCAATACTAGTAACTAACCTACAGACTTTATTCGGATTTCCCTAGTCTTTCACTAATGTGCACTTTTGGTTCTGGCATCCAATCCAAGACCCCATATTGCATGTAGTCTTCGCGTCTCCTTGTTCCCCAGTCTTCGTGACTTTGTGTTTCATGATTTTCACACTTTTCAAGAGTACTGGTCAGGTATTTTGTGGAATGTCCCTCAGTTTATACTTGTCTGATGTTTTCTCATAATTAGGCTGATATTATGATTGGGGGAAGCATGTCACACAGGTTTATTTATTTATTTATTTATTTTTCAATATAATTTATTGTCAAGTTGGCTAACATACAGTGTATACAGTGTGCTCTTGGTTTTGGGAGTAGATTCCCATGATTCATTGCTTGCATACAACACCTAATGCTCATCCCAACAAGTGCCCTCTTCAGTCCCCATCACCCCAGCCACCCCCCCATCAACCCTCAGTTTGTTCTCTGTATTTATTTGGGTTTTTTTAAAACACTATTATTTTCTGGGTTTGCCAGCTCATTTGTGTATTCTCTGTCCCCCTAGAATCAACCTCTTCTTCCAAAATTCCTGGTTCCTTATATGAAAGAAGAGCATTTAGAAATCAAGATCTGGCTACCACCTTACACCTGTCAGAATGGCTAACATTAACAACTCAGGCAACAACAGATGTTGGCGAGGATGCGGAGAAAGAGGATCTCATTTGCATTGTTGGTGGGAATGCAAGCTGGTGCAGCCACTCTGGAAAACAGTATGGAGGCTCCTTAAAAAACTAAAAATAGAACTACTCTACAACCCAGCAATTGCACTACTAGGCATTTATCCATGGGATACAGGTGTGCTGTTTCGAAGGGACACGTGCACCCCCATGTTTATAGCAGCACTATTGACAATAGCTCAAGTATGGAAAGAGCCCAAATGTCCATCGATGGATGAATGGATAAAGAAGATGTGGTATATATATATACAATGGAGTATTAGTCGGCAATCAAAAAGAAGGAAATCTTGCCATTTGCAACTACATGGATGGAACTGGAGGATATTATGCTAAGTGAAATTAGTCAGTCAGAGAAAGACAAACATCATATGACTTCACTCATATGAGGACTCTAAGAGACAAAACAGATGAACAGAAGGAAAGGGAAACAAAAATAATATAAAAACAGGGAGGGGGACAAAACAGAAGAGACTCATAAATATGGACAACAAACTGAGGGTTGCTGGAGGGGTTGGGGGAGGGGGGATGGGCTAAATGGGTGAGGGGCACTAAGGAATCTACTCCTGAAATCATTGTTGCACTATATGCTAACTAATTTGGATGCATGTTAAAAAACATTTTAATAAATAAATAAATAAATAAATAAATGAAAAAAAAAAAAAGAAATCAAGATCTGGATGCTGGGTGTCCTTATTGATATTGGAGTGTTGCTGCTTCTAGGCTGTCTCAGCAGACAGAGGTGAGGATTTCTATGTACGTTTTCTAAACATGCATATACACATATCTCTACTTTAACAAATGAGTTCATACTGATTTTTTTTAAATTTTATTTTAGAGAGAGAGAGCGAGAGAGCATGAGAGCAATCATGGGAGGGGCAGAGGGAGAGGGAGAGAGATATAATCGCAAATAGGTTCCATGCCAAGTGCGGAGCCCAATGCAGGGCTCATTCTCAGGACTATGAAATTACGACCTGAGCCAAAATCAAGATTTGATCGCTTAATCGACTGAGCCACCCAGGCGCCCCCATGCTGATATTTCTGACTCCAATCCAGCACCATGGTGTTCCCTTCTGGCACCACCCCCCCCCCCCTTGCTTCTTTTGTAACTTCTTTCTGAGTAAATAAAAAGACTTTCATAATCTCCAATATTGTCTCCAAATACCTACTTATTTGCTCAACTCTACTGTACGTGTAACATACCTTTGGAATTCATAACCGGTATCTGATGGAGAAACAGATTTACCAACCAGAGCGCAGTTTCTATGTAGTTCTTTTTTTCTTTATTCTTACAGAATCTATCAAAACAGTGTCTTAGCTCCTTCCTTCCTCACTAGGTTGAGTGTGCTTAAGCCATCCGTCTTAGACAGATTCATTTGTCACTGTGTGCATTCCATCTTGGATGCCTCTGATGTTCTGCATGACTTCTAAAAATTTTCACACAGTAAAATTGACTCTTTGTGGTATACAGATCTATGGATTTTAAAAAAATGTTTATTTATTTCTGAGAGACAGAGAAAGAGCGTGAGCCAGGGAGGGGCAGAGAGAGGGAGACACAGAATCTGAAGCAGGCTCCAGGCTCTGAGCTGTTGGCACAGAGCCCGATGTAGGGCTCCAACCCACGAACTGCGAGATCACGAACTGAGCCCGAGTCAGATGCTTAACCAATTGAGCCACCCAGGCGCCCCTGGATCTATGGTTTTTTGACAAATGACACTGATTTTCCTCTGTTGAAACTGCCTTGCATTCCTGAGATAAACTCCATTTAGTTGTGATATACTATCCTTTTCATAGATTGCTGGATTAAATTTGCTACTGTTTGGTTGAGGATTTTGCATCTGTGTATGGCGTATTGGTCTATAGCCTTGTAAAGTCTTTCTCTGGTTTCGGTATCAGGGTAAATCTGGTCTCATATAGTGAGCTGGAGAGTTTCCCTCCTGTTTTATTTTCCTGAAAGGGTTGTGTAGGATTGATATGATTTCTTCTTTAATTGTTTAGTGGAGTTCACCAACAAAACCATCTGGGGGTAAAGCTTTCTTTGTTGGAAAGTTTTCATTAAAAATTTAGTTTCTTTAATATATATAGCACTGAAATAGCTTTATCTATTTCTTTCAGTGAGCTTTGGTAGCTCCTTATAAGGTTAGACATATATTTACCATGCAATCCAGCAATCCCACTCTTTGGTATTTACCTAGGTGAATTGAAATCTGGTGTGCATGCCAGGAACTTTCTTGTTCTTTTTTTTAATTTTAATTTTAGTTTTTGTTTTTGTTTTTTTTTTTTTTTTGGAGAGAGGGTACACATGAGTGGGGGAGAGGAGGCAAAAGGAGAGAGACAGAGAGACAGAGAGAGAGAGAGAGACAGAGGGAGAATCTTAAGCAGGCTCTACACTCAGTGAGAAGCCTGACTCAGGGTTCAATTCAACGACCTTGGACCATGACCAGGCCCAACGACCAGGATCATGACCTGAACCAAAATCAAGAGTCAGACACTCAACAGACTGAGCCACCCAGTCACCCTCTCCCTTTTTTCGCTTTTTAATTTTATTATTATTATTATTATTATTATTATTATTATTATTATTTAGAGAGAGCATGAGAGGAGGAGAGGGGCAGAGGGAGAGAAAATAAAGAAAGTTTCAATTCGGAAGTTCATGGCAAGGATTGCCTGGGTGGCTCAATTGGTTAAGCATCCAATTCTTGATTTGGGCTCAAGTCACGATCCTGGGTTGTGGGATTGAGCCCCGCCTCGGGGTCCGTGCGGAGTGTGGAACCTGCTTAAGATTCTCTCTCTTTCTCCCTCTGCCCCCTCTCTCTGTCATGTGCTCTCTTTCCCTCTCAAAAAAAAAAAAAAAAAAAAGTGCATGGCAAGTTGTCAGACCCACTACTGGAATATCTAGGAATGGCTTCTGCTTGTTGCGAATTCCCAGGGCTTCAAGGTCAGACGACCCTAGCCTTTGACCACAGATGAACACCTGATCCAGGATGGCCTACGGATCATCCATGGCTAGGAAAGCAGCTAGCTAGGTCAGGCTGGGCCAGTCAGAGCCCTCCCATAGAATTAAGAACTCGAGTGGCTGTCCTGTAATGCGCAGACCCAGGTGCTGTGGGTGATGGTGTTGGTGGCCCTGGGGTACCATGTTTTCTGCCACGAGGTTTCAGGGAACCGAAGATGCTGGGGAGATGCTGGGGGAGAGGGGCTGGGATGAGAGACCGAAACCACACAGTTTGCTCCCTCATGGCTCTGGCCTTGCTGTGTTGAGCTTTGAGGCGCACCCCAGGCCAGAGTCCCATAGGACAAGTTGAGTTGGGTTTCTGTTACTTGCAATTAAAAGTATTCTAATGCTCAAATATCTTTCCTTAGACCCTTTGTGTTTTCTTCTGGAGAGAGAGTTTTTCTCTCTCCTGTCACTTTCACCTGTCACATGTCACCTGTCACTTTCCCCCTTTGATCTAAGTGGTAGAGCACTGTGGCCAAGCAACACCATGTCGCTCCTTACTTTTCCTTTTCCTAAAGTGAAGAAAATCCTTTCTGGCCGACTACATAGGGGTCTTGCTTGGAGAGGGTGCTCAAATGATGTCCAGGAAAAGGATGCTGTCAGGAAGGACACGAAGACGTGCCTTGAGTTCATCTGAATTGGGGCTGAGATATATCAAAGAGTGACAGTGACAATGGGGATAATGATTTGGGACTTTTGTCTACCTAGGAGTAGGAAATGCACGTGTTGCCATGAAGGTGTTACAGTTCTCTTGAGCAGTTATTATTGCTGGCTGTCATTGTCACTGTTGTCGCAACCAGACTGGAGGGAGCACTCTGAGTTCACCGTGGTTCTGGGTGTGCCCGTGTTCTCCCTGCCTCCAAAACCTGACTCCTTCCCACTTGGCTCCCTGTGGCCACACTTTCGATTGAATCCCATGAGACTTTGGCTCTTGCTCACAAAACTAGGGAAACTGGGCTTATTTTCTCCTCTTTATTTATAAAAATTAAAAAAAAAACAAAGAAAAATGTAAAGAATCACCTCTTGGTTTTCTAAGTGACAGAATGTTATCTAAATGAATATTGGCATGAACTTTTGGGGGGGACATTTCTGATGCTCATTCTGTGGCGGAAGCAAAGGACTCCCCTGTTTTTTGTGCGACTTCTTTTGTTGACGGTACAGGGACTCCAGTGGAAGAAAGCACACCTCAAGGATTTCAGTGACTTCCTCTCTGCACACAGCTCACCAGGTGCCAGGCTTGATGTTAAGTTGCACTTGGCCTCAGCTACCTGAGGAAATGTAAATTTGTATTTCCGGGGCCAGATAACTTGCTTTTTTTCTTTGTTATCTGAGATTTAGGAGCTGGAAGGAAACCTTTAAGCTTCTTGGCGCTGATTATTTCAGCCGCTGTGATGCTAATGATTCACATATTGAACAAATAAAATACCCTGGAAGCCTGCTAAAGGAGGAATTTCCAAACACATTCATTCTGTTGACAAAGGTGCCCTTCTGAGAGGCTTAAGGAGGCACAATTCTATTTGGTCTTGTTCCTGAGGGTAGCACACATACCTCTTTATTTCCGAATATTTTTTTTTCCTTGAAAAAGTTGTAAAAAGTAGAAACAGGCAATTCACCAAGGAAGAAAGGCAAACGGCCAGAAAACATATGAAAAGATGCTCAATCGAATAGAAGCAAATTGAAGCAGTGAGATTTTTTTTGTCCTCCAGCCACATTAGAAAATATTACATAAAGGTTGATGATAACTCCCAGAGTTGCTGAGAAAATGAGCATTTTTATGTCCTACCTTCTAGGTACAATCTGACAATCATTGTGTAAACTGCTCCCTTTGGCTTGGAAACTGTACCTGTGGGCGTTCGTTTTAAAGACCCCCCTCCCCTTTGTGGGGATGAAGACTGAAGTCATTTACTGAAGATGGCTTAGGAAAGAGACTAGAAACAACCTAATGTCCACCAGCGGGGACGCGTTAGGCAAATGACATGCACAGCTCTCTGCAGAGTGTACAGCAGGCACGAACGAAGGTGCTGAGCTCTGTGTGCGAATGTGGACACACGTCACTGATGTATTGCCAAGCAGAAACCATTACAAAACTGTGCTCATTTGTGATTCCACTTGGGTGATGAAATCTGCGTGGAAAAGTAGGGGCGCCTGGGTGGCTCAGTCGGTTGAGCGCCCGACTTCGGCTCGGGTCACGATCTCACAGTTCGCGGGTTCGAGCCCCGCGCGGGGCTCTGTGCTGACCACTCAGAGCCTGGAGCCTGCTTCGGATTCTGTGTGTGTGTGTGTGTGTGTGTGTGTGTGTCTCTGCCTCTCTCCCATTTGTGTTCTCTCTCTCAAAAATAAATAAACATTAAAAAAAACAAAACCAGAAAGTAGTCTGGCCAGGCACAGAAGGACAAATCCTGCATAATTCCACTTAGCATCGCTATAGTCAAATTCACAGAAACAGAAGGTAGAATGGTGGTTGCCGGGGGCTGGGGGAGGAGGGAATGAGCGTTTTTGTTTGACGGGTACAGGGTTTCAGTTTGGGAAGATGAAAAAAGCACCGGAGAGGGATGGTGGGGATGGCTGTACCCCAGCGTGAATGGACTTCCTGCCACTGAACTGTACACGTGAAAATGGTTAAAGGGGTAAATTTTACATTACATATATTTTCCCACAACAAAACATTTTTTTTAAATTTTTTAATGTTTATTTATTTTTGAGATAGAGAGACACAGAGCATGAACAGGGGAGGGGCAGGGAGAGAGGGAGACACAGAATCTGAAACAGGCTCCAGGCTCTGAGCCGTCAGCCCAGAGCCCGACGCGGGGCTCGAACTCACGAACCGTGAGATCGTGACCTGAGCCGAAGTCGGCCGCTTAACCGACTGAGCCACCCAGGCGCCCCAAAACATTTTAAAAAAATGTTTATTTATTTATCTGAGAGAGAGAGAGAGAGAGCGTGCGAGAGCGTGCGTGTGCTCGAGCATTCAAGTGGGGGGGGGGTGGGAAGGGTAGAGACAGAGGGAGAGAGAGAAGCCTAATCAGGCTTGAGCCCAATGCAGGGCTGGATCTCATGAACCGTGAGATCATGACCCAAGGCGAAATCAAGAGTCTTAACCGATGGCCCCACCCAGGTGCCGCCCGCCCCCCCCAAATTTTTTAAGTAGCTGAAAGGATATCTGCCAGAATACCATTGTTATTTTCTGTGTGATTAGTTTTTGTTTTCTTTACAATAAGCAGATATTCTGTGAGCCCATCCTGGACGACCAGCGAGCTCTGGATTCATTGAATACCTCTATTTTTGTTTATATTTTTTGTAAATGTGGTCATGTGGACTTGGAACCTGCTCCCACACCTTCCCTCTTTCTGTTTGCCACAATTTCCCTGAAAAGCAAATATCTCATTCTTGCCCCCCCGCCTTACCACCTCCACCCCCTCCCTAAACTTCCACACAAGAGGGGCTGAGGGGACAGACTTGGCCATAGGTCCAGACACATGGCCCAGTGGAACTTTGGTCTCAGCCCCTGCAGCCTGCTTTTACCCACATGGGCACCAGCACCTGTTGTAGCCACCAGGGGAATTTGTTGGGGAGGGAGAGGAGGACATTTGGGGGTCAGTTCACATAAGTCACAGCAGCTGGTGCCAGCTGGGCACTGGCAGATCCAAGGGGCGGTCCCAAGGACCAGCGCCAAACTCTTTGTCACCGTCCCCCGCCCCACTTTCTGTCCCCACCTCACGCCTCTGCTCTCTCTGCTCCAGAACCAGTGCCTGAGAGACAGACAGCTACTAGCTGACCTTGGTCGCATGTATGTCAATGCTTTCAGGGGGTAGGAGAGACTGTGTCGATCAGTAGGCCTCTGAACTTCTCAAAATGGCAAGGGGCAGATCATCCTCAAAAGGAAACTGAGGCGTGGGACCAGGAAGGGAGAACCACCTAGCCAGTGAACCTGTCCACGCAGTGATTACGTTCCAGAGCCCAGGACTTCTCCACAAGCTCTTCCCTCTGCCTGCAGCACTCTGTCTCCAAACCTTTGCCCGACTAGCTCCTTGTTATTCACCTCTCAGCTTGAAGGCCACTTCTGCAGGCTGTGGTCCCCATGGTGCCTCTCTCTGCCGGGCCACTTGAGATCCCCCCATCCTGAGCCTCAGTTTTATTTTCTCTAGTACACTTACCTTCACCTGAGGGTGTTGTGCTCACTTACTCACCTGCGCGTTTGGAAACATGGAAATGTATTCTCTTACAGGTCTGGAGGCTGCAAGTCCAAGGTCAAGATGTCAGCAGGCTTGGCTTCTCCTGAGGCCTCTCCTGCGGATGGCCATCTTCTCACTGTGTCTTCACGTGTCTTCACTTTCTCTGTGTGCTCACACCTCTTTGTCCAAATTTCCTCTTTGTATAAGGACACAAGTCAGATTGGATTAGAGCCCATCCCAATGGTCTCAGTCTAATCTAATTACCTCTTTAAAGACCCCATCTCCAAATATAGTCACATCCTGAGGTACTGGGAGTTAGGGTTTCAATATACAAATTTTGGGAAGATGCAATTCATCCCATAGCAGTCCTCAAGCAGGGTTCTGGTCTTCTTCCTCCATTGCTGTGGAAGAGAGGACTTGCCTAAAATATTGTCTGGTGCATGATGAGGATTCAAATATATTAGGAGAATAAGAGCAAGAAAGAAAGGGAAGGAAGGAAGGAAAGAAGGGAAGAAGGAAGGGAGGAAAGAAGGAAAGAGGAAGGAAGGAAGGAAGGAAGGAAGGAAGGAAGGAAGGAAGGAATTGAGGGAGGGAGGGAAGGAGGGAGGGAGGGAGGAAGTGGGGGAGGGAGGGGCACTGTGGAGTCAAGGTCTGACGGGTGTGTCCAGCCTGGTGATGGTGCTGTCCCCAGAAATCTCTGAGGCTGAGTGAGGATGAAATGAGCTTGTAATTATAAGAGATGGTGTCCATGCCTCATCATCGGCAAGAGCTCAGGACCGATCGCTAGCTCTGGAGTTGGGGTGGGGAGATTGGACAGATGTTTATGGATACATTCAGATATGGTATCTGCAAGACCAATTACTGCAAAGCTTAGTGGCTTAAAAACCGATATGTTTTTAAGTTTCATAGCTTCTATGGGTCAAGAATCTGCTGGGCCAGGTGTCTCTGACTCAAAATCTCTCACAAGGTTGCAGTCAAGGGGCTGCAGTTTCATCTGAAGGCTCCAAGGGGGGAGGATTTTCTTCTCAGCTCATGCACTGGCTGTCGGTGGGATTCAGTTCTTGATGACTTTGGCTGGAGACCTCCCTCGCCCTTGCCACGTGGACCACAGAACAGCTCACAGCATGGCTTCCCTCAGAGTGAGCAAGTGCCTGGGTGAGAGATGACAGGAGAGGGCAACCCAAGATGGCGGCCATGATTTTTTGTAACCTGATCTTGAAAGTGACATCCATCACTTTTGCTATTCATAGAAGAGAATCTCTAGGCACAGCGCATGCTCAAGGCGAGGAGGGTCCACAAGAGCACGACTTCCAGGAGTCTGGGATCAGCGGGGGCCACTGTAGACCACAAATCCCCTGATGTCACGCTAAGGGGAAAAGCCCAGTTATGTGTCCCCATGACTCAGAAGCCATCCCATGAGCCAGAATTACTGGCAATAACAAAACACTAAAACAGTGTGAATGTCCTCAGGATGTAATAAAGCATACAAAGGTGGTGGCAATCTGTGTAGAGAAGAATAATAATGAAAAAGTTAAAAGGAATTGGGTGTTTGGGTTCGTTGAGAAGCAGACACTAAAATGGGGTTAGATCTATAAGAGATTTCCTGGACAATAAAGAGGAGGGAGCCCAGGAAAGGTGGGAGAGCCTTCAGGCCTGATGTGGACATGACCCCCTGCCAGGGGAGGGGTCCCACATCTCACAGCACTGGACTGGCTTTAGTACCCCTGCCGTGCTCAGCTGCATGCTGGGAACAGCGTGTGGGAAGTGAGATTGCGAGTCATGCATTTTCGTGGCCCCTGGATGAATAGACTAGATCTGCACATATCAGTGTGGATAAATCTTGACGACATAGTGCTGGGCGGGAAAAAAAAAGCCAGTTATCAGAGGATACAAGCTGTATGTCGCCACTTATGTAAAAGTTTCAAACACACAAAGCGATATGATGCATTGGTCACGGGTACATAGTACGTCACAAAAGTATAAAAAGGAAGAAGAGGAAGAATGTGCGCAGAACTCAGACTGGGTCAGGGAGGGAGAATGGGACGGGGCGGGGTTCCCTGGTGGTGATACCTGATCCTAGGGGATGTTGGGAAGAGTCCTTTCCCACGGGAGACGGGATGAAAGAACAAGATTTCCGGATGTCACGCTCTTGTTTGCTTCAACTCAAGTAGGTCAACACCTGCTGACCATTTCCCACTAGGTGTGAGCAGAGCTGCCTCGGATGGCGGGCACGTAGAGGGCACCTCTAGGAAGGAGCTGACAGCTCAAGGACATGGACAGCCATGAAAATTAGCCTGTAAATTACAAGAGGATGACGTGTGCAGCCCCAGAAGCCTGTTCAAAGTACAGAAGGAGAGGCGCCTCAGTGGCTCAGTCGGTTAAGCGTCTGACTCATGCTTAGGTCATGGTCTCACGGTTCGTGAGTTCGAGCCCCGCATCAGGCTCCACCCTGACAGTGCAGAGCCTGTTTGGGAGTCTCTCTCTCTCCCTCTCTCTCTGTTCCTCCCCTGCTGGCACTCTCTCTCTCTCTCTCTCTCTCTCAAAATAAATAAATAAACTTAAAAAGAAAAGTACAGAAGAAGCTGTTAGGTGGTGGTGGGGGGGGGGTCTTGTCTCCCTCTGGGAGGGCAGAGTTAAGGCTGGCTTGGGTTCTGAGGATTGAATAGGAGTTTTCCCAGAGCGGGGGCATTCAGATAATGGCTAGTGTTTCTCTTTGTGTCAGGCACTGTTGTAAGTGACTTGCAGGTTTTAACACTTTTAGTTCTTACTGTGACCTCGTGACGTAGGGACTGTCGTGCCCCTATTTATAGGTAAGGAAGCCAAGGCTCATAAAAATGAAGAAGCTTCTTACACGGGGAGTGAGTTGGGAAGCCAGATTGAATCCTCTACGGGTCAGTTCCAGAGTCTCTGTGCCTAACCATGCCACTTTTCCTGCTTGTGGGATGGTTTGGGTGACTTTTGCTGGGACCAGAATGATCTGGGTCAGGACTATTCCATTTTGCAGTAAACACCACTAAACCACAATACAAGGGCATTATTTTCTCTTTCTCATTATTCTCCTCCAGTTTTTCTCATTTGATTGAAGAGAAAGCCTCAGGGTTTTTTTTTTTCTTTTTTTTAAGTTTACTTATTTATTTTGAGAGAGACAGAGAGAGCGGGGGAGGGGCAGAGAGAGAGAGAGAGAGAGAGAATCCCCAAAAAAGAAATTCTCAAGTTTTTTTAAAAACATGTATTTATTGTTTTTCAGAGAGAGACAGACCGTGAGCCGGGGAGGGACAGAGAGAGAGGGAGACAGTAGAATCGAAAGCAGGCTCCAGCCTCTGAGTGGTCAGTACGGAGCCTGACGCGGGGCTCAAACCCACGAAGCATGAGATCGCGACCTGAGCCGAGGTCGGATGATTAACCACCTGAGCCACCCAGGCATCTGAAAGTCTCAGTTCTGATGCTAGTGTGCCTTGAATCCTCTGGACTACTTCCTAAATCTCCCTGGTGGAGATTAGCACACACACACAGACAAATGGACCGACAGAAAGACAGACAGAAAAAACAGAGGGGTGCCTGGGGTGTGCAGTCCGTTAAGCATCTGTCTCCTGATCCCAGTTCAGGTCATGATCTCACCGGTCGTGGGATCGAGCCTCGTGTTGGGCTCAGTGAGCGAGGAGCCTGCTTGGGATTCTCCCCCTCTCTCTCTGCCCCTCCCCTCCTCGAGTCTCTCTCTCTCTCTCTCAAAATAAGTAAATAAAACTTAAAAAAAAAGGAGAGAGAGAGAGGCAACAAAATATACAATGTTGCTTGTATTTATGATGATCCATTTACAGCTAGAGACTGGATTTACAAAATTTCTTTTTGAAGTAGAAATATTGAAATAGAATAAAATGAGCCGATTTAAATGTGGCCATTAAGTCCATAATAAAGGTTTGCTGCTCATAGCACTGCACTGGTCGTCCTGTGTCCCCTGGGGGGGGGGTATCCTAGTGTCCCCTGTCCTAGTGTCCCCTGTGTGTGTGGGGGGGGGTCCTAGGAGCTCTAACAGAGACAAGTGGCCTCACTAGGAGCCACCTGGAGCCCCTCAGTGGGCTGCTGTCCCACGCATGTTGGAAGCGAGCTTGGACTCCCTTCCCCTCTAACCCACTTTGACCCACTCCTGCGGGTGGGAGGGCTTGTCCCGATGGCTTTCCTCATCCGTCCAGCCTTGGCTTTCCCGGGTCTGCGCGTGTGCTTCTGGTCTCACACTCTTCCAGCCTGCCACTCTTATCCCTGGGGCAGCAACAGGGTTAAAGAACAAACCTTATCTGTTAACCCACCTCGGGGCTCTGCGGTGCTTTGCGCCATTAATAATTTAGTGAGGTGGACTGAATTGGATTGATTCTCCTCCAAATCAATACACAAATGATTATTGTTTCAGGGCAATTCTGAGTGCTTCAGCAAGGCCGAGGGGAGCTTTTTGATTGAAAATTGGAGCGGCACTCATCATTCAAAATTACTGTG
This sequence comes from Panthera onca, assembly GCF_046562875.1. Classification (NCBI taxonomy): domain Eukaryota; kingdom Metazoa; phylum Chordata; class Mammalia; order Carnivora; family Felidae; genus Panthera; species Panthera onca. The sequence continues at coordinate 19,831,478 of NC_138353.1, read as the reverse complement.
GAGAGGGTCATGTAAACCAAGGGGTGACCTGGTGCTAACATTTTTATTGCAATAAAAGTCTTTTTTTTTTTTTTTTGGAGTGGTGCTTTTACGACATACTTACCATCACTGTTCCAGACCTTTAATTTAAAATTACTGCTCAGTACTGAAGGCGAAATGATTTTACTGCCGCTGGTCTATTAAAGTTGTAAGAATCAGCAAGGACTCGGAGAGCGTGGCTGGATGTGCATGGCCGCACCAAGCCCATCACCACGGGTGTGCCTGTAGATGTGGTGTGCCTGAATTTTGCCAGATTATCTTTAGTATTTTTTTTTTCACTCTGGTAGAATATGCATAACACAAAATTTACCATTAAACACAGGTTTTTTTTTTAACGTTTTTTTTTTTTTTTTTTTTTAATTTTTGAGACAGAGAGAGAGCATGAACGGGGGAGGGGCAGAGAGAGAGGGAGACACAGAATCGGAAGCAGGCTCCGGGCTCTGAGCTGTCAGCCCAGAGCCCGATGCGGGGCTTGAACTCGCAGACCGCGAGATCGTGATCTGAGCTGAAGTCGGACGCTTAACCGACTGAGCCACCCAGGCGCCCCTAAACACAGTTTTTTAAAAATGTTTCTTTATTTTTGCAAGAGCATGAGTGGGGGAGGAAGGGGACAGAGGATCTGAAGCGGGCTCTGCGCTGACAGCCCGATCAGGTGCTCGAACTCACCAACCGTGAGATCATAACCTGAGCCACAGTTGGACGCTTAACCAACCGAGCCACCCAGGCGCCCCACGAAACTCACCATTGGAACCACTTGCAACGTGTGGTTTCAGTGGCATTCAGGACACACTGTTGTGCAGCCTTCACGACTACCCATCGCCTGAAAAGGAAATTCTCGTACCCGTTAAACAGTAACCCCCCCATCTTCCCCCCCACTGCCCCCACCCCAGCCCCTGGCAGCCACCATTCGACCTCCTGTCTCTACGAATCTGACTATTCTAGGCACCTCCTGTAAGTGGGATCATGCTGTGTCTGTCCTTTTACGACCGGTTACTTCGCTTAACACAATGTCCTCACGGTTCATCCCTGCTGTGGCACGCGTGCGAATGTCCTTCCTTTTTAAGGCTGACTGATATTCCGTTGTGAGGATACACCGGGTTGTGCGTCTCCGGGGCTCTGTCAACGGACGCTTGCGTTGCCTCCACCCTTGGGTCACTGCGCATAACGCTGCTGTAAACATGAGCGGGCGAGTATCTCCTGGAACTCCTGCTTTCAGTTCTTCCGGGTGCAGACTCAAGAGTGGAATTGCTGGGTCCTTACATTCCCATGAGCAGCGTGCATGGGTTCTAATGCCTAGTTATTTTCCTTCCTTCCTTTCTTCCCTCCCTCCTTCCTTCCTTCCTTCGTTCCTCCCTTCCTTCGCTCTCTCTCTCTCCCTTCCTTCCTGGCTTTCCTTCTCTCTCTCTTTCTTTCCTTCTTTCTTTCTTCCTCATAATAGCCATCCTAATGGATGCAAAGTGGTATCTCATTGTGGTTTTTGATATTTTTAGTATTTTAAAATCAAATAAACCATAACTCTCTTTCTCTAAAGCTATTTTTTTCCTTTTACCTCCTTTCTTGTCCTCCCGTCACCCTATTCCAAAAGTTGTACATTAGCTGCCATTCGGAAGTCCCTCAGACACAGGTTTCATGCTACTTTCTACATGACATTGTAGATTGTAAATGGCTATTTTAAAATGTCATTTGAGAGGTGCCCGGGTGGCTCATTTGGTTGAGCATCCGACTCTTGATTTAGGCTCAGGTCATGGTCTCACGGTCGTGGGATCCAGTCCTGTGTTGGGCTCTGCTCTGAGCGTGGAGCCTCCTTGGGATACTCTCTCTCTCTCTCTCTCTCTCTCTCTGCTCCTCCCCCATTCTCTCTCTCTCAAAATAAACTTGAAAAAATAAAATCAAATGTCATTTGAGCAACTTGGATTTTAATGTGTATGGGACAAAAATACCCATTTAGGAGACACTGTCCTGTGAGGCTCCTCTGGGGTCCCAGAAGGGGTCTTAGAAATCGCCCAAGGACAGTTTCTGTTCAAGAAGAGACTGACTCAAATATAGACACAACCGTCTTATCACCTGAGTGAGGAGCTGGCCTGGGGAGCTTGAGTGCTTTTCTCCAGGGGAGACCGGAAGCCTGGCGGCCAGTCAGCAGGTCCACATGGTGGAGGGGCTGCGCACAGGGCGAGAACCTCTCTCCAAATGCTCTCTGGCGCTGCGTCTTGGCTGTCCTCCTGGCAGGTTGAAGGAAGAGTAGAAACTAGCTCTGGGGCAAAGTGGACATGCTCCGAGGCCAGGACAAGTCGGGTGGAGGTAGGGGTGCTTGGAGAGGCTGATTCACAGGATCATGAACCTCAGGTTAAAAAGTCTGAGGCCTGTGCTGGAGCGTTTTCTGCAGGGGGCATGATCCACTTTGCATGATAAAAATGTGAGCTGTTGATTGGGAGTCAGGGGACCACGTAGGAGGCTTCTGCAGAGATCTTAGAGAGAGGAGATGGTGGCTGGGACCAGGAAGGAGCCGTGGTGATGGAGAGAAGTGGCAGACGTGAGACACGAGGTAGGGACTAGCTATCCAGACTCATTGATGGATTGGTGTGGAGGGACTGGGGTAGGGATCATTGACTCCGTAAATGATGTGACCGTGAGCTGAGCAGGGCCCAAGGGGAAGGTGCTGACTGTAGAGTGAGAAGTGTCTGGTTGAGAGTGCAGTTTGGACAAAGAAGCGTTTTCCCTTCTGGAAGGCACCTGCAGGAAGACTGGACTAGGTGGTCATAAGACTGTTTTAGTTTTACTCGCCAAAGTCACATTTGGCCTTTGATCCCCAAGTAAATTCTAACTGTCTGAAGTCAAGAAAGACAATGACCATCCGACCTGGCAACCAGTTGGAAAAGAGCGGGCTTGAATTTGCATCTGCTGGTAAGTGATGGAGGACGACATGGGACTCTCCCGCAGCGGTGGCTGCCTCCTCGTCCCGCAGAGGCCCTGGGGCATGTGGCTGAATGAGCATCGGCGGTGACCCCTTTGTTCTGGGCAGGGGTTTATGTGACACAACTCCGTGCCCCTTCCCCCTCCTCACTCCGGGAATAGATGGCTGAAGGCCTCAGTGGCCCACAGTCCACGTCTCATGAAACACATGTGCGTGACAGCAGCTTTGCTTCCTCCTGACTAGGAAGGCCAGCTTCCCGCCAGGAGGACCCTGAGCCCCCGCCTGCGCCCCTCCATCCGGGGCCTCCCTCATCTGCCCCAGCCGGGGTGCAAGTTCTTGGGGGGGTCTATTGCTGCCATCACCATCTTTCCAACACTAAATTCTCGATTAGTTGGAAGATTTGGGGTTGTGATAGACAGAAAGCCCCTGGTTACAACTAACTGATGCTGGGGCTGATGCAGGATATCTGTCAACAAGTTACAGGATCTTTGAGCCAGGGTGTTGAGTCCTACAACAGAGACTGGACTGCCAGGAGCCATTTCAGAAGTGCTTACATGGGTTCCCGGAGAGGACTGGGCCAGGGCTACATTGGGGAACCCTAGCGAGGCCTCTGCCCTGGGTGCAGCCTCTGGAGGGCACTAAACTGGAAATGGCGTGTCAGGTAGCTAAGATCTCAATATGGGTAAGGAGCAGCTTTGTGCCAAAAATTTCGTTAATCAAGATAAACCATGTCTTTAAAAGTTTTTTTTTTTTTTCCAAAAAATAAACGCAGGGGCGCCTGGGTGGCTCAGTCGGCTGAACAACTGACTCTTGATTTGGGCTCAGGTCATGACCCCAGGGTCATGGGATCAAACGCCCGGTTGGGCTCTGTGCTGAGGGTGGAGCCTACTTGGGATTCTCTCTCTCCCTCTGCCCCTTTCTCTCCCCCCCCCCCACTCTCTCTTTAAAATAAAAAAAATTTTTTTTAATGCAAAAAAATCTATGACGAACAAAACATCAACAGCTTAAATGCAGAGACGTGGTGGTTTTTTGTGATCCTGCACTCTTGTGCAATGGACGCCGTTTCCAACCAGCCCAAAGTTCCCAGGTAGCTGTGCTGTCCCCTGCTATGTGGCTTTATGAGGGTTGATAATGGGGTGTGGACAGATTGGGCAGCTTGGGACTTTCTATGTAGTCATGTTTTGTGATTGTAGAGCTTTTATTAACCTTTCCACTCAGTTTAAAAGATGGGAGCATATTTTGATACATGTATACATTTTGATAAATGTATACAAGGACTCACATTTTTCCTTTTGCCTCGGGCTCCAATAGGACTCCCCATGGCCTTGGTCTCAACCCTGGATTCTTTTCACGGCTTGGAAAACATGCATCTAGAAAGCAATCCTCAAGTGGAAACAAAACTTTGGACCCTTCTTGTCAGTTCTCCAATTCTGTTGAATATTTTTGCCATGCATAAATGCCCATTACATGAGAAGTCAGCAGTCTGGGGAAATCGTGAAACCAAATTATCAGTAGGCTAGTGCTCTTTACCATAAATGAGTCATTTATCTCGTTATTTGATTCTTAAATCGTTTACTCTGTCTCTCAAGAAGTCTGCTTTGGAAAAATCACCAAAGGAATTAGAAGAGAGAAAACACACACACACACACACACACACACACACACACACACACACAGTTGACCTGCACAGTGAAAGTGGGTCTACAACTTTCACTAATACAGTATCAGTTTCTCTTTACCTTCTCTCCAAAAAAAGGAGAATATCAGGAGGAGTGGTGGTAATTGAAGAGGGGTCCTGAACCTCAGCTCAGGGCAGGCATGGAGCCCCATACCAAACCTCCATGTCAGGACCTCTGATTTCACATTAGTCTCAAGAAAGGGTGGCTGACCCTGCCTGACCGTAAATGGCCTCCTCCACTCTTCTCCCTGTCTCTCCCGGGTTTCTGCCTCTTCGGGACCAGCCCGTTGGTTGACACCACTCCCAGCCCCAAGCCTGAGAAGCAAGCCTCCTTTCCATTCCCCAGGGCCTTGACCGGCTGATTAGGTGGTCTCGGGGTCCCCGGAAGGAAGGGGTGGTTTTCCAGAGGCCTGCTTGCTAGATGTTCCGCAGTATCTCTTCCCATGCCTTGCTCTGCCCGGAAGGATTCATTGTAGGGACATGCCAGGGCCAGGTGGGCTATAGCAAACGAGGTGGCAGGTCAGAGGGGCAGGAACAGGGATACCTCACCGGGCAGACGGGCCTTAGCCCTGCGCCACCTCGCGCGGTCCTGCCCTCAGGTGCCCTCCCCTCCCCTGCAAGCGGCCCCGCGGGCTCCGGGAGGGACCAGTTCGTGGGCCCCAAGAGCCGGCCAGGCCAGAGCCGACGGGGCCCTGGCTCGAGGGCGGGGGGCGCCGACTGGCCGGGGCGGCCGCGCGGAGCTGTCCAGCACCGAGGCGGGGCGCGCGCCCCCGGCCCGCCCCGCCGCCTCCCCCGCCCGGCCAGCGCCACTGCGGCTCGGCGGGCGCGTCACGTGGCTGGCGCGGCGCGGCCTCCGGGCTCGGAGCGGGCGAGGGGCCGGCCGCGAGGACCCACAGACCCACGGACGCACCAGCGACGGCACCCGGCCGCGTGGGCCGGGGGCGCCGGGGCCGGGTGGGCTGCGCGCCGCGGGGCATGGGCGCGCCGGGGGCCCCCGGGCACAGGCCGGCGGCGGCGCGGCGCCGGGGGCGCGGGGGCAGCGGCGGGCGGGGGTCCTCCCTGGCGGCCGCCGCTGAGCCCCCGCGGGGCCCGTGACGCCGCGGCCGATGTGGCCCCGCGCGCGCTGCGGGCCTGCACCGCCGCCTCACAAAGACGCTGCCGGAGCCGGAGCCGCCGCCCGCACCCGGCCGGCAGCCGCCGCGGGAGCCCGAGCCGGAGCCGGAGCCGCAGCCGGAGCCGGAGCCGCAGCCGGGGGGGCAGGAGGCGGCGCCCGCGGGCGGCCGGCCCCGGCATGGAGAAGCGGACGACCGCGGGGCCGGAGGGGGCGCCGGGCGCCCGGGCACAGCTCGCCGTCGTCTGCCTGGGTGAGTGGGCCGCGCAGGCCGGGTGGGTCCGCGCCCCCGCCTCGCAGCTCCGCGCCGCGCCCTGGGCGACCCCGGCCCGCGCCGCTCCCCCGGGCTCCGGCCGGGGCTTCCCGGACGCGCCCTGCGCGAGCAGACGGCCCCCTGGATCCCCGGCCTGCTGGGGTGTCAGGCCTGGGTGGGGGGCGACTCTGGCATCCGAAGCCCGGCTCCCGCCCGGCTCGGAACAGCGCGCGGATCCCGGGGCGCGGGGCGCCCGGGTGGTGCGGGCGGCCGGGGTTGGCAGGCAGCGGCTTTCCGCCCGGCCTGCCGGGGCTGGGGCCTCCGGAGCTGCGGACAAAGGCGAGGCGGGCGGGTCTGCGGCCGGTAGTCCCCAGAAGAAGGAACTGTTTCCTGCCGGGACTTGAGGCGGGGGCGGGTGCTAGCGGGAGCCGCGTTGAGGATGCCGGCGGGAGGCAGCTGGGAGAGTGACTCCTGTCTTCCCTTTGTGTCTCTTAGACCCAGCGGGGCAGGCCTGTTCAGCCCGAGTGGTGTGTCTGGGGAGGACCCGGGGACCTGTCCAGGCCTGGCACCTGAGGGGGGCGGGGAGGGACTCCTGCCCTGTCCGGGAGTTTTTCTGTCCACCTTTCCACCGCCCTGTGTGGGGGAGAGGGAAAGAAAGGAGTTAAATCCTCAACCCACATGGCTCCTTTATTTACCATGAGGAGGAGGAAGGCCATTATCTGAGCTTGGGGTCATCAGGGGACACCCTATGGTGTCACTAGTGAAGATTCTGTAAGCCCCGTAGGTTTGCTGAAGCTACTGAAATGACATAGTAAAAAAGAAACCTGTCAGCGTTCAGCTGCACCCTCCTCTGCCCTTCAATAATCAGGGAGCTCTGAGTCTTCTGGAAGGCCCCTTGCCTCAGCTGTGTGAATGGCTAAGGGCTGGGACCCCACCCCTCCAAAGCGCCCACTCCCCAGTCTGTTAGTACCATGTGCTCTCTGGACTCTGAGCTGCTGGGTGCTGGGCTTCCCCCAGGGGGCCCTCCCTGCCCAGATGTGGCATGGGCTCTGCCTAGCAGAGCCTGGGTGTTTTCAGAGGGGGCATCTATCTGCCCCTGCTTCCTCACCAGTTGGGGGCTGACCTGGGCAGAGATGCTCTCTGCCTCCCTTGGCATCCTTGATGTTGGGGGAAGGGGGCATCCTGAACCCCGGGAAGCTGAGTTTGCCCATATTCCCCTCTTGGTCCTATAACCCCCTTGCAGGAAAGCAGTAGGTGAAAGCAAAGGACCAAGGCCATGCAGGTGGATACTTGAGGGGGTAGGTGGCAGATTTCTTTGCCTCTCTTCTCAAGGTCAGCATGGCACAGTGAGTGGACCTTGAATCCTGCTAACTGTGCATCCCTATAAAATGTGGTAATCAGAACTGCTTCTTCCTGCCCTGACTGCTGGTAGACCCCGTGGCTGGCAAGGCCCCTCAGAGGGAGGAAGCCCTTCCAAGTGGTAGGGGCCCCCTTGCAGGCAGAGCCCTTATCCAGGCTGAACCAGGGTGGTCCAGGCATGAATTCCCAAGCTGGACAGGGGAGACAGAAATACACCCCATCCTACAGGAGTTAGAATTCCCAGGCCTGGGGAGCAGCCAGAGTGCAGCCAACCTTGAACCCCACTCTCTTTGGCTGTGGGAGTGGGGGGTGGGTCCTGAGACCCTCTGTGGCCCTCCCCTCTGCCCATCTGGCAGGACCGGGTGGGAGTAGAAGTCTCTGTGGCAGCAGCACTCTGGGCCTTGCCCTGCGAGATGAAGAGAACCAGCCAGGGGTTTGGCCGTGTTGTCCTGTGCCCATCAAGGGCTGCTGTTGGCTCAGTGCAGGTGTCTGGGTCCCCAAGAGTCACTGCTCCCTACTGACTCCTCCCTGTATTTCCCACAGTGAACATCGTCCTCACTGGGCGGCTCAGCAGCGCAGTCCCTGCCTTAGGTGAGTAAGATGCTTCTCTCTTTCTTCCCTTCCTCCCTGTCCTTCTGGTTTAGTGACCTCTGAGGACAGGCCTTCAGGGCCTGTCCACCCCTGAGGTCAGCTGGCCTCTTTCAGCTTCAGTCCTTGTGCATTTTTTCTGCATCACAAAGGAGCCGTTTGGCCCTGGGCAAGCTTACACCTCCTTGACTCTCAGTTTCTCTTTTTAAAATGGATGCGATAATAGGATCTACCTCAGAGCCTGCTTATTAGGGTCAATGGGCAAATGAGGCAAGGTGCTCAGCATGGCAATGACACATGGTGGCTTAATGCCACTAGCAAACTGTCACAGGTCCAGTAGAATCGACAGATTGTGCTTCCTGTAGACTGTGGGGTTCCCTGAGGCCACAAGTCACCATGAGATGCTTGCCTGTTTTAAAATTATACCTGGGATTGAATTTATAAAGGTATGAATGGGTGATGGCACAGAGAGGCCAATGCCATTGACAGACAAGTTTGTTACCTATGTGTCTTGAGAGGGGGGAAGTCAAGGCAGGGAAGGGGAAACAACTCAGAATGGGCTAGTTTGAATGACTCTGGCAGGCTTGAGGCTACAGGGGTGGGGTGCAGTTGCTGGGTACCTGGTGCCAGGATCACCCAGAGCCGGGAAAATACTGACTTGGTTGTGAGTTAGAAAAGTAGGTGGCTCAGCCTGGGTTCAGCTGGTCTGTCTGGGCAAGACCAGCTTCAGGCCAGCTGGTGTGCAGGAGAGAGATGAACACTTTGGCTGATGTTTTGGCCCTGGGATCGGTGGTTGCCAAGTAGACCTACCGAACCCAAGACACATGGTCAGAACTGCTCCTCCCTGCCTCCTCCTGTCTGTGGGTCCAGCCATCCACGGGCCATCTTTGTGCTCTGGCCCAATGCCAGGGCCAGCAAAGACTGTCAGGAGCAGGAGGGGAGACTGAGGCCATCAGGGTGTTTGCTCTTTGCTGAGGGGCTGCTGCGGGGAAGCCCAGGCCCTCAGGGCCCTGGGGCCACCAGGGGGGCATCTGAGGAGGGCCTTAGGGAGCTGGGGAGAATGTGTGGTCTCCAACGTGGGGGGTCGGTGACTCATTTGCTGTCTGCAGGGCTGCATAGTGGTTTGGAGGCACCTGGGACTTCTCGTTCTGCTCAGTGCTTCGTAGCAGAAAGCAACTGAGGCTGGCTCAGGGAGAGGGATTTCTGCTGGCCAGGGTCACTGGGATGGGGAGGCCCAGGGCCCACAGAGGCTGCTTTCAGAGGCCCATCTCTCAGATGTGGCTCCGCAGGCTCCCTCCTGGTTCCCCCTGCACATCATCTCCTGCTCCCTGCTGTCTGGCCTCCTCTGCTGACACAGCTGGCCTGGGGCCCTGCCTTACTCAGCACCGAGCCAGCCCCAGTGCTGCCTGGTGTCCTGGCCCTCACCGCTAACTGCCCAGTCTCCCCATCCCAATTTTCCAGAGGAGGCTGACTGGCCCTGCCGGGGTCAGGGGTCTATGACCACGGTAGAGAGTGGGAGGGAGGGGGGGAGGGGGGCCGGGTCTTACAGACTGTGAGCCCCAGGTGAGGCCTTCTGCTGCTATGGTGGGTGGGCCTGTGACCTCCAACACATCTGCCACATGCCCGTGCCCCAGGTTTAGAACAGTGTTGCTATAGGGACAAGGTTCCCTCGTAGTGCCAGGGAGACAAAGACAGCCATCCAGGTCTGCACATTTGGTTGTTTTTAGCCAGGGTCCACATTGTTCTCAGCAGGCCCTCATTCCCCAGTTTCAGGGGCTGCGGTTCGCATCAGGGCGCCTATGCGTGGCGCCCTGGGAGCCTGACTGCGTGGCGGCCTAGGTGGCCACAGGTGGCAGTCTGGGGCCCTAGCTCTCCTGGAGTCTAGCTCTGTCCCGCTAGCATTGCTAAGAGCATTGGAGAGCAGCTTCTGGCTGCCTGAGGTGACCACCCAGACACCCCTGAGGGCCCAGCTGGACTTCCTGGAAACCTCACGGGTGTTGGCCTCTCAGCCCCTGTCCTGCCGCAGGTCGTCACCTCCCGCACCCCGGACTCTGGGCTAGGCCGTGTGGCTGCCGTGGCGCCAGCTTCCTGACCTGGACAGCATGTCCGGGCTGCCTTCCACTCCCCTGGCAGCTTCCCCGAGCACCGGGGTGGGGCCCCCAGCTCTCTGCTGTGCAGTTAGAGCAGGCAGGTTGTCTGGAGTATTGATTGCCTCTGGAAACCAGATCCGCAAATTGTGCTCTATCGGGCCTTGCTCATGCTTCCTCAAGAGCATTTCATGACTCTTTGGACCAGGAAAGAAGGACGCTCGCTGGTCTGAAAGTGCTCATTCATCCCTTGCCCCCCTGAGCAGGGCCACCCGGGCCTGAGGGCCGAGCGGTCTTCTGCTGGAGTGAACATGGGTCACCTCCATTTAAAGCTCAGACAGGCCTCTCTGCCCCCTGACACCGCACACCCTCTATCCTGCAAACGTACGGTCCTCCTAGCACCTGTCACTACCTGCCCATCATCACACACTCTGTGGTATCCTCACCCCCCCGCAGGGCGTACCCCCACTCACCGCATCACATGAACATCTGCCTAGAGGCTGCCACTTTCCTAGAATTTCCTGACTACCTCTGAGACAAGCAGCACCCATGGGCTCCATTTTACTGATGGACAAGGTGAGGCCTAGGGTTGAATGGAGTGCCTGGCAATGTGGGCCCTGGAACTGGATTTGTGAGGCCTTTCCCCCACCTGTGCCTGGGTCCCGGGGTGACTTGTTGGGGTGGGAGTGAGGCTGCCATCATGCAGAGGCCTGGAGTTGGTTGTCTGAGCTGGTGGCAGCCTCCAGGCTCACGGCCAAGCAGCGTCCAGTCAGGAGGCCCTGACCAGAGCTCACAGCTCCCTCTCTCTGGCTCCACGTTCACTGTGAGTGGGCCAGGCTGATGGCTGCAGAGGACATGAGCTCTGTGCCCCCACTTTGGAGAAGAGCAAACCGAGTGCTTTCGCTGCCGCCTAGGTGGGAATTTCTGGGCAGCCTTGGGGAGTGCTCAGGGGTAAGGCTGTGTGGGGGACATGCTGTCAGGGGCTTTGTTGAGAGGTAGGGCTGGGCTGGCTGCTGCCTCGTCACCTGCTCCTGACTTGACTGGTGGTTCCAGAGACAGGCTGCCTGACTCTGGAAAGGAGGATAGACGTAGGTCAGGAAGAAGATTCTGGCTGAGGCAGGTGATGCCTGTAGAAGATGCACTGGCCTGGCTTTCTGCAACCACTGTGGGTGAGGACCCTGGCCTGAGTGTTTTGTCCCTGAGGAAGGCCTCCAGGCCAGGGTAGGTACAGACTAGGCCCTGCTTTGCTCCAGGCCCTGTCCCAGGGGCTGAGGGTCAAGGCAACAAAGGGTGGTTCCCACCCTGGCTGACGGAGTCTCCTGACTTCTCGTTAATCATGTCCTTTAGAGATTTGAGCCAGCCATACTAGGCTCTCCCTGCCTGTGAATCTCTTGTCCAGCACCATCCAGGAGGAGAAGCTTCTTCTGGTTTCATAGCCTCACACCTCCCAGGCCCCCTGGTCAGCACCCAGGGTCTCGGGGGCGGGGGGGGGGGGGGCTCATCTGTCAGAGGGAAGGGGCCCTTGTCCTTCCCCTCCTGGGTGCTCTACCTATTAATCTACCTATTAAGCAGGTGCAATAATGCTCCTGCTTAATAGGTAAGAAATCTGAGGGTCAGGAAGGCTGGCCTTCTGGGCCACAGGTGAGTGCCAAGCAGAGAGGTCTGGCTGGTGCCTTGGTGACCAGGGACTATTGGGGCTCTGATGGCAGCCCAAGGGTGCCCAGCCGTGTTTTAGGGTTAAGTGTGGTGTTTCTCTTCTAGTCCTTTGATGCTTTTGTGAGCTGTCTGTGGGGGTTTCCACTTCCCTGTTAGTCAGAGTATCAGATGACCTGGACCTCCAGGTCACAGTCCTATGAGCACGGGAGGCGGCTGGAGGCTTCCACTCTCCTTTCTGCAGCCGTGCAGTTTGGGGTCCCAAAGAGTCTTGTTAAGAGCCAGCAGAGAGACCCTGGTTTCTAGGGCGACAGTGGAAGGTGCCAGGCAGTGGGAGAGTGAGGAGGTGGTGTTACTGACCTCAGTTTCTCCATCTGTATAATGGGCCCTGCCTTTGCCACAGGTTTTTGTGAGGATCAGATGAGGTGGTGTGGTGGAGGGCTGCAGGGGCTGGGAGGGGTGGGTGTGGCCAAGTGCAGGGACCTTGCCTGACACCGGGGTCAGCTCTTCAGTCTTCAGGCTAGGCAGGCTCAGCTGGAAGCAGAGGCATGGATAATGAAGAGGGTGAAGTGAGGCTGGCAGGGCTGGGCGTGGTGACACTGCTTCATCATACTGGCTGGAATGATAACCCGCACTTGTCCCTGGTGTGTGGGTTCCCGGATGGCAGTGAGAGGCCGATCCTACCAGGGGACCAGGGTCGAGTCTGACTCCGCCACCTACTGCTGTGTGGCCACAGGAAGGTCACTTATCCTCTCTGAGCCTGTCTCCTTGTCCGGTTATGACATCTACCTCCAGTGGCTTCCCACTTACGCTCAGGATGAAACCCCAGTGCCACACAAGGTGGGAGCAGACTCAGCCTGTGTTTCCAGCCACATCTGGACACTGGCCTCCCTGCAGGCCTGTGTTATGATCTTTACTCCACCCAGAGATCAGCATGTCTGTTCTCCCGGCAGCCTCCATGGGGCAGGGCTTTTGACTGTCTTACTCAGCACACCTAGTACTTGTGCCGGGCACTTAGTAGCTACTCAGTAAATATGTGCTGGGTGAGCAAAGCCCCTCCCTTCCCAGGGCTGAGGCCTGTATTTATACCTGTACCAGGGAGGGCAGGCAGGGAACCACAGCAGGACTGTCCACGCAGGCTGCACCCCGGAGGTGCCAAGGGGACTGCCGGTGGGTTCATTCACAGTCCTGCCGGGAGTGGGGAATGAGACCTACACTCTGGTGCACGGGGCAGGGTTGGGAGCTGAGGCTGCCCCGAGTCCTTGTGGGTCCTTGGCCCTCCATACGGAATTCCAATGAAGTCTTGAGGTTGGCCTTGCCCTGGCCATGGCTACCCTCATCTGACTTGATCCCACCCTGGGGCAGGCCTGTGCTCAAGCCACGGGGGGGATCAAGTGGGCCTCCCACCTCACCTCCCACCCAAACGGGAGGCCAGCACTTCTCAGCCCCTTCTCCCGACAGCTGCCTGCAGCGGAAAGCTGGAACAGCACACGGAACGGCGCGGTGTCATCTACAGCCCAGCCTGGCCCCTCAACTACCCGCCGGGCACCAACTGCAGCTGGTACATCCAGGGTGACCGTGGGGATATGATCACCATCAGGTAAGGGGACCTAGGGCATCAGAGGGAGACTCCGTGGGCCTTACACAGGCTGAGTGAGTGTGTATGTGAAAGAGTGTGTGGGTGTGTGACGGTACATGCACGTGAGTGCATGTATGAACAGGTGTAGAGGGCATGTATGAGAGCACGTGTGAATGCGTGCATGTGAGTGAGCACATGTATGAACAGGTACAGAGGGCAGCTGTGAGCAGATATGTGTGTAAGTTCATGTGTGTGGGTGCGTGTGAGCATGTGAGCGTGCCCCGGGCTCTGTGGGTCCCTGCAGCTGGTTGCCTCTCCTGCTGGACTTCTGCGAGAGCCTCTCTCATGAGGAGTGGGGGCTGTCAATCACCTCAGCCCGGCCAGGGAGAGAAGCCCTGGGGACTGGTTGGCGTGGTCCAGCTGTCCCTGAGGTGGCAGAAGTGTCCTGCAGGTGGCTTGAGGCCAGGCTGGCATGGAGCCTAGAGCAGGGTTTTTCCCCCGGGGTCTGGGGGCAGTCTCGGCAGGAGAGGGAGCCAGGCAGGAGCCCGGTGCTGTAGCTGCAGGGATGTGCAGAGGGTGCTGGGATGAGGTGGCTAGACAGTGGAACTGAGGCTGGAACCCCTGGCCTGGGGTGGCCATGGGGTGTCTGGCTGAGGTGTCACTCTCCTACATGACAAAGCCCAGCAGGCCCGGGTACTCCCTAGCTCCAAAGCACAGGGATGTGATGCACACGATGGGGGTCTCTCCTGGTGGTCCTGCCAGTTTCCCTGTGGCCGCAGGGCCGTGGCTCTCAGGCACTCTTTCTTCAAAGACTCCACCCTTACTGGCCACTTCTAGGGTACTCCCTGGCCCTGTGGCCTGCCTGCCCTACAGCCTGGGTGGGAGGCCAGCTCCAGCATTTCTCCCCAGGAGACAAGCTGTCACCCAGATGTAGGCTAGGCCAGCCCTGTGTGCATGTGCCCCCTCACTGGATAAGCCTGTGAGTTTGTGCTAGGTCTGTCCCAGCAGACCCAGTGTGGGAGGGATCTGGACTCTTGGGTCTTGCCCTTGAAGAGACAGTGTCAGGGGAAGGAACTGACTCCCCCTCCACTTTGGCTTTGGGGTGGGCACTGTGTGTGCGGATGGAGGGCAGAAAGGTGAGGCCCTCCCAGAGCCTCAATGGGGATGTCCACGGTTGTTCTGATTCTTCATGCAGCCACCCTCAGGCCCCTGGATGGTGGCTGGGGTCCCACTAAGAGGCCCGGCATGAAGGAGTAGAGGGACCAGTGTGGCTGGCCACCCTTGCCGTAAGCTCAGGTCTGTGGGCTCCCTGCCTGCCCGCCCACACCCGTGGTCCTTCTTCCTCTCTGCCTGGCAGCTTCCGCAACTTTGACGTGGAGGAGTCCCACCAGTGCTCCCTGGACTGGCTCATGCTGGGCCCAGCAGCCCCGCCCCGCCAGGAGGCCTTCCGGCTCTGTGGCTCTGCCATCCCGCCTGCCTTCATCTCTGCCCGGGACCACGTGTGGATCTTCTTCCACTCTGACGCCTCCAGCTCCGGCCAGGCCCAGGGCTTCCGTCTCTCGTACATCCGAGGTGATGCTGGCGGCACGGTGGGGCAGGGCACCACAGAGCCCGAGGGCTCCGAGGGCCCAGGCAGTGCCCTCTCTTGGCCCACTCCCTGCAGGGTCTTCCCCTCGAGTTCCCTGACCCCACTTCCTAGACTTGGCTAGAGTGAGTGGCTCACCCCTCACCCTTCGGTCAAGTCAGGGATGAGCCCACTCTGGCATTTGAGGGGTCTCTGCACCTCGGGTGGCCATGGAGAGGCCCTGCCACCCCAGGACAGGGGAACCACCGTACCTGCTCCTGGCCCCCGGTCCCACGCTGGAGCGAGGCTCTGCTCTCCCCTGACTGCCCCCTTCCCCCATGCTCTTCACCCCACAGGGAAGCTGGGCCAGGCGTCCTGCCAGGCAGACGAGTTCCGCTGTGATAACGGCAAGTGCCTGCCCGGGCCGTGGCAATGCAACACTGTGGACGAGTGTGGCGACGGCTCTGACGAGGGCAACTGCTCGGCACCTGCCTCTGAGCCACCCGGCAGCCTGTGCCCGGGGGGCACCTTCCCCTGCAGCGGGGCGCGCTCCACGCGCTGCCTGCCGGCCGAGCGGCGCTGTGATGGCACGCAGGACTGCGGGGACGGCTCCGACGAGGCCGGCTGCCCCGACCTGGCGTGTGGCCGGCGGCTGGGCAGCTTCTACGGCTCCTTCGCCTCCCCGGACCTGTTTGGCGCAGCCCGTGGGCCCTCGGACCTTCACTGCACGTGGCTGGTGGACACGCAGGACCCGCGGCGCGTGCTGCTGCAGCTGGAACTGCGGCTGGGCTACGACGACTACGTGCAGGTGTACGAGGGCCTGGGCGAGCGCGGGGACCGCCTGCTGCAGACGCTGTCCTACCGCAGCAACCACCGGCCCGTGAGCCTGGAGGCTGCCCAGGGCCGCCTCACCGTGGCCTACCACGCCCGCGCCCGCAGCGCCGGCCACGGCTTCAACGCCACCTATCAGGTGAAGGGCTACTGCCTCCCGTGGGAGCAGCCGTGTGGGAGCAGCAGTGAGGGGGCCGCGGGGGACGCGGGCGAGCAGGGCTGCTTCTCGGAGCCGCAGCGCTGCGACGGCTGGTGGCACTGTGCCAGCGGCCGCGACGAGCAGGGCTGCCCCGCCTGCCCGCCCGACCAGTACCCCTGCGAGGGCGGCAGCGGCCTGTGCTACGCGCCCGCCGACCGTTGCAACAACCAGAAGAGCTGCCCCGACGGCGCCGACGAGAAGAACTGCTTCTCCTGCCAGCCCGGCACCTTCCACTGCGGCACCAACCTGTGCATCTTCGAGACGTGGCGCTGTGACGGCCAGGAGGACTGCCAGGACGGCAGCGACGAGCACGGCTGTCTGGCGGCGGTGCCGCGGAAGGTCATCACCGCCGCCCTCATCGGCAGCCTGGTGTGCGGCCTGCTGCTGGTCATCGCGCTGGGCTGCGCCTTCAAACTCTACTCGCTGCGCACGCAGGAGTACAGGTGGGCGGGGCCGCGCCGCCGCAGTGGGGAGGGGCGGGGCTCCCTGCTCCGCGCTCCACCGCGAGGACTGCATCCCCCGGCTCGGGCCGCGGCTGGTGGACTTCTGTGCGTCCTGGGAGGTCAGAGTGGAGGGCTGGGGACCCCGTGTATGTCGGAGGGAGAGTGCGGTCGTGGCCAGCCCCGCCATGCTGCCCTCCTGCCCGCGACTTTCAGGGCCTTCGAGACCCAGATGACGCGCCTGGAGGCTGAGTTTGTGCGGCGGGAGGCACCCCCGTCCTATGGGCAGCTCATCGCCCAGGGCCTCATTCCGCCCGTGGAGGACTTTCCCGTCTACAGTGCGTCCCAGGTGAGCGCCAGAGGGTGAGATCCCGCCCCGGGCGGGGCTCCTGCTTGGACCTCAGAGAACGCCCAGACCGGGAGACTTAGGGGCCAGGTCGGACACTGCATGGCCCAGGGGTCGAGGGAGGCGGAAGGTGAGGCCGGGTCAGGGTGATGTGGGGGGTCACCACGGACGGCCACGTTGGGGAGAACGAGTTGGTCTCTTGGGGTCGTGCTGACCTCTGCCCTCTCAGCCACCGCCCCACCCTCCAGGCCTCGGTGCTACAGAACCTTCGCACAGCCATGCGGAGACAGATGCGCAGGCACGCCTCCCGCCGAGGGCCCTCCCGCCGCCGCCTCGGCCGCCTCTGGAACCGGCTCTTTCACCGGCCGCGGGCACCGCGGGGACAGATCCCACTGCTGACCGCTGCGCGCACCTCACAGACGGTGCTGGGGGACGGGCTCCTCCAGCCTGCACCGGGGACCACCCCAGATCCCCCAGCACCCCTCACGGACACAGGCAGCCCTGTGGTGGCTGGGGATGGGCCCCCCAGTGTCCCAGGCCATGCAACAGAGGCGGGATCTGCTGTGCCGCCCCCCTCCGGCCTGCGGGACCCAGAGTGCAGGCTGGGGGACAAGGACAGAAAGGCCTGCAGGGATTCTTTGGTGGACAGCCTGGCCCCTGCCGAAGCGCCTCGGGAGCCCTGCTCGGCCCAGGACCCTCACCCCCTGGCTCCCACTGCCAGTAGCACCCTGGGCCCCCACCCACCAGAGCCATTGGGTGTCTGCAGGAGTCCCCCACCACCCTGCTCCCCAACGTTGGAGGCCAGTGACGATGAGGCCCTGCTGGTCTGCTGACCTGCTGGACATGCTGGTGACCGCCACAGCCCCGCTTTGTAACCAGGGAATACACAGTCGTTTCTACCCTGCCTCCGCGTCCTTCTTTGTTGCAGAGAAGCCGCCCAGAGGCCCAGCTAGCCTGCTGCATCGGCACCCCCAGCCCTGGTGGACACGGCGGGCCAGGGCTGTGGGGGTTTGAGTGAGGAGCGGGGTGGAGTAAGGAGCCCCTCTGCAGGCACCCTGGGGTCTCACTCTACCTCTTTCTCCATTCTGGGAATCCATTTCTGAAGAAGCAGGAGAGTTAGGGCAGGGCTCTCTGGAGTGATCTCTGTGGCTTCTTGCTTCATTCACCCTCTAGGGTGCCAGAGCTGTGCTGGACTGAGCAGGGTTATGGGTGCCACAGACCTAGTCCATGGCGGGGACCTCTGTCAGTGCTCAGCCCTCCCCGTCCTCCCAGCCATCCCTAGAGGAGCAGGCTAGGAGGCTGCTGGCCCCAGCCTCGTGCCTGTGGTGTCAGTACAGGCCCAGCCAGGCAGATGCCCTTTGCCCTCTGACTGAGGGGTTAATCTCCTGGGCATGAGGGCAGGGCTGGGAATGTGGGCACAGGGTAGAGGAAGCCCATGGTCTCTTGCAGGCCTTGAAGCCCCTGGGAGATGCTGCTGGATGCTTTCTCAGGTGACAGTGGCCAAGCACCAACTGACAGTGGCTAAATCCATCCCATCCTGCCGCAGGCTCTCAGTTTCCCCTGTAAATCAGGGTGAGGCCATGGGCTCTAAAGTCCTGTCAGTCACTCCACAGAGATTTATGGGGCCGGGGGAAAGGCAGTTCCAGCAGAAACACCTGGACTGACCTCGGTGGTTGAGCCTAGAGCTGGCGTTGCGGGTCCCGGGGAGGGGCGCACAAGGTGTTTCCCAACCCCGGTGTCCCTTTGGGTCAAGGCTGGCTCTGGACCCCACAAGGGAGAAAGGAAGTGCCTGGTTCAAGTGGCAGAGCCATAGGCCCCCTCCAGAGCCTGCTGGGGCACCTTCCTCAGCCAGCACCACACAAGCCCCACTGGGTCATGCCCACCAGGGACTCACCTAAGACAAGCACACCGCCCACCAGCCCTGTTTTATTCATAGACATTTCCAGGAAAGTGAGCAGGGCAGCACTGACAGGGAGCCCAGCCAATATCTCCAGGGCTCTCTCAGCACAGGACTCAAAGGAGTCTGATCTCTCTCTCTCTCTCTCTCTCTCTCTCTTTTTTTTCAGGACAAAACAAAAAAACAAAAAACAAAAAAAACCCAACTTATTTTGCAAAAACACCTCCTCAATAAACAACATGTAAACAGAAACAGCTGCTTCAGGCTCCGCAAATGTCTCATTGCGTTTTCAAGGGCTTGTCCCTGGTGGGCAGTGGGGAGGGCTGGCACGGGCCATTTTCCTCTTCCTCAGGGGCTCCCTGGGGGTAGACCACAAAGCACAGCTCCTGGCCCCAGCGTGTCATGGATTCTGAGGACAGAGAGACAAACAAACAGATAGACCTTGGGATCCGACCCTGTGGGGCAGGGGTCCTCAGGGAGCCGCTCCCTTTGGGTGGATCCTGGACCCTGGGGCCACATCTTGGGGAGATGTCGGGTGGCGGTTGGACCCCCTGTTGTCACTGCAACTGCCGGGAGGTCCTGCTCCAGGGCGAGTCCCTAACAGGTCACATATCCGGCCCCGCCACCTTGGGGAGGCTGCCCGGCTCACCTGTGAGTCTGTGCACACACTTTGGTTTGCTTCTCCAGAACACTCCCAGGAAGAAAACAGGCACCCCCGTGAGGATGATGATGACGCCGACTCCACACACCACGGGCTCCGAGATGAAGCTGAAGACCAGCAGGAATGCCCAGAAAACCAAGTACGCGATGGGGACCAGGAGGTTCACCTGGGGGAGAGCGACGGGACTGCTAACGGAGGCGCAGGACCTTCCCTGGGCCCTCCTGCCCCCCCACCCCGGCAGGGGTGGGGGGAGGGGGATCCCGAGGTGCCGCCCTTTTCTGGGAGCTGAGGCTTGAGGGTCTCCTGCTCTGGCAGCAGCCAAACATGCTAGAAACAAACTCATGGGATGGCCGTTTTGCCAAATGGTTGAGGGTTTGTCAAAGTTTCGGTGGCTCTGAGTTCCATGCAGTAACTATGTGTTGCTGGCTGCTTGCATTTGGCTGAAAGTCTCTCTCTCTCTCTCTCTCTCTCTCTCTCTCTCTCTCTCTCTCTCGGTGTTTCATGTTTTTTAGGCACTGAGCACTTCTCCAGCTCCAGGATTTATATGCAAACAGAATATTTGCATTTAGCTTGATTAAGGCTCTTCTGTCTTTGTGTGTGCTCATGGAATTCTGTGTCTTAGCCTCATTTTCCTGTCTGTAAACTGGGAGTATTCAAAGCACCCACCTTGTGGGGCTGTGATGAAGGCTGAATACATCAGCATACTTAAAGCCCTGAGCAGGGTGCAGCATGTGGCCAAAGCCGGAATACCTAATGCTATCATCACTCCCATCCCCACCCTGACCCCCACCCCACACCCCCATGCCCAATGAGTGAAGGGGCGGCTCTGACAGTGCCGGCCAGCCCATCCTCCCCCAGGCCTCACCTTGATGGGCCTGTGGAGCGCTGGCCGCCTCCAGCGCAAAACGAGAAGGCCCAGGATGGTGACACCGTAGCAGAGGTAGTTGATGAAGGACACGTAGTTGATGAGCGTGTACGTGTCTCCCACAAGCATGATGACCGCTGTGGCCCCGCACTGGGAGAGGACCGGGCTGAGGGTGGCCTCCCACCTGCCTCCGTCAGCCCTGTGGGCTGTCCTGGGCCTGCCGGCTCAGGCCAGGACGTTGGTGAGCCCAGGCCCTCCCCACTCCCTCCGTGGGCGGCCCCCCAGGGCCAGTGGGAATCCCTGCCATTACCACACTGCTGGGTGGCCCCGGCTCCCCTCCCTGCCAGCCTTGGTCCCACAACTTACACAGACAAGGAGGGCAGGGATGGGTGTGCAGTGTCTGACATGGATCATGGCCAGCAGGCTGGGCAGGTGCCCCTCTCGGGCCCCAGAGAAGCACAGTCTGGGACAGAGATTGGTGGGGGCCGTGAGCCCAGCCTTGGGCCCCCTACCAACCAGATCCCAGACCTCAGCTCCACACCTGAGGTCCCTCTTGAGCTGTCACCTCTGACCCCTGCTCTGGGTCCCGGCAGCCCCACTGGCCAGTTCTTCCCTGTCTAGCCCACCTCCCTTTCGCTTGCTGTAGCTGAGTTGGGATCACATCTGTTACTGGGGGGTTCACTGTCCCAGCTTCAGGTGGGACCCACCTGGCAGGATTTGACTTCCTCTGGCCCCCAGTACTGATCACACACACCAGGGGGACCTGCCTTGCCTCACCTTGACCCCTCCCACCCAGTCCAGTCACCTGGAGGAGGTGAACAGGTAGCCATTGATCCCTCCAAAAGTAGAAAGTGCCACGGAGACGGGCATGACCCAAGAAAAGTAGCCCAGCAGCTTCTCCCCGAAGGTCTGAGTGGACACAGAAAAGAGGTGGTGCGTGAGGCATGGCGGGACGGGCAGGAGCCGGGTACCAGTGGGACCCCACTCACCACGGCCACTGCGTTCGAGGCCAGCAGCTCCTGGGGGGACATGGCGGTGAAGTAGGCAACATTGGTGAAGGTGTACACAAAGGTCACCAGCGGGATGGAGATGACAATGGCACGAGGTAGGTTCCTGGGGGCAGTGGAGAAGTGTGTCAGCATCAGCCCTGGGGTGGGGGCTGGAAGATGGGGCCCAGGGACCCCAGCGAGGGAGGAGCTTTGAGTCTCCATCTCCTGGGTCTGCTGGTGGACTTGGGACAGATAAGGGGCAGCACTGCTGTCTCCCTGCCACCCCCCAGCCCCAGCTGGGCCACGGGCTGATGGGAGGAAGGGCAGATGGGGGAAGGGCCACATCAAACCTTGAGGGGCAGGTCTAATGTCAGGACATAAAGAGAAAAGTGAATACAGCCAAAATCAGCCTTGAAGATCCCCAAATCCCCCTGAGGCCCGGTCCCTAGACCTGGGGTCTCCTGGGACTCCCTATCAGCCCCAGCCCCCGCCCCAGCGCAAACTCCTCTCTGTTGTGACCCTGGGTGAGTATCGGATGAGCCGTGGGCTTTATCAGTAGGGACCGTGTTATGTGCGCATGTGTAAGTTTTGGGCAAATGCAAATAGCTGGATCCATTTTCAGTGGGACAGTGATACTCAGTGTTTCTGAGGCCCTGCAAGGGGCCGTGACTCACCCACAGCCATGCAGAGCAGGGCCAGGCTGGAACAGTGTCCCGGCTGTCTTTCCAGAGCCATCCCCGTGGGGCAGCACCATGGTCAGGCAGGTGACCAGACTGAGCCATAGGTGGCAGCAGGTCCGTGCAGAGAGGCTGTCTCTCCCATCGCCGCACCCCTCCCCTTCCCAGGGCCCGGCTGGGTGTCCTACTCACTTTCGAGGGTCAACCAGCTCCTCAGTGACGTAGTTGAGGAAGTTCCAGCCACTGAAGGCAAAGGAGCCCTGGAGGAAGGCCAGGGCCAGGTGACCCACGGAGGGTGTCATCCAGAAGTCAAAGGCATTGCTGGGTGTCAGCTCCTCAAAGTGTCCTGGGGGGGTCCACAGGTCAAGGGTCAGTGTCCTCTCCCCACCCTGGTGCACGGCCCCACCCAGGCCCTACCTTGGAAGATCTGGACGAAGCCCACGCCAATGATGAGGGACAGGGCCAGCAGCTTCCCACCGGTGAAGATGTCCTGGATGCGTGTGGCCCAGCGCACGCTGGAGCTGTTCACCCATGTCAGGAGCACTGAGAGGAAAGGAGAGTGGGTGGGTGGGCCTCAGCCGAGTCCAGCCCAGGCTGTAGGAGGGCGGCATCCCCTGTGGCAGCTGGGGTGCCAGAAGCCCACCCCCTGAGGCTGAGCTCACAGGGGGCTGGAGGCTGGAGGCACCCCCCCCACGCCCCCGCAGTCCTCCCACACAGGGGCAGGGGGCATGGTGCGGCCCCAAGGTGGGCGCTCACTCAGGCAGGCCATAGAGAGTGCGCGGGAGGCAGCAGCTGGGGGGATGCAGTTGGGGAACACGGGCTGCAGCACGTAGTTAGAGAAGGTCATGGAGATGACAGCCAGGCTGGTTGGGTACATGATGAGGACCGCACTCCAGAGCAGCAGGAAGCTGGAATGAGTGAGGGCCTGCCTGGCACAGGCATCCCGCACCACACCCCCTCCCCGCCACCTTGGCCAAGCAGGTACAGGTGTGGGAGCAGGGCTGCGCCCTGGGCCGTGGCACCCAAGGCTGGCACGGGCACTCAATGCCGGCTTCGGTCCAGGAAGGCAGGGCTGGCCCCGCTGGGGTCTCCACTCTATCAATGGACTGCTTCAACAGAGACAGCATTCAGCACAGTTAAACAGCTATGGGCTGCCCTTGGGCAGGTGTCCAAAAGGACTTGGGAACCGACCACCTTTCTAATGGCCATCTAGCCTCTGGTCACAGGCTGTTTTCCTGAGCCGGAGCTGTTCTGGAACCTTTAGTTACGGCTCCAGCTGGAGCTCTCAGCAGAGCCTATGGCTGCAGGTAGCTGGCTCTGAGCTGTGACCCCTGAGGGACCGGACCTTCCGAGGAGCTGTGGCTGGGGGTTGGGAACGATTTATGTCCCTTCTGCCCGAATCTCAGCACCGCAGGGTGCCCACATGGGAGCAGGGATTCTGCTCAGGCTATAAGGCCCAACCTATTCCGGGGGGGGGGGGGGGGTGTCCTGCCTGCACTCAGGGGAGGGCCTGTCTCTGGGGATGCTCCTGGACCTTGAGGGTGGGGACTGCCTCATCCAGGGACACCACTGACCTCTGGACCACCATGCTCTGTAGATTCGTCTTGGTCCTCACCTTTACTCTGTGGCGTCTGCAACCCTAGAAGCTAGGTGCCCCTGGGGCGGGGTCTTGGGTCCTCCTCTCCCGCCCACCTTCTTCTGCTTTCTCAGGTCGCAGTTGCCTCCAAGAACCCTCTCCCCAGAGCAGAGAACTCATGGGCACACCCACAGGGGTGTGCACGCCCTGCCAGGGCCCCGTCTGCCACTACCCCATTAAAGGCTCTGGACCACATCCCTCAGGACCAAATTTTGCACACTTTAGCCTAGACTTTTCCTCTGGGATCCGGACAACTGCCCCGCAAGGCCTGACTACATCATCTCCCCGGATATGCCGCAGACCCCACCAGCATGGCAGCCGTCCCCCAACCTCCCCCTCCCGGGAACTGCTGCCAATGGAGCCCACCAGTGGGAAAGCGGCTGTCACCTCCGCTGTACCCACCTCTCCCTCATGCCACACTGGCCACCGCGTCTTCCGCATTTAGGCTCCTACAAGGTTCTGGGATCTTCCTATGCCTTTATTCAGGCCCTCGGCATGGTTCAGCTGGACAACTACAATAGCTTTGACCCCCCCACCTCGCCCCCAGGCTCCCCCAGCGCCTCCAAGCCCCCACACCTACCATGGATCTGACCTGCCTCTGGCCACACCAGATAGTCGAGCACACCCTCCAAGCCTTGGTGCAAATGTGTTTTCCCTGGAAACCTTCTGAGGTGGTGCCACCCATTCCCTTAGCTGCCGGGCCCCCCAAGCACACCCTCAAAGCAAGGATCTAGGTCCTCATCAAGTGTAGAGGGGCTCTTTCCCTTCTGCACTGTGAACAAGTTGAGGGCAGGAATGGATCTTTTTCTCCCTGGTCCTCAGCACATAGTAGGTGCTCAGCTAATGCTTACTGGTGCATAAAGGAATGCTGGGGAGCTCCTCAAAGGAGAGCTCTTGCAGGGCATTGATAGGAGTTATCATGCCCCCTGTCCCCCACCACACACATATGGGTTTACTAAAATCTAGGCTGTCCTTGCCTTATTGCTAGCCTCACCCAGGTGCAGATTAGGCTTAAGGAAATATTTGAAAGGAAGCACAGAGAGGTCAGGGGGCCAGCCGGAGTGTCCTGCCCACCCTGGCCTTGGAAGGCTCCCCAACACCCCCACCTCCTTCCCTCCATCCACCCCATGATCTCCCGGAGATGTGAGAAAAAAAGGAAACCAAAGTCCAGGGCCCCACTGGCCATCCATTCCGGATTGTCATGCCCTCCCCCACTGACCCCACGGGTGCCCCAGACTCACCCAGCCAGGCCCCCGAAGATCTCGGTGACATAGGCATAGTCCCCGCCAGACTTGGGGATGGCGACTCCCAGCTCCGCGTAACAGAGGGAACCCAGGGCAGTGACGCCTCCACCCAGGACCCAGACGAAGAGGGCCAGACCCACAGAGCCCGAGTGCTCCAGGACCCCCTTGGGGGAGATGAAAATGCCCGAGCCGATGATGTTCCCTGGGGTCGGGAGAGATGGGGAGGCATCAGGTCTGGGGTCCCCTTAGCCCAGCCTTCTCCTCAGGCTTCCAGATGCTACAGTGAGGAAGGGAGCCTGGGCTGCTCCCTGGAGAAGGAGGAGGGGGAAGGTGAGCCTGGAGGCAAATGGATGCCACTGGGCACCTCAGACCTTGCAATCCCCACTCTGGGCTCATTATCCCCCCTTCTCCAGGCCCTGGCCTTGTCCTTGCAATTCAGGAGATGAGTCCTGTTCTGAGTTCCTCTGCACCCCCACCCCCACCCCATTTACTCCCACCAGGCGGGGAAGCACAGGCGAGGAAGTTCCATCACCCGAGCGGTGGCAGGCTGGCAGCCTTCCTGTGCATCCTCACAGGGCCCAGGCTCAGCCCCTTGGCCCTGGCCGAAGCCTCCAGACTTGTCAGCCTCCAGCCACCTGCTCTCCTTCCAACCTGCTGGCTGGAGCTGGCCTCCTAAAGCAAGACCTTGACCATGACACTGTCCTGCTACTTTCCCATTGGCCAAAGTCCAAACTCATGGAGTAGCTCAGGGAGTGGCACCACCTCCACGAAGCCCTCCTTGACCATGCCAGTTTGGGGTCCTCCTCCCATGTCACAGTCCTGTCCTTCCCCAGACCTTGTCCCGTACTTTCTTTCTTTATCTTCTCTCTCCCCTTTCCTTAAAAGGGAACCTGCTTCCTGGGCTCGTCCCTGACCTAAGACCCAGACTGCGGACAAAGACTCTGAAGAGACCTTGTTTCCCGGCACTGTTAAAATGTGTCAGGTCCTGGGCAAGGGCCGGTGGGGTGACGGGGAAGAACTGGTGCACTTTCAGGACCGGGGGTTGGTCAGCAGCCATCGCTGAAGGAATCGGGTGGGCAAGGGCAGGCTGGCAGAGACCCGGCCAGCCTGGGGTCTGGACACAGACCGCCTCTCCCTTGAGACAGCCTACTGGTTGCAAAGAGGAGTCGCTGCTCTAATCCCAGGGGAAAGCCCAGCTGGCGCTCAGGTCACCTTTCCAGACCCATCTATACAAGAGGTTATCGTGAGGATTTGGCAAGGAATCTAGGAAGCCCTCTTCTCACTTACAGCTGTATCCAGATGTACCTAGCATTTTTGGCGTGGTTCTGTGTACTCTCTGCAGCCATACCTGCTTGGGTTCACCTCCAACTCCCGGTGTGTAGTAAGTGCTCAATACACAGCTGTTGAGTAAACTAATGGATGAGTGAAAGGCCTGATGTCCAAAGTGGCACCAATACCTTGGCATGAAAGACTGATTTTCTCATTTGTGAAGTGGGGCAGCTTTCTCTACTCGACTCTCCTGGAAGAGGAGGGGAGTGGCCAGCCTCTGAGGCTCAGAGGCCAGTGGAATCTGCCTTGGTCATGGAAGCCCTCCCTGCCCTTGGGGATGACTCTGAGTCTTGCGGAGTGTGGTGGGTGTCAGGGGGTGCTCTGTTGATTCATGGTGTCTGGGAACGCTCAGTCAAAATGCTCAGAGGGCCAAGCTGTGGTCTGCAGAGCAGATTCTCAGGATGAACAAGGCTCTGAATACCCACTGAGCTGTGAGCTCCCTGGCAGTTAGGGCAAAAAGGGCAATGTTCTGGGTGACCTGGGTCTCACCATCTGTGCAAATAAATTAGGTCACATCACTGGTGATTTGCACAAGGGCCTGCCCAAGAGGAAATAATCCCAGAATGCGCAGGCCACAAGAATAAAAAAGCAACCCTGCTAGGAGCTGGGGCTCAGCCCCTCAACAGGATCACCCCCACCTGCCAGGTCCTGTGGGACAGTGCACACCCATCAGGGCAGAGCCTGCCTGTTCCACCTGCCAGGCCCACAGGCGGGTCTGGCCAAGGACACAGCTGTGGCCACCAATCTGCATGCATTCCTTGTCCACGGTGCTACCCCCCACCCCGCCCCCGGCCGACACAGATTTCCAGTCTGGACGGCCACGGTGCCCCACTTGGTTTTCCAGTCACATCCCAGGAGCCCTAAATACATCCAGATAAGGACGAAAGAATTCCTGTCCCCCAGCCCCCAGAGGTAAGCTGTGCCCTCAGCCAGCTTCCAGGGGGAGAGGAGCCGCCTCCCTTATCTACCCGGGGGGCCTGGGGCCTGGGTCAGCTTTCTAAAGGGTCTTTGAGTTCGCTCTATCCGGCAGCAGGGCCTCTGTTCTCAGGACCTGGTGGAGTGGGATTTGCCAAAAGCCAGTGAGGTTGGAAGCCAGCGGGGGCTGGGTGGCCTTGGAAGGAGCTGGGTGCATTCAGGCTGGGGACATCCAGGGACCCGAGCAACCCAGCCCATGGGGACCCCAGCGCTCTATACAGTTCAGCACAGTAGGGCCTCATGGGCATAGCCCTTGGGAAGCTACACCTGGCATCTTGTCCTCTAAAGCTGGGGTCTGAAAAGGGACACATCACTAGCCTGTGCTCAGGAGTGGGAGACTCCAATGCTGGCCCTGGGGGATGGGCCAGGGGATCATTTTGTTTGGACACATGGCCTCAGCCTACAGTGCAGGACTTCTCCCCACATGGCTCAGCGGAACACGTGTGTCAGCTGGTGCCTCTGAGGTCTTTGCGGGCTTCTCCCTGTGGGCCTGGACAACCTCTAGTACCTTCCCCCGGGTTTGTGCTGGAAGGTGGCAGAAAACCCACTGAAGTCCACTGGCTGCTCTGGGCACCACATGGGCTGGGTGGGGCTCTGCAAGGATCCACAGGGGCTGTGGGCTTGGGTGGGCGGTAGAGGGCAAGGAGGAGGACGCCGGGGGCAGGGGTGGGGCCTCCAGCATCTGAATGATTCCAGGAGGCGTGGCGAAGGGACCACAGAGCTGTGAGGGATATGGCAGGGGTGCCTGCCCAGCCCTCCCAGTGGTGGTGGGTTCAGGCCTCCCTTCTCAGCCCTCGTGTTCAGGCCCAGCAGGATCAGCTTTGCTGGACTCAGGACACAGTAGTGGACAAGGCCAGACCTTGGGGAAGCCTGCTCTGGAGAAAGAGGCGGAGGGGCAGGAAGCGGGGAGCATGGGCTGGGCAGGGAGAGACTACCATGCGCCTGGTCAGATGTCTGCTGACAGTGGGCTGGAGAAATGCAGGTTCCAGGGTCTCCACATTCCCACCCACCCAGTGGGTCCTCGCAGGGCCACAGCGCCAGCACAGGTGGGTGAGGATGTGAGTCCCCCACCAGGAAGCCCCCCTTCAGTCTCCTCCCGCCCCTCTTCCTTCAGCCCACACCGGGTGGCTTTTATCACATTAAGATGTTTGGCCTGATGGGGCTTACTCGGCTCCGTGGAGGAACGAAGAAAGGGCCATTGTTCTTCTGGCTGTTGCGGTGCGCGCTGACCTATTTTTGGGAGGCAGTGGCCGACCGTGGAGGTCGCAAGGGTGGACGGTGGAGGTCATGTTGGTGGAAAGAGCCAACTGCCCTCGGTGCGTGTGGGTGGAAGGTGCAGAGTCTGATTTGGGGAGGGGGACAGGGAGGTCCCATCAGGCCAGGCTGCTGGCACCACCCCTCATCCCTAGAAACACTTTCAGCAGTCAGCTGTGTGACCTCAGGCCAGTGCTGCCCTTCTGGGCCTCAGTTTCCCCTTTCACCAGGTCAGGCCACTGAGCTAGTGGGCAGCAGAGGGCTGGCTCAACCCAGACTTTGGCAGAGGTGTTGCTGGGCAGGGTGGACACATCCCGCACATTTGCAAAGGCCTAAGGAAACACAGTCTGCTCGGGGGCCCATGTCCCTCACTGTGTCAGGTGTCTCCTCAGCTCGCTAGTTTCCCAGAAGCTGCAGGAAGCCCTCCCTGACCTTCCACTTTGGCCCCTATAACCTGGATCCTGCTCTACTCCCATGGTACATGGAGGATGGCCAGGAAGTGATTTTTGGCTACCCTGCATGGGTCCTGAGTCCCCAGAGGGTAGGGTCTGTGATGAGAAGCCTCAGCCCCTCAAAAGGACAAAGAACCCACAGGGCCTAGGTCATCTTACATACGCCTTGCCTTTCTGTGCCTCTTTTAGCAAGCAGGCTGACAATGGGGGTTCTTCCTGTCACACTGGCCTGCTGGCCTGACAGAGAACAGCTCTGGGGCTCCTGGGCCTGATCAGGGGCTGGCCATAGGCCAGACCTCCTTCCCTTGCTCTGGGCAACGAGTCTCAGCACCTCCCCGTTAGGATATGACCCATGAGGCCTCTGGGAAAGAGTTCCAAATTCCCTTCAGTAGGTCCCTGAGGCCACAGGCAGAGGCACTAATTGAGAATCCCCAGATCTGGGTTCGAATCCCAGATCCCTCTTGGTGGGGGGCTGTGGACAAGATACATCACCTCTCCAACCCTTCTTGGCTACAAAGTGGGAAGAAAAGGCAGCGATGCAGGGATGCCCCCACGCTGCTTCGCACATCAGAGGCCCCAGGAAGTGCTTATGGATCTCACTACTGTCATCAACCTTGAAGATACCCCGGGCCACCCAATCTGGCTTTTGGAGACCTGATCCCCATGGGACCTCTGTATGCTGGAGTCCGTAGCCAGAGCTCTGCTTTAGGGACCCTGCTGTCCCCCTGGGTGAAGCCCGTGACTCCAAACACATGAATGTCCTTAATGAGCATGTGTCAGGCATCCCTCTGAGGAGACAGAAGTGCCCAATGAGGTTCTTGGCAGAACTCCAGGGAGGTGAGTGGGGATGCCTCCAGGACATGTCTGGAATTGCCAAATGACTGGCGTGTACTTCCGGCCTAACCCACTTTCCTTTTAAGAGAGGGATGAGCAGAAGTGTGGAGCTCTCTCTGCCTGGCTCAGCCCAGCCCAACCCCACCTAAGAAGCCTCGCCTGTGCCCCATCTCCAGGCTGAGTCAAGGTCACCGATGAGCTCCACAACGCTGGATCCAGTCATGAACCCGCAAACCGCATCTTACCTGCCTCATCAGTGGCATCTGGCAAGTTAACCCCTTCCTCCAGCCTCAGCCTCCCGGCCCTCCTCCCACCTTGCTGGCTGCTCCTTCTGGACTCCTCTGCTGGTCCTTCTCTTTCCTGACTTCCAGATTTTGAGTGCCTGTGGCTCAGCCCCGGGGCCTTGGCCCCTTTCCTTCCACACTCCCTCCCTTGGAGACCTCATCCAGTCCCCTAGCTTCTGTTGGCAACTCCCACATTTATATGCCTACCATGGACCTCTTCCCTAAACTAAACCCACATATCCAACTAATTACTCTACAAATAGGCATCTCAAATTTCCCACGGTCAAAATGAGATTCTGGACTTCCAACCCCTTTCCCTCAAGAACCTACTTCCCTCACAGTCTTTCCAGATCAGTACATCACAAACCTGGCTCCCAAAGGCTCAGGCCCGAACCTGATGTCACCCTTGACTCTTCTCCTTCTCCCACACCTCATATCTAGTTCATCCCAAATCCTTTGGTTCCACCTTCCAAACACATCCAGAACTGAACCTCCACTCAGCACCTCATTGCCACCACCCTGCTCTGAGCCACCACTATCTCTTACCCAAGTGACTCAGTACCCTCCTGACCAGGTTTCCTGCTTCTACCCCTGCTGCCCACAGCTTCTCCATAGTGAGCCCCATCTCATTCCATCCCATTCCATCCCATCCCACCCATCCTATCCCACCCCATATCCTATCCCATCCATCCCATCTCTTCCCATCCTCTCCCATATCCTACCCCATACCTCCCATCCCATCCCATCCATCCCACCCCATCTAATCCATCCCATTCCATCCACCCCATCCCCTCCCATCCATCCAATCCCATCCCATATCCTATCACATCTCCTCCCATATCTTACCCCATCCATCCCATCCCATCCATCTCATCCCATTCCATCCTTTCCCATCCCATATCCTACTCCATCCATCCTATCCCATCCCACCCCATGTCATCTCATCCCATCCTGTCTTATCCCATCCCTCGTCTGCTCAAAGCCCTCTTCTGTCTCATAAAGAGAAAAAGGCAAAGTTCTCACTGTAGCCAGGAAGGCCCACACAAATTGGGCCCCTCCCACTCCT
Source organism: Panthera onca (assembly GCF_046562875.1). NCBI lineage: Eukaryota > Metazoa > Chordata > Mammalia > Carnivora > Felidae > Panthera > Panthera onca. The sequence continues at coordinate 19,800,677 of NC_138353.1, read as the reverse complement.
GACTCATCTCCTACCTACAATCTTCCCCACCCCCTGTCTTAATTTTGTCACCTTAGCACTTATCATTATCCCATTGGCCGAACATTCAGTTTGTTTATCATTTGCTCTTTCTCTCCCATGCTCGAATGTCAGCTCCAAGAGGACAGGGCTTTTGTCTGTCCTATTCCCTGTTGTATCTCCAGCACCCAGAACAGTGTCTGGCATTGTTCTGTACCTAGATGAATGAGTGTGTCCAGTGCTGGCAGCCCCCCACCCCCCATTGTAGCTTGAGCTGACTTGACCCCCAATGGTGTCCCGAGCACCAAGGGCATCTGATCTGGGCTGGTTGCAGCCTCAGTCTGTTTCCTCATCTGTAAATCAGGGGTGTGAGACACAGACAAGCTCTTGTGTGGCTTTATGTCTCTTCAGGGTCCCTATGAGGAGGTGCTGGGCTTTTGCAGAGGGCCATCCTCTGAGCATACCAGCCACCACCAGCCCTGGGGACAACAGAAAGGGGCCTGGTCATGGTTGGATGAGCAGGAGATGGGGTTCACTGAAGCAGGCCTCTGAGTCCCTGAACACTCCTGAGCCTGACACACAAACATGAGCATGGGCTGGATACCCGAATCCAAGGGAGAGAGTGGAGGACAAAAAAGCCTGGTGAGCACACCCAAAGTGATTCCCACTCTGCTGGACCTGGGCATGCCCATTCCTTGGGTGTGGATCGGGAGAGGCAGCTGGCCAAGGTTCTTGAGTCAGGACAAGAGATTTTGTACATACAGTCCTGGGTGGGAGTGGGGAGTCCCGGGAGATTCCTTTGTCCATTTGTTCATCCATCCACCCATCCATCCATCCATCCATCCATCATAAAGTGGGGCACTCGGGTAAATCTTCGGTAAATCCCAACCTTCTTCCATCAAGGGCTCTGAGTCTGGCTCCAGTTTTGCCCAGCACCAGAACAGTATGAAGAAGGGCACTGGATTAGAAGATTGGGTCCAAATCTGGTTCCAAGTCCCAAGTCTACTGCCTGCAGAAGTGTCATTTAACTTCCAACCCCAGTTTCTACATCTGTAGAATGGGTGTAAACACTTTCATCTTGCAAGGTGGGCATGAGAATCAAGTGAGATAAAGGGGGAACACGATTTCATGATGTAGTAAGGGGTGTTCTTCAGGCTAGGCATTAGACATGGTGGTGTCTTACATAGCCCCTGCTCCACTGGCTCACTTTCCCCCAGGCTGGCCTGTTCCCCTCCAGGTGTGCTTGCTGGGGCCAGGAGGTGCTGTTCTAAACACACTTCAGGCAGAGTCTGACTCCAGCCCAGAGCCCTTCCATATCATTCCATTCCCGAAAGCTCCCACTCCTCAGCCTAGGACAGGGCAGAGGGTACAAGGAACGAGAATTATAGGATCTTCTGGAAGGGGCTATTTGAAGTCTTCGAGATAACAAGTGCAGGATCTGGTAACAAGAAAGACTGTGGAGTAGAATATAAAGGACTCAAGACTTTTAAAGCTAAAATATGACACTCTGGGGGCGCCTGGGTGGCTCAGTCGGTTAAGCGTCCAACTTCGGCTCAGGTCACGATCTCACGGTCTGTGAGTTCGAGCCCCGCGTCGGGCTCTGGGCTGATGGCTCAGAGTCTGGAGCCTGCTTCTGATTCTGTGTCTCCCTCTCTCTCTGCCCCTCCCCCATTCATGCTCTGTCTCTCTCTGTCTCAAAAATAAATAAATGTTAAAAAAAAATTAAAAAAAAAAATAATAAAATATGACACTCTGGAGACATTTTTCACTTTGACCAGGTGGCCCAGGGCAGGAAGGTGGGATCAGATGTGTGAGATAGATAGACTCCACAGAACAGCATGGGGAGGGGGAGAGGGTGGGGTCCCCAGGGCATCAAGTGGGAAGAGCAGTGCAGACCCTGACTCAGCCACAGAGGCCTCCTCCCTCATGTCCCGTCCCCTTCTGGTTCACATCCATTCTCTCCTCGTCCGTCTCCTGCCTTCTGGGACCCTTCACAGCTCCCCAGGCAGGGTCGTTGGACCACCAATGAGTGTCGCAGGTGGGGGTCAGGTCTTCTGGGTTCTCCTCCCGAGTCGGCCACCCTTGGCCAAGTCACCTCTTACCCCAGCTCAGTCTTCAAGGCCTGGAGACCAAGGGGGCAGTGGACCTGGAACAGTGGGAATGGACTGAAACGGGGCGGGGTGGGGGGGGGGGTGGGCACCACAAGGGCAGAGCTGGGATGCACGGGGCTATTCTTACGGGGTCCGTCCTGCAGAAGACATGTGACGGTGGAGGAGGCCTCCTCTGGTCCCACCGCCACCGCCAGGGTCCTCTTTCGAGGAGAGAGGAGCCAGTGGCCTCCACCTGCCCTGAAGCAGATAGGGTGCGGGAGGAGGCAGAGTAGGAATACAGCTCAAGGATGCCTGCTTAGCTGAGGTAGCCCAGGAAGAGCCGTGTCGTGCCCTGCACCTTCCTGGCACCGTAGCTGGCTCCAGACACAGCCAGCCTCTTGACTCCATCATGTGTGGGCCAGGCAAGACTCTAACCAGTATCCCGGCCAAATCCTTGGGACCAACACTTCCTCCCAGCAGCAGACAGGCAGGGACGTCTTAGGGCAACGAGGTCACAGGAGTGGCTCCTGGAAGATTCCATTCCAGGGCGAAGGGGGTGAGATGGGGGAGCTACCTGGACAGGGGTTGCGTTCTGGGGCAACCTTCTGCGTGAGCGTGGGGATGGCCACGAACCAGATCCCAGCCCCAGTTCAGGAGCTCCCAGTGTGGGGGCAGCAGAAGAGGAGGTGAAGACTCCAGTCTGCCCTTCTGAGCCTCCAACTTTCTTCATCTTCAGGGGTCTGAGGATGGGTGGTGGGCAGGGGGGTACACAAGGCCTCCCTGGCTGGCGAGGGGGAGATCTGGCAGGCAGGATGAGAGCAGTCAAGACCCCCGTCATTCATCCCCCCACTCTGTCTCTTGGAACACAGGGGATGGAACAGACTACTCCCAGGAGGGTCTCTGAGGCACTTGGTGTGGATACGGGCACAGGTCTAGGTTACCTAGTTCCTGAGGAGTCAGTGTTCATGACTTGGGCCTTGTCCCCTGAGCCCTCTGCTGATCCAGAAGTCCCCATATGGGGGCAAGACACACGGACCCATTCTCAGGTGGGAAAGATGAGCCCAGAGGATGTGAGTGCCTGTTGGGATCCCTGCCCAGGAAGCAGGTGGCTTTTCTGCAGGCTTGGTATGCCCACCCCATCACTGGCCTTCCCAGTCACTGACTCTCCCCAGGGTCCTGCCACCAAACTCTGCAATAATTACATACTCTGAACCTATTTCCCCACTGGGCTGGCTCTACCTGTCCAGTCTACACACAGGGCATCCTGCTTTTGAATAAATCACCCACACTGTATGGCACCTGGGTCCCAAACACAGTAGGGGCTCAGCTTGAGCCACAGCCCAGAACTTGGGGCCTTAACCTGGGTCAACCTATCCAGTCCCCGTACTTACAAGGCTCCTGCACTCAAGGCAGGATTACAGTCACCTCCATTTCATAGATGAGAAAACTGAGGGCAATTCCCCTTGCCGAAACCACAGCAAATTAAAGGCAGGAGGGGGATTCCCAGGGGTGGATGGGACCTGTACCTCTCTCAGGTGCAAACATTTGGGGCTCCAGGAGAGGTGGGAACGAGAAGTCTTACTGCCACCGTGTGAGGGGTGACACCACAGGTGCTCTGGGCATCTCCTCACGCGTCCCACGGTCGCAGATCATAGGGGCGCCGGGAGCGGGGTGCTCCTTGTTTCGGGCGGCAGTGCGCCCCAAGCCTTTGGCCCTGCCACGCCAGGCACCCGCCCGCCCGGGGCCCCGCTCACCGATGATGATGGTGCAGGCGCTCACCAGCCCGATCTCCTTCTTGAGCGCCACCCGCTCCGAGGCGCCGGGGCCCGGGCCCGGGCCGGGGGAGGGCGAGGGTGCAGGACCGGGGTTCCCGCGCCCGCTCGGCTGCTGCGTGTGGCCGGCCATGTCGCTGTCCCGCCGCGTCCCCGCTCCCCGCGCTGCCCAGTGTGTCCGACCGGCCGCCAGTCCGTCGGTCCGTCCGTCTGTCCGTGCGCTCGCGGCCTTCGCAGCCCGGACAGCGCCCACAGGCGGGCGCATGCGCTGGCGCGGGGCCCGGGCCCTGGGCCCCCGGCTGCGGGGGCCAGGGAGGGGCGGAAGGAGGACCGATCGGCAGCCCCCTCCCCCACCTTCCTTAAAGGGAACTGCCCCCACCCCCCTGCCTGGGAAGGAAGGAGAGGACTTGGAGCAGACCTGGGAAGAACTTTCCAGTTGAACGAAGGAAGAGGCCCTCCCACTGCCGGAGTTACATCCAGTCGTGGGGTGAGAGTGGGGGAGCAGAGCTCAAAGGCAAGACTGTCCCTGCCCTCAACGAGACTGAGGAAGTTGGCAAAAATAATAGCTGTGTGTTTACTGGGACCCTCTGTGTGCCAGCGCTTCCATACTCCTTGAATCCTGGCACAGACCCCGAGTGCCCGCCTCCAGGGAGAAGGGTGGAGGTTGGGTCCATTCTACAGGTGGAAGTTGAGGCCCAGAGATGCGTAAGAAGCATCACAGAGCAAGTGGCAGGGCCCAGACGCAAAGCCTTTCTGATGCTTCCTTGGCCTCCGGGTGGTGATGGTGGGGTATGAGATACAGCTCTAGGGGGGATGGGGCTGCGTCCAGGAAGCCCTCGGAGGGTCAGGAGACCCTAAGCACCCACCATCAAAAGTCTGGCCTCCAACCCTCGTCCAGAGCCTTGAGAGAATCCCGGAAGAGGTTCTGCCCTAACCTCCCCACCTCCCCGCCCCCGCCCCGCCCGGCTGGGCTCTGGGCTGTGTCTGGCAAGTTCCATCTGCAGATTGCTGGTCACAGGTGAGAGTGGAGGCTAGGGGGACTAGAACTCAGGGCTTTGGCGAAGGAAGGGCCCCCGCAGTCCAGGCCCGCTCAAGGAGATGGGGCCACCTCAACTGGCCAGGAGACACGGAGAAGGGGGCTGTGGCTCCTAAGGACGTGGAGGAGGTCGGGCGTGCAGGGCCCCAAAGAGGCTGCCTCCTCCCGGAAGCCGTCAGGGCTGTGCAGCCCCGGACCGCGGGGCAGACGGAAGGGGGGCCGCGTCGGGGGCCACCGGGGCGGCGGGCGGGGCGAGCCTGGCACTGCGCGGCCGGCGGCGGAACAGCTTTTGTCCTTTCCTGGCGGCCGCCGCGCCGCGCCGTCCCCTGCATGTGGATGAGGTCGCGCCGGGCGCCCCGTCCTTCCCCCCCGCCCGCGGCTTGCGGGGGCCCCGCCCGAGTCCGACGGCCGCCCGGCGGCCCGGCGGTGGGGCGGGGGCTGGGGCCGGGGTCTGGGCTGCGGGCGGAGCAGCTAGGTGCGAGCGTGGCGGTGCAGGGAGTTTGGCCGCCGAGGAGCGACCTTCGAAGTGGGGGGGAGGGGGGGCGGGGATCTGGGAGTAGGGAGCGGGAGGACCCTGGGTGGAGTGCTGGGGGGACGCGGAGGGGGAGGCCACCGGCGAAGCTTCAGCCTTCGCGCTCCCGTCGTCGGAGTCCCGCATTCTTGGCGCCCTCTGCCTCCCGCCCCAGAGACGCGTTCAGCAGCCGGCTTTCTTAAAGGAGCCTCGCGCAGGGGGCGGGACAGGCGTTCAGAGGACTCCTGGATGTAGTGGAGTAGGATGGGAAGCCAGGGTGTCGACCTGCTGGTCTGACCCTCCCCACCCAGTTGCCTCTGCAACACTAGGGTCTGCTGAGAGAGGGTCCAGCCAGGGCTAGTGCACTTAGGGATTGGCCTGAGCCTCACCCGGGAGCCCGGAGCAGGCTCCTGAAACGTGCAATGCATGTATTTGAAGAGAAGGGGTGACTTTAGGGTACTGGTAGGATGGAATTTGCATGTTACTGTCCAGACCCACAGTTCAAGAGGGCATTTTAGTGGAATCGAACCAGAATCGCAAGCCCCAGCGCAAATAAAAAGTTGGCAAGATTGGTCAGTGAGTACTTTCCCACATTAACAGAGAAAAAGAAAGAAAACCATGAGATCCTCTCAATAGATTCGGAAAACAATCGTCCATGATTTAAACAAACAAAAAACTCTTAGCAGATTATAAACAGAAGAGAAGAGAAGGTACTTCATCTGGTAAATGTTTCTACCCCAAACCCAAAGCCCTCAAAGGAACAAACAAACAAACAAAACCCCCAACCTGACAGCTAACATCACATTAAATGGTTAAATGTTGAATGCTTTTCCACTGAGACTGGAAATGTGGAAGAATGTTAGCACTCATCAGTTCTGTAGAACACTGCACTAGAGGTCCTAGCCAGTGCAATAAGGCAAGAAAAAGAAGTAAAAAGGCTCACCTTTTAGTTAACCACAATTTAGAACAATGATAACGCCAAATGCTTGTGAGGATGTGGAACAACAGGAACACTTACTTATTCACTGCTTGTGAGGATGGAAAATGATGTAGCCACTTTGGAAGACAGTCTGGCAGTTTTTCAAAAAAAAGATTTTTTAAATTAACATTTATTCATTTTTGAGTGTGAGAGAGACAGAGTGTGAGCAGGGGAGGGGCAGAGAGAGGGGGAGACACAGAATCTGAAGCAGTCTCCAGGCTCTGAGCTGTCAGCACAGAGCCCGACGTGGGGATCGAACTCACAGACCGCGAGATCCTGACCTGAGCCGAAGTTGGACCCTCAACTGACCGAAACACCCAGGTGCCTTGGCGGTTTCTTATAAAACATATTATTAGCATAGAATCCAGCAATCATACGCCTTGGTATTTACCCAAAGGAATTACAAACTTATATCCCCATAAAAACCTGTGCATAGATGTTTATAACAGCTTTTTTCCTAAGTGGCAAAACTTGGAAGTAACCAGGATGTCCTTCAGTAGATGAATGGATCAATAAATTGTGGAACATCCACCCAGTAAAATAATACTCAGAGCTAAAAAGAAATGAGCTATGAAACTATGAAAAAACAGAAAAAAACATAAATGCATGTTACTAAGTGAAAGAAGCTAATCCAGAAAGAAATAAAAATGTATGAAGATAGGAAAGGAATACATAAAATATATGATACATAGGGTAATATATATATATATACATGTATATGTATATATATACATGTATATGTACATATATATATAAATGTAAAGTTAGTTAATTTAGTAAAGTTGCTGGATACTAGTCCAATATATAAAAACTAATTATATTTCTATGTACCAACAACAATTAGAAAATAAACTCATAATAGCGTAAAGACCAAGTACCGAAATCTAGTGCGTTATGTGTACAATTTCCATACAGAAAACTATAAAACACTACTGAGAGAAATTGTAAAAGAGATAAATTAATTGAGGAGTATACTCTGTTCATGGATTAGAATTTAAGATGTTGGTTTTCTTCATGTTGATCTATAGAGTTGATATATAGATCCAAAACACATTAATCCCAATGGTTTGTTTTTTTGTTTTGTTTTTGTTTGCTTGGATTTTTTGAGGGGGTGGGTGGAGGTGAAATTTGACAGGCTGATTCTAAAATATATACTAAGGAGGGGCGCCTGGGTGGCTCAGTCAATTGAGTGTCCGACTTCAGCTTGGGTCATGATCTCACAGTTTGTGAGTTCGAGCCCCGCATCAGGCTCGTTGCTGTCAGCTCAGAGCCTGCTTAGGAGCCTCTGTTCCCCTCTTTCTGCCTCTCCCCCACTCATTCTCTCTCTCTCCAAACTGAATAAACATTTATAATAAGATAAACTAAAATATAAGATAAAATAAAATATATATGAAGAAGAACAATGTGGAAGGATTTGCTACAGCTGGAAACAAGGATAAACAAATCAACCAGTGGAACAAAACAGGAACTGCTGAGATAAACCCATCCATCTATGGGCCCCTGGTGTATCACCACGAAGTTGACATCACAGAGCAGTGGAGAAAGCACAGACTTTTCAATAAATGGTGCTGGGTCAGTTGAGTATCCATAGTGAAAAAAATACTCTTCATCGCTACGTTATACCATATCCTAAAACCAAGTCCATGGATGTGCATGTGAAATGTATGTGTGAGAGATAAAACAACAAAGCACCTAGAAGAAGACTCGGGAGAGAATAGATTCACTTTCCTAAACAGGACACAGAAAGCACTATTGGTAAAAAAAAACAAAAAAAAACCAAAAAAAACCAAAAAAAACCAAAAAAAAAAAAAGTGACAAATTGGACTCCATTAGAATTAGAAACTTCTGTTAATCAAAAGGCATGATTAAGGGGGGTGCCTAGGTCAGTTAAGTGTCTGACTCTCGATTTCGGCTCAGGTCATGATCTCAGGGTTGTGAGATCCAGCGGGCTCTGTGCTGGGCACAGAGCCTGCTTAAGATTCTATCTCTCTCGGGGCTCCTGGGTGGCTCTGTGGGTTGAGCATCCGACTTCAGCTCAGGTCATGATCTCGTGGCCCGTGAGTTCGAGCCCCATGTCAGGCTCTGGGCTGACAGCTCGGAGCCTGGAGCCTGCTTCGGATTCTGTGTCTCCCCCTCTCTCTGCCCCTCCCCTGCTCACGCTCTGTCTCTCTCTCTTTCTCTCTCTTTCAAAAATAAACATTAAAAAAAAAAAAGATTCTGTCTCTCTCTATCTGCCCCTGCCCCCTACTATCCCCACTTACACAAGTGCAAATGCACTGTCTCTCTCAAAAAGGCATGATTAAGAGAAGGGGTACGTAAGCCACATGTGAGAGGAGTCATTTCAATACACACATCTGATAAAGAGGTTTTATCTGAAAGAAATATGAAAGCTACTACAAATCAGTAGGAAGACTTTGAATAGGAGCTTCACAAGAGGATATCCGATTGGTTGGTAAACTCCTGAACAGGTGTGCAACCTTATTAGTCATCAGGGAAATGCCACCTAAAACCGGAACGAGGTACCACGGCACATTCACCGGAGCGTTTGAAATTGAACACCAGTGTTGGCGAGGGTGGGAGCAACGTCGGGGGGCTCCTGTGCAGGGCTGGAGGGAATGTGCACTGGTACCTTCCATCTGACCGTCCCCCCCCCACCCCTGCTGCATCTCCAAGTGCCCATGGCCCAGCATCTTCATTTTGTATCAGATGCCTGTTGGGAACCACCTCAGATCCTCTAGCCTCACCTTGCTTACTTTTTTTTTCCCACTTCAAGTGCAACCTTCTGGCTCTTCCCATTACCCCCCGGGGCTTCTCTGCTACCCCTGAAGTGTGAGGTAATGAAGGACCAACTGGCACCCACAGACTTGTAACCAAAGTGTTGGGCTTCCTCTTTGATGATGACAGACGGGAGCCAGTGGACAAATTCTTCCCATCCCTCATCCCAGATGGACAAATCATATCCTAAAGCCTCTTGTGAGAGGGTCCCATGGGCCCAGCAATCAGATGCTTCTGGTGCCGAGTGGTGGCCAACCCGGAAACTCATCCTCATGTTGGCCCTCTTGCCTTCCTCTCTCCTTTCCCCCCCTCCCTTGACTCCTTGCGACTGCACCCCCTAATTAAGGAGTACCACCTGGGGCGCCTGGGTGGCTCGGTCGGTTGAACGTCCAACTTCAGCTCAGGTCATGATCTCACAGTTCGTGAGTTCGAGCCCCGCGTCGGGCTCGGTGCTGACAGCTCAGAGCCTGAAGCCTGCTTCGGATTCTGTGTCTCCCCCCTCGCTGTGCCCTCCCCACCCCCACCCCCCCACCCCTGCTCATGCTCTGTCTCTCTCTCTCAAAAATAAATAAACGTTAAAAAAATTAAAAAAAAAAAAGATGTTTAAAAAAAAGAAGTACCACCTAAGCTTTGGCCTCAGACTCTGTTTCTGGAGGGCCCGGGCTGAGATGCACTCCCGGGTATATACCCAACAGAAATGATGTATAATGCACTAAAAGACATCTACAATATTGTGGTCTCCATGGTAGCCCCAAACTGGAAACCCGTGTAACCATTGTCTGCAGAATGAATACATCAGAGTATATTCAGATCCTGGAGGCAATGAACAAAGGAAGCGGGCACTGAACAAATGAATAAATAAACGAATTGCTACCATGCCACAACGTACAGAAATCTCATCAACATAACACTGAGCAAAAGAAGCTGGATGTGGTATTATGTTCTGGGGTGATTCCATTTACCTGAAGTTCTAAAACAGGCAAAATTAACGTATGCTGCTAAAAGTTAAGATAGAGGTTACCCTTGGAGGTAAGGACTGGAGGGGGGTAGGAGGGGGACCCTGGGGTGCTGGTCATGTTCTCCCGGTTTTGGATGCTGATCATAGAAGTATGTTCAGTTAGTGGAAACTTGTCAAGCGGAATACTTACGATTTCTGTGATTTTTTTTTTTTCTGTATGTAGGTTCCATTCACTTTAACAAGAATAGGACATTAAACATGTCCTGGGCAGGTCCCTGGGTGGGACAGGATTTGCTTGGTGGGGCGTGTGTTGCCTTGTAGGGTCCTTACCCACTCCCTCCTGTCTCCACTTCCAGAGCTCAGACTGTCCCCACAAAGGGGGGGGGGGGTGTCTTCACCACTCCATACCACACACCCCAGGCACCTGATGCTTTCCACCACCCACCCTTTCCTTAGGGCTGACGACAGCTTCTTTGCTACCCCAGGATTGCTCTAGAGTGCAAATCTAATCCCCTTCCCCATCCTCAACTGTCCTGGCTCAGTGCAGCCACGGTGGGGGGTAGGAGGGTGGGGGTGGGTGGGTGAGGGCCAACCCTTCCCAGTGATATCTCGGCAGGGAGACCATTTAACTAATGAGTCATGAGTCATTTAACATCCGTGAGGTTGAGGGTGGGGAGTGGCTCATGAGCCCTCAGTGCCCACAGCTGTCTTGGGGGGCAGCTTGTCCAGACCCTGGGGTTCCTGGGCCCACTGGTCAGAAGAGAGAAATGGAGGCGAGGGGTGACTTTTGGGGGAGTCTGGGACTTTTGTGCCTTCCTGACTCACCCTGTGTCCTTCCCTGGCCCCTTTATAAGCATGGCCTTGTGTACCTCCTGTTGGTGGTGGTGGGGGCGCTGTGGGAACCAGGAACGTTTGGAAACATGAAAAGTTGGGGTTTGGGCCTCTTCTCTGGAACTGGGCTCTCCTCTCCCTCCTGACGGTCCCAGACCTATCTTGCTGGCCAGCCAGGAGGCTGGGCACCCCTCTGGCCCTGGCCTTCACTCAAGGACATCTGCTATTCCAAAAGATGCCACCAGAGGGCAGCTTCCCTATCCCTGGTTTGAACCCCGGTGGCCTGCCTCTTTCTGATGTCAAGCGATCTAGGCCTCGGCTGGACCGCGTCCTACGGGGTTGGAGAGGGCAGGACAGGCTTCCTCGGACCAGGACCAACCTCCTGGGACCACTGGAGTCATCTGGGAGGTAGAGAGTCCTTCTCAAGGGCTGCCCAGGCTCCCTCCTGCTGCTGCCTGAGTGGGGAAGCTTGCCTCCTGGCCTGAGAGAGACAGGGGAGGCCCCCGGGCCTGTGGGTGCTGGCCTGGGTCAGGAAACTCATAGTGAAACCAGAGAGATCTTGTAGTGAAATTCATTCCGCGCAGCACACCTGCCCGGGGCGGGCCTGGGGAGGGACTGGAAGGCAGGAGAGCCGCCTGTGGTGGCGGTGTCGTGGGGAGGGCCCAGAGCCTTATCTGATGGGCCCCAGCCTTTCTCACAGCTCAGTGGAGCCGCCCTGACAGGCCGACCATGGCCCGGTGGGCAGGGGCTCTGCAGGCCCGGCGGGCCCAGGCGCCCCACCTGCCCGGTAGGCAGGGAGGCAGTGCGCCTGGGAAAGGCGCGGGCGGTGGAGTGGGTGCCACTGGAGTGGAGCGGGTGCCCAGGAAGGCCCCTCGAGGCCCCGGTGTCTCAAAACACCAAGAAATGTCAATACCAGTTGCAAAAAATTGGGGCAATCTAGGCGTGCCCTTCGAACAAACTCACACTTTTGATGTAAAAGTGTGACTGCACATCGCCTGGTACTGCTTGCATTTGAGAATGCATCAGCTCCTGGGACGGCAGGAGGTCATTCCATGGGTGTGGGCTGTCTTTAGTCCTGTGGGTGGCTTGGGGACCACGTGTGGAACATCGCTGGGGGACCACACAGATCTGAACATGACGCCCTGGACAGGATGGCTCTTTGGCTGCCCCCTCCGCCGGAAACACACACACCTAGATCCCCCTCCTGTGGGGGTGCCCCCTGCGCTGACTGATGCCAGGGCCGGTGGGGAGAACAGGGGGATCTGACTGCCTGGGGTTGTGGATGTGAGCTTCTCTGGAGAAATGGGGTCCCACTTCTCCAGGGATCCTGTCTGATAGGGCCTGCAGGGTCCCGGGTGCCCCCCAGAGGGTCTGAAGAGAAGCAATCTCAATGTCAGAGGGGTCCGCCCACCCTCAGCACCGGGGCGCCCTCCTGAGACCGCCTCTGGGCACAAGGCACCAGCCACTCTGGGTGGGCTGGGCTGAGATCTGTCTCTGCTGCCCTGCTGCTCCCGAGCTGACAGCTGACGTGAGTCACGGGGGGGGGGGGGGAATGGGGGGGGCGGCAGGTGCTGGGAGCCTCCAGTCTACCCAGCACCATTGCCAAGGGCCCTTGCATCTGTTGGAACTCTTTCCCAAGATGAAGATGGTGTGTTTTCTTGGGGCTCATCTTACAGAAGAGAGGAGTGTAAAGTAAGGATTCTCAGGGCCTCAGTTGGCTCCAGCCTGCCCTTGAGTGGGGGCACAGTTAGTGTAGCTAAGCCTGGGCCAGGCTGTGGGAAAGGAATGGGCTGTTGTCTGGGGGAGATGGGGCAGGGCTGAGGGTCCCACGGGCAGCTTCCAAGTGGATCTTCCTTCACACCTGGGCCTCCTTCCCTTCCCTTATCCAGAGGACACCCTCCCTCCTCCGCTGAGGCAAGAACCTGGGGGTCTCACCTCAACTCCTCCCTATGCCCCACCTCCCGTGAGCACCTAAATCTGGTCAATCCAATCAGACCCATGGCCCCAATCTTATAATGTCTTCTTGCGAAAATAAAATTCACAGCCGATATAACTTACCTTCATACGTTAAAAAATCGATACCGTGTCCTAACTTCGAAACCAGGGAGAAATAAAAGGAAAGTAATGAATAACTTCATAATGTGTATTCGATTATGAAAAATGCTTGGGTATGATCTCCAGAGGACTCAGACGCTGCTGGTGATGCAGGAGCTTCGCAGCTAGAGCTGCTGCAGACACAGACAGGGATTGGCACAGCCTCCCAGGCTCGGATGCCCGCGGAGGCCACTGCATCTCAGGGACGTGATTTTACAAACCGGGGAGCAACGCTTGGTAAATTTCCAAATGAAACAAGATTCCATCTCCGCTAGGTTTTCATGCGTGTTGCATCCCTAAGAACTTCTGTGTTGGAAAGTGGAAGTAGCTTCCAGACTCAGATCAATACTAACAGAGTTTTCACCTACAGCAGGATTCCTCAGCCACGACGCTAGGGACAGGCTGCTGCACCGTAAGATGTTCGGCAGCGTCCCTGGCCTCCACCTGCTACATGCTGGTAGCACCCCCACCCAGGTTGTGACCATCAGAAACGTCCCCACACGTTGCCAAAGTTCTCCCAAGTGGCAAAATCACCCCCCGTTAGGAACCCCTGACCCATCTGAGTGTCCAGTGGAATATTTGCACGCTGTGTGGGATGCGGGTCATCTTGCCGCGGGGCAGAACACTGCTCACATCCCAGGTCCCCACCGCCGATGCCTACAGCACCCCATTACCGCAGCACCCGGCGATTTCCCCTCCGTTTCTGAAATGCCTATGGGAGCAGCAAGCCACTGCTGAGAGCTTCTCACCTACCTGGTTCTCGAATCCAAGGCTGGGCGGGCAGCCATGCCCAGAAGCCCCTTCCTAGCACACTCTTAATACCTACTGTTCTGAATTCTCCCTGGGGCCCTGTCACCGCCCCCTCACTGGCCCCTGCAGGGCCATCTGGCCCATCCCCACCACAGCCCCCGTTGTCTCCAGGCTCCAGCCTCGCCCGCCTCACCCCTGCTGCTGCTCCTTAATTCCAGACTCCCCCTTCTCATCTTTTCCTCACTCTTTCGCTCTGGGTTACCCTGGAGCTCCATTCAAGTCTGGAGGAGCTTTCTCTTCCAGAAGGAGGTGTCCTTCCTGGGGAGCCCTTCCTGAGCTGTCCCCTCCCCTGCACGGGCTGGGCCAGCATTTCCTTCCAGGTGTCCCAGTGCCCATGGGAGTATCCGGCCAGGCCACGTTTCTCCTCCGTCCCCCGCCCCCTCTCCACCACCTTCATCAGAGTCTGGCTCCAAGAAGGTGGCACGACTGAATCTGTGGTTCAGTTCAATTCTATTTTCATTCACGGAGGACTCCTGTACCCCCCCCCCCCCACACAAATCTGAAGGGGGTCATGCTAAGGGGTAACCTCTCCTGGGTTACACCATTGAAGCGGAGCAGCTTGGGAGCGACCTGGAATCTCGTCCCCCTGCCCAGAGCTTCTGCCCCTTCTCCTGGAGAAATGGGGGGAGGGGCAGTAGGTGGACATTGGAATTTCTCCGGCCAAAAGTGCCAGGGAAAGACCTGCTCCAATCCAAGTGGAGCTGGGGCTGAGGGAAAGCACTAGGGAGGCAGAGGGGCACCCTGATTCCTACCAGGGAGGAGCCTTTAAGAGGCTGGCCTCCAGTCCAGCCTCTGGCGCCTACCCTTTGTGGAGCCTGAACTCCCAGCTCCGGAGGTATTCTTGGGGCACAGAGCATGGGCATGGGCAGTGGTCACAGGGACCTGGGCTGGACTTTGCCTCATTTGTCCCTCCCCCCCACAACTCTGCATGCCCCTGACCCAGGTTCACACCACTCCTCAGCCCTGGGTGGGGACTCCATCCTGTCCCGTGTGTGTCCTGGCTGTTGGCACGCTTCCTCAGTGCCGTGCAGGGACTGGAGGCCAGGTGGGGGGGGGGGGGGGCGGATCAGGGAGGGGTGTACATGTGGACAAGGCCCCGTCCAAGCTGTCAGGGTTGCGTGCACAGTGGTGAGGGACGTCTGGGTCCTGGGAGGAGGGAGGGAGAGACCCTGATCCCCGGAAGACTGGGAAGTGAGCTCCTGTCTCTGTTAGCGTTTGCCAGGTCTCAGTGCCCCCAGCTGCGAAATGGGGAAAGTGACCCTTGTCCTCCTGTCCTGGTTGCTATTGGAGAAGGCGGAGGGCATACCTGAAGGTCTTTTCAGGCCCAGGGGGCTCTGGGGTCCCAGGCCCCAGGCAATGCCCTGTGCTCTGGGTCATGAGTGCCCCATGCCTCAGTTGGTTGGGCTGCCTACCAGGCCTTTCCCCCAGTTCCTCAGGCTCCTCTTGGTGACGCAGGCAGCTTGGCCCTGGCTCAGCTGAGGTTGCTTTTGGCTGATGTGGATGTACCCATTCCTGGGCCTGGCCTCGCTCCCACACCCCTTTCCCCTGCCCACTGTCCTCAAGAGTCTCCCCCCGCCCCCGCGCCTCATTCATGTGGGCCTTGCCTATGAGCTGGCTCTTCCTAGGCTTCTAGCTAGGGTGCCAACCTCCTGGGTGCCAACCTCTTGGGTCCTTGCTGGTCCTCGACCTTGGTCTTGTGCTTCTGGTCCAGGTTTGTGAGGCCCAGTGGGAGGAGATGGGCAGAGAATCCAAGGTGTCATTGAGCCCTGCCCTCCATGCCTCCCTCCCCAGGGTGGACCAGCTGGTCATGACGCACCTGGGGATGGGGTGGGGCTGGCTGGCAGGAGCTGGTCTTGGCGGGCACTGGAGAAGGCCCTCTGCCCAGAGGGTCTCAAGGACACCCCCTTGGGCCCCTCGTAGCGTTGTCACCATGTGTGGGAGGGATGAGCCTTGAGAGAGGGTGTGAGAGTGACTGTGTGGGTGGGAGCCCCAGAGAGCCCGCTGGGGGGACGGGTCCGTGAGAATGTGAGTAGGTGGAGACCAAGGCCAGCGGTGCCCTTGCTATTTGGGACAGGTCCAGGGAAGGAGTTTGGGGATTGGGGACACAGTGCATCAGGAATACTGGCCACTAGGTGTCACCAGGAGCCCATGGGACAGAAGAAGGCTCCTGGTGAGTGGCCTGAGCCCCTTGTCTTCCCAGGTGTGCCCACTCCCACCGGCAGGGGCACTCCCTGGTCTGTCTGAGCCTCCACCAGCAGCACTGAGCCGGTGGGGAGGCGGTGCCCCATCCAGAAGGAGACATTTTCCACGGAGGCAGCCCGTCCTACCTCCCGCCCACACAGACCCTGGCTGAGGACACAGCTGAGGGGGTGGGAAACAGCTCCTGGCCACCCAGCCCCCGCCTGGCCCTGCTGCTTTCTGCGGGCACCTCCAGGGGAGCCCTTTGACCTGCACCCTGGGCCTGCCTGCCTGCTTGGGGAAGGAGGAGGGTAGAGACCCACTGGCACCTGCCCACCTCTGTCCCCACCCAGGCCCAGCTCGGCAACTGGATTCCCAAGGCCCCATTCAGCCTCCTTCAGACCCAGCCCCCACCCCCTGCCATGCACTCACCGATGCCCTTGCCCATGCATTCATGCAACGTTCAACAAGGACCTACTGTGTGCCCGGCACTGGGGATCCAGCCACCAACAGGACAACTGGACTCCGCCCTATGGAGCTTGCGAGCTGTAGAATATTAAAGTTGCCAAATAAATTAACCAGAGAATGTGTGATGGAGATGCTGTCACGTAGGAAATAAACCATGAAGTAACTGGGAGAGCTACTTTGGGGGGGTTTATGAACAGGTAAAGAGGAGAATCAGTCATGCGAACATTCAGGACAGGCAGCTGGAACAGCATGTGCAAAGGCCCTGAGGCAGGAAAAAGCCAAACCTGTTATCAGCGAAACACTGAGGCCTTGTGTAGGGAGGGTGCAAGGATCAAGATTGGAGGGTGGGAGGAAACAGACCAGAAAGAGCTTCAGACCACATTGCCTTCTTCTCCCCAAGGACACTCAATGGGGAGAGGTCTCAGGGGCTATCCCTTCTGCAGGGTGGTGGAGGCTTCCTGCTGGAATGTGGCTGATGGGCCTGTTCTATTCAGAGCTCATGATGGCCACTGAAGAATAGGAGGGCCCTCATGGGGGACCTGAGAGGACCTGGCCCTCATATCCCCGTGGGCTGGGAAGCAGGTAAAACCCCAAGAGGGCCTTTCCCCATTGGTCGAGGGCTCCCCAGAGCAGGGCAGGGCAGGGCTGGTCTGTCTCAGTTCCCAGGCTCCTGGACACTCTTCTTGGCTGAGAACAAAAGGAGGGGGTAGGTCAGTCAGAGGGAAGGGCGCAGAGTTCCTGTCCTGAGTCTCTCCACTGCTCAACACCCTGTAGCGTCTCTGCACCCTTCGGAATAAATCCAAAGACTTTCCCATGGCAATAGCCTTATATGCGGTCCCCTAATCCGGCTTACCTCATAAACTGTTCTTGTCCCCTGCTTGGCTCCAGACCCACTGCTCCTGAAGCAGGCACACTCCTGCCTCAGGGCCCCTGTCCTTATTGTTCTCTCCGCTGGGAATGCTCTTCCCAAATATCCTTAGGGCTCATTTCCTCACCTCCCTCAGATGTGCTCACATATCACCTTCTCGGGAAGTTTTCTCTGTTCATGCCTTTGCAGAGCACATCCCCAACCCCCTCTGTACTTTGTCCCCACAGTGTCTTGCTTCTCTCCCTGACCACCATCGGAAAGTCTGTATGTTTAGCTTCTTTCCTTTTATTGCCGCCTCCCCCACTACCTGCACTAAACCGTAAGCTCGGTGATCTGTTTTTTTCACTGGATCCAGCCCACCTAGCACAGTGGCAGCACACGGCAATAAATACTTATTGAGGGAGTGAATGAAGGAAGGAATGAATGGATGAGATGAGTGGGACAAGCCTACCCCCATCCCTCCTGGCTGCCACCGGACATCCTTGGGTCTTAGCCCCCATCCACCTCCAGCAGAGCCCCGAGGTCCCCAGGCTTTGTCATGCTGGCATGTCCTGCCATCAGCCCTGGAGGGAATTTTAGGGAGGTGGCCCCCATGAGGGGCTTCCAAGGACCAATCTAAGCTGGAAGTGGCGGGCCAGACTGGGGGCCGCAGTGGCAGAGCCACTGACCACGGCACATCTGTTTCTGCTTTATGCTCCTGTGAACCGCAAACCCCATTCAAGGGCTTCAGGCCCCCCTGCCTGGTGTGGACTGTGGGCGTCGTGATGTGCCCGACAGGTTGCACGGAGCCACCGGGGGCATGTGGGAGGAGGCGGGAAACCTCACGGCGGGGAGGGACAGGCCACAGCTGTCCTGCGTGCTCTGGGGGTGGGGTCGGGGACTCTCAGGGGGAGAAGCGCTGGTATCAGGGTCTCTCCAGGGCAAGGCCCCTGGGAGCCCCTCATACACATGCCCTCTTACTGGAGGCTGTGAGTAGAAGGGGGCAGCAGCCCCCACCAAAGGGCCAGGCCTCAGGGCACCCCAAGGCTGCTCAGCTCTGAGGTGGATGCCGTCCTTGTGTAGAGCCTCTTTTGGTTTCCAAGAGGTATTGAAACCAGAACCAGCCCCCCCCCCCAAGGTAATATTGAACACCTAGCAGGAGATGATGGGTTGAAACTCAATGAATTGTTCTAAAAGATCTGACTCCAGTACCCTCATAAACAGACTCTTAGAGCTGAAGGGTCAACATCTGGCCTAGGGATTGAAATATATTTTTGGAGAAATGTCTTCACAAGCCCAATACTGAAAAACAATGCTCTTTTGGGGAGGAAGATGAGGCAGCACCAACTTTTGGGAACCCTTGGAGGGACCTGCGGGAACCCCAGGGGTTCCCTGGAACGTGGTTTGAAAATCAGATACACCCACCTACTGCTCACTGCGGTGAAGGGGGCCCTTCCTCCCGACAATGGCTTGTAAAGCCAGTCTGTCGTGCCTGATGTTCCCAGTAAGGGTCACTGCTCGGAGGTGGTCCCAGCCGGGCCTGGTGGCAGCGAGGACAGCTCCGGACCCCAGTGGGCCACGGGCCTCAGCCTCGGTGCCAGTGACCTCTAGCCTAGGTATGCTCTGAGCCAGGGGCCACCGCATGCCTTCCCAGCGGACAGAGCTGCCCTCTGGCCCTGCAGCCAGCTTGGCCAGGGCCGATCAGGAGCCCTCAGCTGTAGGACAGCCGCCAGGGCCGGGGCCATAGGGACGGGTAAGGGTTTCTGGCTAAGGCCGGACGAAGCCATTCCAAGGGACAGCTGGAGTGTCTCTCCAGTCAGCACCTGGAAGGGGGCCAGGCCAGCCTCGGGCTCGGGCCAGACACATGTGAGTACACTCACACACACACAGAATATGCCCACATGTGCCCACAGTCGCACGGTTCACACATGGATGCAAGTGCACGTTCGCACACGTACCTGGGGCACGTAAACGTGCACCCACACATAACATGGATACACAGGAGCGTGGACTAACAAGCACGTGGATGTACGCACGTGCGGATACACATGCACGTGGACACAGGTGTGCCCGCCTCACTCTCTCCCACCCCCCCCCCCCCCCCGGGGCACGGATGGAGGAAACCCATTTGGGTCCAGTGTGTTCGGGGTGAGTTCAGCTGGGGGAGGTGGCCTTTCTCCCTCCAAGTCACGGCAGCGCCTCCTCTCCAGGCCAGCCTTGTCCCAGCCTGGACCCGTGGGTGGATGTGTGTGGGAGGAGTAAGGGGCAGCTGGGGTATCTGGCGGCCTCTGGGACATTTTTCTGGGGTGGGAGGGAGCAGGAATTGTGCCTGCATCCCGGGGAAGTGAGCTGGGCATAGGGCCTGAGGCGGGAGTTGGGGGTGGGGGGCGGTGCTGCCTGACTCTGGAGGAGCTGTGCTCGCTGTCATTTTGGAGCGACCCAAACCCACTCCCTAGGGCAGGTAAGATGTGGGAGGCTTTGCGGTTCACTGGGTTACAACCCCCTCCTTCGGGAAGTCAGCCCAGCCCTCAGCCCGCCGTCCTCTCCAAGGGGAGGTTGGGCTTATTGACTGTCATCTCAAATCTGAGAGGGCTTTGGGGGCTGGAGCACATGACCTCCTAGTCCTTGCTGTTCCCGGCCACACAGGCCCAGGCATGCTGGGCCATCAGCCCAAGGGCCATAACTGAAATCACCTGTGGCATGACAATTGGTTCCCCCGCCCGTCGAGGGACCTAGAGCCATGAGATGGCGCTCTGTAGCCCCCCAGCCCCTCATCCCAAGGAGCCCCCTCTGGGGTGGGCTCTCTTGAGTCCAGCTCACTGACCAGCAGCCCATGCCCACAGCCCTGGGCAGGGGACACAGTTCTGTCACCTCCCCCACCAGATCAATACCTCCGAGCCTGCTGTCAGCAAATCTTTGACCTCTGACCTGGCCACACAGTGTGACCCCTGAACCTACCGGTCTTTCCACCAATCCTTGCTCTGGTCTCTGGGGTGGCTGAGGAGAGGTGACTCCCGGCTACGGCTACGGCCCCGGCCCCGGCTGTGAGGGGAAGGGAGTGTGTGGCTGTCAGCCTCCAAGGTCCAGCCTCTTCTCTTCACTCCACACTCAGGGCCCAAGTCAGCGGCCGCCCCTGGGGCCCTCCCTGGTAGGACCTCCCTGGCCGGCTAATAGGCTGGGCCTCGGAGCTGAAAATGCCAGACAGCCAAGGGCTGTGAATGAAGGATTTGGAGTCCCTTCTGGGTAACTTCTGGGGCTCAGGGCCCCTGGGAGGTCAGGGGAGGGACTCCGGGCATCCTATCTCCTATCTGAGGCCGGTAAAGGTGTCCCTCCCTACCGCCTCCCCCAAATTGCAATGCATCAGGTCAGGGGCCTGAGCCTCGGAACCCCCATCCTTATAGCATGGGTCTGGCTGAGAAGAACCCCCAGGATAGGGAGAGTGCAGCTGGGGATAGCATGTAGTCCCCATAACCCCCACAGCCGGGGCACCAGCCACAAGCCTCTGGGGGACTGGAGGGCCCCTATACAGGGGTCCCCCTTCCTGCAGCCAGTCTCCCAGACCAATCTGGGTCCCAGCAGCCCTGACCCAAGAATGAGGAAGAAGCTGATCAGAGGCCCCCAAAGTGCTCCCTAGCTCCATCCCCTTCAGCTGGGCCAGGAGGGTCACTGCTCTGACCTCCCTGTCCTGCCCGTCCAGCCTGCTCCAGCCCGTTGCCCCGTTGAAATCCCCTGAACGACCCTGCAAAGCAATTTGGGGAATCCTGGGCTCCTACGTGGGCACCAGTACCTGAGACTCTGGCCTCAGGAGGTCTGGCCAGGACAACAGGACCACCAGGTCGCGCACCATGTCACCCTTACCTGGGTGCCTGTCTTTGGACCCGTGGGTGCCTCCATGCCGGCTCCTGCTTCTAAGAAGAGACCTCTCCCCCACACAGGTGTTCCGAGAGCCACAGGGCCCAGCAGCCCTCTGTCCTGGGTCCGTCTGTGTCTGCAGCAGGGGGAGGGGGAACGGCCCAGAAGCTCCAGTGATGAGACGCCTCCCCCGTGCCTCCCCCCCACATACGCCAAGGTGAGGAAGAAGGTGGGTGAGGCAGGATGGACAGGGGCTCCCCACCAAGACGGGAAGGCAGCTGAGGAGTACTTGGAGGCGTGAAGACATGCTGCCGGTGAGGAAACCGAGGCTCAGAGAGACCGGAAGGGGAGTAGCCAGGAAGTGGGCTCAGGGTCAGGGAGTCCTCGTTTCTCCCCTGACTCCACCGGCCTCCCCTGAGACCTCCAGCAGGTGCCCCGGAGGAGGAATCCTGACTCACCGCAGGGCCCCCTCAGGCCCTGCCTATCTGCCTCCCTGGGCCATGTTCAGGAGCTGCAAGGGGCGGGTGTGTGGTCAGCAAGCCCTGAGGTCAGCGGGCAGGACGGGAGCATCCATAAGGCCCCAGCACGGCATTCTGAGGCCCTTGGCCACCCTGCTGCCCCATCCAGGCAGTTTTCTGAGCTGTCTGGGAGCCTCATTTCTTCTTTACTTGGGACCTGGGCCAGGCAGGTGGGAACAGCCATGGGGTCCAGGACTAGTGGCCAGGAAAAACAACAGTGGAGGTCACCTGTACCGAGCGGTCCCTCTTTGCCCGCCTTGGGCTAAGCCCGCTGCCCGGTGACCCCACCCAGGCCCAGGGAACTAAGTCTCAGAGAAAGGAGTGACAGCCCCCCTGGGAGATGGAGCTAGACTTGACCCCAAGGCCGGGAGTTGCAGGCCTGTGAATAAGAAATCCTGCCAAAAGTCCAGACTGAGCGATGAGGGTCGAGGGTCACAGGCTACTCTTCTCCCTGCTGGGGGCCCAGGACCTGCCTGGCCTGCAGAGAGGGGACATGTGCCCCAGCTTGCTGGGCCTTTGCGGCTTTGGACAATGTGTAGACAGAAGAAGAGTGGGGTGCAGGTAGTTCCAGAGCCCTGGTCCCTGAGGCATGCCCGGCCTGCCCTGCACCCCCGTGGGGACATAAGGACTGGGGACTCAGTGACCGCACAGGGGAGCCCAGGCTCTTCCTCATTCTAATGATCACCCCTGGGGCCCCTGCTGCTCCCTGCGGAGTCCCAGTGTTGGCACATGACATCCAGCCCAGATGGTCAAACCCACACTCTGACATATCCACACAGACCCACACCCCCCCCCACACACACACACCACACATAGATACACATGTCACACTGACATGACCCGCAGACACACACAGACCAAGCTCTGACTCTGCCCACGTTTGTCACACACACACACAGGCTCACAGCAGCCAAGTCACCCTGCAGGATCCCTGGGGCCACACAGGTCCCCGTCCCAGAAGTTCCCAGCCCCCACTGGGCAGAACGTGGAGGTCAGAAAGGACGGGGTGTCCTGAGCTGAATGCCTCATGGGAGAAATTCAGAGGGAAAATGGGGGCTTCTGGGGGACCATGTCCCACAGGGTGTGGAGGAGGGGTGTCAGGGGCTTAAGGTGCCCTTTGCGGGGGGAGGCCTGGGGCTGTATCCCCCCCCCCCACAGCCTTCAGGAGGCGCATAGCTACCTCCTGGGGACTGCCTTGAGGGGCCTCTCACCCCCTCCAGGGCCAAATACCTCTCCCTCCCCCGCGGGGGATGGGTGCGCACCACAAAGGCCGGTCTTTGATTCCACACGTACCCTTCATGGCTGATCTGCGGTGACCTGGCTGACCAACCCGGCTTAGATGGAGGGGCCCATATCTCGTGCCCGGAACAAGGGGCCTGGGCAAAGACCCACCGTCTGCTTCTGGGCATGAAGAAAGCCTTTCCCAGACTCTGTGGCCAGGCCAGCCTTGGGTCCCGACCCTAAATTGGTGGAGATAGAGGTCCCTCTTGGAAGTCAGGGCCCCAGAGACCTCTGACCCACTGTCTCTGTCTGACATTCCATCCCTGGAGCCAGATTCTTCTGCTGTTAGTTACCCAAGACTCCATTAAAATGTGAACGCCTCAAGGGCCATTCGGGAAGGGATTGAAGAGGGTGGGGGCGCTGAAGGCCAGTGAGGCCTGGTGTGGGCTGGTTCCCAGGAGGCGCTGGTTTTCATCAGTCCTCTGGGGGGTCTTCCCAGAAGTCAGGCCTGGTGGGCAGTGGGATTCTGAAGGCTCAAGCCTGCTGTCCTCTCTTTGGCTGGGGCCCAGAATGGCAGTGACAGGTTTGCGGAAGGTGAAGCAGGAGCTGGGCTCCAGCTAATGCGACATTTCCTGGGGTGGCCTCCCTGCCCCCCCAGCAGAGTAGGGCAGTTACTGCCCATTGAGGGTCACCACTGCCCGTGTCAGTCACTGCCAGCAGAGGGTCAGCAAAGGCAATGAGGGCAGCCACTAGGTCTTTGGAGCAGGGAGCTGGACACACAAAGATAGCAAAGGCCTTCAGGGTTCCTGAGAGGAGACCCCTGCCGGGTCCAGGGTCCAGCCCTAAGGGATGCTGAAGGTGAGGGGGCCCTTCTCTTAAGAAGCCCCCAAGCCCGGGTCAGATCGGCCCCCAGCCCTCCTCCTGGCCAGCTGCCCCAAACTCTGGCCCTTCTAGAGGGTGGCGGGCCAGCTTGTCTGCATGGGAGTTATGTTCGCAGGCAGGATGGGATGAAAATAGGATGTGGTCTCCAGTGCCGGGTGGGCGCCACCTGTCATTCTCCCCGGGTACGGGGGTGCCTGCTCCCACAGGGCCTGAGTCACCCACCAACAGCTGCTGGGAACCCTGTGTCCAGCCTCTGAGAAACGTTGCGGGTTCTCCAGCCAGACGCCCCCAAGGCCGACTCAAAGGTCCACACGCTCTGGCCTTGGGTCCCAGTTGGTCTGCAGCCACCTCTTGAACCTTCCCTCTTTGGGGCACCCATTAGGAACCAGACTGTGCCAAAGGCACCTGCTCCTGTTCCAGTTCATCTCCCCAGGATCCTTGCCAGGCAGGCCTATGTTACAGGGGAGGAAGCCAAGGCCCAGAGGTCGGCTCAGGGTCCCAGAGCCAATAACTGGCAGTTCCAGGACTCAAATGTAAGACCGTCTCAGCCAAGGATCCAATTGTAAGGAGGTTGAGGCCCATCCCTGAGGGGTGGTTCTTGAGCCAAGACTTGAATGACTGGAAGGAGCCCACCAAGTCAATAGAAGGGGGCAGTGTGTACCAGGCAGAGGGAATAGCTGGGGCAAAGGCCCTGTGGCAGGGACAGGTTTGGAGTGTTTGAGGAATAGACAGGAGCCAGGTAACAGTGGTTCTAAGATGTAGGCCACATCTGCCAGATGACCTGAGTCACCTGAGTCCCGAGATCGAAGTGAGGTGGGTGTCTGTCCTCAAGGCTGTGTTGCCACTTCCAGGTGCAGTCAGAAAGGTGTGCTGGACCTCACAGTGAGAGGACAGTTCCTGCATCCAAGGATTGGTATGTCTTAGGATGAAGACATTCCCCCCACGTCTTCCCAGAGGACAGGCTGGAGACAACAGGAAGTGACGACAGGGGGACTAGACCACAATAGATGGCTGACCCGTCATCCTCTGCGCTCCAGGCCCACCCACGGGACCCTCTGGCCCCCTGTCTCAGGCACTGAGATGAGAGCTTCTCAGAGTGGTTGGAGCAATGGTAGGCGTTCGGAACCATCGGAACCTTTGACCAAGCGCAGCTGGAAGGTGGCTGATCCTATGGACAGCCTCGGATACTGAGCAGTTCACGCTTCCTGCCTGCCCCCCAGGGAAAGGGAGCCGTAGAGCCGGTGTGGGAAGCACAGGTGAGTTTCCGCTAACCCAGGGTGGGTGTCTCATAGGGGAAGAGAACGTCGAAGTCCAGACAGAAATGACCTAAGATAGTTTATAGGGGAGTTCACAGGGGGAGAAGTTGTATCTGGTGAGGGGCTGGGGAAAACACACCAAAGAGGTAGCATCTGAGAGGGGAGCTTAAGGAATGGGTCAGGTGGAATTGAGGGAAAGGGTGGCTGTCCCCAGCAGCCAGCATGTCTCCAGGGATCAAAGGGTCATTTTGTAGCTTTTGACCCTACTAGCATGATCTTATCAGATCCCAGACACAGAGAGGCTTCTCGGGCTTCTCTTGGCCACTTTACCTAGTTCTTCTCTGGACTGTATCTCAGTCTCTGACCTTGGCTTTCACCACTTTCCTGTCTAAAGGATCCAAAGTGAAGCTACCCTGCAAAAGATCAGCCTGGCCCGGCCTGCACCACCACCCATGACTTGGTTTGAAGACTCCTGATCTAATGAAAGCTACTTTCTCGCCACAGATCCTGAGTCATGCCCAATTCCTTATGCCACTCTAGTTTAGTAGAGTACAGGATTCTTGGTGGGAAGTTATTTCCCTGAGCACCTGGAAGACATAGTTCTCTAGTTCTCTGGTATCCATTGCCGTGAACGAGACGTCTGTTGTCAGTTGAAATGTCACTCCTTTGTCATAATCCCTCATTTCTTTTTTTTTTTTTTTAATTTTTTTTTCAACGTTTTTTATTTATTTTTGGGACAGAGAGAAACAGAGCATGAACGGGGGAGGGGCAGAGAGAGAGGGAGACACAGAATCGGAAACAGGCTCCAGGCTCCGAGCCATCAGCCCAGAGCCTGACGCGGGGCTCGAACTCACGGACCGCGAGATCGTGACCTGGCTGAAGTCGGACGCTTAACCGACTGCGCCACCCAGGCGCCCCAACAATCCCTCATTTCTTCCTCATCCACAAACATACCTCGTTTTATTATACCTCACTTTATTGCCCTTTGGAGACACTGGTTTTTCGTTTTTTGTTTTTTGTTTTTATAAACCGAAGGTTTGTGACAACCCTTCATTGAGTGGGTCTAACTGCCATTTTTCCAACAGCCCTTGCTTACTTTGCACCTTTGTGTCCCATTTTGGTAATTTTTGCAACGTTTCAAACTTTTTCATTATTATTATCTTTGTTATGGTGATCAATGATTATGACTTCCTGAAAGGTCAGACGATAGGACACATTTTTTTTAGTAACGAGGTATTTTTCTTAATTAAGGTACGTACATTATTTTTTATTAAAAGTTTCTTTAAGTTTCTTTATTTATTTTGAGAGACAGCAAGTGGAGGAGGGGCAGAGAGAGAGGGGAGAGACAGAGAATCCCAAGAAGGCTCCGCACTGCCAGTGCAGAGCCCGATGAGGGGCTCGAACCCACAAAACTGCAAGACTATGAGCCGAAGTCAGACACTTTTCTTTAATTTTATTTTTAATTTTTTAAAATTTACATCCAAATTAGTTAGCATATAGTGCAACAATGATTTCAGGAGGAGATTCCTTAGTGCCCCTGACCCATTTAGCCCATCCCCCCTCCCCCAACCCCTCCAGCAACCCTCAGTTTGTTCTCCATATTTACGAGTCTCTTCTGTTTTGTCCGCCTCCCTGTTTTTATATTATTTTTGATTCCCTTCCCTTATGTTCCTCTGTTTTGTCTCTTAAAGTCCTCGTATGAGTGAAGTCATATGATTTTTGTCTTTCTCTAATTTCACCTGGCATAATACCCTCTAGTTCCATCCACGTAGTTGCAAATGGCAAGATTTCATTCTTTTTGATTGCCGGGTAATACTCCATTGTATAGATATACCACATCTTCTTTATCCATTCATCCATCGATGGACATTGGGGCTCCTTTCATACCTTGGCTATTGTCGATAGTGCTGCTATAAACATGGGGTGCACGTGTCCCTCCGAAACAGCACACCTGTATCCCGCGGATAAATGCCTAGTAGTGCAATTGCTGCATCGTAGGGTAGTTCTATTTTTAGTTTTTTGAGGAACCTCCGTACTGTTTTCCAGAGTGGCTGCACCAGCTTGCATTCCCACGAAGTCAGACACTTAACCAACTGAATCACCAGGCACCCAGGTATGGACATTTTTAAAAGACACAATACTATTGCACACTTAAGAGGCTATGCTACAGTAAAAACATACTATTATATACACTGGGAAACCAAAAAATTCATTTGACTGGCTTATTGCAATATTTGCTTTATTGCAGTATACCGCCATATCTCGGAGATATGCTGTACTTTTAAGATTGTCCTTTTGTCTTTTGCGTTTTGTAGTTTTACTATGGTGTGAATTAATTTTTACTTATCATTCTTAGGACCCAATGTGAGGACTCATTCCTTAGTTCTGGAAATTTCTCAATCATTACATCTTGATTTTTTCCTGTTTTCACCCTGCGGAATTCTTATGATATGTATGTTAAATCTTCTTGGACCATTTTACTTTGTCCTCCAAGAAACTTTCAGTCTCATATTTTTTTATTTTTATATCTCTGTGCTGCATTCCATGAACTTTTCTTAGATGTGGTTTTTAATCCTCTCATCCACCACAACTAATTTGCTATGAATCCATCCACTGAGTATTTTACGTGGCAATGACTATTTTATTTCCTTAGAAATCTGTTTTTTACTTTTAGATAATATTTTGATTATGTTTTCTACTCCCTCTTCTATCTCCTTGATAACTTAAAATATATATATTGTGTAGTCTTTTTCAAGTTGTTCTAATGCCTCTAAATCTAAGATCTCCTGCTGACATAGTGGCTTGCTTTTGGGGGTCATTCATAACCTCTTTTTATTGTGAGCTCATCTTCATTGGCAATCAGTTCTTCCCCCTGTGGTAATTATTGGTAATTATCCTGGGCTGTGGAAGTGCCCATACCAGGTGAGTGGGAAGTAAGTTTTTTTCATGGTCCTGTATCTGCTTTTGTGTTATTTTCTAGGTTTGGGGTTCTAGAACCCCTGGATTGCATAATTTGAGTCCTACATTTATTCATGGCTCTGGCTAGGGTTTTGCTTTCTCCAAGGTGGCTACTTTTTCCCACTCCAGAGGATGAAAAGCTTCATTGCACTGTCTTGGGTCAGCTTTGCAAGTCCCCTTTGTATGGGACAGTCTTTCCAGGCCTGGAGCTTCATGGAAGGGCTCAGTTCCAGCTCACCACCGCAGGGAGTCCCAGGCACATATCCTATCCTTGTCTCCTGCCCCGATTCTGAGGTCTCTCCCAGTCTCTCTGTCCTATGACCCTAACTCATGCCTCCATGGTCCTAAGGACCAGTTCATACCCCACGGTAGTACATCTTGACCTTCTCTTCACTGAAACCTCCCAGCTTCACCAGGGGCTCCTCTCTCTGGCCCCGGTTTCTGTGGCACAGTTATGCCCAGAACCTCAGAGGGAGCCCTACAGCACAGATTCCTCAGACACACCCTCTCACTTCTAAGAACCCCAGACTCTGACCAGCTACCGTCACTTCAGTCCATGACCTTCTAGCACAAAACTGTAAAACAGGCCAGTTGAGCCCTTGAACTTTCTAGCCATGGCAGCCAGGGCCTTCCATTGTTCCTTTCTCAGTGGTTCTTGACATGAGACAATTTTGTCCTCCCAGGGAATATCTGGCAATATCTGAAGACGGTCTCGATTGTTGCGGCTGGTGGGGAAATGTTACTGGCATCTAGCGAAGAGAGGCCGGGGTTGCCGCTAAAGATTCTAGAAGGCACAGAACAGCCCCAACACATAGACTCAGCCTAGAATGTCAACAGTGCTGCTGCTGAGGAACTTTGAAAGCTGCTTCTGCCCTTTCTTACAAGTGGGTCCTGAATCCTCAGGGCAGGAGCCCTATGTTCACTAAGGGATGAAGGCGGAGGGGAGCAGCCCGAGACCCTGGCCCCAGGGTATTCCCACCTCGGGGTTCAGAGGTGCCTTAGGACCTGCCGCAGGCTGAGAGTGCATCTATGGGAGGGTGAGTCTTATGGGAGCAGATGTGCGGACCGCTCCTGGCTGGCACACAGAGCCCCCTCTGGGCCAGGAGCTAGGGTGCATCACACACACTCTGCCCTACCTGCCCACGAGGCCTCCTGCTTGGCTCCCTCCCCGGTGCAGCCTGCACGCGCTGGCCACACTTCCCTGTGTGATGTGGGGAGCAGGCATGCGGTCGTTGGAGCAGGCCAGGCCCTCCTGGGGCGGGTGAGGACATATCTCTGGTGCCATCTTTCCTGTTCTGATAAATAACTGATCTGTGGTTGAGGCAAGAAGGTCACCTCTGCCCAGGGAAGCTCAGGAACAAGCCACTTGTGACTGGTGGGAAGAACGTAGGGGTGGGGGCAGCGGGAAGTCTGCCTTCCCTGGCCACCAGGCTGCTGGGGGCAGATTTCAGAAAAGGGAAGTGCTGAGCTGGGGCAGCGCTTCCTGTGGTCGCCGGCAGTCAGGGCATCGGGGCGGGCATGGCAAATCAGAGGGGTGTCTGCCCTGCCCCAAGAGGAGGCGAGGTGAGCCTTGCCTGGTCAGCAGGCCTGGGCCAGGAGGCCCCGGGCTGGGCACAGTCTGCTGCTGTCCTTCGCTGGTCCAGACTGGGCGTCCTGGGGAGGGAGGGACTTACTGAAACACCATGGGCCCCGCGGGACCCCTGTTTGGGAGCCTCCCGGAGCTCCCCCAGGACTTGGTCATTTGCCCCCTGCCTCTCCTGATCTCTAGACACCACCTGTCCTGTTCACGCACCTACTCTTTCTGCCCATCTCTAGACACTTGAGGGAAGGTTCCCTGACCCCCTTCCCTCCTGGGAAGCTCTCAGCGCCTGGCCTGGCTGCTCCGGGGAACCCCCTTCTTCCCAGAAGGGACGCCCGAGCCCAGGAACCTGCACTGTGCCTCCGGTGCCCCGCAAATGGGCAGCTATCTGTACTTTCTGTCCCTTGTACAAATGGGAGGGGGCTAGAGCAGGGGCCTAGTTGCAAGGGAGGTGGCCAGGCCTCCAGAGTTCCCGGAGCCCATCTTCCCTCGCCTGAGCATCACAGAGCAGGAGCCCAGGTGCTGAGCCCAGAGCAGCGCCTGGCCTGGGAAGGGAACAGGGGGAGACTGGCTCCCCTCCAGGCCCAGCAGGGAGGGCTGCCGGTCCCTTGCTCACTGGTCCCTGACACCTTCCTCTGGCTTGAGTCCCACCCCGCCCCACCTTGACTTTCCAGCCTCACTCTGGCCCCACCAGACCCCATCAGGATATAGATAAACCCAGGGGGTGGGAGCTACCCGGACCGTGCAGCCCACAGACCCAGCTGCCCCTCCTCTCCTCCTGAGGGTCTGAGAGCCGGGGCTCCCTGGGAGGTGAGAGTGGGGGTGTGGTGGGGTGTAGGGGATGGAGCTGCCACTCCTGCCTCCCAGGTCCTGGCAGGGTCGAGTCCACAAGACCAGCACCCTGCCCCACCCTGCTGTGCTCCGCCTCAGTCTCCCTCATGTGCTGTGCTCTGGGAGGACCAGGTCAGCCCTGTCCCCACGTCCCTGCTCTACCTTTGCCCCCCCCCCTTTTCACCCTCCCCATCTCTCTTGACCTCAGGTCACCTCTTCTCCCTTTCTCTGTCTCTCACACTGTCTCTTCTGTTTTCTCTTTAGTAAGTTCCTCCTGCCCCCGGGACCCCCAGCCCCACTCTGTATATATTTATACATCTGTCAGTCTGTCTGCCTGTTGCTTTCTGTGTTTCTCTCCCTCCTTATCTCTCTTTCCCATCACCCCACCCTGACCCTGGCTCTTCTGTGTCTGTCTCTATCTCCCTGTCTCCCTGTCTCTCCTCTCCCCCTGCCCTCTCTCCCTCCACACTCACCCTGTCCCTGATCTTCCTCAGTCTCTGTTGTCCAGGGCCCCCGCCTCCGACGCCCCCCACCCCCCCCCCCCCCCCCCGCAGGCAGCTCGGCTCCAGGCTTGGCAGGACCTGCCGGGGCATTCTTAGCTGCCCATGGGCCCTTATCCTGTTATCAGTTGGAAATGAATCAGAGATTAGGAAACGGGGGAGTGGGGGTGTTATCGCCCGGTACACACGGGGTTCTCAGCTAATCTCTGGCGGCCCCGGGTTCGAGAGGAAATGCAGTTGCAACACCGAGCCCTTCTTACCGTCACTGTCATGTCCGCTGCAAGGCTGTGGGGACATGAGGTTGGAGAGGGGAGAGGGAAAGGGCTGGGGCTCTAGCCCGCTGCAGGCGTGTGCACACTCACACCTGTGCACGTGTGCACACACACTCACAGGCAGGCACGCACAGGGGAGCCTCTTGGACCTTCGTATGCCTCACCCGTCACCAAGCCTTACACCTCACCCTCCCGTCGCCTCTGCAAGCCCATCCCTGGGCCCCGGCCGCTGTCACTGCTCACTGGGTGGCTGCTCAGGCCTTGTCTCTTGCGCCCCAGCCCACTCTCCTCCTAGCAGGTGGAATGGCCCTATTATTAAACAGCCACGGGACCGGCCAGTTTCCTAAGCCAGCCCTCTGGTGGTTCTCAGGATCTGTCGGTCGTTGTCACTGTGGCCTCCAGATGTGTGTGTCTAGCTCTTGCCCCCACTCTGTCCTCCCCCTGCCCCCACCCCTCTGCGCTTCAGCTGCCATTGTGCTGCCACCGCAGTCCCCTTACCACTCCTCAGTGCCCTGGCTTTTGTGCATGCTGTTCCCTCTGCCTGGAAAACTTTCTGCCCCCTTCCACCAGCTGACGCGCCCACAGCCAAGCCCACTCAGCTTTCATGTGGCTTCCTCAGAGCATCGCAGGTCTCCATCAGGTCCCTCATCTCCGGGGCCCCGGCCCCTCACGCTCTGCCCTCATGGCATGGGTCTCCCTGTCCTCACTGAGACCAGCTCCTCCAGCTGGGATTCCTTGTTTCCTGTCCGCCTCCCTCCTGACTGTGGACAACGAGGCAGAGACCAAGTCCTCTGTCACCTGTCCAGTATCTGGCTTGGACCTGGCCCCACCAGGCGGTAGTGTGGACGGATGTGTAAACACACCCACCCAGAGACACGGACGTCCAGGCCTACAGACAGAAACATACAAGCCCGTCCACACACGATGCACAGAGACTCCCACACAGACACTCAGGCAGACTCAGACGGAAAGACGCACACACACACGCCTGCTCTCCTCCAGGGGCTCAGCGCGTCTCACCAGCTGGTGGGCATCCCTGTGACACGGCTCCTGTGTGCCCCTGTCCCTGCCCCTCGGGTAGGACCCCCTGTCAGCGCAGACCTCCTGGACTCTGTTGCCCCTGGCCTTGGCTTCAGGGAACTCTTCCCGGGGTCCCAGACTCCCTGGGGGCAGGATTCTCTGGGCCTTGGCAGAAGTCTAGCAGTGTAACTACTCATGACAAGTGGCTTTCAGGCCCAGTGCATGGTGTCCCGGCCAGCATTAGCTAGCACTGTGGTTAATACAGCGGCACAGCATTAAGCACCTCTCGGATGGCATTTTAAAGAAAAGTTACAGCGCAGGGAACGGATTGGATGAGCGCACACGAAGTTGAAGCTCGGTGTTCTTCCCACAACGTTTTGCTTTTGGATTCAGTGCTGAAGTTAGTGTGAGTCAGGGTGTCTCTCCCAGCCTCAGGGAGGTTCCAGCTGGAAACAGGCAGCTACGGTGGCAGGTGAGGGTGAGGAACCGGGCCTGGGAGAGGGACAGCGGGCTATGGAGGGGGCAGGCCCGCAGACAGAGTGGCTGGTGAGGACAGAAGGCGGCCCGGCCCAGAGGGGGCGCACCGAGGGACCTCACCTGTCTCCAGCTGGGGACGGAGGTGGATGGGCTTCTGGCCGGGAGAAGCCAGACCAAGGGGTCTGCATTTCCTACAGCAGGAACGGGGCTTTGAACCTTCGAGGCAGCTTGTCATCCAAAGCACCTACGAGCAGCTTCTCTTGTTCACAGATGGCTTTGGCCATCATCACCACCCAGCTGAGAAAAGTGGTGAGTCCCTCCTCCGGGTTCTGCTCATCTCTGAGGGTCCCCTTATCAGTCCTCGCTTGACGAGAGCTTGCATTTCTGTTGTCACCAGGCCCTGAAAGAGGCGAACCAGAGACAGGTGCTCTGTCCACTGAGTCGGGGAAGCATGAGGGGACCCCTCTTTGACCTTTTTTAAAACTGAAAGGCATTTCCCCAGTTACTGGCTCTCACGCCCTGCCAGCCACATACCGTCTTCCCCTGCAAAGGGTGCTCTCAAATGTTCCTTCCAAGGCAGCCCTAGCAGCTTCTGGGTCCCTCTATCCTGATTTCCAGTTTTCTTTATCAGGCCCACGCCTTGCCCTTCTCCCAGACCCCACATTTACAGACGCATTGGTGAGCACGGCGTGTTTTGGGTGAACGTGGGAGGGGTTTCCACGGCACCCAAGTCTCCTTGCACCATTTTCTTGTCCCCCTCGGGGGGCTGGTGGCTGGCCTGGCGTCTCTTGGATGGAAATACTGAAGAGTCCTCGGCTGATCTGAGAAACGTGAGAACAGGGCTGGGAAAATCGGCCGTTTTTGTGGTTTGGGGGTTTGAAGCAAGTTTCACAACTGATCTCCCAAGAACATGGTCCAGTCAGATGCTCTCCCCGCCCGGGGGCCCATTTCCCCGCTGGCTCCGGTGCTGACCGCCCGCCTGGCTGGGTCCAGAGGGGAGGGCCGGGGCAGAGGCAAGGGGCTTTGCCCGCCTGCCCACCCACTCCCTGCTTTCCTTCTTTGGAGGTTGAGCTCAAGGAGCTAGAAGATGGAGCCATTTTGGGGGGTTCTTGTGGTTTCTGCCTTGTGCTTTGGCATCGGATGAGGTATCCACTCGGCACCCCCCACTTTCATCCTGGAAATATTTCTCAGGTGCCCCGGGGGCAGCTGTACCCTTAAAGCCTTCATTTGCGGGGACAAAAAGGCCAAGAAATTCTTCTGTTGCCATGCTCTTGGGCTGGAGCTGACGAGCGGTGGTAGTGGAGGGACCTACCACAGGGGTGCGGGGAGAGAGGCCCACCCGCCACGGGTTCCGATGCCTCCCCTGCATAGAGCACCCAGCTGGGCCAGGGAAGGGGTCCTCAAGGCCCGGCCCTGCCTCCAAGCGGCCTGGCCCCCGGATTGTCCTTCCCCACTCTGGGAAGTCCCGAGCTCCCTCAGGCCAGCTGGGGCAGAACTGAAATTTGTGACATCTGCCTCTCTGGCCCCTTGGCTCCAGCCCCCGCCCACTCACCCCAGAGTCTCCCTGCAGGAGCCTCTGGACCCGGGAGGAACAACATGCCAGGCCCTCCCTGAGTGAGCACGGCTTTCTTGCCTTCCACACCCCCCGCCCCAGCCTGGGCCCTGTGTGGGCAGGACGCTCCCCACTGCTGGTGGTTGGGGTGAGATTCTGTACTCACCATCCCCCTGTTCAGGGGCACAGTGGCCGGGGCCCCTGCATGTTTCTCAGACACTCCATTTCCCATGCCACACAGCAGAGGGGGAGACTAAGGCACCAGGTGGGGACATCTCTGTTCCAGGACACAGTGGGAGGCAGTGGTGTGTAGGCGACAGAGCCCCGACATCCTGGCTCTGTCGAGGGGGCTGGGACCGTCCTGTGTGTAGTGACCAAGTCAGGGTGGGGCTGGCGATAGGGAAGCTGGGAAAACAGAGCCAGGGCTAGGAGTCACCAGACTTGCGGCCAGGGAGACAGGCCGTCGCGTGCTCCATCAGGGGAGTGGTTGGGTGGTCACGCGGACATGGTGGGTGGAGAAGGGTCAGGCCAGCCCCGTAGGGAGTCCTTCCTATGTGAAAACCCTCAGGGGCCAGGGAGAGGTGCATGGGCAGACACAAATGCCTGGATGAATGGGAAGTTTCCAGGGGATGCATGGAGCCCTCTCAACAGAACCAGATAAGCTGGGACAATTGAACACACCCAGGAGGACAATTAGCCAGCATCTGAGAAACCCTCAGCGAGTCTGTCCTTCGGGGGGGTGTGGCTATGCACAGACAAGGACCACAGTGCCGGGGTCAGGCAGAGATACGTAGCCACGGCTGCGCGTGTCGGGCCCAGGAAGGCTGGGGTGTTCTGGGTACATCTGCTGGGTGCCTGTGTCCCCTTCCCGTTCCCTATCCATATAGCCCCTCCCAGCTTCCTGTTTCTGTTTTGGGGCCACAGGAACTTCCTCTTCTCATCAGGGTTCAAAATGGCTTGCTGGTCTCAGTTGGAGGCCTAGTAGGGGGGCTGGTCACCCCGGCCCGAGACAGCTGCAGAGGGAGGGAGAGAGGGGCTCTGCACCCCTGTATGAGGCAGGGCCGTGGAGGTGTGAACTGGGTCTCTGACCAAGCCTCTTCAGCTCCTTGGATGGATGGAGCCTCTGGTGTGAGTGCTGCTCAAGGCCAAGGTGGGCTGGATCCCACCGGAGTGACCTTGAACAGTTGCTGTATCCCCTTCTTGCCTCAGATAGAGGACCCAGAGGATCTCATGCCCTTCCCTTCTCCCTGCTTCCTCCCGGGCGTACCGGAACTTGACCTGGGCACTCATGGGCAGCACCACACTGGTCCACAGTGCACCTGCACACCCACGTGCACGTGTGGCCCCACCAGGAGCCGAGCTGCGGTGGGAGCGTGGCCTGAGAGTGCCCCTGTGTGTGACTACCTTGGTGAGTGTGTGGGGGGTCCTGTGGAATACGCACGTGTGTGTGAGTGTGCAAATCTCCCTGGGTGAGTTCGCCTTTGTGCACGTCTAGAGGGCACCGTTTCCTTCCTCCCAACTGGTGCCCTGAGCAGAGCTTGTCCCCTAATTGAAGCTGAGCTTTGTCCTGCCAAGTCACAGAGCCCACCCTGGGGGGGGGGGGGGTGGGGACAGGATGAGGGAGTGAGCTTTCCTGACCCTGGGGACTCCTTAGTCTGAGTCTAAGGTGGTGTGGGGCCCAGTTCTGCACAGGGCCCAGGGCTTGGGAGGCAGCCACGAGGTGAGCCATGGGTGGGATGTGCTAGGGATGTGCCAGGGAGGGGCCACAGGGCAGTCCTCAAGCTGCTATTTTGATCCCCCGGGGGCAGAGGAGCAGCCCCAGGCAGGCCTGGGTACTTGTAAACACCCAGGGTCTGCGGATGGGGGCAAATGTGAACAAGGCTGCTGAGAACCTACACTCACACCAACCTCCCTGCTCATCTAGCTGGTCCGGGATGAACCTGAGGATCCGTATGCTTCCTCCCAGAGGCCGGGGCCAGGGTCAAGGTCAGGACAGTGCTGCCTCCCCAGCACTGCTGTCCAGCATTTCCCGAGCATTCTCGAAGTGCCGGACACCTCCTTTAATGCCGGATGGCCATCATCGTCCCTCACAGGCGAGCAGCATGTTGCCAGGAGTCCGCGGTGTGGGGACCCAGAGCTGGGCAGCCACACACCAAACTCTGGGCCTGGCTGCCTTCCTCCCACAGGGAGGGGAACCCAAGAATCCGGGGTCACCGAGTCCCACTACTCAGCACCTGGTTTGCGCTCCCCATTAGCACTGAGGGGCAGCGGTAGAACAAACACTCACCGATTGTTTACACGGAGGGCTTGGGGCCATAATTAAGTCTCCACCAATCTGCCCTTTATCAGCCAGGTATCTCGAGCGCCTCCAAAGGGGAAACATCCCGGAGCATCTAACAAAAGAAAGTTGGATGGGTTTTCAGACTTTTTTAAACCCTGAAGAATAGGCCTTTGTTGCCAACTCCCCTCCTGTGGCAGCCTGCCTGGTCCCTGGAATCCCCTGGGCTGGGGGCAGGACCAGGTGGCCCCAGCCCCAGCAGCCCCCACCCTGCTGAGCTGAGCCCCCAGACCTCACCCACCGGCGGTCTCCTCCAATTGCAGTGGTCCCCACGCTGGCTGTGGGCAGGGCGCCAGGAGTGGGGTCCTGGGTTTGTCCCATCCTCTGCCCTCAGTGCCCCACCTCACCCTGCCAGATCCTGACATCCTTCCCTTGGCAGGCACCCTTGCCAGCCTGGAGCCACAGCCAGGCTGGTGATGAGGGGTGACCTCTGATTGCCCAAAGCCCCTGAGTTCCTGGCTCCCCACTACCCCCACTGGGTCTAGGCCTGTCATTCTCACCTTTGTTAAAGCTGTTTCCTCCACCTATAATCCTTTTTCTTTGCTCCTGGCTTCCTAGCAAATTTCTATGGAAATTTTAAGACTTCGCTGGGGGTGGGGGGTGGGGGGGGTGTGGGCGGCGGGGCGTGCCTGGGTGTCTCAGTCGGTTAAGCGTCTGACTTCAGCTCAGGTCATGATCTCACGGATTGTGGGTTCAAGCCCCGCTTCGGGCTCTGTGCTGACAGCTCGAGCCTGGAACCTGTTTCGGATTCTGTGTCTCCCTCTCTCTCTGCCCCTCCCCCACTCACACTCTGTCTCTCTCTCCTTCAAAAATAAATACACATTAAAAAAAATTAAAAAAAAAAAACTTAGCTGGGGCTTCACTCCTCCCAGGGAAGCTTCCATGCACTCCAGGCCAAGTTTCCTGTCCCTCCTCTGGGCTCCCTGTACTCTGCCCCTCACCCCCAAACAGTCTCATGCCCCTGGGTTCGTGTCCTTTGAGGGCAGATCCTGGGGCAGCCCAACGCCTGGCACAGAATGAGTGCTCAGTTCCTACTTACTGGAGCAAAGGAAGGACAGGTGAGAAGGGACAGCCACCTCACCCAGTGATGGGCTGTCACCCTTGGAATCCTCTGAGGGCAGCGCTGTTCACCCCACTTCACAAAGTGGGAAACAGAGCACTGGGAGCAGAGACGACTTTGCCCTCAGCCAGCTGGATGGTGGGTGAGAGTCTAGGCAGTGAGCAGGGAGCCTTTTCCGTAAAGGTCACATGGTAAATACTTCAGGCCTTTCAGTCACTGCTCTGGCTGTTCACCTGCCACTGCAGGGCGGGTTCAGCGAGACACTACCTAAGTGGCCAGGTGTGGCTGTGTTCCAATAAAACTTTATTTATGAATTTCATATCATTTTTACGTGTCATGAGATACGATTCTTCTTTTGACTTTTTCTAACCATTAAAAAATGTCAAAGTCAACCTTATCTATCTCAGGCTGTGCAAAACCCGGTGGCAAGCCTGATTTGGTCTGGGACCCGTGGTCGGCTAATAATCCACGTTTCCCGGGTGAGGACCAAGGGTGCTTTTCCCAGCCTGTCTGAGACGGGCCTGGTCAGTCCTACCTGGGGCCCCCAGCTCAAACATGGTGTGTGCACAACAAATGGAGCGAGCAAACAAATGAGTGAGCTAACTAACCTGCTATCTAACCAACTAACCAGTTAACTAAGGCTTTATCTCTTGGGCTCAGAGTTACTCCTTCCCATCTCTGGGCTTCTGCAGACCTGACTGACCCCTGTCCTCTGACCTATCTCATTGACCTCTTGCCCAACCCCACCTTTCCGACCTCTGGTCAGGCCCTCGTCAACCCTCAAGTAGTCCAAGGTGGTGAGAACCTCAAGAGAAGCCCAGGGAGCGCCTAGAAGCTGGGAATGGGCACTCGTTACTGCTGGGCTAAGGGTGTGGTCTTGGGGTCGTGTGTGCTGTGGGGGCTTTGAGGCTGGGAGGGTGGGCCTTGTACCTTAGGGGAGTGCAAAGATTGTCAGGGCAGACGGGACACATTCCAGGCATCAGAATGTTCTGGACAACAGTGCAGACATAGGAGCTGCCAGAGCATGGGACCACAGTAAATCCAGGAGACTAGATACAAGGGGTCCTCTCTGCACAGGCTGACGACAGTCAGTGACAAGCCTAATCCCACCAGGAGCAAAGAGTGTGGGTCCAAATTCTAACTTTAGCCCTAACCCACTCAGCTGAGCCTGCCTGTCTGGTGTGAGTGAACCAGGAGGCTCCAGGAGGCCCCAGCATGCCTGGAACAGGCCTGCCCCCACATCTGACACGTGGCCATTCCTGTCTCAGATTCAGGCATTTGAGTTCAGGATTGCCCTCCATTCACTCACTCAACAAACGCTGATCAAAACCACCACCAACTTGTCAGTCAGGCCCCTTCAGGTTGGGGATGATACAGGCAAGGTTCTCACCTCATGGAACTAACAGGGAAGATGGGTGATGAACAAGCAAGCAAGGCCAAGAGCAGGGCCATTTTGAAGAGCGTAAGGAACCGGTAATGTAGCATAGGGCAATGTACCTGGGCAGTGACAGGGGATGCTTCAGGAGAGCCTCCCTGGGGAGGTAGCAATAGGGCCTGGACCCAAAAGAGGCAAAAGGCCAGCCAAACAAAGATCCAGAGGGAACCACAGTGCAAAGTTCTGGAACAGGAGCAAGCTGCTTGAGCTACAGCCCCCAAGAAAGGGGCAGAGCAATGAGCATGGTGGTGGGGGGGGGGGGTGGGGGGGGGTAGTCAGGCAACATAGAACCTTCCGGGTTGCTGCGGGGAGGGCAGCAGATCTAAAAGCCTGGAGAGCCTTTGAAGGGCTGGGCCAGCCTGGGAATGTGATCAGATTGATGTTTGCAAAGATTCCTGGATGTTGCCACTGTTGTATGAGGAGCTGAGGATGGGGACGCAAGGGCAAGACTCCTGTCCCCAAATGCAGCAGGAGGCTGGTGTGTGGACAGGAGTCTGGGTCCCTGAAGGGGAGTCAAGGGCCAGGTCTCCTGCTGGAGCAGGCGCAGAAGGCTGGGCAGGCCGTGGGCGGTGGGCAGGCCCCGAGACTGCTGCTCTTGGCCTGACTCTGGCGTTGGCTTGGCGTGCAGCCGCGGGGGAGCCGTGTGTGGGCACGTCCCAGGGCTGCCTGCCCGCCGCTCAGAGATAGGAGCCACAGGCAGACTGGCTCACCTGGGCCCGGCTCTCAGCGCCGAGGAGGTGAGGTGGGTGCGGGGTGGAGGGGGCCTCCCTGGGCCCAGAAGCCAGTCCAGAGGACGGAGAGCCCCTCCACCCTCACCAGGCCTTTGCTCTCCCATCCAGCCACTCCGTATTGAGGGCCCACCATGCACCAGCCCCCGCCCCCGTCACAGGGCCCATCTAGCCTCACAGACCTACAAGAAGTGGGTATCCGCATCTAGTGCAGGGCCAGTCTGAGATGGGCACCCCTCACCCCCACAGCAGGGCCACAGGGACCTCCAACCCCGGCCCAGTCCTGGCCAGGCTGAAGGACGTCAGCGACTGCCTCTCCTCTTCCCAGTCCCTATCTTCCAGGGGCACCAGGACAACCTGGGCAGCATCTGGCCCCAAAGACAGAACCGGGTTTGAGGTTTGAGGACCCAGTCTTGGTCTCAGACTTCTGGGGGTGCCAGGAGTAGGCTCCGGGGTGCTGTGTGGATGGTGTCTACAACAGAGGGCACCAAGCAACGTGAAGGCCACAGCCTGGCAGAGCAAAGTATGCGCGTAGGTGGGTCCGTGTCTGCGTGCATGCGTGAGGGCACGGCTCAGGCAGTTCTGGGCCTCCCAGTGGTTCCTGGGAGCAGGAAGGCCTGTGTGTGCATGTGTCTGTGTGCATACGTGTGACTGTGAATGTGTACATGTGGGTACATGTGACGATGTGGGCGCTTGTGTGTGCCTGCACCTCTGTGCCTGCGTGCGTGTGGGGGGCCAATGAGTATGCGTGTGTGCATACGTCCGTGTGTGCGCGTGTGACAACGGGTGTGTGATGAGCGTGCACACCTGTGTGCACATCTGTGCTTGTGAGCGTGTGTGCGTGTGGCCTGCTCTCCTGGGGCTGGGGTGGCCCCTCCGCTCCAAGAGCTCCAAGAGTTCCGGGGCCTGTTTTCCAGCTCCCTCACCCTCCTTCTCTATGAGTGTTGACTCAGGGAGGGACAGGCAGCCTTCTTTCAGGATTTCCTGGTTGGGTAGAAGTGGTGCCTTGAAAAGGGAACAATTGTGTCCTGAGTAGACGTTGAAGGGTCTGGGTCGTGCAGTGCTCTGCGGTGCCCAAGGCCACCGGGCCGTGTGCCCACCTAGGCTGGGTTTCCAGACGCGGCTACAGAAAGGCTTTCCCATGAGCAAGCCCACAGGACACGCTTCAAGCCTTTCGCTAATGCTCCCCGACCTGGGCCACATAGCTTGAGGGGTCTGGGTCCGGAGGCCCCCGTTACAGCTGTGAAGGGGAGGCCAGCGCTCCCTGCGGACAGAAAGGCGTAAGCAAAGGAGGACCCTCCTACCTCCCCAGGCACTGGCTGCCCTGGTTCCCCCACCAGCCTCGGCCAGGTTATTCGGACCCTCTTGCCCTGCATGGGCCCCATCCCCCAAAGCCTCGGCAGATAACATGAAAATCTTTCCAGGCTGCTGGTGTCACTCTAAGAGTGAGTGAAAAGTCCAAGGAAGGCTCCGTCATGCAGAGGCCGTCTGAAACACTGGCTCTTCCAGGAGGACTCAACCAGGCGCTCGTGAGAAATGCAGAGTCCTGGGCTCTGTGGACCTGCTGAGCCAGCACCTGGGCTTCAACACGGTCCCCTGAGGAGCTGTGGAGCCCAACACTCCTAGTGTCCCCCCTCCCCCAGCCTCCCTCCCCCCCCATCTTGGGTCAGGTTGAGGGCAAGGCTGCCCTGGGGCCGGGAAGCATTAGGGGTGGGGCTCCAGACCCGGAAGGGAACTGGAGAAGGTGGGCAGCCAGCCTGCCAGTGAGCCAGCCCTGGGAGAAGGCCTAATCTTCAGGACAAAGTGGGGATTTGCAGCCCAAAGGCTGCTAATAAGCTACAGCTCTTCTGTCAGCACCTGCTCTCTGGAGAGGGAAGAAACTGTCCCCAGGGCACAGGGAGCCGCCTGCCCTGCTCCTCTGGGAGGTGGTGGGAACCGGCCGATGGCTTGGAGTTCAGCTGTCCCTGAGCAGGGTCAGCACAAGCAATGGTCCCCATGGGGGGTCCCCAGAGAACTCGCAGTCCAGGCCCCCATGAGCTCACGCCTGCGGTGCCTGTCCCCAACAGCACTGCCACCAAATCTCTCCCCTGCCAGAAAAACAGGCTTCCCCCTGACCCCTCGCACTCTCCTTCTGAAAGAGGTTTCCTCTGCCCTCTCCCACCGCAGCTGTGTGTGATAACCCAGACGCCGGGCTGTGGGAGGTGAACAGGAACCTGCCCCCCCCGCCACCTTTGCCCGCCTCGGTGCCCCCAGGATCCGGGCACAGGCCTGCCCTGAGCTGGGAAGGAGGGCACAAGAGTCCCTGGGGGCTGCAGAGACTCAGTGCCTTGTGAGGCTGAGGCTAGGGGAGGGTTCCAGGGCTCTCCCTGCGCTGGGCAGCAGCGGGGATGGGGGTGGGGGTGGGGCCGGTCTCTGGCCCACACCACACTGAGCAGCCACGAGTTGGGAGGCCGTTAATAATTAACCCTGGGCCTGGGCCTTGACCTCGTGGGCCTCTGAGTAAACAGGACTTTCTGGCCAAGCGTCCGCAGCCTGCTGGAGCCTGCTGGGCCCCTCATGGCCTCTCTGCCCCTTGACCTTTTCGGACCTTGTGGTCTAGGCCTCCTTCCCCCTCCTCAGTTGCCGAGCTGGAGCAGTCTGCACGCGTGGGCCTCTCTGACCCTGCCCCAGGTCAACCTCCCACCTGTGCCCACCCCAGCACCTTTTCTGTCTGTACCCACCTCCCACCCCCAGCCTTGAAGGCCAGCGTCTCTTCTTGGATGGAAATTTGCCAACAGAGTGTCTCAGCCAAGGTCTCGGCACAGCCCATCAATGCTGAACCTCTGTGGCCGGAGCGGGACTTGACGTCACTCTTATGGACTCTGATGTCTGGGCTATATGTGATGTGTCAGACTCTGGGGCGGGGGGGGGGGGGGGGCAGGCCAGGTAAGTGGTTCCAGCTGCATGGAGCAGCCCTGGTGACAGTCAAGATCATCTGTCAAAGGCTCACATTCTAGCTCCAGTTTTACCCGAACTGGCTGTGTGACCCTTGGCCAGTGCCCTGACTCTCTGGGCCTCGGTTTCTCCATCTGTATAAGAAAAAAATGGACAGATATCCCAGGGCTTGCCAGCTCCAGGATTCTGGACCCCATTTGGGCTTAGAGTGACTGAGGACAGGAACGGTGCATGTCCCATCCCACCCCAGGGACTCGTGGACAGTCATCTGGTGGGCTCCTGCATTCCTGGCTGCCCAGCATCCACTTCCTGCCTCTAGGGAAGCCCTGGTGTTCCTTGGGGGAACCAGCCCTCGCCCTTTCTCAGGTCACATGGTTTGTTTAGGCAGGGCCACCATAGCCTGGGGCTCCAGAAGTGGGTCATGTGCCCTGCGCATGGCCAATGGGTGTCAGCCCTGAGACTTTTGCCGGAAATACTGGGAAAAATTGTTCCCTTTGTCCAAAGTGGCAAAACGGGGGAATGTGAGCCAGTGGCTATGTCGCTGGGAGCCTGCCGGAAGGCAAAGGGACAGAAAGGGGGGCAGAGCTGATGCACGAGCATGGATTTCCACAGATGGACTCTTGCTGTGCTTGAAGCTGGTACCGCCCTGGGTTTTGCCTTTACAAGACCTGTTAAGTCCTTTTCTGCTCAAACCAGCACTATACGGGTTTTCTTCTTCATTCACATATTCTCACACCCTGCTCAGACCACACAGGGAAGATGCCACAAACACACAATAGCCACAGGTACACACACTGCTCACGTTTGCACAGAAAGTGTGAGTGAAGAACAGGGCCGGTGGGGAAGACAGCCTGGCTGCTGTGAGGGGCTTGAGGGGAGAATGAGTGAGCACGGAGAAGGGCTGGGCCAGGCCAGGTAGTGACAGGCAGAGGACTTGGGCCCCGGGGAGCCATTGAGAATTTTGGATGAGGGGATGGTGGGTAAATGGTTGTGGATCACCAACAAGGGAATGGATGTGTTTGTGCTTATGTGCACACACACACACACATGCACGCACACACACACACGGACTTTTACAGGCAAGAAACATTCTGTGGTCCACCGTGGGAGCCCTTTGAGGGTCTGCTACTGCAGGGGCCTGGATCTGTTTCTGCACACGTGTGGGTCAGGGGCCTCTGGTCAGTCGGGCTCTCCATCTACCTGGGACGATGTGGTTTCTGGGAAGCCAAGGAGAAGGGGGTGCCTCCTCTGCTCCACCATAGGGTAGGGGGCCATTGGGCCTCTGGAGGAGCAGAGGCTCAGCCCCACTGAAGCTCCTCAGGGCCCTCAAGGAGAGCTGGCCTCCTGGGCCTCCTGGGCCTCCTGGGCCTGGCCTCAGGGAGAGACCTCATCCTGGTGACCAGCCTGTCTCTACAACTGGCCAGTCGTGAGTCCCAGAGGCAGAGGGCTTCAGACGCACGTGCACACCATGCTTACCCGAGGACACACACACACACACATGAACACATAGAGCATAAAGATGATGCACTCTCAGATCACTACGGCTGTGAGCCCTGGGGTGGGGAGGTAGGGACCCTCTGGGTGGATGGGGAGTAGGGGCAATAAGCAGGGAACCCCCACCTGCAAGGCCTTGCCTGGCCCCTGGGGCTCCGGCCTGGGGAAAGCCTTCTTCACCAGAGGTGGGACCAGCTGGATCGGGGCTCTCGCCAAGCTGCTCTTCTGGCATTTTCTCTGTTCCTCTTCCTTTCCCTGCCTTGGCCATGGACTGTTTCAGCCCCTTCCCCATTTCTGCCTCCCGGCCCCTCCTCTCTCCAGTGCTTTCATTTTGTCTCCTGGAAGGG
Source organism: Panthera onca (assembly GCF_046562875.1). Classification (NCBI taxonomy): domain Eukaryota; kingdom Metazoa; phylum Chordata; class Mammalia; order Carnivora; family Felidae; genus Panthera; species Panthera onca. The sequence continues at coordinate 19,756,077 of NC_138353.1, read as the reverse complement.
GCCCCCAAGAGACAGCGGCCAGGCTCAGAGCTCGAGCCCCGCGGTCATCTGCCCAGCCCTCCTCTTCAGCTGCTCCCTGCCCTGCTTCCCCACTCTGGCCACAGCCCTCTCGTCCTTTGCCCTAGAACTGCCAGCACTCTGGTGGGGGGGCAGTGGCTGCAGGCCTGGCTCCTCCCCCAGCTGCTGCAGCCCCTCTGCCCCCCTGGAGGCTGGCCATGGGGGCTGGGCCGTGGGGAGGCTGCAGAGCCAGGACATGTGTCCTGGCCCCACGCGGAACCCTTGCCCTGGCCACAGAGTCACACTGGTCAGGCCCAGCTCTGTCCCCTGAAATCCCTGGAGACGCAGGCAGCCATGGACTCCCCCCTACCTCCAGGTTAGGAAACTGAGTCTGGCTCGGAGCAGGAGTCGGGAGGAAGCAGGATGTGGAGGAACCCCCAGGAGAAGCAAGGTCCAGCCAGCCGTGAAGTGGGAAGATGTGCCCCACACCCTGTCATCCCTTCAGTGAGGCCTCAAGGAAGAGCCGGCCCTGTAAGGGGGAGCAAGGGACCGTTTCATGGCTGTGGGCCTTGCCAGAGTGAAAGCAGACACAGGGGCCTCCGTCAGGTACAGTGGGAAAAGCACCTTCCACCCTGGGAGTCACTGTGCTCATTGCTGCCATCCTGGCCAGAGCTTGCTGGGGCCTGCCTCCAGGAAGCTCTCCTGGTCTGGACTAGGAGTGAGAAGAGCCCAAAGCAGCCGGTCTTCATCCTCCTTAGGTTGAAAGTTGCAGGGACAGGACTGGGCCATCCATTCTGTCACCCAGCCTACCTGGGTCCCCGGGCTGGGCTGCCCAGTGGGAACCAGGGCTGCGGTGGAGATGCCCTGACTGCACATCTCAAAACCTGGGGCAAGGCCCAGCTTGCGACCACTGATGGGCTGGCATTTGAGCAAGTCCCCTAGAAAGAAGTCCTTGGGTCTAGGGCCGCCAGTGGCTATAGCAGACGGCCCTGGGCAGTGTCAGGAGATGCCAGGAGCTGGAGGAAGGGTGGGTGGGGTCAGGCTGCCTGGGTTCACATCTGGCTGGGTGTCTGATGGGTATTTTTCCCTCTTGAGTCTCAGTGGAAAATCTGGAGTGGGACTCTCCTCCCCAGATTGTGGGGTAATGTAGATAATACCCAGAGTGGCACACGCTTAGCCCTCGATCAACGTAGCCCATAGGCGGTTCAGGCCGACAGCCCTGGAGGACAGCGGAATCCAGGTCGTTTTGGACAAGGCCTGCCAACAGGCAAAGGGAAACACTCCTGACTAACTCTGCCTTCCTGGGCCCCAGCATCCCCAAGGCACAAATATGCACACACACATGCATACACACACACATGCGCACACACACACAACTGGCTTCCCTCCCCAGGACCCAACCACCTGCTGGAAAACCAAGAGCTGCCTTTTCAAAATAATGATTAAGAATCAGCATTGACTATTCAAACTGAAACTCCCCAAACCCTTCTCTGGGGTACCCAGCTCCTCTGGAGCCTGTGGGTAAAAAGCTCTTACCATAGTGGAAAAAGTAGTCTGCCGAAACGGAAATCTTCCTCAATTTAGCTGAGTCATTTTCTCGTGGTTAAGGAAGTCTAGATCACCTCTGGCCCTTCCCCTGATGCCCATGGCAGCCTAAAGGACCCCAATCCACACCCCCACCATGTCTGTGCCTAGCTAACCCCAGGGCCCTCCCAGCAGAGCCCCTGGCAGGAAGATACCCCAGCCCTCCTGCTGCTTCCTGCAGCTACTTCCTGCTTCTGGGTGGGCGTCCGGAGCCCTGGAGAACCAGGAACCAGGGGGGCACCCCAGAGAGGACTGTGGGCCACAGTGGGGGAGAAGGGGGCAGACCCATGGCCTGGGCGGCTCCCAGGGGGCCGCGCTCTGGGTGCCCCCGGACCCACTGTCTTGGGCTTCAGTGGGGCTCCCTACAGCCGGGGATAGGGTCTCATCCCGGATCTGAGGAGCCTGAGTCCAGGGGCTGACAGGTACCCAGTCAGGGTTTCCAGTTCAGTGGAAGCTGGTGTTGGTTGGTGCCCCTGCCTGGCTGCAGGCTGTTGGCCCTCCCTTGGAGACTCCTAGGAAGCTTCCAGAGGCTGTTCTCTGGGAAGATGGAGGGTTGATGTGAGGGGGGGGCACCTTGGTGCAGCGTGAAAGGCCTTGAATGCACCAAACTGCGGTAGTTGTGCAGCAGGGCGGGGAGGCCGGCTCTGCGGATGATGTGTCCTCCTCGTGCCAGAAACCAGAGACCTCCTGGGATGGCCCTCTAGCTGAGCCCTGGGCTTCCCATCTGGGTGCTCTTCCTGGACCGACAGGGAGTCAGCAGGAAACTTGAGGCTGCCCACTTGTCTGCACTCAGCCTTCCCTCAGCTGACATGTGTCATGTGCCGTCTGGTGGCCGTCTGGTGCTCTGTGTCCTGCTTGAGAAGCGGGGACAGATATCCCTGGCCCAGGGTTTCTGGGAAATTAAAGGAATGGTAGTAGGCAGTAGCCAGGAGGCCAAGCCCCGGTGTAGATGGCAGGCAGTTGACAATCCTGATGTATTTGGGGGATCAGAGGGTCACAGGCGTAGTGAGACTAGGTGTCACTTCTTACCAACCTGGGGAGGAGCAGTGTAGCAGCAAGGACTGGGGGTACATCCCAGCTGGGTGTCCGAGGTCACCCGGTGGAGGTCCCCTTAGGCTCGAGTGTCAGGGTGGATGGAGGGCAACCAGCTGACGTTACCTGCATTCTGGAAGCTGTGGGAAGGGACCCAGGCCTGGAAAGACTAGAAGGCCTGGAGTGGATGGTGGTGCTATTGGGGTCCACATGGGACCCCAAAACTGAAGGACCAGGAGCACTGCAGCAGATACCAGGGAGGCCCCCCTCCCCAGAGGGCCCCTCGGTCCATCTCAGTGCCCAGCAGACATCTGCTGGCCCGGCCCTGGGGGCTGTGTTGCCCAAAGTCACCTCACACCCACTTGGACTGGGTCCTCCCCCAGGGCTCTGGGAGCCAGTGTTTGGGAAATTAGGTGAGGGGGGCCTGGGACTAGGGTGAGGAAGGGAACTATTTATGGCTAAAAGTCATCTTGAAATTTTCAACATATTTTTTATTTTTCAAAACAAAAGCTGTACACGTGGGGTGGGAGGGGGGTGAACCTAGCTTTGTGGGAAATGAGTCAGACAGCCATAAAATTGTGTTTTTCTGAGCCAAGGGGATTATTTTACATCTTGTGGCATGAACACACTGAAAGGAAGCCCTCGTCCTGGTCCCTGGCAGGCTTCCCTGCTTGCCAGCCTGGGCCTCCGCAGCTCCCTCCTCTCGTGAGCTGGGGGCTGTCACCCTCCCAGAAGAGGTGAATGCTGTAGCTGCTTCCGAAGGCCTGGCTTCTCACCTCCTAGGCCTCTCCCTTCTCCCTCCCTTAACTGCCCCCCATTCTTTTAGGCAGGAGCGAGGCCGTGAAGGGTGGTGGCCTCACGGTAGGTCCTGTCTTCACCATTTACAGTCTGAGAGTCTGGCTAAGTCCAAAGGTCCTCGGAGAGCCTCCCACCCCTCCTTTGGTGGCTGGATGGTGTGGGACAACCCTCGGAGCAACTGATAGGATACAAAGAGAGACTTAAGAGAGCACCTGCATACCATAGGTGCTCAGTAAAAGGCTTTCCTTCCCCACCGCCAAGCAGCATCCTCGAGCACAGGTGATGAGGGGCACCAGAGACAACCTGTTCCTTTGGGGGACTTTCCCAAGGCCAGACCTTCCCTGTCACCAGTGTGCCCCACCCCCCACCCAGAGTCACTCCTCCCACCCCGGCTCTGGTCCCAGGCAGGGATCAGGAGGCAGAATCTCCATCCCAGGGGCTGGAGGATTCAGAAAGGTTAGGACCATAGAGTTCCGGGGACCCACTGGGGACAGGACCCTGGCTTCAGGTTATAGCTTTCAACCCCTTATCTTCTCCTAGGCAGGTGATGGTTGGGACTAGTCAGGAGAGGCTCTCCCTGGAGCCCCTCTGAAGTCTCTCACCTGTCCCTCGCAGCCCTGCCTCCACCGGCTGGAGCCACAGATCCCATGGACAGCCTGGGGCCCAGGAGACAGATGTTGTCCGTGGGGAGAGACTGCTGGCAGCCTGGGGCAGGGCAAAAGTCAGGGAGAACAATGTGGGATCTGAATCACATTGACTGATTCCAGAAACCTACCACCTTCCTCCACCAGGATGGTGTGAGCTTGCTTTTTCTCCAGAAGCAATGGGAAAGAAGGTTCACTCTGTATAGATTCCATTTCTTCCCAGGCCAATGGCCAGTACATCAGACACCAGTTGTTTTGCCTGTCTCGTTTTCCCCAATTCCAGCCACGACACCCAGATTTTCCTTGGAGAACCTCCCCTCCACTCTCATTCCATGTGGTGTGCATACAGCTGACCCTCTTCTAAATTGCCTGCTGGGGAAGGAGGGCGGTGAGAACGGGACTCAGGATCGGCCTGTTGGCATCTTCCACCCTCCCAGGCACACTGGCTGGTTCGGTGATTAGCCTATCGTCCAACAGAATCCAATTCCAGGACTTTAGACGGAACCGTTCAGAAACAGAAGCTCTGTTCTGGGTTGCTGGGTGTCAGTTTGGAGGCCTTGAGTTACTGGGAACCTCCAGGCACTGAAGACTCAGAGACTGAGCCGGCACAAAGGACGGCTAAACAAGGAGTTGGAGTGACAGAGAATTCTCCATGACGGTGTCTGGCGGATGGATCCAGCCATGCCTGAAGCCACATCCCCTCGTGGTTTGTTTTGCTGATGGCACTCGGATCTATGCCTGAGTCCCGGGCACCGAGGCGGGAGCTTTGGTGAGATGTGCCAGTATCATTTGCTTCTTTCTACTTAGGCCACTCAGGCTGGGATTCTGCAAGTGTGGGTAAGCCAGTTACCTAGGGCTGAGGCCTAACACACAGCTGGGCTCACTGACCACGGAAGCCTGGATTTGTGGGTGAGAAGGGAGGCTGGGGGTGACCCACACTGACTGCAACCCCCTGAGGAGATCACCCTCAAGGGTGAATTTGGGAGCAGACTTCACGGGAAGGAGCTGATGATTTTCCAGTGACTAAATTAAGAGAAAGAACCAGCAGCACATTCTTTTGCCTTCATCTTTCCATCTGTATGATGGGCACCCTGAGCCATAGAGAATCGATTGGTTAACTTTGTGAGATGTTTGTCAGCATTTCTAATGCTGGAATGGAAGCTCCAGGCGGGCAGAAGTTTTGCCGAGTGTGGCTCAGCGCTGTGCCCTAGAGCTGAGGAGACCCCTGCTCCGGAAATATTTGGTGAACGAAGGAAAAGTCTGGTATTCTCACACTCCCCTGCTTGAAATCCTCCAATGCCTTCCCACTGTAGTTGGAGTGTATGAAATCTAGATTTCTTCCTGTGTCCTATAAGTAGGGTAGCTGTGTCATTTATTAAGCCATTAGGGATGCTTTTTTGTGAGTCAAAGGAATGCTATAAATGATTATTCTGGAACAGTGGCAGTAAACCAGGACAGTCTCAAGCAAACGGAGAAGCAAAGCTACCCCACTCCGAGGCCCCCAGGAGCTGGTCTCTGCCCCTCCCCCTCATCCAGCCACTCTGACCTTCCCCTGGGACTTTGCTCTGTTTCTCTGCCTGGAGAAGCCCTTCGAGTGCCTGGATCTTTCTCGTCACCTTGGTCTCCACTGGACACTCTCTCCTTAGGGGCTTTGCCTGACCACCCACCCACCCAAGCAACCTCGCCAGGGGATCTGGGTTCATTTTCCTCCCTCGTGGCTCCTGTCTCCAAAGCGAAAGTGAAGGGAAGCAAACTTCCTCTCAAGAGGTGGGGAAGCGAAAGGCAGAAGAGAGGGAGGGAATGGAGCTTGGCAGACCAGCCGGGCCGGGGTCCTTCCCAGAACCACCCACAGCACGGGGCATCCCAGAAATCAGATGCTCTCTGACCTTAGTCACTCAGACACTTCTTTTAAGATGTGTTTGGAACCGGAGTTTGAATGCGGATGCTGGGGCAGGACCCCAGCAGACACACACCCGGATTGCGTGGCCAGACAGAAGACACCAGCTCTGTTTATAATGTTCCTAATTACCTCTGTCCTCCCTGATACTGGGGTTCTATAAAATTGTCACAGCCGTGTTTGTCATTTGGCTCTGGCTCGCTGTGCACACACGCGGGTGTTTGTTTACGGAACACAGACGGCAGCCGGGCCTTCATGTGGGCTCTGACACCACCCCTTTGGCTGCCACGAGGGACTGGCCCCCCTCCAGAGTTCCCAGACAGATTTGCTTCTCCGGATTCTTTAAAGCCAAAAAAAAAAAAAAAAAAAAAAGCCCTGAGTTTGATGATCAGGGTCCTGGCAGAAAACCAAACTTACCCCTGATGGCTCCAGTGAAGGGATGTTAACAAAGGAACTGTTTGCGGGGGTATGAGCAGGGTTGAGGGAATCGAGAAGAGATGTTGTGGTCCCTAGAGACTAGCCACAGCAGCAGCTGTCACCACTGAGGGGCTCAAGGGCAAAGTGACAACTAGCGCCACCAGAACCCCGTGAGAACTGGGCCCATGGAGGGCAGAGGGTAGGCGACCCAGCAGAGCCCGGAGCCTTGGGGGCATGTAGATGGGGCGCTGAAGCAAGCAGAGAGCAGGGAAGAAACGCCCAACCTCTCTCTTCTCCTCCCTCTGATCTGCTGGTGTCTACCATTGGCCAAAACCAACAGGGAGCCAGAGGCCTGGGAGGCCCTCTGTGTGGCCCACACGAGCCAGACTCCCAGGGCAGAGAAGAGGTATGGTGTGGATCCAGGGGCAAACAAAAAATAATCAGTATGGTTGGGTAACGCATTCTGGAACACTTCTATGGTGCAAAATCTTACCCTGTAAACATCTCTTGAGTCCATCCACCTCTGTGCCACTAAGCCCCCTCACTGGCCTGACAAGTGCCCCGCTGCCCACTATAACCCACCTGCCACACTTCAGCATAGTGATCCTAATGAGCAAACCCAACCGCAATGCTCTCTGTGACTACTGTTGCCCTTGGGATGTTGACCAAAGTCGGAAACCCTGCTCAAGAGAGCCTGACAGTCTGGCCCAGCTGACCTCCAGCGTCACCTCTTGTCCTCCATCCCCGACCTTGCTTCATGCACTGTGGCCACACTGGACACTTAGCAACACCTAGAATGTCATGATCCTTCCCACTTCTGAGGTCTGTGTATGCTGCTCCCTCTGCCTGGCTTCCCTACTTACAAATCCTTTCAGGTCCTTCAGAGCTCAGCTTAGAAGTCATATTCCTAAGGACAACTTCCGTGAGTCCACAAAATGGGCGAAGGCTCTTTCTCATCACCCCTGAACATCCTTGCTTCACAATATGCGTCCCAGCTGTAATTAACTAATCAATTGAGTAATTGTCTGTTTGTTGTCTGTCTCCTCAGAGAGCCCGAGAGTGCCCCAAGAGTCTACTTTGTCTGTCTGGTTTCCTTGTCTGCTTCAGCACCGTGCCTGGCACATAGTAGGTGCTCCACAAATACTCGCTGAGTGACTGAAGGGAGAACTTCCAGCTCCCAGTGATGGCAGGCTAGATTACTTGCACCTATCTTGCACTGAAATCAACTAAAAATGCTGCATAAATTTTTTAAAAATACGGTCAAAGCACAAAAGTGTTGCAGTATAAAAGGAATTTCCAGGCCAAAACTGAAGGGAAAAGGAATCCACACAGGTAAGCAAGAGGAAAAGCCACTTTTTTTCTGGAGGTATTTTCTGATCCCAGTGAAACTGAGTTCTATTTTGACAGCCTCATGGAACGAGAGAGATAGAAATCAAACCCCAGGGCACATACAGGTGGGGCATATAATAAGATACCATCCCACATTGATGTGGGACTCTAAAGGGTTACACCCTCGGGGTAAGGGTGAACCAGAAGTAGACCAGCTCTCACAGGATCTTGCAATCTAAATTCTCATCTGGATGGGTTAGGGAAACTCAAGCCGTAAGGTTGATTGAGGTGGTCCTCAATCAAAAAACCAGTATTCTTTAACATTTGGCAGGAGCAAGTAAAAATGCTCTCCACGAAGGTGCTTTTGTCCTAAATTTCAAATTTTTCTTTCAGATAATTTTTTTTCTAAAACAATGACCAGCACACAGTCAAAGATGATCAGACACACAAGAAACATAAGACACTAAGAGTAAACATTAGAAGAATCAACAGAACACTGAAATAGACCCTTATGACTTCAAATTATTGACTATAAAAGAACTGTGCATCTAATGTTTAAAGAAATAAGACATGCTTAAAAATAACTGCTGGGGGTCCACCTGGGTGGCTCAGTCGGTTAAACATCTGACTCTTGATTTCAGCTCAGGTCATGATCTTGCAGTTTGTGGGTTCAAGCCCCACACTGGGGCTCTCTGCTGGTGGTGCAGAGCTTGCTTCAGATCCTGTCTCCTTCTCTCTGCCCCTTCCCTGTTCATGCTCACCCTCTCCCTCTCAAAAATAAAATAAACATTACAAAAATAACTTCAGAGAATGGGAATTTATAAAAAGTGACATTGCAGGTCTGAAAAAAGAATCCAGATGAATCTCTAGAAATGAAAACTACAATAACCACCATCAAAAACCCAATGAATGGATTTAACAGCAGAGTTAACACAGCTAAGAAGGGAATTGGGGAATGAGAAATGTCAGAAGAAATGACCACAAATACAGTGCATAGAGACAAAAAGAGAATATCGAAGAGATGGCACAAGATAAAGAGGAAGAGAAGGTCTAACATACGTTTAATGTTATCCCCAAGAGAGTAGAGAAAAGAATTGGAACGGAGGCAGTGGTTTAAGTGTTAACAGGTAAGAATGTTTTGGAACCAATGAATGGGACACATTGAACCACCTAACGATCAGCTATGGTTTGGTGATAGAACTCCATGTTTCAGACAACCCAGAGCTCAAAAGATACTGATAGGAGATTCTAGACCCAGTCTGTTCTTGGCCAAGGGCCATGATGTCATACAATACCAAGATCAATGTAGCAAAGGACACAAGAATAGGGTGAAAACTCAACCCTTGCCTGTCCCTGCCTCTGCAGCTCACCCCCAGCGGCATCCTCCTGTTCTTTCTTCCTCCTGCAGGCCTTACTGCCCAGTTACTGGGAGAGAGCAGAATGCCATTCCCCAGGGTCCCTTCACGGTCAATTGGGGGTGCAGTGGCATGGCTAGGTGGGGTGATGGAGGCCTCTGTCCCACGCTGATTCAGTACTGATGGTGTCATCCTCCTCCCAGATACTGTGATTCTTCTCTCCTCTGTCCCTAGTCTCCTTGTTCTGTGGATGGGCTCCAGTCTGAGGTCTTGGGGAGACTTGGGAGAGACTTATCGACCAGCTGGCTGATATAGTCTGGCCCTGGCTGGGGTGCCAGGATCTGAAAGAGGAGGGGATGCTAGAATGTCCCTTTGCAGCAGCTGAAGAAGGTTCAATGATGCCAGCACCACCTTAGTCCTCCAAAATGGGCCGAGGAACACTAATGTTCCTGATTATCCAGCCCACCAGCACCACCTATGACCTGGATGGCAAGCTTCTAGAAGCTGGGCTCCAGAGACAGGAAAGGAATCACCCACGCCTGGGTTCTACAGCCCTCTGGCTTCTACCCCTGAGCTCTCTTGGGCAGGAGAGTGACCTGGCTGGCAGGCGGGTAGTTTGTTTCTGACTCACACTCCCCTCTTGGCTTCCAGGAGGCCTGGTCCAGGTCCTCCTCAGCGTGACTCGTCCTGGGATCAGGTTCTTGTGGTTGCTCTGTTCTGGACGGACAGCCATTCATCATCTTGCCTCTGGGAATCCCGGCACACCTCTCAGACATGCTCAAACAGAGAGGCTGCCAAACCTGCGCCGGGTCACACAGCAGGTGTGTGGTGAGGCTGGGACACACACGGTCTCACGCCCCCGGTGGGTGGGAATGCAGGCCAAGCCCTTGTGTAACTAGCATCGGGACCTGAGTTCTGTGAGCAGCTCCACAGTGAAGGCTCACTGAGGCCCTGGTCCCGCCCTCGTCCCGCCCTCGTCCCGCCCTCGTCCCGCCCTGGCCCTCCGGCATGTGCCAGACTCCCCCACCCCCAGCAGCAGGTGCCTCCAAACCTCTGTGCTGGGCAGGGAGGGGGAGGGGGGGTACCGGCCGCAAAGCCTTGTCTCATGGGGAAAGTAGAAAGAGACCATCAACTGCATCTCTCAGCCCATGACGAGTGAAGATGAGGGGAGTCATGTGGGCCCCCAAACCCGGCTCTGCGACGTCTCTGACACGCCAATCCAATTTCTGGAAATCTCCAAAATGTTCCAAACAATATGCAGCTGATTTGATTTTAAAAATTAAAAAACTAAAGGAAACTAAGTTGAGGAATGTTGGGTGGAGGCGGGGGAGGGGGGAGGGTGTCGTGGAATAAAGCCAAAGATGACAGTCTTAGGAAAACACGAGGCTTTCACTCCCCTGGGTGGATTTGTGGGTGGAGAGGGTCAAACTATGCCACGGGTCGGGATGTGTAGGAGCCCAGGTGCTGATGTCGGCCCTGCCCTGGTCTTGTCGCTGGTCCTGAGAGTCAGGGCTCCTCGGCAAGCCCGGGGTGCAGCCGGTGAGGCAGGAGACCCGAGCACGCTGCTCCCCTTTCTAGTTTGGCTCACACCCCCCAGGCAGCACTGCCCCACATAATTACATAAACTGCGCATCACTCAAGATGCTCATCGCGCCTCTGACACATTTCGGGCTAGGAGCCATCATCCCCACCTCCCCTCGGCTCAGGGGCCTGGCCCATGACTCACATGCCTCCACCCCTCCCAGGTGAGACCGCTCCTCAAATAGAGGTCCAGCTTTGGTGAACTTGGGAATTGCTCTTGGAAGGACCCTTCTGGGCACAACGAACGCTCCTCCAGCCCAAGGCTCAGAATCAGCCCCAAGTTCAGACGCACACAGCACACCCCTGCAGCCATGCCCGCGCCCACACGGCACCACTCTCCCCGGGGGACGCCCGCGGCCCGTGACTGCCCTCTCTCCTTTCTGCTGCGCCGCACCAAGCCCAGCGGACTGACGACTTACGGCCTCCTGGCCTCCCTCAATACCCACTGCCCTCCCTTGGTTCTGCAAGTGGCATCCAACTGTTTCCTGTGCTTGAGCGGGGAGGTGGGGTGTCCGAGAGCTGCCTGCCTTCCTTGCCTGAGGAGTTTGCTCATTAACTTGAGTTACTCTCATGTTGGCGTTCCTGGCAGCGAAGGGAAACGCAAGGCCGGTTTCCAGAGAGCTTTCCTGTTGGTGGCCCCAGCTCTAAGGAAGCTTGGTCAAGGCTGCCTCCCACCTGCCTCTGTGGCCCCTCCTCACCCCTCCAGGATCCCAGTCGGGTCTCCCCACAGGGCTGAGGGCATCCCCTCTCCTGACTTCCTGGGCTCGAGCTAGTCAGGGCAAATGGGAGCTATTTGGCCCAAGTGCTGAGATGACCGAGTGGGGAAGGGAGGGCGGAAGAGGGGCGGGAGGTGTCTCCCCAACTCACACCACACATCCTCCTGCTCTCCTGCCACCAGCAAGGGGGAGGCAGGGCCACCTTACTAGCTGAGGTCCCAGATTTACAAATACAAGGGAGTTAATGGCGGGGGGGTGGGGGGGGCGCCTGGGTGGCTCAGTTGGTTGAGTGTCGACTCTTGATTTTGGCTCAGGTCACCATCTCATGGTTCGTGAGTTCGAGGTCGGAGCCTGTTAGGGATTCTCTTTCTCCTTCCCTCTGCCCCTCCCTGCTCATGCTCTCTCTCTCTCTCTCTCTCAAAATAAACAAATAAACATTAAAAAAAAAAAAAAAAAAAAAGAAGGGAGTTAATGGGAGGCCTGTGAGGTTGTGGGGAGGGTTCTCTCAGGATTTGGGGGAGGCTGATGCCCCAGTGAGAATGTTTTCACTGGCCAGAAGTCCTCACTGAGGATTCTGCACTTGTATCAAGAAGCTTTTCCTAGGACAAGCACATGGGCACCTTTGTTGGCTCCAGAGCTCTCAGTGAAGGAGAATTTGACCACTGGACTCAGCCTTCAAGGTCACTGGCAGGAGGGCTGTGCGCAGTGGAGAAGTTCATTAAGCGTTTTCTAAGCAAAGAAAAGGCCTGGGGGGAAGGGGGTGGGGGAGGGGAACCGAAGCAACATTAAAATGGTTTCAATAATTTGGTTACTCTGGGTGCAAGGCTTCTGGCCTAATTATTCTGACGACTATCTCCTTCCGCGGGACTTTTCAGGGACCGGGGTGTGCCTTCCCCCACCCCCTCTGCCTCCTGCCCTAACACACAGTAATCTCGTTACCTTGAGCCAAATGTCTCACAAGCTTTGCCTGTTTACCTTTCACAACAACTGGATGACTGACGTGGTACTAGTTTTGCATACATTTTGCATAAAAGGAAACCGAAGCTCGGAGCAACAGATGCCACACAGTCAGTACCAGGCACAGCCAGGGGCTCAGTGGGGGCCTGCCCCGCACGGCCCACCTGCCAGGGCCCAACCTGATCAGTGGATGGGAGAAAGAGGAAACATTTATCACCCATGAACAAATGGCTTTCTTCCAGAATCCAGCTCTCTGCATCCCTCAGGCATGTAGCAGGCCAGGACATCTGGGTCTGATACATCTGCTTTAGCGAAAACTGCTAGCCTACTACGTGCCGAGCTCTGCAGGAGAGCGTCAGAGGCTTTCAGCCCGCGCTCGCCGTCCTTGGTCCCAGGTGGGTGGCACTTGCAATACTGAATCGGACGTATATTTAAGCATCACAGACACCAGTGTCTTCAAATTGTTCCGCGATAAATCCTTTGTCCCGTGGACTTCTGGGGTAAGGCCAAATTAAACTGCTGCCAGGTAGGGCTCATTCCCTATAAATCAGTGGGAATGTGGTCACACGAATTTTAAATATCAGATTAAAATCAAATTAGTGGGAAAATTTGGAACAAATTGCCTTCAAGTACAGTGAATGAGTCTATTTTTAAAATGTTGCCGCACCAGGCAAAAGAGTGAAGCAAACACATTTCCTAACAGCGAGTCGACACCGTGATGGGAGTGATTTGTCATGCTTAGTCACTGTAATTGCTGCAGCAAAACTGAGGGATCAAATAAAACGTGTTTGCAAATTGTAAATCACTCCGGGAGGCTACTTCAGACGGGTCCTAACCTGATGTGGAAGGTCACAGCACCTCCCTCTGGGGCAGGCAGACATCTCTCTGATACCACCTTGTCCCTATTCTCCGGGCAGGGGCTGCGCCTTGGGTCCAGCCGAGACCATCGCCCAATGTGCTGGAGAGAAGGGCCGCCATAAATCAGCTGTATGTCCTCACCAGCATGGGTTCCTGGGGGGCACCCAGAGAGCGCTTGGGCTGGCTCCAGAGGGAGGTGGGGGGGCTCCCTGGGGCCTCCACGGCTGGGCCGGGAAGGGACAAAGGCCGCTCGAGGAGAGCCTTTCTTTCTGGTGAGAGGTTGGTGGCTATTTGCCAAGGAGGAGAAATATCTTCAGATCTAGAAGGCTTGGGACAGGCTGTGATGGCTCCCTTCGGGCCGTCTGGGTCACTGGGTGACATGCTCTGGCCCTAGACCACCATGTTTGGCCACTGGTGTTCCCATCCTCAGACCAAAGTCCCTCAATGTTGACTTTGCCAGTCATCCTGGAGTGGGGACATAAGGGGAGATGCAGAGAAACCCTCTTTGCTCCCCGTGCATCTGAGCAGCTCCGGCAGCCCTGGGACATATTGCCCTGCCTCTCCCCAACCCTCTCCTCTCTTCCAGAAAGCTGACCATCTCTTGGGGGCTGGCTAGTCCCTGCTTCTGGGGCTAAACTAACCACACAGAAGTGCTGAGGGTTACCTAGAACTGGATAGTTTACCTTTTTTAGGCCTCTCGTTGCCTCCCATAATGGTGAATCCTGGTTCCTCAAGCCACCCGGTGGACTCTTGAATGGAAAGGAGGGGTTGAGGATGTTTGTTAAAGAAGGAGAGGGGTGAGTTGCAGAGAGATCCGTGCATTCAGACGCATGTGTTAAAGACGGGCTGTAGGCCAAACACGGGCCAAATTCAGCAGGAAGCCAAGAGAGCCAGGATCCCAGGCAAGTTCATGTCATTTGGTTTCAGGAGTTCATGGTGACCTTGGAGAGAACAGTTTCCCCGGAGGGTGAGGGTGATGGTGAAGGTAGAGGGTGGGGACAGGGAAGATGAAGGTCAGAGAATGGCTCTCTGGGTATATAAAAACCACAAAGGACTTTTTTTTTTTTTTTTTTTTTTTTAACAAACCAATTTCCATCCCAACTTGATGGGTATAAGAAAACTACCTCTTTAAACCCACCTGAGGTGGGCCTCCAACTATGGTCTGGAAAATGGGGATAAGGAAAGGTCCTACTTCTTGGTTCTGCCTAGAAAAGTCTTCAGAACAGCAGAAGATTCTTTTCCTGTGGTCTTTGCCCAGCCCCTCTGGGCTTCTCATGGCAGCCGGGCAGTGTGAACCCCTGTGCCCTGCTCCCCTATCAGTCATGCCTGCTTCTGAGTAGCTTTTAGCTACTCTTCTTGCCCCAAGTGCCCACCCGCTCTGAAATCAAAGGGGGGCTCCCGGGGCTTAGGCCCCACGGGGTTCCCGACACCACCTTCTGCTGTTGTCAGGCTTGGGCGCGGTGAATAAAGAGAAAGGGCATCTTTGGAAGCTGTCACGCAGGGAGTCCTGCTCCTAGTGGGTGGGGCCAGAAGGCTAGAAAAATAATAAATAACAACAAAAGTGAAGGGAAGCAAAGCTCTTGGGTGCCAGAATGGGGCTGGCTGAGGCTGTGGCTGCCTGAGTAATGGGTTCCACATTTGTCTGGCTCTGTCTGCAGCGACCAAGATTGAGGATGCACAGTGGGCCTTGCAGGGGGCTGGAGGGGATAGCCCAGCTGTGGCCAGATCTAGGCATGCCCTTGTGATGGCCCCATCCCGGGCTGGCCACGACGTGGCTGAAGCATTGCTGCGAGCTCACGCTCTTGAACCCCGGCCTCCTTCCTACCCCCGCCTGCAGCTCCTGGGTCCCTGCCGGCCTGCACAGATTGTTCGCGTTATTAATGCCGTTTTCCCAGAGATTCCATCTGGCTTTTTAATTGCTCTGGGATGGGGCTAGGATGCTTTGATAGTGAATTGGTATCTTTCCTATGTCTCTGCTTACGTCAAATGCTCCATCCACAGAGAGGGGTTGGGGGAGGGGAGAAGGGGGGGGGCGCGTCAGGAGAAGGGAGATAGCATAATCTCTCACAGAGACCAGAAAGATCTTTCAAAGGTGCTAGCGGTTTAGTTCTATTTAAGGAAAAGAAGAGAAAGCCCTTCCCCCACCCACCAGCATAGGAACTAAACGGACGCAATAGCGCCACCTCCACCGCCAGCGCCACTGTCCAGGCAAGGGACCCTACCCCGTGTGTGCAGAAAGTCTGCTGAGGAGCAACGTCGGGGTTTCTCCTCTCCCTTGACCGGCCTCCCTCTTTCTCTCCCCCCGGCCCCCCTCTCCTCCCATGAAATCAGCAGCGTCTAGAGGAGGCCTGGCAGGTTTGTGCCTGGGAAGGAGGGGGCGGAAGACCTGGGAGGGGCAGACACTCCTCACCAGTCCCAGTGGCTCATCACAGGTGTCAGGGCCAAACCCCACGTTCACAAATTCCCAGGAGATCCAGGAGATAAGGGTGACATCCACGACAGCCAGAGCTAAACCATTGGGAGGCATCTGGCAGCAAAGAAGGTGTGCCTCCCTCTCTCCCTTCTACCTTTGCTTCCTCCCTGGAGGCCGGTTCCCCTGAACAGTGCTCTCAAGGGGCCACCAGGCTCAGACGGCCCACCGAGGGGTGAGGCCCCTGCTACCTCTCGTGAAAAAGTACAAGGCAGGGGCATCTAGGTGTGTTGGATCGGGTCCATGACCAGGTCTTAGATCAAACTGCTGCCTCCAGGAAGCCTTCCCTGGTGGCCTCTGTTCACACTCTGAGCTTCTCTTTATTGAACTTGTCACCCTGAAAACCCATCTTGGCGCCACAAGACTGTGAGCTCTGGAGAGCAGGAGCCAAGTCCTCCTGTTCCCAGCTGGGTGACCCATCCTCGGCCCAGGCTCTGGCACACAGCGGGCATCCAGTAATACTTGGGGTGTGTTCAGTGCCAGGCTCTTGGAGTGGCTCTTCAGGAAGGCTGCAGTCAGGAGGGGAACCGTGGGGGCCCTGCAGGAAGCAGTGGGTGGCAAAGAGCAGCTCTTCCCCAGGCGCCTCTCTGGCCAGGCCCAGAGTGCATGCTGGGCAAGTTTACCCCACACCACCCCCTCCCCTTGGCTGGCTGCTCTGTCTCCCGGGGGGCCCCACTGGGGGCCCCACTGGCCCCATTCCTTTCCTCGGGTTAGCTTTGGTTGGATCCGTCCTGTCCCGGCAAAGTCTGCCCTGGACCTCAGGATCTACAGTGGGAGGGGTGCCCTTTAGTAGACTGACAGCTTTGAAAGAGGAAACCCTGGGATATGGGGCAGGGAGAGGGGAGAGGGAGGAGAGAGGGCAGGAGGGGTGTCCCTCCCCTGCTCATCCTGGGATCTGTTCTGGGGGCAAAGGGGGAGGCTGAGGTTTGGCCCCCTCAAACAAGAAAAACTGGAATTAGCACTGAACTCGGAGAGGGTTTGCTGGGGCCTAGCAAGCTGTGGCCTGCCCTAGGCCTCTAGGCGGGCGGCCGGGCTCTGCCTCCTTGGTTCCCAGGGCGGTGGGGCAGGCAGCCGCCTCCACACTGGGCTCGTGGCCTTTTCTCTGCCAAGGGCGGCCATGGGCGAGGAGGTGGCAAGACACAGGACAGAGAGGGCGGGGGCTGGGGCCGGAAGGGGGCAAATCACCCCTGTTAACCACGCAGGCAGGTAAAGCTGGAGCTTTCAGAATTTAAAGAGAGTGTGTAATTTCTTGAAACTGTCCCAGCCTGCATCGGCATATATGGTGAGCTGCTCAAGTGAACCCTCTTGGGGTGAAAACAGAAGGTAAAGAGGGTTTGCCTTTTACCCTCAGCGAGAGTAAAGTCTGAAAGCTGTGGCTGCCTCCTGTGCTACTTCCTGCCAGGCCCTGTTCTACCAGGCGTGAGGGTGGGCCCTCCTTCTGTTGGCTGTTACTGCTGCTAAGGGGGTGCCAGGGTGCCTGTCCTCACAGGGCAGCCGTCTGAGTAGGGAACTGGGTCCAGAATGGGCACGGTGGGGGGAGGGTGGACATTGGGGCTGGCTCTTTGCCAGGTGGTGTGGGTGAAGGACCACACAGCCACTGCAGGGATGGCGTGGGCCCCCTCCCTGGGGTGGGTTGGGGCAGGGCAGGTATGGAAGAAGGGATGGAGGGGTGCTCGGCCTTCAGGCTGCCCTTCAGGGCCCTGCCGGGGTAGACTGCAGCCGCGTGACCCAGAGCAAGTGGGGAGGGATAGAGGGGCCTACCCCTCGAGGCCTCTCCCTGCCTTCCCAGGGTCCTGCTGGTGGGCTAGGGCAGGCCAGGCATGAACAAGGCTGCTATAGAGCTAGGGCAGTAGGTGATCGAGAAGCAAATGTGGCCAAAGGACCCCTGGAGCCTGGAGCTACTGGGCCAGGCCTATTCAAGTCCCATAGAGCCTGTGGCAACTTCAGGCAGAAGGACCCTTCTCTGAGCCCCTCTGCTCCTCCCAGGGGCTGGTCAGAGGCCACACCAAGGCCCTATGACCTTCCCCTCAACCTCTCCCCGCCAGCCCCCAGGGGACTCTCTCTTCAGGCTTTGGGCTTTCTCGGCTTGGAGTCTATCCTCCTTCTGCCCTTTATTTGCCTCGGTTGGGAGAAGTCACCCCCTTAATGTAAAGAAGGGCTCAGGATGGGAGAGCTAATGAAAGTCCGGATCTCAGCCAGAGAATATGCCGTGATTATTTACAAATGTGACCTGGCCCACAGAAAACCTTGGAAGTAGCTTTTCTGGTTTTAAAAAGACACCAACATTTACTTTGATATGTTTATATTATAGATATAATACATAAAACATCTAGCATGAAACTCTGCGTTCTCCCCAAAGAAGAGAACCAAGCTGTCCTTCCCTGCTCCCAGCCCCGCTGATCTGTGCGTGCTGGCTGGAAGCCGCCTCCCTCCAGACCAGGAGCCAGGGCCTCTGGTGGGGGCAAGCCTGTGGGCAGCCCAGGCCAGAGGGGAGCGAGGCCCATAGCCCCACACCCCCTTCATCACCCCCCCCCCCACCCGGGGAAAGAGGAAGCCCACCTCACCTCTTTGGTTCCCTTGGGAGCAAAAGCAATCCCAAAAACCAAAAGGAAAGAGAGCCGCAGACCCTCCCTGCAGCTGCTGACAAAGAGTCTCATTTTGGCAAGTATCTGAGCAAAACCAAAACAAAACAAAAACCAAATAAAATGGTGGTTTAGCATAGACGTGCACATTCACATTGCTCAAGGCACCGCTGGGACACAGAGAGGCCAGATACAAGTGTTGATATCGGCTGATAAAGCAAAATATTTGGAAAGCTTCTCATAACTTCGGTCCCTCTGGGATGGACAGATTGTGCTTTATGTTTGTATGCAATGCTGGCAACATACAGTACAAGGCTGATGGTCCCAGTGTCCCTTCACCCCACCCCCACCCCCGACCAGATCTCTGGGTTTCCCTCTTCCACCAGGCCACCACTCCCATGCACACATGTCCTTACAGCTCACCCATGACCTAACTTTCTGATCTGACTGGGGGCAGGGGGCTCCCACTGGTCACCTGGTGACCCCCCATCTCAGTGGGTTCTGCCCAGGGAAGCCCAGCCTGTCACAGGCTGGGAGATTAGAGGCAAGGAACTAGGGACCCTCCACCTTCATGTAGGACTAGGGGAACAACGTTCCAAGTCCCTGTATCTCCTCCCCTCCGAGGACAGGCATTGAGGAGCGGCTAGGGCTGGCTTGTTGGGATCCCTGCTCCCTGAACCTTTCTCCTGCCATAGGCCGCACATTGCCTTCTCCCATGGAGGCCTGCAGCCTCAGGAATGAGGCAGGAACCCTCCAAATAAAATGACAAGGCACGTATTTGCTCCACCTACTCGGTAGGAATCGGAGCGGTGAGTTTGCGTTTCCAAGGCACAAGGTTATTCCTTAATACTGGAGCTGCCGGGCTTCCGGCTGAGCCCCATGGCACTTCTCCTCTCCGGCAGGGAGAAACCACTGCCTGACCCCTCATCTTAGACGCACCGAATCTGGCGCAGAGGAAGGCAAGGGGCGCGCGCGGCAGGCCAGGCTTTCTGGCGGCACCGGAATCTTCTAGTCCCGGCCTGCGCCGCTGGGGCAGTCTTGAGATCCGGAGACCCGAAACCACTCCCTGGGTCCCAGCCAGCGGCCGGCCCAGGGCGGTCCCGCCGCCCCAAGTCTCACGCGCAGTTGCCCATGGCCTTGACCAGGGAGCTCTCGGGCAGCTGGCGGAAGATGCCCCGCAGCGTGTCCAGTTCGCGGCTCAGTTGTTCCACCCGCTTGCGCAGGCGGTCATTGTCACTGGTCAGCTCCAGCACCTTCTGCTGTGTCTCCACGTTGCGCTGCTTGGCCTTGTCCCGGCTCTTGCGCACCGCGATGTTGTTGCGCTCGCGCCGCACCCGGTACTCGTTGCTGTTCTTGTCCACCGACTTCTTGACTTTGCCCGCGCCGCCGCCGCCGCCGCCCGCGCGGAGGTCGGGGTGCGCGGCGGCCAGCCCCTTCAGCGCGCCGCCGGGGCCTGGCAAGCCAGCGGCACCAAGAGCCGGTGCTGGGTGAGGGCTGGGCACGGGCGTGGGCGGCGGCGTGGGGTGGCCAGGCTGCAGGTGCATGGTGGTCTGGCCGCAGTGCGCGATCTGGAACTGCAGGTGAGGGGCGGCCAGGTGCGCGGGCGGTGGGTGCGGGTGCGGCGGCGGCGGCGGCGGCGGCGGCTGGTAGGGGAAGAGGCCGGCCAGCGCCAGCTGCTTCGCCTCGTCCTCCTCGCGCGGCTCCTGCTTGATCACCAGCGGCCGCAACGCCGGCGCCCCGACGCGCTCGTACAGGGGCTCCAGCCTGCCGTCCAGGTAGCCGGCCGCGGCGCAGCCGTAGCCAGGAGGGGGGCCGTGCGTCCCTCCCGGCATCGCGGCGCCGCCGGGCCCCCCGGGGGCGCCCGTGTAGTCAAAGTCACCGCCGCCGGCTCCTGCGGGGGCCGCAGCCGCCTTGGCCTTCTCCTGCTGCCGGCTGTGCTGGAACAGGTCGGCCAGGAACTCGTCGTTGAAGGCGGCCGGGTCGATGTAGGCGCTGATGTCGATGGACGTCTCGTGTTCGCAGATGCCGCCCAGCGGCTCTGGGGCGGCAGGTGGGGCGGGGGGCTGCACGGAGCCCGCGCCCCGGGGAAAGCCGAAGGCGGCGCTGCTGGGCGCGTGCGGGGGACTCTGGAGGTGGCTGCTCATCGGGGGCCGCGGCTCCGCCTCGTAGAAGTCGGCCGACTCCATGGGGGAGCTACAGTCCTCCCGGCATGGCGAGCCTCGGCGGCCTCCAGCCTGCGCGGGGCGCCTATGCTGCTGCCGACCACCCGGAGCCCCGACTCCCTCGCGCCCGCGCAGCTCCCGGTCGCTAATGGCCAGGCGCGCTCGGGACCCGCATTTATACCAGGGCGGTCTTCGCCCTCTAGTGTCCGACGGCGGAGCGGCGTCTCCTGGGTCTTAGCGCCTGCCTTCCGGAGGGGGCGGTGAGTGGGGCCAGAGCGCAGCGCCGGCCAGGAGAGGCCCCGGCTCAACGCCCACTAACCCCCTGCCCCGCCAGCCGAACCCGGACGCTCGCATGATGCCCCACCCTGGGCCGAGTTGTCGCCCCCGCACGCACGTGGTCGGTGACGGGGCCCCCTCCTCTAGCTTCCCCGAGGCACCCACTTCCAGCCAACGGTCGGGGAGCCCGGGAGCACCGAGACGCTGCGCGGAGGAGGGGGGTGGGCTGGTGGAGGGCCACTCTTGGTCTCTGAGTTACTGTGGCGCGGACTCGCTTTAAAAGCTAGAAATCGTCCGTTTCGGGGCCGGAGTCTCTCTGCTAGGCTGCGGCGTGGAGAAGGGGCCGGGGGTGGGGGGTAGGGAACAGTTTGGGACGTACTGGCCCAGCGCATACAGCGGCATGGAGAGGCGGGGGGCAGCGTCCTGGAGCGTGGTGATTTTGTGTCTCTATCTCTGATCTCCTGATGACCCCACCGATTCCACGCCGAAATACCTCTCCCCCGCTCCGCCTCTCTAAGCCCTCTGGGGTCCCAAGGGCTATATAACGCCGGGCACTAGGACCCCGCGGGGAGCGGAGGGAATGGGAGGCGGCTGCGGCCGCGGAGCCTGGAGGACCCGGCCGGTCCATCCGCTTGGGCTTGGAAAACTTTTTCTTTTTAATTACTTCTCCTAGCCGGAGCGCTAGGGTTGCTAGGCGCGGGGCTGGCGCTGCTACCCGGCTCTCGGCCGCCAATTTTTTTTTTTTTTTTTTTTTTTCCTGCGGGACGGGCCGAGCTGGATTCCTGGGCTGGGGTACCGGGGCGAGGTGGGGCGCATAGAGGGAGGCGGAGAATTTGACTCAGGGACCGGGATCCCAAATCGGGATCAGAATCCACTGCAGCGTACCCCTCCCCATTCGGGTGGGCTCCAGGGCGGGAGCGGGGGTGTCAAAGGAGCCGGGGCCTCGGGAATCTTGGCGTCCCAGAGTCCCATCACCTACCGGGAAAACCCTGCCGAGTGGTACGCAGGGCGCTGTGTTCCGGGGATCTTGGGGAACAAGGCGGCCAGGCCCCGGTGCCCCTAGGGCGCCTCCTCCGCATTCACTGCAGCCGAAGGAAGGGGTTTAAGGCAGCGCGTCTTCCAGCCACGTGGCGCCTCGCTGGTTCTATACCGGGATCGCCGGCGGGCCAGGGGCGCAGCCGGACTGCACTGGGAGCCTCCTGGGCCGGCAGTTCGCTCCTGCCTCTACCCCCCACCGCCCCTTAAGATTGTGCGCTGGAGCCCGACACCGTCTGGGTGTTGGTCGGAGGTGTCCCTGTTTGAGAAAAGCGGGGCTGCGCAGGTCAAGACCCCCTCGCAGACGGCGGCCTTCCAGAGCCTGGCAAGGCGCCAGAGCCCTCCCCGGAGCCCTCAAGGAGGCGCCCCGCAAAAGCACAGCCGGCCCCGGGAGGCCAAGCTTCCACTGTGGTCACTGTAAAGAAGCAGCTTCGTCTGGGGAACACATACTGTGCTTTAATCAAGTTCCTATTCAACATATTCCCAATGATTAATGGCCCAACTGCTTCATTTTTTGGTCCAGGGCTCATACACAAGATATTTTAAGCTTTTGGCCTGGGAGTAAAAGTAAATATATTAAATAAATAAACTCTGTGAGCCCGGAGCAGCTCTCTGGGCCAGAGGCAGGACCCATTTCTGCACCAGGCCCCTGAGGAGACCTGGAGGAAACCTGAACACATGCAGTGAGATTTTCAGTTTTTTTCTGCAGTGAGTGCTAAAAATAACAGCCCGTGGCAGGGTAGCAGCAAAGCACAAGCTACTGAGAGTGTCCTGTTCCTAGCATGGACACCTGGTCTACTGAGCAGGGTTGCTGTTTCCAGCACAGGCAGCAAGAATGCGACCTCTTAGGATGGGAGGAGACCACAGAGGCTTTCTGGACAGCAGAGGAATAAGGCCTGATCAATAAGGGCGTGTAGGGGTAACAGGGGCACCAAGTGGGGCCCACATCCAGTGCCACAGGTCCTCACAGCAGAACCAGAATTCTCCCCAGGAGGCCTGCTCTGTGCAAGGTGCTCAGGGCCCCCGGATGAGTGAGAGGCGGCTCCTGCCCTCTCAGAGCTCCGGGCAGGAGATAGGTCGGCTCACAAGGTCTGCTCGGAGACAGTGGCCTTCCCACAGAACAGGTGACTCCAAAACGGCAGGGGATGGGAAAGGGACACCCTCCCCTGGTGAATATGGGGCTCAAAGAGAAGCAGCAGCCACCTTTGTCTGGGGAGGTATTCTGGGCTAAATTGTGACCCTCCCCCCAATTCATATGTCAAGGCCCTATCCCCAGTATGACTGTATTCTGAGATGCAGTTTTTAGGAGGTAATAAGATTAAATGAAGTAAGGTTGGGGTTCTAATTTGATAGGCCTTATAAGAAAAGAAGAAGGAAATCTCTCTCTCTCTCTCTCTCTCTCTCTCTCTCTCTCTCTCTCCCTTCCTGCCTCCCTTCCTCCCTCTGCCATGTGAGGACACAGGGAGAAGGCAGAGTGTGCAAGCCCGGAAGAGAGCTCTCACCAGAGTCCAACCATGCATCCTTGTCTGTAGCTTCCAGTCTCCAGAACTGTGAGAAAATGAATGGCTGTTGTTTAAGCCACACAGTCTGTGGTATTTTGTTATGGCACTTGTCTTACGAACCAAGACAGGTGGTGAGAGAGGGTTTCATGCAGGAGTAGACCTTTGAGCTGCACCTCGAAGGATGAGCAGGAATTTGCTGGAAGGATGGGCAGACGGAACGGCAGGTGCAAAGGTGGAGAGGCTGCGAGTGAGTGCCTGGCATGTTCTGATAACAAAGGACAAGATGTGTGGCGGGCTGGAGTGCAGGGATTGCTGGGGAGGGGCCTAGATAAGGCTGGATCCACAGACAGGGCTGGGTTCATGGCCAAGGCCACTCCCAGTGAAGGAGAGAGCCATCTCAAAGGCTTTGGCTGTCCAGCTTTTAGCAGGCAAGCACTGTGATCCAGTTTGAGTTCCTGAAAGGGCACTGTGGTAGAGGCTGGGCAGGGGAGGGTGGACCAGATGAAAAACGATGGAGACCTGAGGCCCCAGGTGGGGGTGGAGGACAGGGATGGATTTGAATGTCAGGACTTGGGGTCTGGGTGGGGGCTGAATGCCTGGCTTTTGTCTGGGGGTACCATCTGCCGACATATGTAGCGTAGAGAAAATAGAGGATCTCCTCCAAGCCCCTTGGGGTCAGCTGCAGGACACCCGCCTGCCTGCTTTGTGGCTCTGGAGAAGAGGACAGTCGGCCAGGAACAGCCGCCAGGACCTACCTGCCATATTTTAGTTTTCCCTTTGAGGTCTAAGAGAACATCTAGGGGATGGAAGGAAGCGATTCGGGGGCAGGTAGTGGTCTGTGGGTCTGCGGTGCAGGAGTGTCCCGGAGCTGTCCAAGCCCTGATGCAAGAATTGGCTCTAGATCCTGGGTGAGACCCCAGGGTTGTGGATCCACTTTCCATGGGAGGTGCCCACGGCTGGCAGGGGGTTGTGGCCTGATAGGATGCGTGGGCAGTCAGCATTTGGCTGGACTCACTGGGGAGGGAGATGGCTGTGTGGCTCCCGCTCAACTGACATGGCGCCAGTAATAAGAGAAGCGCATAAATCCTCTCTCTGACCACCTTTACTATCCTTCTTTTTTGTCCTAATTTATGACACTTGGCAGCTCCCGAGGAGAGCCCTGAGGGAGAACTCTCCAAGTGCCTTGGCCTCAATGTGCTCAGCAGGCGGGGCCTCGGGACCGGGACCCACCCCAAGTCCCACAGGCTGCAGGCTCACCAGGGCCTGGCTTCTGCCACTGCAGGGGCCAGGGGAGAGGAGAGGCAGCTCTGGCTCTACTTTTTACAAAGGAGAAAATCAGCAACAGAAGTGAAAATGCATTTCATAGGTGTGAATTGTGCTCTAGCCAGCTCACAAGAGGAGGCTCTTCTGAGCTGGGGGAGGGCTGGCCCGGTGGGGAGAGGGGAGCCCCGACCTCCATGCATTGTGGTGCTGAGTGTTGGGTGCCCTGGGATGGAGCCCGATTCCAGGGTCATTCCCAGGGTTAACCATTCTGAGGAGACAAACGGAGGCCTGGGAAATTTTTTTGTTTTACTTTGATTCAACCTTCCTAATGCAATGCATACAAAAGAATTCGTATATAAGTTTGAGAGTTCATCAAATTCTGAAGAGCAAGACGGGAACCAACTTTAAGTTTTCCAGCTTTATCGAAAGCTTAATGGATAGGAGTTTGGTCACTCCAAAGCAGGACTCATTAAGATAATAAATAAGGACTAAGAAAAGACAAAAGACAAGAACGCTACACTTTCCAGGTGCGGTTTGTGCTCTGACTAGGGGGCATGAGAATCTCATACAATATGTCTAATACAGTGTTTTAATAAAATGCTCTTAAAGACCTTCCTAAAACTTAGACACACAAAACAGAATGCAAGTTACTTTTTATGATAAATGCACTGGCTAATGAGTTTTATACTAATTCATTTTTATGTTTTAGATATTGGTGGGTACAGCAGATGAACCCAATGAACAGTCGATCAAGAGTCTCGTGTTTCTTACCAACAGCCTCTGGACACTTGGGGAAACCATTTTTATTCCTCAGTAGAGTGTGCATCCTAGATCACTAGGAGGCCAGTTAAATTCACCATTTACTAGCTGGGTGATCTCGGGCAAGTTGAATTTCTCTGAGCCTCTGTCTTCTTTTCTGTAAACTGGGGGCAATAATTCACTATAGGGCATTCTCAGCTGGTTCTAGGGCAAAGGCACTTAGGAGTCATACAGAACATTACTGGGCATAATTAATCGCAATACCATGAACTAGAAATTCTTTAACTGTTAGGAAATGTCACTATATTATATGTGTACCATATAAAACCATAACCATGAGTACTCAGATCCATAAAAGGCCCCTACTGTCAGATTCATCAGAATCAACTGTTTCCAGTTTTCTCTGAAGTTTCATTTACCATCATGTATGTATGGATTTTTCCGCCTTGTTTATCTCATTTGCTTGCAACTTACTAACAGATAAGCAGTAGCAGGCAGTAAAAAAATTTAGAAAAAGAAAACTGAGTCAAAAATGAAAATTTAGAGAATTCTATCCATTATCTTAATTTTGTTCAGCAAACCAAGGAAAGTCTTATATTCTGTTTTGTTAGAAAACTCCGTTGGTAGCTGATGGACCCCGGAACTCCCCATCCGGTATTTGGAGAACACTGCAGGAAGCAAGCAGTGGATGTGGGCAGGCCCATTGCACATTCTTGTGGGATCTGGGACAAGAATACAAATGGCAGTCCACATACCATCTGTTTAAATACCAAAAGTTATCAGTCAAACGAACAGACTGGCAGATAAAATATGTTCTACCTTTCTGCCTTGACAAATAAATCTTTGTCATGTCCTGGAAGGCCAGGTTTGAATTTAGAAGTTGACTCTGGAACATGGTGCCGGGAGGGCCACCGTCTCCTTCTCTTCCTTCCCGGTGCCATCCTCCACTGGAGGGATCCTTAGTCAGGTGGGAGTAGGTTCCCAGCACAGGGCTCCAACACTGCCGTCCCCCCCTGAAAATTGCTGCCTTCCTGTCTCCCCTTGATGAGTGTGCCCACTGCTGAATGCCTGGTGAAAGGGCCCACGTAGGCCAAGGCAGCTGGCTCGGGGCTGTCTGGGCATGGCGTTTCTTGTCCAGTAGGCTCCTCACCCTGAGGGAAGGGAGCAGCAAGAGGAGGGCATGAGTGGGATCCTCGTTCACGAGTCTAAGAATGGTCCTGGGGGTCTGCCCGGCAGGGTCTCGGCACCGTGGAGGGGGCCACACTCATTCCACATGAGCAGGAGGGCAGTGACGCCAGTGCTCCCGGCCTTGTCTGGAGGCCCCTGGCTCTACTTCTGTTGGAAGACACGTCTGTCAGCAGTAATTCCAACCTCGTGTCCCCAGTTCAGCCCTTTTCTCCCTCTCACCACAGACATCCTGGTTCCAGTGGCCACCCTCCCCCACCGCAGCAGCCTCTAACTGGTCTCCCTGCCACCCTCCCTACCTCCTTGACCCCCAACTCTCCTCACAAAACAGCCGAGTTTCCCATTAGACGTGCATTCAGTCCATGTCCCTCACCTCTGTCAAGCCCTGTGACACGCACCACCCCCCCCCCCCCCCCCCCCGCCTTCCAGGAGAAGATGTGCAGTGAATGTCCCAACGTGGCCGTGAGGCCCCTCATGATTCGGCCCTCACCTCTCTTAGGTCCTCGGACTCCTCACTCCTCCCCGCTCCCCAGTCTGCTGTGTGCCAAGCTTAGCATCTCCCAGCCTCCAGGCATTGCGCTTTGCTCTGCCGGCTCCTTGGAAGCTCCTTCCTGATGTTGGAGCAATTCCTTCCCTGTCATCTCAGTCTCACAGTCTCTCAGAGTCTCTCACATTCTCTCCCATTCTCCAAGAGCTTCCTCGGAGGCCCTAGTTGCACAGTAGCCACCCCTCCCCCATCACTCCTGAGGCCATTGTGCGTTCTATTTTCCTCCTAGCACTCTCTGGAAAATGGTCTTGTTTACTTATTTTACTTGTTCCCTGTCTGGCTTCCCCCAACTAGAATGCCAGCTCCACAAAGACAGGACCTTGTCTGTCCTGTTCTGCCTATTTCCAGAGCTACAACAGGCCTTGGCATATGGTAGAGCCTCAAATATTTGTCGAATGAACACAGAATGGATTCTATTCAAGAAAACTGCTACCCGGCCACCCTCCCAGAACTCAGTTCGTCCCCGAGCCTAGCACAGCAGCTCAAGGGTGGCCCCGAAAGATGCTCGGGAAGACCCGACCCCCTAAGTTAGGGCTCCCCAAGGGCAGACCCATCCAGAGCCTCCTGAAGCCATGCCAGGCAGGACTGCCAGGGCCTGGAGAGTCCTCATAGTGCTTCTGGGCTAACTCATAAGAAGCCCCTTCAGGCAGATGTGGCCCCCAGGGGCTTGGCTGAGCAGAGAGTGCCTCTGCAGGGAGGAAAAATGGCCCCTTTCTCTGGAGAGATGTAGCCCAGTTAGGACACAAGGCTTGGTGCGGGGAGGCCTCCAGAACTGAGCTCGTTCGGGGAGTGCAAACCCTCAGTCCAGACAGCCTTGAAGCGCCCCTCTGCCTTGGCTGCAGAGAGCCCCTCTGCCTGTGGGGCACTGTTGGGAAGGTGCCCCAGGAGAGCAAGACTTCGTCCTTGGGCATGGCTGGACATCAGATCCACCGGAGAAAACGGGCCTTCCTCCCGGCAGGCTCCCATGGAAGGGAGGGGGTACTTCAGCATGTGGACCTGACGGAACCCCACTACTCAGGAGATGGGGTACGTTTCCCTCGCACTTCCGTGCACCCACCATATTGACCCCATTCCTTCTGGCTGATTCCAAGGATTTATGTCTTCGGGTGCATCTTCAAACAGAAACAAACAGTTCAAAAAGAGTTTGCAAACGTTACCATTCTTGACACCCAGGATTCACCCCTACCTGAAAAGAAGCAGGCTGGAGAACAGCATGTAGCTTCCCTTCTCTGGGAAAAAAAAAAAAAAAAAATTATTAAAATATACATATAGTCAGTGTACAGAGAGAAGTTGGGAGAAATACACACCAAACTGTTAACAGTGGTGTTGCCTTTGTAGGACGAGAGAGAACTTGTTCTCTTAAATTTACAATATACACTTGTGTATATTGGACTTTTTAAGCAGATGAGGATGTATCTATTACGTTTATAGTTTTATAAACTATAAAAATATTTTAAGTCACCTTAATTTTACAGTTTTATAATTTTTATAGTTTTATAAACTATAAAATGTTTTAAAGTCACCTTCATTTACTCTACAAATATATAATGCCACAATGGATTGCATAGTTTCGTAAATAACTTCAAAATGCTTTTGAATGACCCTATTTTCCATGTTAAAACATCCGAAAATGTGCCCTGAGAATAAATTGTTGTCTGACTTGTGAATTTGCTCATAGGGAGAATCTTACCGAGTCATAGCCACTGCATCACATTTAGTTCTATGTTTAACAAGTCAGCTTTATTTTAAATGAGAAAAGCTCAAGTATTTGTATATATAAAGAACTTCTACAAGTCAGTGTGAAAAAAAAATACCAATTCAAAAGAAAACGGGCATTTACAGAGAGTTTATAAATAAAAAAAACCCAGCAAACGCAAATGAATTTTAAACATGTTTAAAAATGCCGATTCTCTGAATAAAAGATATACAAATTAAAACTACACCGGTCAGGTGGGTAAAGATAAAAACGTCTGATAATTTGCTATACAGATAAATGGATAGAGCAAACAGGCAGGATTATATATTGATCCAGTCTCTCTGGAGAACAATTTAAAAATACCTATCTAAGTTGAAAGTGTCGTTAGCCCTTCTCTTAACAATTCCCCCTTACAGAAATGTAATCCCATAAAGTCTCACGTGTACAAAAGAGTTACATACATGGGTATTGACCAAAGGACTATTTATAATTGCAAAAGGCTGGCTGAATGTCTGCCTGTTAATAGAAGACGGGATAAATAATCGTGGATAGCTGATTAATTATCCTGTGTCTTTGTGAAAAAGGATGAAAATCTGTATGAACACATATGGAAAAAGCTCTGATATGTTCATTTACACACATATATATATAATACATGCATATATAAAAATACATATATGCATACATAATATGTTAATATAAAATACACATACACACATATATGTGTGTACATATGTATATATACAGTGCAGAAAACGTGTATAATATATCTCCATTTGTGTAAAAAGAAGGGGAAGGGCCTATATGTATGCTCATCTCTGTCTAGAACATCTCAGGAAGGGCACTTAGGAAAACTGGAGAAGGACTTGCAAGCAGGTTAGACATTTTTATTGTACATTAAGATATATAAATGAACTAAACAATAATTACCTCGTAAGGAATTGGGGTTACTCCAAAAATTGCAAAACACGATTGCTGAATATTCCCCGAGAACACTAGTCTTGGGATAATATGAAGGGAGTGTAATTTAGTTTTTCTATAACTGAACAGGACCAAATGACCATAAAAGCCCAAACTTTTCATTGCTGTCCCCAAGAAAATCTATAAACCGATCAGTTACAGTAAAATTCTTTCCTGCGACATGAACTCATTTACCCCAAATATGGGATTGAGCTTCCTGAGCATATTGATTTAAGCAGTTCAGGGACTGCGGGTGGGGCAGGGTTATCCCTTCCCATCCCTCCAATTGGTTCCGTCTCTGCCATTTTCAGTCAAAATTCCAAAGGTCACTTGGAAAGCACATAACCCACTAAGCTGTCCAGACACTCCCTTTTGGCTAGATAACCCCCCACGGCCCAGATCCCAGCTCAGTCTTGGGAACCAGGGGAGCGCTATTACAAAGCCTTGCTGTTTGGTCAATAACTTGGAGGTGACCCTGAACAAATTGAGAGTTTCAGCGAGTGTATCTTTAGAATCTGATTTTTATTATAATTGATTAGAAAAATCCAGCTTACATTCCAAATGCAGTCACTTTATCATAGTCAAGGTGCAATAACAGTTAAACAAAAGCCAGCGTGAGTCATGCTCCTATAAAACTGTCTGCTAGCAGAGTTTGGCTTTTCTCTAAACGAGGGAAACTCAAAGTCAGGCAGCATAGAAAGGGGTTGTTCTGGCCTCTTACTGGGAGAAATTATTATAAGAAAAGCAGGTCACACAGGATCTGCCCAATGGCTCACTAACATGGAATGTGCACATTGATTGAATTCTTTGGTTGCCCAGCACCATTTGAACATCCTTCCAACATCCGGGGATGTCCCACCTCCCCACGCAGAAGCCAGAAACGCCCTCTTCCAGCTGGGATGAGGCATGTGAGGAAGAACTGACAACGTACACACTGACAAGAGCCGTTGGCACGACTGAGAGGTGTGTAGGAACAGGTGCTGCTGGACTTCACTTTGGGAGAATGACCAAGAGTGTTTGGGGTGCTACACGTATGCAGGCTGGCCACACAGCCTCTACTCTGGATCCTCTGGTCTTCCTAGAGACGTTGCCAACTTCCTACCATTTTCTCGAACTCTTCTTTAACTTTATTCTCTTTAACTAGTTAGCGTGGATTCTGTTGGTTTTGCCCAGCTGGGATAAGGCTCTGACTTGGATGACTAACGAGACCTGGGCCAAGATCAAAGTCACAGATGATTCCTTCCACCTTCTCTCTCCAGCTATGGCTTGGCCCTGGTAACTTGCCCTCTTTGCAAGCGGTGTCTCATAGCCAGATGAACGAAAACATGCTGTGGAGTAAGGGGCTGGTTTGAATGCCACTCATGCACAGTGACTTTGACAAGCAGCTTCACCTTTCTTGCTCAGTTTTATTGTCTCTAAAATGGGGGTAATAAAGCCATCTTTGCCCCACAGAGGAGTTGTGAGGATTAAATACAATAACCCATTAATAGCTCTTAAATGTTGAGGATCAACTTTACCAATAAGGGTACAAAATAAGACTAACATAGGGTGTTAGAAAATTCCCTATTATAAATCTTAAAAATCAAAATCCCTTAACAATGAGATCAGGATTCCTAGCATTTTTTTTTTTTTTCTGGCCAAAGACTTCTTTAGAATGAATCAACAAAAATAAAATGATATATCCAACTAGAAGCTCTGGACAAAATCTAAAACTCAACTACCTGAAGATACTGGAGAATGAAAAAAGCAGGCAGTTGCTGGGGGAAAGTCGACACTTAGAAGAAAAAACCATCACAGTGTGAATTTCTTTAAAAAGCATTTACTGAGCCTCAGGGCGCCTGGGTGGTTCAGTTGGTTAAGTATCCAACTTCGGATCAGGTTGTGATCTCCTGGTTTGTGGGTTCGAGCCCAGTGTCGGGCTTTTTACTGACAGCTTGGAGCCTGCTTCAGATTTTGTGTCTCTCTCTCTGCGCCTCCCCTGCTCATATTCTCTCTCTCTCTCTCTCTCCATCAAAAATAAATAAACATTGGGGCGCCTGGGTGGCTCAGTCGGTTAAGCGTCCAACTTCAGTTCAGGTCACGATCTCGCGGTCCGCGAGTTCGAGCCCCGCGTCGGGCTCTGGGCTGATGGCTCAGAGCCTGGAGCTTGCTTCCAATTCTGTGTCTCCCTCTCTCTCTGCCCCTCCCCCGTTCATGCTGTGTCTCTCTCTGTCTCAAAAATAAATAAAACGTTAAAAAAAAAATTAAAAATAAATAAATAAATAAACATTAAAAAAAAGATTTTTTTTTTTTTTAAAGCACTTATCCTCAAGGCAGGCCCCAGTCTCTGCAGGCAGGGCAGCTAAAATTCTGATAGGAAATCTATCAGTATTACTGGCTTGATGAAGAACCAGAGGACACAGTTTAGGACAACCGCAGTTACTGGAAAGTGGGGAAAGAGTATCCAAGAAAGGGGAGGTGGTGCCCAAATTCTGTGCACAAATTCTACCCAAATCTCTGGTTGACTCCTAATCTGCACATGCATGGCACAGACACCAAGCAGCAGACAAGGCCACCCACCACAGAGGAGACAAAATTTACAGTGTGAATTCAGTCAAATTTACTGCATGGCAAAATCTGAATCAGCTTTTTTTCCAGAGGAACGTTACAGAATCCAGAGATTCTACAAAGCATCATTCATGATGTCTAGGATATAAAATATAATTTTCTAACCTTCCAGAAAAACAAGATAACATCACTCATTCCAAAAAAGAAAAAAACCCAAAAAACAAAAAACACAACCAATGGAGACCAACCCCAACATGACTCAGATACTGGAACAGCAGACAAGGATTTTAAAGTATTAACACTATGCCCAAGGATATATATAGGAAACATGGTTGTCCATTAAGAGAATAATAGAAAATCTCAGCAGAACATAAATCATAAAAAAGAACCAAGTAGAAATCCTAGAAATGAAAAAGTCAGTATTAGAAATGAAAATTGCAATATCAGAAATTTAAAAATTCACTTGATGGCTCTAAAAGCAGAAAAGAGGACAAAATAAAGATTCAGTAAAATTAAAGATAATTCAGTAGAAGTTATCCAGCCTGAAGATCATACATCTTTTTTAAAAAGACTGAAAATAAATGAGCAGTTCCTAAAAGACCTGTGGGGTAATGTCAAAAGATTTAACACACATGTAATTGGAGCCCTAGAAGGAGAGGAGAGAAAAAAACGGGACTGAAAATGCTTGAAGAAATAGTTGAAAGAAATGGCTAAATTTGGCAGAGGCAAACGTTTATAGATTCAAAATGCTCAGGAAACTCCAAAGCAGGATCTTGAAAACAACAACATGCCTAGGGACGTTGTAGTCAAATTGCTGAAAACTGGATGAAAACAAAATCTTGAAAGTAGTCAGATAAGCCAAACCATAAGACACTCTTAAAAACTGAGAACAAACTGAGGGTTGATGGGGGGGTGGGAGGGAGGGCAGGGTGGGTGATCGGTATTGAGGAGGGCACCTTTAGGGATGAGCACTGGGTGTCGTATGGAAACCAATTTGACAATAAATTTCATATATTGAAAAAAAAATGAAAAAAAGATGACACATTACATTCAGGGAAACAAACACTCAAATGACCTTGGACTTCTATCAGAAAGAAAGGACCCTGGAAGGCAGTGGAACAACATCTTGAAAGTACTGGTGGGAAAGAAAAAAAGGTCTACCCAGAAATCTAGATCTAGTGAATATATCCTTCAAGAATAAAGGTGAAATAAAGATATTTTTAGGTTAAAGAAAAGCTAAGAGGATTTGTCAGCAGCCAACCTGTACTGCAAGAAATGCTAAAGAAAGTTTGCCACACTGAAGGAAAGTGAAACCAGATGGAAACCCAGATCTGCAGGATGAAATGAATGTCATTGGGAATGATAAATATGTGGATAAATATAAAAGACAGTTTTTGTCCTTCATTTCTTTAAAATATAAATAATTGTTTAAAGCAAAAAAAAAAAAAACCCATAACATGGTATTATGAGGTTTATAATGCGTGTGGATGTAATAATTACAACAGTTATAGCATAAAGTTTAGGGGCTATAAATGGACCTATATGATTGCAAGCTTTCTACATTTTATGTGAAGTGGTGCAATATAAACTCTTAGCAGACTATGAAAAACTGAGGATGTATATTGTAATCCTAGAGCAATAACCAAAAAGTAAAGCAAAAAGACATAGGTACAAAACCCAATTGGCAAGTTAAAATGGAATTCTAAAACATTCAGTTACTCAAAAGGAAGGAAGAGAAACAGAAAAAGAAATGGAAGGGGTGAGCAGAAAACAAATAGTAAAATTATAGGCTTAAATCTAACTATATAAATAATTATATTAAATAAAAAGGACTAGTATTCTAATTAAAAGGCAGAGGTTGTCAGAATGAATAAAAGTGCAAAGCCCAATTATATGCTGTCGAGGAGCAATGCGCTTTAAATATAAAGACTCAAACAGGTTGAAAAATCAATGGTTGGGAAAAGATATATCATGTAAACCTTAAACATAAGAAGGTTAGAGTGATTATAAAAACATCAGTAAAATAGTATTAAAGGCAAAGAGTATTGCCAGAAAAGGGGATGCTTCATAATGATATAAAGGTTAATACATTATAAAGATATGATTATCATAAATGTGTATGCACCTGATAATGGAGCCTCAAAATACATAAAGTAAAAATTGATAGAACAAAAGGATGTGACTGGAGGTTGAGAATAGGAGAAGATCTTTTAATTTCAATTTTATATACTTCTTATGGCTTAAATTTTAATACCAAATACATGTCTGTTCTATCATCATCATCACCATCATCATAGATTTCCAGATAGATGACAGGGAAAGGCATTCTAGTAAAGGCCACACGTGTGCCAGTGCAGACATCAGGGTGGCTGGTGTACCTGGGGACTGTAGATTTCTGGCATGCCTGAAATATAGAGTTGGGTTGGTATTACTGAGGAGGGATAAAAGATAAGCAGCAGATGTGTAGAAGCGAGACTTAGAAGAGCCTTATAGGTATATTAAGGAATTTGAGCTTTATCTTCATGGTCATGGATAGTCACTGAAGTGTTTTGCAAAAGGAGGAGAGAGAATCATGTTTGATTTTTAGATGGCTGATTCTGACTTAAAGTTGGAGGATACGTTGAAGGAGATCAGAGTAAAGGCAGAGTGGATTCCGGAAGATGCTTCAGTAATGCAGATTAGAAATGCTATAGGCCTAAATTGTTCCACATAGATGGAGAAGGAAGTATTGTTTTGAAAGGTTCCGTAGGAAGCAATAGAGTGAGAATTTGGCAATTCTGGATCCAGATGATGATACACACTGACATCTGTGAACTCCTGAAGTTGTGTTATGAAGCCACTTGGTGAATGCTACTTTATTCCCATTTTCCCATGAAATAATAATAACATAGTAATTAATACACCATTTAAAAAGTTTATTTTATTCAACACAATCCCTATCAGAATCTCTGCTGGCTTCTTTGTAGAAATTGACATACTGATCCTAAAACTTATATGCAACTCAAGGAACCCAGAGTATCCCAAACAATCTTGAAAAGAAAAATAATATTTGGAGGACTTAACGCTGTCTAATTTCAAAATGTATTACAAAGCAAAAGTAATTGAGACAGTGAGGGTACTGGCATAAGGAGAGGTGGATCAACAGAATAAAATTAAGAGCCCAGAAATAAACCCATGTGTCTATGGTAAGTCGATGTTTTGACAGGGGTGGCAAGACTATTCAGTGGGGGAGAGAATAGTCTCTTCAACAAATGGTGCTGGGACAGGTGGCTATCTACATGCAAAAGAATGAAGTTGGACCCCTACTTCATACTATATACAAATATTACCTCAAAACTGATCAAATACCTAAATGGAAGAGCAAAAACTATAAAAGGGAAACAAGAAAACACAGGAGTAAAGCTTGATGACCTTGGATTAGGCAGTGATTTCTCAGGACACTAAAAGCACAAGCAGCAAAAGAAAAATTGGTAAATGTCGCTTTATCACAATTAAAAACTTGTGTGCTTCAAATGACACTGGTAAGAAAGCACAAAGACAGCCTACACAGTGGAGAAAATACGTGCAAATCATATCTCTGATAAGGAACTTATGTCTAGAATGAAAAAACTCTTAGAACTCAACAACAAAATTAATCCATTACAAATGGGCTAGTGATTGGAACAAATATTTCTCTAACGACGGTATACAAATGGTCAATGTGCACATGAAAAGGTGTTAAATATTATTGATGACCAGAGAAATACAAATAAAAACCTCAACAAGAAACCAGCTCACAAAAAAACATTAGGATGGCTATAATCAAAAGTCAGATAACGAAGGCTGGTGAGGACGTGGAGAACTTGGAACCCACACACTGCTGGTGGGGCAGCCACATTAGAAGACAGCCTGGTAGTTCCTCATAAACACAGATCTCCCATTTGACCCAGCAACTCCACACTTTGGTATATACCTAAGAAATATCAAAACATATGTCCACACAAAACTTGTACGTGAATATTCACGGTAGCATTATTTACAATCGCCCAAAGGTGTAACCAACCCAAATGCCCACCACCTGCTGAATGGTATAGACGAAGTGTGGTATACCCACACAATGGAATATTATTTGGCCGTGCAAAGGAATGAAGTATTGACACATCTACTGTACGGATGAACTTTGAAAATATTATGCTAACTGAAAGAAGCCAGTTACAAAAGACTGCGTATGATATGATTCCATTTGTATGAAGTGTGCCGAATGGGGAACTCTATGGAGATACAAATCTATGGTTATCTAGGACTGGGAAGATGGGATGGGGGTAGGGGTGGTAGCCAAAGGGTGCGTGGTTTTTTTGAGGGTGAAGAAAATGTTCTGTAATTGTGATGGTAGTTGCACAACTCCGTGAATATACTAGGAATCATCAAGCTGTACATTTTGAATGGGTGAATTGTGCGGTATGGGAGTTACATCTCAATAAAGCAGCAATTGGTAAAATTACAGAACAAGAAAAACGTTCATTTTATCTGGAATATTTAAAATTATACAGCTAATAAATGTATATTTCACACTTAAGACTTCCAAAATAGAGCAGGATGTAAAGGGACAAAAAACTAAATTGCCATCTATCCCCCAATTCTAATCCTACTGCAGTGTTGAGAGGAAGTCACTATTATCAGTTTAATGCAAATCCCTCTTCACATTTTTCTTTGTATTTGTATCTGTATGAACATAAACAAGATATCATCCACAATTTCATTCTAGAATTAAAAAACAAATAAGAGGATCGGGGCACCTGGGTGGCTCAGTCAGTTAAGCCTCTGACTCTTGATCTCAGCTCATGTCTTGATACAAGGGTCGTGAGTTCAAGCCCCATGCTGGGCTCTGCGCTGGGCATGAAGCCTACTTAAATAAAACAAAAACAAAAACAAAAACAAACAAGAGACTTCATGCTGTATTGCATTCATGTATTGTCCTGCTGCTTGCTATTTTCATTTAATGCTGTGTTTTGGGAATCCTTCCATGTCATTATGAATAGATCTTCCTTTTACAAAAATACTGCATAGTTTTTACATAGTATTGTGTCCGTAAGGATGTATGTAGGCCGAATACTTAATAATGGAAGTATTGGGCTGAAGGGTATGGGGTTTAAAATTTGGCAGCTACTGCGAATTATCTTCTAAAAAGCCTGTAAAATTTCCACCCACCCACCAATAGTGATTATATATACCCTTCTCTACACCTATGCCAACAATGTGGCTATTGTTAGTACTTTCAAATTTCATTTGTTTGATATCTCATTGTTGTTTTCACTTCTGTTTTCCTGATTCCTTGTTAGGGTAAGGAATTTGAATTCCCTAATGTTTTCACCCTGAGTTATTTTTCTAAGATATTTTGTATATATTTTTCACATCCCTTTAAACAAATGTTTTAGCCTTCTTATTTATCCTGAATTTCCTTTTGTAAATAGCAAATGGGTTTTTCTTGACTGTAGTTCTCATCGATTTGCCTGATCTGAGAGCTGGAGAAAAGGAAAATGCAAAACTTAATAAAGAATCTGTTAATGACAAATCGCTAAGACTAAAGTTTCAAAGTCTGTCTTTATAGCCAGTTGTATGGTATCTTAGGTTTGCTGTAAAATTAAAGTTTTAGAGTTGGTTTATATAGGACATTTAAAATTTTATCATATTCCACTTTTAAAAACACATCCCCCAATTCTCTGACCCTTCTCTCACGAAAGGTGGGATCTAACTTTCCTCCCTTAGAGTGTGAGCTGGCCTTAGTGACTCACGGCTAACAAACAGACGGAAGTGATGCTGTGTGGCTTCCAGGTTCCCCTTGGCTCTTTGTGTGTTGGGTTGCCTCCCTGGGAACCCAGC
The DNA here is from genome assembly GCF_046562875.1 of Panthera onca. Taxonomy (NCBI): domain Eukaryota; kingdom Metazoa; phylum Chordata; class Mammalia; order Carnivora; family Felidae; genus Panthera; species Panthera onca. The sequence continues at coordinate 19,718,069 of NC_138353.1, read as the reverse complement.
CACCGGGTTGTGAGGAATCCCAGGCCACGTGGAGAGCCCCACACGAGGGGAAAGCGGGCTTCCTGGCAACAGCTGGCACCAACTGCCAGCCCAGGTTTCGAGTCTTCAAACCGAGGCCCAAACATCAAGAGCAGACAGGCCATTTCCACTGGATCCTGTCCCCGTGCCCACCCCTCAGAACCTCTGAGCAAAATAAATAGTTTTGTGCCACGAAGTTTTGGGGTCATTTATTACGCAGCCATAGTAACCGGTATATTTATCAGTAAAGATAGCTTTAGAGGTGTTCCTCAACACCTTCCAACTGGGATGGAAAAGAGAAGACAACTTTGCTGAGAAATTTTACTATATTTTTCCAGTAACTCACTCATCTACTTTCCTCAATGAGATACATTTAGCACTGTTTCTACCATCTTCTTTTGGGTTTTCTCTTTCTATTTCTGAATAGAAGTTGTTGTTTTTTTTTTTTCTGGGACGCCTGGCTGGCTCGGTCAGAAGAGCACGTGATTCTTGATCTCAGGGTAGTGAGTTTGAGACCCACGTTGGGTGCAAAGATGACTTAAATAAACAAAACCTTTTTTTAAAAAGACATTTTTTCTTATCTTTTTTAATTTTTATTTTTATTTATTTATTTTTTTTAAAGTTTATTTATTTTGAGAGAGAGAGAGAGAGAGTGCACGTGGTAGGGGCAGAGAGAGAGGGGAGAGAGCGAATTCCAAGCAAGTGGGGCTTGAACTCACAAACAGTGAGATCATGACCTGAGCCGAAATCAAGAGTTGGACCCTTAACCGACTGAGCCACCCAGGTGACCCCCCGCCCTTTTTTTCATTTTTAAAAACCTTTTACTGGCTTTGATGAAAAGCCTTTTACGTTGCTTTTACTTTTCTTCTCCCATTCTTTGCTCTCTGGGAATTAGAAACATGGAGAGTTTATATGTCATCTCTTCTTCTAGGATTATGATTACATTTTTAAAGTTTGTTTGTTTATTTGAGAGACAGAGACAGTGTGAGAGGGGGAGGGGCAGAGAGAGCCGGAGACAAGGAATCCCAAGCAAGCTCTGCACCCAGGCTCTGCACTGTCAGTGCAGACGAGCCCCACGCGGGGCTGGAACCCAGGAAACCATGAGATCATGACCTGAGCGGAACCCACAAAACTGTGAGATCATGACCTGAGCTGAAACCAAGAGTCAGATGCTTACTTAACCGGCCGAGCCTCCCAGGCGCCCCATGATTACATTTTTTAACACGCGTTTTTCTCTCAGTGTCTATATCCTCCCCTGAACAAGATGAAGAACTTACTGGGCTTTCACTTCCTTCCGCCCTCTCTTTCCCGCCATCTTTCATGTTTACACGATCTGTGCCTGAGTTTCAACCGTCTTGTAAAAAACCAGCCAGCAATGATTGCCATTTAATTGTATGCACACCCTCTGCCCGCGATTCTTCGCTCGTCACTGGTTTTAGTATCTTTCTCGTGGGTTCATTTTCTCACTTGCTGGATTTCGCCTTCTGGCAAATTTTCAGGGTTGTCTGGGAGCGTAAACTTTATGAATCTTGGGATGACTTAAATACGTCTTTATTTTGTGCTCTGCATTTGAGTGTTGCTCAGCCTTGGTGGAGAGCTCTGGGTTCGAAAACTGAACTCTTTCCAGAACTGCCGATGTGGTGGTTCACTGTCTGATGCCACCGTGTTGCCAGGGAGACACAAGGCTGAGACACGGTCATTCCTTTGTGGGGACTCTGGTAACCCCTCTCCCCCTGTCTCGCGGAGGATTTTCTCATTATTTTCGGCACTCTGAATTTCACGAGATGAGCTCTTTCTTCACTGTTCTTAGCAACCCAAGGACCATTTCCTCTCTTCGGCTCTGTGATTGCTTCTCTCCCAATCTCTGTCTCTCTCTCTCTCCATTCCTCTCCTGTTCCCCTTCCTGCGTCTTCACTCGGCCAGTGTCCCACTCTAGTCCCACGGGATGCAACCCTCTCACCTGCCTGCCACCTGATTGGCACCTGTCTTCCCCATCCTTTGTGAGGACGCAGGTGGCCTCCTCCCGCCCAGGTCAAGGCCTTTCCTCCTGCTCTGGACCCATTGCCCTCTCCCGCTCAGGGGCCCGTCGGTGAGCATCCAGGCCCAGGCTCATGCCCCCACTAAGGAAACCAAGAGTCTCTCTCTCTCTCTCTCTCTCTCTCTCTCTCCACCAGTTCCACATCCGACCACCTCCCTATTTCTCAACCAAGTTTCTTGACAGCATTGTCTCCATGAGCCCCCTCTTCTTCTTCATCTTTCATCAGTTTGCTCATGTGGTCAAGACCACTCCCACAGCCCAGGCGCGTTCCTGAAGCTGGTCTGGGGGAGGTGCCTTCCGCCCAATGGGGCAGTCAGCCCTCTGTCCTCGCTGCTTTTCCTTCCTAGAAACACCTCCACCTTCTCTTCTTGCAACACTTTCTTCCTTCAGCTTCAATCTGCTGCTTCTCAGTCCTCTTTATGGGCTCCTCCTTTCTGAGGTCCCAGCCTCAGCCACCCCCTCTTCTCTCTCTGCACTCTTTTCCTGGGGGATGTCGCCCTCTCCCCTGGCGTTAAGTGCCATCTGCGTGCTACTGAGTTGCAGATCTGTGCCTCCAGCCCAATGCCAAGTCTGAGCTCCGTCTTCCAGCATCTCACCTGTGCCTCTGGTTGTTTCTCAGGATCTCAGAGTTGACAGGTCTAAGACTGGACCTTGTTTTCTCCCCTTCTCTCCATCTTACTTCAGCCAAAATCCCAGGAGTCAATTCCCACATCTCCTTTTCTCTGACTGCTCCGTGTCTGATCTCTTAGCATCATCTGTTGACGGTATTACCCTTCATTATGACTCAACATGTATGTATCAGGCTCTCCTTCTGCCCAAAGCCATTACCCTAGTCCAAACCTCCAGCTCTCACCAGAACCATAATATTCCCCTCGCTGGGCTCCTTGCTTCCGGTCCTGCTTCCTTATAATGCATCTTCCATCCAGCAGCTACAGACCTCTTTCCAAAAACACAATCCAGCTCACCGAAGTTATTTTGCACCTAAAATACATCCTACAAATTCTTCCGTAATCTGGCTCCTGCTCCATCTAATGGCATGTTCTGCCATCCCCCAGCCCTGTCCCCACACCTTCATCCACTCACTGTGGCTTTTTTTACCTCCAGCCTTTCACAGCAGGTGCTGAAGCATCACTCCATTTGGCAGGGAATTTGACAGTTGAGGAGGAGATGGGGCACGGTGCCCAAGGATGCGGCAAATTGGATGCATTCTCCCGTGACATGATGAAGGGTATTTAGTTTTCTGACTTAGGACTAAAAGGGGCCTGAGAGATCTATGCCGGAAAAGTCCCTGCAATACACACGGCAGGTGGAAGGTTAAGACCCACCATGTGCAAAGATCCTCAACTTGGGAGGAAAACCACAAACAACCCAAGAGAAAAATGGGCAGGGGGCTTAACAAGCTTCTCACGGAAGAGGAATTCAAAGAGTCAGTAAACATGCAAAGAAACTGATGTATGTGTCTGTTTTCTAAGCCCATGAGATTGGCACAAATAACAGAGTGGTTGGCGAGAGTGTGTGAAATCAGACACTCTTGCACATTGTTGGTAGAAACATGAACTGCAGCAATGCTCTGGGGGAAATAATCTGGCAATGTCTATTAAAATTAAAATGCATGTCCCTCTTGACCCAGAAATGACACTATTCGGAATCTATCGTGTAGGTATAAAATTACCACCCTGGAAGTATATTTAGCCCAAGATGGCATTTTGGCAACTGTTTGTAATATCACAAAATTAAAAGGGAGGTTAGAAAAAAGATTGTAACAAAATGGAAAATTGTTCACGGTATCAGGTTAAGTCAAATAGGCAGATATAAAATTCGGTGGACATTACTACACATCTGCCAGCATGGACCGAGCATATGGACAAGAATATGTAGAAATATTGATTTAGATAGCCGGTGGGATTGTGGGGGATCTTTGCCCTAAATGTCTGTTGCTATTATACCATTGTTTTGCCAATAATGTAACTTTTTCAAAACACGTAAGGTGAGTCCTGGAAGTGATGGTTGTTCGTGGGGTAAAGGTTAATTCACCTCGAAGGCTGTTTTAAGGTTTTCGAGTTATTCTTTGGGAAGCCGCGAGTGGTGGACAGGGTTGGGGCTTGGGAGTGCTAGAGGTGGGTGTGGAGGCGGAGGGGGAGAAGGTGGAGGTTAGAGGGGAGTCCAGGTGCCGGTGGGGGGGGCGGGTCGCTGCCACTCTCTCTCTATTGGCTGGGTGAGGATCAGATCTGGGGCAGCAGAGAAGGAAAGCAGGAGGCTGATTCAGAAAGCCATTCAGAAGAAACCAGCCAACCAGGTAAGTGAAGAGAAAGAGAGAAGGAGCGAAGCCTCACGTGGGCAGGGGAAGTTTTTAAAGAGGTAGGGTGGGAGGAGGAACGTAAGAGTTCAATTTCAGACAGGCTGAATTTGAAATTCACGAGTTTTCTGAACTCCGTTTGGAACGGGGAAATGTTTTCTTTGAATGACAAAGTTTAATATATATATACATATATACACAATATATATATACATATATACATGTATACATATATACATATGTATACATATATACACATATATACACATATGCATATATATGTGTGTATATATACATATATATATACATATATATGTGTGTATATATATATATTAAACTTTGTCATGTACATATATATATATATATGTATATATATATTTGGGGAGCCAGAGACTGAACATTGTTCAATGATTTGATTGACCTGTAGAAAGATTGAACTTTCCCTCCAATGAGACAAACTACTTTCAGCAGAGAGGTTTCCAAAAATAGCACTTCCTCACTTTCTGGTACAGCTTTATCTTAGTTTTTCGGTCTAATATTGCACCCGGATTCTTCTTTTTGGATCTTTGTAATATGACTAACATATTATCCCTACTTAACACAGTTCTTCAAAAAAAGAATTCCCTTGCTGGTGGTGCCCACTGTGTAGCTGTAAACAGTGGACACCAATGACCCAAACTACCCCTTGGAGCTTTCGTCTTTGCTATGGACCAATTCCTCCATTCTTTTAATAACTTTGGTTCCTCTTTACACTCTGTCAGCCTATTCCCTACATACTTGTGGTAGAAAGTGGCTCTAGCTAAGCACTGTTTTCTGGGTGTGGTTCCTCTGCACTTCCCTCATCTGGGCGCCATGGTTCTTGCCGGCTCTTTCGGGTTCTCTGGCATGAGTGGGTCTGTGACCTTCTGCAGGGCGCTCTTCAATTCTACCCACCAACTGCGGCTACTTTCCATACCCTCTGCCACGGGTCACAGATTCATACCTTCCAAGTCAGTTGTGAGCGTTAAAGCATCCAAGATTGCCTGCTAGGGTGGCTATAGGAATTTAAAAAAGGAAAAGAGCAAGGGTCATCGAGGATGTAGTGAAATTGGAATGCTCACACATCACACTGCTGGGAATGCCAACTGGGGCAGCTGCGTGAAAGGCAGTGTGACGGTTCCTCAAAACATTAAAAATAGAATTACCATATGATCCAACGATTCTACTTCCGGGTATATCATCGAAAGAATTGAAAGCAGGTCTCAAAGAGCTACTTCTACACCCGTATTCATAGCGACATTATTCATAATAGCCAAAATGTGGAAGCAATCCAAGTAACCGTATACAGACTGTGGCATAGCCGTACAATGGATTACTATTCAGCCTTAAAAAAGAGAGGAAATTCTGACACATGCTGTAACCTGGATGAATCTTGAGGACGTAATGCTAAGTGACATAAGCCGGTCACAAAAAGATGAATGATGTGGGATTCCACCTCTAGGAGGTGCAGAGGGTCGTCGAAATCAGAGACACAGAAAATAGAACGGTGGCTGTCAGGGGCTACAGGGAGGCTGGAGTGGAGAGTTGTTTAATGGGTATAGAGTTTCCGTTTTGCAAGATGAAAAGAGTTCTGGAGGTGGGCTGCACAACAGTGTGAATGAACTTAATACTACTGAATTCCATGCTTCAAAATGGCAAAAATGGTAAATTTTATGTTAAGTGTCTTTTACCACAATCAACAACTTTTTGAAAAATTAACAAAAAAAAAAAAAAAAAAAAGGAAAGAAGGAGTGGAGCTAGGATCCAAATCCAGGTCACCCGATGACAATGCCTATTCTTAACACTAGGCTATGCTAGCCCTACAGGTAACCGGACCCATGTACCTCGGGAGGCAGGTTACCTGTCACCCACTCTTGTCAGAGCATGCCCTTGGAGGAGTCATTCCCCAACCCAAGCAGCTTATTGATGGATGCCTCCTATGTACATTCAGAGCCCCTTTTTCTTCACGACCCCTGCCCAGAGACGTTCTGGTAAACCCATTTCTGTATGTCCATTTACCTTCTCAGGATCAGAGCCCCAGCAGCCAGCCGGCTGGGCCACCCTCAATCAGGATAACACAAGCAGCACATCTTCTAACATATTAAAGCCTTGTGAGTAGACGACACACAGCCCCAAGACCCACCTCCCAGAATTCACCCACCTTTATTATTTGTGTGTTCATTTAGCTTCCTCGTGCCTGTGTAAGTTTCTTCCGAGATAATCATCTGTGCCCCGGGGACTCTTACCAGCCCTGTGTTCGTGAAAGCTTTTCTGCATGGGCCAAGAGTATTCTGCTCATTCTTTTTACCTTACGCATTCTTCGAGGGTAGGATCTTGTCTCGTACCTCCCACAATATTGCCACCACGTTTACACACATAACAGGCATCTTTAAGAGAACAACATAGAGATGTTTAAACTTGACAAGAGTAGAGAAAATAGAGAATATACTCATGTGCTCACCACACTGAGCCAACATTTTTATATTCTCGATACCTAACAAACATTTAATAAACATACATCATGAGATAATAGCATTGAATGGTTATAGTCCAAAAATGGAGAGTTTGAATTACAAGGAAGAGCTTTTTGGAAAAACTTCTTGGTAGGTACATTCAGCTTCTTGATAGGTGACACTATGGAATACACTATTTCTACATAGATAGGCCAGATTTTACCCGTCTAAGATCATTTATACCTAATTCTGTCTAATGATAATCTGGAGATGGGCTAAATTACCTCTTAATGTATTTTCCCATTTCTAAGTCCAGAATGCCATAGGCTCTTTGTTTACAAGCAACAGAAACTGAGTCTGGTTAACTTAAACCAAACAATCTACTGAAAAGATTTGGAGAAGCTCATAGAACCCAAGGAAAAAACAGGATAACCTTGTAAAGGACAGCCAGCAGGGCAACTCCAGGGCTCCAGGGAGCAGGAACCCATTGGCAGTCTATCCTGGGTGCTGCTACTGTCCAGATGAATTAGCACCAGCCATTCTCGGCTTGTCACTCCTGTCACCGCTTGAATTCCCAAGAGACAACGTCCCCTTTTGGATTCCCAGCAGAGAATGTCGATTGCTCTAACCTGGGCATGTGTCCAAGCACACGTTCAGTCAATCACCATGATTCTCATTTGGCCAGGCCAGGTTGGTTCCCCAAAGAAGAATCTTGTACTGTTATCAAAAGAATCCACGAGTGATAACAAGGGTGATCAAAGTTCACCCAAAGACCCACTAGCACTTTTCCTTGACCAAACCTTCCAGCTTGATGTCTTGTGAACTTGATTTGTCTTATGTGGCTCCAGATAGGGCTTTACTTTTTAAAATGTTAAGTAGTTTTGGGGCACCTGGGTGGCTCAGTCGGTTGAGCATCCGACTTCGGCTCAGGTCGTGATCTCGCCGTCTGTGAGTTCGAGCCCCGCGTCAGGCTCTGTGTTGACAGCTCAGAGCCTGGAGCCTCCTTCTGATTCTGTGTCTCCCTCTCTCTCTGCCCCTCCCTGACTCATGCTCTCTCTCTGTCTCAGAAATAAATAAACATTAAAAAAAAAATTTTTTTTTAAAAATAAAAAAAAAATAAAATGTTAAGTAGTTTTTAACTAATCCCTAAGATACTATCACCCTCTGTGATATTGTCTCCCAGTCCTCTCCAACCTTTTGCAGAATAGCTAGTGTTCACAAGAGTATAAATCTGCCATTTTTATTTCAATTTCAGTTAATTTCACTTTATGTAATCAATAAATGCTTGGACTCTACACACAAGTAACTTTCTTTTGGCAAATTGCATTATGCTTTCCTATTTAAAATTTTTTAAATGTGTATTCATTTTCGAAAGACAGAGAGAGACAGAGCACAAGCAGGGGTGGGGCGGAGAGAGAGGGGAACACAGAATCTGAAGCAGGCTCCAGGCTCTGAGCTGTCAGCACAGAGCCCGACGCAGGGCTCGAACTCACAATCATGACCTGAGCCGAAGTCAGACGCTCAACCGACTGAGCCACCCAGGCGCCCCTACATTATGCTTTCCTATTAATTTTTTTCTAATCTCAAAGTTGTCATCCTTATGTTCGACTCTTCTTTAGTAAGTGGTGGTCATGACACTGGGACTCCCCTATGAATTCAGTGATGCTCTGTTCAAAGACTACTTCATGCGAGGTCCTAATATGAATACTTAATGAGGAAAAGTTCTGTAAAGTGAAGTATTCTTCTTATTCTTTGTTTCAAAAGGATTTATTCACATTTTATGCATTTTTTTAAAGAATACATGAATAGAAATTTTAAGGAAAGGGGGTAGAAGAAATCGAATCGGTAGAATTACTGTAAAAATTTTCCATTTTCCCTTTCTATGTCATTACTATCCTGTACTTAGGTCCTTCAGCTGGTCTTTAAGTCAAAACCTTGTGGACTGGGTTGAATACACACCTTCGGTTATGGTAAGCCTGTGTTTACCCCATCAATTAAAATTGGGATTGTCCCAAAGAAGATTCCAGGTTGCTGGTAGAATCTGTTCTTCAGAATCCCTTCCTCTTGTTTCGTTTCCTTTTTATCCCTTTTCTTTTTACTTTGAGACGGTTTTTTTTTTTCCTTCAAATCTTCTGGTTATAGACGTTCTTAGAAAACATTTGCTATATTTTCCTGGCTTTGGGCAAGGCACCTAAACTCACTCTGATCTCTCATTATTTTATTCAACACTATGCTCACCATTTTCAGGATGGTCTAGAGTCCACCCGGGTTCACAGAAATGCACAGCATTCAAGTGTGAGCTCCATGAGGGCTAAGTATACCATGCCATTGGAGAGAAAGATGGTTTCTTTCCTTTTTTACCTGAGAATCTTTTTTTTCACCTGAGAGTCTTTTTTACCTGAGAATCTCTAGACAAATGGATAATTTTCATCAACAAATTATTTTTTTCTGCACATTTTCCATGAACCAGCTTCTCCCATTGTGCCGCCTACACCTTGGCTGATAGAGTTCTGTTCCTTAGCTGATGAATGCTTTCAGGAGCACAGGTCTGGGCCACTCTAGACCAGTGCTGTCCTATAGAAATAGAATACGAGCCACATATGTAATTAAAAATTTTCTGGGGCGCCTGGGTGGCTCAGTCGGTTAAGCGGCCGACTTCGGCTCGGGTCACGATCTCGCGGTCCGTGAGTTTGAGCCCCGCGTCGGGCTCTGTGCTGACAGCTCAGAGCCTGGAGCCTGTTTCCGATTCTGTGTCTCCCTCTCTCTCTGCCCCTCTCCTATTCATGCTCTGTCTCTCTCTGTCTCAAAAATAAATAAACGTTAAAAAAAAAATTAAAAATTTTCTGATAGCTACGTTTAAAAAGTAAAAAGAAACAATTGAAAGTAATTTTAATTTACACAATTATATAAAAATATTTCAACATGAAATCAATATAACAATTATTGCTAAGATAGTTTATAGTGCCCCCCACCAGTCTTACTGAGATATAATTGACATATAACATTGTATAAGTTTAAACTGTACAACATGGTGATTTGATATATATAGGTTATGAAATTTCAGGTTTTTTTGTACAAAGTATTCGAAATCTGGTGTGCATTTTACACCGAGAACACATCTTAATTTAGACACTAAATTTTTATTGGAAATAACTGATCTGTATTTTAATGTCGTGAAATTGACAGTTGAAAACAGGTTCACTAACCGACATGTTTAAAATGCCTCCAATCACTGAATCACGTATTGGTTCTAAATTTTAAACATAAATGAATTAAAGTGAAATAAAGTTGAAAATGTGGCTCCTTAGTTTCAACGAGCTACCCTTTTTTTAAAAACAGTTTATTTATTTATTTTTGAGAGTGGGGGGTGGGGGGGACAGAGGATCCAAAGCAGGCTCTGCACTGACAGCAGAGGCCCCAGGCAGGGCTCAAACTCACCAACTGTGAGGTGACCTGAGCTGAAGTCGGATGCTTAACCAACTGAGCCACCTACCTGAGGGGGTCCTGAGCACCCCTCAATTAGCCATGCTTAAGTGCTGGTTTGGGGGATGCTTATTACTCAAAGTATGGTCCAGGGACCCGCAGAAGTGGGATCACCTGGGACCTTGTTAGAGCTGTAGCCCCACTCTATCTCAGAAGCTAGTTCCCTAGCATTCAACAGCACATTAAAGCTTAAAAAGGTTACTCTAGACCCGGGTCAGTAAAATTTTCCCATGATGTGCCATACATTTGGGCTTTGTGTACCACAGATAATCTCTCTTGCTTCTTCTTCTTTGATTGATTGATTGATTTTTACAAACACTTAACATGTAAAAATTATTCTTAGCTCATGGGCCAAATAAAAACAGGCTATAAGCCACACCTGGCAAAAACAAGCTGTAGGCCCCATTTGACCCAATACAGGCCATAGTTTGCTAATCCTTTTCCAGACCGAAATGGATAAAAGAACAAAAGAATCAGAAAAGAGTCTTTTCTGGTGACCCAGTTACCTGGTATGTTCTCATCATAATAAACAAATGTAATTAAAAGGATATCATGAATTTTATAGAGCACATTTGCCATTCCCTATCCAAACATAAATATGTTACCCTTTGACCCACACATACCACTTTCAGACATTTTTTCTACAGAAAAAAATGCAATTACACACACACACACACACACACACGCAGGCACACACACGTAGCAATTATATGTGGTCAAAGATATCCATTGCAGCATTGTTTGTAGAAGCAAAATAGTGGAAATATTGTAAATGTCCATCAACAAACATTCTAATAAGTTATGATGTCTCCGTTACCACAATACACTCTACAGTTGTTAGAAGAAATGAAGTTGATCTGCATAAAAGGACACGAGATTTGTCCAGGACATATTGCTAATCGAAAATAAAATTACAGAACAGCATATTCTCGTCGTAAAAATTGAAGTACACATGTGCAAACCTGCACCCCCACAACCCAAATTAGTTCAGCGATTACCCCCATGGAGTGAGAGCCGGGATAAAGGGGCAGAAGGAACAGCGAACTTTCACTCTTTGCTTTATACCTGACTGTATTATATTAATAATTCAACAGGCATGCATTATTTCCGTAATAAAAGTATTTTTAAAAGGTGACTCTGGTTTGAGGGCATATGGCCACAAATACTTTATATGCTTTGCGGTTCTCCCTATTTGTAGTAAAGCGTATGAGCATACACCTAAAAAATTAACCACGTCGGTCATTTCCATTTCTGGTAACGTGGGTCAGACTCCCAGAGAGGAAGGAAGTTGAGATGAGCCCAACAGTCTGCAGTTCTTTTCTCCTTGAAGCATTTCCTGATTCGAAATCAAATGGAAGTGTGTACTGAAGTCACCCAGTCAATGACTAGGAATCTGGGAAACCAAGCGGAACTTTCGGCAGAATTTGAACTTTCACTTGAAGTCTAGGAGGGGGCTACGCTTGACCAAGTCTATACTGGAGCCAGACACCCCTCTCAAAAAACTGAACACACACGTAGACATCTTTCAATCCCAAACTAGAGTAAGGTCATTAGCTCTCAGTCCACTTGCCTGCCAGGAGGTAAAATGAAGTCCTCTTGAAGCGTGGTAGCATCCACCAGAGGGCCAAATTATCTGCATACTCTGTCATAACGTAATAACTTGTGCCCAATCTAATATTGCCAGGATGTCAGGTGACAGTGCGAAATGGCCAAAACTGAAAGAAAATAGAGAGCAGATGGAGAAATAGACAATAATAAATAAAACTTAAAAATAAAAGAAAATAGGGGCGCCTGGGTGGCGCAGTCGGTTAAGCGTCCGACTTCAGCCAGGTCACGATCTCGCGGTCCGTGAGTTCGAGCCCCGCGTCAGGCTCTGGGCTGATGGCTCGGAGCCTGGAGCCTGTTTCCGATTCTGTGTCTCCCTCTCTCTCTGCCCCTCCCCCGTTCATGCTCTGTCTCTCTCTGTCCCAAAAATAAATTAAAAACGTTGAAAAAAAAATTAAAAAAAAAAAATAAAATAAAAGAAAATAGTCGATGGGAAGTACTGTAAGCAGACCCTGAAGGGATCCATATACTGCAACGATCAGAAATGGACTTTAAAATACCTGATTGAGGTACTAGCTAGAATAAGGGAAGAAAAGGAAATTAAAGGTGTAATTATAGAAAAAAAAATAAGACTCTCATTATTTATAGACAACAGGATGGTGTATGTAGGAAGTCCAAAAGAGTATAGAGACAAACTACTAAAATTCGCATGTGAATTTAAAGAAAGTTACTAAATCAAGTTCAATATAAAATTTTTTTGTATGTGTCTCTCAGCAACAAACACATTTAAAATGTCACACGGGGGGCGCCTGGGTGGCGCAGTCGGTTAAGCGTCCGACTTCAGCCAGGTCACGATCTCGCGGTCCGTGAGTTCGAGCCCCGCGTCAGGCTCTGGGCTGACGGCTCGGAGCCTGGAGCCTCTTTCCGATTCTGTGTCTCCTTCTCTCTCTGCCCCTCCCCCGTTCATGCTCTGTCTCTCTCTGTCCCAAAAATAAATAAAAAAACGTTGAAAAAAAAAAATAATAAAATAAAATGTCACACGGAAGAGTATAAAAACATCAAACTACCTGGAAATAAATCTAATGAAAGATTCTAAGTGCTGTAATATTACCCTAGCAACTACAAAACATTACTGAGAAAAATTTATAAAGGTCTAAATATATGAAAATATACGAGATGTTTATGGATTAGAAGACTCAACATAATACACATTTAATTCTACCCTGTAGTAATCAATAAATTCAATGTCATGTCAGTTAAAATCCCAGATGTGTTCGTGTGTGTGTTTACTAACATGGGTAGACTTATTCTAAAATTATATGGAAATCGTAGTCAAGGCAATTCTGAGAAAGAACAACGCTAAGAACTTACATTATTACACATCGAAACCTATTTAAAGCTATGTAAGCTGTAATTAAGATAGTACGGTATTGGCAGAAGGACAAATGAGCTGATGGAAAACTATGTAGAATCCAGAAACAGCCACACATACCATCAACCGATTTATGACAAAGGCCGTATAAGAGTGCAGTGAGGAAAGGATTACCTTTTCAACATATGACATGGGGCCAATCAGGTACCTATACAGAAAAATATATATTCCTACTCCCCTCTCTCCAACCTGAAAATCAGATTCAGATGGATTGGATACCTAAATGCAAAATGTAGAACAATAAAGTGTTTAAAGGAACATATAAGAGAATGTCTTTATGACCTCAAGGTAGGCGTGGCCATGAAAAGTAGTAACTGTAAAAGAAAATAATTGAGAAAGTTGACTATATTGAAATTCGAAACAAAGACAGTGTTAGGAGAGTGATAACACCACCTACATAGACTACGTGAAGATCTCGGAAGCAAGAAGAAAAAATTCGGATAACTTAATAGGAAAACGGGAAAAATACTTGAAAAGACCATGATAAACGATGATACCCAAGTGGTCAGTAAACATAGGAAAAGATGCCCAACTTCATCCAATATCAATGAAGACAACTGCTCTGGGAAAATAGCTTGGCAGCATCTGCTGCGGTTGAACATACGACTATCTATGGCCCAGCAATCCTACTTCTAGCTATACACCCATCAGAAATGCATGCAAATGTTCACCTAAAGGTATGTGCTAAAATATTTCCTAACAGCACTATCTGTAATAATGCCAAGCTGGAAACTACCAAATGCCCCTCGACCACTGCATGGATGAATCCGTGAAATACTATATAGTGATAAGAATGAATTATCCATATCTAGATAAACAATAGGGACAAATTTCACAAAAAATAATATTGCACAAAAGAAGCCTGACACAAAAGAGGACATATATGATGGGTAGAGGCTAAGGTGGCCCTCAGTCATTTTTCTTTCTGGTATTTATGTCCTTGGTTAACTACTTCTCCCCTTCCCAAGTATGGACTGGACCTTGTGACTCGCTTCTTTTTTTTTTTTTTTTTTTTAAGTTTATTTCTTTTAAGAGAGACAAAGACAGTGCAAGTGGGAGAGGGGCAGAGAGAGAGAGACAGAATCCTAATGCAGGATTTGAACTCATGAAACCGTGAGATCATGACCTGGGCTGAAGCCAAGAGTCAGACACTTAACATACAGAGCCACACGGGTGCCCCGCTTGTGACTCACTTCTACTGAATAAAATGTGACAAAAGTGATAAAAATGTCACTTTTGACATGAGGTTGCAAAAAACTTTGGCTTCTGTCCTGGGCGCTCTCTTTATTTTCTCACTGCGAGGAAAGCTGTTGCCGTATTGTGGGTTGTCCAGTGGAGAGGCTCATGTGGCAAGGAGCTAAGGGCGGGTGGGGGTAGGGGTCTCAGTCCAACAGCTGAAGGATCTGAATCCTGTTAAAAATCTGCCACTGGACTTTGATCTTCCCCACGTTGAGCCTCCAGATGAGGCCACAGTCACGGCTGACAATCTGACTGTGAATTCAGGAGAGACCTTGGGTCAGAGCTACCAAGTCAAGCCATGTGTGGTTTCCTGACCCACGGAAACTGTGAAATCATAAGTATTTGTTGCTTTAAGTGGCAAAATTTGGGGTTAATTTATCGTACATGGGCTCAGTGACATGGGTTCCCACTCACCGGGGTCAAACTGGCTATGGCCACCACGGAGTGCCCAATCTGCCAGCAGCAGAAACTAACATGAGTCCCTGCTATGGCATTGTTCCCCAGGGAGGTCAGCCGGATACCTGATAGGTTGTTTTCATTGAAGAACTTCCAACGTGGAATTTTGTTCTTACCGGAGTAGACATTGTCTCTGGGAATATGGATTTTCCTCCCCTGTGCACCAGGCTCCCACCAAAGCCTTGTGGGACTAACAGAATTCACCATCACGGTATCCCACACAGAATTTCTTCAGATCTAAGAACTCACTTCACAGCAACAGAAGGGCAGCGGTGGGCCCGCGCTCATGGATGTCACTGGTCTTAGCAAGCTTCCCACCATCTCGAAGTAGCTGGTTTAGTAGATGGTGGAATGGCCTGTTGAAGGCTCAGTTACAACACCAGCTAGGTGGCAAATCTTGCAGGGCTGGGGCGAGGTTCTCAAGAAGAGTTTAAGTAGTGCGAATCAACATCCTATGCATGCTGCTGTTTCCTCTGCAGCCAGGATTCACAGGTCTAGGAATCAAGGGGAGGTGATGGGAGGGGCACCACTTACCTTTATCCCTGGTGACCCACTAGCAAAATGTTTGTTTCCTGCTCTTGCAAATGTACGTTCTGTTGGCCCAGAGGTCTTAGTTCCAAGGGGAGGAATGCTTCCACCAGGAGACACAATGATTCCATTGAACTGGACGTTAAGACTGCCACCTGGCCACTTTGGACTCCTTGTTCCTCTGAATCAACAGGCAAAGAAAGGAGTTACTGTGTTGGCTAGGGTGATTGATCTCGATCACCACGGGGAAGTTGGACTGTACTCCACCAGGAGGTAAGGAAGAATATGTCTGGAATACAGGAGATCCCTTAGGGCATCTCTTAGTTACCCTGCCCTGTGATGAAGGTCAATGGAAAAGTACAACCCAATCCAGGCAGGATGATTAATGGCCCCTTCAGAAATGAAGGTTCGGGTCACCCCAGCAGGTAAAGACCCATGACCAGCTGAGGTGCTAAGCTGAAGGCAAAGGTAGGAGAAGGTAGTTATAAACACCAGCTATAACCATATAGCCGGTTACAGAAATGAGGACTGTCGTTGTCCTGAGTGTTTCCTCCTTATTTTGTTATGAATGTGTGTGTGCATGCATGTGTGTATGTGTGTGTAGCAAATGTCTTTCAAATGTCAAAATGTTTTCCTCCCTGTCTCATTCTCTTTAACGTAACATAAAGTATATTGACTTCATACTATAGTACTTAAGTGCTGTTCATTTTATATCATAGTATTTAAGTTACAGGATATCACAGAGAAGAGTAAACACCACTCAAGGACTTTACCTCCTCTTGTGGGAAAGGTGTTAATGTGTTTTCAGTTGTATGCAGAATAGTTGCATCCTGTTAAGTGGATTTATGACCTTGTTATTGTCTTTATTCGGAGATTCACTATGGTACAAGATATGCCATAGGTCAGGTGCCAAGTTGACAAGGGGTAGGACCTGTGGTGGTTAATTTCATGGAGAAGTATGGAGAGAGGGAAAACATAGAAGATACAGAAAATAACGTGAAAGACATTTTGAAAACGTTTAACATCATATAATTGGGGCCCCAGAACAAGAGGAAAGAGTGGATTTCAAGCTGGCTAGATAAAAAGAAAGCCACACCTAGGCACATCTTAGTGAAGATTCTAAAATTTACGATAACGAGAAATCTGAAAAGCGTCTGGAGAAAGAAAGACACCTTTTCTTCAAAAGGAACAATAAAATTGACAGCTCAGTTTTTGACAATAAGAATAAAAGTCAGAAAAAAAAAAAAAAAACTACACAAGCATGAGAAAAATAGTTCCAGAGTCAAAGGTAGAAATTCAGGAAAGATTAAGGAGTGACAGAAAGAGAAAACGTGTGTGTATAGCCGAGTGAATGCTGGCTGCATAAAACAAAAATAACAATGACTGATGAGTTTTATATACACGTAGAATAAAAACATATGACAATACCACGAAAGATGGGAGGGGAATTCATCAGAGCAGACCTGAACCAAAGACCCGAATTTATGTAATTCATTCAGGGAACTTAACCCAGATAATATCACTGTGGGCCCAGGGAAGGGAGGTGGGGAAGGGAAGGGAACAAGAAGTGTGCAGAATCCAGCCATTTGTCACTACGAGTAATTGGAGCTGCATCCTGCTTGGACCAGAGGGGAACAGGCACCTCAGAGTTAATCCCGCCCGAGGGGCAAAGACGCTATGATATTTGCCCACTGTCTCTGGTCAGTAATTGGTTGAGGGCTACCTCTAAGCACTTTGAATTTTCCTGCCGCATGGAGTCTGCCCTGCATCCAGCATCCAAAACAAGCCCTCCAGCCAGGTTAAGTCAGAGGCTGGAGGCTGTACATGGAGCCAGTAGGCATGGTAAGCACCGTGGACGTTTAGGTGGGCAGAGAAAGTTCTACAGGAAAAGAGGAGAGCTCGAAAATTCAAAATTTATTTTTAACCATCCAGGAAAACATAAGCAAACTAATTTACATTAGACTCTAATATAGAAGATGCATTATTATAATCTTCAGATTTTAAAGAGTCAAATTATATGTACTTGGCAATAGACAATTCTGCAATGTAGTAGAAGGGAAAATGGGTTGATAAAATGGATTAATAAAAAAGAAGATTTTAAAAATTGAAAAGATGAACACGGAAGAATGGAATGATGGGGCGTCTGGGTGGCTCAGTTGGTTGAGTGTTGGACTCTTGATTTCAGCTCAGGTCATGATCCCAGAGTCATGGGATCGGGTCCTGAATCAGGCTCCGCGGTGAGCGTGGAACCTGCTTAAGATCCTCTCTCTCTCTCTCTCTCTCTCTCTCTCTCTCTCTCTTTCTCTCTGTGCCCCTCATCCACTTGTGTTCTCTCTTTCTAAAAAAAAAAAAAATGAAGAATGATGAATGGAGGGCACATACTTAATGGTAGATTTTAATCTTGATGTATCACGAATTGCAAAAATGTGAAAGGATTAAGTATTTCAATCAAAAGACAAAGATGATCAGATTGAAAAATAAGGCACAATACAACTAAATGCTGCTTACAAGAGACACACTTTCAATATAGAATCCAGAAAAACTGAAAATAAAAATATGGGAAATACGGACGCTGTAAACCTCAACCGAAACAAATTCGGTGCATCTTACTAATAACCCACAAAATAGATGCTAAAACAGGATGTATTTATTACTAGGGCAAAAGAGGGATAATGAGAAAAGAGATAGGACAATTTAAATTTGTGTGCATCGAATCACAAACCTCAATATGTCTAAAGCAAATGAACGGAACAAAAAGGTGAGTCACATTCATTGTGAGAAAGTTTTAGCACATGTCTATCATTTTCTTATTTTATTTAAAAAAATGTTTAACATTTATTTATTTTTGAGAGACAGAGAGAGGCAGAGCATGAGCAGGGGAGGGGGAGAGAGAGATACAGAATCCAAAGCAGGCTCCAGGCTCTGAGCTGTTTGTTAGCACAGAGCCTGATGCGGGGCTTGAACTCACGAACTGTGACACCATGACCTGAGCTGAAGTCGGACGCTCAACCGACTGAGCCACCCAGGCACCCCTAGCACATGTCTATCATTAACTGATAGGCAATACAGAACCAATAAGGACATGTAATATGTAAACAACAAGATTAACAAACTTAATCTAATTAGCACATATAAAATATTGCTTCTGATATCTGAAGCATACACATTCTTTTTTTTTTTTTAACGTTTATTTATTTTTAAGAGACAAAGAAAGACAGAAGGCAAACAAGAGAGGGACAGAGAGAGAGGGAGACACAGAATCTGAAGCAGACTCCAGGCTCTGAACTGTCAGCACAGAGCCTGACATGGAGCTTGAACTCACGAGCCATGAGATCATGACCTGAGCCGAAGTTGGACATTAACCTAACCGACTGAACCACCCAGGTGCCCCTGAAAAATACACATTCTATTCAAGAACACTATAACATTTACCAAAATTAGCCAGACAGGAGATGTTTTCTTACTACAATGGAATTAAGCTAGAAATCAATAATAAGTAAAACAATGCCAACCCCCCACCCCCAAATGTTGGAAATGAAGAAACACTTTTAAAAATCAAGTGCTTCGGGGCACCAGGGTGGCTCAGTCGACTTTGGCTCAGGTCATGACCTTGCGGTTTGTGAATTCCAACCTCATATCGGGTTCTGTGCCGACAACTTGGAGCCTGGAGCCTGCTTCAGATTCTGTGTCTCCCTCTCTCTGCCCCTCCCATGCTCGTGCTCTGTCTCTCTCTGCCTCTCAAAAATCAATTTTAAAAAAAGTTAAAAAAAAATTTTTAAAAATCAATGAGTCAAAGAAGAAATTGCAGTAAAAATTGGAAAATACTTTAAACAGAATGATAATAAAATTATGATGTAATAAAATGATTGGACAAAGATAAAACTGTGCTTTCTATATATAGCCTTAAGTGTTTATGTTAGAAAAGAAGGCTGAAAATTAATGATAGAAGTATCCATTTCAAATGCTAGAAAAATAACTGTACATAAACTCAAAGAAAGTACATGGAAGGAAATAATAAAGATTAGAATAGAAACAGTGACATTAAAAACACATGTATATTGGGGCGCCTGGGTGGCTTGGTCGGTTAAGCGTCCGACTTTGGGACTTCGGCTCAGGTCATGATCTCATGGCCTGTGAGTTCGACCCCCGCGTCGGGCTGGCCCGTGAGTTCGAGCCCCGCGTCAGGCTCTGTGCTGACCGCTCAGAGCCTGCAGCCTGTTTCAGATTCTGTGTCTCCCTCTGTCTCTGCCCCTCCCCTGTTCATGCTCTGTCTCTCTCTGTCTCAAAAATAAATAAACGTTGAAAAAAAATTAAAAAAAAAAACAAAAAACAAAAAAACAAAAAACCCCACATGTATATTAAAGAAAGATAAAAATTAGTTCTTTGAAAAGAATATTAAAACCTATAAACTCCTTGCAGGACTAATCAAGAAGAGAGAAAAATCACAAATTACCATCATGACAATGAATTTGGAACGTTAGATGAAGTTTTGAAAAAAAAAAAAAAACCTTCCAAGAGTGACAAAGAAGGAAATAGAAAAAAATCGGAATAATCTTGTATCTATTTAATAAATCAAATTCATGATTAAAAACCTTCCCACAAAGAAAACTCCAGGTCCAGATGGCTTTACTAGTGAATTCTACTAAACATTCAAGGAGAATAAATGTTATTTTCCAGGGACTACTTAAGGAGAAAGCACTTCCCAACTTGTTTTATGAGACCTCCCTCAGACTGAGGTCCACGGCCGTAACAACAATGGACACTGACCCTTCTCCCACCGAAGCTACCTTCGGTAGCAATGAGCTGCCTGCAGAAGGGTCTCACTGTTTTTTTTTTTTTTTTTTTTTTTCAACTTTTTTTAATTTATTTTTGGGACAGAGAGAGACAGAGCATGAACCGGGGAGGGGCAGAGAGAGAGGGAGACACAGAATCGGAAACAGGCCCCAGGCTCCGAGCCATCAGCCCAGAGCCCGACGCGGGGCTCGAACTCACGGACTGCGAGATCGTGACCTGGCTGAAGTCGGACGCTTAACCGACTGCGCCACCCAGGCGCCCCGGGTCTCACTGTTAAACCCAGCACAGCCTGCATTGCAGCCTGCTTCACCCTCCCCACTCCTGAGAAGGGTAAGCACCAGAGCACATTCACCTGATCAAAGCAAGAGCCACACTGTTAGGAAGACAAACCAGTAACCTTGACTCCAAAACTCACAAGGATATTATAAGAAAAGTATAAGCCAATCTCTTTCATAAGTTTAGATGTAAAAATCTTGAACGAAATATTATTAAGCTAAATCCAGCAATATAGCGAAAGGATAACATGTAATGACCAAGATCTAAAGAAATGTAGGGATATACCATGTTCATGAATTGGAAAACCCAATTTTGTAAATGTTAATTCTCCTCCAGTTCAATGCAATCCAAATTAAAAAAAAAAAAAAAGGTGTTTAGGGAAGTTGGTAAGCTGATTCTAAATTTACATAATACAAAGCGCTAAAAATAGCAGAGACAGCCTTGAGAAAGAATGAATTTGGAGGATTTATACTGCCAGGTAACAAGACTTACTATAATGATACAATGATATGATGGCATGATATTGACACCAAGATAGACCAACGAACAGGATAGACAGTCTGTAAATCCACACACACATGGATACTTACTTCATGATAAACATGACAAATGCAGAGCTGTAAGGAAAGAATGGCTTTGGCAATAAATGGTGCTAGATCAATTGGATATCTTCATAGGGAAACAAAATGAATCTTGACCATTACCCCAGGTCATATGTAAAAATAATTTCTTGTCATACTGGTGACCTAAATGTGAAAGTTAGAACCAACAATGCTTCTGGAAGAAAATACAGGAGAAGATCTACATTACCATGAGGCAGGCAAAGCTTTCCTAAACAGAACACAAAACATAAAATCGTGTTGGTTGTGTTGATAAATTGGATTATATTAAAACTAGGAACTTATCCTTATCAAAAGACACTCGTAAAAGAATAGTAAGGCAAGCCACAGAATGGGAGAAGATATTTGCTGACTTATGTCTGACAAAGGGCTTACAAACAGGACACATAAAGACCTCTCACAAAAAAAAAAAAAAAAAAAAAAAAGACATCCCAGTAGAAAAAGATTTGGGTTGGCAGTTCATCAGAGGCTCTCCAAATGGTCAATAAACATGGAAAAGGTTGCTCTATTCTGTTAGGTGTCAGGGAAACGCAAATTAATAGGATAATGAATTGTCACTGTATACCCCACTAAAACAAAAATGACCATACCACATGTTCGTGAAGATGTGGAATGGGGTGTATTCATTGGGTAGGGCTGCTATAACCAAGTACTGCAGACTGAGTGGCTTAAGCAACAGAAATCTATTTCCTCACGATTTTGGAGTCTAGAAGTCCAAGATCAAGGTGTCAGCTGGTTGGCTTATGAGCACCTCTCTCCTTGGCTTCTAGGAACCATCTTCTCCCTGTGTCTTCACATGGTCTTCTTCAGTGTGTATCTGTGTCCTAATTGCCTTTTCTTACAAGGACAGTTGTCCTGGATCACAGGCCACTCTGATGACTATTTAATTACCTCTTTAAAGACCCTGTCTCTAAATACAGTCACATTCTGAAGAACAGGGGAGTTAGGACTTCAACGTATGAATTTTAGGAGGATAGGATTCAGCCCAAAACCTGGAACAGCTGACCCTCTCATGAACCGGGAGTGTGGATTGATGTAACTTCTTTGGAAAATGGCTGGGCAGCATCGACTAAAGCTGAAAGACACACATATCCTGTTATGGTAAGATCCCCTCCCTAAGGAAAGAAAAAAAAAACAAAACCTCAAGGCAACCTGGCTATACACGTACATGACAACATCCCTCATGACCTTGTAACCTGAGACCACTTAATCAGACTGCATGCTTGTGGGTTACCACATATAGAAGACAAAGAAGTAGAAAATATATTAAAAAAAACTACGCCACATGGCATTCGGGGCTCAGTTCTTCGGGTACGAACCCAACTGAACCATGCTGACAAGAATAAAGTTGCTTCCTGGGGAAAAAAAAAGCCTCGGTGTCATGACTCTGTGTGCGAATCCTGCTACACTGTGTCCAGAGACGATTCCATTTCTAGGCGTACATGCAACAGAAATGCAGACGCATGCATAACAAAAGACATGTACAAGAAGGCTCATGAAGATAGTTGCCCCAAGTGGAGACAACCCAAATACCCAAACCAAATATTTATGAGTACGTAAAATCTGGCATGTTCACACAATAGAATTCTATAGAATAAGAAAGATGAACTGTCTGTCGGTACTCCCAACATAGGTGAATCTCCTGAACATAATGCTGAGTGAAAGGAGCCAGACATGAAAGCATACATCCTGCACATTCTAGAGAATTGCGTTTACATCAAGTTCAAAAATAAGCAAAACTACTCCATGGGGTTCCAGGAGGAGGGAAGGATAGTGACTGGGGGTCAGGAAACATGAGGGGGCTTCTGTTCCTTGCTCTGGGTGCTAACCTGGTACAATGTCATCGAGCTGGCCCTTAGGGTTTGTGCAGTTTTCCTTAGTATATCAGTTCATTAAAAAAGATAAAGCCCTTAACCCAGCCTGATACTGGTCTGCAACTGATTTAAAAAGCCACCTCTGGGGGCGCCTGGGTGACTCAGTTGGTTAAGCACCAAAACTCCTGATTTTGGCTCAGGTCATTATCTCAAGGTTTCTAAAGATCGAGCACCCCTGCTCCCACCGTGAGGCTCTGAGCAGACAGCGAGGACCCTGCTTGGAATTCTCTCTCTCCCTCTCTCTCTCTGCCCCTCCCCCATTCACACGTGTGTGTGTGTGTGTGTGTGTGTGTGTGTGTGTGTGTGTATGCGCGGGCACGTGTGCGTTCTCTCTCAAAATAAATAAATAAATAAACGGGAAAAAATTAAAATAAAATTAAAAGCCACCTTGTCAGGGCAATCCCAGTATCCCTGTTTTCTGTCCGTGCCAGGTGGAGGCCACCAGGATGGACTGGCATTATTCTCTCCTAGCTTCTGACACCACTTGTAATTCAGGTCCTCAGCAAGTTTGGGAAATTTCTCCCCAAAGACTACACCTCTCATGATCAAAGGAACATTACGTTGACTATTCTTAGAAAGAGGAGCTTAGACGAGGGAATACTTTTTATGATGGCATTGAGGAGGGATTCGGGAAAGAAAAGAGCTTGGGTAAACAAGACAGGAATAGAGTTCAACAAATTTACCCAGACAACGTCTTGATCCCCGAAGGATCTAAAACTCATTTTCAGCTCAGATCCCTCTTAAGGGCTTGGATTCTTTATTCCCAACTGATCATTCAGCTGAATTTGGGCATTAGGTGTCCCAAAGCTGGCTGAGTGTGCCATTTCCAAAGCCCTCCCTTCCCCGCCTCTTTCTGGGGCCACAGGGCGGAGCTGAGCACTGGGAGCTGAGGCTGTTAGTGTCTCTAGTTTTGATGTAACAGGATAAACAACAACAACAACAACAACAAACCGAGCTAACTGGAGTTACCTTTAGAACACTTAAGATTTGGCATCTGTGTTCCTCATGTTGATTCTGGGAGGGTTCTATATCAAAACTAGAATTATTTTCATAATATCTCGGTTTTATGAATATCCCAGTAATTGCAGGTGGGGATTTCCTTCTATGCTGGTGCCTCCTTGGCCCAAGGCCAAGACTCTTGCTTTTCCAGGTTAAGGAGAGCAAAATCCTGGCAAGGGTCAAGGGTGCCTTTGGAAATAGGGATGATGGGTCCTAAACCCGTACGAGAGGACAATCTATTCCCAGGTGTATCCCACTCACTCGTGTTTGGACACACTTTGGATCAACAGGCCCCTTGTAAAACAGAATTCATTAAGTATGTAATTTGGGGGGGTTTACTTAAATTTCAAAATTTTACAAAAATCTCCCCGCAGGAACAAATTTCATGTCAAGAGGCAGGAATGTGCTTTTTTCCTTAGTATAAGTCAGGCTGCCTCTCTGAGCACATATCCATATATAATCCTTGGAAAAGAGGGCTGGGAGGAAGGGAGAAGACATTTCCCCAAAGAATGACTGTAATTACATCCACGATACCACGTCCTAAAAGGAAAAAACGAACCTGGCAGCTTTCAGAGTAATGTGACACCTGCAGAAAGCCATTCTAGATCATTGTTTTCTTTTGGCACATTTGTGGGGGGGGGGTTGATTTTCTTGATTGATCTACACATCTGCTCCCACATGGCCTTCTCACCCAGGCCCACCTTCACCATGCTACTTAAATGTACTCAGTGCCACAACCTTTCCTCCTTACGCTGTTCCTCTTCCCACCCACAGTATTTACCACCTTTTACTACAGTGATGAATGTGACCCCAGGAAGGCAAGGACCTCCTTCCGGATTGTACATACTGGTACATACTAAATGCCTAGGAGTGAGCCTTGCACGCAACGAGTGCTCAGAAGATGCTTGCGGACAACTTGAGAATTCAGTACCTTCATTAACCGAGTGCCAAGCCTCCTCGTCTTCTTGCCTCATCTCAAACTGAAAACTTTGATGAAAAACTCTTTGCTGGAAAGCAGAAATAGACCCATACATACAGAGAGAAAACTGATGGTGGCCAGAGGGAAAGGGCGGTGGGGGGGGGTGGTGTGGAAATGGAGAAGGGGAGTAGGAGATACAGGCTTCCCGTAATGAGATGAGTCAGTCACAGAGAACGGAAGGTACAGCATAGGGGACATAGCCAATGGTACTATAATAGTGTTGTGTGGTGACAGACGGTAGCTAGACCTGAGGTGACCATAGCATAACGTATCGATGTGTCCAATCACTATGCTGTATGCCTGAAACTAACATAACATTGTATGTCAATTGTACTTCAATGAAAGAAAGAAGTCTTTGTTGTTATCCAAAGGATATGGATATTTTCCAGATACAGGATCAGGTTGCACTTCCCCCCCTTTTCCAATATCTTTTAAAATATTTTTTTAATGTTTATTTATTTTTGTGTGTGTGTGAAAGAGAGAGAGAGAGAGAATGGGAAAGGGGCAGAGAGAGAGAGAGAGAGAGAGAGAGAGGATCCAGAACGGGCTCCATGCTGACAGCAGCAGAGAGCCCAATGTGAGGCTCAAACTCACGAACCACGAGATCATGACCTGTGCTGAAGTCAGACACTTAACCGGTTGAGCTGCCCAGGCACCCCTAAAATAAATTACTAATAAATGCTAATCTCATATTAAGGTATAAAAATCTGGAAATTAAAAAAAACCTTATGTATGTAATACATACATCCTCTATGACGTAAAGCGAATTTGGGGTTAAACGAAGATTCTCTAAAGACGAGCTCAAAGACACAACACATTTGTCTTTAATCACGGCATGAAGTGTCTGTTTGAGGAACACCATATGAAACAGCCCATATCCAATTATCATTGTTAAAATTGTGCATTGGATGCCTGGTATGTGCCAGGCCTCACATTTTCCCAACACCCTTCAGGATAGGTATTATCATCTATAGGTGAGGAAACCGAGGCCCCCAAAGAAGAAATAACGGGCCCAAGGTCACATGGATTTCAGACGGTAATATGGTTTGTTCAACTCCAGGGTTTACCCGCAGACACTGGCTAGCTCTCCAGAAAAGCGCTCAATGCCCTTTCACGTGATATTCACATATGTCATTGGTTTCATATTCTTAGTCAACACATATGTTTTGAGTAATTGTTGTGTTCTCAGCACTGTGCGGGCTTCCTTGGAGATCACTGTAAGAAGCTTGCCATCTCGCTGGGAGGCACTCACGAACCCCGGGGAGACCATGTGAACGGACGGATGAGTGGGACCCACGTGGATGCTATAAGAGTTCTGAAGAGGGAGGAGCCCTCCTGGGCCGGGCTCCCAGCCTTAATCATGGGGTGCCCCTTTGCCATCTCGGCCAGGCAGGGCCATGGGTTGAGTTTGGAGCCCAGCTTCTATCCTCCCTCACAGTGGCACCTCAATCCTCATGAGAAGTGACCTTTCCCACCGCTTGGTCTCTCCACAGGGGTGACCCTAGGTCACTGCCTCCTGCTGAAATCCTTCCTCTCTTGGAGACTGGCGGGGTGAGGGGGCATGGGACAGCTGACAGATCTTGAGTGAGTGACACAAGGGTGGCAGGCCACCTGTAGGCAGCAATGACTGTGGTGGGTAGAAGTTAAACCCAACCAGCCATACCTTGATTGGCTGCTCCGGGGATGAAACAGTGACGCAGGCACCCCCCCCCACCCCCCCACCCCCGCCCTGCCTGAGAACAGGTTCATCCCCTATCAAGTCTGGGAGCCCACGAGATCTTCCCGCCAATCCCTTTGCAGTTGTCCTAAATTTACTGTCCATTCTTTACTGGAAAGGAGTATTTTTCCATTATCCTTTATCCTGAAGTTAACATTGATGGATATGGTTCATGAAAAAGAACATTCTAGAGACGCCCATCACTGAATCAGAGGGTGAAGTCTGCTTTTAGGAAATTGTTGGTCACTTTCTCAGATGCTTTCTCCATCAGTTGAAGTGTGTCTGATTCTTACTGAATAAAGCTGAGAAATTTCAGTGTTTTCTTTATTCCCCTAAAGTTACCTGAAGCTTGGTGAGCACAGAAGAAGCCACCAGGAGTCATGGAGTCATGAGGGACCTCAGGCCCTCCAAGCAGACCGGGGCACTGGCTGAGGCGGCAAGGAAGGTAATGCCGGGGCCAGGGTGCGGTGGGGGGGGGGGGGGGGGGGGCTGCTGCTCATCTTGCCCTGTCCGATGGTGCAGGGAGAGGCTTTCCTATATTTTGGGCCCAGATCACAAGATCTTATCTGCAAAACCATGGCACTCTGCCTGGTCTTGAAACCAAAACCATCAAAGAACTAAGCCCGGAATGACCCACTTACTGGGTGAATGAAGGCTGCTTGCCCTGGCACTGTTCATTACCTTCCACAGTGTGATGTGTTCATTCACAGAGTATATTTTCAGAGCACATCTGCCCCTTTAAACGCTCTGCACCCGTAACTACAGCGTGGAACTATAATTTGAATTCATCAAAGCCAATTATTCCAGTTCCTTTTTTTCAACTCAGAGTTGTTTTTTTTTTTTATTTTAAGTTGTCATGGGAAAATAATTCTTAATAAATCCCTTTAAGCACAGGGAACTAGGGCAATTACTGACATTTTAAGAATTATTGAAACATTTTAAGGTTTTATGATTTATGTTCCAAAAGACATAAGCAATCCTTTCTTCTTCTTCTTCTTCTTCTTTTTGGAAGAACTTCAGTTAATTTCAAGGACAGACATGGGCACACAGACTGTTCAAATCTAATTAATTATCTGGCTTTGCCCACAACAGTCACACCTTCAAAACATTGAGGTTGTAGCTAATCATCTGAAATTCTCCCACACTGAAATAATTGCACACACCCTTTTGGGTCATGACAGATATATGTACTGGGTGAATTACAAGGAAAGGCACACCCCCAGAGGGAAATCAAGTTTTGTTTGTTAGTGACTCATCAATTTAGTCATGTATTAAATATTCAATATCTGATGTAAAACATTTAAATCCTGAGGTAGTACCTTGAAGCAAAAATATACAAGTCTGGGGGTGCCTGGATGGCTCAGTCGGTTGAGCATCCAACTCTTGATTTCAGCTGCAGTCATGATCCCAGGGTCATGGGATAGAGCCCTGCATCGGGGGTCCGTGCTGAGCATGGAGACTGCTTGGGATTCTCTCTCTCTCTCTCTCTCTCTCTCTCTCCTCTTCCTCCTCCTCCTCTGCCCTTCCCCCTGCTTGCATGCAGGTGCACGAAGGTTCTCTCTCTCTAAAATAAAAGGAAGAAAAAGAATACACAAGTTGGGTTATCCAACTGCATTAGTTTTTTGTACCCTAAATTAGATTAGAAAATCCCACATCTGGGGAAAGCAATGCTGGAAAGGTCCCACGGATGGCATGACTCAGAAATCCAGCCTCAAACCCGGTGAGGCTGGATGGTGGGTTCCTTTCAGTTTCTGATCAACAGGAAGCTGAAGGCCAGTGACCATTGACCATCGAAGATATCTACCCTATGCCCAAATGGCATTCGCTTGGCGTTAATTTACTGCATTAGAATGTGCATCGAGAAATGAACAGTTTATGACTCATACTTGCATTTAACCTAAAAAATACTTTATTTTTCCATGCATCGAGACATTTCAGAAATAGAATAAGAGGAAAACAAAATTGACCGTGAAACCTAAAAACTAGAATATGGCAGCCATACGTTAATCACTGTTGACAGCCAAACCCTTCCAGTCTACCCTGTGAAAAGACAGTACACCAGGCTAAAAAATAATACCATAAATTCTGTCAGAGTCACAGCTGAGTGGTGGTATGTAGGCCTCTTTTCTTTGGCACAGAAGTTTGGAATCCACTGCTCCACGGAAAAAATGCCTGTCAATCCAAACTCTGGACACGGATACTGGATGCCAACTCAGTGATAACTTTCATGTGCGAATCAAGTGGTTTCTAAAAGGCAAGAGAGCTGTCCCTGTGAGGCTTAGATACTGCTGCCAATGGGGCATCGTCCAGCCCTGTTTCCTACACCTGTCAGCTAGAATCAAGAGAAGCTGGTTTCCACTGACGAGGATGGTCAGGCAAGGGAGAGATGAGCAGGTAAGGTTAGGCATATTAATACAAAAGCTGGACATAGCAGGCAAAAGGCTGAGTTCCACCTGATTATCACTGATGATTCAGGAGAAATCAGTGTTTGGGTCCTCATGGCTGAAAATCTGCCTTACTGTCTATAGGGCTTGGGACTGCCTAGGGCCCATCTTCCATTTTCCAGTGCATGGTGGGCCAGGAGGCCACCCCAGCACCAAGCCCTTCTGGTGGGGGGCCAGGGCAGTAGTTAACTCCACCTTCGAGTTGTTCCCCTAGTCTCAAAGTGCCCCAGCCTCTTGCCTTCACCTTTACAGCAATCAGAACTTCACACTAAGCAACCAGTTGTTGACAAAAGGTTCATTTGTGGGAGGTCCTCATTATCCTAGGATAAATAGTGCTACATGAACACGAGCGCGCGTGCGCGCGCACACACACACACACACACACACACACACACACACACAATTGGAGTGAATCTACTTAAGACAGGAACCAATATTTCATAATATAGTGAAAAAAGATATGATGGGGCTTTGCTTTGAAAATTAAACAAGCATTACAAAAGTCAATTTTATTTTACATTTCAGAAAACTTGGGGTATAATTGCAATTATGCACAGTTCTTAAAATGTTGATGGGGGAGGTTCCCCTTATGGTGCGTGATGATACTGTTTGGATTTCCCCTTAGACTGTCTCAGCGTGATGACAAAGGGGACACTTTATTACTTTTCCCAAGAGCTTCCCTTTGCTTTAAACTCATTCTCTTCCATGCCAGTATTCTTTATCTCTCGGTTTCCCTTCCTCAGTCAGTAACCTGCCTGAATTTTGCCCCATCCACCCCGGTTGTGGACTCTGCTTGTGATACAATCAATATGGCTTTCACAGACTGTGTGAAATCTGGCCCTTTTCTGCAATGTCACATCAGGTTAGATTTGTTGTATGTGTATACCAGTCCATTGCCAAGGAGACTGACCCTTCGAAAGGGTCACACGAAAAACAAGATCACTCCCCTGTTGGGTCAGGAGATGTGTAAGGGAGAATTCATTTTAACCATGGCAAACTCATCATCCATGGCCATTCATATTTTCATGTCATGATTATCTTGGATTCTCTGAGCAACTTTGTAAATATCAGGCTTCGGATAAAGAAATCCCCTTTTACTTCCCAGAACTGAAAGATGACCCATTTATTCTTTTCCAACAATACAAGCCTAATCTTGAACCAAAGCCTAAAACTATAAATTTTCCTGAGTAACTAAAGCTTTGGCTCTATCATCAAAATTTATTATATACTGTTCTCATAATTATTTTCTAAGCATAACTGAAATTGCCATTTTTTATTATATCCAAAAGACATATTCTACCCGAAAGATTTTTTTAAAGACTATTTTTCTTTTGATTGGTATGTTATTTGATTATTTTCTTGGTCCTTTTATTTAATATCTAGTTTTATTGCATTGTAGACAATAGAAGTTCTACTTTTTTGGAACATATTCACATTTACTTTATTGCCTAATGTAAATTTTTATGTGTGTGAATGCTTCATGGGTATTTGAAAAGAATGCATGTTCTTTGACCAGTACAGCACT
The DNA here is from genome assembly GCF_046562875.1 of Panthera onca. Classification (NCBI taxonomy): domain Eukaryota; kingdom Metazoa; phylum Chordata; class Mammalia; order Carnivora; family Felidae; genus Panthera; species Panthera onca. The sequence continues at coordinate 19,687,335 of NC_138353.1, read as the reverse complement.
GATACATTTTATGTGTTAAATCACAGTTATATGTTGTTATTCAGCCTTCCATGTCTTTTTAAAATAACATACTTCTTGAGACACAATTCACATACCATCCCACTCACTGATTTGAGGTACATAATTCAAAGTTTTCTGGTGTACTCACAAGGCTGTAAAACAACCACCATATCCTAATTTTAACCCAACATCAAAATCTACTTCAGATTTATAATGACTTAGTCCCAATGAAATAGAGACATTTTAATCCTAAAAAGCTTCATTCTGTCCCCTCTTTATGCTATTATTATTATAAATATTATGTCTTTATATGTTAAAAGCTCAATAATGCATTGTTAAAATTAATGCATTATGTTGTCTCATGCATTTGAAAGAAACAGAGAAGAAAAAAAGCAAGTACAGTTGACCCTTGAACCACTCAGGTTTGAACTGCACGGGTCCACTGATAGGCAGATTTTTTACAGTACAGTCCTGCAAGTGTATTTTCTCCTCCTTATGATTTTCTTAATAACATTTTCTTTTCCCTAGCTTACTTTATTGTAAGGATATAGTATATAGAACATATAACATACAAAACATGTGTTAATCGATGGTATATGCTTTCAGTAAGGCTTCCGGGCAACAGTAGGCTATTAGTAGTTAAGTTTGAGAAGAATCCAAAGTAATATGCAGATTTTCAACTGCACTGGGGTCAGTGCCCCTCACCCCTGCATTGTTCAAGGGAAAGCTGTATATATTTGTAGAGTTGTTGTATTACCTTCTTATTTCCCCTTTCTGGTTCTCTTATTACTGTAAGATTTGGATTATCCCCTTGTGTCCTTTCCTTACCCCTATATAGCTTTGCTCCCACTTTCCTTCTATGTAAAGTTATTGTCAAGTATATTGTATTTCTATATCTTGTAGACCTAACAATACAATTATATACACATTGCTTTACAAATCAGTTTAGGGAAAACAGGAGAAGAAATATACAGTTATATGCTGTCTTTTGCAATTGCTGAGTAATTACCTTTACCAAGGCTTGTGTGTGTGTGTGTGTGTGTGTGTGTGTGCACATGTGCACATTCAATTTACTGTGTGAAATCACTTACTTCTGTCTGAATGCTTTTTGTCAGCCAGGGGTGCTATCAACAAATTCTCTCAGGTTTTGTGTATCTGGGAATGTCTTTATTTTGTCTTCATTTTTTAAAGATAATTTTACTGGGTATAAGATTATTGTTTGACAATATTTTACTTTCAGCACTTCGAATATATCATCCCACTTATCTCCAGCTTCCACTCTTTCTGATTAAAAATCTGCTGCTAATCTTCCTAGGGACTCCTTGTACATGATGAGCTGTTTTCTTTTGTTGCTTTAATGATTTTATCTTTGTCTTTGTCCTGCAACGTTTTTACTCTGATGCGTCTGGGTGTGGATATCTTTGTTTATCATACTTGGAGTTTGTTGAGCTTCCTGGCTACATAGATTCATGTCTTTCATCAAATTTGGGAAGTTTTAGCCATTGTTTTTACAAATACTTTTAACGTTCCTTTCTCTCTATTTCAGCAAATTCCTTTATGTGTATGTTGGTGCATATAATGATGTCTCACATTTTCCCAAGACTCTGTTAATATTTTTGCTTTCTTCTTTATTATTATTATTTTCTTACTCTCTGTGGATAGATATTGATCTATCTTTAATTTTGCTGATTTGCTTCTGCCAACTCAAATCTTTTGTTGAGCCTGCCTCTCTAGAGAAGTTTTTGTTTTGATGATTGTACTTCTCAACTCCAGAATTTCTGTGTTGCTGCTTAAGTAATTTTATCTCTTTATTGCTGTTCTCTATTTGATGAGACATTGCTATCATCCTCTCCTTGAATTCTTTTTTTTTTAATTTTTTTAATGTTTACTTATTTTTGAGAGAGAGGCAGAGTGTTAACGGGGGAGGAGCAGAGACAGAATGGGGGACACAGAATACGAAGCAGGCTTCAGGCTCCGAGCTGTCAGCACGGAGCCCCACACGGGGCTCGAACTCACGGACTGCGAGATCATGACCTGAGTTGAAGTTGGACGCCTAACCAACTGAGCCTTCCAGGCACCCCTCCTTGAATTCTTTAAGCATGATCTCCTTTAGGTCTTTGAACAGATTTATAATAACTGCTTTTAAGTTTTTGTCTATTTCACCATCTAGGCCCCTTCGTTTCTGTATCTTTTAAAATATTTATCTCCTTGACCTGTCCAAAAAACAAGAGGTATACTAAAATATCCCACTAAAAATGTAGTTTTGGATTTTGCCCTTATATTTCTAACTTCTAGCTTTACAAATTTTGATCCTGTTACTGGGGAAAAAAAGCTTTTTCTTTTCATTTTGGTGTTTATTATTATTATTTTAATGTTTATTTATTTATTTTTAGAGAGGGGGAAGGGGCAGAGAGAGAGAGGGAAAGGGAGAATCCCAAGCAGGCTCTACACTGTCAGCGCAGAGCCCAGTGTGGGGCTTGAACTCATGAACCATGAGATCATGACCTGAGCTGAAATCAAGAGTTAGATGCTGAGCCAAGACTGAGCCACTCAGGCACCCCTCTATTTTGGTATTTTTAAACACTGAGCAGCTATAAATTAATATTTGACATAATGAATACCAGACTATGTACCCATCAAATTTAAGGAAAAGAATATTTTTTTTCTAATTTTTTCACTTTTTATTTGAAAGAACGATTTTGAAAGAACGTTTATAATACCAGATATAAAAGCATTATTATGCTACCATAATATACCATTATGCTATTAGCACAAGCATAGACAAACAGACCAATGGAACACAACAGAGAGTCTGGAAATAAATGCACACATATACGGACACCTCATTAATAATAAAAGCGATACATGCCAAGTAGTAGATTTGATTTATAGAAGCTCATATATTAACAGTCATCCTGTGTGTGTTATATATGTTACAAATATTTTCTCCCAGTTTCTTTTCTTGGTTATACATTGTTTTGTGTTTGTTTTTTTTTTTTTTAGTTTGTACGTGGTCAAATTTATTGATATTTTCTTTTTGGAATTCTAGGTCTCATGAATTATTTAGGAGAAACTTCCCCGATCTGTGTACGTAGGAAAACATTTTACTCTATTGACTCGGAAAGTTTTTCCAATACTTGGATCCTTGATTCGTCCAGAACTTCTTTCCTGAATAATGCGTGATAGGCATCTAACAAATACCTGTTGTCACTTCCACATCTGTTGGCTGATCCTTTTCTCCCCTCAGGAGCTTAAAGGGCCACATTTTTCATCTTCTAAATTCCCACATGTAACTGCTGCTTTGGGGTTTTCTATTCTGTTCCACTGGTCTATCCGTCTAGTCTGGGGCCAATATCACACTGTTTCAATAGCTACGACTTAATGATATAGTTTGATTATTTTTAGTAGGACAATGTCTCTTCAGTACTTTTTCCTAAGCCTGTAATGAATCCAGAGGGTACTGTCTAAGGTCTTCTGAGTCTAGATACACTTAGGCCAGGCAGAACATGTAGATTAGATTTAAGAGAAGTATCTTTGGTGCTGGACTTCATAGCGATGTGGTTCCGCGCCCTCCCTTCCCCTCAGGGAACAGCTCCTGTCCGTCCTGTGTTTAAACATGCCTGTCCCTCTCGCTCTCTCACACACACACTCTCTCACTCCAGACTTCCCTGCAGCAATCCTGCCACCACCTCTTGCTCAAAGTCACACTTGTAGAAAAAAGTTGTCCCAACTCATCGTTTCTTCTCCTCCCACTCATTTCTCAGTCTGCTGCAAAAGTCACCTGTCACCTGTTTAATCTTTACTAATATTCTTGCCTCTGATCTTGCTCTCCTTCGATCTGCTTCTCACTGTAGCAGCCAGAATAATCCTTTTAAGATGCAAATCTGGACACATTATCCCCTTCCTTGAAATGCTTTCATGACTTCTTATTAATCTCAAGATAAGATCCCGGGTGCCTGGGTGGCTCAGTCATTAAGCGTCGGACTTCAGCTCAGGTCGTGATCTCAAGGTTCGTGGGTTCAAGCCCCACGTCAGGCTCTGTGCTGACAGCTCAGAGCCTGGCGCCTGCTTCGGATTCTGTGCCTCCCTCTCTCTCTGCCCTTTACCCACTCACTCACTCTCTCTCTCTCTCTTAAAGATGAATAAACATTAAAAATGATAATAATAAAAGATAAGATCCAAACTCCTTGGCAAGGCCTCCACCATCAGTCTCGTTCATCTCCTCAGCTTTCTCCAGCCCTGGACTCTGATCACACCTTGCTTCTCACTGTCCCTGACACACTCCCTGTGCCTCATCTGGTCTTTCATTCTGCACCTGTGCCCAGCTAACCCACACTGACCTCCTGCACTTCAGCAAGAAGATGGGAAGACTTTCCTGATCACCACTCCAAGACCAAGTGACGCCTCCTTTTTTGTGTCTCTCTGGCACCTCGTACTTGTCCCTTGTACTTATCCTTACCGTATCACACTGTTTATTTCTCTCTGCCTGCAGCAAGACTGAAAACTCTAGAGAGCAGGGATCATTTATTTCTTAACCACCATCCAATACCAACAATTAGCAAAGTGTTTAGCACATAGCAGGTGGACTACAGATATCAAAATAAATGAATAAATAACTCCTGTGATAGCTTGGAAGGTCAACATCATCTGTGACCTTTTTTTTTTTTTTAAACTAAAGATGGTTCTTTATTTTTATTGTGGTGAAAAACACATACCATAAAAGTGTACCATTTTAACCATTGTTTAAAAGTTTTTATTTATTTATTTTGAGGGAGAGCAAGCACGAGTGGGGGAGGGGCAGAGAGAGAGGGAGAGAGAGAATCCCAAGTAGGCTCCCTGCTGAGAATATGGAGCCTGAGGCAGGGCTCGAACCCACAAACCGTGAGATCATGACCTCAGCCAGAATCCAGAGTCGGATGCTTAAGGGACTGAGCCACCCAGGTGCCCCAGCCATCTTAACCATTTTTAAAGGTACAGTTGAGGGGCGCCTGGGTGGCTTGGTCAGTTAAGCGTCCGACTTCCGCTCAGGTCACGATCTCACGGTCCGTGAGTTCGAGCCCCGCGTCGGGCTCTGCGCTGACGGCTCAGAGCCTGGAGCCTGCTTCCAATTCTGTGTATCCCTCTCTCTCTGCCCCTTCCCTGCTTGCTCTGTCTCTCTCTGTCTCAAAAATAAACGTTAAAAAAAAATAAAAAAAAATAAAGGTACAGTTGAGTAGGGTGAAAGAATATTTACATTGTTGCAAAATAGATCTCCAGAACTTCCTTACACAACAATTACTCTTTTTCCTCTTCTGCCAGCCCCTTGTAACCACCGCATTACAGTCCTGTATCTATGAATTTGACTCCTTTAGATACCTCCCCCTCATGCAGTGGGATTGTTCAGTATTTGTCATTTTGTGACTGACCTATTTCACTTAGCGTCATAACTCCAAGTTTCAGCCATGTAGCATGTTTATAGGATTTTCCCTTTCTTTCTTTCTTTCTTTCTTTCTTGCTTTCTCTCAAGAGCAAGTGGGGGAGGGGCAAAGGGAGAGGGAGAGAGGGAATCTTAAGCAGGCTCCACACCGAGCACAGAGCCCGACTCAGGGCTCGATCATGACCTGAGCCAAAATCAAGAGCTGGACGCTTAAATGACTGAGCCACCCAGTTGCCCCTGGATTTCAAGGCTGCACAGTATTCTATCGTATAGATGTAACACATTTTGTTTATCCATTTATCCCCTGATGGATATTTGGTTTTCTTCCACCCATTGATGACTTTTTATGATTTTCTGCAGTATTTACAATTCTGTTTTTTAAAATAAGTTTCTGATCCTGCAACATTCAAATATAGTACTTCAGATAATATAAGCATACATATGCCTTCTAGATATACAAAAGGCTTTATTGAGTATAATATTTTGTTATTATTATAAAATTATTCATACTCTTTCTAATAAGAATATTACCATTATAATGCATATATTTTAATATATATTTCACTCTATAAATCCTTGTTAAAAATAAGAACACTTATATAAGATTAGGTATCAATCAGTTAAATTTACATAGAAGAGTGAATCTAAAAAGATTTATCTTTATAAGGTCAATCTAACTTCTTAGAAGTATAAAATTCTTACCTGAGAATCTGCAACTATATATATAACTATAATATAAATATATAATATATAAATACGTGTATAGAAAATCATTCAATAATTGGGACATAATATCATATATGATATACAATATATTTGTAGGTATCTTCCAAAGCTAAGTGTGTATCTCTTTTTGAAAGAAGGAACACACGTAATTAATCTTGATTTTGTTCAAACAACAGACAGCCCAGAGGAGAACATTTTTAATCAACACCTGAGATCAGGTGGGGAAGGATAGAGTTCCGTGCACTAATGGTCAAATTATAGTGCAATCCATACAAATAGGAATTCGGTTCCTCAAGGGATAAAAAGACAAAAGAAAGAAAGATGACTTAAAAAAAAATCCAGTCACAATCCTGTTCCTTTAAGGCAATTACCCACATTAGGCATATCTTTTCTTCCAAGCATCACCTTCATTTCTTTTTGTTGATTTTTGAGAATTTGGTCACCACTGGTTGGGGCTAATTCAAATGGACATTTAGATCAGTTCTTTATCTGCTGTTGTAAACAATGATGTAATGTACTTCCTTGTACCTTTGCATGCATGTGTAATGATATTCTTAGAATAAACGGCCAGGTCAAAGGGTATGTGCACCTCTAGGATTTTTATCGCAAATTGCCAAACGGCCTTCCAGAAAGATTTTTAAAACTTACTTTCCCACTGACCATATTTGAAGCGCCAACTTACCTTCTCACTAATGTGATTTATTAATATTCTTTTTGATTATTTATAATCACAGATAGAGTATGATATCTCATTGATTTATTTTGCATTTGCTTAATAATAAGATATTTTTTCGTGTCTCAGGCCATTAGTATTTCTTGTGAAATGCTTGTTCATGTCGCCTACCTTTGTTAATATCAGGGTGTTCATCTTCTGATGATTGATCTTCAAGTTTCTTGCATGATTAGGAAATTTATACCTTGTAATATGCTGCCAATACTGCTCCAGCTTCTCAGTGGTTACTAATTTTATTTATAGTGTTTTTTTATATCTGGAAGTTTTAACTATTTTGATAAATTTTGTCAATGGTTTCCTTTGTCTTTTTTTTTTTTTTTTTTTTTTTTTGAACTGGGAGTCAACGTTAAGCAACCTCCATGTGGCGGGTGCCTGTCCCATAGGGAAGCAACTTGCTGGCCTCTAAGAGAGCTTTGGGGCAGGAGCTGGGTGCTAATCAGGGAAATTTTTCTTGCTGTCTTTTGCGCTTTCAGAAAGTCTTACTTCCCGCTGGCCAATTGGCTCCTCTCTGGCAGCGATAACCAGTGATATCTGCCTAACAATGCAGTGGGTGGTACAGGGGGTGAGGGAGGGGTGCCTGTCTCTTCAGTACAATGGCTGCTTCTATTCCGGAACCCCCAGCGAAAGTTGATCTGACCATGGAACAAGGATCAAAATTAGAAAATTAACACTGACAAGGTACTACTAACAAATCTAGAGATCCAATTCCGTTTTCCCCAGTTACTCCACTAATGCTCTTTTTCATTACTTCACTAATGTTGCACGATTCAGTCTAGCATTCCATATTGCCTTTAGGTGTCATGCTCCTTCGTTTCCTCTAATCTGGGAGAATTTCTCAGCTTTTCTTTGTCTTTCGTGACGTTAACATTTTTTAAGAGTCCTGGGCACTTATTTTATAGAAGACTCCTCAATTTGAGTTTCTCTGGCATTTTCTCACGATCAGATTGAGGTTATGCCACAAGAGCCATGTGCCTTTCTCAGTGCATAACTTTGGGCACTTGGTTAAGATAGTATCCTCTAGGTTTCTCCAATGTAAGGTTATTATTTTTCCCATTGTGATTAATAAGTATCTTGTGGGGAGGTACTTTGAGAGTTGGCAAACATCTTGTTTCTCATTACATTTTCACCCATTGATTTTAACGTTCATTGATAATTCACTCCCACAATGGTTATTACGGTGGTGTTTGTCTAAAGGTGATTTGCTATTTCAATAATTCTTTCTACATTTACGAATTGGAATTTGCTGTAAGGAAGAGCTGTTTCTTTCCTGTGATTTATTTGGCTATTCAGTTATTTATTTATGTCAGTGTGAACCATAGCTATTTCGTTTACTCTGCAACTTATAATTCATTACTATTATTTATTTTGTTAGTCACGTGCCCCAGATTTGGCCATTGGGAAACTCCTTCAAATCAACTCCTATAATTCTTGTGATATATGTCTCCATCATTTTTTGAGCATTTCTTTACTTCCTGGCACTACAAGATGTTCCAGATTCTTCTTGTGTTTTCCCTGCCCAGTTCTAGAATCAACCACTTTACCGATGAACCCTAGTTCCTCTCCTTGAAGGAAGATATTTAGACACCATGATTTGGTCTCTAGGTGGGATCATTGCCGCCAGGGTGTTTTTGTTTTTAGATCCTTTCAGTGGACAAGGCTAGAGAATATACATAACTATATTCTCACATACACCTGTACACATCTGTATTTATTTCTAGATCCTTCAATCTGTATATATACTACAAATCATGAATTCATTCTGATAACCTCAGATTCCAGCCCCACACCAACCGGATTCATTCTAGCTTTCCTTTCCCCTTATTAGTAATTTCTTTCTCCAACGGTGAGAAATGTGCTCTTGTTATTCAAATGTATTTACGTGTTTGCTCAGTCCAAGCACGTACATAAAATAGTTTCACAACCGCTACCATGCCCCTTTGAAAAATTTAGCAACTAAGTGCATATTATTTGCATACCGTTCTTTTTGTATTTAGCCTTATCCAAAAAAATACTACTTTCTAAAGTTATTCAGGTTAGTTCTTTTCTTTGCCACAGCATGGTTATGTTGTTCATTGGCAGTGCAGTTAGGTTCATTGGTTACTATTTGTATTTTACTTTGGGTTCTTCCCTCACCCTGTTTGGTGTTAACTATCTTTTTATTTCCAGGGCATGTGAAACTTTACCATGGTTCTCAGAATCAGAGCTATACAGAAAGGTACACTTACTCTCCCCCTCATCTCTTCTACCCCTTTTCCAATTCCCATCCACCCTTGTAGATAATCCATCTCATTAGTTTCTGGTTTATTCGCCCTGTATTTCAGTTGCATAAATGATCCCCTCCCTAATCTTGATGGCAAATGGACAAATATCGTAGCCAAGGCTTAAAAGGACATGCCATTGAAGAGTACACATTTCTCGCGGTGGAAGGCGTGGGTCAGTTCAACAGGTAAGCTACTTAGAGCAGAAGAGGTGCTAGGCAAGGGTGAGGAAACTCTAGGATGGGTGGTAGGGGAGGCAGGTGATGAACACTGATGTAGCTTTGAGGTCATCTGCAGCATTAGGAACTGTAAGTCATCTACTAGCTCTCTTCTGGAAAATTCTTCCAGAAAATGAGACCATCCAGAATCCTAGAGAAGCTATTCACAGGTGAGATTAATGTATTATTAGTAATAAGTGGATTCATGCCATGCAAGAGGTGGACAATAGCAGGAGTCATGGTGAACTCCCAGGTTTCAGGTTCCCCATTCAAGACAGAGACACTCATTCCCCCGGCTGTGTTTTCTAAAGCCTCCTAAGTACCTGGCAGAGTGTTATGTACATAAAACAGAACCTTCCCTTTCTATAAGAAGAGAGTAAAACAGACAAGACAATAGCAGAAGGCACAAGAGTGTGCATGTTACTATTACATCATATGCCACCGAGAAGAAAAAGGAGGGCCAGCAAGAACTTGAACGGCCAGCACAGTTGAGACGTGGCCTTGGGCCTTGAGGGGTGGGGGGGATTTGGACACATGGGACTGAGAAGGAAGGGCCCAGTGGGTGGGAACCAAGATTAGGGGGCATTTCTAGCTCTCCTCCATCATTTTCCACTTCCCTTCCCCTTTGTTCTCTGCCCGAGACACACTCTGACCTCATAATCTGACCTGGCTGCTGCACCTTTGGTTTCACCTATAGTTTAGCCAAGAGAAATCCACAATTTTTTGAAAGGAAATGTACTATTCTGGCTCTCAAGTTTGTCTAGGCCCTCCCATGTATAGGTTCATTTGGGTCTTTTTAACAGTAATAGAACAAATCTCCAACCTCCATCACCAAGATTTCTTAGCCAGCTCCCGGAACCCCACCATCAACATCTCCTATCATCAAAGTCTCTTGAAGACAGGCCCTTGAGCACAGCCTCTGCTTCAGCCTCTTCTTTGCAGAGTTGATCCCACAGGCCAAGGGGCCTGAGTCCTGACCTTTACAAGAGCACAAATTCTAGAGGCATCAAAGTAGCTCCACTGGGCTGAAGAAATGGGGTCATTCATAGAGGTGGGGGGAAATGTTCCTCTCTTCATAAGGACTGTGAAATAGTGCTCGCCTCTCCAAATCCCAGATTTCCCCCCAGAAACCTTTGCAAAGAAAAAGGAAATGACAAATCCCGCCTTCCTCTTCCGGCCAAAACCTTGAGATTTGTGTGCATGGATGGATGCTACTGGCTCCACCCACCAAGCCCAGGCAAATCTGAATCCCAGTTTAGGATCACACAGGAACTGATTATTACTACAGGAATCTAAAAGAAAAGTAAAATGAAAACAGAAGAAACAATGACAAAGACCTAGCAGCGGACACAGATTCCTGATTCTAAGCCAAGGAATATGGCCTACAAGCCCACCTAGCCCGGCTTGTGCTTCCTCGACCTTATTCTTGTCTGTTGAGCACCAGCCCCCTGCCTCCCCACCACCAGCACCTTGCTCTGTAGGATGGCCAGCACTGGCACAGAGTGGGGACTCTTTATCACTAGAGACAGATGAGAAAGAGGGAGGAACGAGTCAATGAGGGCAACCGCATCCCTCTGTCTGGTGGCTTCTCAGCTCAGCCTTGTGGCTTCCAGTGATCCACCTGGCATCTGGACCTTAGCGTGGGGATGGGGCTTCCTCGCTAGCCCGAAGATGGCTCCCAAAGCTTCAGCATGATCTCGCAGACCCCAGGTGGTCTCCCTCCACCTTGTCTTCCCTCTTTCCCACTTTCCTCCTCTCCTGGAGGAGCTCCTATAATTCTGTTGCCCCTCTGGTTCCATTTCTCTGTACGTCTTGGGTTTGCCAAGCAAAAGCACAGTCACCATTAGTGGTCAAGGTAAGAAGTGGGGCTCAAGGATCTTCCACTGAGCTCAACTTCTTACCCATTTGGCTGAAGTCTGGGCTTAATCTGATGTTAATGTTTTCAAGTGTCCTGTTTTATGTTAATATTAATGCTGTAGTGTACCACAAATGCTTTTTTAAAAATCTAAATATTTTTTTAGGATAATTTCAGATTTAAAAATATTGAGAAGATAGGACTGAGATTTCCCATTTACTCTGAAGCCAGTTTCCTCTATGATTAACATCTTACATGAGTTTTTGTTATAACGAACCAATTTTGGCAAGTCAGCAAATAAATAAAGTACATACTTATTGGGATTTCCTTAATTTTTACCCAGTAGCCCTTTTTGGTTGCAGGATTCCATCTGGGATATCATGTTACATTTAGTTGTCATGTCTCCTTAGGATTCTCCAGACGTCCTCTGACTTTCCTTGTTTTTTTTTTTTTTAATTTTTTTTTAACGTTTATTTATTTTTGAGACAGAGAGAGAGCATGAACAGGGGAGGAGCAGAGAGAGACAGAGACACAGAATCCGAAACAGGCTCCAGGCTCTGAGCTGTCAGCCCAGAGCCCGACGCAGGGCTTGAACTCACGGACCCTGAGATCATGAGCCAAAGTCAGACGCTTAACCGACCAAGCCACCCAGGCGCCCCTGACTTTCCTTGTTTTTTGTGATGTTGGCAGTTTTGAGGAGTATTGCTCAGGTATTCTGTGGAATGCCCTTCTGTTGGAATTTGTCTGGTGTTTTTCTCACGGTTAGACTGAGGTTGTGAGGTCTGGGGAGGAAAATCGAAGAGGTCAAGTGCCATCTTCACCTCATTATACCAACAGAGCTTACGACCATTGATGTTGACCTTGGTCACCTGGCTGTAGTAGTGATTGTCGGTTTTCTCCACTGTAAAGTTCCTCTTTATTTTTCCCTTTCACGCTCTACTTTCCAGAAGGAAGTCGCTGTGTGTAGCCCACTTAAGGTGTCGGGAGTTACACTCCACCATCTATGGGTGGAGTATTTCTGTAAACTATATGGAATTCTTCTGCATGGGAGATTTGTCTATTCTTTGACATTTATTTGCTCAATCACTTATTTATATCAACATAGATATTTATTTTATACTTTGGATTATAATCCAATACCACGTCATTTATTTTGCCACTCAAATTGGCATTGGGTCTCTTTGGGCACTGGGGCCTCTTTCATTTGGCTCCTGTGACCTTTGACATACTATTGTGGAGTCAATGTTTGTGCCCTTCCCCATGCAAATGTTGGAGCCCTGCAGATGTGATGGCATTTAGAAATTGGGAGAATTCCAAGGAGGCTCCATACTCAGTGCAGAGCCCAATGCAGGGCTTGATCCCATGACCATGAGATTGTGACCTGAGCTGAAACCAAGAGATGGCCACTCAACCGAATGAACCCAGGTGCCCCTGGCAGATGACATTCTTAAATGCACAAGTGACATATCTTAACTCACACGATAATGAAATCTGACATGTGGTAAAGTGCTTTATAATGGACATTCATACTATGTACTTACTAACTGTTCAAGTTTAAATTATGTCAGATTTTTCTCTTTTATGAACTGGGCCGGTTATGAAAGTTAGGATGTCCTAAGACAACCATTCGGCATCTTGGCTGAATTAGCGCTTCCAAAGGTAAAATTAGAGGTGCAAATTTTGCCCTCAAGGATAGGGAGCATATCACATGGGAAAGAATGTAGCAGTCAGCCTGAGTGACTAAGGCTCCATCAGAGTGACCACAGTTTGATCTGCCATTTGAAGTGGATATTGATGGATTTGTCTGCTCAGCGCTCCTTTTCCCCAAAGGAAGTGCCTCTTCCACTCCCTCCAGAGCCATCATGTTAGTACATCGTGACCTGTTCCTGGCCATTTGATTATTCCAGGGATAAGCACTAGACCCAGCTGGGCCAATTCCAGAGTCCTTACTTAAGACTTTTGTAACAGGAACTTAAAAAGAGAGTTGGCTTTATTTTAGTGACCAAAACTGTGGACATTGAGGCTGTCAGTGATCAGGTGAAGAAAGCTGGTGTGCAAGCAGGAAGAATAATAAAACCAACAGGCACACACACACACACACACACACACACGCAGAGAGAAAGACAGAGACAGAAATGAAGACATTTGATATTTGAGTTCTTGATTCTGATATGGCATGGGTATTTCATGAAGTATGCCCTCAAATCTTTAACCAAGTCCTTCTTTATGCTCAGGCTAGTCAGGGATGGTTTTCAGTTACTTTCAATCAAAAGAGCCCATTACCAATGCGGAATGATTGACAATCACTGTCATATTATTGCTAATATAATATACCATGATATCTACTGAGATGCAACCTGGTGACATTGTTTCAATATTCAAAATACAGATATGACCCAGATCTCCTATCAAAGACGGTTAATTTTGTATATTATTTTTCAGAAAGTTTCCAAACATAAATCTATGATAAGTACTTAAGTATTATCATAACTACTTAAGACACATTTTCGATAAATGCTAAAGTTTACATAGCAAACTTTTATTGATCTGGCTTTCTAAACAATAAGAGATTTGAAATTATTAAAATTGTCCTCACTCTACTTTATGGAAACTAATGAACTAAGATGTGGTAACTAAGGAAAAAAACATTCTAAAAAACACCTTTTGGGATACACTATAGGGTCAACATCAGCACCTTTGATAGTATGTGTATGTCAGTGACTGAATCATCAAAACTGTATTAAGCACAGCTTGACCTTGTTTTGAACTGTATTTTAGTGTACTATAATTCTACACTGTAACTTGATAATTCATCATGGTAATAATAGCTACCGTGTACCAGACAGGCACTGTTCTAGGGGCCAAACACATATTAACTTTTTAACCCCCCCACAGCAATCTTATTGGGTAGATACTGTTGTTATGCCCATTTACAGGTGATGGAGAGGTTACATAATTTACCCAAGGTCACACAACCATTAAGAGGGTAAGCACAGGGCGGACCTGTCAGGTAACTAAGATAGTTAATCACAGTCGCTCTCAGGTAAATAGCATAATCAACTAACAAGACATCCTACTTCTAAGGTCCTTTAGAGGGGATTTTAATGTACTACTTGCTTACAAATTCTTTGGATTTGTAGACTACGACTTGGGTATCAGTGAGGCAGAGCTCTGTGCAGGAGATCTTTTGTTATGAGAGCTTAGGGCTCTGGGACTTGGAAGAAAGCCCCACGGTGGATCTCAAGCCAGAGACAGCCTCCACCAGGCTCTGTTCGTTTCCTCACGGTGAGAGCAAATCTTTCCAAGGCCTTCCATCTCTCCTAGGGTAGAAATCAGAACCTTTCCTGGGCCACAGGCTTTATCAATCTCACCAGTCTCCCCTGGGACACTGTGCGTCAGCCACTCTGGCCTCACACTTCTCCCATCATAAAACCTTTAGAGAAGACATTCCCTCTGATTGGCCCGTCCTCTTCATCCACACCCCACAGCCAAATCCAACTCGTCTTTCAGGCCTTCCCTGCCCCACAGACCACATTTGGTTCCTTTCTTTTGATCTCACAGCATCTTATTTATGAAAATAGCAACAGAAAAATTGTGTAAGTACTGAATGTCTGTCTCCTTGGCTGTAAGGGTGAACTTCATGTAGGCAAGGGCTAGGTTTTGCTTGTTCGTTGCTGAATCCCCATCACTTAGCCCACAGCTTAGCACGTAGTTGGCACCAAATAAATACTTGTAAACTAAGGAGATTTCCAGCCACCACCTGAAGAGGAAATAAATATGAGAGTCTACTTGGCATTGACTCGACCTGCTCTGCTGAGTGTGGAAGAAGGCCTGCCCAGAGAATGCTAGAGCAGCTTGGCAGAGTGGTTAGCAAGCCACAGGAAAATGAGTATATCTATAAAAAAATTTTTCCCTGTATAACTTGCGATTAACAAATGGTGAGGGTAAAAATTATGATTTTTGTGAGCAATAAAACAATCCAGTTTTCATAGTGCTAACATCTCAATCAAAGACATTTCAAATCAGAACACTGAGGGTCAAAGTAAAAGAAACCGTGGTTTTGGTGATACTGTGTCTTGCCTACCGAGTATGGTTCTATGGTTATCGCTGTTCACTCTTAGTTGCAGCACTTTTTATGTTTTATCTTTATGGTTTTTTTTCAAAGGTTTTATCATCTCTTTAACTGATTCCTCGAAACAATCTTGTGCGGAGAGCCGGTGCCACGGCCTGGGCGATGAAGAAATGTTTCCTCTTTCAAAGACTCTTATTTTTTGAACGATAAGAATTGCTAAAGAGGAAGCAATCAAACCTATCGCGCTGGCTCTGCCCTCCGCCCAGCGCGCTGCTTCCTGGTTTTAAAACGCTTTCAGATCCTCCTGTGAAGTGTCTGGGTTACGTTAAACTGGACTGCCACGCGTTTTTTGAGATCCCGTCTCTCATCCTGTTCACCTGGCACTCGGCACACGGGAATCGATCGCGAAGTCCGATCGTTCCCTGGTGACAACGAACCTCGGTCTGCCGCGCTCACCAATGTGATATCAGCACTACCCCTACGCTGGGAAAACGCCACTTCACTCGTTTTCCGGCAAGCTTGCAGCTGCCGTCAGTGCTGCGAAGTCCTGCCCTGTCCTCCAAGCTCCGTCGGGCGCCGGGCGTCCCGGGAGGGCGTCTCGGGGGCCGCTCTGGGGACCGTTCAGGCGAGGGGCGCCCAGAGGGCCTCCCAGAGGACTCGGCGAAACCCAGGCGAACGTCGGTGATTCAAAAACACCTCAGGAAGTCGTGCTTCCCAAAGGCAGGTGCCGCCTTCGCAAGGCTAGAGCTCCCCAGCGCCTCCAGCTCTCACAGATCTTCTCTCGCCTCTGGTTTCCCACAGCCCGGGGCCGCCGCTCCGCGCGAACAGCGAAGGATGCGGGCGGTGCCAGGAGCTGCTGGCCTACCCCCGCCACACCCTCAGGCCTCGCCGCGGCGCGGCCAACGCCTCCGCCACGTGCCCGCCTCCCGCAGCCAGGACGCCCGCGATTGGCTGGCGGCGCTGCCCGTCGTGAGGGGAGGGCGCGGCGCCCGCAGGCCGGCGCGCCTATTGGTCGTGGCGGCGGCGGCAGTGCGCGTGGTCGGCGTGAGGAGGGGGAGCCGGTGGCGGCGGCGGCGGCGGAACGGGCGGAGGCTGCCGGTTTCGTAACCGTCGCTCCTCCTCGCTGGCTCGCGGGCTGCGAGGCCTGGGTCCGTCGGGCCGCGCCGCGCGGGGCCGCTCGGAGTGGAGGCCGCCTGGGGGCGGGCGGGCTGGAGGCGCAGGTAAGGAGGCCGCGGGCGGGCGGGATGAGGGAAGAGGAGGAGGCCGCGGCGGAGCCGGCCGCTCGCGTGGGCGCCGGCCGGGCCCGAGGAACCTCGGCCCGGCCTGAGGAGGCCGGCTCGCCGGGAAGGCCCCGCGCGGCCCGCGGCGCGGGCGGCGGCCCCGCGCGGCGTCTGATGCAACCTGCCGGCAACACCCGGCGGGGCCGCTGAGCTCATCCCTGGCCGTGGCCCAGGGCCGCGGCGCCGCCCGCCGACCCCCGCGCTCCTCCCGGGCGCCCCTCGCTGCCAGCCCGGGACAGGACGGGGCGGGGGACGAGGTGTGCCCCCTCCGGAACCCGGCCTCTTTTGGGGAAACGGGCATTGGTGACAAGCTAGGCTCGTATTGGCCCCCGGGGATAAAGGGTGTTCCCAGAATAGCAAGAGGAGGACAGTGCCTTACCGTAGCGCCACTTCGGAAATTGCCCGCCCCTCCAGAACTGCTTGGCCAGGGGTAGGCGAGACTTCTGTTCAGAAGTTAGGAGGGTGATAAAGTGGGCAGGGAAGGCGGCTGATTTTTATTAAATACACGACTTTACAGAAGTGATCCTGTGCTTACTTAGGGAGCTGTAATTTGAATATCCTGCAGTTCACTGCTGAATATAGGTTAGATGAACGGGCAGCAACCACGAGTTGAATAGAAAAGAGAAGGGCAAGGAATGAAGCGCTTCATTAGCATGTTGGAGGGAACACAGTAAAGAAAATCGCTAGCAGAGGTGTCTAGATGAACGGAATGGAAATGCATATTTGGGGGGGAAGGATAATCTGTTCTTCCAAGGAGGCTTGTATGTTTTCATTTTTGAGAAGGTTTGTTTCGTTTTCCTTTTGTCTGAGGTTTGTGCTGTAATCTGGCACCTTAAAATGTGTCAGTTTCAGAAAGGTTTTAAGGTTAGTGGGTTACACAAAAATTGGTAGTTTTCTCTCCTGAGCCTGCACTCAGGGAATCCTTATGTGAAGAGATTGTCCTAAATTCAGATAGGATATGCGACTCCCAAATAAATTTTGGAAAGAAAATACTACAGGGGTTTGCTTTCCTAAGAACTTGTGCCTCTAAAAGTTCTTGATATTGAAAAGTTAAAATCTGGTCACTGTTACCACTTGATTAGTATTTGGCATGAGCTATTCTTAAAGTCGATTCTCTGTTTCTGGAAACACTTACTGTAAACATGGCTAAATAATTACAGGATGCTAGTGAGCTGAAGAATTTCTCAGTTTCTTGATTTCCTGCTTCTGGTGGGTCTACTTGGCTTAATCAGTCGTTTGTAAATACCTGCCTAAAAAACAGGTGAAGACAAAATTTCATTTTTTTCATAATATCCTTTAAATTCTCAAGAGCACATCATTGACTGTCAGCAATTGTCTGATCTTGGAGAGGTGGGTTCGTCTGTAGGGATTTGAACAGCACATGGTGAGGCCCTGGTAAAGACAACTAGGACCTCATGGGGCTGAATTAGGTCTTATGGTCTAGGATTGCCTCACCTGATCACAGTAATGTAAATATAGGTAGCCCCAATTCCAAATTTATTGGGTATTCTGGGGAGGGAGTGCTTCCATGGGTTCTTGTAGGTACATTGGTTTCCTACCTTTTTGGCTTTCCAGCCCTGTTGGTTAAAAAAAATTTTTTTTAAGCATGATTTCCTAATGGAGGTATATTTATAAACAATGTGTGTACTCTTTTTTTTTTTTTTTTGTATGTTGTAAACCATAACAGAAGTAGATTAAAAAGGTAACGTTAAAAAAAAGACAAGTGAACATACATTTGCTCCATACTCTAGTAGACTGCTTATGTACCCCCAAAGGGATGTACCCTCCTTCGTGGACCCCTGTTTTGGGTCATGAAGCAAGCGGTGGCAACTAAATAGAAATCCTGCTCCTTTGGGCATATATGGACTTTGCTTACCTTTACATCTCTTGCAGTATGGAGTTGTCAGACCCTGGCAACAGATGCCTAAGAACTTGAGATTATCAATTGGAACACATAACTGGGCTAAGTAGAAAAGCAAGTTCTCAACTGAAATAAAGCAAAGACCAGACTAGAAATGATGTTCATTGTATAGATTGGGTACTCAAAGGAGCAAGTGGAATTATATTTTTATTTTCATGTACACCTTTAAGAAAGACCAAGAACCTAAGGAAGTAAGACCATAATATCTTAACACTCCTGATTTAATTGTGGTTGTTTTAAGAGATTTCAGTACTAGAGAACCTATTTCATTTCTGTATATGATGTTTATAAAAATAAATATTTTCTTTTAGCCTCTGAGCCAGTATTTGACAAATGTTTCCCCTTTTTAAAATTATTTTCATTTTATTTTATTCCTTTTTACTATTTAAAAAAACTTTTTTTTAATGTTTATTTATTTTTGAGAGAGAGAGAGAGAGAGAGAGAGAATCCGAAGCAGGCTCCAGGTTCTGAGCTGTCAGCACAGAGCCCGATGAAGGGCTCGAACTCATGAACCGTGAGATCATGACCTGAGCAGAAGTCGGACGCTTGGTATGGTTTACAACATACAAAAAAAACCCGACTGAGCCACCCGGGCGCCCCTCATCATATTTATTTTAGATAGAGAGAGAGTGAAAGTGGGGGAGAGGGGAGGAGGGAGAGGGAGGGAGGGAGGGAGGGAAGGAGAGAGAGAGAGACAGAATATGAATGAATGAATGAATGAATGAATCTTAAGCAGGCTCTGCACTGAGCGTGGAGCCTGATACAGGGCTCGATCCCATGCCTCTGGGGTTAAGACCTGAACTGAAATCAAGAGTGGGACGCTCAATCGACTGAGCCAGCCAGGAGCCCCTCGACAGATACTTCTTGGGCACCACCACTATATGGCTCACCCTGCACTACTAGATGCTGAGCGTGTGAACATGAAGACAGATCGCTGCCTCTAGCTTAGTCTCCAGGGAGAGCTGGCATTGACAGAGAAACTGGGGGAACCACCTGGACAGCAGTACAAAGAAAAGAGAATGCAGGACCATTTAGGGGGTTGATAGTGGTTCAGTGTTGTTGAGGTGTGAAGTGTAAGGGAGCAAGGGCTGGAGAGAGAGTTGATACCTTCAATCTGATCCTACACACTGGAGCAGGTTGGAGTGTTCGATTGCTCTGGAGGCAGTGGTTGGAGGGATCACAGCTAAACCAGAGGAGACCAGTGCCCCTTGAGAGATGATGTCAGCCTGAGGGAATTAATTCTGTGGCATTCGGATGGAGACGGTGGTGGGTTGTAAGTTTTTGGGAGCTGGGTGGGTAGCCTTGTCACATACCAGTGATTGTAAAGATTTGGTGTCAGGGAGAAACATCTATGAGTGTTTTGGAGTGTGGACATTCACTGAGGAGATTGGAGTTAAAAGTTTATTTTGGGGGGCATGGGGAGGAATATCTGGTTGTACGTATGTGAAAAAAGATGACAGGAGGATTAGGAAAATCCTTGATAAGTTTATTTTCCCAAATGAAACTTGAGAGAAATTTGTTTTACTCATTCTGGCTGCTCTGCGTTTTCAGTGTGTTGCTGCTTTGAATGAACACTCCTTGAATTAAAAAATTTGAATTAAAAAAAAATGCACCTCCTCATTGTGAATCTGCAGCAGTGGCTCTCACACTTCATCACTTCAGGGTCCTGTTGAAACAGGATTGCCTGGGCCTATTCCTGGAGCTCCCAATCCTTCTGTCTGGGCAGCCCGAGAATTTGCATTTCTCACAAGTTCCCAAATGCTGCTGCTGCTGGTCCGCACTTTGAGAATTACTGCTCAGTTTTTCTGCTCCTCCCTGCTCGAATGATTCACATGTAAGGAAATAAGGCGCCACCCTGCTTCCTGTAGAATGAACTTTGGAATAGTATTTGTCTACGCAGGAGCCAGACTTTCATTTGGGATTGAATATCCAGGTTTGAAATAAACTAGTATTTTTTTTGCCCATTGTAGGTGCTCAATAAGTGTTTGTGGAAGGAACAAGAGCGTAAGTGACAGTGTAAAGTGGGTAACTTTTGGAGGCAGCTATTTTGCTTGTGTAAAAACAGTTGATACTCTGGAGTCAGCTTTTTTGGACCACTTGGCTCTGACCCCCTTTACTTGATTCATTTTCCTTAATGGATATTTTTTTCACTTAAACTTTATTGGCTTTGGTTGAGGAACTTTAAAACAACAACATTTTTAAAGTTCTTAATATTTCTAAGTTTCCCTTGCTTACGTTTTTACCAATTTGATAATTACTCTTTGTTTTTCAAGCCAAAGGGCACATTTTCAAAGTCCCCCCTAGTATGTTCAGCCTACTATGTTCAGCCCCTCTACTATGAGTCAGACTGAGGTAAAAAGAGCTCTTCTCTATTCCTGTATCTCTGGGTACCAAAATGGACATGAACGTCACTGAATTTGGAACCTGTGTTAAAATCTTTTAGTGATTTGGGCATAAAAAGCCGAGCATAAGGCAGGAAGAAAAGACTTTTTAGTACTGAAGTTCATGGTATATTTTCAGAGTCAGAAGGCATCTTACCATTCTACATCCCTCATTTGCAGATGGGGAAATCAAGGCCCCAAGAAGGAAAGGATAGGTTCCGAGCAAAAGAGGGGAGCCAGAGCCAAGACAGTATCGACCTGGTTCCTCCTGGTCTGTACTTCTTTGGATCATTCTTATCTTTGTGTTGTCTATAGATTAGTTTTAAAGATTAAAAACATAATTGGCATATGAAAAGTTAAAAAGTTAAAGAAGATGACCATGATTATGATAGTTGAAACAATCCCAGGAGAAGTGTTAAACACGTTTTTAAAAATTGACTAAAATATTATGCCCACTTTACACCAAATAAGCAATAATGTTGATGGCCACTAACACTTTTAGTGGTAAGGTGGCTCAAATTAATACTGAACTGCCACTGTTTAACTGGAAGAAAAATAGGCAACATAGTAAATTATCGAAGGAGATTGTGAAATGTCCACTACTGAAGATAGACTTGGAGTAGATATTGTCCATGGTTTAGAAGGAAGCTTTCTTTTTTGCCTTATGTTGGAGTGAGAACAGATGGCTCACTAGCTCAGGGCTGCCTGCATGGCTTTGGAGACCATTGAAAGTAAGGATATAGCGACTTTCTAAAAGCAAAGATTTTTAAAAAGCAGGCCAGTAAACAGTGGTTTATACAGAAATGCCCAGCTAAAAGTTTGGGTGAAGCTTCTGGTGTTTACTAACTGAGCTTAAGAACTATGAGATGTACTTATTTGAGGCATTTCAGAATTCTGGCCCCAGGTTTTTTCCACTGATGTAGTTTTGGCAGTTTTGAGAAAAGAAGACAGGATAGTTTTAAGGTTCATAACATCGCTTTCTGAATTTCCAAGAGTAATTTGATTTCTTGCTGGACGTGGCTCAGCAGCTTAGTCAGTTTGTCTTGAAGTGGCCTCAGGATAGGATAGGTATCCTTTTGACACCTCTTGAGGCAATTGTAGGGGCCTAGTTGGACTCACAGTCATCCACACACGGCCAGTTTCCAAAACGGTGGCTTCATTTCTACGGGCGGCACTGCCGTGGCACTTGGAGTCGGCGTTTCCCCTGAGCCCCTTCTTCAGTGGGCCGTGGGTGTGGGCACTGCCGCTGCTCGGCCTCTGTCTGGCCTCAGCCCCAGGCTTGCTCTGCCTTGGATGCATCTTTAAGGCTTTTATGTCTTTCGTTGCGGTTCAGGTTGCCCATGTTTAGATGTGTTTATTACGTCAAGAAGAAAAAAAGCACTGTTAGAAGAAGCATGGTGGGGTGGGACAGCAGACTGGGTGTCTCAGAGCTCCTAAGTCTAGGATCCAAGAAACAAACTTAGGAAATCTATGTAAACTAGTTCTCTTTGAGGCAATAAATAAATAAATTAAAAAATAAATAAATAAAAACAAGCCAACACCGCCCGCCCCCGCTTTTCAGAATATCCCATAAAGATGTACTCTGGGAGGAGAGGCAAGTCCTCGATGACTCCATCCCTGTATGTCGGCATCAGGAGTGTGCGGCGACCCTGATGAGTAGTGGGGACCAGGCGCTGCGCTGCAGTACGCTCGTTTGACGTGAGCGGACAATCGGAACTTTTCTCCCCTTCTTTGCAGGTGTCTCTTCTATCATAATTGAACTCAGGTTTTCCATGTTTAACCCAAACAGCTCATTTCTCTCTGGCAGATTGCCAAGTGCTATTAGTTCATATGTGCTACCTAATTAGCGGTGTTCTTTTGTTTTTCCTTCCATTTTTGATAACAGTCGCAGATGGGTAGTACCCTCAGGGGTTCAGGTGGGCTGGATTTGGCCTTATGGTGCTTCTGTACTAACTCACCTTTCTAAATTAAATGATTTAGACTTCTGAAACATTGGAACAGTTGGCAGTTGCTGTAGACTTTTCTCAGCATAATCAATTAATGTTGGCCTGCTGTTAGGTACTTGCAAGTTTAATCTCATTTGATCTTGTCATTTCAAACATTTTAATGCAATTTATTTTTTAACTAGGTACATGTGAAGATTTCTTGGCAGCTTAGTGTGGAAACCGTTGATCACCTTGCCCTCATTTCTACCTGTTCCGTGTCAGCAAGAGAGCGTGCCCAAATGAGCAAGATAGCACAGCAGAACAGTACTCCTGGAATAAGTGTTATTCATACTCAGGCTCATGCCAGCGGCTTACAGCAGGTTCCTCAGCTGGTGCCTGCCGGCCCTGGGGGAGGGGGCAAAGCCGCGCCTCCGAGCAAGCAAAGCAAAAAGAGCTCGCCCATGGATCGAAACAGTGATGAGTATCGGCAGCGCAGAGAGAGGAACAACATGGCTGTGAAAAAGAGCCGGTTGAAAAGCAAGCAGAAGGCACAGGATACACTGCAGAGGGTGAATCAGCTCAAAGAAGAGAATGAACGGTTGGAAGCAAAAATTAAATTGCTGACTAAGGAATTAAGCGTACTGAAAGACTTGTTTCTTGAGCATGCACACAACCTTGCAGATAACGTGCAACCCGGTGGCACTGAAAATACAACAACTCCTGATAATGCAGGACAGTAGACCTCACCCCTTCCAAGTTCACGGTTTGTGGCTTGAACGTTAAAGGTGTGACTACCTACACCACTCGTATCAATGGCCGAACGTTGTCTTGTTCCATTATTCAAAGATCCATTGAAGGTTGTTTTCTAGGATCAGCACTGAAGAGTTGATTAGTTAAAAATGTTAGCCATGTAATTTGAATATCTAGTTTTAAATGATACGGATTTTTTTGTGGGGATAAAACAAAGTTTTAAGGTATATGGTAAAAAAAAAAAAAAAATCCTGGACCTCGATGTTTTTAATAAATCCTCACTTCCCAAGAAATGCTTCTTTTCTAGGTTGATAAAAGGAACGGGGAACTGGCAGGTCCTGCAGGAGGTTCTTGGTTTTACTGGAGATGGTTAATTGGACTAAGAAAGTTGAATGCCATTTGGTTGATCTATTTGTGATTTTTTTTTTTTTTCTAAATTATGTACTAAAAATCCTTAGGGCTATAGAAATCAATCACTTTGTGATTTGGAGTGATTCTATGTATAGCATAACCCTTGTTTTAGCACGATTAGTATTGTTTCCCCAACAAGTACAAGTTTCTGAGTAGCAATGCCATGTTAAATAAAGTCCCATTGTGTTTTAGAGGCAGTATACAGCCAGTTGGCTTAAAAATACAAATAATTAGGAGGCGAATAGGTTTTTTAAAAATAAGAGTAAAGCATATTAGAATTATGCTTTTGGGACACCTTTGGGTTATTGAATCGGTGTTATTTTGTTTTCTAACAACAACAATAAACCAAAAGACAGCTCTGGTTTAGAGAAACTTGTGCACCAAAATTTTTGTTTCTGTAGATGCTAGTCAAGTAAGCATTTTTAAGTTACCATTTTGACAGCCAGGTTAGTAGACAGAATGCCTTGTTTACCGATTGAGATTTAGGTAGTTTCTTCTACGTCCAAATATCTGCAATGGGGCCATGATTTTTAAAGGCAGAAATGTCTTGGTAAGGATCATTTGGCATTTAATCCTAACCAAGTGATTATTAGAAAAATACATCATCAACTCTAGGCCATCTCCCCAAATAGTATAGTCTAAGAAAACTTGAAAATGTAAGGTTTAACCTTTAATTTATTTCACATAAATACATCTTTTTATATTGTTCTTGTGACATTTCTTTTTCTAGTTAGTGGGCTATTCTAGACTTTTTGTACCACTGCTTCTGTTTGTTTATTTGTATGCTTTGTATCCCATA
The DNA here is from genome assembly GCF_046562875.1 of Panthera onca. Classification (NCBI taxonomy): domain Eukaryota; kingdom Metazoa; phylum Chordata; class Mammalia; order Carnivora; family Felidae; genus Panthera; species Panthera onca. Next base: position 19,662,590 of record NC_138353.1, on the reverse strand, counting down.
AATTATTTTAGAAAGAAAATACTGATAAAACTCAGGATATTGACATTTTTGTCGAGACTAAAAAATGGCGATTACTAAAGTTGGGGAATCTCTAGAGTTTGGTTTGTATCAGTGTTGGTAGTTTTGATTGTCCATGTTGATTTCTCTTCTTTTTTCTTTCTTTCTTCCCTTTTTTTTTTTTTTTTAGCACAATTCTAGCTCAGATTTGTTGGTGTGTGTGTGTCGGTGTGTGTGTGTCAGTGTCAGTCTAGGCTGGTGACAAGAGTCTGAGTCACCTCTGAGTCACCTCTGGTTAAAACATTTGTGTTACCAGGTATCTCATTTGAACATGGTCACCTTTTGGCCACATTGTTGTTTTGTGCTAGGACCTGGAACAGTTTAACCAGGATGTAACTCAGGTCGCACCCTTAGGTTGGTCTGTGCTCTTTTGGGCAGGCGAAGATAGCACGGTGACCTGCGATTCAACAGAGCCATCACTGAGTCCATGGAGCCTCTTCCGCATGTGACTAGGACCCAGTGCTGTTCCAGGAGAGCCACCATCCCCGGAGGCTTCACTCCCTGGACAGCCAGGAGACAGGATCGGGGTTTCTATTAGGGTCCAACCCCAATGTACTTTGGCTGGAGTATCAGTGTACTTACAGGTTGATGGATTTTTTTTTTTTTTGCCTAACTAGAAGATAGCCCCAGAATCCTACTGAATCTTTAATAGCTGACCCATGTTCTATAATTAACCTTATTAGAGGTACAGTTAGGCCCCTTGAATCTTTAAGCACCTAGAAAGGTGTTACATTAAATCTCTTGTTTACCAAAAACTGTGTTTCAGAAGTTGATGTCCCTATGGAATTTATGGTTACCAATTATATGGATTGAGTTAACCTGGAAAAAGAAGTTGTAGGGAAATCATCAGGGGTGTACACTTGATATTTCAAATCAGAACATAAGATTGAAACTTTTGGAAAAATTGACTCAAGCTTTCCTGTTACCTATGCAAACAAGAACTTTAGCACAAACAGTCATTTATTCGTAGAACAAAAATGTTAACCGTCGTCTTGACTGTCTTACTGAAGTGTTTGGGATTGAAAGTTTTTAGTTTGATAGATTCATTAGTGTAAAATTGAGGGAAACCAAGTATGGGGAATGGGTACGTTTAGAGCTTTGGGAATTGTAAAATGACTTTTGTAACTTTTGTTCTGTAGGTTACATATGAACCGTTAGGATTTGATCTGCCTTTGCAGGCGGGTCCAGTGGTTTAGGAATTAGGCTTTCGTGTAAATTTCTAGCTGCGTCTGAGTCTCCGGAGACAGGCGCTCTCTGGCCGGTGTTGGCTGCAGGTGGGGAGATCGGAGCTCTTCTGCTGTCTGGCCCCTTTCAGTTATTGGGATGTGAGCTTAGATACTTAGGATTCTTACTAAGAAGTAGTAGGACGTTAACGGCATATGACCAGATTTTTGAAATTCGGGTCATGAGTGTGAAATTCTGAAATTTATGTTTAAAAAAAGGTAGTATGTGCAATTTAATATTTGGTATTAAAAGAAATCAGCTTTTGATGTTTCTTAATCCTCATAAGAGGCTTGAAACTTTGTACCTGAACCACCCAGTTAGCACTCAGAGTGCTTTTTGATGCCTTAGAAATAGGAAGCAATTTTTTGTTCGACAAAAGCTAGGGAGGAGAAAGTTCATTCTATAGCTGTTAGATCTGCCTCTCAGGAAAAAGCCCTTAACTTGTTCTTTTGTTCCTGGCTTTCCTCAGTTTGTGAGATTACTCTATTTTTTTAAATATAATTTTATTTCTTTCAATGAATATGAAATAAAAACACACTTTGGAATAATGACTGCATTTCATTGTGGGTTTCTTTATGTTCGATACCAGGGAAGTAGTCCAGGTGTTGGCTCTGCAGAGCAGGCGGTGCGGTCTCTCCCGTTTCCAGCCCAGGGCAGGGGTGAAGGCAGGGGAGCGTGGGGGACAAGCAGGGGTGCTTCTGTCCAAGCCTAGATTTCCCTGAATGGCCAGGAACATCATCTTCTGCGAAGATGGAGCGCCTCTCCAGTCACACGCTTTGTCGCGTGGTCTAATCCACGCGAGTGTGCTAGACTAGGGGAGGCCGAGCTGGCGTTTCCTGCGCAGACACCTGGTGTCTCGGTGTGTGGTTCCCATTCACACAGTGGCAGGAGGTTCGTTCTTTAGGCTCTGAGGTAGACGGGGATGTCTTTCCCCTGACAGTACAATTTGTGGTACGTACACCATCTCCATTTACACGGTGCCAGCGTCTACAAAAGTGAATAAATACTGAATCCGTGCTGACTTGAGTGTCTCAAGGGAAGATGTCATTTAGATACGTCTGTGATCCTTCAGCTATTCTCAGGTCTTGGGAAATAGGTTTCCACTCACTGCCTCTTAATGAAAATTGTAGTGCAGTAATTATTTCTGTGGGTAGGACGTCCTGTCTTGAGTTTTCTATAGAGGTGATTTGTGAAGGTGCCAGCTGTTTTTTAATAAAAGCACTTTTGGACCTGCTCTGTCAGTGTGTAGAGTCCATATAGCTTTTACTTGTCTTCAGACCACCAATCCTGAAGGTTCTTTCACTGCCACACCCACTCCTCGAAGAGCTCTAGGCCTGCAAGTGAGGCAGGGGTGCCCCGGGGGGCTGGGGTTGCAGAACTGGGCTTGTCGCAAAGGGGGTTGTGCTTGTTTGTAGCTCAGATAACTGGGTCTGGCCACACCTTCTGAAGCAGCTGTTAGAGCCAGGTGCCTTCCCACATCCCCGCCTCTCAGTCCTACCCCCTAAATGTGCCTCTCGAACCTGTCTGCTCCCCTCCCCTCCCCCGCCTTCTGCAGAGCCATCATCCGCTCTTGTCTGAACTTTGTCTCCTTGGACCATTGCGTGCTCTCCAGAACCTTCTGTCATTCCCCACTGCACCCAGTGAGGCCCGGTCTCCTTGCGATGTGGCTCCATTTGGCCTTGTTGACTTAACATCCCTCCATTTTCTAGCCCTCGTTTCTTTGCTGTGGCTGCAGGGCTTTTCCAAGCTCTCTTTACTCCTTGGAACAGTTCAGGTCTGGATGCCTCCTCTTTGCCTTGCTTTTCACTTTGAACCCTTCCTATCTCAGCCCCACCCTGGCTTTCTAGACAAGGTCAGTCCTGTTACTTCCCTTCATGGCACTTTTCAGTGTATAAGATCATGTATTTGCAGCCTCCTTGGGATTCTCTCTCCCTCTCTCCCCCTCCCCCGCTTGTGCGTACTCTCTCAAAATAAACAAACTTAAGAAAAAAAAAAAAGATAATATATTTGTGCTTGTTTGTTCAAGGTGGCGAAGTCTCTCAGTAAACTACAGGCTCGGAGAGCAGGGAATCATGTTTTTATACTACACTGGCACATAGTGGATGTTCAATTATTTATTGAATGAATACCTAGACCCTTCCAGGGTTTCAGAAAGCCTTGTTTAGTGCTGTTCAGCTTTCTGGAAGGGTCTCTAATGTATTTCTGAAGCTGTATGGATTTTTGCAGAGGTTTGGAGACTTGAGTTGGGTGCTCCCTCCGGAACACAGGGTGGAGGGGAGATCTGTTGCCGCCCCCCCCCCCCACCCCCACCCCGAGCCCTGCACCAGTAGAGAATGCCCTTTGCCTTACTGACCTGGGCAAAAGCAGTCATACTATGCTCCCAGTGTCCCTCTTGAACAAAGAACATTCAGTGACTGAGATTTTTCTTTATGCTTTTTGCCTTCTTGAGAATCATGGGAAATGGGCAGTTTGGAGAGGAGATGTCCCAAGGAAAGGAAGGACAAAGATATATAATACACTCAGCTATGTTTTTTAATGAACACCAACTAAACTATCCATTTACAGTTTCCACCTAACTGCCACTGATTCTATCCTGGCGGTGGGCGAATTGAAACCCTGTATGCCACAATGTGTCTCAGGTACAGCTGGGCTGGAGAAACGTTTGCTGAACTCAAACTCCTGACACTCAAGACTGTCGTTACTCAAACCGCTCGGCGTCACCAAGAACTTAGGGGCTGTCTGTGCACCAGCAGAAAACCTGAAAAAATGGTGGTTACAGATCTGAGAGGCAGGGTGCCTGGGTGGCTCAGTCGGCTAAGCATCTGATTCTCAGTTTTGGCTCTGGTCACGATCTCACGGTTGGTGAGTTCGAGCCCCACATTGGGCTCTGCGCGGATAGCGTGGGGCCTGCTTGGGACTCCCTCTCCCTCCCTCTCTGCTCCTCCCCAGATCACACATAAGATAAACTTAAAAAAAAAAGTCTGAGAAGCAAACAGGAAAAATGGTTTCGTTTTAACTTGGTCACTTCACGAGCACTTTTGCGTGCCTGTCGCAGGAAGAAATCATCTGTACTAAACGCTTCAGTGGCTTTTCAAGGCGTCTAGCTTGGGCCACAGTTTTCCACCCCATGGTGGTTTCACCTCTGGTGTCCTGTCTTATGTGCCCTTCATCTTGGCTTGGAAACTCCTGGATGACGGCACCGTGAGGAGACAAACCTGGACCGGTTCGGCACAGAATCCCCCAGCCCTGGGTTCTGCGGGAGTGCGGAGCTGGGCCAGCAGAGGTAAGGACAGGCATTCTGCCCTCGGCAGGGACCAGGCCCCACCGGCCTTGAAGTGTCCCTGGCGGAGAGGAATCTGGCCCGTGGGTTTACACTTAGGGAAGACGTGGTCTCAGCAAACACGGAGGCCACGAGAAAGCTCACCTCTGCCGTGGAGCTGAGCTGGGGGGCAGTGTCTCTCGGGCAGATGCCGGCTTGGCCAGCACGTCCGGTGTGAAAAGGAAGTCAAGGCAGGGAATCTCTGCAAGTCTCAAGTTTTAACTATGCCTTAATGCCCCCTTCAGAAACGCGGCTTTGAGGCCGTAGCCGTATCAGAAAGGCTTCTTCCTCTACCGCTTCACCTTTTCCCGTGCAAAGGCACGTGGAGGCCGGCTCCAGCTACGCGCCCAGCACCCGGCGCTCTGCACCGTCAGCGCCCACGTCCTAGGTCTGGCCACGCGTGCTCATCTGCAAAGGGAGAAAGGACAGGGAGCCGCGCACAAAGGCCCATCTTTGGAAACTTTTTATTGCAAGTTCCATTCTGCATATTGATTTTTGAGAGAAAACACTGGAAATGGATCTTCCCTGAGCAGAGGAATACAAATGACAGCAAGACACATTTTAGTTGCTATTAAAGAACAGAACTGTTTTCCATTAGCATTTCAAAAGCCACTGTCATTCAAGCAAAGTAATAGCAGACTGAGGTGTGATCTTGCAGAAGGTTAAGAAAGATTTTCCCCCGAGGAAACAGCATGATCAAACACGGACCCAGCCACGTGATTTCTGGAGCGCCCATCTGGCCTCCGGAGGGCCCGTCGTGAAGAAAGGTTGCCAGGCTGGGTCCCTGGTCCCACTGGGTGCTCCCAGCTGGCTCTATTTGGGGCCAGAGAAGGGAGTAAAGGCTTTGTCGCTGCCTGCCATGCACGCTTCGATCTCCTCCACTGTGCGGGGCACACAGGTCAGCAGTTCCATGCCGCTGTCGGTCACCACGACGTCCTCCTCGATACGGACCTGGCTCGGAACGGCAGACACTCAGTATTCCTGAGCTTGGCCTCGTGCACCAGATTAGAGGGTCAGAGGGGCCCCTTCTCAGGAGCGGTCTGTCCTGCCCCTGATGGAAGGGGCTGGCCTCCGGGCTTCCGGGGGAGGCCGCGGGGGGGGGGGGGGAGGGGGGGCGGGGAAGGCTCCTCCCATGGGGCCATCTGCTCCCGCCACCTGCACCCCCCCCCCTCCCGTCTGCAACAGACCAGGAGAAAGGACGGGCCCGGGTCCTTGTCAAGTGAGGAATCGAAGATCATCCCTCCTCCCGCTAGGGCTCCTGTGTCGGACCCGCGGCAGCGTGCGCTAGGGGGATGTTCTGGAAGCAGAGACCCAGGGCCTGTGGGCACTCACCCCGCCAAATCCGCGGAAGCGCTGCAGGACCTCACGGTTGAAGAAGCAGGCGCGGGCCGGGTCCGCCAGGGCCTCGTCCAGGAGGTGGTCGATGAAGTAGATGCCCGGCTCCACGGTGAGCACCATGCCGGGCTCCAGGTGCCGAGTGGTGCGCAGGCTGCGCAGGCCGGGCTCATCGATGCGCTCCACGCCCTGCGCGGACAGGGAGGCCACGGGGGCCTGAGGAGGGCTGGCTCCACCCCGAGCGTCTGCGCTCCCCGGAGCTGCGAGGGAGGCTTTGTGCTCCGGAGGGGCTCTGGCCCAGGCTGCCCCTTGCTGGGCCGTGCCCCGAGCGCTTCGGTAAGACCCTCTACTCCCTGCAGACTCTGCCCGCCTTCCCCCCCCAGTACCCCCGGAAGCGCCTGCGGGAGCCCCGGGGACAACCGGCGCGCACACACCCGGGGCTGCCCGCCCGTGCTGGCCTTGCGGCCGCCTGGGGTCCGGCTGCCCTCACGCAGGCCTCTCCTCGCCAGAGGAACGGCAGAAGCCAAACTCGTGAAGCCAAAAAAGCTCTTAGGGAGGCTGCGAGGCTTCCCGCACCACATCTTTTCCTTCCAGGCGGCTCACTTGGAAAGCGGCCCCGGCGGTGCTGGGCGCTGCTCCCCCAGACGCAGGTCTCCCGTGTGGCCTTCCAGGAGGGGGGCCAGGTGCCGTCAGCAGGACGGCCCCACGCACATGCTCAGATGCACGTGGAGGAGGCCACGTGGGCGCCCCTAGGGAACGGCTGCCCGCCTCCCTGCAGAGGCACCCTCTCCCCACAAAAGCACACCTGGCCCGGGCCTCTCGACTCTCACGGCGTAGCCAACACCCGTGTCCCCGGGTCCCTGAGGCCCAGCGAGCAAGCTCTGGGGCCGGGCTGCGGGCTTGCCCCGCCCCGCCCGCGGCTCTTCCCTGGAAGCCCAGCTGCTGGACACGGAGCTGTCATTTCTGACTGTTTAGGGGCCAAGAACATCAGACTTCAATTAGCGGTTCATGTAAGGTAACCAGAAACAGGCTGGCTCGGCCTCCACAGCTGGGCACAGCAGGGAAGGCTGTGACCGGGATTCCACGAGGGTGGGGACAGAAATGCGTGTGCAGCCACTCTGGCATGAGCTGGGCTGGGGCGGAGGTGATGAGGGGACGTTAAGGCACTGTGACCCCTGATGAGTCATGCTTTGGGTACAGATGCCTATCTGGTGTGGTACCGGGTCCCGTGACACTTTTTGCCCGGATGGGCTGGCGACACGGAAGGGCCCAGCCTGGAATGTCGGTCCCCGTGCTCAGGTGAGAGGTGCTTGCAGGGCAGGGCCTTCTGCCACCTGAAGTCTGTGGCTGCCCCCGGGCACCCTCTCCCTGTCCCTCACCTTCGTGCCACCCCGAGCACCTATCCCTTTCCCTCCATTCCAAGGGCGGCAAAGCCAGGGCCCTGGCAGAGGCAGAAACCTGGCTAGGTCGTGTCTCCCCGTCCTCCTTTGGTCACTGTGTGCCCGCACCGAGCCACTCCGTGGGTGTGCCCAGGGGAGGGGCCGTCTACGCAGGCTTCCGGAAAATTCCAGGACCACCACCCAGACTGCAGGTGAGGGGGGGAAGGGACCCTGGGGGCAGGAGACTATGCCGGCCCCGACCTCTACCCCTTCAGAGCACTGGCTCTCAGGAGTCTCCCCACAAGAACGCCCGTCCGAGCGGGGCCGGGAGAAGCATGGGGGCTGGGCAGGGGAGAGCAGACCCCACGAAGGGGAGAGGCCGAAGCCCCGGCCCCTCCAGCCCAGGGACCCGAGCCTTGTGGGGAGCAGGGGCGCCTGCCCGTGCCGCACCCACATCGGCTTCCGCTGGGGCAGAGGGCTGGATGGGGCCTCCGCTTTGACTGGGCTCTGAGCAGAGGGGACCCAGATGTGTCTGCAGGCCTGAAATAAAACAAATGACTTTTATAGGAAAAGCCATATTTTTTCTACAATGTTTATCTGTCAAAAGAATAGACTCTGTGAGCACAAAGGGCTGCTTACTGGAAAAGATAAAAGCAGTTTGCTGCCAATTTTCTCTGGTGGAAAAAAAGAGTCCTGGCGACTAATGAATAACGAACCTCAGTTAACAATGTCTGGAAGGCTCTGCTCTTGGCTCCCTGTACACAGTGTGATGGATAGAAATTAGGAAATTAAAACTGATTTTGTTTCTCCAAATTTAACTGTTTACACTTGAGGAAAAAATAATTGAATAATAATGCTTCTCTTGAGCAATTTTTCCCCCCAAAAATCGTTCTTGGTGCTTTCAAAATACCCTGCAGCCAACAGGCCAAGCCTAGTCTTGGCTAACTGGCTGGTGGGCCCCAGGGTGTGCACCGATTGCATAATCAGCCCCCTGCACCTTGGGCACCGGGCCAGGCGGCAGGGCCGGGCTCACCCCCACCCACCCGGGGCCCGGAAAGACCGCAGCCACCTGCCGGGCAGGGCCTCCCCAAGGCTGGCTGCAGGCACCCTCTGGGTGGTCCTTTCGAGACTCGGTTGGTAGGAGGGGGAGGGGAAAGCCTCGTCTGGAAATGCCCACGGAAGCCTCCCTCCCCTGCCAAGGGTGCCTCGAGAGCCTGCAGACGAGGAGGCCACGGGGTGTGCTGGCCCAGGGGCTGGGTCTGCTCCTGGGCTTGTGAGGGGTGCCGGGCTCTGCTAGTCCCTGGAAGGCCCAGGGCCAGCCATGGTGCCTCACCACCTGCACCCGAAAGAAGCCAGAGGCAGGGGACAAAAGGGCCGCAGCGCCAGCCCCATCACTAAGAGCCAGCTCTGGGGTGCCCACTGCTCTCTGGGGACCCTGCGTGCTGCACACTGGCCACCTCCTACCCTTCGGGGCAGCTGTCACCCCCAGCGCACAGCCTGGGGCTCACCAGGCAGGGCACACCCAGCTGGCACTAGGTTCTGAGGTGGCAGCCACCAGGAGAGGCGCACTCCGGGAAACACCCCCGCAGCGCCTGAACCAGGACCGACCAATGGGTGGAGGGACAGGAGGGGTGGGGGGCCTTGTGGGACCCCATTCCTCCTTCCCTAGCCGGTCCCACTACACCGTAGCTGATCCCAAAGCCCCGACCCACCGTGGGCAGGGCCAGCTCAGCTACCGCTCACGGGCAGGCCCCCGGCTGACGTGTCCACACTGACCTCGGGGTAGCCTCCCACGTCGTGCACGTCAATGCCCAGGAAGTGGCCGAGCCCGTGAGGCATGAACACAGCTCCCAGGTGGGCCTGGACCATGGCGTCGACGCTACCGCTCAGGACACCGATGCGGGCCAGCTCCTCCAGGTGGATGCGGTCAGCCAGGCGGTGCATGTCAGGCCACCAGACCCCTGCGGCTCCAAAGGAGGCTGCAATGAGCTGCGGGGACTGGCAGTCCGGCTGGGGCTCCCCAAGGGAAAGTTTGGGGGACACGTGGAGCCCTTGCACTGGCTGAGGCAGGACGGCCGGAAGTGAGTGGTGAGGGTGCCGCAGCTGGGGACCCCGAGACCCTTCCTCTGTCTCCGTTGTGCCCTCAGGGGCAGGCTCCTGTCACCTGGGGCCGGGCGTCCAGCTTAGGTCTACTCCCCAGCCCGTGGCGTGTCTGCCCGCGGCCAGTGCGTGCTTCCGGGGCCAGCGAGCCCAGGAAGGTTCCTGAGCATCAGGAGAAAAGCACATGTCCCCCACAGATGTGGGGCTGCCTCAGTGAGTCCCAAATCAAAGCTCAGGGCCTCAGGCTGTGGGGCGAGGGCATGGCTGCACACCCCCAGGCGGGGCTGAATCACCCCTGGAGCCACTGTGGGGAGCAAAGGTTTCGGGGTGAAGGTGCAGCTAGCACGAGCTAGCACGGCCTCGTGGGCTGGCCGGCAGGGGTCTGTGGCTCCGCCTGCCACGAGCCAGGGTTGACCGTCTCCACGGCAGCCCAGACATCCAGGCCCCAGACTGCTAATCCAACTCATCTTTGCCCCACGTTTCTGGGGCAAAGGTCACCGGGGAGAGCATGTCCCCAGGCACTGAGTTTCGAGGCAAGCAAGCTCAGGGGCTCTGTCCAAGGTTCTCAGGCAGCCACCCTCAAACAGCCTTGGCCATCGCGGGGGTACGCCGGCCCTCCCCACTGGGCTGGCGGGGTCCCACTCCAACCTCACTCCAGGGCACCGGGCACTCCACCTAAGTACCACACAAGGACTGAGGTTGGTGAAGCTCCCTGCCCCACGCCACAGGGCTGATTTGGGGGCAGGCCACATGCTGGCTAAGGCCGTGGGCCAGGACACGTGGGGCCAGGCAGCTGTGGGGGTGTACACCCCTGAGCAGTGATCCAGCCAGAGGGGCCAGTGCCAACCCTTGCGGCCTCCTCCCTGTGGGGAGCGACACTGGCTCCCAAGTGGCACCCCCATGATGCCCTGCCCTCCACATCCACCAGCACGGATGATGGCAGCTGCAGAGGGGCGCCCTGGTATCCCACACCATTGGGAACCTGCACGGACCCCGCGCCCGCACGCCCGCAAGGGCTGGGCCAGCAGGTCTGGGCTCAGGGCTCCGAACCTCTGTGGCTGGCAGAAGGTAGCCCAAGGGCTCAATCCGGGGTAGAGAGGGGGGCCCATTCTGGGACACAGGGCATCACCCTTCAGGCACTTGCTGGGCACCAGTCCTCCACCTGGGCCCCCTTCCCCGCCAGGGATGGAGACCCCACAGTTGGGGTCTTGGGCTGGCTGGAGGCACAGCGCTGACCCATCCTCCTGGATCCCTGCGGGCCAGGCTCTGAGCAGGTGGAGAGGGCTGCACCCTGGCCAGTTCATAGGGCGGGAGTCGGCCCAGGGCCCAAGGTGCAGGGAGGCCGAGGGGGGAAGCCCCATCTCTAGAGACAGACAGCCTCCTTGGAGTCCAGCTCCTGAGGCCTGACCTGCCTCGGCCCACAGAGTGCCAGGGTAGTGGCGGCATCCTAGGGTCTGGCTTTACCCACTCAAGCAGCGGGGAGAGCCCGGTTCAAAGCCCTGACGGCAGAGTCAAGGTGGGCGGCTTTCCTCCGAAAGTTGGACATCCTGAAATGGAGGGCTGGGTACTGGATCCCAGCTCAGCTGCTAATGCACTTCTGGGAGCCTCAGATGCCTCCCTTTGTCAAACAGCTGCAATGCTGGCCCTAGAAGACTGGCCACAGAGACTCTGGCATCTACTGGGGGACCGGGTCAGTAACCCCCGCAAAACTGTCGGCCAATATTCATCCGTTGCTTATGGCCCAGCCAGACCCTACTTCAACGCTGGATGTCCGCCGTGCTCCTGGGGTACCAGCCAAGCCTGCCCCAGCCTCGGCTCCCCGCTCCCCCGAGGCCGATGCACCCCACCTCGCCCTCCCCAGGCCGGGCCACCTGTTACAGCCGCACACAGGCCGCTTGGAGTGAGACCCACTGCTCAGGTCTCGATATATGTGGGCCCTGCCCTGGAGGGACCTTCCCGAGCACTCTCTCCACCGTCCTGGTTATTGTCCTCCTAGCACCTTGTTCCCTGGACGGGTCTGCCTGCTGGCTCCTCGCACCTCAGGACCAGAGAGCTTGCTGGTTCAGGGGCAAAAGCACCGCAGCTCTTCCGCAAGTTGTGCTCCCGCCCAGATCCTCTGGGCCCGAAAGTGCCCCCAGGCAGCTCTGCAAACTCTCCTGGCCCGCCTGGCCCCGGGGCTGAGGAAGGGCATCCTGCACCCCGACTCCAGAGCAGCTCCGTTTCTCTTGGAAAGGGGCCTTTTCCGGTGGCCAAAGGGAAGCCCCAGGAAGCGGCCTGACGTCAAGCCTGGCTGGCTTCCAAGTGGGCTGCGGCCTCGGCAGAGGGGAGTCAGGTATAAATCATGCTCGGCCGACAGCTCGGCTCCTCTCCTGTCCTCTTGGGGCCAGACGCGAGGGCCCGGGCGGTCCCCACGGCGCCTCCAGTCTTCTTCGCCTGTGTCCTCGGGGCCGGCCCTGCACACGCTCTCGTGGCTGGCAGTGGGGCTGCTGCCTGTGTGTGGTTAGGGTTGTGACAGTGATCCAACCTCCAGCAACTTGGCCTCAGCGTCTGGCCCGGATGGTGGTTACGACACCCTCCGCCAGGACAGGGGCCCTGAAGTGTGTGAAGGTTGCCGTCCTTGGGCTGGGTCGGAGGAGTGGATGCAAACCAGGGGACCTCAGGCTCCCCCACAACCTCAGCAGCTCACAGGCACCTCGGGGCCCATGTGGCCAGCTCGAAGCTCAGCGGTCCCCTAAGCCTGCTCGGGTTGGGGATGCCACACTGGGGACCACACTGCAGACTGGGCGTCGGTGGCCCTGCCCACCCTCCCACCTCCGGCAAGCCCCAAAGCTTTGTCCCACCTTCCCTGAAACATCTCTGGAATCTAGACCCTGACCTTTCCTGGACTCCTGCCTGTTTCCTCCCCAACCCTTGCAAGGCCTCATTTCCCTGCATCCTGCTTAGAAACGCGGGAGCATCCTGCCCTGAGGACAGAGCCAAGTACGTGTACCTCAGCCCGGCCTTCTCCAGGCTCACTGCCCTCCACCCCTGGGCCCACGACCCTCGTGCCGGCGCTTCCCTGTGCTTTCCACCTGCTGGCCCCTCAGCTGGTACCACCTCTCCAAAGTCCTCACCTTCTCACACTCTCTCCTGTGAGCCTCTGTGTTAAGGCCTTCTCCAGGAAGCCCTCCCTGACTGCCCCTTCCTGTGCTGTCAGAGCTCTTCCCACCAGTGGGCAGCACGCTGGCCAGCTGTGGCTTAGTCAAAGCCTCTGAGCCCTGGGAGGAGGGCCCTGTGTCCTGTTCCATGCCTGGCAAATGTGTGGCCTGAGCAGGAGCCCCGGCCCCCCTCATGGCTCTCTCCTGCAGCCAGTGCTGTGACCTCATGGGCCCAGGATCCAGGTGTGACCCCCTCACCCTGCTCCTCTGTGCACTCAGACCCTGGGGTGCCAGGGTAGCATCTAGGTTTGTGCCCGTAATCCGGCCGTTGGCTCAGAGACCAGAGAGCCCTGGTGCCCGGGCCCCAGGTCACAGGCTGATCTGTGCCCACCTGGCCCCCTTTCCTCACACCTTTCCCCAATGGGCCAGGGTCCAGGTTGGCCCCTGGGAGCCTCAGCAGCATCCCTCACCGCCTGAGGCCTCCCGTCCAGAGTGCGGCAGCCCCAGGGGCTCGGCCAGAGCTCAGCCAGGAGGGCCCGGAGAGCTGAATCCTCACTGCTACTTCCAGACAAAGAGCTCACTTCATCCAAAGACAATGGCCCTCAGGAGACCACGTGTGCGCCAGACCCTGGGGGTGCCGCAAGGAAGGCGCAGGGCCTGGTCCCAGGGCAGGCCCCGTGGGCTGCAGGGAGCCGTCTGGTGGGCCAAACTGGCGCAGGGCTGAGGACCTCCAGCCCACCCCACCGCAGACCCGGCTGCTGCCAGGACCTCCGGGGACCCATTCACCCTGCGGAAGGGCAGGGGGCGGCATGCGCCCTGGGGCTGCAGGCGCCTCGATGCTGAGTGGAGTGCGGTTGCCTCTCAAAGTCTCCGCACGCTCCCCCTCCCCGCACCCCCCAACCTTGGCCAACAGCCTGAGGGAGTAAATGAGGCCAGGGAGGGCGGGAACTTGTCCACCATCCTCCAGCCAGCAGGGGGGCCTCTCAGGGCCCTCCCCAGACAGCCTCCTCTGTCCCGGCTCTTGCCACAGAGGGCGCCCGCAGACCGGGAGGCACACTGTCCCCGCACCCTTCCGCTCCTAGCCATCTCCAAGAAGGGGCCTGAGGGGAGCCCAGCCAGTCCTGTCCCTGTTCCCGCCCGGCAGGGAGGCAGAGCTGGCAAAGGCACCCGACCACAGGCCACAGCCGACACGCGTTGTGCCACGCGGGCCGGCACAGCTCCGGGTGCCCTCCTGCTTGATCACCTGGTGGCTCCACAGCGTCCTCTCTTGCCGCCTGGGCTGCTCTGGGGGCAGTCTGCTTCTGACTCTGTGCTGGCTGCACCGGCCCCCGCCCCCAAGTGGCCAGAGCCCGGACACCAGCCGGGCCAGGAGCTGCACACAACTACACGGGCGCAACGATGAAGGGCTTGTTCATACAGACCCGCCGCTTTCACAGCCGTGGGCAGTGGGGCCCAGAGCCGAGCGAGCAGTCTACACTGCCTCTGTGGGGCCCTGTGGCGGTGCGGGCTCAGGAGGGCGGACCTGTAGCCTAAGCGGGGGAGGCCAGGGCGGGCAGGTGAGCACAGTGGGACGCGGAGGGGAATTGAGTGCTGGAAGTGGCAAGAAGTGTCCTCAGTGCTCCATGGTGGCCGGAGGGACGAGGGATGGAGAATGCACGATGGACAGCAGTCTTTGGGGCGCTCCTGCTTGGGTTCACCCCAGGCCTCCCTCAGGGGGGCTGAGGGGCCCCACTGGCACCCATGGAGACTCCCTGGTACCCATGGAGACAGGGTGGTCTGCACGGGGTGGGCCACTTGCCCCAACACAGGAGCCAGGGAGAGTTTTAGTTCCACCCAGCCATGGCGGCCAGGCCCCTGCCGTAGGACTGGCATGGGGGGCACCTTCCCAGGTACGGCCCCTCTGAGTGGGCTCAGCCACCCTCCCCTGGCTGTCTGGGTGACAGGGAGGGAGGCCCCAACGCTGACCCTCCCCGACAGGGAGGGAGGCCCCGACGCTGACAGGGAGGGAGGCCCCGACGCCGTCAGAACACACAGAACGCCTTCGGGGTTCTGACCCGGGGTTCTGGTCCTTCTGTGCGTCTCCTCTGGGCATCTCACTGCCACTCTGGTGTCTTTATTTCCGCTTCCCTGGAAGGTCGTCGGAAGCAGCCGTGCAGTCTCAGCGGGTGTGTGTCTTGGCCCAGCAGCCAAACCCACAAACCAGGGGCATTTCCGCTAGGACAGGACATGGGGCTGACCTGGCCACGGCCTCCTCGCAGCTCTGGGGAGATGAGCTGTCCCCACGTGAGCAGCTCTGTGGGCACAGCTCGGCCTGCCTGGCATGGGACCCGACAGAGTCGGCCCTCGGGCACTGTCAGTTGTGTCGCGATCCCCAGTATCCGTGGGAGAGGTGGGGGCTACAGCAGGGATCCGTTCCCACCCCACACCCAAGGGAACCTCCAGGCCCCAGCACAGGCCCAGCCCGTGCCCCACTGTGCGCTGGGGGAGGACCACCCCGCCCAGTCTGTGCAGACCAGCTCCGCCGAGCCCAGCCTTCTGCCTGCCCCCAGAGGGACGCGGCCAGGCACGTCCAGGGCACAGAGCACCAGGCCTTTCTCAGTGCAACTGGCTGGGGGCCCTGGGGACAGCGGGCCCGACTACTTTCTGGGCAGAATGAGGACCACTTTGTCCTGGACGCTTTGGCCAGGACGCCCACCTGGGAAGCGCTACTCAGGTGTGAGCAGACTCTCCCGAGGGTGGGGGTGCTGCCAGGTAGGCCGGGCTGGGGGCACAGTGTGGGGAGCACAGCGGAGGAAGCCCCTGGCCCAGTCCTGGAGGTATGCCCGGGGGGTGCAGGCGGCTGTGCTCACAGACGCCAGGGAGCACGCCACAGCCCACGGCTAGTGTTGTTCAAAACGGAACAAACCCTACTCATTGTGGTGTCGAGGGAGCAGGAAGGGCCATGCCCCTCGGGGTGACGGGTGACCGCTTCTCGAGGCTGGACCTCACTGGGAATAGGGGATGTGTTCCCTGGTTTAAAGGTCAGAAACACCCCGCGCCCACCAGCACGCTCTTCTGCTGCCCGGCTTCCAGCGCCCCTCCTACGCCTCCTCCGTGGATTTGCAGGCCCTTTTACACTTCCTTCTTTTACACAAAAGGGGACCATCGGCCACTCCATCCTCCACTTTTCTGACAACTCAACAACCATCCTGGAGGTTCCCATGTTAATACTCAGTGGCCGCCAAGGCTTTAAAAAAAATTTTTTTTAAGTAGGTATCATGCCCAGCATGTGTGGGGCTCGAACTCACAACCCTGAGATCAAGACCTGCCAAGATCAAGAGTTGGACACTCAACCGACTGAGTCACCTAGATACCCCGTGACCTCGGCTTTTTCAAAAATTAACAGAAGATGCTGCTTCCTTCTGCAGCTGCTGAAATATGCAGGTCCCATCACCTCGTCACCCCAGCAGGAGCTTAACTTTTAAGCTTTCCTTTCGGGTTGAGCTCCCCGTATTGGGACCACCGAGCTCTGTTCTTGCTGGATGAGTGAGGGGGCAGGGCTGGGGTCCGCCAGTGTCCCTCTGTGGTTCCCTAACCTCTGGTGGGGTTAGGTGGGGGGCTCTGCGGCCAGACGGGGGCCATCCGGAAAGGCCCGCTCAGTTTGCCTCCGAAAGTGACAGTTGCTGAGGAACCCTCAAAAGCAGCTCTTGGCCTGATGACCGAGGCTGTAACTCATCCCAACAACGGGCAGTGGGGGCCCCGGGGCTGTTTAGCCAACACAGAGCCATCAGCCTCAAGAGGCCACATCCTGGGGATTTTATAGTTTGGGGATCTTTTCTTTTCCTGAATAAAGGCTCCATGGAGGGATGCCAGTCTGA
This sequence comes from Panthera onca, assembly GCF_046562875.1. Classification (NCBI taxonomy): domain Eukaryota; kingdom Metazoa; phylum Chordata; class Mammalia; order Carnivora; family Felidae; genus Panthera; species Panthera onca. Next base: position 19,646,182 of record NC_138353.1, on the reverse strand, counting down.
CTGCCATAGTCCCTCTGAGTTCAGAATGAGCTTAGAGTCCAGCCTTCGAGGGTGTCATGGCCAGGTCCCCAGAGGGCTCTGTGGCAGCCACTCACCATTCCCCAGACACTGGGGAGACACTCGGCCCACTCCAGAGCCAGCTGCGGCCTGAACAGAAGGGCGCCCTGACGTCCAACCAAATGCCAGTGTTGGCATGTGCTGATCAAGCCCTCTCTGGAGTGGACCCTGCTCCAGGAGAGGACAGCGGACATGCTGACATTCCAGTGGCCACTGCGACCAGGGGTTCTTGCTGGTGGAGAGTAGCAGGTGGGACTTGGGGTGACCTTGGGCTGAGCTCCCCGATTCCCAGCTCTGTCTCTCCTTGCTGGCCGGCCCCCTTTCCTAGGACTGCTCCTGGGGATCTGACACTGCCTGGAGTCTTGGCCAGCTGAGCTCCTCCGGTGATGGGGGACCGAGTCAGGCTGTGCAGTGCAGGACCTGCCCCACAACCACCAGTGCCCTCACCTGGCTTCATGGCGCTCATGACAGCGCGGCAGCTCCGCAGCACCGCCTCATAGATGGCCTTCTGGTCTGCGGTGAACTTGCCGTTGGCGGGGAAGGAGCAGGTGATGTCGGAAGAGAAGCAGTAATACTCCCCACCCATGTCGAACAGGCTGCAGGGAGAGGAAGGTGTGAGGTAGGGGGTGCCCTCCCCCCCTCCAACTCTCCACCGCGCGGCTCAAGGGCAGCCTGTCGGACCCTGGAGGCGCCGGGCGCTGAGCCCGAGCCATCTTGCTGGGTCACCAGCGCAGGAAGCAGTACGGGGCCTCCCACCCCAGTGCACCCTCACGGTGCCATCAGCAGAGACCTCTGACCCCAGAGCAGGGAAGCCTGGAGTGGGGCCGATCCCACACACGTACCCCTGCCCTCCAAGGCCTATGGACGCCCAGCTGTGGGGACTGACTTGGGAGAATGAGGAAGGGGCAGACAGGTCCCCAGGCCCTGACGCAGCATCTGGCCTCCATGCACTGCTCATGGGAGCCGTGCAGGGGCCGTGGGGAGGAATGCCCCCATCCAACAGACAAGTGGGATAAGGAGCACCACCCAGCTCTCCTGGGCCTTGGTGTCTGAGTGAAAGCTCAGCCAGTGGCTCTGTCCCAGCACGGAGGTCCCCCGACCGGAGGACCCTGCTGGGATAGCACAGATGTGCTCTTCCAGGGCCTGAGGGAAGAGCAGGGAGGACCTGGCAGAGGACGGTCCTCACACGCAGCAGGGTGCCCTGGCGTCCCAGTGGCAGGGGAGGGACCAGCGGGCACAGGCAGAGGTGGAGAGTAGGAAGGCTGCAGAGGCCCTGAGCCGGGGTCTGTGAGCCAGCAAGCAGGATGGCGCCAGAGTCCGGAGGACAGGCCGGCTGAGCCTGCCCTCTGGACCCCCTGTGACAGGGCCCAGTGTGGCAGGGCTAGGAGGGGGTGGGGTGGGCCGCTCCACCACCCTTGCTGCCTGCCCGGGCCTCAGGGCCCTCGCGGGTCAAGGGCAGGAAGGAATCCTGCCCTGCACCCCCATGGCGGAACGCAGCAGGTTATGCGAAGGGCTGCTGGGTCACCACGCCAGAGGGGCCCCGGATGAGAGCAGTGAGGGGGGCACAGACCGAGCCCCCCCTCCACATCCCATCCCACCCGAGCACCTCGGCAGGGTGTTTGGCAGCAGGCACACAGGGGGCCCCACCAGCACCCCCAGCCACTTCATCAGCCAAGCCATGACGCTCATGGTGACAAAACCGATTGAGGGCCACTGGTCTAGCCCCAGGCCCAGGATTCTGCTGAGTCTTCAGTGCCAGGTGGCCACAGAGTCGGGAGGAGCTGAGGGGTGGTGGGGCTGCCCTCTGCGATGGTGCCCGGCTCTGTTCTCAGCTTCTCCTGGGGGTTGGTCTGCAGCTGCACAGGTCCTGGCAAACCTGAGCCAGGGGCAGAGCTGTGCCTTCCACCGGGGCCTCTCCCCCAAACCCAAATCCTCGGGGTGAACACCACCATCCACAAACATTCCAGGGGCTGCCTGCGAGCCTGCCTTTGGGGCCCTGACCCCAAATGACAGAGCAGGGGGTCCCTGGCCCTGCTGTTGGAGCAGGGGGTCGGGTCATGTGGCCTGACAGGAAGCACCAGCTACTCCAAAGAAACAGATCTTTGGAGAAGAAAAACTTGAATGCTCAGGATCCCTGGACACTTTGCTGGAATCCAAAGTCCCCAGCCAGGCACTTTGTAATCTCCTGTCTTTTTCCTATTGCAAAACACCATAAACAGTGTCAACAGTGCAAAAAGCAGGAGATAACACCTCAGGTGATTCTCCGGGAGTGGGGAGAGCCCCAACCAGGATGGCACAGGAACTTCAGGCTGGGTCAAAGTCATAGACTCCAGCAGACTCTGCTTGGGGCAGGCTGACGGGGAGGACCTGGGCCTCACTAGAGGTGACTTGAAGATGAAACAGAGAGGCCTTGAGCAGACACGCCCAGGCATCTGCTCCCTGGGAAGCTCCAGATGCAACAGGGTGTTTGGGCCAACAGCTGCCCAACAGGGTGTTTGGGCCAACGGTAGCTTTACTCCTGCCAGGGGCACACTCACAGAGCTGGGTGGGAGGGCGGCTTAGCCCTAACCTGCTGGGAAAGCGAGGCTCTGAACACTGGACCCGCAAAGTCCCATGTCGGGGTCAGAAGCTCAGAGCCCAGGGATGGGCTCTCTTGTCCTGGCTCCAGCACTGGGTCTCAGGGCCTCAGCTTTGCTTCCTTTAAGATGACGATGCCTCCACGGCTGCAGGTTTGTGTCCTTTTAGGGCCGATGTATAGAAAGGTGTGGGGAGCAGGTCTGTGTGGGGCCATGGTCCAGTTTCACTCGGGGAGCAGAGCATTTTCACTGGGGCCCCTCAGAGGCAAGAAAAGAAAAATCGTTTGTGGTTTGTGGATTCAGAACATCCAAGAATGGCCTGAGCAGACAGGACAGAGCCGGGAGCTTGGGGGACACAGACTCCTGGGGGCCACCACATCGGCAGCACCCCCCCCCCCCCCCCGGGAGAGGGCTCTATTGGTCCGTCTGGTCTCAAACAAAAACAGAAATTGAACTATTTAAAAAACGAGGAAGCCCACAAAAGCGCATGGAACACTGGAGTCATCTAGAGCAGCAAAAACAAGACGCTTCTCCTCGGCAGACAAGACTCCTGACCAAGTTTTCCAAAAACTCTCCTCAAAAACACAGAACATGGGACAGTGGGTGCTGGGAGCTCCTCAGCCAGCCTGGACTTACTGTTCAGATTCTAAAAGACTTTGCTTGTATTTTTTGTTTGAAAATCATCTGCTTACTGTAGAAGGAAGTATACGCCCAGTCGGCCAGCTCCATCCTGCCCAGCGACGCTCGGGGCACGGGGCTGGAGTCTATTTTCGTGTTCTCAGTTCCCTATCTTTCTCTGGCCCCCCCCCTTTTTTTTCTAAACCCCCCTCAGAGTTCCTACACACATAAGTTATTCACATTCAAGCCGCTCTGGAATCCAGGGACGAAAGCTATCTCTTTCATAAATCATCTCCCTCCAGCTCCTCTGTGTCCATTTCGTCCGCCCTCTGAGCGCAAAGTGACAATGGGGAATTCGGTCATACTTTGGCTCCACCAAGCGCTCAGGATCCCTCCTCCCCGGCTGCCTGGGGACACCCACCAGGGCCGCCACCATCTTTGGCCGAGTGAACGCGTATGATAATCTAAGACATCTGGGGAGATATTACACATCTCTAAGCAATACGCTGGCGTCTCTTTCCTCACATGTGTTTATCTGGTTCTATTTCTGGCCGGATGAGAGGTTCTGTCTGCCCTTGGCTCCTCCCCAGCAGCTTCATGCCCGGGCTACCCGCCACCATTGGCTCAGCCAGACCCTCCCTAAGCCCCTACCTCAGCTCCCCTGGCCCCACCGCAGAGGCCGGCCGGCTTGGGCCGCATCTTGGGGAAACGCTGCTGTGCACGGACAAGGCTCCCTGCGCTCAGTAGGTAGCTTCACTTCAACCTCCCGAGCTGTGGCCTAGCCCTCGGCCACCTCTCACTCAGGACCGGCACTGTGCATGCACACAGGCCTCTATGCGATGGCAGGAGCATTTCAGATCCCAATTTGCAGTTGCCCCAGCCTGCGTTCCAGGCGAGGCCAGGGGATTTCTGAGAAGTCGGAAACTCCTGCTTCCCTCCAGGCCTCAGGGTGAGAGAGGAAGACGTACTAGTCGCTTTCCCGCTGATGTACTCCAGCGGGCGGCCCCTCCAGATGAAGCACACGGGCTGCCTGCCCGCCTCCAGCCCAACCTTCTGTGGAGTGCCAAGGCCCTGATGGGACCAGCGGGGCAAAGGCCATCACTTGGAGGCCGCGGGCTGACTCATCAAGCAGACCTCTCCCCACACCTTCTAGGCATCCCTGCTCCACACCCTGCTCCACGGGGCGACTGCTCCCATGGGGCCCAGGCAGACAGGAAAGTTGCCCAAGCAACCACCCCCAGGAACCCAGAGCTGGTGATCCCTGGTACCCATAGTAACAAAAGCAGGCACAGGCTGGGGGCGTCCTGTGTGTCTGGAGAGAATTGCTATTCCCATTCTACGGATGACGTGAAGAGAAGCAGAGCACCAGTGAGGGGTCAAGTCCCCAGGAAGGACACTGCATGGCACCCGGCCTGATGTGTGGGCGGGACACAGCGCCCACCCAAGCCCTTGCCGCCACCGAAGCACTGTGGACAAAGCCTGGGCGTCAGGGCAGCGGCCTCCACCAAGGAGGGACTCGGTGTCACGAGCACAGCACATGGTTCATTTCACTTTTTTGGAGTGCAGTGTCCCATGATGTGTGTGAGCACCCAGGCTGTCTGGACCAGTGCTTTTCAAACTGTGGGTGGTGAAGTCAACAGAGTGTGGGGTACAGGCCAGGATGTAACAGACAGAAAGCATGTGGTAGGGGGATCTGATTATAACTGGGGCTGGGTTAGAACATCAAGGATACATCTAACTGGGCGGAAGGCTGAAGGTTACAGCCACCGGTCTGGCTGTCCAGGCTAGCAGGGCCTGTGCCCTCCTGACAGTGTTCTCTTGCCCTGAGGCCTGGGCACGTCTGTAAGACCATCAAAAACTCAGGATGGGGCTGCCGGCTGAAAATCAAGTGTTCCCCTGTGCAAACAGCAAGGGGAGAGGGGTCTGGGCTGGGCCTGGCACCAGGGAGTAGGCCCTGGAGGTGACACTTGTTCTCTGAGGTCAGCCAGGGCATCAGGCACCAGGACAAGTGGGGCCTAGAGCCCAGCCCAGACGTTCCACCAGCTGGGGAGGAGCCCCCAGGCACAGACTCACCCCTCCCTGTGGCCGCAGAACCGTCCTGTCAGCCTGTGGGATGCCAAGGGGGCGGCTGGGGCCCTGGATGAGCGGCAGCCCCCCTCCCCCATGGCCTGCAGGGTGTCCCATGGATGCAGGCTGCTGCCCATGGCACGGTTGCCCAGGATAGAGGGAGCGAGGTAGGGTCACTTCCCCAAGCAGTTTCACGCCTAGCCCACATCTAACCTGCAGGACTGACTGGGAATGAGACAAGGGAAGGAAGGAGTTGGCGGTAATGGCGCTGGTGGCAGGAAAGGGTGGCCAGGTAGGGAAAGAGCCTGCCTGGGCCATGGCCCCTCACAGGCCAGTCCCCTCATCTATGGAAGGAAAGGACGGGGCAGCTTGGGGCTGTGACACGGGCAGCAGGAGCAGTAGCATGTGTCACTGACATGCCAGCAATAGGTCAGAGGTCTCCAGGGGCTTCCCTGTGAGGAAAACCCTGGTTTCTCCAGGCAAAAAGAAGGGGGCTTTGGCTACTGTGTGCTGTGTCCCCACCTCTGCGTTAGCAGGGTAAGGCAAGAGAGAACCACGGCTTCAGGCTGACCATCACCAGGGCAAAGAGAAACAGGGGTCCCTGTCTGCTGACAGGAGAGGAGAGGAGAGGGGGGGAGAGGATACTGCATGGGGCCGGACAGGCCTCTCTCCCCGAAAGTGGGCTGGCTCCCATGCCCCAGGGGCACACAGGAGAACTGCCGCCGGCAGGGAGGAGGCCCGCCCACACATCCTGAGACAACACTGCCCTCTCCTGGCCAGTGCTGGGAGATCCGGCTCGGCACCCACATGCTGCCTGCAGCTGGGCCACCCAGGCCTGGTGATCCTTAGGTGTTCTAGAAGGTTCTCAGAGGGAACACAGGGCATGCTACCTCAGGAACCATTTCTCCGCTCCCTGATCAAATGGACGGAAGCAGCAGCTGAGGAGGGGTGTCCTGGCCGTTTTCCAAATCAGAACCCACTGGAGGCACAGCCTGGCCCCCTCCTGCTGAGGGCCCCAGGGGAGGTGGGAAGGCTGCCAGGCCAGCCTCAAACCCAGGAGTTCAGCACAAGAGAGGGTCCAACCCTAGGTGTACTGCTTCCGGGTGGACTTGAACATGGACAGTGGTGCCCCCTGGGTGCACCTCCATCCACTTTGGGACTTTGGTTTCTGGGAAGCCAGTGCAGTACATGGGAGCTATGTCTCCCCTCACACCCACCTGGCAGGGGCTGATTTGGTGAGGAGGGGTCTTCTGGGGATCCCCCCAGGATGGGTGTCCAATGACAGTAGCCACCACCCCTTGTGTGAGCATGTGAAGAGCATTAATCAGCAAGTTTCCCACACTCCTGCCACCCTGTTTTACAAGGTCTGCCACTTGCCTCAAACTCCAAAACAGAAAGCAGCTAATGGCTCCTCTGGGATAGTGACAGGGAGATGGGGTTCCTGGTGAAAGGGCTCTAAGCCCAGGGCAAAGCCCCAAGAGGTCCCACAAGAGGCCTCACGGTTCTGAGTGAGCTGAGTACTAGGGCCCCAGCAATCTGAAGCCACATCAAGGTCACGCAGAGCAAGCAGGACAGCATCTAGCAGACAGAAATGGGAAGGGGCCCACGGAGTCGGCAGGCCCTTACTTCTCAGCTCTGGGTGACAAAGCTGATGTGCAGGGAGAAGCAGCATGCCTAACCTATAAGCCCCAATTCACAGGGAGACGACGGAGGCCAACAGCGGTCATGGCCCAGCTCCTAGGAAGGTGCTGGTACTGGAGGGACAGAGGCATGGGCGGTGGGCCGGGCCCAGCTGGCTTCATGCTCTACTTGGCACACACCTTGAGACAGGGCTGGGGCTGAAAACATACAACAGGCCTTGAGACTCGAGAGCTGTCTGGCTCAGAGTCTGCCGGTGGCTCTCACCGCCAGTCTGTCATGGAGCCAGCTGCTGGAAAATGGGCCTCAGGGCCCCGGAGCACAGGTACAAGCCCCAGACTGCTGGCTCTGAGGATGGCCACCATCGCAGCTCTCACCTGCCAAGGCCATGCTGTGCCAGGCTCCCCACTCAACACTGTGTATTCTCCCAGAGATAGGTGCCCTATCACCCCGTGACTGATGGAGAAGCTGAGGCTCAGGGTACCAGCCACTCAGCTGGGGAGGGGGAGGGCAGGGGGATCATCACACAGCCCGGGCTCTCTAAGGCTCCCTGTAGGGGTGCGGGGGCACGTGTGGGACTGCGAGGGGAAGGATGGAAAGGCTGGCTGCCTCAGCCCTACCCCCACCTTCTCCAGTACAGCCTGACTGCCCCGGCCCAGCTCTGACCCCAAACAGCCCCTCACTAAACGTTCAAACATCTCTGGGGCATTTTCCCCTGACTTCAGGGGACTGAAGCACCCAGAGCGTGCCAGCCGGTGGGCACCTGGAATAGCCGTGGCTCTGGGAGACACTCAGCTTCAGGAGAAACTCTGTGCTATGCTCATATTTTGGTTTCATACCTTATGATAAAGTATTGTGGCTTTTATGTTGGGATAACAGAGTGATTTATTATTTACCGAACACAGTAGGCGCTCGGCAGATCAATTTCAATAAAACAATGGATTATAAACGCCGCCAGCAATCTGGCAGCAGCAGTAATCAACAAAACATGTTGTTCTAAATGCTGCATAATAAATTGACTATAATAAACTCGTAATTATTCTACTGGCTACATTTCAAAGTTAGTACGAGAAAAATAAAATCACCAATTTGGACTTGGCATTAACATCCGTGGGATTCCTGGATCGCTCTCCTCTCTTAGCTGCAAGCGGCAGATGCAGGTGCCATGTGCTCCCACGAGGGCCAAGGCCACATCTGGGCCGTGTGGAAACCTGATCTAGGCTGCGCCCCGGTCAGCCGGGCCCCACCCCAGCAGTGGCCACCCCAGGAACACAGCCGTGACCAGCCTCTCCTGGGGTGAGGATCGTACTGGGGGCAGATAAAGAGGAGAGCAGAGAAGCAGACAGTCCTCTGGGATATGCCAAACTCACAGAGGAGAAAAACTCATGGCCACATGATGCTGCCACAGGGCCCTCCGGCAGGCCAGAGCTGGTCCAATGACAGCTGAAACCTGCTGGTAGGGCTAGGTCTCTGACTCTGCCCGAGGACTGATTCCCACATCCTGGCCTCCAGGCCCAGCCAGAATGGGCTGCACTAAGAGCATTAGGAAATGTTGCAGGAGGCAAGAGTGCCTGGGGATGCCAGGTGGTTTCTTGGGGCCACGAGTGGCTCAGCCATGGCCCAGAGGGCAGAGCCCTTCCCTGTCTTTCCTTCGTCTCCAGCTGAGCCAAGTCTGAAGCAGTCAACTCCCTCCCCAAATCCTTCTGGCTCTGCACCTGGACCCTCCTTGTGTCTCAGTGACCTCACCTACACATGGAGATGGGCAGTGGGACACAGGGTGGGGACAGGGTGAGAAAATCTACCCAAAGGGGTGTCCCTGGTGCCAGGCACTGGGGAGACTCCTGTCAAGGTTTTTGCATGCCCTTGGCCCCTATGCCTTGAATGACTCGGGAAGGGTGCAGCCACTTTGGGTGCCCCCCTCTGTATGTTCTGGTCCCTGCCCTGCCGGCCCAGGCCCCTGGGAAAGGGCACATGAGCTCAGCACGTGCGTTTCTGACACGTCTCTTCCACCCCTCTATATAGTCTTGAGAGGCATGTGCCACCTCCACCAACAGAAAAGTAAACTGAGGCTCTGGGAGGGAGCTAAGTGACTCTGTTTCCTCCCAGAAGGCTGAGCTGGGCTCTTGCCAACAGTGGCCCTACCCAGAACATGCCGTCCAGCCGCTGACCCGGGTGAGCGCAGCTAGTCACGGAGCCTGCTGTGCCCCTGGCAAGGACACCCTGGGATTGGGTGGGCTTCTGCAAACACATAGCGACAGCTCAGAACATGGCTCATGCCCCCCAGTGGATGTGGACCAGGGACCCCTGCGTGCAGGCTCCCCTCCGCCCCAATGCAGGGCTGAGCTACACGTGCGTGAAGCCAGGTTCAGGTTCAGGCCAGCGTGCAGGCATTGCCAGAGCTCTAGCTCGGGAACTGAGCCCAGCAGGGCAACACCCATACTCTGAGAAGCAGCAGGATACCGGCTGGAAGCAGGCTTGCTGAAATCTTGCTCAGGTGCCCTGGCAACCAGGAGGCGAAGGCACCAGAGAACCAGGTGGGACAGTCCGTGTCCCCCACTCTGCCCATGTGTCGGTGACCACAGCAAAGATGCCTGCAGGCTAAGGCAGGGTGGTGACGCGGGGCTTGCGGCCTTTAACTGGTTCTCAGTAGCCCTGTGGCAGCCTGGGCTGACCCTGCCTGATATGTGGGTGCTGGAGAGGAGAAGCAGGGAATGCCCAGCGCCCATGAGCTGAAGAGAGAGCTGGTCCAGGTCAGCAAGGTGCCCACAGACCCCTCCCGAGGCCTGGAGCAGCTGTCTGGAGAGGAGCGGCATATGCTCAGCATAAGCCCTACAGACCGGGGTCGTGGGCAAGATGTATGATTCTGCCAACAGGGGCCAGTCCATCGCAGGGGTGGGGGCTGCAGATCCCGCCTACGCCTGCTTAGTCAGGGCTCCACGGGGTGCTGTGAGCACTGTAAGCTGTGCTCAGAAAAGCCCTGCAAACAGTCTTGAAGGTCAAGCACTGCCTCTGACCTCCTGGGCTAATGGCCATTTATGGATGGCTGAGGCTGGCAGGATTCAGAGGGGGCGAGGCTCCCTCCGGGTCTTCCCTGATCCAGACTAGGTGCCCACCCTCCCGGTACCGAGACAGAGGTGTGAGTGTGGCAGGTACGGGGCAGGAGCTGGGGCCACCTTGGGCCCCCAGCACAGGGCCCTCCACATCCTCTTTCCCTGATGATGGACAGAAGGTGCCATGCAGGTGGGGGGCCCTGGCAAAGAAGTTTGGGCCTGGGGCAGGCCTGGGGGCCTCACTGTGCTCAGCCCTCCCAGGGTGGGGACCAAGAGATCCCAGTCTGTTCCCCTTGAGGTGGAGCCCCACTGCGGCCCTGCGTGTCACACGCAGAGCCAGGGCAGGGGCACCTCAGGCTGGCCTCACTCACCACATGTCTCCGTCCTGGATGGTCCGGTCGTTGGGGGCCCCGGCATGTCCATAGTGCAGCACGGCCGAATTCTCACCACTGCACAGCAACCAGGGGAGGTGGTCAACAGCCCATCTTCGCCCAGCAGGCCCCGGAGGGGGCACCCCACCCTGCCCCGTGGGCACTACCGCCCACCCTCCAGCAGAGGCCCAGCGGGGGCTGTATCAGGCCCACAGTCTGAGGTGTGGGCGGGGAGCACAACGGCCCCGGCACCTTAGCCATACAGCTGGTGGAAGCCTCTGAGTGCACAGTTCACAGCGCTGCCACCGTCAGGGCTTCCCCAGGTGAGTGCTGTTTGGGCAGGTGACCTTGGGCCCGGGGATGTGGGACTGGTGGGGGGGACAAGGGTCTGAAACCCAGGGAAGGGAGTTTGAGGAAGCCCTCTTGTCCTGGCGGAGGGAGAGGGGAGACCCATGTCAGGGGCCACCATGCTGCAAGGCTGGCTCCTCTGCTCGAGACTGCTTCCCTAATGAGCGATGCCTTTAAGAAAAAAAAAGGACTTTTAAGTCTGTCCAAAGGAAAAAAAAAACCCCACCTGGGTGTAATATTTATGGCCCTGTTCGGGAGTCTCAGGAATCATAAAAGTAGAAATAATGATTTTTCTCTCTATCCACCAGAGAAGAACATTTCCAAAGACTGAGATGTTCACATGTATTATTCATGTGCCGAGGACGTGCACATCAGCAGAGCTGCGGCTCCGTCCTGGCTGGGCAGAGGCCAGACCCTCTGACCCAGGGGGGCAGAGCAGGGGGAGACTGGCTGGGGCGAGCCTGGGAGAGGAAGGGCCACCCGCAGCCAGGTTGTGCCCCTCAAAGACACACCTAGAGTGACACATGCAGACACACAGACACGCAACACGGCACACTCGGGAAGCCTGGGTGGCTCGGTTGGTTAAGTGTCCAGCTTCGGCTCAGGTCATGATCTCATGGTTCGTGAGTTTGAGCCCCGTGTCGGGCTCTGTGCTGACAGCTCAGAGCCTGGAGCCTGCTTCCCATTCTGTGTCTCCCTCTCTCTCTGCCCCTTTCCCGCTCACACTGTGTCTCTCTCTCAAAAATAAACATTTAAAAAAATATATAAGAAAAAATAGTGCACACTAACAACCATGAGCCGCCCCATACTCATGGTCATTTGTACCCCATGCCTCCAGCCACCATGCAGGTGACACACACACAGAGACTCAGAGCTCCCTGCCTCAGCCACAATGTGCCACATGCAGAGGTACCTAGAGTGACACCCCCTACTGCAGAGACCCAGACTCAACCACAGTGGTGATGTTCCTTACACAGCCACACTGACAACTATGCATGCGCGCGCGCGCACACACACACACACACACACACACACACACACACACACAACCACGGCCTCCTGCACTGACAGAGCTCCTCCCACCTCTGCTGCACACAAAAGCCATTACAGGGTAAAGCCACGTCCTGGCCCCCACACGCTGGGTGTGTGCTTGTGTGGAGGGGACGAGGAAGGCCAGCCAGCAGCCTCAGGGGAGCGGCCACCTTAGAGGAGGCCAGGAAGGGCACAACAGTGAGGGGGCCACCCCGGCTGGGGGCCTCAGGAGAGAACAATTTCCAAGAGTAAGCGGGCACTCATGTGGGCACGGTAGTGAACAGGCGTGCCTGAGCTCAGGGGGGCAGCGGGGTCTCCTCGCCTTCTCACGACCTCCTTCCTCCATTGTTCCCACTTACCTGCCGCAGATGCAGGTGTAGGAGCTGTGGCGCATGCCGCCCCGGGAGTAGCAGTAGTGCTCGAAGAGGCTGCAGGGGAAGGAAGGAAGGAAGTCAGGGTGCGGTTGCCAGAGCGTGCACAGCCCCCACCCCAGGAAAACCTTCAGCCCAAGCCTTGCTTGGCTGCACCCGCAGGAGGGCCTGAGTGACCCTGCATGGGTCCACGGGGCTCATAGCCTAGAGCCCAGGGTTGGCCACAGGCCACAAGAGCACAGAGGCCAGTGAGGACAGGGAGCAAAACTGGAGAAGCCACCCCGCCTCCTGGGCCCACTGGGAAGCGGGGGCTACCGCTGTTTCTGCGGGTTTCCCTGTGACTCCCAGGTCCAGTGGCCACAACCCACCCCACCAGGAGGGGCTGGACACATGGCCAGGGAGGGACATGAACTCTCCAGGCCCCAAGCTGGACTCAGATGGCCCTGGCCCTGACCCTGGGGATGGGCACAGGGAAAAGAGAGCAGGAGCCACTGAGCACTGGCCTGGAGGACAGGATTGAGGGGCAGGCCCTCAAGCAGACCGAGCAGGGCAGAGCCGTCTCTGGCCACAGGTAGAGGGGGTGGAGAGAGGCAGGGTCTGAGGACAGGCCCTGCTTCCTGTCCTCAGGCCAAGCAGCAAACAGGCTGGCTTCCTGGACCAGCTCCTAGCCTGGGAAGGGGAGGCCAGAAACAAAGTCTGGAGGGAAAGATGAGACCCTAGAGGGGGCAGCCAGCCCCCAGGCTGAGCCCAGAACCAGAGCCTGGGGAGGCCTCCGGGCGTGTAGGATGTCTGCAGACCCCTGAAAGCCCAGGAATGTAACAAAGGTCAGAGGGTAAGCCACCCTTGGCAGAAGTCTGGGCTCTGCCCCTGTCCCCCTGCCCCCCACCGAAGGCGCAGATCCTGGAGATGACTGCAGGGGCTATTGGACCCGACCAGCCACATCAACGCCACATTAGGAGCAATGAACCCCAGGGGGCCACGCTGCCAAGAGCTCTGGGGAGGCCACGACCCTGCCCATACCCCCACCATAAGCCCCAGGATCTGGGGTAGGAGCTAGTCTTGGCATGGGACGCTGTGCTCCAAGAGCTCAGCGTCTCCAGGCCTCGCCCCCTTCCTCAGGTCCAGCCCTCCCGCATCCCTGGCAGAGAAGCAGGTCCGGGGGGGGGGGGGGGTGCCCACCCCACCCACCGACCACCAGGGCAGGGGACCAAGCACGGGGCTGTGCCGCTGTCTCTGTCCTCAGCACACCGAGGCCGCCCGTGGGCACGCTAAGCAGCAATCCTGCCCTGCGCATTCTAGGCCTGTTTTGGAGAATGTCTGTATGGAGGAGTCTAATCTTCCAGGCACTGTAAACACCAATTATGTATAATTGTGATGACTGGGTATTAAGTAGTTGTCATGCAGGAGTGGTTCTGCTACATTCAGTCGGCTTTCAGACTTGCTTTACAAACCTCCCGGGATAATTGGGTATCTGCGAGCGAACTATTTCCTCAACATAAAGGATTTCAGGAACTGTCAGGGAGGCGAGGAAGGGCGCACACATCCTCTTATCGGTGCCCTGTATTCACCAGAGAAAGCATTCTGGTGGCTCTGGTGGCCGCCACCGACTCCCACCTCCGTCCCAGAGACCATGGGGGGGCGGCAAGGCCGAGTCACAGCCCCGAGTGTGGCCACAGCCCGGCCCGTTGCTCCATGGGGCAGCCTTGGACACCAGCGGTGCACCGCCTCTGCTCCCAGCCTAGAGACCAGGGCCTCGGACACCAGGCTTCCACACGGCAAGCCCACAGAGAGTGGAGAAGGCCCAGGCCACCACAGAGCTGCAATGCTCCCCTAGCTTTGGAAGACACAACCGTGCCTGGTCAGAAGCAGACCTTGGGGCTGCACGGCCATTCTCCAGGTGATGGGAACAGCGGGCCTCTCCTGGGGTCGGGGGACAGGCAGACAAGTGCAGGCTGTGGGAGCCACCAGCGTCAGGAAGGACAGGCAGAGGGACAGCTGTGCCACCTGCACGTGCAGGTGACTAAACAGGAACATTCTGCGGCAGCCTGAGGACGAGGGGTGGGTGCCTTGTCTCCCTCCTCTGCAGCCAGACTCAGCGGCCTGCCATGTAATCTACTCAGTGGAAGCAGCCCTCGCGGCACGCCCCTGGCTTCCATTTAAGAAAAAAGGACTTTCGGGGGCACCTGCGTGGCTCAGTAGGTTAAGCGTCCGGCTTCAGCTCAGGTCATGATCTCACGGTTCGTGGGTTCAGGCCCTGCCTCAAGCTCTGTGCTGACAGCTCGGAGCCTGGAGCATGCTTTGGATTCTGTGTCTCCATCTCTATCTCTGCCCATCCCCTGCTCATGCTCTGTCTCTCTGAGTCTCTCAAAAATAAACAAACATTAAAAAAAAGAAAAAAGAAAAAGAAAAAAGGACTTTTGGGTAAAAGGCGTAGCTTACAGAAGCACCAAACTAAGCAATGGCTGACCCAGTTTTCACCTGCAGATTGCAGCCCGGCTCTGGGTCATTCTCCAGACACAGGGACAATCCCACACAGCGATAAGGAAGAGGAGAACTGCCACAAGCTGAAAAGTCGCTCTAGCTGAAAATGATTTGAAGTTCTTCAAACTGGACTTCAGCACCTAATTTAACTTTTCTGATATGATGTGAGGACCAACTGGTGACGATAACAGGTGAATGCAACAGGCCCACATTTTCTGCTCCCACACCTCGGAGGCCCCTCTCTCTGGGACCTCGGGTGTCCAAGTTCTGGGACAAGTGCGATGGCTCAGGGGGCTCATGGAGAGATGTGAGTCTGACATATTTCTGATTTTCAAGGGGTAGGGGTGAGCAGTGGGTGCTCCCAGCTGGGGCCACATCGGTGACACGAAGTTCCTGCAGAGCATGGTAAGCATTGGCCACGAGGACAGACCACAGCAGAGACACCTGTTCCCACTGCACAGTTCACAGACCAAGGTGGCAACAGAAGGGCAATTACTAAAGATCCTTCTAGAACCTTACGGAAAATATGGCAAACTGTGAACCGGATGAGGGTCCAGGCGACTTATAACCATAGGAGCTTAACTACGGACTGACGCAAGTCTACAGCCAAATTCGGCCATGGGCTACCAATTAGCCCCTCTGGAGCCACAAGGAGATGACAGCAGAGTCCGCGGCTGGAAATCCTCCTTCTCCCACACTCAGAGGTGCTACGTAAAAGAGAATACGCAGAGCCACGTTCATAGGACAGGAAGGAAGTTGGGGCCAGAAGGAAGAGGAGGCTGTCAGTCTCGGGAAGCTGGAGGCCTTGGCCTTGCACTGCCATGTGGGGCTGGCGACAAGGCCTCAGGGACATAAGAAGCAGCAGAACAGAACTGAGACCCCACCCCCACACGCGGCGGTGGCCCCGGGCAGGGATGCACCCTCAGCACAAGGGCAGGCTTGGAGAAAACTCGCCAGCGTCATAACAGGCAATCAGGAAGCCTGCCTGGGCTTTGGGAATAAAACAAAATACATTGCCCTCCCTCAGAATTCATAGTGTAGGCCTGTCCTCCATGGGGTTCAGGTTCCTGGTTTTGGAAACCCCCACCCCCACCCCAAGCCAAGAAATGAGCAGAAAACTATGTTCCTGACTGGTGATGCCTGGAGCACCCGCACCCGGCAGGGGCAGACACAGAACCAACTGGGCCGTCACACCCTCGACCCAGGCCAGCCAAGATCTGTGCACACGGACACGTGCGTGCACACACACACACACACACACACACACACACACTGAGGATGAACTCACAATCCAAAAATAGTCCACAAGAGTTGTCTTCTGCTAACAGAACCGTCAGATGGAGACTGTACCCATCATGTAATATAACTGGGGTCTAAACATGGAGCAGACAGAACAGGCAGGGCTTGTGAAGAACCACAGCGAAACTCCTGGAGGCGACCAGTCTGTCCATAAGGAGATGGGGGCAAGAGGCCAGGCACTGGTGCTGGAGGCCCAGAGATCACCTCTGCTTGCTCTTTCCATCTGTGGCTCTCCCGTGTGTCACAGTGTCCTGCTGGGCCTGACTGCCCCGCTCCCTCCTGCTCTACCTGCACAGAGCACCTGACCAGGCACCGGGCATGTGGCCCAGCCACCACTGCCTCCCCCCGCCTCCTTTCCTCCCGCAGCAGGAGGGCTTCCTGAGGAGCAGAGGGATGCAGGGGGCTCTCACACACATGCCACTCTGTGGCCCCTGAAGCTCCCCCAGCATGGCCATTCCCCAAACTGTAAATTTATACTCCTTGCCTATAAATATCTCCCAAGAAAGACACAAGTGGAAAATGCTTTGTATCCAGGCATCAATGAGAACCTTTCAGTAACCTGGGAGAGTCTGTGCTGTGAATAACGAGGTGGATGGAGCCACCACAGCGACAGAGGGGCAGGCCCATTTGTCAGTGCCTAGAGTGACGAATGGGGCCGGGAGAGCAGATGGCCTCGGCCGGATCTGCAGGAAAGGTGTCTCCAGGGACAGCACTGGGGGTCTCCGCCGGGGCCTGCAAATCCAGCCCGTGGAGCCTTCCTGGGCACACGGCCCAGCTCCTGCCCCCTGAGGTTTATCACCTGATGAGGAGATAGCCACAGACCTATAAAAATGCATGAGCTGACCAAGATAATGGCAGAAGGGCTGCCCCGGGCAGCTGGTGTCAGTGAGCTATCAGTGCAAGCGTGAGCACTGGCAGGCCAGTCAGGGAGGTCAGCGGGGGCCACATCAGCCCCCTCCCAGGCGGGGCCCTGATGCACGTCGGTTCCCGGGAGGCCAAGCCAGGAACAGGAGAGTGGAAGGGAAGCTGAGCAGGCTGGTGCAGGCCACTCGTCTGAGCTGCGGGTCTAGGAGAGTGAGCAGTGAGGACACAGGGTTATTGTGTGTGGGCCGAGGCACTCCGAGCTAAATGCGGGGTCCTCCTGGGCCGGGGTGCACCCCACACCCACTGTTACTGCGGTCTCAGGCGGGTGCCCCACGTTTTCTCCTGGCAGAGGCAGGTTCCAGTTGCTCAGGCCTGTTAGGTTCCCCACCCATAGTCCTCACTCTGGGCCACATGCCTCCCAGGGCACTGTTCCGTACTGACACTGAAGTCAAATCCTAGCTCTCTGCCACTTACCAGCTGTATGGCCGTTCTGTGACTCAGTTTCCTTATCTGTAAAATAGCATAAGAGTACCTCCCACAGAGTTGTTGTATCACTTAGGTGACATTATACATATAAAGTACATAACACACCAAGCCCTATGTACAGGACGCATTAGCTGTCACTGTTGTCACAGTTCAGGGGCCTCAAAGGGAGTCACACAGCAAGGATCCCTCGCTGAAGGAAAAGAGGCTGGGCTTGGACAGTCTCTTGCCTACTCCTTTAAAGCCAAACAGAATCCCTCCATGGCTGGACACTGGCACCCGAATATTCCAGAGCAGCCAGGGTCTCTATGGGCGCCCACCAGCCCCACACGCAGGTGGACACGTGCAGCATCCCTATGACCGACATGCACACGGGGCTTCCCCTGACACGGGGCATCTCAGCCGCCTCTGTCCTGCTCACACATCCTGAAGTCTCCCCTCCTTGGGGAAGAACCAGGGCCTCGAGGGATAAGAAGAGAGAGGAGTGGGGGTGTCTCATGATGTCTGGGGCCAATGACTATGCTCTGTGCAGTTATCACAGCACTGAGTTACTTTTCATTCACATTTCTTCTGTTTAATTACTCTTAGTTTTGGGGTAGAAATGACCACAGCTGTGTAATGAATGTGATATTGCCTTTTGCAGATCTAGCCACTAAAAGAAAATTCTTGATAAGTAAGGAAACCACAGTCCCACAGAGAGGAGTCATGACATCCACCTGGAGGCGACTGGAGGGTTTTCCTGTTTTCCCAAAGTGGAGGCAGCAGCCAAAGAGGATCCAGACCCAGAGGAGAGGTTTCTAGTAGGACGAGAACAGCTTTCCCGGGGAGCCGGAAGCACAGACCACATTGTTTTTGAATTTCCGGGGAAGGGTGGATGCTGCTTGGCTCACTTCTTCCGGGGGTGATCAGATGTCATCAGAACGCACCCAGCAGGAGGGCCCCCATCCCGCCCTCATAATTGTTGCCATGCAGCGTGGTTCCAGCCACCCATCCAGGGCACGGCCCAAATTCCCAGGGGGATCCCAGCTTCCGTGACGGAGTTCTCTGTGGGCCTTCTGAGGGGTGGGTTCCGGGCTCGGTGGTGGTGAACTGAGAGGCTGTCCTGTCCGTCTGCCTCCCCAGAACCCCAGTGAAGAAGGGCACAGGGCAAGCTAGGGAGCCACCGCCGAGGGGTTTTAAATGAGCGAGGAGCATCCACACAGTCTGTCACCAAGAGGGGACTGCCTTCAAGCCTTGGACTAAACCCAGACGTGCGTTAGTAATAAAACCAGAGCTCAAGGCACAGCTTGTGAGACTTGGCACCACCAGAGACACAGACCATGTGTAACGGCTGTGGTGGCTGTCTCCGTCAGCAGCAGTTCCTTCTGCCTGATGCTCCCCGAATCCCTTCCTGCTGCCCCACCTGGGTCCCGGACTGGGGACAGTGACACCCTCCCGGCCAGGACCTCCCACGGCCCGTAACAGAAACCGAACAGTCACCAGCAGCCTTCAGTTTTCCACAGCTGTTGGTGGGAAGGAGCGATGTTCCTACTTTGTGGATGGAAGAATCTGTGGCTCAGACAGGTGGCGTGCTGTGGTCAGGGAACCCACCGCATCTGTGTCTGAGCTTGGTGTCTCGGCAGGGTTTCTGACCCCGATGCGCCCGAAGCCTCAGGCCTGTTAGTGGTGCACGTGCGGCAACAGCACCTGCCTCGGCGGGGCGAGGCGACCCGCTCTGCAAATGCTGGTGGCGGATGGTGCCACACCGCGCCTTCCAGGGCCCTGGCCTCACACGTGTGCACAGGGCCCCACCTGATCCCGGGCCAAGGCCGGCCACCCTGGGACAGCGCCCCAGGCAGGACGGTGCAACATGCGAGCTGGTGCTCCAGGAGAGGCCCCTGGGACGCAGAGGCCCCGCAAGGGAAGATTCCACCAACCAGAGGCAAGGGCAGCAGCAAAGACAGGGTCACGGCGGGAAGACGAGGAGCACCAGAGAGAAGCCACTCACTCTCTCCCCGAGAGCAGCGTTATCAAGGTACGAGATAATTAGCATTTTAATTGGATAATTGGGAATTCTAAATTGCCTATCTTGTATTAAGCATAACTGAGGACATAACATGACATTCAATTAACAAATATTCCTCTTTATTCTTGACATGCTTGATTAGGTTGAATTTCTGAGTTCTTCGGTATCAGTTACTGGATAAAGCCCTGGCCACGTCAGACTGCTAATAAACGCATATGTATATATATGATTATATGTATATATATATGAATATACATATATATGTAAATATGGAAAAGATTTTAGAAATTCTCTACACAAAGAAAAAACTCACCCATAATCTTATGCCCCAGAGATAACCTCTATCAGATATTTTGTTGACCATCCTTCCAGGCATTTTTTTAATGCAATAAACACAGATTTAAAATTTTTTTACATTTTATATTTCTAAAGCTTATTATTAATTTATTTTGAGAGAGAGAATGTACGTGTGAGTGGGGGAAGGGCAGAGAGAGAGAGAGAGAGGGAGAGAGAGAATCCCAAGCAGGCTCCACGATGTTGCAGGGTTCAAACTCACAAACTATGAGATCATGACCTGAGCCAAAATCAAGAGTTGGACGCTTAACTGACCAAGCCACCCAGGACACCCCTTAAACACAGATTTTCAAAAATAATAACTCTATACTAAAATAGTAAAACTGTTTTTTAAAAAAGTCACTTTTTGACTGATGTCTGATCTGACATGCATACAGAAAAGGACTACAATCGGGGCACCTGGGTGGTTCAGTAGGTTGAGCGTCTGACTCTTGATTTTGGCTCAGGTCATGATCCCAGGGTTGTGGGATCGAGCCCCACATCTGGCTTTGTGCTGAGTGTGGAGCCTGCTTAAGATTCTCTCTCTCTCTCTCTCTCTCTCTCTCTCTCTCTCCCTCTCCCTCTCCCTCTCTCCCTCCCTCCCTCTCTCTCTCCCTCTCTCCGCCCCTGTCCCCCACTTGCGCACTCTCTGTCTCTCTCTAAAACAAAAAATGAAAAAGAAAAGAAAAAGAAAATGACTACAGTCTTGAGGACCCAGCACAGTGACCTGTCATGAAGTGAGCACGCCTATCCAATGTGCCCAGCACCCAGGGGCCCCTCCCGGTCAGACCTCACTCCCAGGGGGGTGGCCTGACTTCCAACACTGCAGGTTAATTTCGCCTGTTTTTGAACTTTATGTAAGTGGAATCAAACAGCATGACCTCTCTGTCGGCTTCCTCCGCTGCTCCCCAGTAATGCTAGGTGGTGCCGGGTGGTGGGTACTTGTCGTCGTGCGTTCTCATTGTCGGTAGCGTTCCACTGGTTCCGCTCTGCTGCTGCTGAACATTTTGGCCGTTTCCAGACTGCAGCTCTCACAGGTGGTGCTGCTGTGGACATTCTGGATCGGTCTTTGGGGGGCAGGGCACGTGCACCTCCACCGAGCACACTCCGGGGCGGACACGCTGTCACCGGATTTTGTGTGGGCTCAGGGTTAGCGGGTAACACCAGTCTCTCCAGGTACTGTATCAATTTATTCACCGGCTCATAACTTCCTCCTGTGCACGGGGCCCTGTGCACGGGGCCCAAAAGAGTGGAGAATGGCCCCACCCAGTCCTGGGCGAAGGCTGGGATATTTCGGGGAAGGTTCTTGCTAAAGCAAGAATATTTTCCCCTGTCAATAGATACATGTCTATACTATTTTTATTTTTAGGGCTGTCCCTCTGTCTAGAATCTGACTACTTCTCCCCACTAATGCTGGTGCGGGCCACGTTCTTCTCTCGCAGGTTGATGGTGACACTGGTGTGGCTGGTCTCCCTGCTTCAGCCCTTGTCCTCTACAGCGGGCTCCTTCTTCATGGAGTCCTGGCTTCCCAGGAGCTGCCCACCTTCCTCTCACTTCCCGGTCTCCCCTCATCTTCTCCATCTGTCTCCTTGCTATTCCTGGGACCGCTGGGCAAGCTCCCACCTCAGCGCCACTAGATGAGCCCCATTCTCTCTGCCTGGAATGTCTGCCCCACAGATCCATAGATTGCTCCCTCCTTCAGGACTCTCCTCCAATGACCCCTTCTCAGGGACGCCTGTCCTGAGCTTCCTGGATAAAGGACTCCCTCCCCTATAGCCCTCACCATCTAACTTTTATCCATCCGGCCTTACCTCCATTAGGCTAGGGTTCTATTTTACTTTCACTCTAGTATCTCCTGGGCCCAGAATAGTGCCTGGCACACAGGCGCTTCTCGGTACGTTTCTGTTCAGTGACTGAATAGTAAATGCTTGCGTGGGCAATACCACGGCCTATAATTTACTCAACCAATTTCACGCTGTTGGATATCTAGGTTGCTTCCACCTCCGTGTTACGATGGACACCCATGGCCATACGCCTGTCGCTGTCTTTGGACTAAATTCCTAGAAGGAGAATTACATGGGCACATTTGGAGCCTCAGAGCCTGTTGTGCCAAACAGACCCCAAAAGGTTCATAAGGATTTTCAGGGTCCTGAACGGTGCCCCATGGGGCCTGTCTGCCCACTGAACCGTGAATCTGGTGGGCAAAACACAAAAGTATTTCGTTTTTCATTGATTAAGTGGCAAGTTTACATGTTTATTTCCTCATATTTCTTCCTTGCTGAATGGCTCATTTCTTTTTTAGGAAGCTAGACGCTCAGTTTTCTCTTATTGATCCTTACGGGATTTATATATGAAGGATACTAGCTAATGGTTTTGACCATCATCTATGTAGCAAGCAGCCGGCCCATGCTGACCCTCTCTAGTGCCTTCTTGGATGATTCCCTGGAAGAAGGGCAGGGCAGCCGGGGCAGAGGCTACACACAAGGGCAGGGATGACTGGTGCCCTGAATGTGACAACATACAGGAAGACAAAACCTGGAGCCTGCAGCGCACGGCTCGAGTGGAAAATTCTATATCTGTGAGCCCCGACCCCTTTGGGGCTGACGTCTTGAACAAGTGAGAGGGCCCCAGCTTTGGGAGGCCCCTGGAGAGCTTTGTAAACGTTTACCGGTGTAACTGACAACGATCTGCCTTAATCTGGGATCAGTGTCTGCTCACATCCGACCCAACCTCACCAGCCCTTGCCGATGTCATCAATAACACCCTTTTCGGCCCCAAACTGAAAACTCTCCCTTGAAAAAATGCACCAGGCCATGCTAGGAATCATCCACAGAGGCTTAACGTATGACCAGGAAGGGGTAGAGGGAGATAATACTTATTCAACACAATCTAGAGGCTACTCTCCCTCCAAAGGATGCTTGCACCCCCACCTCCCCTCCCCAGAAAGATGCAGGGGAAGGAAGCAGGCACATGGGGCACCTTCGGGAAGAATGATGGGGGGTGGGGGGGCTTCCCGTGAGTTAGTATTTCCCACGGCATGACAAAAGTCCACGAGATGACATTATAGGGTAGACTGACAAACAGGTTTTATGCATTAGGTATTTATTTTAAACTGTTCCGCTCCATTTATGGCAAATTATACTGAGTTTCACTCACGACAGGGATATAAAGCTTTCTTTTAAAGGATATTTAAAGGAAAAAAAAAAAAAAGCAAAGAAACTATTAAGCAAATAGTATTACAAGTGAGACCAGGATTTGGCAGATGGTGAGAGCGTGTCACGTGCCCGATGCTGGGGGTTTCTGCTTCTCTGAGGAAAAGCCTGTTTTTAGTTCTGGGTGGGAATATATTGGTCCAGAAGCTCCCTGCCAGAGAGCACCTGCTGGTCTTTGGAAAACAGCTGGTGGGAGGGACTCAAACAGAACCCAGTCTTTCCTGTACCCCCACTTGCTCCTGTCCCTGGCCCAGCAGCCTTGGACCCCGGGCCACCGCGGACCCCAAGGGCAAATGCCACACGGGCTCCTCTGTCCTTAGCACTTGGGGTGAGAAGAGGTGTCAGGGAACAAAGCCACGTCCAGCAAATCTGGCTGCCAAGGGCCTCGGACGAGCAGATGCCAAGTTCGTACCATGTTGCTCTGCTCCGCCACTGACTGAAGACGAGGAAGAGCTTCCCCGTGGCCTGAATCCTGGCTGGAGCCTTACTTGGCACTGTTTCCGCCTTCCTTTATTTAATAGCTCCTCATAAAGCCGGGTCATTAGACAGAGGCTGTTCAGGGCAATGACTCTCTCGAACGCCCACGCGGGACCACGGGTGAACAGCACCTCAGGTGCCTGGCGGCTCCCGCTCGCCTGCGGCTCCCTTTGGAGGCACCACTCGCCAGGAGGTCCCACGCCCCAAATTCCCGCCACCACCAGTGGAAGAAGCAAAACTTGGGCTCTTTCACCACACGGGTGCTTCCTAAATACCAATCCTGCGGAAGACGAGGGTCCGGGATTCCACTCGGTGCACTAGGACAAGACCCCTTGTCATCCCTTCTAGAGAAAGAGAGGGCTTTGCTCCTTGAATGCCCCCAGGGTGGGTGTCTTGGTTCTACAGAGCCCGGTGCTACTTGATTTCCAAACATCGAATTTCTTTCTCAGTCCCATAATCTTAAAGTATTTCATAAATTTGCCGTTTCCCATGTAACTTTCCTGGAAAGCACCATTTCACGTCAATGCCTTTCTAAAGTGGCGGTCCAAAGTATCGGCTGGCTCTCCCCATCCCGTCTCCAGCTCTGGCCAGCCCTCTGGGGCTCGCTCCCCTCTTCTGAATGAGTCACCCTTGGGTCTCACTGGTGTCCACATGTTGCCTCCCAAACGCCCTCTGCTCCAGGCTCTGACGCCAGCCGGGCCCAGCTGCGCACACACAGACCATTCGAGGTGTTTGAAGCACGGGACACTAAATACAGGGACCTGGCAGGGAGGATCACTGCGCAGCAGAAGGCTGGGGCCACCTTTAGGCGGGAGGACCCAGGAGAGTCCCGTCACTGCAGGATCCTGGTCACCTGCAAGAAGTGAGAAGCATGGCCGCCTCACCAGGTGAGCACTCCCCCAGGGACCTAAGACACAGTGTGTCCTCTTTGAGAACATTCTCCCAACCACAAAGCCCAGGTTGGAGCCAAACCGGCAATGGAAGGAGGCCCAGACACCGTCGGGCAGGCCTGGATGGGCCCTTGGTGGAGACAGCCCTTTCTACTCCAGCATATGGGCTACTCTGCCTGGGCTGCCGAAAACCCTCTTCTAACGAGCCTTTGCGTCCCCGCTCACAACTCCAAACGTTATTTCAGACACACTTGGCTGAAGGAACAACGGCAATGCTATTTATCACTTTGAAAGTCTTTATCCACTTAAGATGATAAATGGGGAAAGCATTCAGGCTGCCCCTGTAGAAAGATCAGCCCTGAAAAGAGGAGGCACTGCCACGGGGGACGCTCCACAAGCACGGGGCTGGGGAGGGGGGCGGACAACGGGGCAGCGGGCTCTACTTTCCCGGGCCCCAGGGCCTCAGCACCAGCTCACGTCACATGGGCAGGTGGTGGCTGGGGGGACGGCCACGGGTGCTCTCCACCTGCTCCCAACCTGTTGCAGGACGTCCACTCCGGGTCCATAGGGAACAGGTGAGGTGACTTAAGAACTCGTTCTGCTACTCTGGGCCTTTCCCCTGCTGAGTTCCTGCAGATGAAGGGCAGGTTCCTGAAAGTACTCCTCCAACCCCCGTGAACTAAAAATTTCTGTAATGTAAACCTATTTATCAATAGCTAATTAATAAGGTCTAAGTCCTATGATGACAGGGTGATTAAAGGGTTTCTGAAATAATCCATTTTTAATTAAAATGCTACCCTCTCTTGGTTTCTGGATAGATTCAAAAGAAAGCCTTAACAGATGTCTTGTTTTTAAATACACATTATATGAAGCCAATAATTAGAAGAATTCATGCTTTTAATTATATTTTAATTATTCTTTGCCTATTGATGCAAAGTTAAATATTCTTTCTTTATGGTACTAATACTGCTAACCAAAGCCAGCAGACAGCTAGCAGGAATTTTTGCAGGTGTGAGTCCCATTTCAGAGAGCTGTGTAGCAGCAAAGGCACTTTGGAACTCTGCCTTCATCCGGATGGCAATCTACTTCTGGTGAACCGCATGCTCTGGAGGCGCTCTCCTGGCTGCCGGTCTGTAAGAGTCATGCTCCAGGGCAGAAGCACCAGCCACGTGATAGGAGGGTCTGGGTCTCCCCTTCTCCTGTCCAGCCACGAGGCAGAAAAGTCCCGTGGCTTCTCCATCCCCTTCCTGCACATACCGTGAAGCACCTCACCAGGGCAACCCACACAAGCAACCAAATCACCCGCCAAAATTCAAAAAGCTTACAAAATGCGATGAGAACTTGGAGGAGGGGGCAGAGGGAGTCACAGTGTCATGGTGTGCTTCCCCGTCTGCCATGCTGGCCACTGTGGGGAGCATCCCTACAGCCCAGTGTGCCCTGAGCACTCTGTTCCAGGGTCTCCCCGACTCCGGCGCAAGCCCCGCCCCCACTGCATCACGCTGTTGGCTCCCCTCCCACCAGGATTGCCGCAGCCCCACCTCGCTGGTCCCTTGAGTCTAACAGGCTGCTCTGCTGGCCTCGAACCAGGTCCCCTCATGGCCCACCTGCCTGCCCAAGAGGTGGTGGCTGGGGGTAGTTCTCAGTGACCTCTCCCCCCTTTCACCTAGGTCAGCCTCCTTCTCTTCCCTCACCACACACCCTTCACGGCTTTCACTTTGGCATATGGCTATGCCACGGCACCTGTCCTTTTTCCTTACCGGTCTCGAAGGGAACCCCTAGACGTAGGCCCAAGGCACCCTATACCTGAGGCTGGGCACACAGTAGGTCCTCAGTAAACATCTGAGCAAAGGGTAACAGATGGCAGGGACAGCTGGCCTGAACATACCTAATGGTCAAAACAGAACACACACACACGAGCACATGCACGTGTACACACACATACACGTGGCATTAACCCCCAGCTTCCCAGGAGGTGCCCTGGGCAGAGACTTGGCTGTGTAGCTCACCTGTCTTCCTATAGTCAGTGGGACCACGTGATGGGCTCTCACCAAAGGGAGTATGAGCGGAAGTGACGTGTGCCGCATCCGGGCAAGGCTCTTAAGAGCGGATATAAGCTCTCCATGCTTTCTCTCTCCCCTCTCAACAGGGGCAGAGTTGGGCAACGGAAGCAGCCCTGACACTGGTGAAGGACAGCCGTGGGGCCTGCTTCAGGCTACAGCATGGCCGGGAATAAACAGTCACTGCGCTGATCCAGTGAGATTTGGGTTTTTGTTGTTAGTGCAGCAAAGGCTATCCTATGCTGACTAACACATGTAGTGGGCTCACCTGCCAATTCACAGGGGGAAAAAATGTCAGCATCCTTCTTACTCATTACTTTTAAATGCACTGTAGGTAGACTAAAGAGTATGAGTATAAAAAACAAAACCATGTGGATGCATGGATTTGTCATACTATCCACACCAGTGTTGAAATATTTCATAACTGTAAAGTTTCTAAAGAAACTCATAAAATCATAAGGATAGGAGAAGGCATATGCAAATAGTTGAATTGTTTAGAGGCAGCAGAAGAGGCCTACGTACTCATGCAAAAGACACCAACTCTACAGGAAAGGATGAATTTGACCTTTTATCAAATGGTCAAAGCTATGCAACAAACTAGGAAAAATATTTTGACAAATAAAACTGAACATGAAGAGCACATGAAGTGCTCTTACAGATCAGTAAGTCAACCACGAATGTCCCAATAGCAAATTGTGCCAAGGACAGACAAGCCACAAAGACAAACGCCAGAGAAATACCCACAAGAGAAGTGTCACCTCTCTGGTAATCATTGTTTCCCTTATCAGATTGGTAAAGATGAAAAACAATAAAAACAGCAGTTAACTTTGAGGGCCAAGTGCACTCGTGTGTGTGTGTGTGTGTGTGTGTACACCCGGCTCAGTGGTAGAGAGCACGGGTTCTACAGAGAGGCTGCCTGGCTCCTCCAAGACCCATCTGGCCGCTGTGGGATCGTGGGCCAGTTGCTGAAAGCCTTGGCCCTTACAGGCTTGGTGTCCGATCAAGTGCAGAAGGTAGGTCTCCTCGCCTCAGGGGATTAGATGAGAAAATTTCTAGGAAGCACACAGTATGTGCTCACCGGACATGAACGTCATTGACAGCTATGAGGGAGAACAAGTTCCAGAGGACCAGATGGGCTCCGTGCATCAAAATTTCCCCCAGCGATTCCACTTGCGGAACCTACCCCGAAGACATGACCAGCTGAGATGGAGAAGAGATGGAGAGATAAGGTCGATCGCTGCAGTGTCGTTCACACTGGGAAGCCACTGCTGGCGCAGGACCTGTGTGAGCGGAGATGGCGGGGCCCCCACAGGTCCGCCGTGCCCTGGCTCAGAGACGGAGGAGACAGCCACTTTGCACAGGAGGAAGAACAAACTCTGCCCTAGCGTGATCCCAGAAGATCAAAGTCCGTTTGTCTGTGCCCCTGGTGAGACCCAGAAGCATGTTTGCTAGAGCAACAGGGGTTAGCGAGCCTCTGCATCACAGGGTTTTCTCGTATCTTGTTCATAATGCTCTGTACTAATTTTCCTACTGGAACAGGTAATATCCTTTTATCAGACAAAGCCATTTCACTTTGAAAATATTGTTTTGGAAGAAACAGAAGCTCCTTGTTAAAGACCAGCTGGCCTACACCCAGCCTTGCCCTGCTGGCCTGCCCAGGACTGGCGATGTGCTGGCCCAGCGGACACAACCCACGCAGCCGCGATCCGGGACGACTCCGCGAAGCTGCCACAAGGGGTCGCCAATGCACACCGCCTGCCACCACTGGCACAGAGCATCTGGAGAAATCTTCAGCCAGGCTCGAGGGCCTGCAACGCAGAAACTAACTCTGTAGGCAAGACTCTCCGGTATGGGGTGTGGAGAATCCGAGCCACGAGAAGGTCTTGCCAACGAGCCCTGCTTCAAAAGCGCACTCAACTTCCTTTCTTCTCTGGAGTCAGATTCTGTGGCCAAACCCCTGTCTGCACAGAGGTCTCCCGCCTGCAGGGGGACACTTGGGGATGTCAGAGACTGGCTGGAAAACAGTGCTGCCTGCTTCTGCTGGGTGCCCACTGCACAAATGCTGCCCACCCCTCAGGGAAACACGGAGGGCTTGGGGCCCCCCTGGAGTGAAGGAAGCAAGAGACAGGATGGGGCCAAACGTGCAGCCCGGAAGGACAGAATTAAGACGCAAATCTGCCTCCCGTGCTCTCCATCTCCCCTAGGGGCAGAAGGAAGCTTCTCTGCCCAGGGGGACTGTGCTGCTCCACAAAAGCAAGCCTGCCATTGTAAACAGATTCAGCAGGCACAGGGCAAATCACCTAGAACACACACAACATGACATTCACCAAATGCTCCTGGAAAGAACTCGGATTCAGCAAACAGCTCAGATCTGAGTGGAATTCCATTCGCAGCTTCGGAATCCCCTAATGGAATGCACTGGGGCCTGGCAAAGGTGGGATGCTGGAGGTCCCTGCACAGGCAGCCCGGAGACAGTGGCCCTAACGTTGCCCGAGTCACAGGCACACATCCCCCACAGGCGCCCTGCCCCCGCCCCCCTGCCGTACTGACCCACAGCCACGCCGGGTGAGGGGTGTCAGCCCCCCAGCGCCTGCAGCAGGGTGCTGTGGGGGCAAACACTTGAAGGGAATTGTTTCTACCCCACTAGTTCTGGAACGACCAGGGATCCCCAGGGCCCTGGGAGGAGCTACACAAACACTTCTATCCCGTGTGAACTGGCTTGCCTTTCCTGGCCTTCCTCGCCTCGGGCACAGAACAAACTCAGCGAAGCCTCAAAGCGCCAGCCTGCCCGGAAACTTCAATAACTAGGGAAGGAGAGTTCTTTATGAAATTTTTGTAGTCTGGCTGCTAGTTCTCACCTCTTTCAGTGTGAGCAGGTGTTTTATCCTTAAACTACAGAGCCAGAGCTCTCCCTCCCTACTAAGGGGGCATTCCCACTGAACAAACACAGGGCACACCAAGGCCCTTGAGACGGTCTTAGAATAATGATGCCCATTTTGTACCTCCAGGGGACTTAACTAATTTAACAGGCAATTTTAATAATAAGTATATATTAATTCTACATTCCCTTTTTACCTATTTCTGTGACTATGAACTGTTAGGAATTAGGCAATATATTACAATAGGCTTCTAGGGACTTTTTATTAACTAATGCCCCATATTTAAAAACCTTCCTGTCAAATGAGAAACATTAAGAAATGCGGTCCCTTTTATAATTGCTTCTAATAGACTCAATATTCAGGTCCTGGCCTTAACAGACAGCCGGGGAGGTACTTCCCTAAATTGCATTTAACTTTTCATTTTCTTTCTGTCACTGGCCAACGGAATAATTCTGAAAGCACACAAATGGTCATTTTACTATGTCAGCCTGTAGCTCTCGAGAGGCCTATAAATTTGCAGAGTATGAGGACGGCTCATGATAAGGGACAGACAGCAGCCTTCCTACCCAGACTGTCACTGCAGTCACCCTGCTTTGTAGGTTTGCTCTTTGCTTTTTGGTTTCTTTGGTAAACCTATTTATTGAAATAGAACACCTACAGAAGAGTTCAAACATCTTAGGTGTCCCAGACTGATGACAGTTCACAAACAGATCCCTTTGATCAAGATCCAGAACATTCCCGGTCTGGCAGGTGCCAACCCCGCCTCTTCCCTCTGCCCCTCTGCTCCTCCACCGCACTGAAGTTTTGCCTGTTGGGGAGCTTCATGTAAGTGGGGTGATACAGCAGAGGCCCTTGAGTTTGGCTTCTTGTGCCAGACACGGCCCGCATGAGAGCTGTCCGCCCGTGGTCTCGTGCACAGCGACAACCTGGCTGTCCCCACCACTCAGCAGTACTCGTCGAATGAACACGCCACAGTTTATTCATCTCTGCGGGAAGGCTTTGGGTGCCCCCGGCGTTAGAGTACGCCCCGTCCGCGCACGGAACGTTCTCGCACACATCTCTGGCCGTGTCTGCTGTGTGCTAAGCGGAAACGCTGGTTGCCAGGCATGGAGTGCTCAGCTTTGGTGGATGCTGCTGGCTCTCTCCCAGTGATGGTTCCGGCACCTCTGCTCTTTATGTTCACTATTCTTCCTTAACAGGGAAGAAGGTTTCAAGCCCGTGCCTTTATGAACCAGAGGCTTGAACCTCTGGTGAGGCACCGGAGTCCCTGGGAGCTGCAGGGACCCTCCTCCTGCCTTCCTTGACCATCTTTCCCGGGGCAAGACCTTTCCCACAGGACAACAGCGCAGTGGCCTGCCCTCCACCCCAGGGCAGGACCACACATTTGTAAGAAACACAGAGCTGCGGATGGCTTCCGATGCCCCCTCGGAGGTACCTGTCTTTCCACCAGTAGACGCCTCAGCAGAAATGGAAACTTAATCAGGAATAAGGAAGGGGGAGTGAAACACACAAACCAGTTCAACTACAGAAGAAAGCTGCCAGCTGAGGGCACCCAGAAGTGGCTGGGAAAGGTCACGCCTCAGGAACAGGGTCAGGAAGGAGCCAGGTGGAGGAAGAGGACGCCCAGCAGGCAGCAAGTGAGGCCCAGTCCTCTCAGGCCTGCCCTCCCTGCTTCCGATAAAGGACTGAGATGGGGCAGGCGGGGGCTGTAACACTAGACGGTCATAGACATTTGAGGACAGCAAGGAGCCCAGACAGACACCAGCTCCCACGGGGAAGGAGCCCCAGGGCGCGAGTCTGTTGCACCATGAGGGACAGGGAGGGATGCTCAGGGGTGGGGTGGGACAAAGGAGGTGTTGGGGCAGCCAAGTTCGGGCAGCTGAGGTGACGTCTCCCTTGTCCACTCCGCACTTTCAGGCAGAGGAGAGAAAAGGCCCAGCCCCCCAGGACTGTCCCAGTAAAGCCACCAAGCTGAGGAGGATCCTTTGTTTTCATTTCCAAATTCAAAGGGCCCTCGGCTAGGCTAAGCCAGCGTCTGATCCTGACTCAAAGCCATAAGGGACCCTGGTGAGCCCAACACAGAGGACCCTCAGCTGTGGCAGCCCAGGGGGCTGGGAAAATTGAGGCCCCAGAAGCCAGTTTCAGAAGTTTATGAATAATAAATGCAATTAATGTGATGGAAAACAGAATCTGGAAGCTAAGCTGAGGCCCCAGGGCGGGTGACTCACCAGGTCACCCTCCCTTGTCACATCTCTGCCCAAGACTCTCAGAATAGACAGGTGGTATGGAGGCGGGGCATCAATCCCTCATCTGGCTGTAGCCCAGAACAAAGGACAATTGAGGCCTGGGTCTGGTTAGAGGACAAAGGCTAGAGAACCACCCCCCTTCTCTAGCCCCAGGCACAGTGCACCAGGTGGTAGGTTCCTAGCCCGAATATGTCTCTCTGGCCTCAGTTCCCTTCACTGTCAAACGGGGATGACAAACATACTTTGGATGTTGTCACGTAAGTGCTGACCTCAGAATCTCCAAAGGCTGCAAGCAGACGACTGCCCCGGGCCCTCACACGACATTCTCATGGTGTCCCCCACTTGGGCTCTGACACCAGCTCCACATTGAGGGCCTCCTGCTAGTCTGAGGCCCATTCGCATGGCGGTGTCCCCTTCAGGCTCTCAGTAGGTCCTCTGCCTGCCTCATGCAGGAGGAGGGGAGCAGGTGTGGAGGAAGGTGCTGGCCTCCAGGAAGCAGTGAGGAAGGAGACAGGCGGGAAGAGCAGGGGGAGGAGAGGAAGAACCTGAGGTTCAACCGGCCCAGAGCTCCCCCTGACTTCCCAACCCCAGGCTGGTTTCAGGGTTCTGCTCTGGCCTAGGGGAAGTGGGGGAGAAGGATGGGGTGGGGGAAGGGACGGGCTCTAAGTGCCTCACTTGAGGCTGGCACGAGCTTTCTTCCGTGTCTCCCACTGGCCCAGGGCAGGGTGCTCCTGCTTGACAGGCTGGGCACAGCCACGAGCTCCAGGCGGCCTAAGGCTGAGGAGACACCTACCCCACCACGGGCCACAAGCCTGGTGCCCCCGGGAGGCCTCGGCAGATGCCGCAGACCCTCCTCACTCTCCCCACGAGGGCGCCAGGGCCGTCCATGAAGATGGGTGAGGTATTACCAGGAAGGCTCTCTCACTTACTACAAATTGCGCCTTTATGGGAAAATCAATGACACTGCCTCCTTGGTCTTCCACACTTGTTGCTGGTCTAAAGTAATTACTCGGCAGGGCGACAGGCCGGAACTGGGCTGGTGTTCCCGGGAGCGCCCGCTGGCCCCCAGCCCTGCAGCCTGGGGAGCCCAGGAAGGGAAGCTGTCTGGAGAGCTCCATCCATCACACCCGGCTCTCTGTGCTTGCTCCTCGGGTCTGCTGGAAACACACGTACTGTGTGCCAGCCACGAGGTGCCGTGATCGCGGGGTGAGCAGGGCGGATCCAGGCCCTCTGTCCAGAGAGAGGCAGAGGTTCCCTGAGTGAAGGTGCACAAGGCAGAAACCATGTGGGGAGGGGACCTGTGGGAAGACTCCCTGGAGGAGGATGTCAGCAGAGAGGGCAGAGCAAATGGGAAATCCAGAGGCAGAGAGAAGTAGGGCATGTGAAAGGAACAGCAGCGAGGCCCGAGGAGACAGCCGGAGCTCGGGGGTGGCACAGAAAGCAAAGAGGCGGGGGACCCGAGGATGTGGCCTGGGAGGCCAGAGAAAAAAAACCCCTTCCGCCTCCGAGCCTCAGAATGGCCGTGGCAACCCTTCCCGGCAAGGCCACTCTGAACGCTAACTTCTCGCTATAGTCTACCTCTTTCTTCCAAGATTTCTTTAAATGATAGCTTGTTTAACTACCAACATCAATTGGCCAGCAATTCCATGAACAAATGCTTCTCTGCTTGTCTCCAAGTTCAGCCACTTTTATTTGTCCCCGAGTATTTGGCAGGAACCAGTTACATCAATAAAGAAACGTCAATTTTTAACAGCCACATGAGATGCAAAAGCTTCAGATGGATTTTTCGTCAGCAAACAGGGCGCCTGGAGGAACAGTTATTAACAGCCATTGGAGACACACGGGCAGGCCCGGGAGACAGGGCTCCAGATTTAGCCTGGATTAAGGAGCCACTGCAGGCACCGGACCTCTCGACATCATAAATAATGCTGAAATTTTACACTGTGGTTGAACTCCTCGTTGTCACATCGTTTAGTCGCGGGGTGTGTGACGCTCTATAGCAAAATGACAAATCTCTTTCTCAACTGCTAAGTGGATAGAGCCCATCGGAATAAATCCAACCAAATTGCCCGCTACAGGTGAGCAGGCAGCGACACGAGGGAGAGAATGTGCAGAGGGTGGTGGCATCAGAAACAGCTTGGACAGTGATTTCCGGAGGCACCTGGACTGTGCGGTGAGGGGCCTGTCTTCTCGGTGCCCCTCGCCACTTACTGCCACACTGCCTCATGGATGGAAGAGGTGGGGTTGCAAACCCTCAATAAGACAGGAGTCTGATGCCCAGGCTCTCCCCCAAAACAACCAGGTCGCAGCTGAGCTAATGACAGGGCAGAGAAAAGTAATATAGGCAGAATAATGTAGTGATGTGTCTCACCGTGAAATATGAGGATGGGGAAGTGTGTTCATATAATGGGTGATCCTCCTGGAGAGCCGGAAATAACCCTCTGAGTCCTACAGGCTGGACCGCTGCCCAGACGGACGTCCCACGGACATCACTGACCAAAGAGACTTCAGGAAGCATTGGGGGAACTGAGGCAGGACCTCAGAGGGCAGCCCCTGGGCACTGGGTTTCTGGTACACACACTCAGCTGAGCACAGGGTAAAGAGACCCATCTGCTCCCTGGGACTGGAGAAGCGTCCCAGCGGCAGGGATGCTACACCCCAATGGGGCACCCCCTCTGCCAGGCCCACGCTGTGCCTGTTCGGCGGGAGAAAGAGTGCCCGTCTTACGATCCCACCCTGGTTCAGAGCCCCAACCAACACAGCGGGGTGCTTCCTTTCTTGGGCCAGACTGGCCTGACTTTGTGTCATCAGACAATGGAAGCTGCAGGGCACCAAGAGGCAGATCAAACGGTTCCACTGGCCCTGCAGCCCGATAACATGAAAAGGCCAGACCACACGGACAGCCCAGCTCTGGCAGGGCAGCTGTCCTGGAGGAAAATGTTCTTCCTACACTGGTTGCTCTCCTCAGAGTGGTAGAGTGGAGCCTCATAATGGCAGATCTCTGGGACTGACGGGTGGTGGTCCCTCCCCATTCTTTAACAGGAACACAGGCAACAGGCAGAATGCTTTCCAGCAAAAAGGCATCTGTTCTCCAGGACAAGCTGGTGGCACCATTCTCCTCCCTGAAGTGCAAAAGTGTCTGTTCTTGGAAGGGACCTGGAGTAGAGGTTTGGGGTCACGGCCCAAGGAGGAAAAAGTGTGGTATTGTTGGGGCCCCCATAACCTGGCATGTCTCACAGTCCCCAGAGTATTGGGGCTGGGGCTGGGTCCTGCACTTCCTGGTCCCACACCTGCCCTGGGCTGGGCTCTTAAGCTTTCAGGGGCCATGACCTCTGCCTGGATTGGGAGCCTCCAAATCCTCTCCCAGAGGGGCCAAACCTCAGGCAAAGTTGGGTCAGCACCAAGGCTTTCTCCCCTGTGCACAAGGGCAGTGGGAAGGGGGGCCCAGGCACAGGCAGGCTGGCCTCTGTGCAGACTGGTTGGAATGCCTATTGAACCCCCCCTGGGCATCTGGGTCTACTGCGGGACCCAAGCCATTGGTCTTAGCTTCTGAGAGCTCTCTGCAAAGGAGACGCTCAAGGTAAAAGGGACCTGGAGCAAACATGACCGCTACAGCTGGTTCCTCCTCTGTCTGCAGTCACGGAGTGCATCAGTGTCCTCCTGAAGGGTGGCTGGCGCCCCCGACGGTCAGCCTGCTCTGTGACTACATCGGCTCACTTCCTCTCAGGTGCTACGACCCTCGGGCTTCGATTAATGCCTCCTATAAACTCTCCAGGGCAAATGCCAAACTTTACAAGATGAGGTTCCAAGAAGTGTCCTTAATGATTTTATGCTGGCTTTTCCTCAAGCACAGCAATGATCCATTTATAACGACTCTAAATGACATCCAGTGGGACCTGTCGTAAGATGGGTGACCTTGGCTGGAAAGGAACTTGCCCCACATGCTCCTCTGATCTTCCACTGCTGCCTCAACTTCCCCAGGCACAAGTGGTCTGGACTCTTCTTCCAGCGTTCCCCACCTCACTTAGTAGCAACTCTATCCTTCCACGTGCCCAAGTCAAAAACCCTGGAGTCACCCTTGATGTGACAGCAAATGCTGCTGGCTCTACCTGGTCTGGAGTGGATTTCCTGAGCATCGCTGGGCCACCAGGTTCACCAGGCCTGGCGTAAAATATGCCTAGAACTTGCCCACTTCTCCCCTCCAATGCTCTGACCCCAGGCCGGTGCCCTGTCACCTGTCAGCCCTTAGGGGCCTCCTCACTGGCCCCCCTGCAGTCAGCTCTCCGGTGACCACTAGACCAAGTCCCTCCTCTGCTCGACCTCCAGCCCCAGCCCCGGTCCCTCTTCTCTGCCACTCAGGCCTCTCCTGACACCCCAGGGCTCAGCCCCCCAGCACCTCCAGGTCTTGTTGGACCTCTATGCAAGGCCTTCAATGCCACCCTACTCAAAACCGCAAATCACTCCCAGGACTCCCTCTGTTATCTTTCCTGGTTTTATTCTTCTCTGGTATTTGCTACCACCAAAAATGCTGTACATTTTACTTATTTATTTTGTTTATCTCCCCTCTGGAGCTTCACAGACAGGTTTTCCTCTGTTCTGTCTCCCTGCTCCTAGAACAGTGCCTGGCAGCTATAGTTACCCAATAAATTTTTATAACCCAACGAACTGGCACAGGCAGGCGGGGAATGAGCCAGTACTCACTGGCCCACACGTGACCTGCTTGCCAAGAACAGAGGTGTGTGGCAGGGGGTGGGGGGGAGGGCATGTGTCAGCCTGCTCAGCCAAGAGCTACAAGAAAGTCAAGAGAGCTTCTGCTGTGCTCCAGGCAAGCCATCTGCATGATCGAATCGGAGCTCCCTGAGCTGGACAACCCTAGGTGCAATTCCTAGCAAGGTTCAGCTGCACCGACTACATCTGGAAATGTTTTGGAAAATCCTGGTCTTGTACGGCCAATGAGTCCGGTTTATGCAGGTTCCATCAAGCCCACAGAGATCAGCTCTGGCTTTCCCAGACCTCCTGAGATGGCATTGTAAATCTGCCTTCAAAAATGCCCTGGCATTTCACCTCTTGCTCGTCAGCCTGGCTGGCCCTGGGACCACCTGTGAGCGATTGCCACACGTGCCACATTGCAACACCAGCACACGCCCCTTATCTGCCAGCGCAGGGGCACAGATCCAATTCCCCGATAACCACTGGGCCGTCGGGTTCACCAGGGCCGGTGACCACATCCACAGGAAGGGAGGCTGCCTGGAAGGGTGCACGGCCAGGGGTGAGGTGGGGGGTGGGACACGACCTTGTTCTGACACACATGACTTTGGCCCCAGTCGGGTGGATGCTACTTGGACCCTGAGTCCTCCGAGGGGTGAGTGAGGAGCCATCCTTCCCTACCACCAGAGGAGGAACAGGAACGTTTATTGAGCACCTGCTCTGTGCCAGGCCACCCTAGGCCCTGGGGCCCTGACTGCAGCCTGGAACCTGCTGGGCCTGGGCTCCTGGGACACCGTCCATCCCTGCCAGTGACCTCTGCCTACCCCTCCAGCTGCTTTGTTTCAGACCCGTTACCTGTGCAGGGTCACAGACAAGAGGCTGCAGCAACCTCTGAAGGCCACACCTGGCTCTCAGGCAACGGCTCCTGGGCTTTCTGGCTGAGGCTGACCCTGGCCGGGGTGGGGACAGGGGTGAGCTAAGCCTCCTACCCCTTCCTAGGCAGGGGTGGAAACTTCTACCTTAGGGTGAGGTGGCCAGATTCTGCCCCGATTCTGGCTTTAGGTTATATATCACCATAATTCAGACCATTAACATTTTGTCCTTTCTAATTTTACAGGTGTTTTAAAAACCAGGACCCCTTCCCCCCCACCCCACCCCCCCAAACGAGACAACCGGCCCTCTGTGGTGCCCTGCGCCCTACAGTGGGAGCTGCTAGGCTTTGAATCCTGGCTCATCTGCCTGCCAAAGGTATGACCTCATCAAGTGACTCGGCCTCTTTGTCCCGCACTTTCCTGGCCCACGGATGGGACTGAACAGTAGTCCCTACCCTTGAGCACAGAAGAGCAAGGGGCCCAGACCAGGCTGCTGTGTGATCAGACCTCAGAAAATGCTGCCACCACTGCCGCTGTCCCCGGAACTACACCCCACGGAAGCAGGGCCATCCCTTTGCGTTGTGTCCCCAGAGCTCAGGACAATGGCAAATGCTTGTGAGAGAGGAGTGGTCTGACCGAGGGGACATGCCCCGGCCTCATGGGTTTTGTGTCTTACATGCTGGTCCAAGAACTCCTCCTCAACCTCCCCTTGCCCCTCCTGGAAATCACCAGCTTCCTGTCCCCACATGTCACCACTGTGTCACTTCTAAGACCCCAGAACTACTGCCCCTGGCTCCTCCCTGCTCTTCTACCTGGATGGCAACCCCAGATTTGTACCCTGTCCCCGGGAAAGTGGTTGAGTGTTGTCAAAAGACCCACCTACTGCCTGCCCTGTTCCTGTGCCTCTTGCCCAGGGCCAAGGGGGACCTCCAAGGGCCAAGCCTGTGCACACACACACACACACACACACGCCTGTGGCCCCAGGCAGGGAGTGTGAGGAGGTGTGCTTAGTGGGTGTGCACACCACACACACACTTGTTGGAGGCTGGGGCACTGAAATACAGCCAGGCCTGACTGAAAGTACAGCACCAGGGCCTGGGGGATCTCTCTCCCATCCAAATCCAAGGGCCTCATAAAAGCACAGCCCAAAGGCAGAGTCTCTGCCATTTTAGGCAGGAAATACGACTGGGAGGCAGGAGGCAGGACAGAAACCAGACAATGGGCGCCAGGGGGAGCAAAACCGGGTCTGCGCAGCATGGCCTGAAGCCACCAGGCAGCCAAGCAAGAAGTGGGGGGCTCACTGCCATTCCTCCTCTCCCCTCTCCCCACTGTCTGTGAGTCCTCAGCTCCAGCTCCAAACTCACCCCCCACCCGCCCTCTCCTCCCACAGCAGCCTCCCTGCTGCCCTCCTGCTGCCATCTGTCTACTTGCCACCCAAAGCCACAGTTTCAGCTGGTCAGGTCCCTCCCCAGTCACAGAAACCTCTGAGGGGCATCTCACTGAGACCTCGCCCCGCCACCAACTCCTCTCTTAGCTGCCAGGCCCCACCCACTGTGCCCTCTGACCACCCGGCAAGTGCCGGCTAGCTCCTCGCCCCCTCTCAGTCTCAGCTTGAGGGTCATGCTGGGCCAAGACAGCTCCCTGTTCTTTCCTGGACTCCAACTTACCACCATGTGTAATTCTCCTGCTTGTCTGTCTCCCCCTCTGGAATATCAGCTGGGAATCTGCCCCCCACCACCCGCCCACCCCGGGCCAGCCCAAGCCCTTCAGAATGCCAGTACTGCTGAGTTACCTAATGAACCAGCAGACAGGAAACCAGGCCTGATTTCTCCAGGGAGCAAAGGCAGTTATGTATGGGCTGAGTTGTGTCCCCAAGAATTCTTATGTGGAAGTCTTAACCCCACTCCATCAGAATGTGACCGTATTGGGAGATGGCCCTTTAAAGAGGGGATTAAGTTAAACTGAAATCTTTAGTGGGGCCCTAATCCAGTCTGACTGGTATCCTTATAAGAAGAGGAAATTAACACAGAGACATCAGGATGTGTGCCCATGGAGGAAAGGCCACGTGAGGACACCAAGAGAAGGCAGCCTTCTGCTGGCCAGGGGGATAGGCCTCAGAAGAAATCAAATCTACTGACACCTTGATCTGAAACTTCTAGCCTCCAGGACTACAGGAAAATAAATTTCTGTTGTTTAAGCCCCTCGGTCTATGGTATGTTGTAATGGCAACCCTAGCAAACAAGGTACCTTCGGGACAGAGGGATGAGAACGGGCTCCAGAGGGAGGGAGGCTGTGGCCACAAACCACTAGGCCTGAAATCACCCATGACCTGAAAGCTGAACTAGAGTCCTGCCAGGGTCAAAGCCAAGACCTTGGAGGAGGGGGGAGGAGGGGGAAGGGGAGGAGGGGGAAGGGGAGGAGGAGGGAGAGGAGGAGGAGGGGGAAGGGGAGGAGGAGGGAGAGGAGGGGGAGAGGGAGGGGGAGGAGGGAGAGGAGGGGGAGGTGGAGAAGGAGGAGGGGGGAGGGAGAGGGAAAGAGGAGGGGGAGGGGAGAGAGGGGGAGGGGAGGGGAGGGAGAGGCAGAGGGAGAGGAGGGGGAGGGGGAGGCGGCGGGGAGACGGAGGATGTGAGGAGCCCCTCCCTCAGGCCAGCTCCAGCCACAGCTGTGTGGCCTGCAAGGAGGGGCCGGGATCTCTGTGGCAGAAAAGTGAAGTGGACCCACCGCCAGCCCGTCCCCAGCCCCACAAGGAAGGACTGCCAGTGCGGAGCGTGCAGACCGTAACCTCTTGGAGATTCATTTCTTGCCTCTTCAAAGCATTATAGATTGATTGCCAAGTCTTGCCGTAAATCAAAAGAAAGTCACTACTCATTACCTACTTAGAATTCCCTGAGTTCTTCCTGGGAAACCATTTCTCAGCTGTTTGATCTCTGAGCCACCAGCACTATCTCTAGGCATGCCACCCATCACGGCAGGCACCAGACACTTTCTTCTTCCAGGCTCCTTTCTCAGCACCTAGATGAATTTCCACCTTTCTCAGTTTCAAGAAGAGCTGCCAAGACAAATGATTCAAAGACTCCAGGACTCCAGCTCACGCTGAAAATATACGGACTGCGTACAGCCTGTTCGAAAACACCCCACGCCGGAGGGAAAGGCACGAACCACACTCGTGTCGGACAGGTCATGCTGGCGGCCAGGCCCCAGACTCACCAGGACACTCTCTTGTGTCCTTTTGCTTGTGGGACAGTGACACTTGTCCAGCTTCAGCTAGCAGCAGCTGCCCTTTCCCTGGTCAAGACCCTCCTACCCCTGAGCAGAATGTCCCCAAGGGCCCCAGGAACTCACTAGCTGGCCGGGGCTAGTAGGAGCAAGGAAGTGCCTCACTGGAAACTGTGCATCCAGGAGGGGCCTCCTTCCCAGTCCTGCAGCTGGTACCATCTTCCCAAGGAACCCCTGCCCCAAAAGGGCTCCTTCACCCCTCAAGAGAGCAAGTGGTGCTCGGCCGACATCAGCTTCCCCCACCCAGAGTGTCTGTCTCTACAGCCACCAGCCCGGCTCCAGCAAGAGCAGTCAAACCCCACTTCTCTTGCTGGGATGAACAGCAAGACAAAGTAACACAGCAAAAACCAAGTCCGGCCAGGCCCTGACCCCTAACAGCCACCAGGCGTGTGCTGTGGCAGGGCACAGGCTGGTCCAGCACAGGCTGGACGGGCAGGGCCCTCCACCAACGAGCCCCAGTCAGCAGGGGGCTGGAGGGCAGGGGACAGTGCACCTGAATCTTGCCAGGAAACCTGGAAGACCCACCCGGGCAGCCCACAGTGCTGTTCCTGAAGGTCATGAAATGGGGACAGCCCCAGCCCAGGCCCAGACACAGGTCAACAACCACCACTCACGAACAGGGGAGCCAAAGTGCTGTCACACGCGCAATCCATTCAGCTGGCGAGGGTGTGTGGCACACTCACAGAGGGTGGCCCCAGGGGAAGGCACAACGCAAGAGCAGAGGGGGCGGGGGAGGTGCGGGCGCTTGTGCTGCGCCACCAGAGCACCGTCTTTTCTAACAAAACCGTAGAATAAACATGAACGCGGCCGGCTGGGCCTGTGAGGAGTGGTGCCGGAGCTGGGAGAAGCCAGCCTTCACGGCCGGGGTCTCGCCCAAGGGCAGTGGCTGCCATCTCATTCCGCTCGGAGAAGCGGGGAGCAGGAGAAGACCTTGGAGCACGGCAGCGCCAGAGGCCCGGGAGGAGCCTGCGATGTTCCACGTTGACAACGTGGAAGCCCAGACCCCCTGGCCTGCCACCACCAGCAGCCATCAGCGGCCTGGCTTGCAGATGCCTGCATCTCTCCTGGACCCAAGTACCACGTGTGGGGTCCCGCATCAGCGAGGGCTGCAGGAGAACAGCAGTAGAGTGGGGCAGAGCTGCCCCAGCCCCTCTGACCGGCCACCCCGACCCCGCACCCTCCTCCGGGGCGGCCGCAAGTGGAGGCAGCCGGAGCGAGGACGGCAGCCTGGCCTTCGATGACCACTGGAGGAAGCCGGAAGGCTCGCACTGACTGCGCGCACCATCTAGCCTGCACACCAGAGACCGAGGGGAGCCGTGACGCAGGCCAGCAGCCGGTCTGGCCCGGGGCTGGGGGCCCTGGGCGACTTGTGTAGGACACGAGCCTGGCTTCACAGAGAACCCAGCACCCAGAGCCTGTTGTTGGGGACTCTAAGTGGAAAATCCCTCTCTGTGGTTTCATCAAAAACTACCTCCAGGTTTCAAGAGCAGACATGCCTGCTGGCAGATAGGGAAACGGGCTTTCTGAGTCCCTGGATTCAACCCTTCATGACATCTACAGAATTCTGAGTTAGGAGGGGAAAACTCCCAGCCCAGAATAATTGCTCCCACAGGGAGCATCTTTCTGCACCAGCATGTAATAGGTCTGGATGAGAATTTTCTAAAGACCGGCACCAAACCTCACCATATGATCACAACTGTCTGCCTACTCTGGGCGCGACACCCGGACAAAGGCTCCTACTGGACAGCTCTGCGCTGACGCTCCTGGGACTTGGGAGCCCTGCTCTCTGGTGGTCAGAACTGAACAGGACTACTCCCCCTCCCCGATGGACACGGGTCCACAGGCCGCATCCCCACCCCTCCTGCCTGCCACTGGGCTCCTTCAGGGGGTGCAGGGAAAGAAAGGCTCTTCCGGGGCGGGGGTGAAGCCTGGGGGCACCTGGCAGGTAACCTGTAAAAGACTGAAGCCAACCAGAAATTTACACACGAAACATGAGAAACAGTCTTTTTTTCCCCCTACAGCTCTCCCATTTTTCTTAAAATACATGACCCTTTGGCTCTTATTTTTCCTGCTTTTGATAGAGACGTTGGTATGAGAAATCTTTCTTGACTCTGAAAGCAGCTGTGGCCTCAGAGTGATGAAAAGGGTGATGGAAGAGGGCCGCCTGGCGCTGGGGGGAGTGGGGAGTGACAGGGTGGGGTGGGGTCTGTGGTGTGTGCCTGTAGCTACTCAGTGCCCACTGGGTTGCTACTCCTTGGGAACTCCAGCCCAAGGTTACCATCCATTTCAATTTCTAGGAAAAGCCAGAAAAGTCTCCTGAGTTTTCATTATTGAGGCTAAACAACCAGAACAAACCCAAAAACCCCACTGTGTGAGCCCAAGGAAAGCCGCCTATGTCCTAGAGTCTAGCCCAGAGGCTACCAGTTTACAAACTCTGGCCTCTGTCTTGCTAGAAAATTCCTCCTTGGGAGTGAGAAGTGGCGACACCCAGGGTCTTCCCACCAGGACCCTAACCTGACAGAAGCTTCTGGAAGCCCACGGGAGCTACAGGCAAGTCTCATATGGGCCCCAGAGGGGAAGGCAGGCCAGCTAATGGGGTGTGGCCAAAGCCAACTCAGCCAACTCAATGATCCGCTACAGAGAAGAAGAGGTCTCCTACCGCCACCAAGAGAAGGCTCAGCATTGCTACAGCCAGACCAAAGTCGTGGTAGCCAAGTCATAAAACAAAGATAATTAGTGAGCAGTAGAGACAGTGTATGGCAGTTACCATAAGTGAATGGGAAGAGAAGCAGGAGAACTTTCTACTGGTGCAGAAGTGGGAATCATGACAGAAAAGATAAGGGCCAGAGGAGGCATCCAGGGGACCCCATGCAGAGCAGGAATTTAAAAGGAAGATCCTGAAGTGAGGAAAGGTTTTATTGTTCAGATTAAAGAACCAGATCTTGGGGCCCCTGGGTGGCTCAGTTGATTAAGCATCGCACTCTTTATTTCGGCTCAGGTCATGATCCCAGGGTGGTGGGATTGAGCTCCATGTTGGGCACCGTGCTGAGCACGGAGCCTGCTTGGGTTTCTCTTTCTTTCCTCTCTGCCCCCCACCCCTCATGTTTTCTCTCTCTCAAAATAAAGTAACAAACATTAAAAAAAAAAAAAGAAAAAGAACCAGATCCTAGGCTCACAGGGACAACTCTAAGCCTGTCTGCATGGTTTCTGGCCCCCAAACAGGTCACCACATTAGCTTCTGTAACTGAGAAGGAAGCCACAGAGAGACTGGGGAGTGACGTCTGTCAGAGTGACATGATAAATGATAGTATCCCAGGTCTCGGATAACATGACCCAAGAGGATAAATGCCCCTGGGGAGTGACCAGGGAGATAACAGGAAACACACAGGCGTGATATTCCCACTTGAGTGTGCAAACAGCCACCACTGCTGGCCTGTCCTGCATGGACAGACCAGCCTCACTTGTGGCCAAGCTGCTCCTGACTCCACAGGGCTGTTGCTGTCATCACAGGACCTATCACCTGGATCACAGTCAACCTGCTTTGTCCTCTACCCTGCCTGGTCTGTGTGTGACGTATGATGCTCTACCCGCCACTGGCCTAAGTCAGAACACACCTGATCTATGCCTCGACCCTTGAACCGTGTGGCCCTCCGTACCCCCCAAGACCCTTGCTGATCACTGGCTGCAGAACTGTATGCTAATGCAAAGAGCTCACACCTCTTCTCGAGGGGATGCCTTCGCCTGGGCCTTCAGGCCAGCTGGCAAGGCCGGTGGGATTCTGACTCCCTAAGTACGGCTGGAGCCCAGACTAGCACCAAGAAACAGCACCAATCCTTGGGAAATCCCGTCACCCTCAGAATAAAGAAAGACTCCTATAAGCATCAAGGCAAGAAAATTACAAAGTTCCCTAGAAAGGAGAAAGAAGATGATTTGCCTAAGATCTCTGGCAACAATGGAGGGTATGGTTTCATGGGATGAAGATTCAATACCCAGTGAAACCATCCTTCACAGAGGAGGCAGCAGAAAAACTCTCCGATGTGCAAGGTCAAAGCGAAAGCATTCAAGGAAAGGAAAAACATGGTACAAAACAGGGGTCCACACTGGATTCAGTGAGACAGTGCTAATTCTGAACTGTTACAAAAATGATTATAAAACAACACAAATGTTGAAAATAACTGGTGGAAAGAGAAGTTAGATAGTAAAAAACTGGAAGGCAGAGGTGGTGGGGGAGGATAAAGAGTAAAACCATGCTGAATGTCTCATTTTTCAAAGTGAAGAATCGATATTTTTCACAGAGGTAGAGACTATAGAGAAACACAGGGCCTTTCTTCTTAATTTAAAAGTAACTCTACACCAAAAGTGGAATGTGTAGGACAAAGAAAACTTCACCAACTTTCCA
The DNA here is from genome assembly GCF_046562875.1 of Panthera onca. NCBI lineage: Eukaryota > Metazoa > Chordata > Mammalia > Carnivora > Felidae > Panthera > Panthera onca. The sequence continues at coordinate 19,601,574 of NC_138353.1, read as the reverse complement.
GAATGACAAAAAAATTTAAAATCCTGAAAGGTGGTACAGAGCCAGAAAGCACCAAAGCGCATGAGAGAGCAAACCTTCTGGTCATCAAGACGGATGCAAATGGCTCTCCTAACACCTAGGGGCCCTCCATCTGGAACACAAAAACTGCAGCTGAGAAAGTTAAAAGCAAGAGTAAGCAAAGATACACCAGGAAAATGCAAACACACACACACACACACACACACACACACACACACACACACACACATTTAATATCAAAACCAGTAGCAGATAAAGTTAAATTCAAGACAAAAAAGATTAATTAGGTCAACAGGGGTTCCTCGAAGCTATACAAAGGGTAAAATACACAATAAAAAACATAACAACCATGGAAATGAATAAAACACAAAAATCTGTTAAGAACCACAGAGGAATTCATAAAACCACCTCTCTTAATCCTAGAGAAAATGTACAAAATTAAGGGACGAGGCAGAAAACTGGAATAAGATGAGAAACCATACATCAAAGCATGTACTCTAAAAATAAAAAATTAACATTTTCCAATAAATGTTTAATGTTTGATTTTATCCCACAAAATACTGACAAAAATAATTTTAAATAGGTCACAAAGAAAAATCTCAAAATTAAGAAAAATAAAATTTACATAGACTACACTTTTTTTTCTTAATTTTTTTTTTAACATTTATTTGTTTTCAAGAGATGGAAAGAGACAGAGTGTGAGTGGGAGAGGGGCAGAGAGAGAAGGAGACATCAGATCCGAAGCAGGCTCCAGGCTCTGAGCTGTCAGTGCAGAGCCCGATATGGGGCTCGAACCCACTAACCGTGAGATCATGACCTGAGCTTAAGTCGGATGCTTAACCAACTGAGCCACCCAGGTGCCCCTACATTTTCTAACTCCAGTGGAAACCAGTAACCAAAAGTTAACCAAGAAAATTAACCAACCACATCTATCTGGAAATGAGAAGAAATGCTCTTAGTCCATTTCTTAGGTCAAAAATCAAATCAGCTAAAACTTCTTAGGATATGGTAAAGGCAGCATTCAAAAATATATGAGCCAAAATTCATTTATTACTCAACAAGAAGAAGACTGGAAAACAATGAAGTTTCAACTGAAGAAGTTTAAAGACAGATGTTCATAACGAGGTCAGGAAGGGAGGAGAAAGGAACAAGCATAAAACTGGGGATCTAGGAGGCAGATCAGCAGTGGAGCTGATAATTGCATCTGGAAGCTGATTGTATGAAGATACCATCAAAGTGGCCACACAAAGCTTCCCCATACAGAAAGAGCAGACAGTCAGGAACAGGAAAGGAAACACAACTAACAGACACAGAGCAGGTTTTCACATTTAACATAATAAAATAACCTGGTTCTAATAAGTTCAAAACTCTTGATGAGAATAAAAACGTTCCAAGAACTAGTTTAATATTACATGTCAACTATACTTCAATTTAGAAAAATAGATAAGGGGCGCCTGGGCGGCTCAGTCGGTTAAACGTCCGACTTCAGCTCAGGTCACAATCTCGCAGTTCGTGGGTTCGAGCCCTGCATCAGGCTCTGTGCTGACAGCTCGGAGCCTGGAACCTGCTTAGGATTTTGTGTCTCTCTCTCTCTCTTTCTCTCTCTCTGCCCCTCCCAGACTCATGCTCTGTCTCTCTTACTCTCAAAAATAAATTAAAAATAAATTAAAAATAAATAAATAAAAAGATGGGGCGCCAGGGTGGCTCAGTCAGTTAAGCATCTGACTTTAGCTCAGGTCATGATCTCACGGTTCATGGGTCAAGCCCCACATTGGACTCTGCTGTCAGCACAGAGCTCACTTCAGATTCTCTGTCCCTCTCTCTCTGCCCCTTCCCCATTTATTCTTTCTTAAAATAAATTTGAAAGAAAGAAACAAACAAAGAAACAAAGAAAGAAACAAAGAAAGAAAGAAAATGATAAAAAAGAAACACACCCTTCCAGGAAAATGTACTATACTAACTCTAAGAGGAATAAAGGATAAAGTCAGACTGAAACAATGCCTTAGGAAAACCTGAAAAAGTTGTCCAAGAAATCCTCCCGCCAAGAAACAATAAGTTCTGATAGTATCGAAGGATTTCTTTAAACGTTCAAGGAATAGACATGCCTCTTTGCCTTCTTTTTCTTTAATTTTAATTTTAATTTTAATTCCAATACAGACAGCATACAATATTATATGAGCTTCAGGTGTACAATAAAGTGATTCAACAGTCCTATACATGCCTCAGTCCTCGTCACCACAAGCATACTCCTTAATCCCCATCATCTATTTCATCCCCCTCTGGAACCATCAGTTTCTTCTCTATAGTTAAAAGTCTCTTGGTTTCTCTCTCTCTCTCTCTCTCTCTCTCTCTTTTCCCTTTGTTTGCTTGCTTTGCTTCTTAAATTCCACAGGGGCTAAATCATATGGTATTTGTCTTTCCCGGACTGACTTATTTCACTTAGCATAATACTCTCCAACTCTATCCATGTTGTTGCAAAGCCCCTCTGCTTTCTAAACTGTTCTAGAAAACAGAAAAATGTGAAGAACTTCCCAAATCACAATCTCAAAAAACCTGTTCTCAAAATATGGCAAAGGGAGTTAAAAAAAAAAAAAATGTGTAGCTCAATCCTCTACTTTGAGCCTTTATAGTAAAAGAGTAACAACAAAACAGTCCTGGTGACGCGGACTAGATGCCGGGCCTGCTCCACATACTGTCCACATAATGATTCACTGGATCCTCTGAATCATCCTATGAAACGCTGTTATTACCTTTTTCCCAGATGAGGAAACTGAGGCACAATGAGTGGCAGAACTGGGATTCAGATGCAGGGTGCACCAGTCTCTGGAGGCTGTGCTCTAACCACCACTCTTCACTGCCTCCCCATCTCAGTCATGCGGCTTGTTACAGCAGAAATCGGCCATGACGAAGCACTGCGTGACACAGACGCCACACTAGCTCCCCACCAGGAAGTCCCTGCAGAAAATCCACCTAAGGTACACCTAGTGCCCGATCCTGGCGTCTCATGTCCCGCTCCGATAAAAGGAACTGCGGCTCCTCGGAGAAATGGCTGATTCTAGGGCTGGAGCGGGGAACACATAAAATGAGCCTGGAGCATCCTGCCGAGCCAGAAAGTAAGACAGAGCTCAGAAAGCAAACTGACCGGGGGTGGGTGATGTCAGAGGGACACAGGAGCCTAACTGAAAGAGCCCCCAATGCCCAAAGCTAGAATGATTTGAGCAAGAAAATAAATAACACCCGATTCTAACTCAAAGTAGAAAATAATCAGCTGTGAGTCCATATAGATAGAAAATCGTCCATAAATGAGTGATTCAGCAAATACATAAACGGAGAAGAAGAGACAAATCCCTACACAGAAGAATTACAGACAGCATATGTCGACGCTTCCAAACCAAGAGGACAGAGCACAACGCGGTACAGGAGGGGGGAAAGAGAAGCTCATGGTGGAGAAACTTGACAAACGCTGCCTGTTAGGTGAGGGAGGTCAACACCAGGGATAAGTGAGGTTGACAGCACGGAGCCCTGATACGACACAATGCCAAGAGGCACTCTGCTTCTGTGGTCTTCCTCCCAATGACCCATGACCCCAGTGTAACCCTGAGAAAGACATCAGAAAAACGAAAACTGAAGGATCTTGTACAAAGTATCTGACCAGCATGCCTCAGAACTGTCAAGGTCATCAAAAGTAAGGGCGTCTGGGAAACTGTCACAGCCAAGAGGAGCCTAAGGAGACCGGACAACCAAAGACAGTGGGTGTCCTGGGTGGGATCCTGGAACAGGAAAGGAATATCAGGTAAAAGGTAAGGAAAACGGAATAAAGTGTGGACTTCATATAGTAATAATGTGTCAACGTTGTCCACGAGCTGTGATGAATGTGCCAATCATGTTTAACGACAGGGGGAAATGGGTATGGGGTATGCCTGAACTAGCTAATATACTTGTAACTTTTCTGTGATCCAAAACTATCATAAAATTAAAAGTTTATCAATTCCTCGAAACACATATACACAAAAAGGCCAAGGGAGACGCCAAAAAGGCATCTGACAAAATTCAACATCTTTTCCTGATAAAATCTTCTCATAAGTCAGGAAGAAAATACTACTTCCTTAAGCTGATGATATCTATTTATGAGAAGTCAACGGTCAGAATCGGGTTCAATGGTGAAATACTACAGGAAAATCCATACAGATGCCTGCGGGCACCGCTGTTACTTACCAGGATTCTCAGGGGGCAATTTCCCGGGCATTTGAAGAGTAAATGCCTATTTCTATTGGCTTTGTCCCCAAAAGCTCTAACTACGGCTGCATCAACCAGGCTGCTTATTTGCAGGAAGCCTTTCTCTCTGGTTCTTTGTCCACATTTTCCGGCCGAATACCAGACCTGTTTGCACCCTAAATGCACCCATTTTCCAGTTACTCTTATGGGCAAAACGCACTACCTTGCTTTAAGCCTCAGAGGCCCACAGCCCCTCCACCACCAAGGTCCCAGCTACACTTTCAGACACAGGGTCTGCTGAACCTCACAGAGAGAGCTACTCCCCTCCCTCATGTCTGGTCGTGCGGACAGAGAAGGCTGGTGGGCACGCGGGACCTGCCCTGCCCAGTACGGGATGGCCCAGGATGAGGCAAAGCCTGTTCTGAACACTGAGGAATTGTCTCCCCAAGGTGGGCCTGCCTCTTAGAAAGGGCTTGCTCAGCTCATTGAGGTACAGCCAGCTGGGTGCAGTTTCGTGGGCTGCCTTCCTGAAGGGTGTACCAAACAGATGGGGGTTTCCTGACCCCTCTCGTGGTAGGCCGAGTGTGGCCTGCCTCCAACAGCCAAGGAAGTGCTGGCAGGAAACCTGCATCAGCCTCACAACACAAGGCAAAGAACGGGTTCCGCCACACCCAGACCTGGGGTCTCAGCAGGCCCTTTATGAGCCAGCCGTGCCGTGGCTTCATCCCTCAAGGTGGCCAGTGGACAGAGGATGTGTCTGCCATGGAAGGGACAGGACATGCCCATGACAGTGACCAGGCCCACAGAGAAGGCCTGTCACATCCGTTCTCACCCAGGGGGGCTCAGGGTCAGAGGCTGACTGGACCTACACCTGCCCCAAAGGCCCCGAGCAAAACTCTAGCACCTTCATGGAGGAAAGTAAACTGAGGGTGGCCTTACTGACACCCAGGCTTGCCTAGAGGGAGACCACATTAGGTCAGACCACTCCCAGGGGACTGAAAGCTATACATCTCCAGAGCCTCCAAGAAGGAGGAAAATACGGGCTTCCTGGTAACATCCATCACCAGTGAAACCTGGATCCTCTGCACGACCCATAAGGGGCACGGCCAGAGCCGTACAGGGCCATGTCTGACCACCACATCCAGCACGGAGAGCCCCCGGCAAGACCCAGAGCCAGAGTGGGGCACGCGGGTCCAGGCACCTGAGAGATGGTCCTTCGGGGATTACAGTGCACCGGGAGGGCTGGACAAAGAGGGAGCTAATCTGAGAAAGCCTGGCGGTCTCAGGACACCTGGAAATGCAGCCCCTGCAGATATAACAGAGAAGCCGGGGAGTCTGTGGGTCCTGTGGGGGAGCTGGGAGTGAGGGATGAGCTCAGGGGTCACCTGTGCCTGGTGAGGCCTAGGGCTCGGGTCAGGGGGCAGGACAGGGAAAAGCAGCTTGTCTGCGCCAGCTGGCTGTTTCTACAGCCATAATCGCCGCGAGTTAGTAGGCTTGTGGTTGTGGCGTTTTCCTGCAAACTCTCCCATCTTCCAATTATCCTCACTGCAGTTAAGCATTCTAGTCCTCAGGAAAAGAAAAAAAAAAACCGGACTTATTTTACAACAACACAGCAAGGGTTCTGCAACCTGCTCCCTGGGGTGGGTGAACTGAAAGACCCAGCACCGCACAGCTCACATGGAGAGAGAGACAGTGTGTGAGTGTGTGTGTGTGTGTGTGTGGTGTATATGTGGGTGCAGGTGTGAGTGTATATGGTGTGTGAGCGGTGTGGTGTACAAGGTGGTGCACGATGTGGGGGGGGGGGGTGTGTGCACAGTACTTTGTAACTGTGTGTGTGATACGTGCGTCTGTGTGGTGTGAGTGATGGGGCGTGTAGTGTGCGTATGTGTGGCACATGTATGCGTGGTATAGGTGGGTGGTGTGGGGGGGTGTATAGGTCTGTGGGGAGTGTGTGTGGTGTCAGTGGGTGATGTCTGTGTGCGTGCACACACGGGCGCACAGCGTCAGGGGAGGAGACCCTTCCGCTTGGCCCCCATCTCCCATGCCCGGTCTGCACTCAGAGGGCGCACCGAGCGCACAGAATCGTGACTCACTCGGTCCTGCCAGAGGGCGGGGGAGGTAAGACGACCTCAGAGCGGCCAGCACAGCGGAGCGAGTTCTTCAGCAACCAAGGAGGCTACTGGTGTGGGCTGCTGTGGGGACACAACAGCAGGGAAAGCCCAGGCCTTGTCAAGGGTCTCCAGGCAGGGTCGGGGGCGTCTGCCAAGAAGGACCCCAGCCCGGGGAGGAGGACGGACAGCCATGCAGTCCCCCAGCACGCCTCACAGACCTTCTGCCTTTAAATCCCTCCCACGACCCCCACGGAAGTGGTCACGGGAGAGCCCCAAATGCCCCATTCACAGCCTGGAGAGAAAGCATAATTTCAATTAAGGTCCCAGGCTGTCCAAAACATCGTTATTAATCTCCTTGTGGCAAACGTGAGCCGGGACCTGCTTACGCAGCCAATTGAGCCTGCTCTAAATTAGCGTTTGCAGGTAACTGGTTCCGCCACCAGCCCCACGCCAGCCGGCTACAAGCTGGTTACGCCTCTAACGTGAAATAATATGAGGCGGTAAAATGGACGGCCCGGTTGGGCCTGCACTCAGGTGCCCTTGGCGCCCGATTTACCCACACATTAACGTCTTCTCGCTTTAACACAATTTCCTATAGCTCAGCTGCAGAAAATGATGTTCGTTCCCTCTGAAAACCCTACTCACAGGCACAGCCCAGAGGAGAGGGGGATCCTAATAAACGCCATCAGCTCACTTTTTCTTTTAACATGCCCTCAAGATTTTATAACAAACCTTTGATTATAAAACAGACAAACAAAGATGAGGACCGGGTTTCCAGGCCAGCATCTCTTTGGCCTGAGTCTGGGCACCACTGCCCTGATGGTCTGCCCTCTTCTGAGAAAATCAGCCCGTCTCAACCCCCCATCCCCTGCTCCCACCCTGCCCCCAAGTCCTGACACACAGGAGTCCTTGCTCGTCTTGCCCTGTGTCCCTCTGTGGGGCTGGTCAGGCTCCTGGCACAATGCCCAGCAGGTTCCAGGGATGCTCTTTTGGGCCCGTGGGTCAGCAGCCTGCACAGGAACCCGGGCTCCCTGGGCCTTCCCAGGCATCAGTCCAGCCTGGCGTTAAAAGGGCCACACCCCATGGGGAAACAATACCTGCTTTAGAGAGGATTTTATACTCCCCACCTAGTTAAGAAAAGAATTCTAAAAGTTCATGGTGGCATAGAGGACAGCAAAAAATAGCTCAGGACATTTTCTTCTCTCTCCCATCCATCCATCCAACTCACCCACACATATCTCCTGACACCAACTGTGGGGCAGACACTGGGGATAAAGGAGACAGGACTTCAAGAAGCCTCCAGCCTCCCAAGGACACCAACCACAAAACTGTGTCACAGAGTCACCTGGGCAATGACAGAGAAACGTGCCTGTGGGGAGGAAGCTTGAGGCAGAGAGAAGTCAGCCCATCTTACCACAGCAGGTGCCCCCAGGGGCTTCAGCTGGCACTGGCCTCCTCAAATCTGGCCTGGGACATCCCAAAGTGTAACAATGACAACCATCTTCCCACTGTCTTCGGGGGTGACACCCTCAGCCCCCAAAGGTCACCCTGCTCACCTGTCCTTCAGGAACAGATTCCGCCTCTTGTTCTCATCTTCTCTGCTTCAGCTTTTCCCCAGCACAGTCCCAATCCCCCAGTGCTGTGCCCCAGGAACGTCCCTGTTCTCAGCTCTCAGGGCAGACACTGCTTCCCATGTGCACCTCCCGCAGCCAGCCGTAGCGTGTGCAAGGCATACAGTAGGTGCACGATAGCATGCACACCTGGTGCATCCAGTCAAGCTGAATTAATGCCACTTGGCATCCTCAGGACAGCCGCTCTGCTGTGAGCTTCAGGCTCATGTTTCTGATCCACAGAGGAGGCGGCCGTGGGGCCAAGGGACTGGAGGGCGGGGGCACTGAGCAGTTTGAAGACGAAGGTATGGTGTCCCCAGAGCTCAGCTTAACCAAGACCCCTTCAAAGAACAGCCAAACTCAACGTGGAGACTCCGGATCTTGATGCCAACAGACCAGCGTGGACTAGGTATTAGTAAGATTAAGGAATTACTGTTAATTTGGTTAGATGTGGTAATGATGTGGTGGTTACATAAAGGGAAAAAAACCCTCATCAGCTGAGACACCTACTGCTGTATGTACAGGTGAAATGACATCATGTCTGGAGTTGGTTTTAACTTTTTTTAATGTCTATTTATATTTGGGGGGGGGGAGGGGCAGAGAGACAGCGAGACACAGAATCCGAAGCCGGCTCCAGGCTCCAATCTGTCAGCACAGAGCCTGACGCGGGGCTCGAACCCACAAACCGTGAGATCATGACCTGAGCTGAAGTGGAACATTTAACTGACTGAGCCACCCAGGTGCCCCGTGGGGGTTGGTTTTAAATATAACTATAGCAAAACAAAAGGAAACACAAACTCTTTCAGGCTCTGAGCCTGAAAGTCTCATTATATTATTCTTTTCTCTTTTTGCATAGGGTGGTGGATTTCTGAACTTTCTCATCAAAAGAGAAAAAAAACCCCTGCACTGCCTTGGGTCGGGGAGCAAGGAGCTGGGGGAAGCATTCCGAGGGCCGCTGGCCAGAGCTCACACACAGGCCCACCTGGGCTGCAGCGGCCTCAGGCTCTGGACAGTGGGTGGGAGGGCAGCTCATGTCCCTCCCAGGAGCCAGCTTTGGAGCTGGACTTGCGGCAGCTTAGGACACGGGGCTGCCACCGCACAGAAGACGTTAGGGCTCCACCCTGGGGCAAGCTAGTCCTGCTCTAATTTCTGGGTTATTTTTATTTGAGGCATCAGCTATGGGCCAATTCAGCGGGGAACAGATTTGTGGGGCAGTGCCAATCTGGGGGACCGCTGCCCGGCCCACCTCCCAGGTAGCCCTGTAGAACCCCTCCTGGCCCTGATCCTGGCGGGGGGCAGGGGCCGCGGGACTACCAGAGCAGATACCGCACTGCAGCAGACCACGTGGAGGCAAAAGCTGGGACAGCTCTGCGTGCCTGTCCCTGTCCTCCTCCAGCGTGACAGAGCTGGGTCCTTGATGAAGCACTTGTTCCGTGCCCCCTCCTGGGACCGCACAGCAACAAGGGCCCTCAAGGCCATGTTAACCTCTCACTACTCGGGGTAAGAGGAGAGAAACACAGAGGCCCTCTGTTCTGGACTCCTTTCAGGGTTAGACTTTGAAAATGATGCTGATCCCCAAGCCACATGAGGTGAACAGAAATGCCCACAGCGTCCACTGCTGATTCTGTCTGCACTTCAGCCTCACCCCACACTGACAAAGCAGGCAGGCCAGAAAGGCTGAGAGAGGGACGTGGAGGCACAGCGGGGCCCGAGAGCACCCGGGTGGACTCAGCAAAGTGGGGAAGGGGTGACAGTACCAAACCCGTACAAGGGGCACCCCGCCATGGGGCGGGCAGGATAAAGGTGAAACTCTTTTCTGTACGTACACTTCTGACACAAATGTGAGTGACACCGAGCAATCTTCCAATTCTCTGTGGTCACCAAATGGACGTCCTACAATTTAATTCTGACATGAACGGCCAGGGTGAGTACAGACCTCCCAGTCCCACAAGCCTGCCCCCACTCCAGACACCAATCGCAAGTCCAGGCCTCTGGTACTTCTGGCTGACTGGCTATAAACTGGGGGTTCCTGTGACCCCCTCCCTTGGGTTTGATAATTTGCTAGAATGGCTCACAGAACCCAGGAAAGTGTTTTACTTACTATTACCACTTTATTAGAAAGGATACGACTCAAGAAGAGCCAAACAGAAGAGGGAGGCACAGAGCAAAGTATGGGGGAGGGGCAAGGAGCTTCCATGCCCCCTCCAGGTCGCCACCCTTCCAGCACCCCCCCACGTGTCCACCAACCCCACCGTGTAAGGTTTCTATGCACGTTCCCTTCTGCAGGCACGACTGAGTAAATCACTGGTCAGAAGTCCACCTCCAGCCGCTCTCCCCCTCCCTGGAGTTTGAGGGGGGGCTGCAAGTTCCAACCCCCTAATCTCAGCAGTGGTTCCTCCAGCAACCAGCCCCCACCTTCCACAAGTCACCATATTAGCATAAACTCAGGTGCCCTTGAAAGGGGCTTATTATGAATAATTCAAGAATTCCAAGGGTTCTAGAAGCTCTGTGACAGGAGATGGGGGCTGAGACTAAATATGTGTTTCTTATTATGTCACAGGGGGTGTCCTCTCCCCAGTGGAGCTTCTAGACGGTACTGTCACTGGCGGGAGACCCGGGACTGGGGGCCTCCTGCCCCAGGAACTGGGTGGGAGGAGAGCCACAGGAGCAGTTTGGGTCTGACCCAAGGGCTTCCTCATGCCATGGGTAGCAACCTGCTGACCCCTGGGTCTTGGAGAGGGGCTGAGGCGCTGGCCAGGCCACACCCCTCATGCTGGGCAGCCCCGGGAAGCGCTCCAGTGGGGCGCTATAGCCTAACTGGAGCCCAAGGTCAATGGAGTTCTCCAGAATGCTTTACGAGCCACTTAACCATTCCTCGACCCAGTCATCCAAGCACAGCAGACATAATGGCAGTGTTTACACATAAAAATGGCAAGCTTTCTTTACTAGCGGCTTTCAGAGTCACAATAGCAGCTATTTGGGAAAGTTTCCCACAAATTGCAGAAACAAAGTCCAAGAGTGGAATGATGGGGCACTAAACCATCCTGAAAAGTAATCAGAGACCATTACCATCAAACACTCCGCCGAGAGCCGGGGAGGTGGCCACAGTCGGAAGACAAATCCTCTGCCCACGATGCCAAAGCCCTGCTCGCGATCCCCACTCAATCTGTGCGCGGGGCTGCGGCGCCTCATCTGTTACTTGCTCAGGGAACATAAATTACTGTTTTTTACATTTTAATCTTTACCCAGAGAAACACGGCAGCTTACCTTTCCATCTCATATTCTTTCATTCCCACTTTTACAGCCTTCATTACCTGGAAGATGGATATTAAGCAAAGACATTTGTATTAAGGAGATAAGTAACACTGCCTTATAAATAATGTATAGCACTTTTTCAAAAGAATCTCTTCTTTGAAAAAAAAAAAAAAAAGAGTGATATGTGCACACAGTGGTGCAGAAATGTAACAAATTAGAACTTTTTTAAAGCTCCGAAAGCTGCACAGTTTATTTAAACCACTCTGGAGCACTTCCATTTGGAAGCCAGTGGGCATCCAGCACCCAGCTCTATGGCACAGGCAGCGGCAGACCGAGGGTGGCAAAGACTTAATCCAGATGCCTGGTGAATACTTGATGCTCAGAGAGCGACAGTGACCATCCTAAAGGGTTTCCTTTGCTTAGCCGTCATAGAACGTGCAGAAAATGAAACGCATACAAGAGGCTGTGGCTCACAAATGCACAAAGCCACGACCACCACTAAGCAGGCACCAGGCCACCCGTCACCCTGACTGTCCTGCAAGAAATGCGCCTCCTTACTTGCTCTGGCTCCTCAGGTAAAGTGGGAAGGTTTGGGAAGGAGGACAGTTTTTGGAAAACGGAGGAGAGTAATCCATGTGCTTGAATCATGGGTGAGGACGAGAGAGTCTTGAAAAGCAGCTGGAACCTGCCGGAGTGCTGGGAAGGAGAGCCCTGCCCTCTTGGAAGTGGGGGACTTGTGGCTGGGAAATGCCCTGAGGGTGGGTGCCTTAAGGTGAGGAAGAGGGGCAGAGCCTCTGTTGTCTCTGCCCCCACGGGCGAAGAGAGAAGAGCCATCATGAGTCTCTGCTGGAAGGGACACCTGCTGCCTGTTCATGGGGCACTTGGGACTAAAGCTCCCCAAGACCACCCATCCAAATGGGGCCCTCCTGCCCCGCTCAGAGCAACGCCACTCGCCCACCCCAGCTACCAGCACCCCAACGAGCCTGTGCCCAACTTACCTCCCGGTGGGCCTCACTGGAGATTCTGTTGGTGTAACGCAAAACCTCCAGCTCCATGTCCGTTTTAAAGACCCGGCTTCAGAGAGAACAAAGTGGCAGGTCAGTGACTCCCAGCAGGGGCTGGCTGGACAAGCCCCCTCCACCACCGCCTCCACCCCACGCACCCCCGCCAGGGAGACCTCGGGGCCCGTCACACCTTGCACAGCCTGGGAAGGACCACAGGGCCGGCTCGCGCCCAGCCAGGCTGCAGATGGGCCGCCAAGGCCCAGGACGGATACGCTGCGCTAAGCACCGCCCATCCTGATTTAATGCCAGCCTTGGGCGTGCAGGTTGTTTCCAGTTTCAAGATCTGGAACCCACCGTGGGTGGTGGAAGAGGCCCAGATTCTGTAGCCAGACACGCGCTACCTCACTGAGACTCAGTTTCCCCATCCATAAAAGAGATAAAATCTACCTGGCAAGGCTCTTAGACCTGAATCAACTGTGCTGACTCCGGGGCTCTGCCCAGTTCGCTGAAGAGGTCTCCTGTTTCCTCCCTACCCCACCCGCCTGCCCTCGGGGCAGCCCAGGAATAACCCCTGACTCTGAGCCAGGGGTGGGAGTGGGGACAGCAGGTGGTGCAGCCACTTCCAGCTGTGAGTGCAGGTAAGAATTGTGGAAACAGCTGGTCTGCAGAGAGGAGACCAGGAAGACACGAGAAGAGAGGGGGTGCTGTGTGGGGCAGGCAGGCACAACCCAGAGACCCTCCTGTCCTTCTGACACTTAGCTGTGCCTCCTGCCACTGGACTCCAGGGGGTCCTGGGGTCCTCATAGTAAATTCATGTTAGTTTTCTCAGATCTGCTTAGGTCTTTTTGTAATCGATCTCATTGCCAAGTAAGACTCAACCAGAGAAGCTACAGAAATACTGGTTGTCTACCCCTCCACTTCGAATAAGCAACTCTAGGCCATGGGCAGTGGTGGCCGCGACCAGTCACTAACAGCCCAGCATCCTCGGTGCATCCCCCATGGTCGGCTTCACCAAAGCTCCCCTCCCTCTCACGAAGGGGACACATTCGAGCAACCTCCAGATCAGCAAAGCCAGAGTGTCTGACGATGGCCCGCCCCTCTGTTCACAGCGTATCTGTCTCTCATCCGGCCGCCATCTGTGCCCTGAAGCCCGACCCGGGCCAAGGACGGCAGCGAAGTTGCCCCCACCTCCATCAGGGGCAGCAAACCTCTGGAGACTGCACGGAAGTAGCCGCAGTCAGCCACTGACTCATGCCGTCTGCATGGTGCCATCCAGCTGGGACAGCCAGCCATCTGTCACGGGGAAGTGACAAAGGTATCCTGGAGCACCGAGACGCCCTCCTAAGACCGTAAAGCTTTCTGGGGGATGTGGAAAATATAAACCCCTGAGCCCAGTGAGACTTTTCCCAAATGAACATCCTTTCTTTCTTGAGAAGGAGTCCCTGAAGGCTGACATTTGGCTCTTTATCATCATAAGGTGTCTCTGATTCTCCACCAGGACACTGGGAGCAGCCCACCTGGGGACCAGAAAGCTGCTTCCTGTGCCCTGGAGGTGAGGGCCCAAAGCCAGAGCAGGACTCAGGTGAGCGGCTCAGGCTCCTCAGGCCCAAATCCACTCACAGGATAACCTAGCAGCCTGATGCTTTGCTCCCCATTGCCGCCTGCTCGGTTCCAGCCTGAGCGACTGGTAAGCAAGGAGCGGGCCTCTCTGTTCTCAAATGCGGTGATGACCAGAGTAACAACGCAGGTGGGAACCGGGCCCAGGCTGTGCCCGCCTCCAGCCCTCTGACCCTCTGTTGGGCTTAGACCTCTGGTCCAACCTGCCAGCTACCACTCCTGCCAAAATTCCAGACCCCCAGGCCCTGTGCCCACCCATCTGTGTGGCCTTAACCAAACCCTCATGAGGGATGAGCCAGAGCCTGTGCCTGCTGCTCCCATGTTCCAGGGCCATGAAGGCCTTGGGAAAATCCGCGGCCGAGCGGATGGCACAGCAAAAGCTCCCAGTCACCAGCCCCACCGGTCTCGCCACGGCCCTAGTTCTGCTGTGAGTTGCACGGGGGCGTGCAGGGCGGGAGGGCTCCTCTTAACTTTATCTCCCCAAGATCTCTCCCTTCCCCTCCTTGGGCCCCCTCCCCTGCTCAGTGCATAAATGCACTCCTCTCTCTCCCCTCCTCTCCAAATTCTCAAGCCTTCCCCTCCCCACTCACGTCCTCCTCCCCACCCACTTACAAGGGAAGGGGTGGATCAGGCTCAGCACCCCAACACACACCTGGGTTCAGAGCCCACGTGGCCCCTATTACCAGGAGCTCTACGACCACCCACTTTCCTCCTCCCCACCCCCCGTCCTCCTCCTCCAGCCAAGCTCTATCCTCCGCTACTCCGCCACGTTTCCGGAAGGGAAACCACAACTGTCCTTGCTTTAGGCGGGGAGCGAGAAGAGCTTTCGTGTTTGATCTCAGAGCTCTCCCCCATCCCCTTCCCTCCTCTCTCCCCTCTCCTCTTCTCCCTTCAGCCCACCCCTACCCCCTGCCAGCCCCCCTCTCACAATGTGTGGGAGGACCCCAGGCTGCCAAATTCAGAGGCCTTCCCTGAGTGCAGAGAGGAAGCAGCACAGTGACCCCCGCCTCCCCTGGCACCGCTGGGCTGCTCCCATCTCCCGATAAGGCCTCCCTCCCTCCCCCTCTCCACTCTACCTCTGCACCTGCTCCCGAATGGCTGTCTGTGGCACAGGCCTCTCAGCCGCTCCTCCACCCGCAGGTCCCCCAGGCACCTCCAGCTCGGCGGGACGCCAACTCCCCCACCTCACCCCACAGCTGCAGCGCCCCCCTGCCACTTACAACAGAGACCTGCGTGCCATCCCAGATCCCTTCCTGTCCCCTATCCATTGCTCCCACATCCAAGTGATGACCAAGGGCTGCAATTCCACCTCTATACCCTCTCTCAGACCCTCTGTTTCTCTCCATCCAGACCCTACTGCCTCCGGCCTGGACAACCTCTCTGGCCTCTTCGTGCCTCCAGGCCCATGTGCTCAGGGACAGCGGCTGCAGATCTTTAGTAAACGCAAATGTGATCGTGCTTTTCCTTGCTTAAAAGCTTTGGTGGCCATTGGCTTCTCCTCCAAGGGGACCTGGACCGGAACCACATTCTCTTCTCATCAGAGACACAAGCACTTCCAGCCATGGAGGCCACGTCCTGTTTTCTTGCCCAATTTGAGTTTGTGGAAGATGACACATGAGGCTTCTAGCTGCTTTACTCAGGACTTACTTGTAAGTCATGTTTTAAAAAAAGGGGGCTTCCTGAGTGGCTCAGCCGGTTGAGCATCTGACTTCAGCTCAGGTCATGATCTCACGGTTCGGCTCATGAGTTCAAGCCCTGCGTCAGGCTCTGGGCTGACACCTTGGAGCCTGGAGCCTGCTTTGGGTGTCTCCCTCTCTCTCTGCCCCTCCCCTGATTGCACTCTGTCTCTTTCTCAAAAACAAACATAGGAAGGAAGGAAGGAAGGAAGGAAGGAAGGAAGGAAGGAAGGAAAGAAAGGAAGGAAAGAAAGGAAGGAGGAAAAGAAAGAGAAAAGAAAAGAAAAAAGAGAGAAATCAAACTGAATCAGGACAAACTATGCCACAAAGGCAGTTCTCCAACAAAACCAGCCTGGCCCACGTGAATCCAAGCTTTAAAGACCCCAAGAACAGATGCCTGTGTGCTGGCTCACCTGATTATCCACAGGGCACTCTGGGCCTAAGTCTTGCCCAGGTGCTGGGCGTTCAGCCTGGCCCCCCCCCTTATCTCCAGGACACAAGCACCAGAAACGGTTTTTAAGATTACTGTAAAAAAATAACAAGACTTTCCAGCATCTGGCAATTTCTCGCTATCTTCGGGAAGGACTGACTACCCTGAGCCTGAGGAGGCTATTTCCATTACTCGTGGGCAGGAAAAGATAAGGAAAAAGGGATTCCACCACGGCCCCGCCTCTGTTGTCCCAGTGGCCTCCGGGGTGAGGGATGCCTAGTGTCACACTCGGCCCCAGCCTTGTTTGGCCCCGGGATGTGTGGGGTGGCAACAAGCAATATAAGCTGCAAGTTTTCTATCCCCAGGAAAGGACCGAGGCTGCCTCCTCCACGAGGCATCAGAGGACCCAGGCTTAGGACAGGACAAGATGCAGTTAACAAGTCTGCGCTGGAAACAGCTCAGGCTCCTCGACTAGCAAGAGGAGGTGGCTGATGCGTGCAGGCGATGCGGCACTCGTGCAGAGTCCCCAGGCCTGCGGCCACACCCGTGAGCATCATCACAGCCAGCGGGCCACTCAGGGGGAAGGCAGCGCTATGGGTAGGGGAGCAGGAGTGGGGAGAAAGTCCCTTCACTACGCCAGGCCCAGAGTCCCCTGCAACAGGCCAGAAATGACAAAAACCGGACTAGGTTGAGATTTTTTTTGTGCAATCTGTTTTTTTTTCCCCTTAAATATGCATAGGTCACAAAACTGCCTCTGGGCATTAAACCCAGGATTAAGGCATTAATGAACTGAGGTTTGAATGCTCCACTAATTAAAATAGTAGCAAGACAGAATGAAGTATTTCCAAAATCAGTGTCTAAGTGTCAAAGTGCCACCGTGTTGAACAAAACCCATCTGAAGGGACAAGTATTCCATCCCTCCTGGAGATGAATGTGCAGGGGATGGTTCTGCGGGAGCAGGCGGGCAGAGTTCAATGCCACAGGACCCCACATCCATTCCCTCTATACCCCATGACCTGGTGTTGCAAAGGATAAAATCCCAGAACAACAGGAGGGACAGAAAGGAAAGAGCTAGTTGGAATTACATATCTTCAGGAGGCTCAATCAATAAGCCCTCTCAAAGAAATCAGAGCCATGAAGAAAATAGCGGTTTCGCTCAGCAGTGAGCTGAGTGTGCTTGAGTCGTGGCGTGGGCCGCGCGCAGGGGAGGCATGGGAGGGTCCACCTCTGCGTTTGCTGACTGGGGCCCGGCCACGCCTTCCCCTCTGCCTGATGTGCCCACACCCCATCTGCTGCCTTCTGGGGCACAGTCACTCTGCCCTAGGATCCCCACTGTCCACTTGGCTTTCCTGTTAACGTAGGGTTAAATGCCTCTTCCTCAGGAGACAAAGACAGCAACCCTACTGGAAGACTTTTCACGTACACACCAAGAATCTAGGTCATCATCTACGTATCTTTTCTAATTCGGGACATGTTACCGGGATGCAGGGTCCTGCTGTGCCATCCACACCTCACCACCTCCTGCGCACAGAAAGCCAGGGGAAGGAGAAACAGGTATGTTATCCCACTGCCGGATTAATACACGCAGGACACCTTCACTCTGTGTAATTAACAGTTCTAAAATCGGCGTGTGACTCAATTTAACACAGTCTCTCTTAAAACCCAACAAGGCACACGGCAATTGCTGACATGCTTGCTCTTCTGTGACGCTTCCAGTGGTACTTAACTGAAATCCAAGGCGCCGAGCTATTAAGACTGCACAAAAGTATCTCCTTTTATTTCCTAACCTGCCTTCAGATCAATTTAATCATCTGCAGAACAGGAAAGGAGAACCACAGCCTAAATTATGGAAGTGAGACGCCTGCTCTTAAGTTTCAACTTTTGACCTCCACATCCAAACTGCAATACCCAGCACAAGAAAAGAAATTATCAGTTATGATCTTATGTTTCTGGGGAAGAGTATGATGATAGAGGAATTTACAGGAAATCAAAAAGGCACTGCTTCAGAGAATGGAAAACAATAAAGCAGTCACAGAAAGGAAATGAATGACGCCCAAACAAACACTAGGAAGGAAGCGTCCTCTGTGCTAGCAGAGGCTGCTCCTCACCTATCAGATAGGCTCTGGGAGGAATCCCAGATCCCCAGCCCAGCAGCTAACCAGGAGCCGGGGTGCATGAGTGGCAGGGGGCATGGTGCTGAAGGAGGCTTAGCCACACAGTCCTGGGCACCTACCTGCACACGCTGACCTCACACAAGATCCATGCCAGGGCCTCTGAGCACCCCTGCATCTGCAGTGGCCTAGAGGGGACTTCGAAATGGCTGAAACTCAGGCACCCCTCCCCCCCCCCCCCCCCACTCCTCCAGGGTGCCCCTCAGATATACAAGGGGCAGCACAAGATCCGGGAACTACCGACCTGGGCTCAGCCCCTGGCTTTTCCTCAGGCAAATCATCTCCCTGTGCCTCAGTTTCCTTATCTGAAGAATGGGGATAATCGGAGCACCTAGCTTAAAGCATAAGCAAAATATCTCTTTGAATGAGGTGACATATGTCAAGTGCTTAGCACAGTGCCTTGCACACAAGAAGTCTCAAAAGGTGACATTTTATTAAGCTGAGTTAGCACTTGACTTCTACTCTCATTCAAGCCTTGAGCCATCATCCACCAAGGGAGACCACTTCTGTTTTGCAGGTGAGGAGACTGAGGCTCCATGCTATCGGCTGAATATTTGTCTCCCCCCACAAAACTGATATGTTGAAACCTAATCTCCAACGTGTCGGCATGCAGAGGTGGGGCCTTTGGGAGGTGATGAGGCCATGAGGGCAGAGCTCTTGTGACTGGGATTGGTGCTCTGATAAAAGAGACCCCAGAGAGCTCCCTGCCTCTCCTGCCATGTGAGGGCACTGCAAGAAAATGGCCACCTCGGGACCAGAAAGTCTGTTCCCACCAGACACGGAGTGTGCTAGCACTTGGATTTCCAAGGTTCTAGAACTGTGAGAAATACATTTCTGTTGTTTATAAGCCACTCCTGATGGTAAATGTTATGGCAGCCTGCATAGTCTAAGACACTTGGTGAATCTTCACAAGTTAGATATTACTACAAGCTCACTGACAGATGTAGCTGAGGCTCAGAAAAGTTAAGCGACTTCCCAAGGGGTGCAAGCTGGGGTGAGAGTTTGGAATAGCCTGCGTGGAGGGTTTTTGTGTCACCCCAGGCAGTCCCTCTCCATGGGGCCTAGACAGAGGGGGTGATGAAAGCATTCAGGACGCAGGGGCCCAAAGATGTGCCAGTGAGTCATAATTTAACATCACAGAAAACCCTCTCCTATAAATGAGGGACCAGCCTGCCATTGCACCCAGAACCCTTCCTTCGCTTACTTGAAGAGGGCAGTGATCAAGACCACCATGGATCTCACCCGAGAATGACTGCAGTCACTACAGAGGCCAGAACCCATGCTATTAAAACACACCCTCGAGGCAGGAAGGACAGTGTGACATTTCTAAAATAGTTCTACTGCCATCAAATGCCAAATAAGTCCCTTCTGCTGCTGGCTTTGATAAAGTTGGGAAGTATTCTTATGAATGCAGAATCCACCTCAGAGCCTTGGAAGTGTCACTAGAATTAAAGTGTGCTTGTTCCAAAGTAACGAGCTAATGGCTGATCCCTCAGGAGATGCCGGAGCGGATAACCCAGCCCGGTCCCCAAAGCACCCGAACTGTTAGCAGCCGTGAGGGAACGTCACCTGCGGGGTGTAAGTGGGTGCGGGCCCATTCCTGGGTATCCAGGATTTAGTCTTCTGTCTACTGGGAGCTACAGATGGGCTAGGCGTCTGTTACTTTCCAAAAACAAGAAAAGGAGGCTGTGAACGAGAAGGACCCAGGCCCCATCCTCAGAGGGCGCACGGCTGCCGACAGAGCTGGGCTGGCCGGCCTCCGGTGAGCGCTCCCAAGGGGTCAGTCCCGATGCCAGTCCCGACGGCCCTCGGATTTCCACCTCTGGCCCAGCCTCTCTCCCACCGGAACCTGCTTCAAACTCAACATGCCCCAAACAAGTCCCCGATCTGTCACGGCACCTGCTCTTCCCAGCCATCCTCATCTCAGTGACATACCACCCAGCTGTTTAGGACAAAAAAACGGAGTCACCTTCAACTCCATCCTTCAGTCGTGTCACAGCTGGCTCCTCCCAGGGGCGTTCCCCTGGACTGCCACGCCACTCTCAGCTCTGTCACACCGCCTTTCCCCTGCCACCTGGGCCCTGCAGCAGCCTCCCAGCTGGCAGCCTGTGCCCTCTCTTGCCCTAGAATTGAGTCTCCAGACTGAGGCCAAAGCGATCGTTTAAAACACAAACACAATCCTACCATTCTCCTGCTTAAATTCGTCAAAGGTTTCCCATGGTTCCCGTTTCTCTCAAGATCAAGTCCCAGCGGACACCGTAGCCAACCGAGCCCCCTGCCCATCTCTCTGACTGCCCTCAAGGCCTCGGAACACGCGGCCCCACCTGCATCATCTCCTCCTTCTTCCTGATGGAGCTTCCCCTAGTCGGAAGGTGCCCAAACTCCAAGGTGAGCAAGACCTCCCAACCAGATGGGGAAAAACGACCACAAGGTCATAGCATCAGACATGAAAGGTCCACGCACCTCCCCGCTGTCAGGTGATGAGGTGCCACAGGCCCCACCTCGCCGCTCTTCTACGTTCAGAGTAAGTGCAGCCTTAGAACCAATAAAACACGTTTTATTGCTGAGCAACTCGATGGCTTAGGAAGAAAACTGGTGGCACGTCAGAGCTGGAGGGCCACTTCCAGGGCCCACGGAGGGGATGCCCAACCCGAGAAGGTTTGCTGTGACCTTGCTGTGACCTAACAGAAACCAGTCGTGCTGCAGGACCGGGCTGCCGGTATCAGCAAGGGAGGAAACTAGGCAACACAAGAACACATACAAAAGGATGGCAACTTGTCAGGACACAGATGCCACAGGAGGAAAACACGTTTACCTTTCTGGTAATAGCATTATGGATGATGTCTGTTTTTACTCTTTTCATTATCTGCTTTAAGTGAGCTATGTAAGTGTGGCTCGCTTAGGGTAGGAGTTTTTAAAAGACTGCTTAACAAAGGAAAAGATAAATTTAATTGACATTCAAGTGATTTATGCCCTTTCAGAAAAACAGACCAACTGGCGCGCGCGCACACACACACACACACACACACACACAGAACCAGAGAAGAGAGCTGTTCTGGGGACTGTCTTGTCTGAGGGGCTCTCTGAGATGGAGCAGGTGGCGACAGCCGGGTCTCTGAGCTTCCTGAGCGGAAGCACAACAAACAGCCAAAGCAGCCACAGGCAATACTCACCACTCCACGATCTCTGGATGAAGAATGGTGTTGTTGACGTTAAACCTGCAGAGGAAACACAAAGCAAGCCTATTAGTTCAATGGTCCATCATCTCCCAGCAAGAAATACCTCTTTCAAGACATACCAAGAGAGGACACGACCCAAAGAGGGCCGCAAACTATAACTCCACGACCCTCCGGCCCACAGAAGACCTGCCGCCTGCTGCTTGCAGCAGACATGCGGCTGCACCGAGCCCCCTAAGTGCTGTCGCTTGGGAGAGCAAGCTGCTCGGCTGCAAAATACCCTCCACTCTTGCCAGGCAGACCTAGCCTCCTCTGTCAAGTGTACCAACACACTTACAACAGAAGTCCCAGAAGAAAAGGAGAGATGAAGGAGAAGAATATTTGAAAAAATAATAGCCCAAAACATCATCGATTTAATGAAAAACATTAATCTACACATCCATAAGGCCCAATAAACTCCAAACAGGATAAGTCCCAAGAGATCCACACTCAGACATATTATAATCAAACTTTCAAAGGACAAAGAGAAAATCCTGAAAGCAGTAAGAGGGGAAGAAAAAAAAAAAAAAAGCATGACATACAAGGAACCCTCAATAAGATTAATGGCTGATTTCTCATCAGAAACTATAAAGGCCAGAAGACAGTGGGATGAAAGAAAAAAAAGTGTCAACCAACATTCTATATCCAGCAAAGCTGTGTTTCAAAGATGAAAGAAAAATTAAAACATTCCCAGATAAACAACCTGAGAGAATTCATCGCTAGAAGACCTATCCTACCAGAAATACTAAAGGGAATCTTTCAGACTATAGTGAAAGAACCCTAGACTCACTCAAATCCACGTGAAGAAAATGAAGGCATTGAGAAAAGTAATTACATAGGCAAGTACAGAGACAGTGTAAATGTATTTTGTGTAACTCCTTTTTTCTCCTGACTTAAAAGACAACTGCAAAAAGCAACAATCATAAATCTGTGTGGACCAACAGAACATATGAAGATGCAATCTGTATGCAACAACAGCACAAAGGAGGGGACAAAACAAAGCTATATAGAAGCAAATTTGTTGTAGACTACTGAAATTGACATTAATGCAAACTAGACTGTTATCAGTTTAAGAGGTCATTTGTAATCCCCCAGGTAACAACTAAAAATATAATTAAAACAAGGGCACCTGGGTGGCTCAGTTGGTTAAGCCTCCAAATTGGGATCAGGTCATGATCTCATAGTTCGTGAGTTCAAGTCCCACATCAGGCTCTGTGCTGTCAGTGCAGAGCCTGATTTGATTCTCTGGCTCCCTCTGTCTCTGCCCCTCCCCAACTTGCTCGCTCACGTGCGCGCTCTCTCTCTTTCAAAATTAAAAAAAAAATAGCTTAACGAACTGAGCTCATCAGCATATAAAAAGGATACACACCATGACCAAGTCCAATTTAGCTCAGGAATATAAGGTTACTCTGACAGACAAAAATAATCAGTGTAATATGCTCTAATCTATTAATTATATTAATAATTTATATCAACAGAATACAGAACAAAACCACATAGATACAAAAAAAGGATCTTACAAAATCCAACAGCCTTTCATGATAAAAAAAACCCAGTAAACTAGGAAGAGAAGGAAACTGCCTCAACCTGATAAAGATATCTACAAGAAACCCACAGCCTACATCATAGTTAGCGGTCAAAGACGAAAAGCTTTCCCCTAAGATGAGAAGCAAGGCAAGGATTTCCTTTCTCTCCACTTCTGTTCAATACTGTACACAAGAAACATCTGTCATAGTGATCATACACTGGAAGTCTCAAGAAATTTCAAAGCACTGAGATACAGAAAATGTACACTGATTACAGTAGAATTAAACTAGAAATCAGTAACAGAAAGAAAACTATAAAATCCCAAATTGTTTGGAAGTTAAGCAACAAACTTCTAAAGACCCACTGTTCAGAAAAGAAATAACAAAATTAGAAACTAAAAGCATGAAAAATCAGAACTGGTGAAATGCAGCTAAAACAACACCCAGAGGAAAACTGATAGCTCTAAAACGTACTTAGTGGAAAAGAACACTGAAAACAATGATCTAAGCTCCCATCCCAAGAATGTCCCTTTCTTCTCTCTCAAGAAGCTAGAGAAAGAACAAACAAACCTGAAGAAATTAAAAGGAAATGAAAATGTACAGAAATCAATGAAATAAAAGGCAGACATAAAAATAAAGAAAAATGTACAAAGTCAAAATGTGTTCTTTGATAAGATAAACATAACTGACAAGGGGACCCCAGAAGACAAAAAGATCAGGTCGGGGTACATCATGTGTGACCCAGAGCCCAAGGTGTCAGTGGGAAAGCTGGGGAAGCCTGGCATGGCCCAGCACAAAGCACAGGCCTCAGCAGAGAAGCTCCAGAAAGCCTTCAACCCTTTGGATTCTGAGCCCTGCTCTATCTCAGGTCAGGATATTACACACAGGGCATGCTGGCTTGTGACCAGGCAAGGACTCTCCATGGCCCCATTACCAGGGTTTGAAAAACACCTATCTAATGCCGTGGTTGTGCAGCTGGTACCCCCAGTGCTGGCTGAGCCCATCGAAGAAGGAGGGACAGAGGAGAGAAGGGAGAAGGGGGCATTAGCAGGCCGGGAGGATTCTAGCTCTCCAAAGCTCTCGGGAATCCTAGCTACACAAATTCAAAGTCACCTGACTAATTCAAAGTCACCTGAAATGCTGTAGAATCAAAGCCCTACTTGTGAAATATCAAAGAGACCTCAGGCAGCCAACATGGTTTGGAGTCAAGAGCAGAGCAGCAAATGACATAAATCAAGACGACAACCCAGGCTCTGCCTCCCATTTCCCCAAATGTCACTTTGACATTAGGAAAAACAATGGCCTATCTACTCAGCAGGCAAACACAGCAGTAAAATCTCACTTTATAAAATGTACATACGTATGCACACATGCACCCGTGCACACACAAGCAGCAGAGTGACCCAGCGCACAGGTAACATGGATATAAAGAGACAGGTAAGATGAATACACACACAGGCAGGCATGCGCTTAGGAAGAGATGCACGTAGACACACACAGATGTGTATGCAACACACACACACACACACACACACACACACACACAGGCATGTAGACGCACCCAGACTAATACACAAAGATCCACCCCTAAATATACACACATAAACCCACAGATGCACACAAATGCACACTCAGATACAAAAACACTCGAGACAGGGGCACCTGGGTGGTTCAGTCGGTTAAGCGTCTGACTTCGGCTCAGGTCATGATCTCACAGTTTGTGGGTTCGAGCCCCACATTGGGCTCTGTGCTGACAGCTCAGAGCCTGGAGTCTGCTTTGGATTCTGTCTCTCCCTCCCTCTCTGCCCCTCCCCCGCTCACGCTCTGTGTGTGTGTCTCTCTCTCTCAAAAATAAACAGTAATAAAAATAAAAATTAAAATTAAAAAAACCCCACAAAACCAAAAACACTCAAGACACACACAGAAGAGTCCAAAAGACATTCACCGCAGCATTGGCGGGGTTTAACTTGGGGTGATGAAATTTGGGTATTACCTCTGTATAGTCAGCATTTTCTATGATGAGCATGTATCAACTGGGTAAAAACAACAACAAACCCATCAGTGCCTATGAGGGTGGGGAGCGTGTATCCTAGAAGCAGAGGGTAATTCCCTGATGGGCTCTGCCTGAGGGACGGGTGACAAAGGGTAAGCAGTATGGGCCCAACCGTCCCTGTCCCTGTCCCTGTCCCTGTCCTCCTCCCTGCAGTTTCTAACCCAAGGAGGGAGGCGAGGCTTGCTGGAGAACAGGCCCTAGAAGGGCCCCCCACTGCCCACCCTTGCTAGGGGCTGGGGTGGGTTCCTATCTCCTCATGGAGACTCCATGGGCCATAATGAGAAGCCCACACCTCACATTGATACACAAGTTAACAGTAACCACAATGCCAAGTCCCCATGCCACAGACCGGCATTTTGTTGCGATCATCGGGTTTTAATAAAGTCCCTCTATTTCCTGGGTTTAAAAATTCACATCTTTGAATATTAATACTCCTACATTAGCAACCCCCAAATTCAGCAATTTCATATTTAACTGCTTATTTAAATGGAATTCATTTGTAACCAATTGTCTTCAAATATGCAAGGCAATTTAAGTAAATGCCAGAAGATAAGAGATATGCTTATTCCGAATAACCAGCTGATGTGAAATATCGACCATATTTCTCTCTCAGACAATGGCACGACACTGAGCCCTCAGTAACTCACTGCCCTGGCCTAGGGCTCCTGGGCAGTCTGCCTACTTTGAAGGGAACTATTTCATGCCAAGAAGGCACCCCCATGGGCCACTTGGCCCCCACAGATCATCTTCTCCTTCATGGTCAGTCTCTCTCTTTCTCTCTCAGGAAAATCTGCTCTAAAATCTACCTCCTCAGATGCTAACAAAGATTTATCACGCCTGCCTCTGCTCCCAGGCTACAGGAACCAACCTCTCCAGGCAGCTGTGGGAGGGAGCCCACGGGGAGACCTCACATCCCCCCACTCCTGCACAACCAGCCTCTTCACCTCAGCTCTGGCTCACCCCAGCCACAGAACAGTCCTGGCCATGCCCTCCCCAGGACCTGGCAAGAAGTACCCGACCCCACTCTCCAGCCAGAGCCCATGGGGTGTCTGATCCTTCCACATCTTCTGTGGGGCTTATCCCTGCACCAGTGTGGCCACACGTGGAGCCGTGGCCTGCACCAGAGCCCAAACTCAGCACAAAGCCCAGCAGACTCTCCGCACCTGTTCCCGTCATCCCAGAGAGAATAGACACACTTCTCGGTGACCCCAGGGGCTCCAGGCCATCAGGAGGCCCCGGTGCATGTCTACCCTTCCCACCTCACCCTTGTCTTCCTGTTCCCTCTGCTCCTGTTCTCTACCATCACCACCACTGCGAGACCAGACACATTCCCCGACGTGGGTAGCAAGCGGCCTGACCCTGATCTGAGAAGGCTGGGACAGGTCTGAGGTCTCCCAGAACCAAACCCACAGCCCCACCAAGGTCACAGACCCAGAGGCAGCCAGCCCCCAGGAGCCATACTTGGAGAGAAGGTCGCAGGCCAACTGTCCACCTGGACCAGTGCCCAGGGGGTCTGGACTGGGTGGACATGTTGAGGCCACCATTCTACTATAAGCTCCTTCCTCCCCTCAGGCCAAGGGATAAAGATGGCCTGGGATGGCCCATCAGCATAAACCAAGAAGCGAAACCGGAACTTCTGCCACAGCAGGTCAATCAAAAATCCAAGATGCAAGGTGTTTCAGAGAAGTTCAAAAGGGTCAAAACCAAAACCGCCGGGAATAAGGTGCTTTATTATAACCAATGATAGAAGCTGATGGAAAGTAGGACAATAGCAAGATTCACCTTGCTTAGGAAACAGGCTATTATTAGCCCCAGCAAACAGCTGGAGACAAGGCAGGCAGGTGAACGTGGTGGCTGAGCTGCAGCAGCCCTCAAGGACAATGGCAGAAGTCAGGAGGAGGTAGAGTCAAGGCACTGGCAGCCAGGATGGTGGGAGGCAGGGGTCTGAGCTGCACCCAGAGCCCAGGAATATAGACATGACTTTCTGTACGGAAGCCACTGGCGGGCAGCTGGAGGCAGAGACTGGGGCCCAAGGTCATACCCATGGCGTGTGGGGTGGGGGCACCTACCACACAGGCTCCTCCCCAACAGAACCCCTGAGGGTGGAGCTGCTCAAAGGGTGCCCCAGTGGGATGAGAGGCCCAGAGGGAAGGGAGGGTGTACCACGGGCAGACCAGGGGACTCCAAGGCAGAGAGGCCCAGGGGAGGCCTCTCACCAGCAGTGCGTCAGCCAAGGCACACGGGTACGGAAGCCAATCCCTCAGCACCAGCATGCAGGAGCAGGCTCTCAGCCCGGTAGTGAGGGGCCTGGCAGTATCCCAGAGTCAGCCCCACCTGGACTGGACTACAGATTAGAGAGGGCCCAGTCCAGTGCCTGGGGAGAACATGCAACATTAAGGCAGTCCTGGCTCTCCAAAAAAGCTTCCAGATGCTGACCGGGTGGGGTGGGGGTTTGGCAGAGCAGAGGCTCCTCTGGGCTCTTGGCAGGGGCTAAGGAGTCCCAGGGAGCAAAAGGGGACAGAGGCTGAGGTCTGCCTACTGAAGGGAGGTCATGTTCACAGCAGGACTCCTCCTAGCAGGGGAGGGGAAAAGGTCTCGGCTTCCACTGCCCCCTGACTGTGATGTCCCTGGAATCTCCCCACGCCTCTTCTCTGGGAAAACTTGGGGAACAGCCAGCAGAGCTCTGCTCTCAGGGGCTACATCGTGAGCTGCCTCCCAGGAACCATACCTGACACAGCACCTGCCAGACCTGTTCCTGGGGTGCTAAGGAGGTTCTCGGCATCAGAAACTCTGGAGGGGGCAAAGAACCCACAGCTCACTGGTACTGGGAACCTTATAATCAGTGATCCTGAAGTCCACCTGGCTCACTACATAGATGGGGAACCAAGGCTCAGGAGGCAACGGGGGGCGGGGGGGGTGCTTGATGGGGGTGTGCTTGTGAACAACTGTTTACTGAGCACCAGCTCCGTGCCAGGCTCTGGGGGAGCAGGATCCCGTTTCACCCCCAGGGCAAGCCCAGACAACACCACGCTACACGTTGGGGAGCTGAGGCTCAGAGGGCAAGCTCTGTTTAGGTCATAGCACCAGTCAGTGAGGTGATCACCAGGGCTCCCTGCTCCCACTCAGGGCCTTCCCCACCAGGCGGAGACCAATGAGAAGCTGGAGGGGCCAGCCCACGGGAACACAGACGTTGGTGTTGGTCAAGATGGGTGAGCAGGGCAGCGGCACGTCCACAGTGCTGGGGGACCGGGGGAGGCTGGGCCCAGGACAGGCCACGGTGGGCTGGGCCCCACACCTCCCCCTCCGGGGCCTGGGGAGAAATGGCAGCTCCACAGCCAGCATTTCAGAGAGTGAGCGCGTGGCGTGGCCGTTCTGAGGAAATTCCCAGGAGGACGCAGGGATTTGAGCAATGAGAAGCAAACCTGATACCCGCCCCCGTCCCATTGCTCTGATCATTGGGGGAGTGATACATATTTATGAGCTCATAATCCTTCCTAATCACCCCTATATCACACAGCCGCACAAACTCCCTGTGGCTCAGGCTCATACATAATTATAAGGCACTTCCTCTGTCACCGCCTCAGTCCACCAAAGGACGACAGGACGCGGTGGCAGTGGTGCAGAGTTAGGCTCCAGTGGGGGAGGAGCTAGGAATGGAGGCCCAGGAGCAAGGCTGGGAGCTGTCCACACTCAGCAGCCTGTAAGAACAGGTGCCTCCATTCAAGGGCTCCTCTGCTGCAGCCTGGAGCCCCACAGACGCCCCAGGGCCAGGCACGAGCCGGCCCAGGGACACAGCACAGCTAGCAGGCGGCACTCTCCAGGGGCCTTGGCGTGAAGGGGACAAGGAGGGCAAAGCGCTCTCTCCGGGCCCCACATCTGCCTTCCTGCCCGGAGAGGCCCAGGAGGGGAAGCAGGGATTGAAGACTCTTCCTGGAGCTAAATGGGGGAGTAAGGGCAGGTAAGGGGGTCCCTGAGACTGGGGCAGCAGGGGACTCAGTCTGGGAGAGGTTAGCAGCCAAGAATAAGAAGGGGCTGAGAAGAGCAAAGACCACAGAGCTCAGAGCAGGTGTCCAGAGGGAGAGCAGGCCCCCGCCTGTGTGTGCGCCCCAAGCCTGGGCAGGTCTGCACTTGCATTATGGAGCTCAACAGAGAAGAAGTTGAAGTGATTTTAGGCAGATTGTTCTCTAAACATTTCCTCAAAATGCCCAACTAACTCCTTAGCCTCTTCCTGTTCACGTACTTTACGTCTAGTTTGTAGACAGGGCAAGGCCTGCTGGTGAGATGTGAGGGGGGCAGGACGGAGACCATTCCGGGGGCCCCAGGACTCACCTGCTGATGCCCTCGAAGGAGGCCTCCCTGCAGACACTGCCGCTGTCGGTGTTGACACCACGCTGCAGAGACAGAGGGAGCGTTAAGGGTAGACTCGTCACACGGGGCCACGGCGCAGGTCCCCACAGCCTGCGTGGGAGTGCCTGCCTCCTCCATCCAGCCTTAGGACTGGGGAAGAACCTAGAGCCCCCACCCCTGCCCGGCAAACATATCCATCCCTTCCTGCCTGTCAGGTAGCTCCCAGCCAACCTCCCCGTCCCCACAAAGGCAGGCAGTTCCTTTCTCTGCCGCAGCTTGAAAAAGGAGGAAGGGGCCACACAGTGTCCCCGGGGCACAGGAGCCTCCTCTATCAGATCACTTTGCCGAAACCAGCTCAGGCTGTGCAGGCACAGAAGGGGGCGACAGGACCAGGCTCCACCACCGATCTGCTCTCCCGGGCCGGCCTCATCTCCCTCACACACATACGTGTACACACGCTCCCCACTGACGGGGTCCAAACAGCACTGTCAGATCCAGCCCTCCCGAGATGCAGGTAGGACCCAACTCAGGCATGACGGGCCCTCCCCGGTGACACGAGGAAGCTGCACTACATCCCTCTTCTTTCTCTAGCTGTAAGGAGACTCCAGGTGGAAAGGACAGGAGACAGACCAAGGGACTCAGAGAAGAGTGTGCCATCCCCACAGAGACAAGGCCTTCTGACCCACCCTCTGCCCTCAGGAACCGCAGGCCGATGTTTAATAACGGCCCCCAGAGAAAACACACCGGACCGTCTCTGACCACAACCATCTCACGGAATCTTCCTTCTTGGCCATCAAAAGAGCAGAGCGGAACAAAGAGAACATGTGAAGGGCTCAAGTAAATAAATAAAGAAGAAGAACCATTTCTGAAGAAGGATCGATTAACAAGGGAGAGAAAGGTCACTTTGGGAGGGAAGAAGGGTTGCACACTCTCCATATTCGAAACTCCCCAAGGTCAAAAAAGCGCAAGACAGCAGGCTTCTTCTCTGAGCCACTCCGCAGCCCCGGTGCCCCCACAGCCCTATTTAAGGCACCACAGGCCCATCGCACACCCCACCCAGCCCCAGGTGGCACCAGGGACCCACCACACACCCTGTCCCACGTGGTACTAAGGACCCACCATGCTCCCCACCCCACCCCACGTGGTACCAGGGGCCAGCCGTGCACCCCACCCCACCCCCAGGCTGTGGCAGGCCCTCGGCCATTCAGTGTACCCGATTCTAAATCTGATGCCACAAGCCCAGCACCCTCGTGGGCAGATGCCACAGGTGCGTCTTTAAAATCCTATTAACAATGGAGGAGACGCAGGGCGGAAGCACATTGATATTCTACATCCACGGACTCCGGGAGCTCAGCCTGACACAAATACATTCTCCGGCTGGGTTTTATTTTAACCCTTAGAGTAGGTATCTCATCACAGCGGCCTTCTGCCAGAACACAGCACATCCCAGGGACACGGGAGAATCGAGGTCGTGACCCTGGACACGTTCAGCCCCCCCGGATGAGAAGGTGTCGCTCTGTGTCACCGATGACCATTCCTCTGGGTTCTCAATCCTCCCCTATGCCTCTGCTGGGACAGGCAGCTCCCCGAAACCCTTCCCCGTGGTGTCCGGTCCCTGGATACCAGCCACTTACCAAAGTGAGGAGCACAGAGGGGCCTTGTGATGTTAGGACACTGGCAATCTGAAAGGTCAGAAAGAAAAATCCACTTTTGAGCAACCGTGAAGACGTTTGATGGAGATGATACGCCACCATTACTTAATCATGACGGCTCACATTTATGGAGCACAGTGTTAAAACGGGCAGTGACGTTGCTGTCCCCATCCTGCCGCTGAGGACGCCGAAGCTCACAGAGGCCAAGGGACTTCTGAAAGCCACACGGCTATCAACTGGCAGGGATTCAAACCCAAACATGGCACACATTCCCACATGCTGCCCTACCTCCAGGCCCACACACATCCCAGGCTCTAAACCGCCAGACCTGCCCGCACTGTGAGGCCAGCACCTCTGTCCATCTGCCAGTCCCGCCTAAAAGACCTGTTCGTAAGAGCTCTTAGGCACTGATCCCAACAGCCTCCTGTCCCCAGGGCAGACACTTTCCTCCCTGTCCCCTATTCATCTCCTAGACCCTGTCTACCCTCTGTCCCCCATCCTACATCCCTACTCTCCATCCCTGCTCCCCCTTGACCCATGCAGGCCTCTTGCCCCTGCATGTTGGTTGCTTTGCACCCTGACGCCATGAAGGAGCGTGTCCTGCAACCCCATCTCTCCACGCCTTTGCCTGGGCTCTTACCTCTGCCTGGCGCGCCTCCTCCCCACCCCATCAGTGCGTACTGAGAACCGAGGCCCTCTGGCCCCCCAAGACAGGCTCGCTCATTTTCTCCTCTTCTGCCCCATTCCTTCAGCAAAGCACCTACCACCCTGCATTAGCCATGACATCTGCACCCCAAGAACGCCAACCACCCCAGTGGGAGCGCTTTCTCCCTCTCCTGGCCCCCACTCCTCAGTCTGCCCTGCATCTTGGCTACTGTAGCTCCTACTGCATTTGAGCCACCCCCCCCCCCCGACCCTAAACTCCTTCACACCCCGACACAGGGCGAGAGTGAGGAAGATTTGTTTGTGTCTTAAACAGCCTTACTGAGCTACCACTGACATACTCTATAACGCACATATTTAAAGTGCACATTTTGATAAGTTTTGACATATGTATATATATACATGATTTTTTAATACTGAGAGGCTCCCAGAGAAAACCTGGAATATACTGAAAAGTATAAGAAGATAAAATACACCTACAATCCCATCCCCAGAGACTTTTTTTTACCTCTGCACATAAAAACAGAGATCCGTAATGACATTTGGATCATAAGGAGTTACACACTTCACTTATTTCCTGAGATTAAGTACTCTTCAGCCTCGTGACTCCCACCAGTCACTACTGCCGGGGATAGTAAACAGCCAATGAGCCCCTGATCACGGCCTGCGCCAGTCCTTCAGACATCATCTCATTTCGCCACCCGTGAAGCTGGTGCTACAAATGTCCAGATTTCACATATGAGAAAGACTATGGGTTCGCTCGTTTGTTGAGGTTCACAGTTCAAAAAGAGCAAGCCTCGGAGCTGAACATACGGCTGCCTGGCCCTCTCTCAATAGATACGGCACACGATTTACTTACTCATTCCTCCACTGGACACTTAAGTAATTTCTAATGGTTAACCAGTATAAGTAATGCCTGATGAACATTCTTCTACACGTGTTTATTTCCTTACCGTAAATTCCTTTAAAAATGTATTTCCTTAAAAACAAAATTAGACCCAGTGAGACTGCTAGGTGAAACGCCATATACGCCATATACGTTGACCTTTCTGATGCCACTGGCCAGGTTACTCCCCACACGTGCACCAACCGTCTTCCCACCATGGTGCACAAGGCTCCCTCCCCACCCGGACCCTCCCCTCTGACTCAGAACCGCTCTGAACACTGAATCCCCCACCTCTGTGCTGCACAAACCAACGGCTTGGCTGAATCCCCGCCACTCCCGCAGGCCCTCCTGGAGGAGTGGGGGGCGGGGGGTGGGGGGGGACTCATTAAAAGAACAAGAGCTGTGCATGTCAGGCCCCTGGGTGTGTTGTCACGTCGATGTGAAGGGTCTACATTCATCAGCACAGAATGATTCCGTCAATTACGGCAGCAGCACCGGAGAGCAAGCAGGCACTTGGGGATTGTATGTGCTACTGTCCTTGGGAGAGGGGAGCCACATAATGAATGTGTGGTCTGACGGTTTTTCTCTCGGCAACGGCTCAGGACGTGCCGGTTAGGAATAATGCAGAAAGCAGTCCTCTCGCACCGCCTGATGCGCAGGCGGGTCGAGCCCCGACACCAAGCAGGCTGGGCGTCTGCTACTTCTGGCAGGGCAGCGTCTTTCATCGATCACGGCTGCTTGAGCGGGCCCTGGTTACCTTTGCGGTTGCAAAACCTCCCCCAGCCTGGCAGCTCCACCCGCCCTTCCCCACGGACACCCATTAGCAGTACATTCTCATCAGCAGACCCTGATTCCAGGCCTGGCGATGAAGGAGACAGGACGCGCCTGTGTGTCGCCAGCTCAAAATGCAGCTCCAGCACACGGGACGGCACGGCTCTGTCAACACAGGGAGTTGGTCACCACCGGAGCGGTGGTCACTGGGGACCCATCAGCTCTCACAAACCAGTGCCATTAAATGCCCCTGACTTGCTTCGTACCGCGGCCAGCATCGATTTCCCGGGCAGCCGGGCCTCTCTGGCAGGTCGAGGTAGATGGCACACACAGAATTTAGCAGGGCCTTGTGCACAGGGACCCTCCCCACCTTGGGGACAATCAGAGGCTTCCCAAGGACATCTCATGCGCCTTCATGCCCAGGGCCCCAACCAGGCCTGAAGGCTACTCTTCATGGGTGATGATCCAGAGAAAGGGGCAGGACAGTCCTTAAATGGTGCTGGTAAGAAAGCCTGCGCTGCTCTAGGGAGCTGGACCCTGCAAGCATCTGAACGTTTAAAAATGAACTCTTTTCCATGGCAGTCAAAAACGGGTGCAACTTGGTGGCTGGGAATGCATTTAAAAATATGAACTTGGGGCGCCTGGGTGGCTCAGTCGGTTGGGGGTCCGACTTCAGCTCAGGTCACGATCTCGCGGTCCGTGAGTTTGAGCCCCACGTCGGGCTCTGGGTTGATGGCTCAGAGCCTGGAGCCTGCTTCCAATTCTGTGTCTCCCTCTCTCTCTGCCCCTCCCCCGTTCATGCTCTGCCTCTCTCTGTCTCAAAAATAAATAAACATTAAAAAAATTAAAAAAATAAAAAAATAAAAAAATAAAAAAAAAAATATGAACTTGTTTCTAAAATTTAAGTATCAGGAAAGATCACAAACCACATGGATTTGCAGGCACTCCTCCTGACAAAACGAAGTTTCCAGCAACTCTGGACCAGCAGTCCAGATGTAGCAGCCATCCCCACAGGGCCCCCCACACCCCTGCCCTCAGACCCCGCCATTCCCTGATGCCTCTCCACACCGAGGCCGAGAGGCAGGCAGCATCTGTTTCTGTGCGGCCACAATGGTATCTCTTTCATCCATCCTGCCTGCATCTGAACCAGTGACCCTGGCACCTCCCAACACGTGCCCGGCACCACAAAGGAGAGCAAGCACACGAAACGTGCCCTCCACCCTGCAGCTGCCCTCCCATGAGGAATGCCAGCCTCTGCACCGCACTTGAGTGAGATGTCTTGAAGCACCTGCCAAGGTTCTCCTGAGCACCCCGTTCTCAGGGAGGCACCATTTGCTCTACCTTCCCAATAATTCACATCAGGTCGTCTATGGGGATGAAAGGAACCAGGCAGCCATGTTTCCTATATCAGACGCCTGCATTTTATACATGACGTCAAGTGACCAGCCACGGCCTGGGGTGCGGGCCTTCCTGCCTTCTTTCAGAAAAGACAAGTGATGGGAAGACTGCTTCCCATCTGTGATTTGTCACAGATAACCAAGGCTGCCCGAAGCCAGTTGGGGCTCGGCACCATAGAAGTGGCCTGAGGAGTCCTTTCCTGATCCAAGGGGCTTCCTGTCACCTTCTATGATGGAGCAGGTCCCAAGCACCTCAAGGGCCCCCCAGCACAGGTGTCTTAATCCAGTAGTCTATATTGTCAGGCTCCATTTCGAGCCACAGAAAATCGAAGTCACCTGGGAGTCTAGGTCATCCCCTTTGTCTGACAGGGCAAATGCAGAAGTGGAGGGTCTCTGGGGTCCAAAGGTCCTGGGGTTGCCCCCTAACTCTGCTGCTTCCCCGGCTAAGGGCCCAGTTAGGGCCTTTCACCTTAGCCTTGGCTTCCTCTGCAATGGGGCAGGGGCTGTGGCCTGCATGGGATAGGGCACAAGGGATGTTGCTGGAATCAGCAGGTGCCACCCCAGAGTGAAGCATTTGACCAGGTGTTAACAGTGAGCCTCGTGTCCAGTAAGAACCACAGTGGCAACAGTGATGAGAGTAGTGATTAACGATGACAGCAGCGATGATGGGACACAGAAAAAGCTCCTGGACCTGAGATCCTGTCCTCTGAACTCCTCTGAAGACCTCATTTAATATTCTGCTTTGTACATACAGACTCAGAGTGAGCTGCTCTCTGGGGCTGTAATTCTACACTATCACTACCGGCTCTCCCGTCCCGCCACTCCAGACTCTGTTTCACTGCATTTGGAGGCCAGTTCTCCTCTTCTCCCCCCAGATCACAGTACAAACGGAGTTGAGTTTCCCCCAGCCATAAAAGCAAAAATGTCAGAATGCAGCTGGGGAGGCTGCAGTGAAGAGATGCTCTGACTTGGTGAGTCCCAGGCTGCCCCCTCCAAATTTCTGGAAAGGTCAAGGTCCCCAAGGACGATAATGTTAAAATGCAGTTTATAGAGGCAGGAAGGATGCACTTGCCAAGGAGAGGGTCAGGAACAAAATCAGAACGAAGGATGAGCGGGTCCCTCGCTCCCTGGTACTTAGAGATGCAAGGTAAGTAGCAAATGACCTCATTAGGAGCACGTGAGTAAATGTTCAGGCTATTTGAGATCCTATACCCAAAGAAATCAATAACAACAGGTCACAAGTGTATTAACCGACTCTTTAGATGCTATGAGTTGCCCCCCAGTAACTCAGTATTGAAATCCAAGGACAAAAAGAAAGATCAAAAGCCACCCTCTCTCCACAACCCAACCAGGCAGAAGGTGCTGCAGAAAACAGGTGCCCGTGGCCCTGGGCGCATGGGTGC
This sequence comes from Panthera onca, assembly GCF_046562875.1. Classification (NCBI taxonomy): domain Eukaryota; kingdom Metazoa; phylum Chordata; class Mammalia; order Carnivora; family Felidae; genus Panthera; species Panthera onca. The sequence continues at coordinate 19,565,554 of NC_138353.1, read as the reverse complement.
AAGCCGCGCTCCTTCACCAAGGCCCCCCTGACCAGGCACCGAGGGCCACAGTCACCCTCTGCTCCAGACCGTGTCCTGGCTACGGAGTTCATCCCTGGGTCCCAGCAAGCTCTGATGCCCACACACCCCTGGGACATTTACTCAAGCTGGCTGGCTGGCTCCTCTGCTGCTTCCACAATGACCCCCAGCACTTAATGTATGTCCACGTGCCACCTTGGTCTGGGGAAATTGGCATGCGAGGGCCCCATCCCGCCAATCCTGCCAGGCTGGAGCAGCAGGCACTGACGTGCTTGGGGCATGGGGCCTGTAATACAGGCCTCCCTGTGTACCTGGCAGTGGCTGCAGTTGGAGGCCTCGGTCCCCCAAGGAGACCATGGGGGCGCACGGCTGTGCGCTCACCTCTGCCCCAGTCCTGCTCCATCAGCAATGAAAGTCAGGGGCAGCCCCTTGTGACTATCTGGATTCGGGACAGATGCAGAGTCCCAGAAGGACAGTCATTCACCTACCCAGGCCACATGACACCCCCGGGCACCCACGTTGGGAAGTAGATTAAATCCGGGGGCCTCCAACTGCACCCCACCCACGGGCCTCTCAAAGTCTGGGGTTTTTCTGACAGCAGCATCTGCAGCCGGCAATGGTCTATGGGGGAGCACCTCCCCACACGTGAAGGCCCGGGCTGAGCCCGAAGGGCGCTTAGATCAGACCTCCCAGAGCTGTCCTCCCACTGGGAAGCTCAGCAGCCACAACCCAGGTACAGAGGCCTCCAGCTGCCGAGTCAGGGCACCACCCAGGCACCTCCCCTTCAGGGAGGTCTGAGGTACACACTTCCCATCTGCTCTCTGCAAACGTGGGCACTGCCGAGGTGGCTGGGAGCCGGGCGGTGGCATCCCACAACACACAGCCAGGCTATGGCAGCGAGAGGAAGGGGATGCCGGAACGGAGGGGTGACGGAAGCCCTGACCTGCACAGAGAGGAGCCGGCTGCTACTGACCTCGTCTGCATACTGGACGTCATCCACAGCATACTTCTCCTTGAAGTACTCCTTGGAGTGGATCCTCAAAGGGAAGCACAAAGAACACCAGGGTCAGGGTTTGGCCACACTCGGCATGGGCTGCCTTCCCGCTCTCAAGCCCAGACCATAAAGCCCCAGGGCCCATTCCCGTCCCGACACAGAGCAGGCACAGACTCGGATGACAAGGAGCACTGGGCCACAGATTTAATGCTGAACCGTCTGCCTCTCCTGACCTCCCCAGCTGACCTCCACTCGTCCTTGGAGCCCGTGACCCTGGCCACCTGCAGCAAGCATCTGCAGACCAAACTTCACCCTCCACCACCAGCAACAGCCCACCAGGCAGCCAGCCAGTATACCCTTTGGGGCATGAAATAAGCTGCCTCCCAGGAGCTGCCCCCCATGGAGCCTCTTTAAAGGAAAGTTTTAAAATTAACATTTTAAAGAAGTCAATATCAGTATTACTCATTGTGATGAGAACATTCAAGCTTACTCATCATCTCTGAAAAATCAGCCATGAGAAGACAGACAAAGGAAGGAGGAGGTTGGGCCATCTCCCGGAGGGCTCCCAGTCATGGTCATGGTCACAGTCAATGGTCCAGCCAGCACCCCCCCATCCCCCCCGCCTCCCGGCAGGTGGGTGAGTTGATGTCACTGCTAGTGACAGAACTCACATGAAGTGGAGCACTAGCCACACGAGGGGAGGGTGTCACAAGCCAAGTCTATTGACGCACACACGCCATCCTGCGCCATCCCACGCCTGGGCACCACATCAGCACAGGGGATATACCCCCCAGGCTGCCTGTGATCACATGGTATTCTAGTCATCGAGTGTTAGATCCGAAAGCGGCCTCGGGAGAAAACAGCAGATGGTTTTCAGACTGTGCTTCCTGGACTCGCAAGGGTGAGCAGATGACAGGGGGGTGAGGGTGCCAAGGGCAGCGTGCCTGGGGACGCCCAGAGGGGGCAGAGGAGGGAGCACACTTCCAGACTTGGAGATGACCACCTCCAAGAGCAAGCTCCATGTGTCTTTAAGAAAGACATCAGTGACCAGGGTCACTGCCCGGGAAATGGAAGCCCACTACCCTCCCTGAGCCCTGCACGGCTTCCCTCTCCACTCAAGCATGCGCCAGACAGATCATGGCCAGGAAGCAGAGATCATGGACCTGGGGGGCAGATGGGTGGGCCTCAGGGATCAGCAAGGAGCTCACAGCCACACACGGCGAGCAGGGCTGAAGAGATGACAGTCTCACTGCAGCGAGCTGCTCGGTGCCCCAGAACGCTCTTTGCTTTATCTCTCTTTTGGCTTCTCTGAAGTAGGCACTGGGTGTCAAGCTCTTGCTGTTAATTAAATTTGCACAATCCAGTCACATTAGCTTCCACGCCTGAGTCAGGACTCAAACGTCAAATGGCCAAAGTCTGGCACCACCAGCAGTACCACCTGAAGGAGCTACGGGGCAGGAACAGATGACAGGCACCTGGATGCGGGAGGCCCCGGTTCTCCGCTTACGGCGGACAGCTCACTGACCCTCGGCTACTAAGCGGTGACACCCTCAGCCACGTGCAAAAGCACATGCCAGAAGGGAGGGGTGGGGCCATCAGTGTCATCACCACGTCCACCCTCGACCGCACCAGCTTCGGTCTCAGCTCCAGGACGGATGCCCTGCATCCTCGGCAGGTCCCCAGTCCACCTCTGGTCCCCAGCCACTTCATCGCTTGCAGCGGTGGCAGGCACCCAACGCCAACTGCCAGCAGATTTGGGAAGTGCAAAGGACCTGCTTTCAGGGGATGCTCCCTACAGGTGGGCATCTCAGCCACTACCCCAGGGAATGTGTGCCTGCCTGCCTGCCTGCCTGCCCTGCCTGGGAGTCTCGGTGGTCAGGCTTCAGCACAGACCTAGACTGGAGACCTGAGAACATCTCCACACACTCAGCCTGAGGTCAAGGTCTTCGCGATACAGAACCAGGGGAGATGGGAGGAGGAGGCGTAATGGCGAGGCAAACACGAGGTAGCTGTGACCTGTGGATGGCCCCAGGACTGTGCGCTCACCTCTCCACCCCTCGCCTACCAGCCATAAGCCGCTCCACTTGCCACAGGGGCCGAGGAGCAGCCAGGGCCAGCCAGCCCACACGAGAGCCTGCTGCCGCCACTCTGATTATCCGGGAGGAAGGCAGGGCAGGAGTCAGTCCCACCACGTGCCCCTTGCCCTCCTCAAAGAAGTCGAATGACACAGTCCTGAGCACCCACTGGGCCTCAAGGATCAAAACCACTGACTAGCCACAGGCCTGGTTCGTAATAGGAACGATCACCTCACAGATACAATGTGAAAAACATCTTTTCTGGCACTTCGCCTGCCTTTCTTTCCTAAAGGGCACAGATAATTAAGTTTGAATACTACTTGTTTTTCATGTTTTGAGGCTAATTATAGTAAAAATAATTTAAATGTCACCCTAAGGGAGACGTGTGCCAGGCCACCGCATCAAGCCAGCCACCAGAGACTCAGCCGTGATGACATGGTGGGGTCGACCAGGGAAGGAGCGGCTGCTCCAAGAGCCCCGCTGGACAGGCAAGAGAGGTCAGCGGGCAGCTACAGGACCCGCTGGGGGCCAGGCTGGCGGCAGCCACACGGAGGGCCTGCACTCTGCCCTGTCTGGGGTTCGGGGTCCAGCGGGGCAGCTCATGCCAGATCCCATCACATGGCAGATCCAGAAAAAACCACTGGACCAGGGGAGAGTGGGTCAGCAGAGAAGCTGACCTCACCCTAGAAACTGTCCCTTCAAAGGGAAGGGACGGCTTTGGCAGGAGAGAAGAGAGAGCGCCCCACTCAAAGCGGTTTGTGACTTCACCACCAGCAGCCGGGGCCAGCATGAGTTAGAGGTGGCCTTTCCCAGAACTCAAGGTCAGGGTTGACACTGTGAGTACCCACGCCCCGTGCAGGGCCTCCTGTGGGAAGGAGACATTAAGTGAATGCCTGTGGTGTAGACACAATGGAACCCTTCAGAATATGAAATTTCCAAGCACAGGTCTTGCCAGCTAGCTGCCCACCTGTGTGCGGTTAATGAATAAATAACAGGACCAAATTACAGCAGTCACCATCAATTTTAGCGGCCAGAGTCTGCCTTCAGCCACACGCAACGCCGCTGCCTCTCATCCTGCTCACAGCACAGCGCTGGCACTCGCTCCCAACGTGGGTCGGCAACCACTGCAACATTCCAGTGGCTCGTCAGAGAACAGGTCTCTCCAAAGCAGTGCAGGTTCCTGATCCTGGGGATCACAGCCGTGAGGCGGTGCTGGGCATCGGGGGAGCCAGGGCTCCGGAGGTGATCAAAAGGAGGCCCGTGATCAGCAGAGCCAGAGCCCCGGGAAAGGTGCCCAAGGGTTCTGGCAAACGCTTAGCCAGGCCTCGGGCTGCCTGAGATCAGGCTCCCCCCACCCCGGACCGCCTGGGGTAAGAGCCAAAGGGGCTTCCTCAGCCTCCTCGGGAAGGCCTGCACCTCCGTCAGTGCCCCTCCCTGAAGACAGAGGGAGGGACAGGGTGAGGCCACCAGGTGGGCTGAGGCGGCCTCAGTCCTCCTGACCCAGGTGTGTGTACAGGGTGCGGAACAGTAGCTGTGAGAAACCGCTCACAACATACACAACCCGAAATATGCACACATACCACATCACACCCTACCACACGCCCCCGCACACCCCATCCCACACGTGCACATACACACCGCATACCGCATACACCCAAACCACACCCACCCACAACCACTCCCCTGGCACCCACACACACATCACAGCACATGCACATCAGCTCCCATGCCAGAAAGAGCAGGGCTCAGGCCCTGAGGCCCTGAGCCCGGGGGGAAACTCCCCCTCACCACTCCTGGGCAGGGCCCTCAGTAGGATAAGCACCCTCCTCCCTGCAAACCCCACACCAGGCCCACTGTCTCCCATACCAAGCCACAGTCTCAGCCAGGAGACAACAGGAGCAGAACACGGTCAAGCTGCAAAGGTTCTAGTAGGGCCCCCCAGACCCCGCAGGCCCAAAGTCACTCACCCTCTCTGGGCGCTGAGGCTGCCCGGTATTGAGTTACGGAGACAATTTTAGAGGACCCCAGACACCCCGGCAGCCAAAGCTGCCATCAGCTAAGCCTGATTCTGACAAGACATGATGGGAAACACTCTCACGTCCAAAGGCCCCGGACTTTTGTCAGCAAAGATTCCAAATGAAAACAAATGAGAAGCTACCCTACCCCTGTACCCAAAAAGGCCCGGGGTGAGGAACAGGCCGGGCAGCAGGCCTCGTTGTCTGCTGCCCTGACAACGGGACAGGCCCTCTGTGCAGGAAGTGGCAGATCCGCAGATGGGGGTGTTGTTTCCCTGGACGACTGTGGATTGCAGGATCTGCCAGATGGATTTTCAAAAGCCATCAGAGACTGAAAAGGAAGCTGAGGAGCTGAAGGTCAAATGTTCAGGCTGGTGGGTTTTGATTGCAAAGGCCAGGTAATCCCACAGCCTCGCTCCTGAGCCCTATTGATTATGAGTGTCTGGAAATAGCCACATGCAATCAGATCTGGCCATTCCCCAGCTCCAGCCCCCAACAACCAACTCATTTACAACTGCCCCACTATAACTGAGTCTTCTCTCCCAAAGGCTGGGGACATGGGGACCGGGAAAGGGGCACGCCAGAACAGAGGAAGGGAAAGGCCTGCCCAGGTGGCCACAGTGGGGAGCCAGGTCTGTAGGAAACCAGGGTCTAGCTCTCTGCTGTGGAGCCAGAAGGCCCCTGGGGACCAACCTGCTCATTCCGGCCCACCCAGCATGGAGCCTTTCCAACTGGGAGACCCACACTGCAGACCCATTTCTATACTCAAAGGCCGCACAAGCAGCTGTGTCTGCACCAGACAATCAGCTGGCTTGGCAAAGCAGGGACAGACTGAAGGAGAACTTTTAACAGTGGTCCTGAAAGTCAGCCATGACCAAAGCACAGAATATTATTCCTGTATTATTGAAGATTATGCTTCAGAATAGCCAACTGCTAACAGCTGTTCCCTGACCAATCAGGTCCTGGGTTTTAAACCCTCCAGTCAAGTGCCATGTGGCTCCCCAGATGGTGGCTGTGGGGAAACATAGTGAGATTTGCTCAGATTTTCCCACTGGATGGTAGAGTCCCTAAGGCAGGGACAGGCCTTTCCTCCCACTGCCCCAAAAGACGTCCACCCTCCAGGACAGGCACTCCCCAATTTCACACAAGAGTCAGCCCTACATAAAAAGCAAGCAGACAGAAGAGAAAATGCACTCAGAGGCTCCCTACATTTCCAGACAGAAACTCCAGTGAGGCCCTGCTCACAACCTCCCCTAGCCCCCCCACCCAGGCCCACATCTCCGACTGCAGGACCGGCACTCCTGGAGCCAGTAGGGAGCCACAGGGAGGATCACAGACAGCCAGCTCACAACCCCGGGTGCTGCAGAGGGGCCCTGGCTCTTTGTGGGGTATGCCACTGGCAGCTAAGTGACCGCCTAGAGTGCAGGAAGGGTCTGGAAGGAATCCTCTTACCAAGACCAGACCTACACTCTCACCAGGAACCTTCTCACCACAGCTGAACCAGTCACCAGGGTTTTGTAGCAAACCATACTGACACTCTTCACTTTCATGGACCCTGAAGGTCTGGGCTTGCGACAGAGCCCAGAGTGGACAGCTTGTCTCTGCTCCACAAGGTCTGGGACCTCAGCAGCAGGACCCAAGGGCTGGGACTTGGGAGTCACCTGTTCTGATGGGTGGTCTGGCTGTCAGCTGGGCCTCCGCTCCTCTCCATGAGGTCCCTCCTACATGGGCCCCCTCACGGCATGGCAGCCGGGTTCAAGGGCCAGTGTCCCTGAGCAGAACCACAGCGCACTTTATCGTCTGTCTACAAGATGACCCTGCCACACTCACACATCGAGGCAGTCACCAGGTCCTGATCCGAGTCAAGCAGGAGGGGACAGATTCCACCTCTGCATAGGGAATGGCCACAAATATTGCTGTGGTCATTTTTGGACATTACAAGCTGCCTGTCCCTGCCATCTACCACCTCACTTCAGTGTCACAAATATAACCGTCCCCACAGTGACCATCACTCTGACGACAGCCCTGGCAGTGCCTCACGGGCAGCACTGTCACTGTTCCCCAGATAAGGCATCAGAGGCCCCAACAGTGGCGAGACCTGCTCCACAAAGGGGCCGTGCTGAGCCGTCCGGCAAGCTTCCAGCAAGACGGGCCCACAGACCTGCACAGGCCACACCACCACACTGCTGTTTCCTTTCAAAGCAGGGCAGTTGTACGGATTCAACCAGGAATTTGATGAAGACTGACTATAAAGGCTACAACAAGATGGAGAGGTGGAACCCACCCTCCCAGGAGTACCCATGTCTCCAGGCCGGATATGCTGATCTAACAGGAGGAGGCGTCCAGGAAGAATGGACTGAGGAAGGCCTGCCCCAGGCCAAACCCGAGGCCAGTTTCTCTGCAGGTACAAGACACCGCGGCAAGGCAGGCAGGGAGGTCCAGAGGACAGAGCAGACATCTGCCTCTGTACTCCCCCACACACCCCCACCCAGGCCTGGGCGGTGTAGAGCCTCTGGGGGCTCTCACTGGGCCTGGCTCACCTTGACCAAGGTGCCGCCCCACCCCTCTGGGAAGAAGACAGTACAACCTTCCGTGTCCACCCTGACCCGGGTATGGAGGCCAGTGGGAACCTGCTCGTTACAGCAGGGACACATTTACGCCATCTGCCCTGAGGCCTCTGAGAGGGCCAGAACCTACGTGGCTGTTCAGTCACGCACTCCAGAGGCCAAGTGGATCAGGCATGGCCACTTCCCACCCCCTCCCCCAGAGGCAAGCAGGAGAATGTCCTCCAGGGAAGCACAGCCCACTTCTCTTCTGCCGTGAGTGCTGCCTAAAGCTGTCTTTACGGCAAAGCTGAAGGCCTGGGGCCAGGAAGCCCCAAAGGAGAAACATTACCAACCTGTGAGCCTGGATCCCTTGCCCCAAGATGACAGAAGAGGGATCTCTCAGGCCAACCAAAGAAGCTATGGAGTCTGCACTGAAGGGCCGGTGGGGAAGGGTGCTGCATGAGGCACAGGAGGCCCTGTCCTGGGGTCTGCACAGAGCAGCTCCCTGTAGCAGCCACAGGCCCGCCAGCCCACCTGGTAATGAGAGATCGAGGACACTAGGCAGCGAGGGCTGCAATTCAGACGTTTGCCCAGAATGACCACCCTCCAGGCAGGAACGACATGCTGAAGGTGATGAGCATTTTCCCCTGAGCACCTCAAGCACCCACGGTGAAGTACAGTGTCTGACTCAGCACCTCTGTGCAGGCAGGATGGCTCCCAAGGTGGGTGGACATGGCCAAGGGCCCTGGAGCTGGTAGAGGCCGTGGATGATGGGGAGGAGGCCTCTGAGCACAGCCCAGCCCTGGTCCCACACTCTTCACACAGCACAAGCCTAGAGCCACTGACCTGTCTCATAGGTGAGCCAACTGAGGCAGGGCCTCCATCTGAGCCAGAGACGGGCACACGACAGGCATCCCGCGATGCCACATTAGCGATGGGCCTCAGAGAATGGTCCCAGGCTGCCCTCTCTGACCCGGGCCAACCCCCATGACACCCAAGGTGGGGCCGCCTCCCACTGATGCCATGCGGGAGTGATGGTTCACTGGAGCCACAGCCTCTGACATTTTAACAAAGCTGAGAATCCAGAATTTCAAGATTAATAAATAGTACCTCCAAACAAACATGACCACAGTCTGTGGCTCTGACACCCCTTCCCAACCAAGGCCGCAGGCTCTGGCCCTGAGCAGTCAATGGGCCTGACCACTGAACCCCGCCCCCCATCCCCGGCTACTCTTTCCCTCCTTGTCACCACAGGCCAGACCCTTCCCCCTGCCCCAACCCCAGCGGTGGTCAGCAGGCCCAGACTGCTCCTTACTTTCCCATCCAGGTGGCATAGCTGGCAGGAAGCCTGGGCACAAATAGGGTTGACTTCCCGGTGCCGACATCAATTGTGCCGTAGCAGCCTGGATCCGTGACGCCAAACGCCCAGTGAAAGAAGGACTCCTGTGGTGAGAACAAGGACCCTGGTTACCCGGTCAGCAGGACAAAAACATGAGGCACAGGGAGAGGTGTGAGGTGTCGGAGTGAGCACCGAGCACCCTGGAAAGTCAGCTCAGGGCCCCCCAGCCCCACACAGTTGTCCATCTATCCACTTTGCCCGCTGACAGCTGCGGGCTGTCTCCCACTTCCGGGATTTGGCATGGAGCAGCCCGGCTGGCTCCTCCCACCCTGCTTTCAGCTTTCTCTGATGATGCACATTTCACGACATGCCCCAGCCCCACCTGCACCCCTTCCCGGCAACACCCTCATGCCCCCCCGCAGGGCACCCTAGGGCACGCCAGGACACGGGTGCCCATGAGCACCACGGGTCCGGCTCAGCCCTGCCCGCGCCTCTCTGCTGCCCCCATGCCCGAAGGTGGGCAAGATGCCACTCTGACTTAGACACCTAGGCCAGACATCTGCACGGAAAGGAGTCCTCCATTTAGGACTTCTTACTTCCTTCTCCCACCCCCGGGGCAGCTGATGACTTCAGTGTTTAGCAATAAACATTGAGCTAAAATAATGTTCGAAAGGTATGAAGTGGAGGAGGATCTCTGCTAAAATTAACCTTGCATAACAGCAGTCAGGGAGCCAAAGGCTGAATTTAGGAGATCGATTTTTAAACCACAAAATACGTAAACCTCAGGAAGCATCAAGACTAGGCAGAAAAGCCTTACTGAAACCTCCACGTCTCTAGCAACCAGGGGACTGCAGGCTTGCAGCTGCAAGAACAATGTGGCATGGGGAAATGTGCAGCGGGAGCCACTTGCGGCATAAAAACACCACAATGGCTCTCAGCAGCCGACAGCCCATCTGTGTCCTGTGCAGGGGACACAGCCCAGCTGGGGAGGCCACCACTTGCCGCGCCTCCACACTCAGGTCCCCTTCACATTTCCCTGACTCCTCCTGGCCTGGATGCTGGACAGCCATGTCCCCAGGGAGGTTCCGGAGTTCCCAGGGTGCCAGGCCCCAGATCTGCAAGTGGCAGGGAGGAGAAGAGAGCCCTATACTTGGAGTCCAGAGATGCGACTCTAATTAGTCCCAGCTCCCCCTCTGGCAAGTCATTTCCTCTCGGAGCCTCGGTTGCATCATCTATAGAGTGAGTGCGATGCTAAGATCGATGAGTGGGGCTGGCTCAGGGCGTCTCCGGCTTTCCGGGTGAGCCTCTCTGCTCAGTGCCTTTGCTCCTGTTCCTGGGAACTGAGTGATGCCAGCGATTCCCAGCCAAGGCCGCCACATCCAGGCTGCAGCTAGGCTACCCCTACTACCCTCCCCCGCACAGGGTTCCAGATCCTTAAGGAGTCCCTAGTCTACTTCCCAGGTCAGGAAACTGAAGCCCGGTGAGGGTCAGTGAGTCAGCAATGGCCAAACCATGATGAATGTCTGGGCCTCCTACTCCTGCTCAGCACCCTGTTCACACGCCCCCTCCCAGACGTCTGCAGCCCCCTGCAGCCCCCGTCTTCCCTAGCACAGGAAGAATCTGGCCCCAGGAAGTCAGACCTCCCCATCTGCACCTCTGCCCAGCCCACCCTCTTACCACCTACTCCTGTGGACACTACCCTCCTCCCCAGCCTGGAACACCCACACCCAACTGCACTTGTCAGAATTCACCCTGGCCTTCAAGGGCCCACACCGAATACTGCCTCTTCCGTGAGGCCTTCTTGCCTACTTGCTCCCCCAAGAATGTCATCGTTCTGTATCCTGACCTAAGAGCTGAGACTGGCTGGCATCAGCTCTGCCTTCAGCCACAGCTAGGAGGGATCTGCCCCTCCAGACTATTGGGTATGGGCTTCCTGGGTGCCCACGCCTCGACCTGCCCTCAGAGAGCCTCTGCAGGGTCCCCTTGGGGGTAAAGCTGCCCAGGGCCTACCAGGCCCGATGGTGGAGGAGGGCGGGCAGCCCACAGAAGGCCGGGTGCACGCTTACAGGGCGGGCTCACCTGGCGGAAGAGGACCCCGGTGTCGGTGCAGTAGCGCTGTGTCTCCTCCCCGCCCTGCAGCAGCACCACAGAGCCCGCCTGCACAGCCGGGTTCTTCCGCAGCCGCTCACACAGGCGCCGCCTGTTCAGGGCAAAGAGTGCCAACGGCACCTTCAAGGTTTCATTCCCCAGCCAAAACGAAGGTCTGCAAGACACGAACACACATTGCCACATAGGCTCTGTTAGCGCCACCAAGCACATCCGCCACCCGTGGCCTCAGGTGACTGGAGGGCCGAGCCTGCTGTGGGACCCCCATTAGCATGGGGCAAGCTGGTCTAACCTCAATCTGCCTGACCTAGAGACAGCCCCTCGCTGGGCTGCCGAAGACCACAGGGCCCCCTCGGCCGCACCCTCCCCTGCTGTCCCCGAGCGCCAGGCCCCGAGATCAGATGAGAGAAAACTGCATCTGTTTAACCAGCTGGCAGGTGAGGCCCATGGAGGGAAGCCTACAATGGCTTGGAGACGCACTCGACTTCTGCCCTCAAGGATCCTACTATCCATGCAAGAATGAGCTGTAATCTGGCCCAGACAACACTGGATCCCTGCCCAGTGCCTTCATAATGCTGTCTTCTCAAGTCACAGACCCAGCATCCTGGGCCGGGACACCCACCTGGCCCCAGCACACACACACACACAGGACACCCAGTACCAGGGCCTGAAGTGAGTCTGTGCCGAGGGGATCATGGTGAGATGGACTGGGCAGTGGCAGCCCTCAGGGTGCTCTCCTGAAGGACCCACATCACAGGAGAGCAGGTGGATGTCTCTCCCCACCCCCACCCCAATCCCCTCTACACTGAGAAAACAGCTCACCCTCCCAGCACCCACCCCCCCAAAGCCCACCTGCCTCCAGACCCTGCATCCCATGTCTATTCCCCGGTTGCTCCAGCCTCAAGTTTTCCCTCTCAGGATCGCTCTTTGTAACCAGTGTACAGGAACCTCACCCTTGTAAAAAATAAATAAGTAAAAACACTTAGTTCCCTTGACCGCAACGCCCCTCCAGCAGTTGATGTCTCTGTCCCCTTTGCAGAAAATATCCTCTGCAGTCACTCAAGTCCACTGTTCTACTGCCCATGCTCTCCTCGATCCCCTCCCTGGCCTTGGCCAGGTCACAGTGACCCCTGCTCCTGAACCTGCACCCAAAATCCTTATGTGGCTTCCCAGTCCTCGCCTAGCTTCTGGGTTCCTAGGCACCTGGGGGCCACTCTTTCCACAGCCACCCCCCACCAGGCTCAGGCTCGCTCCCCCCTCAGCGCCACCTCCAGCTGGAGGAACCCCTCTCCTGCCTGGACAACCACAGGGGACTCTCCAGGCTCTCTCAGTCCCAGCTTCCCCCACCCAGAGGGACACTCTACAATGCAAATCGGAGCAGGCCCTCCCCTGCCCACCCCCTCTGCTACCCAGTGCACTTGGCCCAGAGCTACCAGGCACTGAGGGGATGCAGCCCCACTCTGCCTGCACTGGCACTCCAGTTCTTCCCCAAATGACAAGAACACTCCCCAGGGGCCTGGATGGCTCCCGTTCTCACTGTATCCGGGCCTCTGCAGAAACGGCCACACTTTCCAGAAGCTTTCCAATACTCTGTCCAAGACTTATCCCCTACTCTCCTCACTCCTCTCTAGAGCACAGGGCACTGCCTGACATCATTTATTCACTTGCTCATGGTCTCCCCAGGTAAAACGTAAGCTCTAGGAGGGCAGGAACCTCACCTTCTTTCTGAAAGAATGACCAAACGGAGGACAGGGGACGGAAGACAGAGGTAACATCCTAGCAAGTGTGCTGGGGGCTAGGAAGGCTGCCGGGCCAGGCCCAGGGGGCGGCAGGGGAGTCAGGCAAGTGCATGTGGTTTGTGCCCCAGGGAAGGGGGCAGCAGGTGAGCACGCAGGCCCAAGAGGGCAGAAATAGCCCAGAGCTGGTTGAGAAAGAAGGCTCTGCCAGGGAACACAATGAGAGCCGGGCACCGCACTCACCTGGCCATGGCCCCTCAGAGACGGGGACACATGAGCAGGTGACACCCCCATGCACATCATGGCTTAAAAGCCACCGCATTCTGGTCTTCCCCGGCTTTCCTCTTTACACGTACAGCTCTCTCCTCTCTCCCCCCACTTAGCACCCTCCAGATCCACTTTCCCTGCTCCGCCCAGGTCCCCCTAGCACTTCAGTAAGGCTCCAGGTGGATTTAGCCGCTGGGAGGCAGGGCAGGAGACTAAAGGGTGGAGGGAGGACACAGAATCCATTCCCTCCTCTCCCTGGTGAAGCTGGAACCTGATGGCTGGTGGTCCCGCCCCGCAGGACCACAGCTTGGCTTCCCTGGCTCCTGACCAGCTTCCCTCTTCTCTCCCAGGTCCCCTTAACCTGCCCACAGCTCTGTAAACTGACCCTGCATGAAACTCTCTTCATCACCCCTTTGAGTGAGGCCCTGCCAGGTTCCTGGCTGAAATGACACATCTACCTTCTTTTTTTTTTTTTTATTTTAATTTTTTAATGTGTATTTATTTTTGAGAGAGAGAGAGAGAGAGAGAGAGAGAGAGAGAGAGAGTGTGTGTGTGTGTGTGTGTGTGTGTGTGTGTGTGAGAAAGAGAGAGAGAGCAGGGGAGAGGCAGAGAGAGAGAGAGAGAGAGAGAGAGACAGAATCCGAAGCAGGCTCCAGGCTCTGAGCTGTCAGCACAGAGCCCAACGTGGGGATTGAACCTGTGAACCACGAGATCATGACCTGAGCCGAAATCAGGTGCTTAACCGACTGAGCCACCCAGGTGCCCCGACACATCCACCTTCTGACACATAGGCAATCTGTATGTACTGGTGCTCACTGGGGAGGTCCGCCTACACGCACAAGAAAGTAATCCCATGGAGACAGATCTGGGCCTGCTCTGGTCACTGCCGCCCCAGTGCTTAGCACTCCGCTTGGCACACAGCAAGTACTCAATAAATATCTGCTGAGTAAACAACGGTCACAATGTGGGGCCACCCACACAGCTGTGCAGATCAGAAGTTGCCACGTCGGCTCCAGTGGGGCAGGAAGCAGGACCCTTGGGCCCACCCTGGCCCAGAAAGGGAGGAAGGGTCACACACACCCCACACGCGTCGACAGGGCTAGAGCTCCCCACCCCAGTCCCTGGGCCTCGCCCTTACAGAAGGGTTGTACAGAGGCCAGGACTTCCTCTGAGCTGGGCTGCTTTTCTGCTGTGCTCAGCCACAAGGATCAAAGGGCAGAGGTGACAGCTCGTGAACATGCCTGCATCCCAGCTGGCCATGCAGTCAGGAACCGAAAGTGCAGCCACCAGCACCCGCACGGCCCCCCACACTCTTTCCCCTCACTCAGCAAATCCCAGGGAGGGGATGGCACAGGGAAGAACCTCATCTCTGCAGACTCCCCAGTGGCCCAGCGGGAGCATCACTAAGACACTGCTGCAGGTGGCCTCGGCCAAAGTCGCCCGGATGCACGAAGACTCCATAGCACAGCTGGCTGAAAATGCCCAGTTGCAGCCAGCACCCATCCCCTCGCCCGGCCCACCTCATCCCCCACCACTCCTCACCCCTCTCCCTGACCCTCTCTCCTTAAAAGCACCAGACACTAGCTCCACCTGGCCTGCCACCATGCCCCCACCAGGAAGGCTCTCAGAAGAAGAGCTGGGCTTCCTCTTGTCCAGAACCTTCTGAGAGGCCTACATGTTTCAGAGCATCTGGACTGGGACCTTCTGGCCCAAGGGCCAAGCAGCCCAGAACAAGACAGGTAACTTGCTAAGAATCCTGTCTAGGAGCATCAGCGCTGTTATTGTGAAGAAAACGTGCAATACTCCCTAAGTCTCCATGGGGCTCAGGCCGAACGGAGAAGGGCAGCCCAGGCCAGCCCAGGAGCTGCGGTCACTCGTTACTGTAGGGCACCCCCAGAATCAAGGCTTATAGAGACGCGCCCTTTGATTTTTCCTGATGTAAACCAACCCTCTCCCCCCATCCCCAACAGAACATGGGGCCCAGAGCCAGTGCAGGTGACTTCCCGCAAGCTCAGCAAAAGCAGCACCAATAAAACGCCTCCACCTGGTTTCCACTGGTGCTTTCATGGATCCCCAGAATTGAAAAGGCAAAAGCCAGGTCATTCCCAAGTGCCAGTGTAAATAAGCCAGCAGAGGCTGGCACACCAGCTCTGGGGCACCGGAGAGACCCAGAGAACAAACTCCGGTCCCCACAGGCCAGCCCACCCCTACCAACCGCCAGGGCCCAGGAAGCAGCCAGTGACCAGGAGTGGGGCCAGCCTCGGGGAGAGTGTGACGCTGTTGTCCCTCCAACCCATTCCTGTCCCCCAAACCATACTGAGCCACCCCTTCCTTTGCCTCAGTGGCCACCTGTGGGGTTCTCACCCACGGGGGATTCACCCATGAGGATTCACACACAGAACTTAGGGACTCCATCTTCTTGGGTGGGGAAAAAGTAGATCTTTCTTGCCTTTAACCTCTCATTCAACTGTATATTTTCTTCAGTTACTATTAATGTAAGGAACTAACCACAGCAGCATCAGCAGTGTATGAATCTGTCACAGTAACAATCATATGTGTTTTCCTATCATATTACTGATGTCACGGGATCTCAAAATATCACTCTTGGTCATTGCTACTTCATAATTAGGGTGGTCATTAGGCCTGCTGTTTTTATGACTTAATGTGTGAATAAAGAAGCATATATTACTATACAGTAAATTTATTAACATTTTGATAACTGTATTTCAATGTAATTAGTTTCCCTTGTAATTCTCTGTATTTTATTTTATGCATTTAAAAATTTTTTTTCATGTTTATTTATTTTTGAGAGACAGAGAAAGAGAGCAAGCGAGCATGAGCAGGGGTGGGGGGGAGGGGGGCAGAGAGACAGTGAGACACAGGATCTGAAGCAGGCTCCAGGCTCTAAGCTGTCAGCACAGAGCCCGACTTGGGGCTCGAAACCACAAGCTGTGGGATCGTGGCCTGAGCCGAAGTAGGACACTTAACCGACTGAGCAACCCAGGAGCCCCTATATCATGCATTTAAAAACATGTTGAGAAGGGTGCACAGGCCTCACCAATGGGCATGGGGTCCACGGCACAGAAAAGGACAAGATCCCTGCACTAGAATGTAATGCCACTTCTAGATGGGGCCCACACTGCTAAGTTCCCAGCAAGAAAGACCAGCCATGGGCCTCTGCTTCCTCACCCTCAGCCTCCGGCTTGGGCTGGGCCCCAAGCCCACTGGCTGGCTGTCAGCAAGGGCAACCCACTCACCCTGGCTGGAGGGGCCTAGAGGCAGCTGACCAACACTCCCCCACCCTGCCTCCCTCTTTCCCGGGAAGGGTCAGGGGGGTCTAAGCATACACAGAGACCGAGAGAGAGAGAGCTATGGAGTCAGGACCAGGCCTGGAAAAGAGCCAGAGGAGGGCAAAGGAGCACTCAAAGGCCAGCCTGCCTCCCACAGACCCACCCACCAGCGTCGGCCTGACACCTCTTCTCCAGGAGCAAAAGGTTCGTATCAGGGTGGGGACAGGCTTTGATCCAGAACCTGACTCCTCCAGTTACTTTCTCTCCCTAAAAATGCTGACTCCGGCATGACCTATGACCAACAGATACACACCGAGGGCAGCTCATCTGCTTTTCCTCACTGGCAAAGGCTCCCTGGGAAGCAGCTCCCTGGGAGCCACTCAGTTAAAGAATTAAAGGTATTTCTTGGGGCGCCTGGGTAGCTCAGTTGGCTAAGTGTCCGACTTCGGCTCAGGTCAGGATCTGGCTGGCTGGGAGTTCGAGCCCCGCGTTGGGCTCTGTGCTGACAGTTCGGAGCCTGGAACCCGCTTCGGATTCTATGTCCCCCTCTCTCTCCGCCCCACTCCTTCTTGTGCTCTGTCTCTCTCTGTCTTTCAAAAATGAATAAACGTTAAAATTTTTTTTTAAGGTATTTCTTCATCTTACTTGGAATTCTGTCCCCACCCCCACCCCCCACCACATTTCCTTTCCTCAATCACTGAGAGCCTCCTTGCAAAGCAGGACGGCACAATGGATTAATTTAAAGTTCCCCTTGGGGCACCTGGGTGGCTCAGTCGGTTAAGAGTCCGACTTCAGCTCAGGTCATGATCTCGCGGTCCATGAGTTTGAGCCCCACGTCAGGCTCTGGGCTGATGGCTCAGAGCCTGGAGCCTGCTTCCCATTCTGTGTCCCCCTCTCTCTCTGCCCCTCCCCTGTTCATGCTCTGTCTCTCTCTGTCTCAAAAATAAATAAATGTAAAAAAAATTTTTTTTAATTTAAAGTTCCCCTTTTATTCATTAGGCATCATGTCACCCAGCACCAATCACAGGGTGGCCAAATGGGCCTGAAGGTACAAAATGACCTGATCCCTGGGATCCAAGGATGCCAGAAGAGGCATAAAGGGAAGCAACATCTCAACCACAACTGGCAGGTGTGCTGACACGGAAAAGCATCCTGCCAGTGGAGAAAACTGGGAATCTCTGGAGTTCTGAGCAGGAAGCTTGTATCAGAGGTCAGGAGGGAGGGCAGTCAGGAAAGGTTTCTAGGAGGAGGAATCATCATCTAAGCTGGGCCTGCACGTATGTGAATAGTTACATCGGAGGCCAAGGGCACTCCAGGGCCAGCAGGTGAGTGGGCACAGCCAAGAAGAGAAAGGAAAAAGCCAGGTGAGGGAGGAGATGCAGGCAGCTCTGGCTGCAGCCAAGTCTCATCTCTGACCACGAAGGCTCAGGCATGGCTCAAAGAGGGGGCACCAAGTGCTATGGGATGAGGGGTCGAGCAGGGAGGGAGGGCTTCAGAGCAGACCCTCTGGGGGCTATGGGACCCTCCATCTCATACATGACGTCCCTGCCCAAGCTGGTAGGACAGAGCGGGGTCAGCCCTGAAACACTCCCCAGGGGAGCTTTTTATTGCACCTGGTCTTCTAGTTGAATCTGAGATGCTAGTTTAGGGCTTCCGGTGCTCCCCAAATCACACGCAGCACACTCCAGTCCCTGAGACTCTCACAGCCTCCCCTGGCCCAGGCTCTGGAGGACCCTGCAGGCAACCAAATCCGACCCCCCGAGGAACCCATGACCATGACTTGATGGCATAGTGCCTCATTACGTCTGACACCCTGATCTGTCTTGTGTGTGCAGATGGGCAGAATTTTGCTGGAAACACTCAGAACCTACCCCCCTTAAAGAAGCTGCTAGGGTTTGACCTCAGATTCAAAGTGTCCGGCAGGATAGTCCCATACCACGGCCTGGGATGGCTCCTGCCAAGGAGGCCCTGTCAAGCTCCGGAAGCTCCCTGCACTTCCAGTAGTGCACCTCTCCAAGAACCCTGTCATTTTGTGTCACCTCCCTCACCACCCAGCCCAACCCCCCCCCCTCACCAAGGCCCAGAGGATCAGCTTTGCTGTAAGAGCCCTCCTTCCAGGATTCGGCCAGCTCCAGGCTCACGCCCATCCAAACAAGGAGTCTGGCTTCTCTGTACCTTCTCTGTACCTCTGGCTTGCTCTGAACCCAAATGCAGCCCCTGGAACTCGCTGTGACCACCTAACTAGCCCAGATATAAAGACAACAGACCCACATCTGGACACTGGCCTACACTTGCTCACTCTGCTCCTTCAGACAGGGTCATAGGCTGGGTTCAAGGATCTGACCCTGGGTTTTTTAACACTCATCTGGGATTGTGCATGCACAGTTCTCTGCCTGAGGGGCACCCAGAGACTGGTACACACGTCATCCATTAAAGGTCGGCCCAGTACTGTCCCCAGAATACAGCAAGTGACCAATAAATGTTTGATTTGTATGTCCCAAGCTCTCTCAACCTTGGGGGCTACTTGAGGGGGCCATTTTCTGTTGCCATTCTCCCCGCCTTCCAAAAAGAGAAATGCAGTCAGTCCCCACTCTGATCTCAGTTCCTAGCACGGCATTTGGGGCAGTGCCCCCTAGCTATGACTTCCTCTCCTAGCCCCCAGCACCACCGGGCCCATTTGCCCTACCCATTACTGGGCCTCCCCTTGAACTCACACACAGTCCAGGGTAGCAATCGTCTAAAGAGCACATACGATTTGATTAAACACTTGGATAGCTCCAGCCCCTCGGGACAAAGTCTGGAGAAGCCAACTGGGACACCACGCCCTCCAGCACAAGGATGCACCCCACTCTCCCCTGTCCCCGGCAGTCTTAACTCTCAACCTTTGTCACTTGCCCTTTGTTCAGATGTTCCCTCCTCTGGTACACTCCTCCCAATGCTGCAATGAACCCATCTGTCCACGCTTCCTCCCAGCAGGACCACTCACCCATTTTTTCCTGCAGAATAATTTAGGAAGCACCTACTGCATGCAAGGCACTTACTAGTGAGATCCAGGAGTGAACCAGCGAGAGGCCCTGACCTTCCTTTCAAATGAGAAGACGAGAAACAAGTAAAATAAATGTACTATATAGTTTATCAGGAGGTGATAAGGGCTGCAGAAGTAAGATAAGTGCTGAGGGAAAGCGTCTCCGAGGTGACGTTTGGGCCCCGAAGGAAGCGGGAAAGTGGCCCTCCCGGGAGGGAATTCCAAGCCCTTTTCAAACACCGCTTCCTCCCGGGAGCACTGCGTCCCGGACTCCGGGGCAACGCTGCCTTCCCATCTGAGGGTCGTGGCAGTGAACGCGCCTGCAGACGCGAGCCCCTGCCTCGGCCACACAGCCGGGCCGCCACGCGCGCGGGTGTGTCTGAGCGCCAGGGTGATCCCGAGGACCACCCTGCAGCGGGCAGGGGAGCTCAGCTGCCCCTGACTCGGAGCGCGCAGCCAGCCCCCCGCGCGACGAAGCGCGCTGTCCACGGCCACGCAACTCAACCAGCGGGGCCGCCGCCCGGCGGCGGGGGCTATTGACCGGGAGACCCAGGCCCCCTCTCCGCGCCGCCTGCCAACGGCCAGGGACAGGAGCAGCACTCACCCGGTGGCCGCCGCCATGTTCGCTCGGCACCAGCGTCACGTGAAGTGAGGCATCAGCTGAGCCCGGCCAGGTCCCACCGCCGGAGGCAGGGCCGGGGCGGGGCCGGGGCGGGGCCGGGGCGGGGCCGGTTGTCCACGCCCCGCCCCCTCCAGCGTCTAGCTCCTGGAGACCCAGAGGAACTGAGCCTGCAAGAGAGGAGGATCCATCTACTCACCGGCAACCCGCTGTACTCGAGGGGCAGGGCCGGAGTAGGGGGCAGGGGTCTTTCCAGGGTAGGAGGGAGTGTCCCCAGGCCACGGATACCTTGATTCAACCCCCACCGGGCGTCTCAGCGCCCACCGGGGAAGGACACCCTGGGAGAGAGAGAGAGACCTTGACCCAATCTAGGGACAGGGAAGAGGTGGTAACTGTAGCTTAAGAAGGGAGATGACCTGAGCAGAGGCCAGGACTACCGGAGTAACCAAAAAGTTCAGTGTCCAGGAGAGGGGATGTGGGAGTGAGAGGTAAGACCTCAGAGGTAAGCAAGGGTCAGATCCTGTAGGGCTTTGGAGACGGGTCTGGGAAGTTAGGTCTGGTAGGACCTTTTCAAGCTCCCTCAACTGCAGGATGGAGAAGGGCCCAGAGGCAGGGAAGCCAGTGAGGAGGGCTGGGGAGAAGTGGACACAAGGAGGGCACAGTTCAGGAGGGAGAATCTACCAGAAGGTGTCTCCCTTTGCTCTGCTGGGCACTGCTGTTGGGTGCAGGGTCCCCCAAAGAGTTGGAGGAAGGGGTGCCAAGGAGGGAGATGGGAAGCAGATGTTCTAAGGGAGCAACGTAAGCTGCAGGTGTTCTGGAATAACAGTAATACTAACAACTACTACCAACAGGTACAGAGCACTTACTGTAACCCAATGCTTTGCAGAATTAGCTCACTGAGTCCTCACAAGAGCTCTGCGCAGCAGTCTCTATTCTTAATGCCTTTTAACAGATGAGGAAACTGAGGCCCGGAGAGGCAAGTAACTCACTTGAGCTCACGCAGGAGGCGAGTTTATGCAGCCACACCCCTGACTAGTTACCCATGCTGGCTCTGTCAAGGAAAGGGGCCCAGGGCTGGGGTGGGGTGCCCCTGGGATCCTGGGCCACATGAGGGTGTGCATATGTGTGAGGTCAGGAAGTAGAGCCCAGCACAGGCCCACAGGGATCCTGACCCGAGCCCCCAACTGTCTCAAAGCTGGAAGTAGCTTCTGGTTGGAAGACTTGGGTTTGGGGTACCTCTTGTTTCTTTGACAAGGATGTGGGTCACTGTGGCCAGGCTGGGGGGCCCCAGAGGCTATGAGATGGAGAGGGAGAGAGAGCTACTATGTGTTCCCACAAAGCTGGGAAGAGAAGAGGGGGAAGAACCAAGCCAGACCATAAGCAGAGTGGGTGACACAGCATGGCCACTTTGGATCCCATCACCACCCCCGATTGCCTCATCTGTCAGGTGAGATCTAATGGTACCACCTTGCAAGGCTGTTGTAGGGTTTCATAAGCAAACCTCCAGGCATCGTTAGCCTGTGGCACAGCCGAAGAGGTCAAAGCCGTGAGGAGGAAGGCGGCACCTCCAAACAGCTCTTCACACCTCCCTGACCCAGTTAAGACAGAGGAAAATTGACGGAAGAGGGGACCCCCATCCTCCCTCCCCCTTCCTACTACATATATAACAGTTCTCAGGGGTCTCTGTCCCCCAGGTAGGACTCCCCCAGAGAGGGTCTATCAGCCCCCTTGTGAGTTTCCAGGGAGAAGAGCAGAGGTACCAGGCTCTATAGCTTACCACCTGGCCCTGGGCCCCCGAAATGTTGAACCCCTCCTTCAGCAGTTCCTCCACCTTCAGCCAAGGAAACTCAGTTCCCTAAAAAGAGACACTTGTTAAAATTAACAAAGGGTGAGCAGAATGAGCTTTTCATGTTCCTTTGTAGAAGGAACACCTGCCCCTGAGCTAATTACAACCCCTCCACCATTTCTTTTGACGTAAACTATGTCAAAATTAAGCCAACTGTCAGCTCAGAGTGTTTATTAATATGAAAAAGAAGCAATTATCCTAAACATCCACACAATAATAGAGGGAGGGCACCTATCAACTCAGTGAAGCTCCCTGGTGTGTGGGTAGTAATAGGAGGGCCCTGCCCGTGACTCCTGTACACCCAGGCCCGTCTGGACTGAGGCCTCTCCTGCCAGTGTCACAGGAGCCTGGCCTAGGGGACCACCCGTCACCACTCACCCCTCCCTCCCCATCAGAGGCTCTGGGAGGACTATTCCCCACCCCACCTCCACCCCCCACCATCTGAGCTCCGGCAGGGCTGGTCCCCACCCCCACCCTTCCCCATCAGGAGCCGGGGCTCCAGGAGATGCAGCCCTGGGAGTGGGAGAAGATTGCATAGTTACTCATGCAGGGCAGATCCGGACGCTGTTGGGAGGCAGGAGGCAATTGGAGAAAGATTGATTTTAAGGGAGTTGGAGCAGGAGTGTGTAAATCAGCAAGGGAGAACACTAGGCAGCACGCTCAGGCCTTAAGCGATGTCATGTCCGAGGTCACAGGCCCTTGGCTGAAACAGTCTCCCATCGTTGTGACCTACGGTGTGTGTGGGGGGGTGGTGTTTGTGCTCGGCCATCTCAGCAGCCAGAGCATCATAACTCTCCAGAAGTGCCCTGCCCCAGCCAGACACTCACCAGAAACCTGGTCCCAGGAAGGCTCCTCCTGGGAGCTTCTGTGACTCCTTTTGTCCCTAAGACACTGTGTCCTTCCAGGTTTCCCTGCTCCGCCCACCCCTCTCAACCTAGCCACATGTTCTTGCAGCCCCATAGACACTGATGACAGTTGGCTGCCAGGCGATGGCAGCCCCAGCAGCGTTGGCCAGCCAGATGGACACGTGAGCCACCCTTGGGGCCTTGAAGGGTTGTCCCCTGGCAGAGCTGGGACATGGGCCCCGTCCATCTTTGGCTGCATACTGAGGACACTGGTCTGCTGGAAGGCTCTGTGGGACCACGCTGGAGGTGGCCTGGACGCTGGCTCTGACCCTGGCTACCAAGCTGTCCCCCTTGGTGCCACTCTGTGACTGGTCACACTATGAGGGGTCAAGGCCCAGACCCTGCCCTGGATGTCCCAGGACAGAGGAGGAAGAGGAGCCCACCATCGGGAAGGCTGCTGTTTCCTCCTGCAATCAGTGGGGGGGGTTCCTGATTCTGGGCAGGAAAGCAGGGGGGCCAAGCTTATGTGTGGGGCTCGAGCTCAGGAGGGTCACAGGATGGACCCAGAAAGAAGCCAGCAAGAGACCCTGTGCCAACCACATGGGAACACCAGCCTCAGGGTGTGGCATGTGACATGGGGTGTCATTTGGGGTATCCTTGATCGTTTCGCTTCTGCCAAGAACGGAAGACAGGGCTCAGAAAACCAGCACCAAATAGACTGAACAGAAGGAGTAGAGGGGGCGGGAATGGCACGTTGCTACCCGACCTCTCCGCCAGGGAGGAAAGATGGAAATGAAATGCCGGGAGGCTGCCTCTCCATCACCGCACTGGCAGGTCCCAGCCTTCAGCCTCTGCAAAGTCAGCAGGGGTAGCAGCCGCAGGCCTCCCACCCACCCCACCCCCCGAGGCCTGCGTGGCCAGCCCCTTCCTCCAGGCCCACGCCAGGGTATCACCCCCATCCGCCAGCCCCCCACAGGAGCCCCCACATCACGGCACACTCCGCCTGCCCTTCCTCCCCACCTGCCCGCCTGCGTATCCGTCTTCCTGCAGAAAAGAGGCGGCAGCGGCTGAGGGGCCCTCCCTAGGAAGCCCGTCACCACGTCAGATGAAGTGGTCCCTGCTGAGTGCTTTGCCAGGGTCTACGAGGCAATTCAAGATGAGAAATGGAATGGTGGCTTCGGAAAGGCAAATCATTCCAACAGCACCTTAAAAACATCGACGGAAACAAGCTCTTTGTGTGTGTGTGAAAATGGGGAATATATTGTTTTTCACTGTTTGGAAGACTGTTTTCTCATCTTGAAATCACAAGCTGTTTTCTTCCAGAGAGACTTATAAATACATCCAATTATCGACATTCAATATAGGAAATAAAGTTCTGGAATGGTTTTCTTCCGTACACGCGGAGTGGGCCGGCCAGGTTGCGCAGGTGATAATGACTTTTATTTCTTGTGAGTTGCATCCGCGCAGAGTGGCTGGTCTCTGCACCTTTTATTGCTTTCACCTTTATTACATTTGCCGTGTTGTGCTGGGCTCTTCATTGGTGTAACCTTATTACCGCTTTCAAGATCTTGATAAAAATGAATGAGAGTCCTAATTTCAAAAGTAGGAGTGTGGGGTCCCAGAGCAAGGGGATTTGCTTAGGTGGCTTGTGTCCTGCAGAGAAATCTCCCTGGCGGGGGACGGCTCTCCAGCTGTCCAGCTCCAAGTACTGAACTTGTTCTGCTGACATTCACAATGGCCCTCTCCCATATTCCGGTCGGCGTGGCATTTTAAGGAGGGCACGTTTGGCCCTTCATGAAATCACCCCCAGACTGTGTCCTCAGCGGCCATTAACCTATCCATGCCACCGTTAAGGCTGGGGTCACCTGTGGCTCTGCCTTTTCCTGACCTCATGCCTATCACCCCTTCCTCTTCAGTGCCTTGTCCCTCCCATGCCTCTTACTTCCTGAGGGCCTTTGTCACCACACCCCCATGTGACTGCCAAGGCTCCCCGGCTGCCTGCCTGCCTTCAGTCTCTCCCCATTAGGAGCCCCCATGCTCATTAGGATTCTTGGTAGCAAACAGCCCCTGAGTCTGTCTATCTCAAGCAGAAGAGGGATAGAAGGATGTCAGGCAGCACATTTGAAGGAGAGGAAGGCTCAGAAAACAGGCAGGAGCTGGGCGGTTGGTAGCCAGACCAGGCCACACCACACGCTGCTGCCCAGGACCCTTGCCACTACCTCTGCCCTTGGACATAAACTTGGACTGACACAGTATCCTGGCTTCCCTGCCCCCCATGGCCAAAGCCCTTGACGGGCAGTTCAGCCCATTACAAAGTCCAAGCCTTGTGCCCACTCTGGCTATCTCATCCCTTTCGGCTTCAGGGCAGGGGGCAGAAGGGGAGTGTTGGCTACCTAGCATCTCACCGAGGCCCATTCACCAAACAGGCGGGGGTTAGATCCTGCTATGTATACACAAAGCCTTATGACATACAGTGATGGCTCAGCTTGAGGACTAGCAACTCCTCCTCAATGAAACCTTGAGAAGTCCACAACTTGGACAGACTAGTCCTGAGTATTGTGAGCCAAAAGCCTAGAATGCAATTATTTCCATTTCAGCGCTGTGGGGAATAAGCTTAGAAATTCCCTGGGCTTACACCAATGGGTTAACAAGGCATAAAGAATTACAAAGCCATAGGGTGTTCTCACCCAAGCTTGAGTGAACAAGAGAAGACCCCCAGAAAGAAGGGGGGGGGCAAAGTCCCCAGAATATGCCACAAAGGTATATGAGGTAAGCGAGATTAGGCAATTCAGGGCGAAAATGTCCCCCAGTTTAGTACTATAGCAGAAAGCTGCTTTCACAGGAAGGAAGGACCAAATTAGGTAAGCTGGTAAATAGGACTACAGACCGCTGCTGCTGTGGGTGATGCTGCCCAGAGCGGAGCTGATTAACAAAGGAGAAGGTGCCTTGATGACCCTGAGGTTATTCGCCCTATCTGTCTTATCCCCTAGGCTAGCTAAGATAAACAGACGCGGCGCCTCCTGTCTGCCATTAACAACCATCTGCCCATCTGCCCGGCGCCAGGATTTTGTTTTATATTGACCCAAACCCCAACACCGTATATCTTCAAACCCCCTTTTCCCTCATGCCCATGAGTTAATGTTCACCGATTGTCTCTTTGTGCACACCCATTACGTTTGTAAGCCTTCTGATCTTAATAAATACGGAGCAAGGACCCTTATTCGGAGCGCTTGTCTTTTCTGGGACATTAGTCATCTCTCGCTTTAATCCTGCATCCCGCTCTTTAGCTTGACAAGAGAGAACTTTAGACTCAGAGTCTGTGACACAGCACAAGTGTGAATTTCTTGTTCCATGGTTTTTATTTTCAGTTTACATGGGAAGGTGTACAATCTTCACTTCTTCGGCTCTAAAGATCTTTCCTGGAAGCCCTGCCTCCGTCTCACCGACAAACAAAGATCCCCACATGCAAAGTGGCCCATTAGAAATCACGTCGTGTGGAAAGAAGCGCGTGGCCTTCAGAGTCAGAAGCTTGGTCCTCTGACTTCCTTCTCTGGTCCTCACTCTTTCCATTTGGAATTGGGCCCAAGATGCCTTTGCCTCTGTATGGGGCAGTTCCAGGGGTCAAATGAGGACTTGGGAGACAGTTTATACAAATGTGGCAGTAGTCACTTGCGTTATTATGATACTTCTTATTAGAGAACATTTACACACGGTGGTTAGGAATGTACAATACCAGGTCCAGTTCCTGGCTTTGCCGTTTACTCACTGTGTGGCATTAGGAAAGTTACTCAACCTCTCTGAGCCTCAGCTTCCTTGTTGGTCAAGTGGGGGTGATGGGTCTCAGCCTGGAGGATTGTTGAGGAGATGAAAAAGGGTGGTCCTATGAAACACAGCACAGCCCCTGGCTCATGATGGCCACTATCCTTATTTCAATGGTCAGGCAAGAAATAGGGGCATCAGGAAAGGACTAGGACCCTTATCCCATGCCCTGTGAGGTCACTCTCAGCCCTGTCCACCTACAGAACACTTTTACACAAATAAGTGAATCTATAACCCCAAGGCCAGGTGGCCAGGGCTCACTCCCTTCGGGAGGACTGGCTGGCTGAGTGCTGGGGCTGCCTGGCCACCTTGAACCAGCCCTGGGCTCCCTGTATGTGGGCTGGCAGTCCAGCCAAACCCAGGGATATGGAAGAGCATCTTGCAGGGAAACTGAGTGAATGGGGAAAACTGCAGGATGGTGTTCCTGGCTGCACCCCGGATCTCTGACCCAGCCTGGAGCTTCAGTCTGCAGGGCTCCGCTAGGAGGCACGGATTTACGTGTAGGGAAGAGGGTCTGACGGGAGGTTTGTGAGAGGGGCTAAGGATGTATAACAGATTGCAAAATTGGCCTCAAGTTCTTGCTGCGTCCACCCCCCTGCTTAGTGATGCTGTGGCCCCTCCCACCTGGAAGTGGGGTCTATTTCACCAGCCCTTGAATCCGGGGTGGCCACTTGACTTATCTTGGATAATAGGATGTTAGCAAAAGCAGAGGCCTTCGAAGGTGCTCGCCTACTGGGGCTCACCCTCTTGCAGCTCTTGGATGCCCTGCCACCTTGTAAAGACGCACTAGCTACTCTGCTGGAGTGTAAGGTGCCTGTTGGACAGCCTGCATACAGCAGACATAAAGGGTAGGTTGGCCTAGATTATCAGCCTCCAGCCAACCCGACGGCTGCGTACCGATGCACGAATGAGTCCAGCAGAGACCAGTCGAGCTGGCCCCTGGAATCCTGAGCTATACAAATGACTGTTTTGAACCATTACGTGGAGTGACCTGTTGTACCAGTTTATCAGAACAGACACAGGGCAGAGGGAGGAGATCCTGGGGCTCTCCCTACAGCCGGGGCCGCGGACAGATGCGGTAGGGGCTGTTTTCACAAGGAGCTCTGGGGGATGCAGGTCCAAGCAACACTGTGGTGGGGCCCTGAGGAGAAAGTGTGACGTTCACCTCACCCCTGCCTGGAGCACAGCCTAGCTTCAGCTTGGAGAAGGTTGCAGGGACGCTGATTCTGCCCCAGCACTCTGTGGTTGCACTACCGTGGGGGCCCCAAAAGGCACCATTTCCCAAAGCTGCTTTTCTGCAGGCGGCTGGGCAGTGGTAGTGTAGAGAAGTGGGCAGCAGGCTTGAAGCACAGGAAGTGGGAGAACGCTGTGAGCTTCTGTAAGAATCCTTCTGGGGACCCCTGGGGACACCTGGAACAGATTTTCAAGGAGACTGGCAGGTCCATGGAATAGAGATGGGGTTGGAGCCAATTAAATCGAAATGATTCTGTCGATGGAACAATGTGTGCACCAAAAACCAATCAGTGAGCCTGGCCTGGGGGCTTGGCCTGCGCTGTCACATCCCAGAGCAAGGCTGGCATGGGGCGTCCACTACATGGGATTGTACCGGGTGGCCTGGATGCGTGCCTGAGACACGTGACAGTCAGCAGGGAGTTCACCCCTAGGTTAGCCTTGCTCAGACAGACTCAAATTTCATGGGTGCCAAGCATATGAAGACAAAGGTCCTGCTGCAGAGACACCTGCCCAAGTCTAAGGCTGGGACTGTCCAAGCTGAGCGCCCTCCCTCACCTCTGAGCACTAGCCACTATATTCTGAGCCTCTTTGACAGAGATTAATAGACACTCCAGAAGTTGCCACTGCTGTGCTCAGTCCAGACAGTAGCATGGTCTCTGCATCAGATGTCAAGTTCACCAGTAGTCTGATGAGCCAGCTGGGGTCTCGCTCCCCTCCCCATTTTTTTCTGAACATTCCATTCAAACAGGCTTTGGGAAAATCACAATTTTATTTCCAGATCTCAGAGATCAATATTTAGGGCTTGAGGGAGAATTTACTGGAAATCATCTCGCAGTAGAAACAGCAGAGGCAGGAGCTTCCGTCCATGCGGCTTCCCCGAAGACGCGTCTTGTCTCAGTTCCCAGACCACGAATTCACCTGTAGGACCAAGCAGTCCGCCAAGCACCGGGGGGTCTCCCGGCCTCCTCCCTCCCGGGTGGGCTGCCAGAGCCTCAGCACCAGTGTCGGTCGGGGGACGGCAGCCGGGCCTTTCTTCACAGAACTCTGGGAGGGGAAGGGACCGAAAACTTGCATCAGGCACCACCTCTGTTTGAGGGACAAAGAGGCCCAAACCGGGCTTGAGAAGAGCTCCTGAAATCTTTGTGGCTGTTCCCCAAACTCTGGTCTGCAGAACCGGCCGCACAGAAAACCAGTTTTAGCTTTGGATCTGGCACCAAGGGCAGACTTTGTCACTTCTGTCACTAGGGGACACTGGCTATGTGAAAATTATGGGCCCTTTCTTCCGGGTTCACATCCTCTGGGGACTTGGACAAGCTCCAAGCTCCTTCTGTGTGGTTTTGGGGGGTGGGGTTGCAGAGGCGGGTAACATTCAGGCCACCCCTCAGAGATCCTGACTGGCTGGGCTGAGGGGGGCCCTGCCGGCTGCCCCTCCAGGGATGAGGCGTAGGCCCTGGTCATCGATCCTGAGTTCATCGGCCTCCAGCACCCACACACTTATCCCCTTTCTTCCCCGCAGTGAGGGCCCTGCATGCCCAAGTCTCCCTCAAGTCCCGCTTCCCTGGGAGGCCCATTCCTGCCCTTCCCACGGCCTAGTCAAGAAAGTTCACTGGCCTGGCCAAGGCACCTGTGGCACCCAAAGGGGGCCCCAGCCTGCTGGCCCGAGAGCCCGCTAGCCCATCACTCCCCTCCAAGACTGCCATGAGGTAAAGCTTGCTGAGACAAATGTTAAGAGGCTGTGGAGAAATAAATCGAAATGGCCTCTTTGGAGAGCACTTTAGAAATATCTATTAAAACCAAAAAAATTAAAACGAAGCTTTCTGACCCATAATTGCAACTCTCATGATCTACCCTAAGGCTCCCCCTCCACATGAGCGGGAGGAGATAGAAGCCAGAGCCCTCACTGCAGGATTATCTGTGATAGCGAAAAATTGAAAGCAATCTGAGTTCATAACTCTCGCCAGCTCGCGTGCTGTGAGAGCAGTTAGAGGGAACGTTCTAGATCTACAGGTATCCACGTGGAGAAATCTCAACAGCACTTTGTGGAGTGAAAAGCGAAGGCACAGAGCATACCTTGTTATGTCGTTAATGTTTACAAACCCATAAAACAATGGACTGTTCTATGAATTCTCTGTGGGCACACGTTTATGTTGTAAAAGCACTTACAAGGTCTGGAGGAAGATAAAAACCAAAGGTTGTCTTCAGGGAGTGGGGGAGGGTGCTGCGAGAGAAATCGAAAGGGAATGCAACTTTATTTAGTGGTCTAATTTCCTAAAAAGGAAAACATAATCATGCGTTTGTGTTGTCAAAAATAAATAAAACTACTTTAAAAAAGAAAATGCCTATCTCTGGGGCCCCTGGGTGGCTCAGTCGGTTGGGCATCCGACTTCAGCTCAGGTCATGATCTCACACTCCGTGGGTTCGAGCCCCGCGTCAGGCTCTGTGCTGACGGCTCAGAGCCTGGAGCCTGCTTTGGGTTCTGTGTCTCCCTCTCTCTCTGCCCTTCCCCTGCTCATGCTCTCTCTCTGTCTCAAAAATAAATAAAAACATTAAAAAAAATTTTTTTTTAAAGGAAGAAAATGTCTATCTCAAGGAGGCACCGCAACCTGTAGGGGTCCCTTGCAAACTGAGGAGCTTGTTTTAATCCAGAATCTGTTGGAGGCTCCCAGCTAGCACTGGCACCCCCTACTCTGGCCCATCCCCACCACTGTAATTCCCTCCCCACACCCCGCTCCTGGCTCTGAAATCACAGTCAGACTCTACCAGGAAAAGGAGGCTGGTTGGTTTGTGTTTTGACGGAAAAGGCCTGGTTATCATTTACAAGGCTCATATGCAGAGCGTTCCAGGGCAGTGCCCAGAGAATAGTTGTGATGCTGGCTGGCTGGGTCCGAGAACCCAGGGGAGGGTCCCACAGAACCAGCCAAGAGCGTCCTTGGCTTGACGCAGGGTAGATATCAAACACGAGCCAGAGAAAGTGAAAACAGAATTTATTGAAGAGCGTAAGTGACAGGTGGAGAATAGCACACGGCACATCTTGAGAGACTTGGAGAGGAGAGGACACAGAGTCTCATCGTTGCTTGGGGCTGGGGGTTTATGTCAGGGGAAGGTCTAGGGTACGTGTTCCTCCAGGAATCCGGGGTAGGGTCTGGTCAAAGGCGAGCGTCAGGTGAACAAGCGACGTTACTCCGTAAAGCACGGAAGGCGGGTGTATTGATGCTGGTGTCAGCCGAGGTTCCATGATGTCCTGGCACATGTTTGGGATCTGGCTCTTCTTAGGTGTTACCAGGTGTTTGGGGCCTAGGATAAAACTCAGAGAATGATTAATTCTCTCGCTTCTCTCGCTTATTCAGAGGCATGATATGGGACACGAGTAAATGGGGCCTAACTGAAAAACAGCAGAGATGGGGCCTTTCTAAACTGGAATCCCTCGAAAGCTTCCCTACTTCAGTTGGGTAGTTGGGGCTGCTGGGTGGGGGGACCACTCTGGCTCATAAGAGCCCACACCCCATGTGCCACCCCTGTCCCCCGCCATGACTCTCCGCCCCACCCTCCTGCCAATCTCCCTCCTAATGCCATCCCCCAACCCCCGTTTCCCCTCTCCTCTCTCCCTATCCTGACCCTTGCCCCCCAACCCAGGGCCTGCAAACTCCTCCCAAAGAGAGAATCCTCCCGCCCTTGTTTTGCAGACCTTGAGTGAAACCGGTGGCCAGTCCTCTGGTGCAATGGCTGCCAGTGAAAGAGAAACAGTGTTTTAGGCATTTACTCATCAAGAAAGGGAGTCCTCCTCCCCCTCCCCAGGATTTGCAAGACAGAGCTCAGCCCCCTCCTCCCTTCTGATTTCCAGCTTTCTCTGTGGTTTCCATGGATTCCAAGATTGCTCCCAGCACCTGAGCCCAGAGGGAGGGGGAGGGGAGTGATGGAGCAGCCCAGACAGCCAGGGGAGGGCAGGGGAAGTTGCTCAGCGGCAGTCCCCCTCAGGCCCACCTGCCTGACCCTCCTCCCAGAGAACCCAGAGGTTGGAGGGACACCTGGGCTCCCAGGGGGCCTCACTGTCTCCTCCTCATTCTGGAAACTCCAGGGCATTCCAGGAAACACGCCCTACCCTGAATGACTTCAAAGCCAGCTCACTGAGGGGCTGTCACTCCCAATAAGAAAATGCCAACTGTGGCCACAGCAAGAGGGGACAGTGTCCACACTGGCTGGTAAGGATCACACTATTAGTGAGAAGAGCCGGAGGTTTTAGGGAAGTGGACAAGGACATCCCTCGGTCAGTCTCTGTTCCGCGGGACCCAGGGTAGCAGAGAGCTCACTTGGGTTCCATGTTCCTGGGGCTCTAAGGGCTAGCTGCAGAATCTGGACCACCGGAGAGAAGGTAAAAAAAGGTTAATGATGGAGAATCACTGACCATCGTTCACCTGGGGGTATCCATCGTGCCCTGTTTAGTCCCTTCCAGAACATTCTTCACCCCACTCCCATCCTGCCAGAGCCCATGGGGCGCTGTGACTGTGGCTGCTCGGCACCCCAACATCCTTTCTCCCTTGAGCACAACTGTGCAGACCCCAAGCATGGCTGGGCCAGTGCCCCGCTCAGCCAGAAAGGCTTCAGCGGGCTTCTGGAGCACTGCAGTCAGAGCCAGGGCGGGCAGCTGCGTGGGCTACAAAAGGAGCTGGTCCCTGTGGGGCCTCTAGGCAGAGGCTGTCCTTCCTGGGTCCTCCCCCAGGCTGGCCCCAAGATCTGAGAGCTGCCTCACACCCTTCCAGTGAGGTCCTTGTCACCTTTGTTTGCCCAAGTCCACCTTTGAGAGCCCTGCCTGACATGTGTGCCCATGGGTGGGTGGTCTCCACTGGTAGGTAGATGCTTGGGAATCCATTGTGATATCAGGGACCTGCCACTATCAAGACCTCTTCGTGTTCTGCCTCAGCTTCCAGAAAAATCTCCCAGAGAGTCTTTAAAAGCTCGTGCCTGGCTTCACCCCAGACCAAGTGAATCAGAATTCCTAGAATGGAGACAGCACACTAGGATTTTTTGAAAACTCCCTGGTTGATGCTATTGAAAGTCAGGACTGAGAGAGCTTTGGAACAGAGTCTTCCCCAGATTTGTTGATGGGGACGGTAGGGTAAGGGTCCTACCTGACCGACTTCACAGTTCCCCACTGGGTCCACATCCCTCAACTCTGCTCCAGCCTCTGGAAGGCTGCCCCCGGGCCCGGCCTCCTCCTCCTCCTCCTCCTCCTTGTTCCTTTCCCTGAAATCCCAAATCCTTAAGGCACTCTGCTCACCTCTGATCCGGCAACCCCACTCCCGGGATCGCGCCCAAGGGGAAGCCTGAGCGTGTGTCTACCAGCAGGCACTGGCCAGCCTGCTGGAGGCTGAGCTGCTCCGAATAGAGCCGCAGACTGGGGCGACCCAGGGGCCTGTCAACGATAGGTTGGATAAATAAAATCGTGTTCTCATACAGAGGAATGCACGCCAGGAAGAGGAGGAATCTCAGAAGCACAGTGAGGAGTGACATCAGCCAGACACAGACGAGCACATGCTGGATGATTCCATGGCTGCCTTGCTCTCTGCAGTATTGAGTAACTGTCACAGAGACCGCAGGGCCTGCAAGCCTAAAATATTTATTACTTGACCCTTTACAGAAAAATTTGCCAACCCCTGACCCACATGGGAGGCAGAATAGAAAGAGACAGGGAGGGAAGCACAACTTCTCAATGTGTACCCTCTTTTTTATCACTTTGGTTTTTGTTTTTTTTTTTTTAAGTTTTTATTTATTCTGAGACAGACAGAGAGAGACAGAGAGACAGCACGACTGGGGGAGAGGCAGAGAGGGAGGGAGAGACAGAAGTCCAAGCAGGCTCTACACTGTCAGCACGGAGACTGATGTGGGGCTCGAACTCACAAACCATGAGATCATGACCTGAGCCGAAGTCAAGAGTCTGATGCTTAACTGATTGAGCCACCCAGGTGCCCCTCACTGGTTTTTTGAACTTGTCAATCAATGTATGGCCTGTTTACTTAAAACAAAAAATACGGTAAAAACAAAATCAATGAAAAAACATTTTTAAAGAGCACTAGAAAACTCATCTAAACTGTGGGAAATACGAATAATGGCCACCCACGACTCACAGGGCCTGGAAGGGGCATGGGAGAAACTTTGGACCCTGGTGGTGATACCGGGTTTAACTCCTCCAGGCGGCCCCATGGGCGCATTCGGTTTATGAAAACGCATGGGCTGCATAGGTAGGATGTATGCACTTTGCCCGGGATACACTTGTATACACTTTTGCTAAACATAAACAAAACATTGTAGTCATTGATGGGGATGCCCTCTGGGAAGATGGGGGAAGCATCTGCAGTCCCTCTTACTAAGGCAGGAAAGAAAAGGAACCTAAACTTTCAGGTGCATTTTAAAGTCAGCTGAATATTTGCATCCTGCTGGGGATCTGTCCCTCTCAGCCCCCAAAGCCACCTTGTACCCTACCACCTAGGTGCTGGGAGGTACAGACTGGAGGAGAGCCAGAGCAACCCAACCCCCGATCCTTGTCCCCCTGCAAGATCCAGGTGCCTTTCAACCTTGTCTTACGTGGCATCTTGACACCATGGGATGCTGGGGTCCACTCTCTCCTCCTCGAAACTCTCCCTGCTGTGTCTCCCACCTGCCCTCCCTCTGTGGAGACTCAGCCCAGCCCTCACACCAAGGGCACCCCCTCCCCGGGTTCTGCTGCAGACCATACGTTCTTGTAACTGCTGCCCGCATGCTAGCGGCCACAGCTTTATCTCCGGTTTAGATTCTTCCCTTGGTTCCATTTCTGTGTTGCCCAGTGGAATCATGGGGCCTCTCGGGAATCATCGGGCAAGACAAATAGCCTCAAACGGTCACTCCTTATCCTCCATTGTTATTCCCCACCTCAGTGACCATGCAGCCAGCTGTCCACACAGAAATCTGGTGTCACCTCACCTTCATGGATACATCCCATCTGTCACCAAATGCAGCCAGCTCTCCCCTAAATATTTCTGGAATCCTTGCCCCTCCCACACCCACTGCTCTGGAACAAGCTCCCTCTCTCTTCACCCGGGTTATCGCTAGAACCTTCAACAAGGCTCTCCGGGCGGCATCTGCCCAGGAATCCTTTAAATAAAAGAGATCTAATCTTGTCCCTCCCGGCTGCTCACAGCACTTCAACCCTTAGGCTAACGCAGGGAGGTGTCAGGCAGGGCTGCATTTTAGAATCGCCTGGAGAGCTTTTAACAATGTTGTATCCCACCCTACCCGAAAACCCCAACTGACCCCAGTCTGGGGCCCCAACCATTGGTACAACTCCTCCTGCTTCCTGCTGTCGGCCCCGTCTTTCTCTGGGCCCACCTCACCCCCTGCCCCCCTTCCCTAATTCCACATTCCTGGCACCCTGACTCTTATGGTGCCAACCCTCACCCACCAAGTACGCTGCTCCCCCAGCCTCGGACGCTTGTCTTCCCTCCACCCCCTGCAGGGACCACCTGGACCCTTTCCCTCCTCCTGTCTGCTGAGGAGTCCTTCCCCCCTGTACCCCCTGCTCTGGTCTTTTCCTCCTTATCCCTCCCCGTGGGCCCTGCTCTCTGTCTTCCCCACTAGGACCGCACTCCGGGAGGGCACTGCTCATGTCTGCCTCCGTCTCCTTGACAGAGACTCTCTCTTTGCCTAAACTCCGGCTCCTCTGACCCCCTTCTCGACTAGGCCCCAACCCTGGCCTGTAAGGGCTGCAGACCACCCCCCATCCCAACCCCCCCCCCCCCCCGAGAGACTTGAGCACACTCTGGCATGATTTCTGACAGCTCAAGGCCCTAGTCCTGCACAGCCCAGCCTCCCTCAAGGCCCTAGTCCTGCACAGCCCAGCCTCCCTTAAGCTCCTGCCCGGGAAAGCTGAAGGCTGCCTTAGAAATGTGCCCTTTGCTCCTGTCAATGTCCGAGGGTAGGGCCCCCTCTCCCAGTTTCTGGGGGAGGATAGGAACCTATTTCAGTGAGCCCCAGTTAGCAACAACCACCTGCTTTTGGCCATTTTGCGCTTCCCTGACTGCCCCAGCCCTGCTTGCTGGCCCTCCCCATGCCTCCCCCTTTAAACACCCAGTCACCTCCACCCAGAGGAGTTGAGCTCAGTTATACCCGCGGCTCTTTCTCCTTTTGTAGTGGCTACTGAGATCTGTCTTCACTGCCTTCACCTAGCCTCCCTCTGTCTCCCTTGTGCATATTCTGCTACCTTCTCTTGAGAGAAAGGCAGGCAGGGTGTAAGCAGGCTGGTTCCCACGTTTCTGTTGAGGATCTGAGGCCCCAGGCTCTGCACGTGGCCAAGCCCACTCAGGAGGGAGTGCCCCTGCCCCTAAGTGAGCACCTCAAGGATATTGACCTCCAAGGGCTGCTCTAACAATTCACCACACACGGGGTGGCTCTAAACAACAGAATTTGTTCTCTCGTGGTTTGGGAGGTCAGCACCAAATCGGGCTGTCTGTAGGGTTGGTTCCTTCTGGAGGCTCTGAAGGAGAATTGTTCCATGCCTCTTCCCTAGCTTCTGGTGGCTTGCGGAAGCCCTCGGCCTCCTTGGTTTGTGGTGGCATGGCTCCAGTCTCGGCCCCCGTCTCGCATGGCCTTCTTCCCTGGGCTGTGCCTTCTCCCTTCCTGTCCCTTATAAGGACACTTGTCATCGTGTTTAGGGCCCGTCTGGATTCAGGATGATCTCGTCTTGAGATCCTTAACTTAGTAACCTTCACAAAGACTCTTATTCCAAATCTGGTCACGTTCTGAGGTTCCGGGCGGGCATGCCTTTTGGGGACCACCATCCAACTCACTAGACCTAGGGCATGGTGGGCACCCCACCCTCCTTGCTGGTACTCACACCAGCATCACCCAGGAGATAAGACAGATTCATGGGGGAGAGGGCCAGGCAGGGAAGGTCTCAGGAGTATGGGACGGCCTGAGACAGAGGGTCTGAGAACCCCACATTCCAGCAGACAAACCCTCCCGTCCTCTGTCAACTCCTCCCCAAAGATGAGCACTCAGCTCAGACAGAGTCAGGACACCTGGGTTTGAGGCCTGGCTCTGCCCCTCTACTCACTGTGATCTCTGGCAAGCAGGTCCCCTCTCCAGGCAAGATGAGCCCCCCCCCACCCCTTGCAGCTTGGCTCCAGGACTGTGAATGCGAACCACAGTACATCCTTCTCACATCTCAAAGAGTCAGGTCTCCCCCACACATCCCAGCCTGGGAAGGGGGAGAAAGAGTGGCTGGTTGTGCCTGGGGGTGGGATGTGCCTGAACTGGTCATGAGGCATGATTTGGGGAGCCCTAAACTTCCCAGATGGTCGTGTCCCCACCGTGGTTTGTGCAGATGGCTTCTTCCAGCATCCATTGAGTCCCCTGCAGACAGCAGGGGAGGACACATGTGGCCAAGCACAGAGCAGGATGCAGTAAGCCAGACACCACGGGGAGTCCTCTGGGAACA
Organism: Panthera onca; assembly: GCF_046562875.1. NCBI lineage: Eukaryota > Metazoa > Chordata > Mammalia > Carnivora > Felidae > Panthera > Panthera onca. The sequence continues at coordinate 19,528,315 of NC_138353.1, read as the reverse complement.
AGGGTGGGGTTGTGAGCCCACTCAGCAAGGTGTCCTGGAAATCCATCAGTGGGGTTTGATGTCCACACAGGATATCAGGGGACTCGTCTGCATAGGAGCCCATGGGGCAGAGAGAACCCAGATGGAAACAAGAGATCCGTACCCACGACACTTGCATGGACCCCAGACCTGTCCTAAGATGTGCAGAGGATGAGCACATACCTGTCCACCCTCACCCCCACACTGAGACATGTGACCCTTCTGGTTCTGGGGTGATGCCAATACCCAAGATTGGGCCCAGAGTTGGGCCATCCACATTCTCTTGTTGGAATATTCAGGTCATGGAGTGCAGCCATGACCAGGGTGTGTGTGGCCATGTTTGTGCAGGGGCTAAGCCGGGGTGGGGGTGGTGGGGGTGAGGTGGGGGGGGGGGGTGGAGGGAGAGGACTGATACTCATTCAGTTCCAACTCATTTCGGTCTCATAACGCACTGATGACATAAGTACCATTAGAATTCCCATTTTATAGATGAATACACTAAGGCTCAGAGAGTCTAAATAACTAGCCTAGGATCACACAGCTCTTCAACAAATAAGACAGGCTTCCAACCTGGTTCGTCTGGCTTCCAAGTTGCTCTTTACCACCTCGGCCAAGGCCCAGGGCAAGCCATGAATGGCATAATGAACACATCACATGGGCTTATCAGCCAACACCAAAGACTCTGCCATGATGGTCCCCAAATAACATTTTCAACAATGGTTGTATTAGGGTTGTGGGACTGTAAGGGACATTCTTCTCTGTTTTCCAAGTGTTTGTTAATGTGCTGATGTTATCTTTAAAAAGCTAAACATTGAAAAATTATCTCCCCAGTTGCTCTTGTCGAGAGTACAGCTAGGATAATTATCATTCAGAAGCGGGTGCTCAGGGGACGAGCTGGCCATTCACAGATTCTGCAAGCCCTATTTCCCCCATTTCAATTCAGAGCGCCAGAAGATTCCACACCAGTACTGCCTTTCTGCACGTTCACGCAGAGCCGTTTCTGCCAACCCACAACTTAATGCTGTGCCCTCAGTTTCTGCTGAGGATAAATAGACACAATCCAAATGTGTAGATAGTCTCTGCATTTTCCATAAAACTGCTCTCACAGACACCATCTGCTGTGTTGTTCACATCCCTTGCAAAGATCCAGTTGACAAACCCCAATTCGTAGTGGGAGGAAACACTCTCTTGATCAACCTGTAAACTCCTGAAGAGCTCAACTATGCCTGTTTCATTCACATAGTTTTCATTGTTTTCAAATGACCAGTGCTACACTGGGCATTTACTAAGCGCTCAAGCATTATTTGTAGAATGAAAAAAATAATAATGTATTGACTTGCACAACCAAGAAGTCCAAAGGTATGTCTTGCCTCAGGTACAGCTGGATCCAGGGATCCAAATAGTGTCATTAGGTGTCCACCCTCCCATCCTTGGTTCTGCTTTCTTGTGTTGTTTGCCTCCTTTCTCAGGAAGGCTGAGTCCTTATGGCAGCCAAGACAGCCACAAGAATTTCCAAAGTTATTTCTACACACCAGCTTGTGATCCCATAGAAAGAGGGTACTTCATTCCCCCAAAGACCTAGGGAGGACTTTGGTCAGCTGGCATGGGCCACATGCACATCAAGAAACCAACCAGGAGGGCTAAGGGAATGAGGTCCTCTCATTGGCCAGGTCTGGGTCATGTCCCACCCCTGAAGCAAGGGGGAGGAGTCAGCTGCAGACCACTCTGGGACACAGAGCCTCTTCTGCCTAGCGAGGACAAGCTCTAGCACTAGAAGATGTGGAGGGAAGCTTGGTGAGTCGGGGCCACCCCCAAGCCCTACAATGCCCCAACCCCAACTCCAGATTTTTCCCCCTCTGTCCTGTACTTCCCCATCCTGATAAATGGTACAACTACCAACTATTCAGTTCCTAGAGCCTGAAAAGTTCAGATTATCCTTTGCTCTTTCTTTCCCTCTCCTGTGGGCTTACGGAAACTTGAGGCATGTGGCCACATGGGCCCAGCCACCCAGCAGTCCAGCCTTGGCCCAGCAGCTGCTTGACCAGGCCTTTCACAGCCCAGGGACAAAGAAATCATTATGCCCATTCTATGGATAAATACACCAAGGTCAGGCTGGGCTAATGATGCCTCTCCTAAGGATATGCAGAACCAAGGCAGACTCCAGGTCTCCCAAGACTGAATTGAGAAATACACCCCCTACTGCACCACACCTTGGCTTGTGGCCCTGTTTGCAAATGACCACCTGTACCAACAGGCCATGGCCCAAGGTCTCTGGCTTGGGAGCACTGGGTTCTCTCACTGTGGGATAGGAGGAAACAAGGCTCCTGTGTGGACAGGGACTGGTGGCCACCACTTGTTGGCACTGAGCACATCTTTCCTCAGGAGCTCCTGGGCTTGGGTTCTGAGGCTAGCCATCACCATAACAGGCTTCTGGACACCCGGGAAGCTGCCAGATGTGTCTGCACACAGGCTAGGCTCTCAGTAAAGCAGGACCCCACATGGTGGCGGGTAGGAAGGCATCCAGACAGGGCCAGCTGTTCCTGCAGACAAACATGCCTTTGCTCATGGGCTCCTTGGATTTGGGGAATTTTAGTCTCTGATACAGAAGAAAGGCTGTACTTTGATTTAGAGAATCCAACTCAGCTCACATCACCTGAGCCCCACAAGGTGTCTGGCAGGTGCGAGGTGCAACTCTGGGCAGTGCTGTGCTCAGTTCCTGTGCACGGTGACCCCAGGAGTTGTGCATCCTGGCCTGGCATTCTCATTTACACTATTACATATTACGTCATTACATTAAATTATCTCATTCCAACCTCCCTGAAGCCCCATGATAGCCTGGTCATCTGGGCCAGTCGGGTCCTCCAGGAAGTGGAAACCAAGATGGAGTTAGGGGTGCAACAGGTTTATTGAGGGCAATGTCTGTGAGAGATAGCAGGAGATGAAGTGATTGGGCAGGGAGAGCCTCAGATCCCAGTGGAGATGTGACAAGATCTCAGCCAACCTTACAGGGAGCTGCACAGCAAACACCGCCCACTAGCGGAGTCCTGCATGGACCCAAACAGCCAGGTCCTAGTACCCCTGCTGTGTTCGGTGACAGCCAAGGGATGCCCAGGAAGAGCCTGGCTGTGGCTTGCAAGTTCTTTGCAGCTCAATGACAATCCCTGAAGGGGACAGGAGGACTTTCATGGCAGCCTTGTGACCATTTCGCAGATGCAGATGCCCGTGCCAAGAGAGGTGAGTGACTCCCAGAGACGTGTAGCTGGCAGGTGGCAGAGACAGGCCAGTGAGGGACTGCCTGGCTCAGACCATGCCCTTGTCAAGCATAGGCTATGCCCGGCTCTTAGCTGGTGAGACGCCATTTTCTGCCATTGGTCAGGACTCCGGGACACATTCCCTTCCCATTCTCTGGAAGAATGACCACTGCAGCCAACTGAGGCAATGGCCTGTCAAAGGCCCCAGGTCCCTGCTAGGCCTTGCACAAAGCTCCTGTCCCTGGGAAATGTGAGCAGGGACAACAGGCAGAAATTCAGTCTTCCTGAACAAAACTCTTGCTGTGTAATGAGAAGCCACTTGGATGTGGAGGCTCTGGTTCTAACTGGGATTCATCAGAAAGCCGTAGTGTTCCCCACTCTTCCCAGGGCCATTCTGAGCCATCTACCTGTCACCCACAGAGGTGTCTTCTCACTCCCACCTGCCCTACTGCCTGTGACACAACATGAGAGGTGATTTTATGGCTGCCTTTTCACCCTACCCCGTTGCCAGCTGCCATGATTGTCCAGAAATGCTTCTGGTTTGGGTTTTAAGAACTGGGGAAGGCAAAGCTTTTGATCCCCGTGTGTCCCACAGATGGAAAGCTGACTCCTCTAAAGGGAAGCTCAGACACACGTAAGTTCATTCTCCGACCCCAGACTTTTTTTTCCAGCCCCCCAATTCCCCCTTTCAGCAAATGATTCCACCCTCACCCCATTGCTCAATCTAAAACTCAGAAGTCAGTACTACTCCCTCACCTTAGCTTCCCCTCCCCTGATCTCAAGGAATGAGGAGCAGACCAGCAAACCCTGTGGTTCTGCGTACCCTGGGGTTACCCCTCTCTCAGCGGCTCCACTGCTGGTCTGCCTGCTTCAGCTTGAAACCTATGAAGCCGCTCTTCACCCTGGAACTGGAGGGGCCTGGTTACATTTTACATCCGGTCACCCTCCTCTGGTGGGTCTTCTGGCACTCACGGTGATAGCAGACCATGAGGTCCTCAACCCTGGCTGCACATTTCAAAATTGCAATGTCAGGATCTCACCCCTGAAATTGGTCTGGAGTGGGGCCTAGACCTTGGAATTTATGAAGCCCTGGGCGCCCTAGTGGCTCAGCTGGTTAAGCATCTTTCTTCATCTCAGGTCATGATCTTGCAGTTCATGAGTTCGAGTCCCACATTGGGCTCTGTGCTGACAGCTCACAGCCTGGAACCTGCTTCAGATTCTGTGTCTCCCTCTCTCTCTCTCTCTCTGCCCCTCCCCGACTCATGCTCTGTCTCTCTGTCTCTCTCAAAAATAAACATTGAAAAAAATTTAAAAAGAAAGAATTTATGAAGCCCTCCAGGAAGGTTAGCTTTTATGTGCATGCAACCAGGACAATGGCATAGAGCCCCATGCTCAAAGAGGGCCCCATGCGTGGGGCTGAATCTCTGCAGCCACTGTCTTGAAATTCCTAACGATTTTTATCCTTGAACTGGTGTTTTATTTTGTAAATCAAGTCCAAAGAGACAATGGCAGGCAAGTGGTGGCTCAGTCGGTTGAGCATCCAACTCTTGATTTCAACTCAGGTCATGATCCCAGGGTGATGGGATTGAGATGCATGTCAGGCTCTGTGCTGAACATGGAACCTGCTTAAGATTCTTTCCCTCTCTCTCTGCCTCTCTCCCCTACTCGCACACCTACTCTCCCTCTCTCTCTCTAAAATAAATAAATAAAAATAAATAAAAATTTAACAAATTAAGTGTTTCACCATGCGTATCTTCTCTTTAAAATGTGACAATGGAACATGTGCTGAGGGCTTGGAGTGTCCCACTTTTATCATCTCCCCACATCCCAGGACGGGTTCCCAGATGCCTACTCCCCAGCCCCACCCAGCAACTGCTGTCACCTTCCACTCCCTGGGGGCCTGAGCAGAGTCAACGGGGGTTGGGAGTCAGTGTTGGGCTGCAGGATGGGGCCTGGGGGCCTCTGAGGATCTGCATTCATCCCACAAGTACCGCCTATGTCCAAGGGAGGGAAGCATTAAATAGCAAAATAATAAAAACAAACAAACAAACAAAAACCCATCAAGAAAGGAGGAAATGTTTCCTGCTCTTTGAGCCAGCTTTCTTGCTTGCTTTCTCTTTCTTTCTTGCACTGGGCCCTGCAATAATGTAGCCCTGCCTCCAGTGGTCGCTGTTAGTGCTGGTACTCACCATCTGAACTTATACTGGATCTCTCTACTGACAGCACCATGGTGCCTTCCCAGAGGCCTTTCTCTGGGAGAAGATGGGGCAACCACAGCTGCAGGAGAGTCCCTGAGGGCCTGAGCACAGTCAACGGGGAGAGGGGGGAGTGTCAGGGTTGGACTGCAGGATGGAGGCCTGGGGGCCTGTGAGGATCTGCATTCATCCCACCAGTATCGCCTATGTCCAAGGGAGGGAGGCATTAAATAGCAAAATAATAAAAACAAACAAACAAAAACCCATCAAGAAAGGAGGAAATGTTTCCTGCTCTTTGAGCCAGCTTGCTTGCTTGCTTTCTCTTTCTTTCTTGCACTGGGCCCTGCAATAATGTAGCCCTGCCTCCAGCGGTCGCTGTTAGTGCTGGTACTCACCATCTGAACTTATACTGGATCTCTCTACCAACAGCACCATGGCGCCTTCCCAGAGGCCTTTCTCTGGGAGAAGATGGGGCAACCACAGCTGCAGGAGAGTCCCTGAGGGCCTGAGCACAGTCAATGGGGAGAGGGGGGAGTGTCAGTTTTGGACTGCAGGATGGAGGCCTGGGGGCCTGTGAGGATCTGCATTCATCCCACAAGTATCGCCTATGTCCAAGGGAGGGAGGCATTAAATAGCAAAACAATAAAAACAAACAAACAAAAAACCATCAAGAAGGGAGGAAATGTTTCCTGCTCTTTGAGCCAGCTTGCTTGCTTGCTTGCTTGCTTTCTCTTTCCTTCTTGCACTGGGCCCTGCAATAATGTAGCCCTGCCTCCAGGGGTCGCTGTTGGTGCTGGTGCTCACCATCTGAACTTATACTGGATCTCTCTACTGACAGCACCATGGCGCCTTCCCAGGGGCCTTTCTCTGGGAGAAGAAGGGGCAACCACAGCTACAGGAGAGTCTAACGGGGCAGATGGAGGACTATCACCCTTTACCCCCTTGTCTGTCAACCTCTCTGAGCTCCAGTCCTCTGCTTCCCCCTCACTCCCTACCCATCAACCCCTGGCCTTCTTTCCACCCTCTCCCACTCCTCTGTGTCCCCTTTGCTTGGACTGCTCCTTCCAGCCTTTTCCATGGATGGCTCCTTGGGCTTTCTTTCAGAGGGGCCCTCCTGAGCCCTGTTGCGTTTCCTCCACGGCTCATGACTATCTCTGAAAGTCTATTTCATTATGTGTCTGTGGGTGCTCTGCCTGTCCACTTTCCCCCCCTGCTTCCTGAGGGCAGGACTCTTTCTGTGTGGCTCACTGACATGTCCCCAGCACAGTGCTGGACACAGAGTCGGAGCCCAGTAAACATCTGGTAAAGAGACAAGCGAGCAGAGGACTAGCTTAGTATTTGGGCTAAGCTCCATCTAATGGAGACTCCATGAGTCTCCATCTAAGGAATGACTTTCAAGGTGCTAGGCCAAGACCCAACTGGACAGACCCTGTCCAGCTGGCCCACGCAGGGTGCGATGTGGAGCTGACCAGACTCACTGCGAAATATTCAGCTTATGCCATAACCCACTCTCGTCAAGGTGGCGGGGAACACCAGCGGCCCAGAGGGAAAACCACGGCTGCTTCAGCTTGAATGACGAGGGAGGAGGTGAGGTGTTGGATACACTCAATTATTACCCCAAACCCTATCATCGCTCATAATCTGCCTGAGATAAATCACAGGCAGGTAATTATTATGTCAGGCCAGGTAGCAGGGAGAAGTTTTAAAATAGCAATCAAAGAACTTCCTGGTTAATTCAAATCTACCCTGACTCCCTCCAGGGGATAGAAGTGCTTTGGCTGTAGAATTGGCCGGGCGCGGAGAAACGCAATTGCTCAATGCAAAACGGGGACTCCTGGACTTAATGTTTCTCTCTGTCAGGTTTCAGACTAGCACACCTGTCAAGAGTCCTAAATCAATGATCACCCATCCAGAGTAAATCATATTGCAGTGGCGTCCTATATTTTGGGTGTCAAACCTATACGTCCCAGCCTGCTTGCCAGAAGTCACCTGCCTCTGCTCCAGTCAGGCCCCAGGACGCAGGCCCCTCCTCTTAGTGCTACCTCTGGCCTTTGGCCCCTGGGTTTCTCACACTAGCATGCCCTCCCCCCCCCCCCCATCCAAATGCCAGCTCAAGCCACCTGGGCCCTGGGCATCCTGTACCCCAGGCCTGTACCTGCACCTCAGGAACTCCCAAGTGCCATTCCTACCCTCAGAAGACAGTGCTGGGTTATCTGCCCCTGTACTGGTCAGAACCCTGGGCTTTTCTAGAGCTGAGGCTTCCCATTCTCGTTCACTTGAACAATACAGCCCCCTGGGACTGGCTCTGCCCAGCCGCAGAAACCAGTGTGGGCTAACGTAAGCCAGAAAAGAGGGGCGGGTTGACTGGAAGGGTGCTGGGCAGGGAAAGGTCTCGTGGGGTGGCAAGCACAGAACACCCAACCCACTCTGGGCCAAGGAGACCCTTTCCAGGCAGGCAGGCCTCAGGCTGGGCTGGATTCAGCCACTATCTCTGGGCTCTGGTTGACTCTCCTGGTGGCATTCCTGGGCTCCACGTGGTGGCAAGGTAGGTGTTCGCACCTGTCCAGGTGCAGGCCCACTAGGACATGGTGGACAGTGCTCCCCCTTACTCAGATGAAAGCCCTGGGGTTAGTTCTAGTGGGACCTGTGTGGCCAGAGTCACATGTGCGCCCCAGAGCCAATCACCGCGGCAAGGGAGAGCAGGGTTCTGATGGGTTTGGGCCCTGGGTCGCATGCCGTCCTGTGACACAGCGTGCAGGCTGAGAACGTGGGACAGCTGGGGCCTTCCCAGAGAAGGGGGAAAGGGCTTTGAGCCGGCAGGATGCTGTCACCGCTGCAACCCGGCCCGCCTGAACTTTGTTTTCCAAGTTAATAATTACGTGGCTTTCCTTGTAGCTTGTGCTGTAATTCCATGGTGGTGAATTATCCGAGTGGAAGAGTGCCCTTGGAGTGCATCCTCCCCTGGCCTGGAGCTCGGGCTAGCCAAAGGCACTGCAGCAACAAGGGGGTGGGTTGTCCATTTTCTCCCTCACCGTCGGGTGGGGCAGAATTTACCCGGGATTTGTAGCTGGTCAAATCAGAATGCCGCTAAGCGAGGGGGAGTGGGCAATCCCACAGAAGGCCCTCAGTACCCCGGCCCCACCCAATGGCAGCGATTTTACGCACAGGCCTGAGCCCCTCACCCTCAGCCTGAGACCCTCCAGATGAAGTCCACGCCCATTATTTCGGTCCTCCAAAGCCCCCATCTGCCCGCAGCCCTGTGTCCTCTCCAGTCCAGCCTCAAATCCTGCCCTGGCCGGACCCCAGATTTGGGTGGTCAGTGCTCCTTTCACACCTCTGGGCTGCTGTTCCTTCACCTGGCATGTTCTTCCGGACTCGTCCACCAGGTAACCCCTACCTGTCCCTCACCACAGACCCAGGTGAGAGACACTGCTCTTACCTGAGCCCAGCAGCACCCCTGCCAGCCCCCCATTCCTGGGTCCCCCCCCCAGGAAACAGACAGGAGCATTGGTGCCATTGGGGGGCCCTGCAGCGAGTCTTGGCAGGTGTGCATGCTCTGGGGGCTCTTAGGGGCCCATCTCTGGGGCCCCCCTGAGAAGCTGGAGGTGACCTCTCTACCCACAGACTTTTTTAAATGAGGGCTCTTGGCCAACATAATAAGACTACAAATAAAGAAAGAGAAAAGCAGCACAAAGATTAGAAAGGAAGAGACAGTATTATCATTCTTGGCAGACAATATGTTTATGTTTACCTAGAAAATCCATGCCCATTAACTGCACAACAATTAGAGCCACTGAGAGAGCCTGGGAGAGTGGTTTGCTGGAAGATAAATTGGGAAAAATCCACAGCCTCCCACACGCCAGTGGAGGGCCGACTGGAAAATGAAATGAAAAAGGGGCCTCGTTCACAACATTGATGAAGCTACAAATTCTGTAAACTTGACACGACCCATGCAGGACCCAGAGGAAGAAACCATACAACATTAACAAGGACAATAGGATGGGCCTGGTTGGAGAGAAATGGTTCTTTTGGACGGGGAGACCCACTATTGTAAAGATTCCAGCGCTCTCCACGTTTATCTGTGTTTTTACTGCAGTTCCACTTAAAAAAAAAAATCTCAAAACAAACTCGCTGGCGTTTGAGAGGAAAATGCACAAGTTCATCAGCAGCCATAACCCCCCCCCCCCCACGGGGACACCACGGCCAGCGCCCCTTACACGACCACGTGGCACCGTGGCACCGTGGCACCGGGGGTGTTCTGGCTCCATGACCTCTGGCCTTGGTGCTGTCCCCTGGGTGGGTGACCCAGGACAGACAAGGTTGCCTACAGTGTGTTCTGAATCTGTGATGGGAAGGTGACAATCTCCTGAGGGAAAGGGTGGCGGGCCCAGGGGAGGGGACCCCATGGTGGAGTCTAGACCAGGGAGGATGGCTGCCTGGTGATGATGTCTCTTTGGGCCCTCAGGGCTCCCAGCGCTGTGCAGATGTGCAGGGGAGAAGCAAGTAGGTCAGGGCACAGAGGACTCCACCTCTGTCCTGACGCTCTTCTGTGGCTTCTGACACTGGGAGGCAGAGATCGGATCCCCTTGGTCTGCCACTCCTTTAGTTGTGACCCTGGACCACTCTGCCCCTGATGTTTCTCCGTCTCCCCATCTGTAATATGGCGGGTGGCTGCATCTCAGGGACTGGGGCTCTCCAGCAGGACCTCCTTTCTTGGCAGGTGGAAACTGCCTTCGGATAAAGGGGAATTCGGATGTCCAGCTGGCTGGGGGGTTGGGGGGAGGCGGACCAGAGCTGAAAGCCTGGGACAGCCTGGGAGAGAGGTCCAGAGCAGGTCACTCATCCTTCTACAGAGGGACAGACAGACAAACAGGCTGTAGGGAGGGGGCGTGGACTGGTGAGTGGGTCTGTGTCCTCAACCCTACATCTGGCCTTCCGGAAAGCCTGGAAGATCCCGTTTTCCCGATAAGCCTGGGAACTGCGGTTGGAGTTGGGGCCTTGCACTGGTGGCTCAGGGAGCGCCCCTTCTTTCTCTCCCCTGACCCGCTGCCCCCATGCTGGAATTGGGGACGTTTTGCCGCAGGATGCATGATGGGGCTGGGTGGGGGCTGCAAGTTCCGCCTCAGAACGTAGGTTACTCTCAGATTCAAGGGAGCCGTAAACCCGCGCCCTATTTCTGCTCTAATTGAGGCTATTTGTATTGTGACTAAAATAATCAGAGACAATTTTATTGGTATGTTCTAAAAAATAATTACATCCCATACATTTAAGTTACGTAACCACAGTGACAATCCGACTGGGGACCCCAGGGCCCCAGCTTGGAGGCTCTGTGCCAGAGGAGCCCTGTCCCGGCTCCAGCACCCGACAGCTCCCCAGAATCAAGAGCAGACGTGTCACTGACGGAAATGCACCCCTAAGACCTGCGGCACAGTCAGGGGCCCTCCAGAAGACAGCCAGTAAAGATTTGAGGGCGGGAATGCCAGCCCAGTGACCCCAGAGCGCTGCGGAAAGCAGAAAGAGGGGTTCTCTGGATCCTGCCCAGACCTGGGCCCGAATCTCGCCTTCAGGGTGGACATCTCAGCTTTGCCGCTCCGCAAGGAGTCATCGGCCTTCTGGTCACCCCGTTCCTGTCTGGGGACCCCCCCCTCACTCTTTGCCCTCCAGCTTCTGCAGCAGCTGACTGTCCCGCCAGCTCGGGGGCAGGCCAATCAGAGCGTGGTATTCCCCAACCATGGCAACCGGTTCAGCGTTAGCTAAGCGTGTTACCTACTCAGAGACCTGGAGCCCCAGGGCTATCCCCGGATTTCTCCCATACACGAGCCAGCGCATCCCACTTTGGGTTAAGTATGTTCGAGCTGGGCTTTTGTCCCTATGACCCGAGGAGTTCCAAGGATGTGATTTGCATAAGGGAGGGCAATAGCCTTCATCCATGCGGAGATGCGTGGAGGTGAGTCACGTGCAGCGCCAGGCACAGCGCCACCATAAACAGTGGTTTTCCTGCTGGTTTGGCTGTGCCCCTTGCTTTCTTCCTCGGGACCCTCCTGCGTGGGCCTAACACAGCCGATTGTGCTCAGCCGTGGCCCTGGGTCACCGGAGGCCCTCAACTAGGCTCCTGCTCCCCTTTCCTCCTCAGCATCCCTCAGCTCTCAGCAGAGCTGACTGATGGACGCCTCGGCATTCCCAGTGGGCGCCGCGAAGCCCTCTGGGCCCTGCATTTGGAGCCGAGCAGGGTCTGGTGCGTGTGCCTGCCAGCCCCACAACGCTACCAGAAGCAAATCTAAACTCCCAGCTGCTGGGAGCCGGTTCTCTCTCCCACAGCAGCCGCTCCCCGACTCCCCAGGAAGCCACATTTGTCAAAGCTGCTGGCAGATGGTGGGAGCCTTGCCACCCTGCCCAAGAAAGCCTTCCGTCTGCTGGACTCAAACCGTCTTGATCTTAGGGAGAAAGCCCACTGTCTACCTGGTGGGGGCGACACCTTCTACTCCCGGGTCTTCCCTGGTGGGTCCACTGCCTGGGGAAGGACCAAGAGACATGCTGGGGCTGGAACACCCCTGGGGACCCCTAGTCCCCCAGACCGCGTGGTTCAGTGGAGACGCTCACGCTTGCATGTGTGTATACTCATGTGTGCACACCCATGCACACTCACATGCCCCGAAACTCTTGCTTGCTCTGCCCACACCAGAGCAGAGAAAGTTCGGCAGGCAGCCCTCTATGGAGCTCCACAGCACCCACATGCTCCGGGCTCTATGTGATGTAAGCCCAGGAGACCACCTGCTTCTGGACGTCCTTGTCCTCCCTGTCCTCGGGGTCCCCAGCCTGACGGGTGGGTTGTAGCTACTAGCATCCTTGGTCCTTGTGAGTGTTGGGCCCACCTTCTCCATGGGACATTTTCTCTTTCCAGCCGCAGGAGCCTTGCCAGAGATCCCTGATTTCATTCCTTCCTGTGGTCAGCCCATACGTGCCACAGACGGCTTTGAAACTCCAGCTACCCTCCCAGGCCCAAATGTGAAGTGCAGAGGACTCCAGGCCCACGGCCTCAGGGAGACATGCAGACCCAAGGTACCTTTGGTACAACCAGTCCCTGGAGTTCAGTGTGTGTGCATGTGCGTGTGTGTGCGTGTGTGTGATGGAGGCACCCTCACCTGTGGGTCTGGGTTACAGGCCTCCCCTTCTTTGGGTCCTAGAGGGCACAGCCTGGCAGCGCACATACCCCTCTCTCCCCCACCAGCGGCAGCCCCTTCCTCCCAGTGATGGCCTCAGGGATTCCCCACTCCTACCTACCTGCTCCCACAGAGCCGTCCTCCAGACAAGGGGACTCCTGGACAACTTCCCACAAGGATCTGCTCACCCAGGACAGGCAGGGCCTTCCTCGAGCCACAGTGTAGGGCTCCCGTGCCCTGTGTCGTCTCTGATCATGCAGAACATGAGTCTACCTGACCTTAGACACTACAGGGGGCACCTGAGAGTCCATTCTCAGGAGACCTCCCCTCTCCAGCCCAGTGTCAAGGAGCCAGGCCCTTCCAGTGCAGCCCCACCAAGTGGGACCCTTGTGTCTCCTGCCAATAGCTTAGTCAGCCAGGCCTGCTCAGCTCTTCCCTGACTTAGCTGTGCAGGAATCGAGAAAGACGGGAGTGCCCTGTGGGCCCAGACGAGCCAAGAAGCCTTCATGCAGGAAGCCCTCTGCCTCCTCCCTTGGCCTCCAGGCCAGCTGGAGACCTGGGTCATGGTCAACCAGAACCTGGAGCATGTGCAGCCTCAGGCAGTGGGCAGGGGGCTGGGCCTGCAGGAATGTGGAGCCCCGAGGTCCTGTCTTCGGGCTGCCAATGTGCACCCATCAGGGGGCTTTGGGAGACACCATCCTCGTTCCCTGCTGGTAGAAGGGTAGCACAGACAACCTGGAAAGATGTAGAAGAGAGGAGGAAGGAGGGAGGAAGAGAAAGAGTAGGAGAGGGAGAGGGAGGGGAAGGGAGGGAGAGAGGGAGAGAGAGAAAGAGAGATTGAGAGTCCCTCAGAGGTATCTGGGGAAGCTGCCAGGAAGACTGGGAGCTGTCAAGGAGCAAGGGGAGTCCAGGTGGGGCTGCTAGAGGGACAGACAAACAGCATCTGGGTCCCACAGGAGACAGATAGGTCCACCCTAAAAACCAACCTTAAGACATCTGTGCGAACAGCCCTAAAGACCTCACTCCACACCACCCCCACTCCTTGTTCGTTTTTGTTAATGTCTATTTATTTTTGAGAGAGAGAGACAGAGAGAGAGAACGAGTGGGGAAGGGGCAGAGAGAGAAGGAGACCACAGAATCTGAAGCAGGCTCCAGGCTCTGAGCTGTCAGTGCAGAGCCTGACACGGGGCTCGAACTCACGAACCGTGAGATCATGGCCTGAGCCAAAGTCGGATGCTTAACTGGCTGAGAGGCCCAGGCGACCTCCCCCACTCCTTGTTCAGAGGAGGAAACTGAGGCAGGTGGAGCTGTTCCAGGTTCCACTGTGGGCCGTGGGTGCTCCAAAACCCAGATCTCTAGACTCCTAGTCCGGTGCTGGGCTCTCGCCAGCGACTGCCCCACACCACGGCACCCGTCCATCCCTCCACTCTCCCTCCATCTGCAGGATGGGGGTGTCGAGCCAGAAAGTTGCAGATGCCCCTTCTGGCTTGGATATCCCGAGACTTCAGACCCCTCCCTCCGAGTCTTTGGGAGCCCAGCAGGAGCTCTGGCAGGTCCAGAGTCCCCTCCCCTCTCATCAGTCAGCACCGGATCATTTTTTCAAATTAGCTCTGTCAATTACAAAAGTAATACCTGCCGGCTCGTTAACCTATTTCACACAGCACAGAAAATACAAGGTGGAAGCTGGAAGTAAGAGCCTCCCACCCCGGTCTGTCTCCACTAGGTGCCAGGTGTTCTGTGCAAACAACGAGCAAACCCTTCTCTATCTCTTTAGGCTCTTCTTCCTGCAGCATCAAAGAAGACAGTCCGGAGTGGGTGAGCCAGGGACAGTCCTGAGGCCAGGCCCAGCGATCCCACACCCGAGCCAGCCCCTGCCCCATGCCTGCACCGGCCCCTCCCCGCGCCAGTCCCCTGCGCTGAGCCCAGGGACAGGGGCTCATTATCCCATCCTGCCTGCCTTGGATGCCGCAGAGTGACAGCTGTTCCGTGTTTAATTACTGATGGGCTGCGGCTATGCCAACCCATGAATAAAATTACAAGTTGTTCTGCAATGCAAATACCACGCCGCTAAGTCTGAGGGTCTGTGAGGTGCTTATTTTGATTGGCTGGCTTTTTTAATGAGAAAAGTTTCATTACACTTTAAAGAACATTAGTAATGATGAAACTCACACACCTAAAGATTTATATAGCACCGCAAACAAGTAGCAAGGAGAAGGGAAGTTATTTATAACTTCAAATATGCTCCTGCTCGGCTGATTGCATTGTTTCAGGGAGCAGAGCATTTTTAGCTGATAATTGCTTTAATGATAAATGTGGAAACTCAGGAACCAAAATATCTGAAGTGTCTTTAAAAGGCAAAAACCTCAGCTAAGATTGGGATGAGCTGACCTAATTTAGGGGAGGGGGCTGGAGAAAGGGGAGGGTGACCTCAGCAGGGCACGGGGGATAAGAATAAATTACAAACCGTGGGCACTGGGGGGACTAGCCACCTGTGGGTGCCACCGGGGACAAGTTCAGCCTGTGGAACTGAACCGGAGTCGTGAGCTTCTCCTGTTGAAGCTGCCACTGCCTGGACCGCCGGACTATTTCTCCTCTGTGGTTGGGCCAGTCCCTTCTGAGTGATGCACCCACGCTCTGCATGACCAGACATCTCCTCTGAGCCACAGCTGGATGCTAATACAAAGTGTGGATACGTGATCTAAAATCCACAGAGATCTAAAGACAGAACATCTGATCCGGCTCCCCCTCTCCCCGCGAACATGGAGCTTCCCCTGGGAAGGCGGGAATTCGCCGATTCATGGGCCTGGGAGTTGTCATTTCCCTCACTAAGTTTTCCGCGGAGATCCTTCGCTCTGCCGACACAGCTGAGCAGCAGTATAGCTGCTCCCGCTGGCCTGGGTCCTCGTCTCCAAACGGAACAGAGCTGACAAACGTACATTCTTTGTACCAGCCTCTGGTACATTCTTTTGCTCACTCATTCTGCCAGCGTGTGTTTGTTGGGGGTTTACCATGGGGCCAGACGAGGAGGATAGAGCCTGAGCCTCCAGAAGCAGCCAAATGGGGACGGCAGAGACAAGCCGAGCCCCATTAGGGGGCGATAATGGAGGTATGGATGCCCAGCTCAGGGGCAGCAGAGGAGAAGGACCCAGCTCTGCCTGGCGGGAGGAGGGGGCATCAGGGAAGGGGTCATCCAAGCCAGCCTAAGAGTTTGCTGCAGGCACCCGCCGTCTCCAGGGCTGTGGAAGGGAAGGGGACTTTTAGGCCAGGAGCACAGGGTGGTGTCTGTGAGGGGGGTGATTTGGGGCGAGGTGGAGTGTCAGGGCAATGCACCATGGCTTGTCCTGGAGCACACCTTTGCAGCTCAGAGCTGGGGTTCAGAGAGGCCCAGAGGTGGCTCTGATGGGGGGAGGGAGGGAGCCTGGAGAACGGGGCGGGCCAGCGGGCAGACCCGTTTAAAATAGTGAGAAGGTAGAGTCAGTGTTTTCTGCCTCCTTTCCCCGAGAGGTCAGCCAAGCAGGGCGTCTCCTGTCCCCTCGGCCAAGGACCCCATCCTGGCACAGAGAAACGGAAGAAAATGGGGCAGGGATCCCAAACCAGCTTGGGAACGTGTGCGCCTGCAGTCTTGTTTCTGTGCATGCGTCCACCTGTGTGCATGTCCGTGTGTGTATTGTGTGTGTGTTCCCACGTGTGCGCACGACCGTACACGCTTAGGTGTGTGCGTGGCGTGTGTATGCATGTCTGTGAAAAAGTGTACGGGGTGCCCACATCTGTGTGAGCGTGTGTGCGGGTGTCAGTGTGTGTGTCTCTCGTGTGTGAGCGTGCACGCTGTGTCAGTGTGTGCCCGCGTGTGCATTTGAGACGTGTGTGTGTGCGCGCGCGCTCGCCACAGGATCCACGTCTAGAGCAGACACTGCGTTGTTTTAATAAAGCCGGACACTCTGGGATCAACACCATCTGACACCGTGTTTGGAGCCTCTCAAATGAATCTGGTGCAGCCACGCACACAGCTCGTTCCCTTGGGCAGCTCAGGTTGCCGGAGTCTCCTCGGTGAGGGAAGCAAATAACCCGTAACTACCACTGCTGCCCCTGGGACAGCCCACGCCAGGCTCGGGGGAAGGCAAGGGCGAGAGGGCATCTAAGGAGAGCCGGACCAGGTCCCCCCACCCGGGCCCACCCAGCCTTCAGCCTCAGGGCCCCTGAAGACAGGAGAGGTGCCCCAAAGCCCAAGTGTCTGTGTACGTGCACATGGGTGTGTGGGGCGTGCACACACATATACATAAGAGTATACGTGTACAGGGGCGCCTGGGTGGCTTCAGTTGGTTGACTGTCCGACTCCTGATTTCAGCTCAGGTCATGATGTCACGGTTCGTGAGTCTGAGTCCCACGTTGGGCTCTGTGCCAGCAGTGAGGAGCCTGCTTGGGATTCCTTCTCTCTTTCCCTCTCTCTGTGCCCTTTTCCTGCTCACGCTCCTTCTGTCTCTCTAAATAAATAAATAAATAAAGCATTTTTCAAAAAGAGTGTACATGTGCATATCTGTGCAGGGTGTGTGTGTGTGTGTGTGTGTGTGTGCGCGCATGACCTGTGTTTCCTAATCCAGAAAAAACCATCTTCGTTGACCACAGATTTACTCAAAGTCACGTCCGAGGGGTGTGTGGAGGGGGATAGCTCTCTGACCCCCCAGTGTCAGAACTGCCCAGGCAACAGAGAGGTTGCTCCATGAAATCAGGACAAGCCCCCGGCCCTGTGCACCATGCCACGGTGGGAGGGGAATTCACGGCCCGCATTGGAGGCCTGGTCTCTTCCTACTGGCTTGTTGGAGGTTAGTGGGCAACAAAGCCCGCAGGGACGGGGTCATTATTGGCTTTGAGGAGTCTTTCTTGGGCGGCCAAGTCATGCGAGCTTTGTTTCCTCTTCCCTCCTCAAGGCTGGGGCAGGCGAGGGGCTGGGAACCAGGCTGCGGCTGAGGGATTGGGAGACTGACTGAGTGGAACTTGCTGATTTTGGTGACAGCAGCGGGCCGCAGTTGTGACACGGCGGCCTGAGTGGGCCGAGTATCAGGGATGCACTAGACAGAGACAAAAGTGTAGACCACTTGCCAAGCCGCCAGAGGCAGAGGGGAGGTAACCCAGTGGGCGGATGGACAGAGCAGATCCAGCTACGGAACACCTCTCACCACAGACCATCTTCACCCAGGAGCGGTGTCGTGAGCTCATTTCACAGGCAAGAAACCGAAGCTCAGAGACATTGTACAGTGGCCTGTGGCCGCTCAGCATGCCTGCTCAGAGCTCTGGCCTGCACTGAGATCCTGAGCCCACGGTGCTGCCTCCTCCATGCAGCCCTCCTCTCTTGTCACTCCAGCCAGGTAGTAGAGCCAGGAGGGCCAACAGGACCTTGAGATGGAAAACAAGGTTTTCCTTTCACCTCAGCCCCAAGCCGCAGATCCTCATTTGCTGAATGATCTTCATTTGCAAATTGTGCTCTAAGAGGGGGGGAAAAATGCCTTACTTTGCATTTTAAGGAAAGGCAATAGTGAAGTGGTGGGTAGAGGTCTGGGCTGTGAGGTTGCATTTCAGAGGCTCTGCAAGAAGAAGAGACTGACTCTGGGTCCCAAAGAGGAGCCCAAATTACTCAATTTTGTGAAAGGATAAAATATTAGGTGTTAATTAGTCCCTCTAAAGTCACTACCTGGTGTGTATGTGTGTGTGTGTGTGTGTGTGTGTGTGCGTGCACATGCCTCGTGTATGCATATAAAAACACGTATGCATATATCTACGTGTATATATGTATATATGTGTGTGCATATATATGTGTATATACATAAATTATTATTCCTAGATGAGTTTGGGACGAGATTAGTTTTACAGCATAAACCTAAATAGCATAGTGGTGGTTTTTTCCCCTCGGAAGTAATATGCTTATCCACCAATGTTCTCTAGTAAAAGCTTGACTTTGAGGTAAAAAGATAATCCCAACCTTAGGCTTTCTGTATTTTCGAGACTTGCTGCATGCATCCCTCACTGTAAATATGGAAACACAGAATGCGATTTCACCATAACACAGGATTGAAGCAGGGACGTCAGGTTGTAACAGGAATACGCGTGACAACTTTTATTCTGATAAAGAAAGCCTAAGCCTCACTCACTGATCTCCTCCGGCACTGATCGAAAGGCTTTGCGGATATTCATTGTCTTAATGAATTCAAGCCATGGAACCTGAAGTGGCTGTTAGTTTTCCCGTCTTCAGACAAAGGAGCTGGGCCTTCTTTATCTCCACATTTCCCAGAGACTTTATCATAAGAAAAATATGTTTGCCCCTTGTTACCGTTCACAGGGGTTTGGGGGAATGACTCCTCAAACCCTAGCCATCGACGCGCATGGTGAGGAAGTATTCAGAGGGTCTTAGCTGACGGAGCACGTTACTTACCAGGCGTGGGCTGTGTGCGCGGAGATGGTGGTGGAAGGAGGCCTCAGATCCCTCCCCGAAATGAGAAAAATGTAAAGACGCAGACTGGAACGCCCTGCTGATGTTCAAGAGAAGCCGCAGCCGTGTTTTGCAGACTTCCGAGGAGTTTCTGCCGGGTGCTGGGCAGCTGAGCCAGACGCGGTGGTCGCTTGGTGTGGACCCAGAGTCCTCCTTCCTGGGTGTGGAAAGAAGTGAAAGAGAAGGGTGGTGACAGGGAAAGTGAGCAGATGCTGGAGGACATGATACATGTCTTCTGCTCTCCGGGGTGAGGCTTGCGGTGAGCGCAGTCACCGGGAGGTGGGGGCCAGTACCTGCTACATCTCCAGGCCCCTCGGGGGCCACAGCCACAAGGCCATGAGCACATCCCTGGCTGCACCAGGACAAAGCCCTGGGTGCTGGGTGGTTTATCTGACCTGGGCATTAACTGGTGTGGAGGAACTCCTTCCAGCACTTTCTAACTCAGGGAGCACCTCTTGTCCCTGGGGCCACCAGCCACGAGGCAGCTGTGCCGGGCCTGGACCGCCTGAGTGTCCACACCATGCTGAGTTCTGTAGCCGGGCTCTTGTCTTAATTGCCTCTTCCCCACTGCGGTGGGCTTATCTGTTCTGGAGAACGCCTTTCCAGAACAAGAGGGATGCACCTCATTCACGCAGTGGGATGAAGCATACCCCAACTTGGAGGCAGAGACCCGGGAGTGAGGGTGAACTCCGTCACACAAGAGCTGAAGAAAAGGTGGATGGAACAGAAAACCATATTGTGCTAATATCAAGGAAGGAGAAGGAAAAAACCAAACTTTAAAAATATTTACTCCAGTGACAGTAAATATCTGGAGAGGCCCCATGGACGGTTGACTCGGACGAGTGACACGGAGAGTGAGTTTGAGAGGATTTTTCGGAATGCAGCAAAAAAGGACCAGACGAGGAAGAGGTAATCAGAGAAGGGACGACACCATGGAAGGCAAGATATTGGGAATCCAATAAGGGTGAGGAGTGCCAATGAAGAGTAGAGCACAATTAGCAGAAACGAAAAACCTTCAAAAATGCAAAAGAGGAAAACTTGCTGAATCGAGACAGATGTGACCCGTGTGTTGAAAGGGTTCCCTGTACACCTAGACAAAATGAATAAACATCAAAGGATGGCTGGTGGAAGGATCTAAGCTCTTGGATTAATGTGGAATAAGGGCCTCCCGTGACAAACATACCGGACTGGCCTCACATTGTCCACCTTCTTGTCTTCCTTGGAGTGAGCCTTGCCCTGACCTTTTGGCTTCTCTTTCTCAGCTCTCCCTGCCCCTGCCGTCAACCCATCATCACTAATCCCAGTGCAATGTACTTGCACTTCTCCTGGCCCTGCCCCTGGGCTGCCCAGAGGCCCCAGGTGGGACATGAGTCCTCGGTGCCCAACAGGCAGAGTCTCGGCCAGTCAGGCTTTCCCAGACCAGGACCCCTATCTGCAAGTAGGATCTGGGTAGGCAGAGGGGAGAGACCCATCCTT
Source organism: Panthera onca (assembly GCF_046562875.1). Taxonomy (NCBI): domain Eukaryota; kingdom Metazoa; phylum Chordata; class Mammalia; order Carnivora; family Felidae; genus Panthera; species Panthera onca. The sequence continues at coordinate 19,507,734 of NC_138353.1, read as the reverse complement.
CTTTAAATCTGGATCAATCAATGGACAAACCCTGAACAGCAGAAGACACATAACTATTGGACCACATTGTAGACCAAATGTGTGACCTGCTTCCCCAAGTCAGTGGGGGTGTGCCCAGGCTAAGCCAGAGGCCACCAGTCAGGGCTGCCAAGTCCCTGACGATCTACCTACCTACCCCATGACCCAGCGAGGGAAATGGGCTGCTCACCAGTCTCTTCCGCAGCAACTGTCTCCCAGAAGGACGAGAAACATAATTAAAATCTCAGGTGCCTTTACCCAAGGGTCATTCCAGCTGGAGAGCCTAAATATCATACAGTGTATGAATGTGCTGCATTTATTATTTTCACCATGGAGACGTCCAAGGAAACTGACCTTTTCAGCTTCAATAAAAACGGATTTTCCTGTAGGTCCTTTGACAGCAGCTGTGATGGTGAGCCAGGCTGAAACTCAATATTAAGCACCAAAGAACAGAAAAGGAGGTGCCTTCTCTTGGCCTGGGGAGGGTGGTGGGGAGTTATTGACTCTCATCTGCAGTTACATATGGGAAAGGATGTGGGGGCCTGAGCCCTGCTCTGAGGAGAGGCCTACCACTCCTCTTGGACCCTGATTGTTTCGACACCCCTCAGCATCAAAAGTGCCTGTTATTCAAGCACTCGGTTCAAGGAGGATTATATTCAAAACAAAGCCACAATAGTGGGCTGTTTTGGAATTCAGAAGGGCTGGGTCTGACTTGCTCAGGATGCAATATCCCCTCTTGTAAAGTGCCCGAGAGCCCCCAGATATCCGACTTTGACCCATATTCCCCTAAAATGCAGCCTGGGGCTGGCCATCTTTCTGCTGCTTGGTCACACTGATGGGAGAAAACCTTGCAGACTTTCTGCCCCACCATAATAGCCAATACACAGAGGAAAAATTAACAGTCAACTGGCAACAAGGCTGCCTTGCACTGAAACAAGATGTTTAACAGTAGCAAAACCTGGATTTCCTGTTAAAAATCGGTGGCTTGGTTGGGGGATGGATGACAGTTCCAGAGTTACCGCAACATGATACTCAGAATGTCTAGGTCTCCACGAAAAAGGTGAAGGAGATTAAAAAGTAAAATCTTCCAACTATAAAATAAATAAGATGGCAGGGGGCGGCTCCTGGGTGGCTCAGTCAGTTAAATTTCTGACTCTTGATTTCAGCTCAGGTCATGATCTCATGGTTTGTGAGTTTAAGCCCAACATAGGGGCCACTGGCAGCATGGAACCTGCTTGAGATTCCCTTTCTCCCTCTCTGTGCCCCTCCCCTGCTCATGCTCTCTCTCTCTCTTTCTCAAAATAAATAAATAAAACTTAAAAGGAATAAAAATCAAATAAATAAGATGTGGGGATATAAAGTACAGTATAGGGAACAGAGTCAATAACATTGTAACAACTTTGTATGGTGATGGTTGATAACTTAACATTGTAAGAGGACCATTTTATAGTGTGTATAAATGTCTCATCACTATGTTGTGGACCTGAAATTAATACAATATGGTATGCCAATTATTCTTCAATGAAAAGCAAAACAAAACAAACAGTGGCTTGACCTCAGGCATTTCCTCCTCCCCCTCCCAACCCAGCCACAATGAAAGTGAATAAATTTTAAAAGGTAAAACCAACAAGGACAAACACAGATGAGGAAGTAAGAGCAGTGAGGGATTTCAGTGAATTCTGCAAGGCAGAAAGAACAGGAAGAGTGAAATCTGAGAGAGCAGAGCAGAGAAAGTAACACTGGAGGCGCGTTGGAGGGGACACTGGTGAGCATGACTCCACAAACCACAGGATGCCCAAGCTCAGGTGTGGAGGAGCTGTGTTCCTGGAGCTGGGAATGGGAGAGAGCTGTTTTAATGGGGGATTAAAAACAGGGCAATTGAGGAATATCACAGAAGATGGCAGGGTAGGAAGCTGTCCCTTCATCCAAGTAACTATTGAGCTGTCAGGAGCTCTCTGAAACTGCTGTCATGAAGACAACAGCCCACATTTATGCTCCTGGTGTGGCTTACAAGTGCAAGGGTGAGCAATAAGGAACTTGTCCCCTAAACATCAGGGTTGTGGGGTTTTAAAATTTTTTTTAATGTTTATTCATTTTTGAGAGACAGAGAGAGACAGAGGGTGAGCAGAGGAGAGGCAGAGAGAGAGGGAGACACAGAATCCCAAACAGGCTCCAGACTCTGAGCTGTCAGCACAGAGGGCAATGTGGGGCTTGAACTCACAAACCACAAGATCATGACCTGAGCTGAAGTCAGACACTTAACCAACTGAGCCACCCAGGAGCCCCCAAGGTTGTGTATTTTGATTGCTGATTGCTGCTTTAGATCACTGAGGTACTGGCAAGTCATTGCTTGAAACTCCGTGGGCTGAAGCAGTTTTCCCATCATGAGAGAATTTAAAGAGATAGTACTCCACCCCAGCCATTTAACTGAATGACCACAGAGACAACAGAATAGAAACTTTAGTGACCATCCACAATAAGGAATACACACTTTGCAGAAATAGTTTGGGAAGCTCACACGTTGATGCTCCCAGCCCTCAAAAAGCAAACTTCAACGATCTCTGGGGATTGGGAGAATTAAAGTTCCAGAATTACTGTAACATAATATTCAAAATGTCCAGTTCTCAACAACAACAACAACAACAACAACAACAAACTACAAAACATACAAAGAAATGAGAAAGTATGGCCTATTGACAGGGGAAAAAAAATAATTTAATGGAAACCATCTCCAGGAAGACCAGGCATAGGAATTATTAATCAAAGGCATTAAATTGATCGTCTTTAATATATTCAATGAGCCAAATGAAATGTGCAAAAGAAATAAAGAAAACAAGGGAAATGATGTAGAAAACTTGAGACTATCAACAAAGAGAAATTATAAAAAAGGAACCAAACAGAAATTTTGAAGCTAAAAAATACAATAATTGATATGAAAACTTGCAGGAGGGTTTGACAACAGATATGAATAAATAGAAGAAAGGTTCGGTGAACTTCAAGATGAGACCATTGAAATTATCCATCCTGAAAAGCAGAAAGAAAAAAGAATGAAGGAAAATGAACAGGGCCTGAGGGACTTGTGGGACACCATCAATATAACACAGAAGAGAAAGGGGCAGAAAAAATATTTGAAGAAATAATGGTGAAAACTTCCTAAATCTGATGAAAGACATGGTATAAACACTCAAGAAGTTCAACAAACTCCAAGCAGGATAAACTCAAAGAGATGCACACCGAGACATATTATATTCAAATTTCCAAAGACAAAGAGAACAAATTGGAAGTGACTAAGAGAGAAGTAAATGGTCATGTACAAGCGTTGTTCTCTGATTTATCATCAGAGATCGTGGAGGCCAGGAGGCACTGAGATATATTTAAAGTCCCGAAAGAAAAAAAAAAAGCTCAATCAAGATTTCTATACTTGGTAAAACTATTCTTCAAGCATGAGGGATAAATTAAGACATTTATAAATAGAGAAAATCTTTACCAACAGACCTTCCCTATAAGACATGCTAAAGGGAATCCTTCAGGTTGAAATAAAAATACACTAGGTAGTAACTACAAGCCATAAGAAGAAATAACACCAGTAATTCATAGATAAATATAAAAGCCAGTATTATTATAGTTTTGATTTGGGTTGTAACTTTTCCTTTTTCTTATATGATTAAAAAGAAATGCATAAATTATTAATAGTAAATCTATATTAATGTGCATACAATGTGTAAAAATATGATCTGTGATAGTAATAATGTAAAGGAGAGGGATGGAGATGTATAGGAACAGAGTGTTTATATACTATTGAAACTAAGTTGTTATTATTTAGATTCTTATAAGTTTAAGGTGTTAATTATAATCCTCAAGGTAATCACTAAGGGACTAACTAAAAAATATACAAGAAAGAGAATCAAAATGGAACACATGCAAAAAAAATCAAACTAAATTTAAAAAAGGCAGTAATGGGAGAATTGAGGAACAAAAACATGTCAGACATATAAAGAACAAATAGACACATATTTGTTTCTATTTACAGAAATGGAGACATTATAGAAAACAAATACAGAAAATGGTAGAAGTAAGTCCTTCTCTATCATTAAATGTAAATGGATCAAATTCTCTTACCAAAAGACAGACATTGGAAAATTGAATAAAATAAGAGCCATTAATATACAGTCTACAAGAAATGCACTGTAGATACAAAGACAAAAGAAATAGAAAGTTAAAGGATGGGAAAAGATATTACAGCAAATAATAAGTGAAAGACAGCTGGGAGTCTATATTATTGCAGACAAATGTGACAAAACTTTATCTAAACTAAGAAAAAAAAGTGACAAGACTGAAATTTCTAACATAAGAATTTAAAGTGGACACATTTCTATAGATTTTATAGAAGGAAAAAGTGTTTTAAAACAATACTGTCAATACCAACAATTTGGAGAACCTAGACAAAATGGAAAAATTTCTGGAGGCACACAATCTACCAAAACACACTCAGAAAGAAATATAAAATCTCAACAGACCAATAACTAGTAATATTGGATCAATATTCAAAAATCTCCTAACAAAGAAAAGCCCAAGACCAGATGTCTTCACTGGTGAATTCTATCAAACATTCAATGAATTAACACTAATTTTCCCTAAACTCTTCCAAGAAATTGAAGAGGAGGGAATACTGCCTAACTCATTCTAGGAGGCCAACACTATACTTACACCAAAGTCAGAAAAAGACTCTTATAAGTATCATGTCAAATTCTCAATAAAATAGTGGTAAACTAAATTCAGCAGCGTATTAAAAAGCTTATACATCATGGCTAAGTAAAATTTATTCCCAGAATGTAAGGATGGTTCAACATACAAGAAAGAAAATCAATCAGTATAATACACCATATTAATAGAATAAAGGAAAAAACATGTGATCATCTCAATTGATGTAGAAAAAGCATTTTACAAGATTCAGCATGATCAAAACACTCAATAAACCAGGAATAGAAGAGAAGTTCCCCAATATGCAAAAGGCTATGCAAGAAAAACCCACAGCTAACATTATATCCAGTGGTGAAATACTGAAAACTCTTCTCCTGAGACCAGAAAGAAGACAAAGACACCTGCTTTTATCATGTCTATTGAATTGCTATTCACAACTTCTATTCAGTTGTAGTGCAGGTTCTAGCCAGAGCAATTTTGTAAGAAAAAGAAATAAAGGCTATTCATATTGGAAAAGAAGAAGTAAAATGAATTCTGTACACAAATGACAAGATCTGATAGGGAGGAAATTCTAAAAATACACACAAACAATTAGATCTAATACAAATTTGGAAAAGAGTCAGAATCTAAAATCAACATGAAAAAAATAAGTATGTCTGTATACCTGTAATGAACAATTCAAAAATGAAATTAAGAAAACAACTCCATTTACTATAACACCAAAAAGAATATTTAAGAATAAGATTTGTACACTGAAAACTATAAAACATTGTTAAAATAAATTAAAGGAGATCTTAGTAAACAGAAAGACATCATATGCTTATGGATTTGAATAATATTATTAAAATGACACTACCCAAAGTGAACCACAGATTCAAAGTAATCCCTATGAAAATCCCAATTGTATTTTTTATAGAAACATGAAAACCCATTCTAAAGTTCATATAGAATCTCAAGGGACCTGAAAAGCTAAAACAATCTTGGGGAAAAAAACCGAAGCTGGAAGACCCACACTTTCTGAATTGAAAACTTAATAGAAAGCTACAGGAATGAAAAGAGTGTGGTACCTCCTTAAGAAAAAACATTAAGACCAATGCAGTAGAGTAGAGAACACAGAAATAAACCTTGAATGCATGACCAGTTGACTTTCAGCAAGGGTGCCAAGATGACTCAATGGAGGAAAGGCAATGTTTTCTTTCTTTTTTATTTATTTATTTATTTTTCTTTTTTTTAATATATGAAATTTATTGTCAAATTGGTTTCCATACAACACCCAGTGCTCATCCCAAAAGGTGCCCCCCTCAATACCCATCACCCACCCTCCCCTCCCTCCCACCCCCCATCAACCCTCAGTTTGTTCTCAGTTTATAACAGTCTCTTATGCTGTGGCTCTCTCCCACTCTAACCTCTTTTTTTTTTTTCCTTCCCCTCCCCCATGAGTTTCTGTTAAGTTTCTCAGGATCCACATAAGAGTGAAACCATATGGTATCTGTCTTTCTCTGTATGGCTTATTTCACTTAACATCACACTCTCCAGTTCCATCCACGTTGCTACAAAAGGCCATATTTCATTCTTTCTCATTGCCACGTAGTATTCCATTGTGTATATAAACCACAATTTCTTTATCCATTCATCAGTTGATGGACATTTAGGCTCTTTCCATAATTTGGCTATTGTTGAGAGTGCTGCTATAAACATTGGGGTACAAGTGCTCCTATGCGTCAGTACTCCTGTATCCCTTGGATAAATTCCTAGCAGTGCTATTGCTGGGTCATAGGGTAGGTCTATTTTTAATTTTCTGAGGAACCTCTACGCTGCTTTCCAGAGCGGCTGCACCAATTTGCATTCCCACCAACAGTGCAAGAGGGTTCCCGTTTCTCCACATCCTCTCCAGCATCTATAGTCTCCTGATTTGTTCATTTTGGCCACTCTGACTGGCGTGAGGTGATATCTGAGTGTGGTTTTGATTTGTATTTCCCTGATAAGGAGCGACGTTGAACATCTTTTCATGTGAAAGGCAATGTTTTCAACAATGTCTGCAACAGATGTCATCCAAAGAACCGGAAGTGAGAATGTCATCAGACTTTTCAATAATAACAGTAAAAACTAGAACACAATGGAAGAATGTTTTTAAAACTTTGAGAAAGAATTCTTTTCAATCTAAGATTCTATACCCAGCCATGCTATCGATCAAGAATGAAAGCAGAATAAAGACATTTTCAGACCTTCAGACACTAAAATTATTTTCCAAATACCCTTCAGGAAGCCAAAGAACATGGCACTGAAGAACATGTCCCAGCAAAATGAGAAAGAACAAAAATGGCATCACAGGATCAAGGGAATGGGGGATCCACACAGGAGAAGACTAAAGGCTGCTCCTAAGCAACAGCTTCACAGAGATCGCAGCAAGAGGCAGAAAGTTCCAGAAGGGAAGTCCTCAGGAATGAGATAGAATGAATGTGTCAGAGCTGAGACTCCCAGATTTTCTTGGTTTGTGGTGTCCTTGTCTTGGTCATTTTTTTCTCGGTGCTCTTAGGCTAAAAGACACACCTAACATTTCTGTTTATTAAATACTTAGGCCCAAACAACATAATCAATATTTATGTCCTAACAACTGAGTAGCCATTTGAAAAACTAATGCACATTAATTGAAAGAAAAATATTCGAGGGTGCCTGGCTCAGTCAGTTAAGCATCCGACTCTTGATTTTGGCTCAGGTGATGACCTCACGGACGTGAGATCCACGCCCTGCCCCTTCCTGGTCTGCTGTCAGCACAGAGCCTGCTTGGGATTCTCTCTGCCCCTCTCTGCTTCTCTCTCTTTCAAAATAAATAAATAAACATTTAAAAAAGAAAGAAAAATACTTGAATTCCATTATTTAATAACTACAGTTACTTCCTAATGGGATGTGTGTCCCTGTTGGACACTGCACAGCTTCTCGAACCTTTGACTCAGGTATACACCTCTACCCTCATTTTCTGTTTTGCATCTATATTTGCCCAATGCTTGCTTTCTATCATAGTAATTACCAAAAACCCAGCTTTGCAAACATGGGGCATGATTGAAAAGAATGTAGTTTACACTATCATTGAAACAGTGAACTACTTTGTGCTAGTAGTTTGTGATATCTAACAAATACCACTGTGTTGCCCTCAAAACTTTAAAATGTCCCATGGTGCTTCTGTGTATTCACTACAACATCCTGCGGTGCCTTGGTGCAAATTGGAAATTGTGATATTAAAGTGTATCAAAAAATATTTTCGATAAGCTTGTGGCAGGAATTTCAAAATATGTGGAAAAAAATAATGATGGGTGTACTGAACACCAGGCAAATGAAAAAGTGAAGTAATTGCCAACTCTAGAGGGAAAGCAAAGTTTGGACAAGAAAGGAGATGAGGTGATACTCCTTGATTCAACAACAAACAATACTTGCAAAGTCATAATAACATAAATACTGACTGTAGTCTTAACCAGAAGAGGGACCCAGGATGGTGGAGAAACAGTAGGGAGGGGGGCCCTAGGAACGCTAGAAACTCATTCACACGGTGGGATATTAATATGGAACAACAGACCCCATGAATGAAGACAGAGCCAGGATTGTGACTGCGGATTGGAAACGTGGAGGGAAACACCGGGGGGGAGCAGGCGTAAGAGGTAAAAGTGTTGTCTCTGGGAGCAAAATTGGGACATAGGGAAGTAGAATGTTGTTCCTTATTATAAATCTTTTCGTAATACTTGACCTTGGAACTATATGCATGCATTGCTTTGATAACAACATTTAAAAATTAAACAAAACAATACTAGAACCTAACAGATGTAACCCAGATGCCCCTTAAGATCTGGATAATATTTCATATGCAACAGAAAGTCTAGGAACTCTCCTGAGATTTGGGCGGCTCTGAGCCCGAGAGTGGCAGAGATGGATTATATTCTCACGGTGCTCCAGGCCCCGGCAGCCGCTTCTCTCACTTGTCCTCTGCTTGCCATCCCAGCCTGCCTTCCCCAGCTTCCCCAGCCTCTCCAAGCCAACAAGGCCGAAGCCTGTGAATGTGTGGACCTCTGAAGAGGGGGTGCTGATTGGACACCCCTTTTTTCCACGCCAGGCCTGGGCTCTCCCACTCCAGCTGGCCCTCTGACCCCGAACCTCCCACCCCAGCCTGTGCCGACGACGTTAGCCCCCAGTAGCTCGGCCCCCAGCCCACTGCGGCTGTGCACAGACATACACGCAGACACATGCACTTGTACCCACACACAGGCTTCTGCACAAAGAGCAGACCCTCTGAGAAGAACCTGGCATGGTCATCTTTCCTTCGCCGGATTCCAACCTCCCAGAAGAGAGTGGTGGTTTGAAGCAGCAAATTTTTCCTCCACTTCAGTCATCCCCCCGACACTGCTAAGCACAAGAATAACAGTGACTGTGGGCTGTGACTCACGGTGGTCCGACAACGTGATGGTAACAAAGCTCTTCCCTGGCAGCTCACGATCCCCAGGCTCTGCGTGTTTGCACGCAGGGAGCCACGCAGAGAGCCACGCAGGGTGGCCTGGCCACCATCCACCTTAACCGAATACAAGATTAGCGCTTAATGCACTTACATTTCCGCGATCCAGAAATGCAGACTGACTCACTTGGTGGGATCCTGTTAGGAAGCCTGTGGTCAGGTGTTTTCGGCGTAAGGAGCTGTGCCTCATTCACCCAGAATAGCTGAGCAAGGACTTGCAGCCCCCAATGAGAGTCTCCTTCCCGTGTGGGCCAAGGACTCTGTTCGAAGGGCAGGTCTGTGCCTACGGCATTACCCCAAGCTCTTGGGAAACAGCACTCTGCATTTCTCTCCCATCTCCCCGGTGGCATTGTCACAGCCCTGGGGAAAATCTGGAGTCTAATGCCTCTTCAGGGGGTGGCCAGGACCCACCTTTGGTCCTCCTGGCCCTTCCTGAGGACACTGTCCACACAGATGTTCCAGAGAGGCGCTGCCTCCAGCTGGGCGTCACCAGGATGAAGCTACAAGTCTCCCCACGGACAGGGCAGCCTGTGGGAAAGGACCCGCTGCCCTTCCATGTGACCCATACTGAAGTGATCCTCTCTACTCCGCCACGTGGGGCCCTGAGGAGAGGGCAGTGGAGGGCTCCAGGGAAACGTTCAACCTCCATGGTAAAGCCAGACCTCCAGCGTCGGCAATGAAGTCAGCATCCTTGCGACAACCAGTGACCACTTGACCTAGCCACACCGACCTCCAGTTGAACCCAAGTGTGGACGCATGGCCTTTCTCTTAGGACTCCAGAGGACGGAGCTAGGACAATAAAAGAGGACAAAGGCCAGCACACCCAGGCAGCTTGGGCTCCTTCTTGGGCCTGAGGGCTTTGGGCTCTCCTCCCACCTCCTGGGCCATCTCGTGGGCATCATCATCTTTGAACCTGTCCTCTGGAGGCCACTTATCGGAGTTTTTGCCTTCTTTGGAATCTGCCTGCCCTCCCTCTCCACGCCCCTCCTGCCTCCTGCCTGGGCAGACACAGCCTTCTCCTCTTGTCCAAGGTTCCCTGAATGAGGCCCTGAAGGACACTGAAATAGTCCTCTCTTTAGGCTGAGCCTCCACACTCCCACCCCTTCCCCCCCGCGCCAGGACCCCCTGAAAACTCAAGTGCCACAGGTCAGAGGAAGGGGAGCCAAGAGTCACTGAGGATGGCATGCCAGAGTCCCATCACATCCACATCTCGAATATTCTCCCTGGAGCAGGTCAGTCTTGCAGCCATCACCAGAATCCTGGGGCATGTGGGCTGGTGTCATCCTACTGAGGCAGGATATGTGCGTTGGGCAGGCACTGGGCCGGGTCCCCAGTGCTCTCCTGAGCTAGATGCACAAGGACTGTTGCCTCCCGCTTCCTGGAAACCCCCTGCCCAAGTCCTCCACGGAAATTCCCTTTTGCTGGGGGCCTGGCCTTGAACTTCAAACACACCGGCTATGACTGCCTGAATAGCCAGCCCTGTGCCCTGGCGGAAGAACAGGATGGCGGGGAAGCACATACTGTCCGGAGACGTTCTGCGTCGATTGAAACCTTCAGTGTCTGGGAAGCAGGAAATGCTGTCTCCTTCCACAAGCGAGTCTGGTCCTCACTGGTCTCAATGCCACCGCAGGGCCGGGATCAATACCGGTGAGAGTGGAGATGTGTCCTGAGTTGTTAGTTGTCCTTCTTGGTTTGGAGCATAATCCATAATGCTCGGCTCCCGGTGCCTGGCTCCCCACCAGCTCTGGGGATTACTGAGGAGTGGGGCATCCAGTCAGGGTCGGGGCACAGGGTCCTGGGGGCAGTTCTGGGAGAATAAGGAGGAGCAGGAGGCTGAGCTGACTGTCAGCCTCTCCAGCAAGGAGCCTGGCTGCCCCTGATCTAGGGGACACACTCATCCCTCTCCCCCCAGCACCAGGTGCCCGGCCCCTCCCCAGACCTCCTCATGCAGCTGAGCAGCCCACACATCCCTGTCTGTCAAACTTGCCAAGGACAATTTGTTAAGAACCGTCTGTGCAGCCATAATGAGACTTGGCCCTTCCGCTCCAGTCCTGGTCGGGGGTGTTCCAGGGAAACAGGCTTTCCAGGGATGCTTAGGCATGGCCGTGCCGTATCCTGGCAACCAGACCCAAAGCCAAGTTCTCCTGAGACCCTGGCTCCAGCCCAGCGCTGGGCAGAGTGGGGACTGGCAGCGGTGCAGGGCTGCCCTCACTGCCCACCCCACCCCTCGGCTGGACCCGACCGGTGCAGGAGTCCACACCCCTCCTTGGGCAGCCAGCCACCCCCTGCCCTGGCCTGCTTTTCCACCATCTCCTCTCTGGGCTCCCGGGGCTGTCCTGGGGGCACCCCCGTAAGGGGGTTGGAGGGGTGACACTATTCCTCCAGCGCCCACCCACGGACCCATGGCTCCCTAGCTGCCCCCACCCTTCTGCCACTTCTCATTCTCTGGACAATTTGTTTAATAGCAACAGGTGACCGGGATCAGCAGTCGAGGTGACTGTGGTGCCTGCAGACCTCCAGCCACAGAGCTCCCTGCCCTCAAGGCAGACCTTGTCTCCAAGCCCGGCCAGGCCATCTTCTGTGGACACCTCTGTCTGCCCTTCTGATCCAGGAGCTGGAAAGGGAAGCAGCATGCTCCCGGCCACAGACCACCCACCCTCTGTGGGAGGCCTTCTCAAGCGGGTGACACTGCCCACAGCCCATGCAGTAGCCCAGAGAGGTGCAGGCCCCTCGCTGCACTGCAGTCCGCCTGCTCAAGCCCACTGACCAGTCCATCAAACTACCTCCCCTCCTACAGCAAAGCTTTGGGGAGACAGGCCCCGGGCTGGAGCGGCACCCCCACTCCAGGGCTTCACGTTTGGCCTCTAGTGTTCCCACTCACCAGGCTTCTGAGAGCATCTCTGATATCTCTGCCGTAGGCAGCTCTGCCCCCAGGGTCTGTGGTGAGCCCCCCCACCCCCACCTCCTCTGGGCTCCAGGGAGAGGACCTCCTGGTGGGGCGGGCCCACCCAATGGCCTCTGATCTGTTGTTCCCTGGGCTCCCCCTCGGCCCCTGTCCTCGCTGAGTCACAGCAGCTAGGAGCCTGCAGGAGAGGAGAAGGCCCATCCCCATGGAGTGGACACCATGGCGCTCCATCCAGACCCTTCTCCAGGGCTGGTGCGCCCACCTCGGCTGGGAATATTGCTGTGTACTTCCCCTGGAATCATCTCGGCAGCCAGGATGCACCTCTTCCAAGGTTATGCCCCTCGGGGGTGATCTTGCATTCTGGATGAGGAGGGGGTACAGAGGCCTGTTCCTTGCCTCAATTTGGGGTCGACTCTGAAGGGCACCTCTGGTGCTTTCTGTGGGACTGGCTGTGGGCCTCACTTGTGACCCCACTTCTCTCTCTGCCCACTCCTGCTCCCCTCATGTCCTTACAGGGGTCCTCTGTATAAACCCTGTGCCCCAAACTCCCCACCGCAGTCTGCTTCCAGGAAACTCAGCCTAAATGGCACTGGGCTCTGGGGCCAGTGGGTCATGGGGATGAAGGGCTTGTGCTCCCACCCTGTTGGAATCGTCACTGCAAGCTCAGAGTTGTAACTCCAGGTCTTGACCTCCAGCTAACCAAGGTATGGGCCTGACCCCCAAGGGCCTGCCCTGGCTCACCACCTCTGTGAAAGTCTCCCTCCGTGGTGAACACTATTAACGCTCCCCCAGACCCTCTGTGATCCCCTTTGCACATCTGGGCATTGGTGCCCCAATTATAGGAGCTGCACCAGCAACTTCTCAAAGGACTGCCCCAGGGGACAGGAGCTGCTTTGCCCACAGGCCCAGGGAGTCCGTGTTCCTTGGGTAGCCCTTGGGGGTTTGTTGTTGTTTTACAAACACAAGAACAAAGCTTTCAATATCTTGTAGCTAAAACATTCTGGAAGGGAAATCAGCTCTTACAGTGCACTGACAACCAACCCGCCTGGAGTCAGCCTCATCCAGTCCCTGACACAGCTTGCAGGGGCCAGCCAAGCTCTTCTGTCATCAGCAGGGAACCCACGGAGGTGGAGGGAGGAAGGCCCACCAAGGCCCACACAGTGGCTGGGGCAGGAGTGTGAAAGCCCAGCTCCTTGCTTCAAGATGGCAACAGCTGGGACTTTGTCCAAGATGATCGTCTTGTCTGGCCCCCTCCCTGCCCTGCCCTCTTCCCTTCCAGCCCGTTCCTGGGACCACGTGTGTGCTCACCTGGGGTCTGCTCCTGAGAAGCCCCACGGGACACCTTCTTTTATCAGAGAGAAAGCAGAGCCCAGAGAGGACTGACACACACACACACACACACTCAAGCCTGTGGGCCTGTGGGATTTCCACGTTTGTGTCACGTAGGGAAGAACTTTCTCCCACTCAAGGATCCACCATGTGAAGGTTGCTCGCCCACGTTTTCCTCCATGATTTTTGAAAGCTTCGCTTGTTATAATTAAATCTTTAATCCACTGCTTGGAATTTATTTTGGTGCATAGTATAGGAAAGGAAACCAATTTAATATTTTTTCATAAACAGTTAACTAATTATCACAGCACTGCTTATTTATTTATGTGGTTTTTAAATTAAAAATGAATTAGTACATGAAATGATTGCCAAGATATTAAGTAAAAAAAAAAAAATAAGAAAACATAGTGCAGAACAGTGTGTATAATAAGCCCTTATTTGTTTAGAAAACGACATGCATGGACAGTTCCTTAAAGGATTTATAGAGAGCCTTTCTATAAACCGTTAATGGTCGTTGCCTCCAGAGAGAGGGACAGGGGTCTGGAGTGGATATCTACTTTTCACTGAATGCTCTTTGACTTATTTGAATTTTTTATCATGTGCAGCTATGACCTTTTTAGTAAAAAATAAATTAATTTTAAAAATTCAAGACTCTGTAAGTTGCAAGCAAGAAAACATAGCTGAGTTAACGTAAGCATAAAGGGACGCCTATTTTGAAGGATGTGGTGATCACCCACAGAGCCCAAGGGCAGGAGGGCTGTCGGTGTTGAAATGCCTGGAACCAGGGATGCAAATCTAACAGGACAGCCCTTCCTGCCTGTCCAACTGTCCCCATCCTAGATCAGAGCACTTTCTCCCAATGGAAAGTGTCTAAAACCCACCTGTCCCTGCCCTCTCCTTCTTCACTCAGACAGTCACAAGGCTCCTTCTTCTTAGAGCCCACCTTCCTTTCACAGGGTGCAGGTCATTTAACTACTCTATCTGTGCCTGGCTCCTGTGGTGCCACCCGTAGGCTCAGTGATGACAAATCCCATGGAGAGTGGTAGGTTTCATTTAGAAGAGGTGACATGTTAAGAATCTTCTAGAACAGGACTGCACCCCACTCAGTTGCCAGTCTAAAGGAGATACCATTTCTTCCTGCCTAGGAGGAATACGGGGGTGATGGGACCAATGAATTTTTGCCTTCCACAGATCTCCGGTGGCTTGCTTCCCTGGCCAGCAGTCGCCCCAAGGTCATGAGGGGAATCTTCGACCCAGTGTTTTATGGGGTCATTCCAGAAAAGAGCACTGGGGAAGATCCCCTTGAGTAGGCCAACTGCCTTGATAGTTTATTCCCAGCTAGACCCGGAGGTGAGAACTGTGGATTTCCTGAGGGACTGAGAAGCAATAGGCTCCTGTTGACCAGGTTTTCTCTTTCCCAGCAATACATCTCTTGTGAAAATCCGAGCTGTGCAACTGCAAGAGTCCCTTATGGCTTTACTCTCTGTTGGCCCTTCACCCTAGACCCAAGAGCCAACAAGCATTAGAGGGACTAATATGTAGCTCCTCTAATGTTGACGGGTTTCTCAGTGTTAGGCGTGAAGTCCTCGCTGTTGACTTCCTCACTCACAACCTGCCTCAGTCAGCTCATTGTCTTTCAAGGACTGTCTACTTACAACTCCACTTCTGGTACCAAGGTTGATATCTCTTACTATTCTTCTGATTACACCATCCAACTAGAATAGGCTTAAACAAAAATATAGTTTTTTAAAGGCTGTAGAACTAGGGAACAGAAACGCAGGTCTCAGGAAGATCCACCACTCAGAGCCTGGACTTCCATTGCCACATGGTTGAAAACATGGCCGCCAAACTTTCCTGGCTGTTTAAGTTACAGATTTAGTCACATGAAAGACTGACTTTCTCGAATTCCTGGCCAGAAGATCTTGACAGGCCTACCTTGGGTTAGTGCCCACCCCAACTCAACCCCTCAGGCAAAGCTGGAGGTAGGGTTGAGGGTTGGGGAGAAGACAGGCACATTGTACAAGATGGCTGCTAGGCACTCACCAACTCTGTCAAAATAAGGGGCTACGACTGGAGATTATTTCGAGCTAGAAGACACCTCTCAAAGATGGACAAAATCTAATGGAATAGAAGTTTGTTTTTCTATATGTATGAGAAATATATGTGAATTACAGAAAAATCATTGAATCCAGGAAAACAGGAAACATCCTTGGTCTCATCTACTGAAACAATTACCATTAACAGCTTAGTGTTCAACTCTCTCGCCCCCTCCTCCACTACATCCTTGGGTGGACATCCTTCCAGTCTTTTTTCTCTATATTTATAATAAATTTTACGTATATGTCATACCACAGTATGAATGCTCAGTCAGCTTTATTAGAGAATCTAAAGTCTTTGATCTTTTTTTTCTTCTCTGTTGCATTAGAAACGGAATGCAAATATTTCATCTCTCCTGCAGGAAGGTTTGCATATTAAGCCCTTCCTGCCCTTGAGGAAAGAAAGGGTAACCAGGTTTTTGGCTGCTAAATGATGGGCTTAATGGCTCATCAAATCAAGCCTATTGTGAAAGAATGAGAGAAGATGAGGGGTTTGTTGGCATTTGAGGTGAGCAATAAACAATACCCTTCTCTCCCCATCAAGTTTTGAACCAACCGAACAATAAAACTCAGTAATCAGGCAGATGGAGATGAAATTGTCAGCTTCAGTTTTGATGAGGCTGATGTGAAGTCCCTAGGCTCTGCAGGCCCTGTGGGGTTTCCTAATATTACACCCACCACCAATCCCTTCCCTACCAGCTAGAACAGTGGTTAGTGACACCCCCCTGCATAAGTATCTACAAAAATGGATCATACCATATTCACTTTGCTCTGAAACCTGCTTTGTCCTTTATCAATACCCTTTGCTATAAATCTTTAATTAGGGTGCCTGGGTGGCTCAGTCGGTTAACCAACTTCAGCTCAGGTCATGATCTCATGGTCCTTGAGTTCAAGACTCACATTGGGCTCTGTGCTAACATCTCAGAGCCTGGACCCCACTTCTGATTCTGTGTCTCCCCCTCTCTCTGCCCCTCCCCTGCTTGTGCTCTCTCTCTCTCAAAAATAAATAAACATTAAAAAAAATAAATCTCCTTTAATTGGCATCTCAGTTGTTTTAACATAGGGACTACTGTGAACATCCTTATTTATATATTGTTTTTAACCTGTTTGATGATTTCCTTATGATAAATTCCAAGAAGTGGATTACATTAAAATTGTGTATGCATATTGCTACAATGGTCTCAGAAAGATGGTAGCAATTCAGAATCTGCCTAACAAGGTATGAAAGTTCCTGTTTCCCAATAGCATTGGTAATTATCCTTTTTTGCTCTTTGCAAATAGAAAAGACCAGAAATGTATTGTTTTAATTAAAAAAAAATTTTTTTATTTTAGAGAGAGAGAGAGTGGGGGAGAGAGGCAGAAGGGGAGAGAGAGAGAGAGAGAGAGGCTCTTAAGCAGGCTCCATGTTCAGTGCAGAACCCAACACAGGGCTCAATCCCATGACTCTGGGATCATAACCTGAGCCGAAATCAAGAAATCGGACACTCAACTGACTGAGCCACCTAGGAGCCCCAGAAACATATTGTTTTAATACATATTTCTAACAGTTGCTAAAGTTGAATGTCTTTTAATGTTTATCGAGGGTTTTTTGGGTAAGTAAATTTTTAAAAATATAATTTATTGCCAAATTGGCTAACATACAGTGTATACAGTGTGCTCTTGGCTTCGGGAGTATATTCCCGTGGTTCATCGCTTACATATAACACCCAGTGCTCATCCCAACAAGTGTCCTCCTCATTGCCCACCACCCATTTTCCCCTCTCCCCCACTCCCCCATCCACCCTCAGTTTGTTCTCTGTATTTAAGAGTCTCTAATGGTTTGCCTCTCTCCTTCTCTGTTTGTAACTATTTTTTCCCCTTCCCTTCCCCCATGGTCTTCTGTTAAGTTTCTCAAGTTCCACACATGAATGAAAACATATGATATCTGTTTTTCTCTGACTGACTTATTTCACTTAGCATAATAGCTTCCAGTTCTATCCACATTTGCTGCAAATGGCATGATTTTATTCTTTCTCATTGTCATGTAGTACTCCATTGTATATATAAGCCACATCTTCTTTATCCATTCGTCAGTTGATGGACATTTAGGCTCTTTCCATAGTTTGGCTATTGTTGAAAGTGCTGCTACAAACATTGGGGTACGTGTGCCCCTATGAATCAGCACTCCTGTATCCTTTGGATAAATTCCTAGTAGTGCTATTGCTGGGTCATAGGGTAGATCTATTTTTAATTTTTTGACGAACCTCTACACTGTTTTCTAGAGTGGCTGCCCCAGTTTCCATTCCCACCAACAGGCAAAATGCATTCCACTCCCACCAAATGCAAGAGGGTTCGCATTTCTCCACATCCTTGCCAGCATCTGTGGTTTCCTGAGTTGTTAATTTTAGCCACTCTAACCAGTGTGAGGTGATATCTCAGTGTACTTTTGATTTGTATTTCCCTGATGATGAGTGATGTTGAGCATCTGCATTTCTTTTGGAAGATTGCATTTGTCTTTTCATTGTTTTCTCATTGATTTTTAAGAGCTCTTTATATGTTGAGGACAATAACTTTTTGCTCATTGTAATGTATTGCAAACCACGTCCCATATACACTCCCTGTCAAATTTTGTTTTCTGGTTTTATGGATGGTGTATGGGAATCATTTGGAAATTCTTCACCATACACGTTAGGTACATTTATGAAGTACTTACTATATACCAGGCACTGTTTAATTGATTCACATGTATTAAATTATTTAATCAATACAACAATAACCCTGTGAGGTATATAGTATTATTGTACCAATTGTACACATGCAGAGACAGGCACAGAGAGGTTAAATAACTTGCCCAAGGGCACATAATCAGGAATTAAGACTCAAGTCCATTGCCTGGCTGTAAAGTCCTTGATCTAATCATAACCTAATGCTGCATTTATTTACTGTAAACCTTGGAGAATCTGAAACATTTCCTTGGTTTGCGGCTGGCATATGAATGTTGAAAGTCTCCCCAGGCAGTTTTGTCATACCCCAAGGATGAGCACCAGTGATTAGTGGTGTTTTATTTGTGTTTTGCCCTACAGAAGTTTTAAGTTTTCATGTAGTCAAATTTGTCCTATTTCTATTTTTTTTTAGTACTGCATTAAGAAAAAAAGCCTTCCTCAGCCCAAATCTGTCAGGTATCAATTGCTGCACAACACTTCACTCTCATGCATAGTGGCCTAAAACAATAAATATCTATTAGTGTTTATGACTCTGTGGACAGCATTTGGGCAAAGCTCTGCTGGATGGTTTCTCTGCTGGTTTCACCAAGGATCACTCACATGGTTAAAACTGGCAGTTGGTTCTGGCTTTTGGCTCAGATGCCTTGGTTCTCTACCACATCACCTGTCTTCCTCCAAGAACTTAGGCTGGCCTCCATCATGGCACAGTGGTCTTCTAGCTATGAGAGGGCTAAGTGGAAGCTGCCACGTCTCTTAAGGCAGAAGCTCCAGACCCGGTCCAGTGACACTTCCCTACACTATGCTGGCCAAAGCAAGTTATGAGGCCAGCCCAGATTCAAGGGGTGGAGAGACAGACTCCACTTGTTGATGGAAAGAACATCCAAAGAACATTGCAAAGGGCCACAGATACAGGAAGATAGATTCATGGGAGGACACTGTTGTAACAATCTACTGTAAGATGTTAAAATCGCTCTTCTACCGTGTCTTCTAGTAGTTTTTTTGAGGGAAAATTCACACAACATAGAATTAACGATTAACCATTTTAAAGTGTACAAGTCAGCGACATTTAGTATATTTACAGTGTTGGGAAACCAACATCTCTATCTAGTTCCGAGATATTTTCATCACCCCCAAAGGAAAACCCATACCTACTGATAGAGCAATTATTCCTTAATCTCCTTCTATGCAGATCCTGGAAACCAATGCATTCTGCCTCTATAGATTTACCTATTCGGGATGTTTCCTATAAATGGCATCATACAACATTTGGTCTTCTGCATCTCACTTCTTCCACGTGGCATCATGTTTTCAAGGTTCATGCACGTTGTGGCACATGACCGATGCTCCATTCCTTTTTATAACTGAATAAAATTCCATGGTATGGACATGCCACATTTCGTGTATTCATTCAACATTTGGCGACGTTTGGGTTGTTTCCACCTTTTGGCTTTCAAGAATAGCGCTGCTAAGAGCATCTAGCACTCTTGATTCTTCTCACGTTGAAATTTTGCCCACATCTGGGGTTCAGTTGTACACAGTTTGAGGTGGAAATCAAGTTCTTCCTTTTACCCCAATGGCATGTGTTTATAGACCTTCCTCCTTACACCAGTGTTATCTGCCACCCTTATTGTCATGTGATGGCATGTGCCCTGGGCAAGTTGCATAACCTCTATTGTACTTTAGTTTCCTCATCTGTAACTTGGGGTAGTAGTAGTAACCAACCTCACAGGGTTATTGCTGGCATTAAGCAGATTCATACATGTCAAATGCTTTGAACAGGGCCTGGGATGTGGGAAGTGCCCGTTATTATTCTTAGTATTCCCAAATTTCTACATATGCAAGAATCCACTGTGGACTCCTTCCTGTCCAGTCATTTTCTTTGTCTGTTTCCATTTGTAATGAGCATTGATTTATATTTGTTTTAATTTCCCATAAACCGAGACTACCTTCATTGTTCTTTTTTTAAAAAAGTTCTTAGTTTATCTTGGCCTTTTGGAATTCTTCCAATTGAATTTTATCAGATTCTTCCCCCTAAATCCTGCTGGGATTTTTATTGGAGTTACTTTTATAGATTAATTTAGGGAGAATTGAAATATTTTTATTACCAAGTCTTCCTATGCCATAATATGTATCTTCACTTATTAAACTCTTAT
Source organism: Panthera onca (assembly GCF_046562875.1). Lineage (NCBI taxonomy): Eukaryota > Metazoa > Chordata > Mammalia > Carnivora > Felidae > Panthera > Panthera onca. The sequence continues at coordinate 19,487,332 of NC_138353.1, read as the reverse complement.
TTTATATATCACAGTACAATTTTGTAGATTTTTCCATATAGATATTATAGATTTCTTTTGGTTTATCCCTAGATATTTTATATTTTTGTTGCTATGGTAAATGGGATTTTTTTCATTATATTTAAGTAGTTACTATTTGTATACAAAGAAACTATGGATCTCGGTTTTTGTGTTGTTGATGTTCTGGTGGCTTTCACTTTTTTTTTAAAAAAGCATATCTTTGGGGCGCCTGGGTGGCTCAGTCAGTTAAGCATCTGATGTCAGCTTAGATCATGATATCACGGTTCATGAATTTGAGCCCTACATCGGGCTCTGTGCTGACAGCTCAGAGCCTGGAGCCTGCTTCAGATTCTGTATCTCCCTCTCTCTCTCCCTCCCTGCTTGCACCCTCTCTCTCAAAAATAAATAAACCTTAAACATTTTAAAAATATATAAAAAATTAAAAAGCATGTCTTGGAACAATTGCCTTCTTTTCTATTTTTTCCATCATTTTATCTCTTTTTTTTCTTGACTTATTGCACAGACTAAGCCTCTCAGGTAACAGGCATTGCAGGCATGAGGGAGTATTGAGGAGTGGCAGTGGGTGGCAGTGAAGGTGTTCCAGTGGAACAGTGTGAATGGGAATTTGCAGGAAGAAAAGTGGTGGTGTGTTTAGAGAATGGTGCAAAGAGAGGAGAAGCTGGTCTTGAATGCCGGGGTGAGGATTATGGATTTGACTTGGCAATGGTGGACATCAGACTGGTGTGGTCAGGTTGTATTTTGGAAGCACGGCTCAGACCATCTGGCAGGTGAGACCCAGACAGAATGGCCGGTTAAGTCCTCAGGGATCATCAAATGAGTGGTGGTAAGGACGGGAGCTGGGTAAGAGCGTCTGCTGGTGCCCTTTGTGATGAGGGACACCAGGTCTTCTGTTGGATCAGGTCCTACGACCCTGGAGCCCTATGTAGTCTGGGGAGCACACCCAGAATGAAAGTCCATGCTTCTCCTAAAGAGGTTCAGGTTTGTCAGAACCAAGCTAATGGCTCTGCACCCCCTCTAGAAGAATGTCTACACTCAGTTATGCCTTCTAGAGGGCGTGGGGTTTTGTGGGTTTTGTTCTTGTTTTTGTTATTAATTGTTGGATGTAACATAAAGAGCAACCATAAAAACTCAAGATTCCAGGCCTCAAAGGGATATGGCTCCACCCTTTAGGGTAAACTCATCTCACACACCAATGGTGGTGACTTCCTCATTCTGAGGTCAAGGCATCTCCAGTCCCCTCCTCCATTATCTGACTTTGGTTTGCTCAGCCCCATAAGGGTCTGGGATCACAGTGGTCATCTCCAGGTTGGTGGGGATGGCTGGGGAGCAGGCCTGGGAGACAGTGACCAATGTGGGACCAGTACTTCCCCACTACCCCCCCCCCCCCACCTAGTATCCCCAGGACAGCCATTCAGACTTCTTCCCTACCCTCCTTATCCAGCCGTCATCAAGCAGAAGGGCATGAGGTGGTCAGAGGAGGAGCCCCCATCTAGTCTCCAGAAGTCAGCTCAACACCCATAGTAGCAGGGGCAACAAGGAGCAAATAGGCAACTAATAGGCAAGAAAAGAAGGGACAGCTCTGGGGCCAGAGGAGAGCAGGTTGATGGGCACTGGGGTGGGGGGAGCCCTGTGAGGAGTTTGGGCAGCGGGTCATGTGCTTAAAAATGGGAGTTTGACTGGGAAAACAGGAACACTTCAAAGTCCTCAAGGGAAATCAACATGGGGGAGGACAAACCGTGGTGGAGAGCCCTTTGCTCCCCTGACCCCAAACTCCACTAAGGAACCCGAGCCCTGGTGGTGAGGAGCCTACCTGGACCACATTCTCAAGCCTCACCCTGGTTCTGCTGGGCTTTCTGTGGGGTCTGCCTGCCTTTTGTCATCTTGATTCACACAAGCACGAGAGCAATGCAAGTGTCCCTGGCTTCTGGGACACCAAAGCCCAAGAGTGATGGTGGACAGGGGACAAATCCTGATTTTCTGCCCAAGCCTAGCCTTGGATTCCCAGCTGGGACTTTGATTTGGTAGGTGGCAAAATGGTATCCAGTAGAGATTTAGGTGATGGGCTGCTGGGTAGGCAGGACTGCTCCACCCACACCTGCTGTTGCTCAGCAGCCCCACCTGGTGGTGCTTGAGCTTCACCCAGGCAGGGTAGAAACCCAGCTCTATCTCTGGTAACAGAAGGTGTAGAATTTTCCAAGTTATCCTGGGCAGACCCCAGACTCCAAACAAGGTGGGAGGCCGTTCACCCCTCAAGCTGCTCATTCTGATTATGGGGATCCTGGACCCTGCCTCAAGGAGGTCACCAAAGTTGCAGTCCCTCTTTCCATGACAGATCTGGGCTGGCAGGCCATGCTCCCACCCCATCTCTGCTTGGCTGGTTGCTCACAGTGGATGAGAAGACCCAATCCAAGCCTGGCGCCACAAACGCGTTCACATTTGCTGGGAGGAGAGCCTATCGGAAATCAGCACGGACGGAGCATTTTAATTAACGGAGCTGGTCTGAAACATTAGGCTGACGCAAGTTTGATCGGTGCTGAGGATGATCACAGTTTAACGTCAGGAGAGAAAAAGCAATGAAGGAGATAGATCGGATGAGGCAATATTGGGAGTTTACGAATCCTGTGCATCTTCTTGTGGCTTCGCAGTGATCGCTTTTAAACTGGCTGTCACCCACGCGTGAATTATCGTCTGAACCTGGGCGCATGGGGAGGCGGACAAGACATACACCCTCACACAGGACATGGGCACCCGCCCGGCTCATAATTCTTTCTTATGCTGCAGAAGTGGAGAGTGCTGCGATAGCAAAGAGAGATGTGACCCTTGTGATGTCTTTGGAAAAAAAAAAAGAAGAAGAAGATAGAAAAAAAAACCAACCCCGAGGGCAGGAGAGGAAAGAGGAGAGCTAAGAAATAAATAACAAAGCAGGATGCTATTTACATACCCAGAGAAGGCCTCTGAGACTGAGCTCAGTGCCTTGGATGTCAGTAATAACTTGGTGATGGAAATAAAGAGACTACTGCAAACCCACATCACCCGAGATGGTATCAGCACTGTCTTTGCCTTTGTTTCCAGGCAAATTCCAGCACAGCAGTGGGCAAGACAGGCCTGTTTCGGGGAACAGTGAGGTGGGTGGGGGTGGTGAGTCCAGTGGTCCCCATGAAGACTCAATTATGTTGGCTGTGAAGAGATTAATTAGAATTGAATTTCCTATTGATGTAAAACTGCCTTTTGCACCTGCTGCTGGCATCCTCATTACTGGTTTTCTATTACAGGGGATTATAAGATGCAGTGCAAGAAAGTTTATGCTTCCTGAGCGATACTTTTAAAGCAGGTTTACTGTACTTTAACTGGTGGAGAAGAGGGTTACCTGGGAGAAATAGGATTGAACCCATTTTCTCCTTCTCCTTCTCCTTCCTTCTCCTTCTCCTTCTTCTCCTCCTTCTTTCTCCTTCTCCTTCTAGACAAAGGCACCTCCACCCGCTTCCGGAAATTTAAGGCACAGAGGTTTTAATGTCCGCTGCCCCGGTGATGAGCTGTGTGAGGGGAGGTCCGGGCTCCTCTTGCTCACTCTGTGCCTTGACACTTACCAGGACGATGAAGTGGGTGGAATCAGGGGTTCCCTGCACTCGGAGAAGTCACGGCGAGTGACTCCCTGGAAGAGAGCACCCAGAGATCTGAAGTGGGGAACTGGAGCCCCTGGGATTTCTGTAAGGGGCTGGAGGTGCGTGTGGAGGCAGCATCTGTGGTCTGGGGAGAGCTGGCAAACAAATGCCAGGTGAGCGAAAGCTGCCTCCTTTCCCTCGAACTACGTGCTCCTCCCTTCCAAAGTCAAGTTTGGGAGGCACTGCTTGGGAGTGGGACCATCCCTGCCCAGATTAGGCTCAGGAAATGTGCATTAAATGGGAAACAGAGGTATCACCCTTAAGAGCCCTTTATCCTCTCCAACTGGGGTAATGACTAACCTCTTGGCCTCTTGTCCTAGCTGTTAAATGGGTAGAAACCAGGATGGAGGAGGCTCTGGGAAGCAAATAATTCTCAGCAATTTTGTGTAAATCTGAATTTCATTGAAATCACCGTAAATGATGCTACCTTCCAAACATGCCCTGCATTTGGGTCTGAAAGGATGAAGGCAGTACCTCACGTTCTTAACACCGGTGCACCTCACATCCTGGTTTTCTTGGGGCCCCCAGGAGTGGGAGTTGGGGGCCTCGATGGGAAGCAGGAGCAGCAGAGGGCCCGCCCACACCTGCACAGACCTGTGCTATCTTTCCCTGGTATTTGGGGGATGAACCCGTCTTGAGCCCCAGAGCCCGCAGATGTCCTTGCTTCTTCCGAGTAGCCATCATGGTGAATTCCCAGGGAGGGGAATTGGGGGTTGGCCATAGTCCTTGCCTCTCTGAAGCGTCACCAAACTGGCTCAGAATTAAGGCAAAAGGACTATCCGGCGCCTCCCTGGCTGGGCCAGTCCCTCTCTGGTCTTCCTCTGGAAGCAGCAAGGCATCCTTCGCAAAAGCGGTTCACCGAGGAACCTCCTGCAGCTCTTCAGCCACCTTGCCCAAGCGGTGGGAGCGCTGGTATCCAAAAGGGTCAGGAAGCGACCTCAGAGATAAAGATACGACTCACTCAGAAACAGAGAGGAGCCAAGCTCTTGTGGTGGAGTTGCGGTGTCTTTTATATGACTGACGATACTATACTCTTCACCCTGTCAAAGCGAGACCTCTGTCATGCAGTCATTCGAGGAATATTGAGCACCTACCAAATGCGGGGGGAAGCCAGGAATACAGCAGCGAACGTGGCAGACACAGTCTCTGAAGTTCCCGAGCTTATATTCCGGTGGGTCAGTGGGGCCTTCTAATTAGACAACGCGGTGTCCTTACTCTGGAGCTAGAGCCCTAAGGGAAATCTGTCACAGCCACAACCATTGCCTCTGGGCTTGTGGAGGATGAAGAAGCTGTGGAATGAGAAAATGCTTTAAAGAAATATTTTTATTGTAAAATGAAGCAGACAGAAAAAAAGAAGCCAAATAAATGTATAGCCTAAGGAGTTATTATGGAGACCATCACCATATCGAGGAACAGAACGTCACTCATGTCCCCAGAAGTCCATCACGTGCCTATCAATCTCAACTGCCTTCCTCCCTGGAAAAGTGACCCCCCCCCTCCCCCCGCTGACTCGTGCTCTGTTCTCTGGCTTTCTTTATAGTGCCTCACTTGAGTGTGCCTTCCTAGATGTATGAGGTAGTCTTGCCCATTTTAAGAGGTCAGATCTAAGGATGCCTGGGTGGCTCAGTCAGTTAAGTGCCCAACTTTGGCTCAGGTCATGATCTCATGGTTTGTGAGTTCGAGTCTTGCATTGGGCTCTGTGCTGACAGCTCAGAGCCTGGAGCCTGCTTCTGTGTCTCCCTCTCTCCTTGCCCCTCCCTGGCTCACGCTCTGTCTCTCTCTCACACACAAATAAATAAACATTTAAAAAACTCAGAGCTACCTTTTGATATATTTTTTATTAATGTATAGGTTTCCCCCTTCCCTTTCTTTCCTTTCCAATTTATCTGTTGACGAATCTGAGCCTTTTGGCTCACGGTTTCCCTCAGTTGGGATTCTGCTGATTGATACCCTGGATGCCATTCAAGAGCGTTCCTCTGCATTTCCTGCAAATTGGCAGCTGAATCCAGAGGTTAGATCAGCCTCAGGTTCAGTCACTTTGGCAAGACCACAGGTAGTGATGTGTTCTTTCATCAGGAGGCACGCGATGTCTGCTCGCCTCTTTGTGTGGAGTTAACGGGGCCTGCCGGCAGTTGCTTCTCAATACCTAGATCTGTTCCTTCACCGGGGGTTTTGAAATGGTGATATTCTAATTTCATCGCTTCCTTTGATATGTCAACTTGAGTACTTCTTTTTTTTTTTTTTAAATTTTTTCAACGTTTTTTATTTATTTTTGGGACAGAGAGACAGAGCATGAACGGGGGAGGGGCAGAGAGAGAGGGAGACACAGAATCGGAAACAGGCTCCAGGCTCCGAGCCATCAGCCCAGAGCCTGACGCGGGGCTCAAACTCACGGACCGCGAGATCGTGACCTGGCTGAAGTCGGACGCTTAACCGACTGCGCCACCCAGGCGCCCCTCAACTTGAGTACTTCTATAAAGAGACGCTCCCACTAGTCTCCCCTGTGGCTACCCAGTGGTACAATTCACATAATAAAGGCAGGATAAATGTTTCTTTCCTTTTATTTACCCGTTTTTGAGAGAATACATTTGTTTCTTATCCTCTGAAGGCGGTGGTGTTTTAAGAAGTGTTATGAATTAAAGGTTTAAATATGTCTGATGGGTTTGATCCATTATAATTATAATCTTCATTGAAGCTCAAATGGTCCCATATTTGGCCACTGGGAGCCTCTCGCAGACGGCTCACGTGTCCTTTTGACACAATGTTTTAGTCCCTGCTGTCGTGCTACCTGTTGTGGCAAGATGTGTCTGGCTCATCTCACGCATTCCTCACTCCAGACTTGAGACGCGATCAGCCATGGAGAAGTCACACCTGGAGAAATCAGCCATTTCTCCAAGAAGTCATGGTGTCTATTAGCGGGGAATCTCTTTTTTTTAAAAAAAAACAAACAAACATGAAACGTCAAGAGTATGAGAAGACAAGCCACAGACTGGGAGAAAACATTGTAAAAGACATATCTGATAGAGGGCTGCTATCCCAAATATCCAAAGAAATAAAAAGAAATGAGCTATCGAGCCACAAAAAGACATGAAGGGAACTTAAATGCATATTGCTAAGTGAAGGAAGCCAATATGAAAAGGCTACATCCCTCTGATTCCAACGATATGGCATTCTGGAAAAGGCAAAATTATGGAGACTGTAAAAAAAGATCGGTGGTTGCCAGGGGTTAATGGGGAGAAAGGGAAGGAAGGGGGGATGGAGAGATAGAGCACAGGGGATATTTAGGGTAGTGAGACTATTCTGTGTGATACTATGAGGGTGGATATGTGTCCTTATACATTTATCAAGACCCATGGAACACACAACCCAAAGAGTGAACCCCAATATAAACAAGGGACTTGGGTTGATGTTAGTCAATATTTGGATGTTGATTGTTGTAAATATACCACACCAACGCTGGGTGTTGTTGGTAGGGGAGGCTGTGTGTGTGTGTGTGGAGGGGATTTAGGGGAAAATGTCCTTTCCACTCAATTTTGCAGTGAACCTAAAACAGCTCTAAGAAATAAATTCTGTGAATTACTAAAAAAAGATAAAAAACCCCATGAATGTATACTGATTCTTAAATTCAAATTCAGAGTTATTGGGTGTTTATCTAACCTCTTCTTTTTTATACCTGAATTTCTTTCTCTCCCCTAAGACTCATTTCACTCTGTAGCATATGCACAACAGTCTCAGTGTAAAACATTATTACTTCCTCAGTCAACATCTTCACTGAAAACAGGTAACATTTTTCCCTGTGCTACCTCATTCTCTTATCCCTCCCATTCAACAGGGGAGGGGCAGAACGAGACAGGGAGAGAGAGAATCCCAAGCAGGCTCCACTGTCAGTGCAGAGCCCAATGCAGGGCTCGAACCCGTGAACCATGAGATCATGACCTGAGCCGAAATCAAGAGTCGGACGCTTAACTGACTGAGCCACCCCAGGTGGCCCATAATTTATTTATTTTTAAGTAGGTTTCATGTCCAGCATGGAGCCCAACATGGGACTCACAACTGTGAGATTAAGACCTGGTCAACTGACTGAATCACCCAGTCACCCCTGCTATATGCTTTCTTTTTTAAATCCTCATTTACTCTTACTTCTATAGATAATTGTCTTAAATCTTTATTTATTTTTGAGAGGGAGAGAAAGAGCGAGCAGGGGAAGGGCAGAGAGAGAGGGAGACACAGAATCTGAAGCAGGCTCCAGGCTCTGAGCTGTCAGCACAGAGCCCGATGCAGGGCTCGAGCTCACGAACTGCAAGATCATGACCTGAGCCGAAGTTGGACGCTCAACCGACGGAGCCACTCAGGCACCCCTAGATAATTTTTTAAAAGTGCTTATTATTGACAGAGAGAGAGAGAGAGAGCACATGCATGTGCATGAGCCGGGGAGGGGCAGAGAGAGTGAGAGACAGAGGATCTACAGCGGGCTCTGCACTGACAGCAAAGAGCCTGGCGTGGGGCTCGAACTCACAAACTGTGAGATCGCAACCTGAGCCAAGGTGGGAGGCCCAACCGACTGAGCCACACACAGGCGCCCTCTTCTATAGATAGTTTCAATTTAATGTTCACCTCCTTATGTTGATGTCACTCTTTGGCCCTCTGAGGCTCATTTCCTAGTAGATTCCTCAGGAAGTTCTCATGGGGACAATATTTCCTGAATTTTTGCATGTTGGTGTGAGTTTATACCCTTTGCACTTGACAGTCAGTTTCCCTAGATATAAGATCCTTGGTTCATATTTTATGTTCTTGAGTATCTTAAATATAGTATTCTACTTGTTTGTGGCATGTGTTGCCATCAAAAAGTTGATGGTAATCCAATCTGCTAAATCATGCTATTTTCGCTTAGCTACTTGCAGGATTCTTTTTCTCTAAAGTCTCATATTAAACTAAAATTATGGCTCGGTTTTGGTCACTCTGGGTCAATATTTTCAGGAATGTGGTGTGACCCTTCAATATGTAGTTTCAACCCTTTCTTATTCCTGCAAGATTTTCTGGGACTATGGCATTTGTTATTGGTTCTATTCCCTGCTTGCTTGCTTTTCTTTTTTTCTTTTTTTCTTTTTTTGTTTGGTCTTCAGGGACTCCTATTCTCTGTGTGTTGGGTGGTCTTTACCTAGCTTTAAGATTTGTCACTTTTTCTTAAATCCTTGTTCATTTCTTTTTGATTTCTCAACAGTTCCATTCCCCCCCGTATCCTCTACTCCTGTCGTGTGTGTCCATCCTTGTATTCTTTCTAATTTAATTTCTCAAAATTACTTCTTTTAGACCCAGTCCTTTCCTTAGTTTGTCATTTCACTTCTGAGCTTTCTGTTTCTGACTTATGTTGTTTGTTCATATATCAGTTCCTTAATTTATTCTAGCTCTTTTTGAAATAGTAGGTTATAGCTTTTTATTTGCTTGGTAGGCATGCCTTTCTGGTTTGCTTTTCACTGTCTGTAGAGATGGCATTCTACTGCTCATTCTCTTTCTTCTTAAAACAACTTTGTGCGGGATATGACCTTGATCCCTTTCTCTTGCCCGTTTTTGCAAAGGTGAAATTAATTTTTCTGCGCTTTTAAAAGGAGGTTTTGTTCGAGATAGCTTTTCTAACTTCCAACTTTCTAACTTCACAAAGCTCCCTGTTTCGTTTCATGCAGTTGAAAGGCAGGTCTCCACTTTCATCTGGCTCTTCTGTTTGCTTCCTCTCTGTTCTTGCTCTGTTCAGTTTTGATCCTTCCTTCAGCAGGGTCTCCCCAGTGTGGGGCCCTGTCCTGGAAGGAGGACCTGGCTGGTCGGCTTCAGGACTTCCCAGGGGCTGGGCTGCTCCGTCCCCTTTAAGTGTTCTTACCTGATGACCCTTCGCACTTGCACGCTCTCAGAACGGGCAAAATGCCTCCTGGTTTCAGCTGCTGTTCTAAAACCGGAGCTCTGGGCTTTCCAGTGAGCACCTATTGGCTATTTTGGGGCGCTTCTGTTCTCAGGCCTGACAAGCACCCCGTTTCTTCCTTTCGTCACTATCCTGATGTTTTGGGGGATACATTGCCCACGAGTTTCATTGTGAATGTTTCCCACAGGTGTTTGGTCTTCCTACCGAGTCGGGCTGTTTCTATTAGGGGATTCAAGGGTATTCAAAATTATAATCCCCAGCACTGCCACCATTTCCTCAGAAATACCCCAGGGAGAACTTCTAACGTCGTCACTTTAATACCACCAAGGCGTGCTTTATCACAACCAGACCAGAGGAGAAGAACTATGTAAACAGTAATTTATGTAGAACGTCTTGTGCTGATGATGACATTGTAGCAGGCCCTGTCGATCCCCTCAGCACATCCGAATTCAACCCAGGGGACAGTTCCAAACTCCAGCTTCTACACCTCTCCTCATCTCTCTCTAGAGCTTTCCCTGGTACCACCAAAGCACATTGGCTTGCTTTATGCTTCCTGAGATCACTCTCAGATAAAGTACCTGAGCCTGGATGCTTGTCTTGGGTCTGCCTTGGGGGGAATACAACCCAAGACAGACACTAAACTGTGTTCCAGGAGCCTTGCCTGTCTCAAACATCTCTTGTGTGGTATAACCTGCTTATGATTTTCAAAAATGGAGTGATGTTGGCTTAATATTTTCAAGAGTCTTTGGTGAGAGATATTTTTATTCTACACAAGTGAAATGCTTGCCTCTCCTGTCTACACACCCCTTTATTCCCTCAAAGGGCCCTGGTTGATTAGCTGTTTCCCCTAGACATTGTCTTTCCTAAATGCTAAGTCTGTTTTCTTGAATTCGGCAACCCTATTCTCTAATCGTAGAGTCTACCCTTTTTCTGGGCATGAAAACGAGAGTCCTTTATCTTTAGACATAGAGTATTCTTTGTGTTTAACCAAATGTATATTGAATTATCTCTGGTTCTTTGTGGCCGGAAGTCTTATGAATGAGGTCAGGCCAGGTGAGATAGGTCAGGTCAAATGCCACCTCTTCCATGAAGACCTCACTGATGCCCCAGGGAAGACCACTCAGCCATGTCTCTCGTGCCTCCAGCATAATCTGCCTTGCATTCTAGTCTGTCTGTCTGCCCATCTGTCTGCCTTACTCCTTGACTGTGAGCGGCCCTCCCCTGTCCTGGCCCTAGCAAGCCCTCAACAAAGGCTTTGCTGGGCAGTCTAAGCCTAAAGGCAGGTGGTCCAGACACCTGTACAAGAGGCTGGGGCTTCACCCTCGAGCCTGCCTCCACCTGGTGCACCATGTCAAGCACGCCCCTAACCAGGGCTGAGCCGGGCCCCTGCCCTGCTCCCCTGATCTGGGGACAAGGCACCAAGTCTGGAACAGGCACAAAGGGTGGACTCATTTGAGCCCAAGCCATTACCGCTATGAGCAAGCAGACAGGAAGCTCTGTCTGAGGACAGGATGGGGAACAGAGTGTGACAGGCTCCGTGCTGGGACCTGCGGGGCTGCCTTCATGCCACAGGGCCCTTCGTGTGGTGTCAAAAGAGGAGATTGTTGGTTTTTTTTTTAACCTAACTTTAAACACTATTGACAGCAAGATGTCTCCAGCACGAAAGCCAACAGGGAGGCAATGGCTCTGTGTTTCCATAGCTACCGACAGGACGCCACTGGGCACTGCTCTGAACTCTAGAGCATCTTGGGCTCTGCCTGCAGGATGAAGTTTCCTGGGCTCTGGGAGAACTCAGCAATGAAGTGGCAGTTGCTTATCTCAGTTGCTGCTGCTGCTGCCGCCTTCTATTTTCAGTGACGGGGTTTCATTTCTCCAGGTGTCCAAGGATGTCCGCTCAGAACACCCCTGCACCCAGGAATCCTGGGAAGCCGGAGATGTCCCTTGCCCCACAAATCTTCTGCAGGGCGTGGCATCTGCTTCCAAAGCCTGGTGGCCTTGGTGCCTTCTTGGCCCTGAGGGGTGGTTTGGCAAGGCTGGGAGGGCAGTTTCCTGGGTGGCTGGCTGGCTTTCAGTGACGGGTTGGGCACCGGAATGGAGAAGCGGATGATACGTTTTAGCATCATCTGCTTCCAGTCTGGAAAACCCTTTGGAAGGACTACAGAACCAAACCCTCTCGGGCTTTTCCGGTTTCTCCTTGAGATGGGACCTGCAGGTGCTTCTTTCCAAGGATACTCGGATATTTCCCGTGGAGGCATCTTCACACAGAGGAGTGGGCTGCATGGGGACAGGCATTCCCGATCTTCTGCCCTCGTGTGTCCCACAGAGAGACATGCCGCCTGATTGACGGGCTCCTTCTGGTCTCGTTTCCTTGGATGCGTCATGCACCAGGCTTTTGTTTTGAGTCCCGGTAGAGAGATTCATGCCGCCAGGCGTTGTGTGGGCTCCCGGCACAGTGTGAAAATACCACTTGCTCAGGATCGCCTGGAGAAGCAGGGAGGTACCTGTCGCTGTTTTCCATCTCTGCTCAGGCCGCCCATGTGCACTGTGTGGCTCGACCTGCCTGTGCTAAAGGGGTCTGAGAAACCCTTGAGCAGAACTGACTGCTTTGGGGAGATTTTTGTCTCTCCCGGTTCAAGCAACAATCGCTACTGATCTTAGTGACCCCTTTGCTTTTCCAGCTCTGAGGACAAAGACCTGTGGCTCCTCCAGAATGAGGTCCCCCGCCTGGCTGTGAAATTGCCACGTGTGTGACCTCTGTCTTTGTGTCACATTTCTGAGCTCATCTGATTATAAACCTCCCAAGTCAGGGAAGTCTCAAGGTACATATCCTTACCCGATGGCATGCTCCCAGTGGCATTTGATAAAGGTTTTTGGAATGTTCCTATGGCAATAGTTTGTTCTGTTCAAAACAATCCTTTCTTTCTTTTTAAAATCTTCAAGCCCAATTCTTAATAGTAAGCATTAGATGTAGAATAGCATTCAAGTTCGCATCTAAAAAAAATGCTTTTAGCTAGCTCAGGAACTCAGAAGACACTTAAGCCCCACTTCCCTACCACATGATAGAAAGATGTGAGTGGATTTATAACCCTTGATAAGAGCACAAGGAGTTTTGAAACTGCGCTCTAGGTTGATGATGCTGGAGAGGCGATCCTGTCCTGAGAGGCCCCACTGCCCCTCTCAGACCCCACGGAGCACTTGGTGATGTCGAAAACCCTGTGCAACCGCCGTGCTCTGGGGAGCGACCAGCAAGCTGAGATGTGCCCACCCAGGCGAGGCCAGAGGGAGACCTAGAGAATCAGCAAGCTCTCCCAATTAGGCAGCATTTAAAAAGAAGGGCCATGGGGCACCTGGGTGGCTCAGTCAGTTAAGCGTCCGACTCTTGATCTCGGCTCAGGTCACGATCTCACGGTTTGTGACATCAAGCCCTACATCAGTCTCTGTGCACTGACCTCGTGGAGCCTGCTTGGGATTCTCTCTCCCCCTCTATCTCTCTGCCTGTTCCCTGCTTGCTCTCCCTCTCTCTCTCTCTCTCAAAATAAATAAATAAACTTAAAAAAAAAGAAGTGCCATGAATTGATTTCATACAGTAATCTCCTTATTTTAATAGTCACCTCAGTTAATAATGAACAACACAACACATAGCCAGAAAAGGAGGGTCAGCGATGTCAAGGTGATGGAATAGAGAATTATGCATAATGAGCTTGTTTGTATCTGGATGTAGATAGATGCACGGCACCACCACAGTGGCAACAGCAGTCAAAGCCGTTTACCATCTCGGTAGAGGAGACCGCCCCCCTGCAAGCCTAATTCCCACTGTCTTTGACTGACAGTGAAAAAGTCAACTTCAGCCCCATCCTGCATGACACGACTGCTGAGTTAGTTTGGTTCCAATGAAATACCACTAACTGAATTGTGCCGTATAAATAGTCTGGAATTTTAAATTCTTTACCCCAAAGCAAAAAAGAAAAATCTCTGTACCGCTTATGCTCAGGGTCTCTTGGACCCCCTCCTGCAGGGAACCCCCCCCTTTGTGTCCTCTCCCCATGATGGACAGGCCACCGGAGGAGGACTGGGCTCAAGGATCTGCGGGAACTGAAGGAAGGGGCAGCAGACCGCCCCAGTGGTGTTTTGTTTGTGTTTTGTTTTGTTTTGTTTTAATTAAGAAGCACTAAAATGAACTTGAGCTTGGCAAGACCTCAAGACCTCAGGCTGGCTCTGAGCCCAGTTCGCACGGATGGGCTGGACTTGGACTTGGGCCTGGCTCCCTCCTGGGCTGTGGGGTCAACAGGGGCGTGTCTGTAGACCCTCTCATCTTCGAGACCAGGGGAGGAGGGCTCCCTTCCTGGAGACCCCAGGGGTCCCCTAGCCCTCTGGCCTGGTTGCTGCCGACCTCCCTCCGGATGCTCAGCTCCCCACTTGGCTCTGTGAGACACCCTCCCTGCCCCACCCCCCCCCCCCCACCCAAAGGACCTTTCTAGAAGTCCTTTTTTTTTTCAAGGCAGCCATAGTTTTTATTACACGCTACCCAGAAAAGCCTATCTGCTCACCAATTCTCATTCGTGTTAAGGGTGGACACTCGCATCACTGTAGCCTGTGGCAGAAACCTACTCTTAATTTTATTTATTTATTTGTGGGAGACAGAGAGACAGAGTGCAGGTGTCTGGGATGTGGCATTGCCTGGAACCCCCAGCAGCATTGCTAATGTAAAGGACGTTCACACCGGCATCCTGGCATCAGGAAATTTCAGGCTACTCAACAAAGAAGGAAACAAAGGGACCCGTTCCTTCCAACTTCTCCAAAGCCCAAGGGGTGACAAGAAAGGTGAATCGGGTCATAGGGAGAGGAGGAAAAGGGCCAGGGAGGGGACATTCATCTAACATGGTCCCACATGGCCAAGGGAACCTCTCTGGGCCTTCCTTCAGGTGAAGGATTTTTAGGAATTGTGGCATCACAATGCAAGCCTGGAGGGGTCTCAAGAGCCTGGGCTATACTCCCCTTGCTGCTCAAATGGGAAGGAAAGGCTTGGCCACCGTCCCACACCAAGGCCACAGCAGAGGCAGTTGGGGAAGGCAGCTGTGTCCCCAGGGAAGGGACTCCCATCTGAATGGTGCCATGGTCAGCATGTCACAGTGCAGAGAATTAACTTTGGGAAGCCCCGTGGTCACAATACTTCAGAGGCCAGTACAGGACAAGATGTTTGACACCCACGTCTTGAGGGGGCTGACCTGAGTGACCCAGAGCAGGCCAGCCTTGCGATTCTGCTTTCCAAAATGTTCTCACACCCGTCACCTTATCTGTGGGTCCCTGCCGCCCTGAGCAGGGTGGAGTCTATTTTTGCAAATAAGGAAACAGGCTGGGAAGGGCTAGGAGACACGCACAAGACCACCCAGCCCATGCCTTGGAAAGCTGAAACACCCCCCACCTCCAACCCCCCGTCCATGCCTTTATTCTATTCTTTCTCCCATGGGATGCAAGGAGATAAGGTGTTCTGGGATCTGCTGCTCCAGACGGCTCCCACCCCTTCCCTGGAACCCTGCTCTAATTCTCACAGAATGGAAGGTATAGGACTCAGGACTCAGCCTTGCCACCAGATTCATAAGCCCTTCATCAAACACAAGGTGCTGCCCCACTGTCCTGCCTGCAGCTCCCCCGCCTCCCCCACAAAGGTAGGCGAGAATCTTCCCTCAAGGGAATGGTCCAGGGATCTGGAGCCCAGGGAGGGGATGGTTCGCCTGCCACCCTCAGCCGAACCTGGTCGGGCCCCGTCCTCCTGCCTCTCTGACAACAAACAGAGTGGCTTCTGAACCTCTCCGTGACCTCCTCTGGGGCCTGGGGTGTGGACTTGTGGGGGGATCTCATGTAAATGTCTTTTCACCTTAGTTGGGATGAAGGGAGAAGTTTGCCACTAATCTTACAGCGGAGACACACGTGTCAGAAACTGCAAGCAAGCACACAGGGCTTCACGCCGGAAATTTACAGCGTTTCTCCGCCTCCCTCGCTGCAGAGGCCAAACCTGACTTTCAAAAAAGGGACACGCAGCCCTTGGCAGACCCCGAGGAGGAAAACACAGGGCATGTTGGTGCCAGGGGCCTCGGGCCCACTTTGGGGACTTCCCCGAGGGCCTCTCAAAATAAGAAGCAAGTCTGAGTGACGAATTGAAAATGTAGCGTATGTCAAAGGAACGCAGCCCTGTTGATTCCTAGCAATGTCTGCCTGAATATTAGATGCAAATAAGTGCTAATAAGTACAGTTGGAAGCGCTAATGGAAAAACCGTCCTTCCCAGGAGGATCACTGCACACAGATGTAGGGGGAGCTGAGAGGGCCTGGCGGGCCCCACTTGCTGCTAGCTTGGTCCTGGTAAAGCCTGTGTAGACATGTCCCGTGCAAGTGGAGCTTGTGTGGACTCATCCAGGGGAGGCGCTTGTGGTTCAGAGCCTCCTCCTGGCTATAAGGCTGGGCTCAGGGGATGGGAACCCCTCTCCCCATTCCCTCCCCGCTGCCTCGTGACTGTGTGTGTGTATTCGCCTGCAGGAGTATGCATGGAACTGAAGACGTTCCCTGGACCACCAGGCTTCTTTGGCAGGTGCCCAGCCAACTAGTGGCCGGGACCCTGGGTGGTGAGAAGGGACAGGGACTGGAGGTGTGGAGACAAGGGGGCCCAGGGGCAGGTACAGGGCCAGTGTTCTCTGGGCTCATTAGGCAAGTAGCTTTCTGCTCACTTCACCCCCACCCTCGCCTTTGTTCACCATCTTCTTTCCTCCCAATCTGCTCTGATAGCTTTTGGAAAAGGATGCCAGTGCCCTGTCTTTCCTGACACTTGAGTCCTTGTCCCTGATATTCTGTTCATCCAATCTATACCTGACTGAGGAGGAGTAGGGCACTTTCAGCCACACACATACCCCACCCCTTCTATATGCAAACACAACACACATCCAGTGGTGCACGGCTAGGCCTAGCACCCCGGGTGTGGAACAGTCTCTGAGCTCAGGATCTTGGAGAGGGCATCCCACCGAACCCCTTCCACTTTGGAATCAGTAGCCCCACCCTGGCTCCAGCACCCTCCAGAGGTGTAGACTCCAGCAACCTGGTGGCATCCTTGTATCTTGGTTCCCTCAACCATGAAACGGAAGTAATAGTGCTTACTTTGTTGTTGCAAGAATTAAGGAAGATCGTCATAGCGTTGGTCCGCTGAAGTTTGTCTTCTCACCTTTCCTGTTCTCTCTTTGAATGTGCTGAACTCACCTGGGGCATTAAGGAGGGCTCAGGGCTGCCCTGGGCAGCCTGAGTGCCACCCAAGCCTTCCAGAGCCCTACTGCTGGGGGCTCCCTGGCCTTGCTCAGGAGTGGCTCTGCTCCCTGCCAGGTCTGCCCCCAGCTGTCCCCTCCCTGGTCAGTCAAAGGCCATGAGCCCACCCCACTCCCCAATTCCATCCTACGCTCTGAGTCAGCAGGGTGGAGCCATGAGGCCAACCAAACAGCAGATACAATGAGAGGAGGGTGAACATCCTGTATTTTACTAAAGCTTTCTCTGCACCTTCTTCAAAATACTGGGGTTCCCCTAAAGATTAAGGGGTGACTGATTTTACAGTTTCATCAAGTTCCTGTGAGAAGCCAGCCTGCCTTCCTTCCCAGAACCTGCTTGCCCCCTGCAGGTGGGGGCTGCCTCTTCTCAGGAAAAAAACAGGACTGGAGTCAGGACCCCTGCTCTCCCCTTCACATCCCTGCTCTGTCCTGGTGCTCTGTGTGGCTGTGGATCCGTCGCTTCCCCACTGTGTTGTTGATGGCATGTACAGGGAGCAGTCGGCTGACCCACCTCGTTCACGTTGACCTCGTTCACGACTCCCCTCCCCCACCAGATCTCAGGACGTGACCCAACCAGGACTTCAAGAGGTAGCCCTCGAGGGAGAGCCTGGGTCAGCAGAATCCAGAGCCCAGGAATTCAGGGAACGGTGAAGACACTCGGGACCGCCCAGGACCTTGACCAAATTCCACTGAGGCTGAGGCCCAGGGATCCCCCAGAATGTACCTAGGGATCGGTCCTCTGCGTTTCACCAGCCCCACGCCCCCGCAGCGTCGGGTCCTGAGCGTGCGCCCCTGCCCAGAGGCGGTCACGGCCCGCTCCGGTGACGCCTTGTCATTTTCCCAGGTCGGCGCCGGCGTGCGACCCACCGAGGCAGCGGCGGCACTCTGGCCGCGCTGTGGAGCCAAGTGGCAGCCTCGAGTCCGGCTCTCAGGGAACCCGGGAGACGGGCGAGGCCCCCAACACGACCGCCCCCACCCCCGCGGCCGTTGGACCGCGCCCAGCAGCGGCTCCTTCGAAGCGCGCGGGCCGTGGGGCCGCGGGAGCCGCAGAGCGCGCGTGGGCGCGGCGCCCGCGAGCTCCCGGGAGGGACCCGCAGATCGCAGGAGTGATCCCCTCTCCGCCCGGCCCCCGCCGCCACCGCCACGGCGGGGCGGGGCCCAGGCCGGGGGCGGGGCGCCGGGCGGGCGCGGCGTTATTTCCAGCCTTTTGCCGGAGGCTCCGCTCGCACTTCGCTGGGAGCCTTCCCGGCGCGCTAGCCGGATCCGGCGGTGCTGTGGGGAGAGAGGAGAGGGCGGCGGCTGGAGGTGGGAGGCGGGGGACGGACCCGACCCCGGGCCGAGGAAGAACACGCCACCGCGCCCTCTCCCCCTCCCTCTCCTGCGCGCTCCGGCCGCCGGCCCGCGCCGCTCGCCTCACCCACCGCACCGGGCTCCGCCTGGAGCGGGAGGAGGCCCCGGGCCCGAGCTGGGGCGGAGGTCCTCCCTGCCGCCCGGGCGTCCGGGAGCGGAGGATTCGCCGTGGAGTACCGATCCCGGGCTGGCGGCGCCCGCGGCCCCGCGAGCGCCGGCTGCGCCAGGTAAGTGCGCTGCGCACCCCCTGCCCCAGCCCTGTCCCCGCCCTGTGCAGGCTCCCGGCTGGGAAGGGCGCCCCGAAGGGTCCCTGGAGGACCCGGGACTGCACTGCGTCCCGGCGCCGAGAACCTACAGGGTTAGGTGTCCAAATCCGCGGGCGGAGACAGGGCGCGCGGGGTTCCGGTCCGGCCGCGCTTTGGGGACCGGCTCCAGTAGCGGGAACTTTAATTAGACTTTTGCTCCGTGGCTTTCACTTGCCGCCGCGCGTCTGTGAACTGCCGCCCCTCGGGCTCCCTCGGTCCCTGCGGATGCTCTGCTGATGTTCCCAGCCCTGGGTGCCGGGCGTGTGGAGGCAGCGTCGGCAGCGGAGAGGGCCGGGCTGGAGCGCCAGGGGCGCCCAGGGCTTTCCCGCGCGTTCGGGTCTGGGACTCGGGGGCGGGTTGCCGCGGGCAGGGGCGGGGGAGGAGTTAGGAGCTGCCTGGGCTTCCTACGGAGTGGCGGAAGGTGCCCCCGCGCTCCGTAGCGCGCGTCCCCACCCCGCGACTCTCCTGGGCACCGGCCTGTTTTGTACTCGAGGCGAGTGTGTGTGCGTCAGTGATCGTGTGAAGGTGTGTGCGTGCGAGTGTCGGGGAGGGAGGGAGTCCGAGCCTCAAGAGGCTCTGGTGGGCGGGGGAAGGATCTGCTTGGCCGCCGGACCCAGACGAGCCCGGCAGCGGCTGCAACTCCCAATTACTAGCTTCCAGGTTTGCACGCCAGCTCTGACCTCGCGGGAGGCCGGCCCCACCAGGCGAAGGTGCGTTGGCGGGTTTTGGTAGTGCCAGTGTTGACGCTCGGGTCGGAGGGGACCCCTGGCCTCTCCCAGGCGCAGGACTCCCGCCGCCCTAACTTTCGCCATACATCTGGGCCTCAGGCCCCGCGACCCCGACCCGGGGCTAGCGCGGCAGCCTCACAACGCCCTCGGCTGTGAACCCTGGCTCCCGGGTTGCTCTCACTGAGAAGTAGGGGCCGATCCTGGAGCTCAGAGTCTTAAGCAGTTTAGGGTATGGGGGGGGGGGGGGGGGGGGGACACCGGGTCCTTGAAGCGCCTCCCAGTTGGACCCTGTGCAGTGATTGGCTATGCTGGGGAGACTGGGCGGCAGAGCGGTCCTGGGCTGGCCCTGTAGCAGAGCTGGAGCGGGAGGCCGTTTGAGGGAAGGGACGGTAGCCCCCGCGGAGTGCGTGGTGGGAGAGGCGGTGGCAGAGGGATAAGGGGCAGACTAGTCCCTTCCCCATTTCTGGGATGCTTACAAGCTGCACTACTAAACCCACTTTCTTTGGGTAACCTCTCACATCCGAGTTCACCTCGACCCTTGCCTATGGGTGGGCAACTTCTCTGAAGTCCTGCCCTAGAGCAGCGTAGCCTCTCCAACGGAGTGCGAGAACCCTTTTTAAGATTTCCCAACTCTCATGGCCTCTCTTGCCCACCCTCTGTCCCTGTCCCACAGGCAAGGCAGACAGGCTGCAGGAAGAGGTGACATTCTGCTCCCTGTGGGAGACCCTTTTTAAATCCAGATAGTCCATCACAGAGGGCAGGACAGGGGCTGAGGAGCCCCCTTGGGGGGGAGTTGGAAACACAGTTCAGGGCCTTCATCAGACCTACCTCGGTGAGGTGACCCACAGAAGGGATAAAATGCAGACCCTGAACGAGATTGAGTCTCTTAGGGAGATCAATAATTTAAAAGAGTTTGAACACAGAAAAACCTCAAAATCAGGCCCCATCCCAGAGCCTAGCCCATTCACCCTGAGACACATCGATGGCACAGCTTATTTATTTATTTATTTATTTATTTATTTATTTACTTGGAATCAGACTCCACAGAGTGAATTATGTTCCCCTGGTATTGATTTTTAAAAAGACCCCAAATTAAAAAGTCAAGGCTTTCTTAAAACAAGGTCAAGGATTAATTATTTATAGAGAGACATCAATCAGCTGATGTGGGGGCTCATTTATAAAATGCCTGAGCGGGCAAAAAGGAGCATGGGCTGATTTTCTCTGGCTCCGGCTGGGAGAGGAGCAGGCTTTTCTGAGCTCCTGGCCTTGGCAAAGCTTTCCTGGATTGTGACCGGAGGAGGATCCTTTGTAACTCAGCCTGCTGTTTGAGAAGCCTTTTTAATCTTGTAGCCAGAATACCACTTGGGAAATTTCATGCATATTTGCTGTGTTTCCATAATGAACATTTACTGATTACAGAGTATCAAGGGAATTTCATTTTTTAAACATTTATTCAAATGTCTGTTTATGTAAGCTAATAAGTCTGGGAAAGTTGGGCAGCTACTTTTTTGCCGGATGGTTGTTGGGAAAGTATGCCTCGTGGGCTCACTGCAGAATTTGCGTTGGATTCATTGAGAAGGTGGGAAGTCAGAGTCTCCTGGTTGGAAACGCCCTGCAGACTGCCTCACTGCTCTTCACTGAGAGTTTGTGCCAGCGGCGACCTGATAGGCTTTTTGTGGTTTTGCTGATCGAAGAGATGGGCGCTTAAAGCTTTTATAGTGATTTTGCTGATGCATTTTGGTTGGAGGCACCTGTGGTGGGCGCCGGAGTCTTATGGGGGCCGGTGGGGGGAGGTGTGATGCCCCCTCTCCTGCTGCCTGGCCTCAAGTGTGACACGTCTGCCTTAGCTATACTTGCAGTGCCTCCCATGTGTGGTAGCTACATTGGAGAGCCGTGGCACAGGGAGGGAGCCTATAGGCAGGAATGCGGACCCAGGGCATGGCAGTGCCTAAATGAACAACTGTGGCAATTAGATCCAGTAAACACTGTGTAAAACAAGGGCCCGGCCTTTCAGCTAATCAGAAGGTAATGAGTTAGAAACAGGAGATCTATGTAGTCCTGGCCCAGGGAGATCAATGTGGCCCTGCTGTGGGATAGTGAGAAATTAAAAAAAACAAACTGAACATGGTTGTCTCGATGTGAATGCGGGAGATGGTGTCCTCAAGCCTCAGGAGGTGTGCTGGGAGCAGGCAGCCTGTGTGGTGACAGCACGGGGACAGTAAGCTCCCTCGCACTGTCTTTGAGGTCACAGCCAGGACTAGTCTGACCCCAGAGCAGTTGTGTTCCCTCCCTCCTTGGAAAAGTCTGCCCAAAGGCAGAGGGAAGCCCTGCATGCAAACAACCAGGGGACAGGGCTGCATTAACTCAGGTGGCAGAGGACACAGGAGATGCCGTCTCATTTCTTCCCGGCTCGAAGGCGTGTGACCCTGCGGTCCGCAAATCACCGTGGCAGAGGATGAAACTTACAAACTGGTTGTGGGAAAAAGTTGTGACTTTTCCCCGGTACAAAGCTACCTGTCATTTGTGATCTGGGGCTGTAGCGTGCACCTGCTGGCCCAAATACAGCCTCGGTCACCACTGGCAGGACGGGGAAGCCTGCATCGGGGGGGCTGACCCCAAAAGCAGCCCTGATTCCCTCTCAGAAGCCACCTTCCAGGAAGTCCTGGAGTGTCCACACGCAGGCAAGGAGCTGGGTCTCCCCACCCCGGCTCCTTACCTTGAAGGTGGGCCGTGCGTTTCTGGGAAATGGGTGCTTTTTGCTGCTGGTGACTGAGGGCCAGAGGTGGCCCTGGCGAGCAACAGTTATTTGAACTGAATTAGAATTGTCGACATTGAAGTCTGGAGCCAGATGACCCCATCCCACATTCCCATGGTCGGACCCATTGTGGCTGTCCTTCCTTCTGCCATCAGTGAATGTTTGAGGAGCAGGTGTTAGGTGTCTGTCTCTGCACCAGGCTCCGGGGACAGAAAGTGAACCAAACTAAAGAGCAGCCCCTACCCTTGCGGACAGCCATTCCCTCATGACTGATTCATCACTGATTCATGGTCTGCCGGGCGACGCCATTACTGAACAAATAACCAACACGTGTGGTTCTAGGCTGTGAGAAGCATATAAAGGAAACATCTGGGTGTTTCTGAGATGCAAATAGAGTGATCTGAGCTGGACTGGGGGACAAGGACCTCCCCGAGGGGGTGACACTTCAGCTGAGGCCTGAAGGAGGAGCCAGAACTAAGCAAGAAGGGGACGGACAGAGGGAGGGAGAGAGCTTGGCAGGCATAGCGTGCGAATGAGTGACAGGGAGTGTGGAGGGCCAGCCAGGAGCCGTGGGAAGGCCCATGTGGCCAGCACAGTGGAGGGGTGGATGCAGTCGGAGGCAAAGCCAGAGCCCTGCCCATAAAGGGCCTTGAAGGCTAGGGAGAAACTTAGGACTCGACCCTACCAGCTGCTGCAGAGGAGGGAACCCAGTGAGGAGGGAGCTACGGCAGGAAGGGGACGGAGGTCTTAAAGAGGAGCAGACTGAGGGGAATCTGCCAGGGCTTGGTGTGGGATGGAAGGTGGTAAAGGCCATTGGGACCCTGACTTCTGCGTCACCAGTGGGAGCTGTCAATTCCCTGAAGCAACAACTCCCCCCCACCCCCAGCCCTGCCCCGCCAGACCAGGAGTCCCAAGCTCCTGTCCCCTCTGGTCGGGTTTTGTCCTCCCGGCCTGGGGCTCAGGCAGCTGCTTGTGTAGCCCTGCCTCCGTGCCCCTGCCCACATGGCCCAACTTCTAGCTTTTCTGTATGCTCTTGGGCCTTCTGCTACCTTCCTGCCAGCAGGCAGTGAGAGTCAGTAGTGACAGTCCAGTGCCCCGTGCTCTCTAATGAGGACAGGCTACTTTGATGCCCACTCTCCTCCGGAGCTGATTGTCTGCAGGGCTGCCGACCAGAGGTGGCCTTGGCCTGTGTGTCATCCCCTGAGCATCCTGGGACCCTGGTAGGTACTTTATCTGCCACCCACTTGTGCCTGACCTGGCAGCTGGCCAGCACCAGAAGGATCTCCTCTCCTGTGCCCTTCCCTCACTCCAGCCTTCTCTCCTCCCTTCCTCCCTGTGGGAGCCAGTCTGGACCTGCTCCTGCCCTCTGCTGGGGGCTCTGCCCCAGGCTCAGAGCTCCCCCGCTCCCTCCCATGTCAGCGGATTCCCTGTGGCTGTCTGCAGCTCAGCTCAGCATCCCCACAGACATCGACTCCGTCCACCCAGCTCTGCAAGACAGAGCTGGGATGGGGGGAGCGGGTCTGTGAGTCACCCCGCTTCCCGTTGTGCCCACGCTGCTGGCTGTGGGCCCTGAGCCGAGCGGCCGCTGAGCTGCAAGCAACAGCCCAGGTCGCTGTCACCTTGTCCTCACTCTGCCTGGGCCTGAGCCAGCTCCTCCCCGGCTGGGCCAGACTCAGGGACAGGAGGGATGAGAGCCAAGGAGAGGATGCTAGGAGGTACAGATTACTCCTCAGGCCCCAGGCCTTTCGGGAGCTGATCTCTCCAACACTGGGACCCTTTGCTTGGAGGGTGGCCTCCCCGGACTGGCCCTCCTTCGTATTCTGGCTGCTGCCTCACCACCATAGACCACCAGACGTGCCCAGGTGCTCATCTGTGGGAATGTGGCACAGGAGAGCCCTTCTGCCAGCAGCCCCTAGCCCAGGTTGACTCACACTTGGCAGACTAGTCATCCCCCCCTTCGAGGCTGCCTCTTCTTGGGGGCTGACTCATCTCCCTGGACAAGACCCATCTGCCCAAGCCTCTGAGCAGTGAGACCCTCCTCCAGCCCTGAGATACGAGGGCTCTGCTTCCCGTGCTCCTGAGGGGAGCATCCCAGACACCCAGCGGATACTGACTACAGTCCTTCTATGGGCAGAGCCGCCTGCCACGCCCCGGGGAGGCTGAGTGAAGGTACAGCAGGTGTCACTGCCGATACGCATATCTCTGGCTGTCTTGGCCATGATGAGCTCCAGAGAAGGGACTCGGTGATTGCCGCTGGCAGGCAGAGTGAGCACAACCGTGCAGTCTGGCTACACTGCTGGAGCCACTGTGTGATGCAGGCACTCTGTCTACGCTAGCTGAGCCAGTGCATGGTGCAGGTAGTCTGTCTATACTGGTTGAGTCTAGGGTGTGAGCGCTGGGACCTTCCATTTAGCCTGTGCCAGCCCCGCTCCTTGCAGGACTTCGTACGAGGTTCAGAGCTCTCAAAGTCTCTGTGGCTTCAGGTGCTTTCCCTGCACCCGGGCTCTCTGACACTTCCCTTCAGACACTGGCCCTGTCCGTGAGACTCTGTGTCCCAGAGCCGAGGTGGTTGAGGCCCATGCGCAGTGCAGTCAGTCCGCACTGGTTGAGCCCAGTTCATGGTGTA
The DNA here is from genome assembly GCF_046562875.1 of Panthera onca. Classification (NCBI taxonomy): domain Eukaryota; kingdom Metazoa; phylum Chordata; class Mammalia; order Carnivora; family Felidae; genus Panthera; species Panthera onca. The sequence goes on along the minus strand of NC_138353.1, from coordinate 19,462,672 downwards.
GGCGGTTTGTTTGTACTGGTTGAGCTCAGCACACGACTCAGGCAGTCTGTCTACACTGGTCAAGTCATTGCATCATGCAAACCATCTGTCTAAAATGTTTGAGCCGGTGCTCCAAGCAGGTACTCTGTCTATACTGGCTGAGCCAGAGGGTGATGCAACCAGCCTGTTTTGGCTTCTTTTGCTCCTTCACTAGGAATATTCTTTTCAGCCCCTTCCCATGTACACTTCTGGGTCCGATTCGAATCCTCCTTCCAAGAAGGTTTTCTTGACAGCTCCCTCAGCTTTCCCACATCTTATTCCAACCCCCTTCGCAGAGGCTGGCTCCACGCTGGGAGCAGTGTGGATGTGGGGCCTGGTGATGCCTCATCATCTCACCCGGATGTCCGCTCCCCGGTTTTTGTGCTGCGGGCTGAGCCTGTTGCTGCCTCTGGGTGCAGAGGCTGCCCGCGATCAGCGGTCCTTGCCACCTCACCGTCGTCACAGCAGCCACACACAGGCCTTTTCTCACAGGAGTCCCACGGGCGGGGATGACTGCCTCAGTGTGCATGGTAAACGGCCTTTCTCCGGTTGGGTCTGTCTTGCCGTCTCCTGCTTAGATTTGGGGCCTCTTTGTCCACTGATGTCGTCTCACCTCCTGAGGGTTGGTCTCATGTGCACATTTAATGTCCATTCATCCCTGTGAAAGCACTATCTGTGCCTCTCATTTATCTCTTTAGTTCCCTGTGCCATGAATTCAAGTGTCAATGGACAGCCACGACAGCTGCCATGTCAGTGCAGCCAGCTCGGTGTTATGAAGGAAGCCAGCATCTGGGGCCAGACTGCCTGGGTTCAAATCCCAGCTTCACCACTTGGTCACCATGTGAGCTAGAGGCTCAGTTTCCTCATCTATAAAATGGGGATGAGTAGAATCCACCTCATGGGCCATCGTGCTTCACATACAGCCAGCCCCAAATAGTGGCAGTATTATTACCGAAATTATTATCTCCTATGTTTGTTCTCTTGGCTGAAGCTTATTTAGCCCCTTTCTATCTCTAGTGCGAGGAAGCATGTCGATCGGGACCCTGCCTGGTAACATGACACATGCTTAGGGAGCATGTGGCCCCACTGGCTTGTGCCCTCTAGAGTCTCGCCCTTTCTAGGCAGGTTCCCATCCATATCTTTCCCTGTCCTGTATTCAGGACCTTTTAAAACTTTTGAAGTATAGTGTGCCTACCAGGATTGTGCAGTGCAGTGAAAATCTGCAAGCCAAACATGCCTATATTCCAGCACCAGAGCAGGACCATTGGGGCGCCTGGGTGGCTCAGTCAGTTAAGCACCCAACTCTTGATTTCGGCTCAGGTCATGATCACACAGTTCGTGAGATTGAGCTCTACATCAGGCTTTGTGCTTTCAGCATGGAGCCTGCTTGGGATTCTCTCTCTCTCTCTCTCTCTCTCTCTCTCTCTTTCTCTGCCCCTCCCCCACTTGCTCACATGTGTGAGCATACTCTCTTTCTCTCTCTCTCAAAAATAAATACATAAACTTAAAAAAAAAAAAGGATCATGGGGGCACCTGGGTGGCTCAGTTGGTTAAGCGTTCAACTTTGGCTCAGGTCATGATCTTGTGGTCTGTGAGTTCGAGCCCCGCGTCAGGCTCTGTGCTGACAGCTCAGAGCCTGGAGCCTGCTTCGGATTCTGTCTCCCTCTCTCTCTGCGCCTCCCCCCCACTCACACTCTGTCTCTCTTGAAAAAGAACAAATGCTAAAAAAAAATTAAAAAAAAATCATGACCAGCGTCCTGGGGGTCCCTGGGTCCTCTTCCAGACACTTCCCCTCTGCCCCAGGTAACCTCTATCCTTCCTCGGAAGGGCACTGATTGGTATCCTTGTTTTAAAACCTGATGTAGGTGGAATCAAAAGACTGTATGCTTTGGGGTCTGGCTTACCATCATGTTTGTGAGACTCACCCATGTTGCTGTGAGTGGTTTGTTCACTCTTGGGACTCCATGGTGTGAATATACCCCAATGTGTTTATCCATTCTCCAGTGGATGGACATTGGGAGCCGGGCTGCTGTGGACACTCCTGCACGTGTCTCTTGGGCGTCGGTACACATTTTAATGAGCATATACCTAGAAGAGACTTGCTGGGTCTCAGGATGTGCGTTTGTTCGTCCCATGTAGAGGCTGCCAATTTTCTAAAGTGGCTGGCTAATCCCCTCCACGCTGACACCAGTTAAATATGAGAGTTCCAGTTGCTTTTTGTCCTTGTCGCTACCTCATGTGGTCAGTCTTTTTCATTTTAGCCACTCCATGAGTATGTAGAGATATCTCACTGTGGTTTTAATTTTATATTTCCCAGATGGCTAATACAGTTTATTTTTTATTTGTATGCTAAGGATATGTTGAACTTGAAAACGTTATGAAGCAAATTTGAACATTCACTTCCATCTCCAAATTGTGGTTATCTGGAACGTTTGGGGGTGCTCGCGGTTCCCTCTGCGGGGTGGGTTTGAATCTGCCACGTTGGAATGGAGCGTGGAGTAGACAGGCGTTTCTCTGGATGAGGCTGGGGACCCGGCCACTGGCCTCAGAATCACCCCAGGGGCCGTGAGAGATGCAGGTGCTGGGCCTCTGCCCCAGCCCCCAATCACCAAATGAATCCTGGTGATCTGTCATTCTCTCTGTGGCTCATGTTGCCCTTCACAAATTCCATGAACATATACCACCCTGTCCGTCCTGTTCCCTGCTGTGACTCAGTACCTAAGACAGTCCTGGCACTGAGCGGGCTGGGGGGAGGGGGGGTGCTGAATACGCACCGAATGAAGGAGCAGAAGATAAAGCCTCCCGTTGACCTTTGCCCTCTCCCACCCCAGCTGACTTGACCGGGATTTGTTGGTAGCCTAGGCTGCCGTGAGGAGGGCTCTGGAAGTTGGGCTCTTGGACTTTGGAGGGTGTCCTGTCCTGGTGCTCTGTCCCTTTAAATGACCTCCTTATCCCCAGAGCCAGCTTCCGACCGATGCCTTTGGGTCCTAGGTTCCAGGCTCTCTGCTGGCGCCTCCAGAGCCATGTTCACCCCCAGAGCTCCAGGCACTGGCTGTTTAGGAACGTCTCCCTGGGTGACCTTATTTCTGATGGGCTTGTCTATCTTTGGGTCTCTCTGGAGGAGCCTGAAAGCCGCCCTTGAATGCAGCACTCCACCCCTGCACCGTGCAGCTTCCTCTGCTTTCTCAGCACCACGTTTTCACAAACGACATGCCCCTGAGCCAAGTGAAGGCGAGAGGGTCAGGTCAATTACCGTCATGCATTCGGGCTTATCGAATTTTGATGGGAACCCTGATAAAGCCCCCTTTCTCTGGGTGTGGCTTGTTCTGATATTTGTTACTGTAGAAAGCAGCACAGCCTGGGGGATGAGAGTTCTGGGTCAGACCCCTTGGGTCAAGCCAAGGTTCTGTTCTTGTTGGGTTTTGTGACCTAGACCTTGCCCCCAGGTGTCAGAGGCAGATTCACACACAGGTCAGGCCACCAGCAAAGGGGTGGCTAGGGTCACTGAGATCTCTGAGGTTGTGGAGTGAGGACAAGGGATGCTGGCTGGGGCGTCTGTAAGGGGGCTTGATGAAGGAGGGAGGCCTCGGCTGGTCCTCAAAGATGGGGAGGGGAGAGGTGGCACCTCTCAGTGTGAGCCCTACTCCTGGGGGCCCGCAGGGAAGGAAGTGCACTGAGCCCCCACGAGAACATAGTCTAGTTTACCCAACACACAAGGGTGTAGAGCCATGATCAGAGTTCATTGGTGAGTTATGGAAGGCTTCCTGGAGGAGGTGAGCTTGGGACTGCATATCAAATGCCAAGAGTGAGAACTTTATCCTGGTGCCAGTAGAAGTTCTCTCCAAACTGCGGGATCATGGGGGCACGGACAGCGTGAGCCAAACGCCATTCACTTGAAAATAGGGCAACAAAGAAACCATAACACACACATTGTTTGTGTGATGTGGAGGCGGGTGTGCAAAGACGAAGAGCTAAAAGCAGTTAGGGAAAAACAACACCTTTTTTTTTTTTTTTTGGTGGAAAGACAGATGAGAAAGGTTGATGCTCTTCTGTGATAACTAATATGAAAGGTTTATCAAAGTTTAAAAAAAAAACAAAAAAACCCCTTGACACTTTCTCCAAAATTGATTTGAAGACTTGGCAGATTTGAAGAATCATTCAGTAGCGTTTTATGGGTCGATGCTAATTTGAATCAGCAGACCCGTGCATCGCGCCAATTTACTGCCAAACCAACATTAAGCACGGACCTTTCGTGCAAGGTTTATAGGCGGACAGCTCATAAAGATGCATGCTTGACAAGTATTCTGCTTCTCTTAGGATGTGCAGTATGAAGTGTTTATCAAAAACCAACTAAATCGTCCTTGCCTTTTACTCGTAAACAATCTCCGGGGACTTCAGGCCTGGATCGCAGGCGATATTTCATGCAATATTTCCTGTGCAATATTTCACCACTCCGGGTACTGATACATTGGGAATCTTCGTCTCCAAAAGCCCCGGGTAGTGGTAGGAGAAGGAGCCCTTTGGGGTGGAGGATGCCCTTAGGGACCGCTTTGGAAATAACTTGTAACCCGGGCCATGAGAAAGCTGGTGACATTCTTTCTAATGGGGGTCTCCTAAAAGGAATCAAATGGCATCTGTGGCCCCAAGGAAATACATCTCCTGCTTTCGTTTTTGTTTCTTGGGCTGATGTGTGACGGATGATCGCCGCATGTCTCTCTTGTTCAAATACGCATCAGAACCTCGTCCATAAGGAGATCCCTGAGCTTTATTTTGCACGTCAGAAAGTGCTTAACGATGAAAATCACCGAAACTCCTGTCTGTCATCACTGAAAAACGCAGCTCATAGTGGCCACAAAGGAAAAGTGGACTTGGGTGGTGCTGGGCTTGCTACTCTGCACCACTCCAGCCCCCCAGTGCCGCCCAGCACAGTGGTAATCACCTGGACTCAAATGAAGCAGGTTGCTGGAACGAGGGGGGTGCTTAGCGTGCAGACCGCCGGCAGCACAGAGCCTCGTGGGTTTTCGCAAGGGGAAATTTGATCTTGGGCAAATGTCAAGACGTTTTTGAAATCTGTGTTATGATATCAGCTCATTGCCAGCGTAGGGCTTCATCTGGATTTCATAAATATTGTATGGACCTCGGCCAGCTGGAGAACACAACAGCTACCCCCGCCCCCAACACGCGCGCGCGCGCGCGCGCGCGCGCGCGCACACACACACACACACACACACACACACACACCATCAAAATTGCAATCTATTGCTGAGTTGTCATGAAAAGCCAATTGGTGATATTTCAATCACAATGTTCTTGTAACAAATTCCATTCAAATTCCTTCCGAAAGGGAGCTGAGCCTTCCTCCTGCTGCTGAGAGAATGGTATGCTAAATGTAGCTTCCTGGGGCCCTGGCAGCCATCCAGGGCTTTGTAATTTATAGTTCTCCTTCGTGGTTCTCCAAGTGACCTTGGAACCTCCATGCTGGTGGATTCCTTAGGTTCACACGTTGCCCTCCATCCTCTCTTGTGAGCACGGTCCCCAGGCACGCTTCCAGCACCCAGCAGCCTGGAGCTTGAGAGAAAGGATGTGAGCAGGGGCGCCCAGGGAGCACATGGCAGGTGATTGGAAGATTGCTTGTTGCTTGTGACCTTTCCTCTGAAATTGATGTCAGCCACGAAACAGTCCAATATTGTGTTTAAAGGCAGCCTGCAGGTGACAGGAGCCTCTCTCCAGCCCCAGCACACAGCAGGTAATCCTGGAAAAGGAGGGAAGGGACACTCCACAATTACATTTCATCAGCTATTTTTGGTTGGGGAATAAACAAAATGGCCCAAAGTGCTGCTCTTACAGATTCTAGCAGAGGAGTGGCATGTAAGAAAGATTAATGTACAATTAAAACCCATGTACGGGTAAATTACAGGGTGACAGCTATCTAATGCAAACACCGCAGACGTGTAATTAAGAGGAGTTACGGGCTCTCGAGGATGGATTTGCTGAGGAAAGTGTGAGGGAGCTGTCTGTCGGAGGCTGCAGGACAGGGCCAGGCCGTCGGGACAGCCTGGTGGCTGGGGAGGTGGTGGTGGGGGCCCCACAGCCATTGGGGGGGCCGCCCAGGGTGTGATGGGAGCCACAGCCTGCCTCCTCAGCTGAGTCTTGTTTCAAGCTCCCAGCCCTTTCTGGGGCCACCCTCCTCTCCTCCTCCTCCTCACCTTTGGCTCTGTGGCAATGAGCGCCATGGATGTCTTCTTTTACGTTTTTAATTTCTCCTGCTTTGTCAGCTTTTTAAGGAATATGTTACATTATGTGGAAATTGGATGCTAACAAGATTTGTATGAATAAATTAGACTCTTAACTTTTTATGTTATTACAGAATTGAAATGGACTCTAATGACAGTCAGAATTAATGTTCTGTTTCAAATAAATGCTGGGGATGTGACTGAATTTTCAGTGCACTCTCCTGTCTTGAGTCTCTAGCCCTTTTCTGCGAGGCCTTTCGGGAGAGAGTGAGTCTCTGGGAGACCTCCCGGCCTTTCCCATGGGGCAGACTTCTCGCACTGCCTGATAACCACGGGGCTGCTGGGAAAATCTCATGCTCCCGCTCCCCCCGCAGTACCCACCCCCAATAAGCCTGGCCCTTGGCCTGGGGTGGGGGACTCCTTGTCCAAGATTACACCCCATTCTGTGTCCTCCAGCCCCAGAGCACCCTGTGGACCAGCTGAGGTCTCATTGTGTTTCCCTCTGCTCACTCCTGCCCTCCTCACTTCCCACAGGGGTCTCCCCAGAACCCTCCCCAGGGAACTCGGCCCACAGCACTGCCTCTTAGGAATTTTAGATTTCCTACACCAAGCCTCTGCCAGGTGGGTCTCTTCTGCTGGAATCAGAGTCCCCAAGGACCAGCATTGTTCTTTCTGCCCCTTGTCGCCTTCTTGAACCCAAGGCTGGATGAGTTGCTGACCGGGTCTTGGCCTCCGTCCTGGTCCCCCTGAGTAGGGTTTGAATAGCAGCTCTCAGTTGGGGGCAGATTTAGAGGGATTTTCTGTGAAAAAACTCTGATGTCCCAAAGGGGCATGGCATAACGGGTTGAGGACACTGGGTTGTGGAGACTGGTTCCCACAGCTGATGGTGGGAGGGAGGAAGGACCTGGTAAGGTGAGCAGAGAGCGGGAGGCAGCCCAGACATGGAGCAGCACATGTGGGAGATTCGTCCCCCACTGCTGCCAGGACTCACAGCAACAGACAGGTGCCGTCTGGGACTCCAGGAACCTTACCCCTTGGAAGGGGGCATCACACCTCAGTTCCAGCTGTCCTAGCAGGAAGGGGTGGGGGCCCAGGGTGGCCAGATCTTTGAATATTCAAGAACAGGCAGATTTAAAAAAAATTTTTTTAAGCTTATTTATTTATTTTGAGAGAGGGAAAGCACACGTGTGCACACACAAGCAGGGGAGGGGCAGAGAGAGAGAGAGGGACAGAGAGAATCCCAAGCAGGCTCCACGCTGTCAGTGCCGAGCCCCATGCGGTGCTCAAACTCACAAACCGTGAGATCATGTCCTGAGCTGAAGTCAGAGGCTCAACTGACTGAGCCTCCCAGGCAACCTGGAACAGGCAGATTTTTGTGTAAAATCTATTCCTTTAGAGTATGGAGACTAATTCAGAATTTAAAATCAAAGTCTCACACTGACCAAACAATGTTATCTGTGAACGGCATCTGGCTTCTGGGCTGGAGGGATTTGCACTCCAGAACTTTATTGGCAAGGTGGCCAGTCTTCCCTCTGGAGGGTGAGGGCCAGAGCCCTGGGAAGTTACAGGAACTGTCAAGACCACAGGCCATGGCTGCAGAGATGGGGGCCTGCAGGCAGCGGTGGCCTGCCCAGATGTGGCCTCTGTCCTTCCCCCGCCATCTGCTGGGAAGGAGGTCCTCGCCGTTGGGGTTTGGGCATCTGGGCTGCTGGCTGGGCCCTAAGTATGGTTGGATTCTGGCAAGCTTAGCCTTGCCCAGTCGGGCCACTCAGCTTGGGGCTCTCTGGATGCGTGGGTAGCAGAGAAGTCCATGTGGACCCTTACCCTACCTCTGAGGACCTCACCTCAGCGTTCCTGTCTCCACCTTCACTAGTCCTAGAAAACCCCTGCAGCAATCCTTTAACAAGAGTAAAAATAAGATTAAAAAAAAAAAAAAGTAAAAATAAGAAAATAAAAGTCTCACCACCCACTCAGCCCATTTTCTGGAACCGGGGTTCCCATACATTGTTACAGAGAGGGAATATCTTATGTTTATATCTCTTTCTGTGCATAAACCCATAAGTCCTATTCATTTTATAAAAATGCAATAATTTTTATGCCTATGCGCATAACCTGCTTAATCACTTTATATATCACAAACGCCTTTCCGGGGTAATGGATCTATTTCCATCCTGCTTGTGACACCTGCACAACATTGCTTCATAGGAATTTATCATAATTTACATAAACAGTCCCCCTTTGGACATTTTAGTGGTTTTCATTTTTGTTTTTCGATTTTAAAGAATGTTGAAGCGAACATTCTTGCTGTATTCCTTTGTGTCACTTCAGGATAAATTTCTCGAGGTAGAATTGTTGGCTCAAAGGGTGTGCTTGGTTTTAAGACTCTTAATATTTCCCTACAAATCACCTTCCAGAAAGACCGAGCGGTGCACGAGTGTGCCGTTTTCACACCAGCGAATCTTCATTTTTTAAGTCTTTGTCAATTTGGTAGGTTAAAGAGGGGCATGCTTATTGCTTTTTAAAAAATATTGAATTTTCATCAAAGTAATACATCTACATAGTTTTAAAAGCATACGTAAGAAAAGGCTTGTCATAAACCCAGCACTTCTCCACTTCATCCTTTACCACGTCTCCCAGTCCTGCTCCCCAGAGGCAACCACCTAGGACTCTTCGAGCCACTTCCCTGCCATGTATTACTACCTCTATATTTCTGCATAACATGTATACTGCAGGTGTAAAATGGCCAGCCAACTATCACAGTACCGTTTATGGGGCACTCACCCTTTGCCGACTGATTTTCAAATGCCAGCTTCCTCGTTTGCTTAATTTTTATATTTCCTGGGGCCATTTCTGGACTCTTCTGTTTTACTCTGCCTATTCTAGGACCAGAACCCATACATCGATTAACGTATCATATGAACACCTTTTTAATATCTTAGAGGGCAAGCGTTCTCCCCTTATTCTTGTGTGATATTACATTTTTATTGTTTCAGGTGCTCTTTAGAAGTATTGGGTCAAGTTTCAAATAATACCCCATAGAGATATGTGTTGGGATTGTGCCTCATTTATAGATAAACTTAGGACACTTTTGTAGATAAACTGGCCTTTTAACACATTTGTTTGTTATGTTTTGCCATATGGAGTCTCGTGAGCCATTTGTTCAGCACATATTTCTCGAGAGCCAACTGTGTGGCAGGCACTGTTCTAGGCATTGGGTATACACCAGGAAACAGCAGGGGAAGATCTCAGCTCCTATGAAGCACCATGCTAGTTACTTTGAAAAGCCAAGCAGGGTAAGGGGGATTGGAAGTGGAGGGGGGGCAGGGGGGTGGTCACCATTGTGAAGGTGAGGCATGAGCAAAGATGAGATTTGAGGGGAATGTTGGCATGGACCATGCAGATGATCCAGACCAGCGGTTCTCAACCTGGGGCAGCTGTGCCTCCAGGGGAAGTTGGGGGGTGCTACTGGCATCTAGTGGGTACAGGTCAGGGATGCTGCTGAACACCCTACAATGTACAAGACAGTTCCCACAACACAGAATTGTCTGGCCCCAAATGTTGATCATGCCAAGGTTGAGAAATCCTAATCTAGGAGAACATCTGCCAGGCAGGGAGGCACTTAGTGAAAAGTCTTAAGCAGGAGTAAGGAAGAGAAAAGAAGTGGAGAGAGGGAGGGCAAGAGCAGCTGGGAATGAGGCCACAGAGGTAGGGGTGGGAGGGAATGGGGAGAAGGCCGAAGATTTGGGCCTTGTAGGGCAAGGTAAGTAATCTGGCTTTACTTGCAGTGAGGTGAGGAGCTACTGCGGGGTTTTGGACAGAGGAGTGCCATGATCGACTTGGGTTTCAAGAGGATCACTTTTTTCACTGCCATGCTGAGGGGCAGTGAGAGATGATGGTCTGAGCCAAGATGGTGGCAGTATCGTGGAGCAAATAGATAAGATTCCAGATCTATTTTGAAGGCAGGATTTCCTCATGGGTTAGATGCGTTGTGAAGAAAGCTTTTGGTCTGAGCACCTGGAAGGATGAAGTCACCCCCCAGCTGAGCTGGGAAAGACAGTGGGAAAAACTGGTGTTGGGGGGGGTTTAGACATTCAGTTAACGATAGACGATATTTGAGATGTCTAACACACATGCAACTGCAGATGTTCGATGTTTGGTTGGATATACGAGGGCGGAGCTCTCGAGAGAGGTTAGAGCTGGAGATATAAATTTGGGAACCGGCAGCACACGGTTTTTGAAGCCACAAGACTGATTGAGATACATAAAGGAGTGAGTGCAGAAAGAGAAGAAAATAGGACCAATAGCTGACACCTAGAATATTCCGACAGGAAAAAGTCAGGTTGATGAAGAGGGACCAGGAACAGAGGTCCAGAAGTGACCAGTGAGGTAGGAAGAGAGCAGGAGAGTATGAGTATGGTGTCCTAGAAGCCAGGTGAGGAAAGTGCTTCATGGAGGAGTGCATGGTCATCTGTGTCAAATGCTGGTGGCAGGTCGGGTAAGATGAGGACCAGTGGTTGACCAATGGATTCAACAGTGTGGCCTAGGAAAAATGGCTTTGGTGGAGTTCTGATCTAAGTGGGGCTATGAGAGAATGGGAAGAGATGAGATTGTGAATATGGTAACAAGATGCTTTGCTGCAAAGGAGAGCAAAGAAATGGAAAGGTAGCTGCCGAGGGAAGGGGGTGCCGAGAGGGTTTGTTATTGCTTTTAGGATGGGAGAAATCACAGCATGATTTTATGATGATGGGAATGATCCAATAGAAGGTGGAAAATTCTGTAGGAAGGAGAGGAGAGACTTTCCAGAGTGAAGTCCTCGAGAAGGTAAGAGAGAGCATTGAATTTTGTGGAAGTAGAGGCACTGGCTCTGGGAGCACAGACACTTGAGCTCTGGAGAGAGCCAAGAAGGCAGACTAGTGGTACCAATATGGCGACTGGAATCTGGGAGTTCTCTCTCTCTCTCTCTCTCTCCACCCACTCCGACTTTCTTGAGATAGAATCACATACCATACCATTCACCCATTCACTTATTTTTAAGATTTTTTAAAATGTTTGTTTTTGAGAGAGAGACAGAGCGCAAGCAGGGGAGGGGCAGAGAGAGAGGGAGACACAGAATCCAAAGCAGGCTCCAGGCTCTGAGCTGTCAGCACAGACTCTGATGCGGGGCTCGAACCCACGAACCGGAAGATTATGAACTGAGTGGAAGTCGGACCCCCAACTGACTGAGCTACCCAGGTGCCCCCCCCATTCAACCATTTAAAGTGAATAATTCAGTGCTTTTCACCATGTTCACAGAGGTGTGCAACCATCACCACAAAAGGAAACTCTGTCCATGTTAGCAGTCACTCCCTACTTATACCTCCCCAGTCCTAGGCAACCCCTCTTCCACTCTCTGTCCCTTTGTCTATTCTGGGCATTTCATGTAAATAGAGTCATGTAATATGTGGTCTTTTTCTCTTTTTTCAGCTTTTTTTTTTTCACTTAGCTTAATGGTTCCCAGGTTCATCTGTGGGTGTGGTACTTTATTCCTTTTCATGGCTGAATAATATTTCACCACAATTATTTTATCCTTTCGTCTATTGATGAACATTTGGGTTGTTCCCACTTTTTGGCTATTATTAGTAAAACTGCCAGGCACACATTTGTGTGCATGGTTTTTGTGAACATATGCTTTTGTTTCTCTTGGGTACGTAGAGAGGAGCAGAATTTCTGGGTCACTTGGTAAGTCTATGCTTAATCTTTGGAGGATTGTTTTCCAAAATGGCTACACCACTTTACATTTCCACCAGCGCTGTACTGGTGCTCTAATTTTCTTCATCTCCTCACCAATACTTATTATTGTCTGTCCTTTTGTTCCTAGCCATCGTAGAGAGTGTGACGTAGTATTTGATTTGTGTTTAGTATTTGATTTCACTATAGTTTTTTTTTTTTTTAATTTTTTTTTTTTCAACGTTTTGTATTTATTTTTGGGACAGAGAGAGACAGAGCATGAACGGGGGAGGGGCAGAGAGAGAGGGAGACACAGAATCGGAAACAGGCTCCAGGCTCCGAGCCATCAGCCCAGAGCCTGACGCGGGGCTCGAACTCACGGACCGCGAGATCGTGACCTGGCTGAAGTCGGACGCTTAACCGACTGCGCCACCCAGGCGCCCCTATTTCACTATAGTTTTGATTTGCATTTTCCTAATGAGACATGATGTGGAATGTCTTTTCACATGCTTATTGGTCATTTGTACGTCTTTGGAAAATGTCTATTCAGATCCTTTGCCCGTAAATTGATTTTGTTTTTTAAGTTATGGAATTGTAAGAGTTCCTTTGTATATTCTGGATACAAGTTCCTTATCAGATGTATGATTTGCAAATATTTTATCCCATTTTGTGTATTGTCTTATCACTTTCTTGATGGTATCATTTGCAGCGCAAAAGTTTTTAATTTCTGATGAAGTGTGACTCACCTATTTTTTTCTTTTGTTGCTTGTGTCTTTGTTATTGTGCCTGAAAAGTCCTTTCCTAACCCAAGGTCATGAAGATTTACTCCTTTCTGCTTTTTTATTCGTGTTTTTATTTAATTTTTCTCTCTAGTTGAATTGGCAAGTATTCCCAGGATAATATGAAATACTAGCAGGTTTCCCTTGTTCTATTCCTGACATTAATGTTTCAACATTAATTATGATGCTGCCTATGGAATACGATTTTTAGAACTTAAAAAAATATCCCATGTACATTTGTGTTTATAAATAATCAAGGGCTCCTTCCCCCCAAATTTATTTGATCTCTCTATGGAGATAAACGTGGTTCTTCCCCTTTGACCTATCAATGTAATAAGTGGTACTAATAGATATTCTAATATTGAGCAATTCTGTATGCATTTCTGGATTAATCTTAATTTGTTGGGGTACATAATTATTTTATTATACTGCTGTTTAATAGCCAGAAGTTTTATAATTTCCTTTGTGACTCTTTGACTCATGAATTAATGAGGCTCTTAAACATTTCAGGGGCAGTTTTTCCTTTTCTGCTTTTCAGTTTTATTGCATTGTACTCAGAGATTGTGGTTTGCATGCTATTAACTCTTTAATTTTCTTTTTTTCTTTTTTCTTTTGATTATTTAATTTTAATTGAGAACTGTTTTGTGTCCTGGTTGGTATATGGTCTTTATTATTATTATTATTATTATTATTATTATTATTATTATATTTTAAAGGATACATACCCTCTGATTGTTGGGTGTAGCATCCCATCTATATCATCTGTATAAACCTATATCCAATCTTTAGCTCAATCTTGTTACTTGTATTGTTTGTATCTTTTTATATCCTTATTGTTTTGATGCTTAATTTATCAATTTCATAGTGAGAGGTATTAAAATTTCCCACTGTGATTATGAATTTGTTAATTCTTTTTTGTAATCTTATCAACTTTTACTCCATATTTTTTAAAAGCTATATTGTTAGTTGTGTATAGGTTCAAGATTGTTATATTTTGTTAGTGAATTATTCCTTTTTTCTTTGTGTAATGACTCTTTCAATCCCTATTGATGCTTTTTTGCCTTCCATTCTATCTTGCCTTATATTACTCTTATAAAAACAACCTTTGCTTTGTAATTTACATGATATATCTTTTTAGTATCTCTTGACTTTCAGCACTTCTGCATCATGTTTTGGAAGGGTCTCTCACAGCGAGTTAATCTTTTTTTCATGGTTACTGGTGTATTTGCATTCCTTTGTTTCTTTTGTGTTTTCTACTTTCCTTGATTTTTCATTTTTTCTTCTTTTTTAAAAAATATTTTCTGAGTAATATTCCATTTTACATATATACCACATCTTCTTTATCCATTCATCAATGGACATATTATTACACAGCCATAAAAAAGAATGAAATCTTGCCATTTGCAATGACATGGATGGAGCTAGAGAGTATCATGCTAAGTGCAATAAGTCAGAGTAAGACAAATACTGTATGATTTCACTCGTATGTGGAAGTTAAGAAACAAAACAAATGAGCAAAGGGAAGAAAAGGGAGAGAGAGGCTAAGAAACAGACTCTTAACTATAGAGAATGAACTGATGGTTACCAGCGGGGAGGTGGGTGGGGGGATGGGTTAAATAGGTGATGGGGGTTAAGGACGGCACTTGTTTTGATGAGCATGTATGTAAGTGTTGAATCACTAAATTGTACACCTGAAGCTAATATTACACTTAAATAAAAACTTAAAAAATATTTTCTGCTTTCTCAAGGATTAATTGTACTTTCCCGCCCCAGCCATTTTGCTCCCTCTACTGATTTGGAAGCTACACATTCTATTTTTTATTCTTTCAGTGATTACTTTTACATTTTTAATGTGCATACTTGACTTAATACAGTATGAATAGAACCAAGATTTCTACCTTCATCCATGACAACACAATGATCACAGAACACGTCAATTCTGATCATATTCCCATCTCATGTTTTTTGTCTAGTTTTAGCACTATATTAATAAACTCCCCAATCTTTATCATTATTACTGTTGTTATTATTTACAATTAATGGTTATTTAGGTTGACAGCTGTTTTCCAGGGTCTTCGCTCACGCTTGCTGATTGCATCCTGTCCCTTCTCTCTGGGTTCTGTTTCCAACTGCTTCACAGAATGGATACTACGAAAAGTATTTCATAGTTCTTTCAGGCAAGACTGTGGAAACTCTCTTGGACTTTGTTCTTTTCAATATGATTTTGCCCTGATTGGTTGAGCTGGGTCTAGAACTCCGGGATGATAAGTGTTTTCCTTTAGTCTTTGGAAGACCTCATTTGTTGTTTTCTGGTCTCTACTATTTGTCAGAGGAGCCTGGAGTTGGTCTACCAGTCCTTCATGGATAATATCTTTCTAGATGCTTTTGTGATTTTCTCTTTGTTTTGATATTCCTCATCTTCGCTCAGATATATCTAGGTATATAATTTTATTTCCCCTGCTTGGGAGTTGAACACTTATTTATTCAATCTTATGGCTGTCTCAAGTTCTGACAAGTTTTCAGTCATCCTCTCTTCAAATAGGTCCTTTCCTTTATTCTCAGTGTTAGCCTTTGAGATGCCAGCCACATGCATGAGGGACAGTGTGGCATGACAGGTAAGAACATGGACTCTACAGATATCTGCATGGATTTGACTCTACTTCAGTGCTTATTAGTTGAGCAAAATCACTTAAACTCTCCATTTCTCAGTGTTCTCACTTATAGATTGGCATGGTAATATTACTAAACTCTTAGGTTGTTGTGATAATTAAAGGAGTTAATATATGTAAGGTGATTAAAATAGGTCCTGGCACGTGGTCAGCTCTATGTGAGTCTTAGTTACTAGTGTTCCTTGAAATGCTCCAGAGACCCTGCACCGACACTAACATGTTTACCTACAGATCATGATTGTAAGTTTTCTAGATGGATCTGACTTTGCTTCAGTCCCTGGGGATGCATTTCTGCCAGTCTCCATCATCATTAGTATTATTTTGGACCTTCTCATTTTATTCTCTTCCTTGGAACCTCGGTGTCATATTTTCCCTGAATGTGTGCTGGGTGGTTTTGTGAGATTTATGTCTAGTTCACTGCATCTCCTGGCTTACTAATTAATCTGTTATTAAACTCTTGTATTGTATTTTTAATTTCAATTGCCCTTTTTTTTTTTTTTTTACTTCTAGAAATTCTATGGAGATTTTTAAGACCTCTGTGCTTGTGTTTGTAGTTTCCTGTTCTTTCATTGTTTTTAGTCCTTGTACTCAATAATTGAAAACATAATTATATTATCTTTTTGGGTTTTTCCTTTTCACAGGTTCATAGAGTGCTGCTAGTCCTTATTGTTTTCAGCTGATTTTCCTTCCTGGATCATTTCCTTGGGCAGATTATAATTTCTATATGATATTCTAGGGAAGCAAAAATTATCCAAACTAATTTAAGATTGGTGATTTTTTTTTTTTTATGGTAGCCTTGTGCTTCCTGAGTCGTAAAAGTGTTGCTTCAGAACATTTCAAAAATTGTTTCTGCTGAGAATCCCGTGGATGCATCAGTTGGGACCCATTTTTCCCATCATTTCTATATGTGTGGATTCTACACCACACAGATAGTGTAAATCTGGACTCCATGGCCATGGGCAAGGTTGGGACTTCCATTCTTTCTGGAAACTGCCCACCCCCCAAGATTCTTTGTGTGTCCCCAGAGTAGGGTTGAGTGTTCCCACCCCCATTTCACTCAATGGGATGCTTTCTAGAGACTGAGTTTTGTGCGGGACCTCCCTTCCTACTCCTTGTCACCTTTTCACAAGAGGGATGAGAGCCCAGGCTGGATCCCTGTCCCTTGTGGACACTGGCGCCCCTGTCCTGGCCTCTGGGGTCTGCCATCTGTCGCTCAAGGCCTCTGGGGCACCAGCTGACAGTTTATGCCTCCAGCTCTCACATCTCTTCATTTTTTGCACCTGAGGATTTCCTTTTCTTTCCTTCAAGGTCAATTACGTATTTAATCATTTTATATTGTGTTCCATCCAGCATTTCCATGCATTTGGAGCTGGGGGTGATGATGGTGGGGAGGGGGACTACATGTCTGCCATAATCTTTTATTTAGGGTTTTTACATCTAGAGTGACAAGCAAGATTAGTCTGTGATTTTATTTTTGTTTCATCTTTGGCAGGTTTTGGTACCAGGGTTATGCGTTATTCATAAAATTAATTAGGAAGTTTTTCTCCTTTCTTTATCCTCTGGAACATTTTAAATAGCATAGAAAATTTCAGTTCCTTGAAGGTTTGAAATTTTCTGGTGAAATCTGTCTGAGGACTATGCCTCTGGGGGTAGGGATGATTGTTTTCCACACTTACTTTCTAGTTGGCTTTTCTACTTCTTAAATCGGTTTGTATAACTTCTGCTTCCCTAGACTATCATACGTTTAATCAAGATCTTAAAACTTATTAGCATAAAAATTCCATGTGGCATTCTTATATTTTAATAATTTTTTTTGCATCTCTGGTTATATCTCTTTCCCATGAATGCTTTTTTCCTCTTTTCTTGATTGGACTTTGCCAGAGATTTATATATTTTATTGACCCTTTCAGAGCAACAGCTGTTGAGTTTATTTATTCATGCTGCTATTGAATTCCTAAAAATCAGTACTTCCTCCTGTCATCTTTAATCCCCTTTTGAGGTTTATTATCTTGCTCTTTCTCTAATTTTTTAAGTTAAACATCTAGGCCATTTCTTATTTTTTTCTTTAAGAATGGAACACCTAAAGCAATAAAACTTCCTTTGAGTACAGTTCTGGCCACATTCCATACATTTTGGTGTGTGCACATTGTTACCATCATAATTTTTCCTAGCCGAAAATTGCTATTTTTATCTCCTCTTTGAGTATTTCATAGCTTTTTCATTTTCCTCTTGTTGTTAATTTCTAGTTAGATACTATTGCATCCCATGCATTTGATAAAAATGACAATATTTTCTTGAAATCGAAATGATCTTGATTGTAACTCATACCCTTATTTTATGTTCCACAAAGAAAAGAAAAAAATCTGCCACTTCTAACATCCTGTCAATCATAAGCTGTATCTTGGTTTCAGAGATGATGTGAAGAAGTACATCTTAGAATGTCTGAAAGGTGGAACTTATCACTCATTTTAAATTTAAGTACATCGAGGTTAGAGAATGTGACCTCTCTTGTATTAGTTCCTTGCAATAGATTTGAACCTGGTATGCAGTCTGTTTTTATACATGTTTTACTTGTATTTGAAAATAACGTATCTTCTCTATTTGATGGCTAAAGGAATACACACACACACACACACACACACACACATATATATATACACACATATATACACTGCACACACTATATATATTTCTGTATGTTCCATATATATATATGTACACTCACACACATGTGTATATAAAATCAATCTTGAAACAGTGCTTTTTCAAAATTTCTGTATCCTTGCTAGTTTTTGTTAGTGGCTTGATCTTTCCCATTTATAAATGAGACCTGTTAAAATCTTCCACTCTGGAAGATTTGTTCACTGTCTTCGTGACTGCCACTGTTTGCTTTAGAATTGACCCTTGGACAACGCAGGAGTTAGGGGCACCTACACCCGTGCCGAATATTTCAGTGTAACTTTTGACTCCCTCAAAACTTTGCTAATAGCTTACTGTTTAGCAGAAGGCTTACTGATAACATAAATAGTCGATGAACATATTTTGTATGTATGTTATAGTACCTTACTTTTCCTTAATGTTTTTGGTATCTATAGGCTGCATGGTTCATCTGGGAGATTTTTCAAATTGTCACAAATCTCTCAAAAATCTCTAATATATTATTTGAAAAATCTTTGTATATAAGGGGTGCCTGGGTGGTTCAGTCAGTTAAGCGTTTGACTTCGGCTCAGGTCACGATCTCAACGATTCGTGAGATCGACCCCCGCATTGGACTCTGCACGGAGCCTTCTTGGGATTCTCCGTCTCCCTCTCTCTCTGCCCCTCCCCTGCCCTTTCCCTCTCAAAAATAAACTTAAAAAAAAAAAAAAAAAAAAAAACTGTTCCTGGCCATGGGCTTGTTTTGAGGATTAAATGAGACGGTACATGTAAAATGCTTAGGCCATGGCTTGGCATATAGGAAGCACGACTAAATGTTAGATGGGCTTAATCCCTTACCATTTATCGTCATCACTGATATTTGGGATTTATTTCTATCACCTCATTTGTGGCTTCTGTTTACTTCTTTCCTTTCTTGTGCTCAGTATAATCGATGTTTTATTTCTTTTTTTCCTTCTGTTGATTTGAAAACGATTGATTTTTTCCTATCCTTTGAGTACCCTTAAAATGTTAATGTACATATTTAACTATACATTTTTTAGCATGTCGAAAGTTAGCATCTCTGTCGTCCTTCAAAACAGTCAAGGATCTTCACCTGCGGGAACTGCACACTGAATAGTCTGTCCCTGTATCTTCCTCCTTGTTATAGTTGAGGATTTTTTTGACCTTAATACAAAACAAGTATTGTCAATAGATAGAGTCAATAGTTAATTCAGTTTGCTGACACATTTCTATCAATATTTGTGTTTTTTAAATCCTGCTCATTTCTCTCTGGGTTCATTTTTCCTGCAGAAATGTATCCTTGTGTAGTTTTTTCACTAAAAGACCCATGTTTTTATTTTTTTAGTTTTTCATTAAAAAAATAGAATGACTTCTATTTACCTATAGCACTTAGACAAAATAAATTCTCCTTCACTGTCTTCTGGGCATCTCTCTCTCTCTCTCTCTCTCTCTCTCTCTCTCAAATAGATCTCTGTATGTTTGTTTGTTTGTCTTGAGAGAGGGTGCAAGTGGGGACAGGGCAGAGACAGAGAGAGAGAGGGAGACAGAGAATTCAAAGTGGGCTCCAGGCTCTGAGCTGTCAGCACAGAGCCCGATGCGGGGCTTGAACTCATGAACTGTGAGATCATGACCTAAGCCAAACTCGGACATCTAACCAACTGAGCCACCCAGGTGCCCTGGGCATCTCTTGATGCTAAGATGTCTGCTATTGGTCAAACTGTTGGTAGATAATCTGTCTTTTCTTTCAGGTAGACTTTAAGATTTTTGGTTTTGGTTTTGGTTGTACCAAGATGGGTGAATTTTTTTTTTTTTAATCTTTACCCTGCTTAGCAGTGTGTATACATTTTCAGTATAAGAAATCATGTATGGGGCGCCTGGGTGGCTCAGTTGGTTGAGCGTCCGACTTCGGCTCAGGTCATGATCTCGCAGTCTGTGGGTTCGAGCCCCGCGTCAGGCTCTGTGCTGACAGCTCAGAGCTGTCAGCACAGAGCCTGGAGCCTGTTTCGGATTCTGTGTCTCCCTCTGTCTCTGACCCTCCCCCACTCATGCTCTGTCTCTCTCTGTCTCAAAAATAAATAAACATAAAAAAAATCATGTATTTCTTCAATTCTGGAACATTCTTAGTCATATCCCATCAATTTATTGCTTTTCCTGCCAGTTCCCATTCTCTTCTTCAGAAACTCTGTATTCAATGAATGGGATGATTCTTTCCAACAATTGCGTAAGATTCCAGTGCTTGGATGGACCAAAACTTAATTAAACCTTCTGGTACTGATGGGAATTTATATTTTTCCACCTTTTTTTTGTTCTATTAAAAACAATGCTGTAGCCAGCATTTTAATCTCTCTCTTTTTTCCTTAGATTGTATTTTTATTGCATTCTGTTAGATAATGACTTCTCTGAGGTTTTTTTTTTTTTTTTCCCATAGTGTAATATAAGCCTATTTTTCTAACTATTCTATGAGTGATTGAGAAAACTATATTCTATTGGTTGAGTTCAAAGGTATAAGAGAGAGTGCAGAGTTTAATTAGTCAAATCTTTAATATTCTCATTTAACTTTGCTTGCATAATTTGTTCACTTAAGAAGTGTTAAAACCTTTATGACTGGGGATCTCTCAAGTCTCCTATTGCTCTAATCGTTTGCTTTATAGACTCTGAAGCTATGTTGTGAGATGTATCGGTGCCTATGTGTAGAGATCACTCCATGGGATTGACCCCCCAGTGTCCACCGAAGCCTTTTTGGACCTCCTTCATGGCTACTCAGGTCTGCCAGGTGCCCTGACCTCCCAGTGCCTGCCCATCCTGTGCCCACTGCTCTGGGTTTTCAGGGATCCCTGGCTGCACCTGCTTTGCTGCTATACCCTGAGCAGCTTTCCTCCCTGAATACAGGCTCCACGCCCCCACCCCATTTTTATATCTGTTGGAATCCTTTCAATGGAAATTGGGTGGGAAAGGAATTAGGCTGTTGGTGCCTGTTGCCTGTGCCCTTAACACAGAAGTCCCTTTCCTTCTGGTAGCAACTTTCCAAGCATGAAAGTTCTTTCCCTTACTCGGCTGACCTCCTTCCTTCGCTCCAGCCTACCCATGTGTCCAGGTGAACGCTGTCCATTTATACATGCGTTCATGGTTGGAAGGAAGGTTTCCAGCACCCTTGGCACCTACATGGGGACACAGAAGCTGTGTGGGGCTGACAGCCTGGGCTTGATTCCAGGAGAGAGGCTTCTCTGCTTCCCGGCTTGTTAACAAGGCCCGGGAACTCGTTCTGCTGATGAGATGTTAGCGTATGCCAGCAGTGGCATCTGCTGGGTACCTCCGGTGGGCCCGGCGCTGGGTTGGGTGCGTTCCCGCGTGACCTCATACATTCTCATGGCAAAGCCGAGAGAACTGCTAATGAGGAGGAACCCAAGGTTCAACCCCATGGGTGTGGTCTTCCAGCCAGTCAGGGGTCCAGAGGGATTTTCACGCAGGTCCTCTATTCCTGGCCACCTCGTGAATTTCAGCTGGGGGTAGAGCTTAGCACTCCCTGGAGCCCCTTTCTTAACCCAAGGGAGGGTTAACGGAGCGCTTTGCATGAGGGACAGTCTGGCCTCCACGGCTGGACCATCAGGGGAGAGGCAATGCCCACTGCCCAGCCACATTGTGCCCTGTGGCCTGCACAGCACCTGCCCCAGCCACGTGGGGGATCCTTGCTCCTTTGGCCAGGTGTTTACCCAGTGCTACTCAGGCTGCCTGTGGGTAGGCAGAGTGGACAGATGGATGGCTGCCTCCGAAAGATCTCTTCTGTACCAGCAGCCAAGGTGGATTTTTTTTTTTTTTTTTTTTTTTTTAAGAAAACTGCAGGGGTGCCTGGGTGGCTCAGTCGATTAAAGCGTCCAACTTCAACTCAGGTCATGATCTCATGGTTCATGAGTTCGAGCCCCACATCGGGCTCTCTGCTGTCAGCACAGAGCCTGCTTCAGATCCTCTGTCCCCTTCTCGCTCTCTGCCCCTCCCCCACTTTCTCTCTCTCTTCCTCTCTGTCTCAAAATAAATAAATAACTTAAAAAAAAAAAAAAAGGAAAATTGCATACATCTGGTGGAAGAGGTTCATGCCCCTGCTACCAGACTTTTGCTTGGGGGAACCCCCACCCCCATCCCTTACTGCCCCTCCTTCAGTCCCTATGCCACACATTCTAGGCACAGCGGCCTTTCTTTGGCCAGACTCAAGCCCCACACCACGGTCCCTTGCTTCAGGACTGTCTGCATCACTGGGAACCACGTGAGGGTGTGGGAGGTACAGGCTGGCACACAGTAGGTGCAATGCTCAGTGAGGGCTGGCAACCAGGGGGTGAGGTGAAGGTGGGGAGATGGTGAAGGCAGGGGGAAGAGGAGGAGATGAAAAGGTGGGGGAGGATGCTCTTGAGCCAAGCACCAGGTTCTGCCTGTTCTGAACGCCTGCTGCCTTTGCTGCACTGTTCCCAGAGGGTGCCAGCTCTGAATGCCTGTTTAAGTCACTCCACGAAGCTCAGCTTCTCAATCTGTTTTTTATTTGCAAGGGCCAGATTCATCTTCCTTTTTTAAAAGTCAAGCTTCTGAGAAAGTCATTTAAATTCACAGTGATTCTCCTTTCAAATAGCTTCTTTGAATGGGGTTTTTGGAGTCATGGATCTTAGGGGCTCTGCCAGGAGAGGCTGAGGGTCGTGCAAAGACTCATTGACAAGGGTGCTTATTGTAGATGAGGCCCCAGGGGTCCTCAGGGTGGGAGGTCTCTTCACATAATGGGGTGTGTGCCAGGGACCTGCAGTCTGTCCGCTCAAGGTCACTTTCCGAGGTGACCGATGGTTATTGATTCTCCTGGGAAGAAGGAGAGCTCGGGCAGCCACCACTCCTGATGTTTGCATTCACTGAGATCAGAGTTTGCAACGCCCACACTTTGGAATATTCTGGACAGCTAAGAAACGAGGTAGATCTGTATGTACAGTCTGGGAAACATGTCCAAGATGTGTATTTTTTTAATGTTTATTATTTTTGAGAGAGAGACAGAGAGCAAGCAGGGGTGATGCAGAGAGAGAGGGAGACACAGAATCTGAAGCAGGCTCTGGGCTCCGAGCTGTCAGCACAGAGCCCGACGCAGGGCTCAAACTCATAAACCGTGAGATCCTCACCTGAGCCAAAGTTGGATGCCCAACTGACTGAGCCACCCAGACACCCCCCAAAATGTATTGTTAAGTGAAAAAGCCAAGTGTGGACAATACATACACATACATTTATGGCTAAAAAACACATAGATGTAAAAACGCCACAACTATATATTCACTATTTACATATCTGTAAGTACATATCTAGAAAGGAGTCTGGAAGCAATTACAGCAAATTACCCCATTGTGGAGTGGCCTGGATTGGGCTGGCTTTCAAAGGAATCTTTAATTGTACTGTTTGATTTTTTTCTGTGAGAATGTATTCGTGTGTGTGTGTGTGCATGTGTGTGTGCATGCGTGTGTGTGTGTGCGTGTGTGTGTGTGTAATTTAAAGAGATGTGTGGATTTGGAATTGAGGCTCTTCGTGATTTACCCTGAGTTTCTGGGATTTTCATTTTTATTTCTTCAAGTGATGGTGTTGAATGGCTTACCCAAAGTTTATTGGACATCCCCAATGGTTATTTGATGATTGATAAATAAATCACATGTATAGTTTAGGTCAGAGGTCAGCATACTTTTTCCTAAAGGACCAGATAGTAAGTATTTTACCAAAAGGTCTCTGCTGAATCTGCTTAGCTCTGCCACTGTCACATGAGGCAGCCATGGATGTTATGAGGATGAATGGGCGTGGCTGTGTCCCAATAAAACTTTATTTATAGAAATAGGTGGCTGGTAGGTTTTGGCCTGTGGACTGATGGTGGCTGATCCCTAGGGGTTTAATTGAACCTCAAGGCACAGATGGGTATGAAAATAGAGAAAAATGGCAAATGGAAATACTTCAGGAATTTAATCAGAACTGTCATGTTGAAAGCATTGTTTGAGGGGCCACAAAATTAAAAACAAAATAGTGTGGCTTTTCTCAAGCACTGTCCTGCAGCCTCTTCCAGCTGGACCAGGGTGAGGGAGGGGCTGCCGGCACCCAGGAGAAAGGCCCTTGGATGAGTGCGTTCTCTGTGGCTGTGGCAGAAGCAGGCCCCCTGGAAAGTGCCCCAACAGTTCCCTGATCCTGTGCAAGTCTGCGAGGCGCCTTATCTTGCACATGGTTGGCCCTCAGCGAGCTTTGGTAACGTGAACAGGGCTCCGAGTGGCCCGGAGGAGGCGGTAGACAGGGTCCGACTTGGGGCAGATGAGACACATTGCCAGGTTTGGGGAGAGGCTTGGCATCCCTGCAGCTGGATGCTGGGAGCTGAGCCTCTCCCAGGCTAGCCTCTGCCCTCCTGGATGGGGTGTCAGAACCGTTGTGCCTCACTCAACTTTCTTCTGGGTCACGGGGCTGAGGTTAAGCACCACGGGCTGCTGGACAGGAAAGACTCATTAGCGCCCAGCTATATAGGCCATGCTAATTAGACACGTAGCTGGGGATGGAACACTTGTGTCTGGCATTGAGCACCTCACACCCCACGTGACTTGGAAGGTCAGGCGACCCCTAGAGAGTGCGTTTCCTCTTGTCCACACCCACTGCAGCCTTCCATGCTGAACCATTGTGTGTGTGCACGCGCGCTTGTGTGTGAACAGGCACACACATACACGTGCAGATGGGTGTGGTGGAAAAACAATCACTAACACACAAGGACCTGAACGTCCTCTCTTCCCAGCTTCACAAGGGGAATTGTGCCTGCCCAACATTTCCCAGGTCTCTGTGTGTAGTCAGGGTGACGAGAAGAAAAACAAATCCCGTGGTCCTGGAACAAGAGGGGACAGGGTTACTCAAGGAGGAGCAGAGTTGTCACAGTGGAGGAAAGAAGGGAGTAGAAGGAGGGGGGCGGGCAGTGGCCAAGGAGGCTGAAAGCTGGGTGTGAGGGGAGAAGGGATTGGGGGTCGGCTGCTGTGCATACACGGGAGATCTCAAGGCAGGATGGAGACAGGGCTCTAACAGGCAGCTGGGCATTACCAGCGGGATCCCTTTTGTTACCTTGGGGAGCTTTAGGGATAGATTTAATTAGAGGTTGGTTGTTAAATGGGTATTTTTAAAATTCAGTTTGTTTAAACTATAAAAACAAAAAACAAAACCAGTTCATCTCTTCCACCCCCCACGTTCCCCCACCTCTGGCAACCACCAATCTGTTCTCTATATCTATGAGCTTGTTTTTTCAAAAAACTGTTTATGTATGTTTAGATTCCACATATAGGAGAGATCATATGGTGTTTGCCTGTCTCTGATTTATTTAATTCAGCATTATGCCCTTGAGGTCCATCCCTGTTGTCACAAATAGCAAGGTTTCATTCTTTGTTATGGCTGAATAGTATTCCGTGTGTGTGTGTGTGTGTGTGTGTGTGTGTGTGTGACCACATCTTTATCCATTCAGCCATCGATGGACAGTCAGGTTGTTTCCATGTCATGGCTTTCGTAAATAATTCTGCAATGAACATGGGGGTGCGTGTATCTTTTCAAGTTAGTGTTTTTCATTTTCTTTGGGTAAATACCCAGAAGCAGAATTGCTGGATCATATATGGTAGTTCTGTTTTTAATTTTTTGAGGAACCTTCACACTGTCTTCCACGGCGGCTGCACCAGTTTGCATTCCCAGCAACAATGCACAAGGGTTCCCTTTTCCCCACATCTTTGTCAGCGCTCGTTGTTTTTTATCTCTTGGATGATATCCATTCTAATAGGAATGAGATGATATCTCATTCTGGATTTGATTTGCATTTCCCTGATGATGAGTGATGTGAAGCATCTTTTCATGTACCTGTTGGCATCTGTATGTCTTCTTTGGAAAAATGTCTCTTCAGATCTTCTGCCCATTTTTAATCCGATCGTTTGCTTTTTGCTATTGAGTTGTATGAGTTCCTTATGTATTTGGGGCATTAGCCCCTTATCAGATGTATGATTTGAAAATATTTTCTCCTATTCAGCCCTTTCATTTTGTTGATGGTTTCTTTTCTTGTGCACAAATTTTTTAGTTTGATGTAGTACCACTGGGTTTATTTTTGCTTTTGTCATTTTTGCTTTTGGTGTCAGATTCAAAAAATCATTGCCAAGTCCAAAGTCAAGAAGCTTACCACCTATGCTTTCTTCTAGGAGTTGCATAGTTTCAAGTTTTTCATTGGAGTCTTCAATTCATGTTGAGTTATTTTTTGTGTATGGTGGAAGAAAGGGGTCCAGTTTCATTCTTTTGCATGTGGCCATCCACCATCATTTGTTGAAGAGCCTGTCTTTTTTCCCATTGTGTGTTCTGGGTCCTTTGTCATAAATTAATTGACCATAAATCTGTGGGTTTAATTCTGTGCTCTCTGTTCTGGCCCATTGATCTATGTTTCTGTTTTTATGCCAGTACCACAATGTTTTAATTCCTATAGTCTTATAATAAAGCTTGAAATCAGGGAGCATGATAGCTCCAGGTTTGTCCTTTTTTCTCAAGATTGCTTTGGCTACTTGGGGTCTTTTTATAGTTCAATATAAATTTTAGGATTATTTTCTCTATTTCTGTAAAAAATGCCATTGGAGTTTTTATAGGGATTGTATTGAATCTGTTGATTGATTTCTTTGGCTAATATGGACATTTTAACAATATTAATTCTTCCAACCCATGGGCATGGAATATCTTTCCATTGGTTTGTGTCTTATTCAA
Source organism: Panthera onca (assembly GCF_046562875.1). NCBI lineage: Eukaryota > Metazoa > Chordata > Mammalia > Carnivora > Felidae > Panthera > Panthera onca. The sequence goes on along the minus strand of NC_138353.1, from coordinate 19,435,861 downwards.
TTTCTCTTCATTATTGCCTTACAGTTTTCAAATATACAAGTCTTCAACCTATTGGTTAAATTTATTCCTAGGTATTTCATTCTTTTTGATGTGATTGTAAATGGGATTATTGTCATAATTTCTCTTTCTGATAGCTCATTATTAGTGTATAGAAACACAACAGATTTTTGTGTATTGATTTTGTATCCTTTAACTTAACTGAATTTATTAGCTCTAACATTTTTTTTGATGGACTCCTTAGGGTTTTCTGTATATGAAACATTATGCCATCTATAAATAGTGACAGTTTTACTTCTTCCTTTCTAATTTGGATGCCTTTTATTTCTTTTTCTTGCCTAATTGCTCTGGCTAGGATTTCCAATATTATGTTGAATAAAAGTGGCAAGAATGGACATCCTTGTCTTGTTCCAAATTTTAAAGGAAAGGCTTTCAGCTTTTCACTGTTGAGTTTGAGGTTAGGTGTGGGATTGTCATATGTAGCCTTTGTTATGTGTAGATACATTCCTACACTTGCTTTGTTGAGAGTCTTTTTTGTTTTTATCATAAATGAATGTTGAATTTTTTCCATTGCTTTTTCTGCATCTGTTGAGATGATTATATGATTTGTCTCCTTTGTGGTATATTACATTAACTGACTTATGAATATTGAATCATTCTTGCATCTTTGGAATAAATCCCCCTTGATCATGGTGTATGATCATTTTAATGTATATTGAATTCAGTTTGCTAATATTTTGTTGAGGATTTTTGTGTTTATTTTTATCAAGGATATTGGCCTCTAATTTTCCTTTCTTGTGTCATTCTTGTCTGGTTTTAGAATCAGAGAATTGCTGGCCTTGTAAAAAGAGTTTGAAAGGGTTCATTCCTCTTCTGGTTTTTTGGAAGAGTTTGACAAGGATTAGTATTAATTCTTTAATGTTTGGTAGAATTCACTAGTGAAGACCCGTGGTTCTGGACTTTTGTTTATTCGGAGGCTTTCGATTACTGATTGCACTTCCTTGCTAGTAACCAGTCTGTTCGGATTTTCTATTTCATCATGGTTCAGTCCGGGTAGCTTCTATGTTTCTAGGAATTTATCTATTTATTCTAGGTTGTCAAATTTGTTAGTGCATAGTTGTTCATAGTAGTTTGTATCTCTGTGGTATCAGTTGTAACATCTCCTTTTTCATTCCCGATTTAATTTATTTAAGTCCTCTATTTTTTTTCTTAGTGAGTCTAGCTAAAGGTTTGTCAATTCATTTTTGTTTTTTCCTCTAAGAACTGGCTTTGAGCTTTTCATTGGTCTTTTCCATTGTCTTTTTATCTCTGTTATTTATTTCTGCTTTAATCTTTGTATTTCCTTCCTCCTACTAACTCTGGGTTTCTTTTGTTTTCTTTTGTTTTCTTTTCTTTTTCTAGTTCCTTAAGGTATAAAGGTAGGTTATTTATTTGAGACTTTTCTTGTTTCTTGAGGTAGGCATTTATTGCTATAAACTACTCTCTTATACCTGCGTGTGCTGTATTTCATTTATTTTGGTATGTTGCTCCATTTTCATTTGTCTCAAGGTATTTTTTCATTTCTCCTTTGATTTCCTTTTTGACACATTTGTTGTTCTGTAGCATTGTTTAATCTCCACATATTTGTGTATTTTCCAGTTGTATTAATGTGATTTCTAGTTTCATACAATTGTGGTCAGAAAAGATGTGCAATATGATTTCAGCCCTCTAAAACTTGTTAAGACTTGTTTTCTGGACTAACATACAGTCTATCCTGGAAAATGTTCTGTGCACCTGGGAAGAATGTGTACTATGTTGCTTTTGCGTAGAATGTTCTGTGAACATCTAAGTCTATCTGGTTTAATGTGTCACTGAAGGCTGATATTTCCTTATTGATTTTCTGTCTGGAAAACTTATCCATTGATGTAAGTAAGGTATTAAAGTCCCCTATTACTACCATAATGCTGTCTATTTCCCCCTTTAGGTCTGTTAATATTTGCTTTATATATTTAGGTACGTATATGTTGGGTGCATAAATATTAACAAATATTATATCTTCTTGTTGGATTGACCTCTTTATCATTATGGCGTATCCTTCTTTGTCTCTTATTATTGCTTTTGTTTTAAAGTCTGTTTTATCTGATAATCCTCCAGATTTCTTTTGGTTTCCATGGAATATCTTTTTCCACCCCTTTACCTTCAGTCTATATGTGTCCTCACATCTGAAGTGAGTCTCATGTTGGCAGCATATAAATGTGTCTTTTTTTAAAAATCCATTCAGCCACTCTATGTCTTTTGATTGGAGAATTTAGTCCATTTACATTTAAAGTAATTATTGACAGGTATATGTTTATTGCCATTTTGTTTGTTGTTTTCTGATTATTTTTATAGTTCTTTGTTCCTTTCTTCTGGCTCTCTTCCTTCGTGGCTTGATGACTTTCCTTAGTGGTATGCTTTTATTCCTTTCTCTTTCTTTTTTGTGTATTTTCTATAGATTGTGCTTTGTGGTTACCATGAGGCTTACATATAACAACTTATATCCTATTTTAAGTTGATAACAACTTAGGTTTCATCCCATTGTAAGCTCAACATTATTATTCTCCCTCCCCCAATGTTTTATGTTATATGTCTTTTTTCTTTTTTTTAATTTTTATTTAATTTTTTTTAATTTAACGTTTATTCATTTTTGAGAGAGAGAAACAGAACATGAGCAGGGAAGGGGCAGAGAGAAGGAGACACAGAATCTGAAGCCGACTCCAGGCTCTGAGCTGAGAGCACATAGCCAGACACAGGGCTGGAACTCACGAACTGCGAGATCATGACCCGAGCTGAAGTCAGATGCTCAACTGACTGAGCCACCCAGGCACCCCTATACTTTTTTTTTTCTTACGTATCTATCCCTTAACTAATTGTAATCATAGTTATTTTTTACTACTTCTGCCTTTTAACCTTCATACTAGTTTTGTGAGTGATTAAAGTGGATTGAGTGGGTATTTTTCTGAAAAGGACCTCAGGGTTGCCAAAGGCAGCCTCAAGGGCTGAGCTCTATGTGGTCACGGTGGCGCACACGCATATGTGTGTGTGTGTGTGTGTGTGTGTGTGTGTGTGTGTGTGTATCTAGGTTTGGACACACGACATTAGCCCAAATGGGTATAGCCAGCATCATTTCACCTTGAAGAATGATGTCCATAGGAGGAAGGTGAAGAGTATATTCATTTTTTTCTGTGTCCTGGCAGGCAATGGCCAGCCTCATGTGGATGTCACCCAGAGCCCTGGGTCTGGACTTGGCTGTGTGAAGGGCAGTGGGAGAAATGACATTGGAGAAAGCCTTAATGCAGCACCCAAACGGAATTTCCTCCCCTGCTGGAAGTTAGATCCAATTCACACCCTCGCGCAGCTTGAAGGCTGGCGCTGGCTCTGTTTGGTAACATCACAGCAAACGGCTGCCTCGTCTCTATTTTGGTTCTTGCCACTGCAGCTTCTTTCTGCACCTTTCAAAAAGTGTTCCTTCCTACTGGAAGGCTGGGGTGCCAAGCTCCCCCAGCTCCTTCCCATTTTGGTAAATTAAGGAACAAATGGTGCCAAATTGTCCTCGTCTCTTTCACAAGATTATTCGTAACCAGCTTATTTTCTTTTCCTCTATTGAGTGAACGCATTAAAACTAAAATTAAATCATTACCCGAAGCACAGACTACGATCCCTTTCATAATTACATCCTCTTAATTGGCATCTGAGGGCCCAGCTCATTTTAATGCTTGCTGGAAAATGTCTGAGACACGTTTAATTTTTTTTTTAGGTTTAAAGGTCAACAAGAATATCTTACCTTAATTTGACAAGTGTGCAGGAAATAATGTAAGACTGGTTTATGTTCAGGTAATGCACAAAGAAATCTATAAATCAAGCTGGGCGAATATTAGATGATGCCATATCGGAACCATCTGCCTTCATTCTCAGAAGAATCGATACCACAAAGAAAGCGCCGAAGATGTAGTGATTTATGCCCTTGTGTCGGGGGAGAAATATTGGCCATTTTTAGAGTCACTTCATATCATCCTAAAACAACAGGGCCTGAGGGAAAGAATGAGAGTGGCCATAACCCCACACATGTCAAGGAGCAAATCTGATGCTTGGCGTTTGATTGCCTCTGCTTGAGAAAGATGATTCTGAGGTCCCTTCATGCCACGACTCTGCCTTCTCTGCTATTGTGTGTGGGAAGGCTGCCATGAACGCTCAGATAGTGCGGACGGGAATTAACTGAATTGCATCTGGGTGATTGTTGCGGGGGGTGGAGGCTTAGAGCTCAGGGACCCTGGGTTTTCCATGCTAGCATGCTGCTTAGAGCCCTGCCTTCCTTTCAAGAGCCTTCCCTGGCCTTCTTCATCACTGGGCTGGGAGAACACACAGCCTCCAGGAACTCTACCTTTTGTTACATTGGATGTTGGGGCTTGGCCCCAACCAAGATGTCTGAAATGGGAGGAGGTGCCGCGGCTTTGGGTGGTGGGAAGGAAAGTCTCTGAGCAGTTAGGATTTGGAAAAACAAGTGACGTTGTCTGACCGCCTTTCCCAGAGGTGGTGGTCGACGGCAGGACTTCTCCAGGGAGACAGAGGAGGAGGAACAGATCAGGTGAGCATCAGGCAGGTGTATCAGTCTCTGGGGAGGGAGAGGAGGATTTGTAAGGCTTGAAAAAGAGCATTTCATAATTGGAGAAATATTCTTGGCGGGGGGGGGTGATTCCAAGCATCAAATTATATTTTCAGACTCAAACTAACAGAAAGTAAAGCTTTTCACAATTTATCCTGGTGGGTGGGGCTCTGCAGACTATGGAATAAAAGAGACTTTGGCGATTTCGCTCTGTGATACTTGTGTCTGATACACTGTGGACTGTCACTGCGTTTCTGTTGCCACGTGGTACTCCAGTTCCCGTTCCGTGTCATAAACAGAAGCGTTTTCTGTTTTAAGGTGAGGATGGGCTTTGAGGAAAAGTTTGAGTTTTCTGTTTACTACAGAGCAGCACAAAAAAGGGACTGCGAGCCTGTTACATCTCCAGTTTTACCCTTTCCAAGAGTCGAAGTTGCTCCTAACACTACAAGCTGGAAATCAAAGTAGGATCATTTCCATCGCCACAGGCGCCAGTACACTGTGCCCATGACTTTTTGCGCTAAACAAACCCACAGACACATCCTGCTTCTCGGAGCCTGGGCATGGCTGGATGCCTGGCCCGCTACACCTCCCTCTGGCTGCCGGCCGTGGAGGTCACGTTGCCGTCTGCAAACCAAAACTGAGCATCAGGACCCTTGGTTTTGCTTTTCTCTGTCTCTTTTGGGGTAGCTGACGATGCTGGAGGCTCAGATCAAGAGCAGTGCATATCTGTTGCAAAGTTGAGGCACACCTTCCTTGAGGTGTTGGCACGCTCTGGGCAGCGATGCCAAACCACCCTCATCCCTTAAATAGTATTGGACCAAGATCACATGTAATGTATTCTAAAACCTGTGGGTTTTATTTTTTTTTTCTGCAAAACACCATTCTCTGCTTCACAGGAGAGGAGCTGATAGTGGAACACATCAGGATCTGAAATGCTTGTCACCTGTCTGTACGAACCCCTCGGTATCTTTCAGGACACAGCCCCTCTCGCCTCCATGGGGAAACCCCCATGAAACCGGCACAGGGGCAGCCAGACCTTGCCCGGGAGGAGAAGCTGAGAACATAGCCTGGTGGAGTTCATTGAGAAGGCCAAACGAGCGACTTAGCAAGAGGAGCGTGTTGAAAGTCTTGCAAAGAGTCAAATCTAGTATTTGGCTATTAGTTGTGATGAGTGGATGATAAAGGACCCCAGGCACAACCACCTGGGTATAGGTGACACATGGTTAAAAAGGTGATCTGAGGAGATGCTGTTTGTCTGAGCCTTGGAGACCGCTGATAGCCTTGGTGATGTCTCTGAACCGGAGTCAGGTTTCTTCGAAGTAAATGAGCTTAACTGGAAAGTAATATTAGACTTCCATTATAGGTGTTCTTGAAATGCCCAAATCAAGACACGGACTGTGTACGTATCTGTGTCTGTGTCTGTATATGTAAATAAAAAGGAAAACTTTACCAATATTTTCAGAACATGCCCCATCATTCCTCGCCAAAGCTTCAGCTTCTAGAATCTTGCCGATTTTTAAGGAAGACTTCAACCTCGCTTGCAAAGTAATTAATTACGTACACAGATAAAAGAAAAAAAAAAAAAAACTGACCAAAACACCCACCCAAGCCCAAGGCATCGAATGCCATGCTGTTTTCCTAATTCTGTGAAGTTCTGAACGTCCGTGAATCCACAGTGCATACTGGGTTCTTTTGGTCCAAACTGAAATTGTCAAAGGTACTTGGTGACTATATGAGCTGAAGGTAGAACTTACCTTATTTTTAATCATCAGGGAAAAGACCAATTGCATTCAACTTTCAAGATGGACCATTCTGACTTGCTTGGCACTCAGCAGACAAGATTGAAGTAGTTTAGCAAACGCGGAACGTCAAAATAAATACCAGCCCTTTTGCTCATCGTAACACATGCCAGTAGAGGTAGCCCAAGGCCGTCACTGGCTGCAGAGGCATAGTGCTGAGAACGGCTGCTCGCTTTCCCTTCTTGATGAAGCACTCGACAGCCAGTTCCATGGAAGCCCTTCCCAAGAATGTCTCGGTTCTCTGTGGGTCTGCCTGTAGCCTGAGCTCCTGAGATATTTCCCAGAGACCCTCGTTAGAAGCCTCCCCAGCTCCTCTTTACCGGCCTCCATGCTTTGCTAGGTGATGTGCGAGAGGGCATTGTTGCTCCCGCCCCAGGTGGATGGACTTGCCCGGGAGAGAAGCACTTTGGGGAGCTCTGGTCACTTTCCCAAAGTAGTCACTAACATGATGGAGCACTCCCTGTGTCCCTTATTGCTCGGTTAGTCCTTATAACAACTTGTGAGGTAGTCATTATTAGCCCCATTCTGCAGGTGGGAAAATCGAGGCACTGAGGGCTTAAGTATCTTGCCCGGAGTGACACAGTCAGTGAGTGATGGAGCCGGGATTTGGACCAGACAGCCTGGTGGCTCTAGGGCCCTCTTCCCACTCATCACTGTGTGTCTCACTGTCCTGTATACCAAGCCACTGAGCTTCCTGCACTTCCAGCCATGAAACCAAACAGGGAGGGCAGGCTTCATGTTGAGAGTGACTTACAGCTCTTTCAGGATCCAGAATACTCACATCAGAAAATCTCATGGCCAGCAAGTGGACCTAAGACACATTGATGCAGAGCATCAAAGTAAAAACGTGTAATTTTCAACATCAAAACAAAGTCCCCTTACAAAAGTGCCAGTTCTTGTAAAATGGCAGACACGCATGTTCACATCGTATCCAAAATTTCCCACCCAGACTAATTTCTTCCTTGGCCTTCCTGCTTCTGCCTACCTCTGTGGCCGGAGGTGTCCTGCTGCAATCCAAGCCAGATAGTGTCCCCGTTTTACTCAGGATAAAAGGCACCTTCTTGTCAATGGCCCACCGGACTGGCCGCCCATTACTTCCCTGACTGTGTCTCCTTTCCCTCTTTATGTTCACTTCTCTCCAGATACACTGGGTGTAAAGGTATGCTCCCACTCCAGGGCCTTTGCCCAGGCTGTTCTCTAGAATACACATGGTTCAAATATCACCCTCTCAATGAGGCCTCCTTCTACCCACTTAGGTCTTGAGCCTCCAGTCCCCCCACCGTCCTCCTCACCCTGCTCTGTGTTTTTCTTTTCTCCATAGCATTTATCACTCTCTCTCATCCTGGCTGTCCCTCTCCTGGTTGGTATTTAATTCTGTGAGGGCAGGATCTTTATCTGTTCTGTTCCCGATGGATCTCGATTGCTTAGAGCAGGGCCAGGCACATAGTAGCTGCTCATTAAATGTTTACCACAGGTCTGGCTACCTCTAGAGGGGAGGGAGCAGGGGAAGTAACAGCATGGGTACTAAGGACACTCCAGATATTGATTATTGTTTTATTCTTTAAGTTGATGGCGAGTATACTGGTTGTCCCTTCCATTCTTTATATAAAAATTTTTTAAAAAATATTTATGTATTTTTGAAAGAGAGAGAGAGAGACAGAGTGTGAGCAGGGGAGGGGCAGAGAGAGAGAGAGGGAGACAAAGAATTGGAAGCAGGCTCTAGGCTCTGAGCTGTCAGCACAGAGCCTGACGCAGGGTTCAAACCCACAAGCTGTGACCTGAGCCGATGTCAGATGCTTAACCGACTGAGCCACCCGGGCGCCCCTTCACATACATATTTTGTATATCTGAAATATTTCATTTTGAAGAATCAAGCAGGGTCAAAAAGGCCAATTGTTACATGGTTTGTGTAAGTGGGAGAGTCCCCTTCCCCATGTGAGCATAGTGCCTCATTTTGGGGTATTATCTTAAGTCAGTGGCCGAAAATGGAAGTGCTCGGGCAGATGCGTTTGTAACGGGGGAGCTGCAGAGGGATAGAAAAAAAGGTGGGGCGGGGACTCTGACCATTAGGGCAGCTTCGCTTGGAAGGTAAACACAGTGAAGGGCACCCGAGCTGATTTGCAGAACTGACTGTCAAAGCATATTGGGGACAGAGGAGAAATGAGACAAGTCAGCTAGGATCACAACTGTCTGGGACTAGCTTCCCAGGGCAGGGTGCCTGGGGGCGGGTGTCAGATGACTCTTGGCCAAAGGGCCTGCGTCCCCTCTGTTGGCCAGAGGAGAACTGGAAAGAGGAGTGATGCTTCCTGAGCCACCAGGAAGGGCAGGGCCAGACCTGGAAAGACCTGGGTTCGGGGATCTGGCCAGAGATGTCAGACGGTGGACCCTTCTGGGTTGGGATTGACCTGAGCAGGACAGAACTCAGTGCTTAGCTAGGTGACATCCCGTGGCCCCATCAGATCCCCAAATCCTCCAAAGGAAATCCAGTTTTTGGATGTGTTTTTACTCCCGTTCCGTTTATGTCTGTGACACTGAAAGAATGAGCCTGTCGGCCTTGGGGAAACACTAGCCCTGACCAGGGCCTGTGGTCTCCGGGTGAGGCGAGCCACTACCGGCTCACAGCTGGGTGGACACATCTCGTCCCTGTGCATGCTGGGCAGCTTCAGTGCCTCTGATGAGCACGACTCCTTCAGAGGAGCGGCATTGATCAGGCCGGATGGAAAACAAGTGGCCAGGACTATGATGAGTGAATATTCATTTGGAAATGTCAATGCGCAAGGGGACATTATGCGTGCCGTGACTTGCCTGGCAGAATCGATTCAGGACCTGAGGTGAATCAGCTGTCTATGGGGGCTGAGGTTTCTGGCCGGGGACCCTGGGTAGTGTGGTGGGGGGGGGGGGGGGGGCGGAAAGGAGCCCGAGAACGTCATGAACAGTGAGGTCAGACATTTCCCATCCATCCCACCCCTCCACAGGACTGCCTGTGTTATAGGGTGTGGGCATCTTGTCTGGGCCCTTGTCTTCAGGGGTCCCTCCCCGCACAGCGGCCACCAGGCCTGGAGACATCTGTGTGCATGGATAGGGGTTGAAAGCCCTGAGGACACACAGCTGCTGGGGGAGAGGGGGACCTGTTGAGCCTTCCTCAACCCAAGGGTCCTCCTCCCTCCTGGGCACACTGCGGGGAGGGGCTTCAAGATGTCCAGCTAGGGGCGATCTCCAGTCTCTAGCTGAGACCCTTCTCCCTGCTTCTGTCAGCACATCCCACCTCTGCGGAAGTGGGGGCCGGGGCCAGGGGAGGCTGGGAGATTTGGGGCCAGGGTCTTGTCTCTTCACCCTGCAGTGGGAGGATGGATGTTCAGATTCACCCGCTTCACCCTGGGAGCCCTGGTCCCTGGCTGGAAGCTTCCTGGACTGAGGTGAGAGGTTATCACTCTTGGCCTGGGAAACCAGGAGCCCTGCCAGGTGCACTGTCACCTGGTGCAGTCCGCCTCTCCCCCCAGCCCCAATTAACCATCTGCAGGAGCTGCTATCAGCATGGGGGAGGGCTACGGTCCCCACTTCTCCGTGCAGACTGCTCAGCTAATGAGGGGGTTTGTGAAATTTTTAATTATGGCTTCCATGCCTGGCTTAATTATTTGCATATGGCTTTTACAAGTGAGAAGAGGGCGCCTGCGTGCCGTGCTTCTCCTCAGCCCCACGTTTGACTTTAATTAAAGGCAGAACCTGAGGTCTTTCCATCACTAATGATCGTGGAAAATTAGCTTCCAATTCCCAGGGGTCGCCAGAGTGATGCACCCTGAGGCGGAGAGGGGACGGAGGGGGAAGTGGAGCGGGAGGTACAGATGGCAGATGGCCCTGCTGGGCTGCCACTTCTGAGCCCCTCTCGGCCCACCCTCCCCCCACCCTCGCCTGCCCTCCAGACCCCTATGGAAAGGGGGGCCTTGTTCTCCTCTGCCAGGAAGGAGGGCTCACCCCAGGCAGCAGCGGGCGGCAGGGGGAGCACTTCTGAGCTTCTCATGGTCATTGTTCTGGTGGCTACAAGGCAGAAGGATGAGAGCTTCTGAAATGCCCACATGCGTGCTTACACACACAAACACATGTCCCCTCACACACATGCTCACCCAGACACACAGACATGAGCCCTCACCCTCTCCATTCACAGGATGGCGTCACAAAGACACACGTGCATGCTCATCCATGCATGTGCACACACACACATTCACAGATGGGTTCACATGTGAGCCCAGGGCCCTCTCAAGGTCCTTCTTTGCTCTCACGGTCCCTCAAGGTCTCACTGAGGCCGGGGACCACTTGGGAGCCTGCGGGCCAGTGCTGCAGACAGGAGGTAGCTGTGTGGGGAGGGCAGGCCAACAGAGCAGGCTCAGAGAGGGCTTCTGAGAAGGATGGAGTGGCCCTCACCCCCTCCCTGCTGACAGACCAGGTCTGTGCTGACGTGGATCCAGAGTGTGCTGCCTTCCTGGGCCACACGCGGCAGGGTTAGTCCTGGGACACAACACGGGAAACGGCAGACAGCACTTCCTTTGGACTTAGACCTGAATTCAAATGCGCCTCCACTGCTTCCTCACAGTGTGGCCTTGAGTAAGTCACTCAGCCTCTCTGAGCCTCATCTGTAAAATGGGGTTAGTTATTCATGCAGCTTTTGTACAGAGCAAAGGGAAGAATGCATAGGGGACTCAGTAGCCAATTCTATGTCACCCCTTCCCCTTGTCTCCTAGTCTTTGAGTTTGGGGGTGCTGACCTCTCAAGACCAGCTCCAAGAAGGGCAGCTTCATCCCACTGGTCCCAGGCCTGCACCTACCAGCATGGGGCATTCCCAGCCTCTGGCATTGGGTCAGGGAGGTGCCGACAGCTCAGGGTCCAGGAGTCTTATCTTATGGTGAGGGACGGGGCTCCCCCTCTCCTGCAGGATGTAGCAAGGATGCCTGTAGGCTGGACTGTGGCTGTAGCCATCAAGCAACCATGTAGAGGCTATCTGAGGATAAAACCTGCCCAAGGACAGAGGAGTGGAGCCTCAGGAAGGACCCGGGTCCCGATGACACTGTGGAGCTACAGGATTCCCACAGCACATCCTGCTTGTCACAAGTCCTGTGTCAAACGCTGGCCTGACATTGTCTACACACAGTTGATGACAAGCACTGAAGCAGGCAAAAGCTTGTCTCCTGGCAGCTTGCCAGGCATGCTCATCCCTCCCCCTGCCCCCCAGACACTGCTGCGTTGTGCATGCCAGGGCTGAGCCTTCTCTACAAGGGCTGTGCTACTTTGCTTGGGCTGCTGTAACAGAATACTACAGACTAGGGGGCTTCAGGAGCCGAAATGTGCTGCCTCTCAGTCCTGGAGGCTGGGAGTCTGACTTCAAGGTGTCAGCAGATTTGGCTCCTTCTGAGGGTGGTCAGGGAGATGTGTTCCAGGCCTCTTCCCTGGATTCTGGGCATTTTCGGGTAATCTTTGGCATTCCTTGGCTTATAAATCTCTGTCTTTATCCTCACATGGCATTCTCTCTGTGTGCATGTCTGTCCAGATTTCCCCTTTTTATAAGAACAGTAGTCTTTTAGGCTAGGGGCTCATCCTAGTGCAGTGTGACCTTGTCTTAGCTAATTATCTTTGCAATGACCCTTTTTTCAAATTAGATCATATTCTGAGGTACTGGGGGTTAGGACTCCAACATGTGAATTTGGCAGGGGCAACACCATTCAACCCAAAACTGGTGCACATGAGTGTGTGTGTGTGTGTGTGTGCGCGCGCACGTGCGCCATTGCTGGTGGATCCTGTGCTACTGCGGTGACTGTCCACCAGGCAGAGGCCAATGCCCTGTGCTGGAAGCCTGTGTTTCTGCATGAGTGCCATCCACTTACAGAGCGGTAGGACACAGCTCCTGACCAGCCAGGCTGCTGTAGCCTCTCTCCTCACCAGCTGACTCATAGGCTTTTTCTCCTCTCCGCTGATTTTGCACAAAACACCTTGAATCATTTTTATCCAGAGGTCAGGTGCCTTTCCCCAATATGGACTATGTTTTTCATGGCCACGGTGGCAATGAGTGGACCCTAGGTCAAATACAGCTTGGACATGAGTTTTGATTGGCTCAAGTCAGTTTAAAAAATGTGTCTTGCTTGCCAATTTGAGAATCAAGAAATTTCTGATTAAAAATCTAGGTTTCCAAACTAGAAGATCTGAAGGCCTGGATCTGCTACCAAGGGTCATTGGCCATGTCATTCTAAAAATAACTTTCATTTTTATAAAGTGTCATATAGTTAGTATTAGAAATGGGCTTCTTCAAACAAGTGTTCACTGAAGAACAATGATTGGCCACTCTGGTTCTCATTATGAAAGTGTATATTTCCACTTGTATCTTTCTCCTTGCAAATGCAAGACGTTAGGGCTTAAGTGCCCCTTCATTTGACACGGTGACACAAGGGCATGAGTGGGATCTCTGTGGGTGCCATCCTGCTATGGGATGCTCCCAGTCAGCTGACTGCTGCCTACATCCTTGCCCTAGCACTCCAGCCTGGCAAACATACCGAGGAATACCATGTCTAGGGATCATTAAAGACTTAGCACATTTTCTGCCTGTGTCCTTGAGGCCAAGAAATGAGAACGCATGGACATGTGACAGCAGAAAAGAGGCTGAAGGCTCAGGGAGAGAAAAACCAGACTCCCTTGTGTGTTGTTTTAAGGTAAGCAAACAAGTCTGCAAAGCCATTTGGAGACAAGGGCAAGACCACTGGGGGGAGCATGTGCCCTGCAGGGAGAGGACTACCCAGTGGCCTACCCCACCTGTCCTGAGCCTCTTCCCTCTACCCAAGGACAGTAGTATTCGTCACAAATAGCCCTGTGGTATCAGTCCACCAAACCAACTCACTGTTGGGGAAAACTGAAGCTCAGAAATGTAAGATGATACCCAAAGTCTTCTAGTGAGAGAATGTAGTGCTGAGTGGCAAATACTTGGAGCCCAGGTCTCTTTCCTTTACACTAGTCTCTCACTGTTACCTGTGTTAGAAAAAAGCCCAGGGGCTCCAGGAATCCACGGGCGAGTGTCACAGCTGACCTGGGGACCAACAGGGGATGGTGAGAAATGAGACTGAAGGCAGGAGAGCAGCAGACGGTGGATACTCAGTGGGCCTTGTGGGATATGCTAAGACATTCAAACTTGGACCACTGGGCAATGGGGGGCCCTTAGACCCTTTTGAACAAGAGAGTGGCAGCTGCTGTCCTATGGCCACTCTTGTGGAGGTAGGGAGCTGTCCAGGCCCTAGGTGCTGAATCAGCCTCACTGAGGGCTTGGAAAAAAAAAAAAAAAGATGGACAGGACACATGTAGGAGTGGGGAGAGTGGGGAGTGAGGGTTAGGGTGGACCCACATTTCTGACTTCCCAACACCCTGTGGTGAAAGAGGGAGAAACCATTGAGGATCAGTGGGGTAGAGGAGACCCGAAGCACAGGATATCCCCTGGAGAGAGATATGAGGCAGAGACGCATGGAGGAGGCAGGCTCCCGTCTTATGCATAGCCACTCATTAGAAGCTCCAGGTTATTCACAGCCCTGGCCCCCTCCCAGTAGCCTGAGGGAGACCCAGTTCTCCACAGAACAACCAGGACAGGGCCAACAGACTTGATTGCTCTGCCGTATTCTTAGTCTTTGAGCCCCCAGGTTGGAAGACACCAGCTGTTCTGAGGAGAGCTCCAGGGTAAATCATGCTGGACTCGTGGGGATCAAGAATGTGATGATTAGCCATGGAGCCAGCTTAGAGAGGCCAGCCTCTCCCAAAGGGGATGGCTGTGCATGTGAACTGTGCAGACCCACAGGGTACACCTGCTGGACTCCACATGACCTCAGCCCAAAGGACCCAGCTGGTCCTAGTGTGCAAGGATCCCTCCCCCTTCTCCCTCCTCTTACTATCTCTCTCTTTGCTCACCGCACATTGCCCAAGCACCTACTCTGTGCCAGGCATTATTAACAGCTGGGAATACAAAAGCAAGTCCTCTGGGGCCTCCCTGTGCCAGCCACAAGGAAAGGGATTCCCTGGAAGGAAGCCAAACCTCCTTGCCATTCTCTCTTCTTCTGGAGTCTATGGGTTGCTGTTTGCAGCTTGGAGGCAGCTGCACCCTGCCAGGGGCCAGGGCATTCTAGGTTTACTCATACACTCTTTTCTGTCCATATTATACCCCAACTTTCAATTTTGAGAAGTAAATATGCAATTTTTTCCCTCCCTATAATTTTCCCTGCTGTGGCTGTGGATGTCAGAGCAGCTGGAAAATGTGAATAGCTCAGTGCTTTCTAAAAGTAAAAGAAGGCCGTGCAACATCATACATTGTCTGCTGCTCTTGGCAAAATCCAGTGGCTCTGTTGTGGCGGGGGGGGGGGGGGGGGATGCTCTCCAGGCTGTACTGTCAGGGGAACTTTTAACCCAAATAATCCATGCCCCCACCTTCCATTAGCAATTAGATAATCACCAAGAACTAAGCATGTGTGTGCACACACACGTGCATGTTGCAGGGATGTTAGTAGAGGTGAGGTGAGGGTATCTGCTTACGCAGTCAGACTTTCTGCGTGTTCCCCTGGAGACTTTCAGACCTTCATGTCTCAGTAGCTGAAGGTCAGGACAGTCTGATCTATGCTTTTGTCTGGGAGAAGCGGTGAATGGGGAGTGGGAAGGCAAGATTTGAGTCAGGCAGATCTGGGATGGCTTATGGAGAGTGTAACCTTGGCCATGTTTAGTCTCTCTGGGTCTTAATTTCATCATCCGTAAATTGGTGGCAAAGTTGGAAGATGTGCTGTCCAGACCCCCTTCCAGAACACACTGACCACCCATGAGATTTGTGGTCAGCAACCATCCCCCAGCTGTCAGCTCCTTTAGGATCTTCTTTGGCTACAGCAGTAACTGTCTGATCTGGGGTCATGCCTTTCTCTGGGCATGCCACATCCAGGTACTGAGTAAGGCAAGGCATAAAGGTGCAGCCATTTCTGCCTGCTACAGGACACTCCCATGGGCTACACCTACTTCAGAGCTCCCTGCCCAGCCTGGGTTGGACCAGCATCCCTGTCTGCCTTCTCCTGCTCACCTTGGCTTCCTCCCTTTTCCCTTCATAGGTGTTGATCCTTAATTAACATCTTGCACCCCAGACTCCATCTCTGCATCTCCTCACAGAGAACCAAACCTGTGTCAAGTAGGGAGAATGATTTTCACTTCAAGAGGTTATTGTTCAAGGGGCTCCTGGGTGGGTCAGTCAGCTAAGCATCCGACTCTTGATCTCAGCTCAGACCTTGATCTCAGGATCGTGAGTTCAAGCCCCACATTGGGTTCCATGCTGGGCATGAAGCCTACTTAAAAAAAAAAAAAAGTGGTTACTGTTCAAAAGTGAAATGGGATGTTTATATAGTATTCAGCATGGTACCTGGAAGGTTAACAAAGCATAATACACGTCTATTCCTTCTCCTTTTCTTTCCCTAAAAACTATGACACTAAATCCCATTCCAGACCTTGAGCAGTTGTTCATAGCCTGTGCTTTGTAATATTGGCTTGGAGAAAGTGGCCCTGAAAGTCTGTGCTGCCTGCTAAGTTTGAGGGCCTGGTGGAGGACTCTGAAGCCAGTCTTGTCCCTGTGAAGTTCATTATCCATGGATCACATCAGCCCTCTTCAAGGTTCCTCACTGAAAAGAAATTGAGCATGCAAATGCTCTTTTATCATAATCACCACGTATCCACAGGGTAATTCATAAAAGAGCTGGAAATATATTGAAATTCAATATTGTTTGAGTCCAAATCAATATTAATAATTGTTTGCATTTTTAAAGTGCAATTTGCAATTGAAAAATGCACAAAGATCAACCAGTAGTTGCTAACACATCAAATTTTCCTATTAAAGGCATAGTCCCTTAACTTTAAAATGTTTCTTTACAACAAAAGGTGGCACTGATCCATGAAAATGGTTATCTATTATTTACATGCACAACATTAGAATTTGTTTCCATTATGCATGAGTTGAAAGGCCAGTTACTTTTACTTTTAAGTTCTTGTTTTTTAAAAAATTAGACGTTTCATTTTGAGATAATTTTAGATTCACATAACAGTTGTAAGAAATAACACAGAGAAATCTCACGTACCGTTTTTCCTGTTTCCCCCAGTCCATCTTATAAAATTATAGTACAATATCACAATGAGGATATTGACATTGATACAGTCAAGATACAGGACATTTCCATCACCACAAGGGTCCCTCATGTTGCCCTTTTAAATTCTTTAAAAATTAAAGATTTTTAAATGACAAAGGTGATGATGGATACAGTGGGATCCCCATCATTAGCCTTGTGTCGATTTCTGCCTTGAAATGTATTCTATCACTAAATGAGGCACTGTCTCAGCTGGGCTCAGTGTAGATGTTGAAACATGGAGAGCAGTGGTCATCTAGGGAGGGAGTGGCCTCAGCTGGGAATCACCTCAGCCAGGCAGGCCTCAGGGGAGCAAGACTTTGTGGCTTAGAAAGAACCTGAGAACACAATTTCCAGATTAACACTTGCATCGGAGCCCTTTGCTCCCTCCAAAAGGTCAAAGTGGTCTTAAAGGGAAACAGCTTGGCAGCTTTGGTCCATTGGAGCCCAGCAGCTATCCAGATTTGTGGCAAGAGACAGGTGGCAAGTGTGGATAAGGGATGTCCTAGCCAAAGGATCTCCTGCTCTGCCTGAAAGAGGCCTCGTGTGAATGAAATTCACAGAAACGCCTTTCTGTTTTGACATTTGTCTCATACCAGAGCTGCAAGGAACTTGAGAACTCATCTACAATGGATATTTTGGATGCAGACTGACTCTGAGATTAGTGAATTAAGTCATGAGGGTCCCACAGCTGATGGGGGGGGGGGGGGGAGGGAAGCCAGACCTAGAACCTGGCGTGGGCTCCCACTCTGAACCTGCTGTCCATCTCATGATATCTAGCTGCTTTGTTCAGGCTGCCCGAGCCACAACCCCAGCTCCCCCATGTCCTGGTCATGTTTCACATGACCATGAACTTGACCATTCTCTGGTCCTCAGCTCCTGGGCCCACATGCAGTCATCTGTGGCATGAGTGAAACTTAACAGGAAGAGGGTGATTTTGGCTCAGTATCAAGTTTTAGTTTGCTTTTGTTGATTTTTTTTTTATTGTGGTAAGGTACACATGATATAAAATTTACTATTTTAATCATTTTTAAGTCCAGAAGCATCAAATACATTCAAATTGTTGTACAGCCATCACCACCACCCGTCTCCAGAATCTCTTTCAACTTCCCCAACTGAAACTCGGCCTATTAATTAACAACTCCCCGTTCCTCTCTCCCTCACGGCCCCTGGTAACCACTATTCTGCTTTCTGCTTCTGAATTTGACTGCATGGAATCATACAGTGTTTGTCCTACTGCAAATGGCTAGTTTCACACAACATAATGTCCTCAACGTTCATCCATGTTGTAGCATGTTGTGTTCATTGACTTGTCATGTGTTTGTTTTGTCTTTAGATTCCATATATAAATGAGATCATATGGTATTTGTCTTTCTCGGTCTGAATTATTTCACTTAACATAATATCCTCTTGTTCCATCCCTGTTGTTGCAAATGGCAAGATCTTATTCTTTTTTATAGGTGAATAACGTTCCATCATGTGCTTGTCTGTATGTGTGTATACACACACACACACACATACATATATATATATATATATATATATATATATATATATATATATACATATACACACACACACACACACACACACACACACGCACACACACATATATATGCGCACAACATCTGTTATCCATTCACCTATAGATGGACACTTGGGTTACTTCTATGTCTTGGCTATTACAAAAATGCTGTAGTGACTGTATATTACATTTTCGAATTACTGTTTTTGTTTTCTTCAGGCAAATGCCCAGAAATGGAATTGCTGGATCATATATGGTAGTTCTATTTTTAATTTTTTGAGGCACCTCCGTACTGGTTTCCACAGTGGCTGCACCATCTGCATTCCTACCAACAGTGCAAGAGGGATCCGTTTGTCCATATCCCCCCCATATCCTCTCCTTGTTGTATCTTTGTCTTCTTGATGCTAGCCCTTCTGGCTTATGTGAGGTGATAGCTCATTGTGGTTTTGATATTCATTTCCCTGCTGATTAGTGATGGTGAGCACCTTTTCCTGTGTTTTTTAGCCATCTGTATGTCTTTCTTTGGAAAAATGTCTATGCAGGTCCTTTGCCCATTTTTTAATTGGATTATTTGTGGGTTTTTGTATTGAGTTGTATGAGAGCTTTACATATTTTGGATATTAACCCCTTATCAGATACATCATTTACAAATATCCTCTGCCATTCAGTAGGTTGCCTTTTCATTTTGTTGATGGTTTCCTTCACTGTGCAAAAGCTTTTTTGTTTGATGTAGTCCCAGCTGTTTGTTTTTGCTTTTAATTTGCCTGGGGAAGCATATCCAGGAAAATAATGCTAAAGCCAATGTCCAAGAATTTACTGCCTGCGTTTTCTTTTAGGAGTTTTAGGGTTTCAGGTCTTATGTTTAAGTCTTTAAGCCATTTTGAGTTTATGGTTGGTATAGTGAAAGAAAGTGGTCCAGTTTCATTCTTCTGCATGTAGCTGTCCAGTTTCCCTAGCACCATTTATTGAAAAGACTATTCCCTGTTGTTTATTTTTGCCTCTTTTGTTGAAGATTAATTTATTATATAATTGCAGGTTTATTTTTGGGCTCTTTATTTTGTTCTGTTTATCTATGTGTCTATTTATGTGCCAGTCCCATACTGTTTTGATTACTATAGCTTTGTAGTTTAGTTTGAAATCTGGGCTTGTGATACCTCCAGCTTTGTTCTTTCTCAAGATGGCTTTGTCTCTTTGTGGTCTTTTGTGGTTCCATATAAATTTTAGGATTATTTCTTCTGGTTATATATAAAAAATAATATTGGTATTTTGATAGGGATTACATTGTATCTGTAGATTGCTTTGAGTAGTATGGACATTTTAACAATATTAATTCTTCCAATCCATAATCATGGGATATCTTCCTATTTATTTGTGCCACTTTCAGTTTCTTTCATCAATGTCTTATAGTTTTCAGAATATAGGTTTTTCACCTTCTTAGTTAAATCTATTCCTAGGTATTCTGTTCTTTTTGATGCAATTATAGATGGGATTGTTTTCTTGATTTCTCTTTCTGTTAGTCTGTTATTGATGTATAGAAACACAACAGATTTCTGTATATTGATTCCATATCCTACAACTTTACTGAATTACTTTATTAGATCTAATAGTTTTTTGGTGGAGTCTATATACAGTATCATCTGCATGTCATCTGCAAAAGTGGCATGCTTCTTCCTCACCAATTTGAATGCTTTTTATTCCTTTTTCTTGTTTGTCAAATGTTTTTTCTGCATCTATTGAGATCATCATATAACTTTATCCTTCATTTTGTTAATGTTTTGTATCATGTTGATTGATTTGTGAGTGTTGAACTATACTTGCTTCCATGGAATAAATCCCACTTGATCATGTTGAATTATCCTTTTAATGTATTTTTGAATTCAGTTTGCTGATAATTCACTGAGGATTTTTGAATCTGTGTTCATTAGGGATATTGGTCTATAATTTTTGTTTGTTGTAGTATCTTTATCTGGCCTGGGTATCAGGATAATGCTGACCTAATACAATTAATTTGGAAGCATTTTTTCCTCTTCTATTTCTGGGAATAGTTTCTGAAGGATAGATGTTAACTCTTCCTTAATTATTTGGTATTGCCAAATTCACCTGTGAAGCCATCTGGCTCTGGACTTTTGCTTGTTGGGAGTTTTTTGGTTACTCATTTAATTTCATTACTAGTAATTAGTCTGTTCAAATTTGCTATTTCTCCCCGATTCAGTTGTAGAAGATTATACGTGTCTAGCAATTTATGCATCTCTTCTAGGTTGTCCAATTGTTGTCATTTTTTTAGTAGTCTCTTATAATCCTCTGTATTCCTATGCTACCAGTTGTAACTTCTCTTATTTCCAATTTTATTTATGTTGGTACTCTCTTTTTCTTGATGAGTCTGGCTAAAGGTTTATCAATTTTGTTTATCTTTTCAAAGAAACAGCTAATAGTTTCATTGATCTTTTCTAATTTTTTTTCTAGTCTCTATTTCATTTATTACTGCTCTGATTGATCTTTATTATTTCCTTCCTTCTGCTGACTTTGGGCTTTGTTTGTTCTTTTTCTAGTTCCTTTAGGTGTAAGGGTAGATTATTAGAGATTCCTCTTGCTTCTTGAAGTAGGCCTGTATCACTATAAACTTTCCTCTTAGAACTGTTTTGCTGTGTCCCAATGATTTTTAACCATTGTGTTTTCATTTTCATTTGTCTCCATGCATTTTTTTTTTTTGTCTTCTCTTTGATTTCTTTGACCTCCTCTTTGATCCATTGGTTGTTTGGTAGCACATTGTTTAGCCTCCTCATGTTTGTGTTTTTCCCAATTTTTTTTTTGTAATTGATTTCTGGTTTTACACCATTGTGGTTGGAAAAGATACTTGATATGATTTCAATCTTAAATTTATTGAGAATTATTTTGTGACCTAACATATGATCTATCCTGGAAAAATGTTTTATGTGCACTTGAAAGGAATGTGTATTCTGCTGTTTTTAGATGCAATATTCTGTATATATGTTAAGCCCATCTGGTCTAATGTGTCATTCAAAACTGCTGTTTCCTTATTGATTTTCTGTCTAGATGATCTAGCCATTGATGTAAGTGGGATGTTAAAGTCCCCTACTATTATTGTATTACTGTCAATTTCTCTCTTTATGTCTGTTAGTATTTGCTTTATGTATTTAGGTGCTCCTGTGTTAGGTACATAGATATTTTCAATTGTTTTATCCTCTTGTTGGATTGATTCTTTTACCATTATATAATGCCCTTCTTTGTCTCTTGCTACAGTCTTTGTTTTAAAGTCTATTTTGCTTAAGTATTGCTAACCTAGCTTTTTTTCCTCTCCTTCCTTCTTTCCTTCCTTCCTTCCTTCCTTCCTTCCTTCCTTCCTTCCTTCTCCTTCCTTCCTCCCGTCCTCCTTGTTTCTTTCTTCCTTCCTTCCTTCCTTCCTTCCTTCCTTCCTTCCTGACTTCCTTCCTTCCTTCCTTCCTTCCTTCCTTCCATTTTCATGGAATATCTGTTTCAGTCCCCTCAGTTTTCATCCCCTATGTGTCTTAGGTCTGAAATGAGTCTCTTGTAGGCAACATATAGATGAGTTTGCTTTTCTATACATTCAATCACCCTGTGACTTTTGATTGCAGCATTTAATCCAGTTACATTTAAAGTAATTATTAATAGTAGGTGCTTGTTGTCATTTGTTAATTATTTTTGTGATTGTTTTGTAGTTCTCCGTTCCTTTCTTGTTCTCTTGCTGTCTTCCCTTGTGTTTGATGACTTTTAGTGTTATACCTGAATCCCTTTCTCTATTATAGGTTTTTGATTTGTGGTTACTATGAGGTTCATCTATAACATCCTATGTATATAGCAGTTTATATTAAATTGATGGTCATTTAAGTTTAAACACATTATAAAAGCACTATTTTTTTTACTCTCCCCTCCACATTTTATGTATATGATGTCATATTTTGCATCTTTTATGTATCCCTTGACTAATTTTTGTAAATATATAATTGATTTTACTACTTTTGTGTTTTAACCTTTATATTAGCTTTATAAGTGATTGATCTATTACCTTTGCTATATGTTTGTTTTTACCAGTGAATTTTTTTCTTTCATAATTTTCTTGCTTCTAGTTATGGTCTTTTCTTTCTTCTTTCTGAAGAATTCCCTTTAGCATTTCTTATAGGCCAGGTGAGCAAACTTTTGTTTGCTGGGAAACACATGATCTCTCTTTCCATTCTGAATGATAACATTGCTGGGTAGAATATCCTTGGTATAGGTCTCTTCCTTCCAACACTTGGAATGTTTCATGCCATTCGCTTCTGGCCTGCAAAGTTTCTGCTGAAAATTCAGCTGATAGCCTTATGGGGCTTCCCTTGTAGGTATCTTGTTTTCTTTTGCTGCTTTTAAGATTCTCTCTTTATCTTTAATTTTTGCCATTTTAATTATTATGTATCTTGATGTGGACTTCCTTGGGTTCATCTTGTTTGGGGATTTCTGTGATTCCTGGACCTGGATGTGTGTTTCCTTCCCCAGCTTAAGGAAGTTTTCAGTTATTATTTCTTTGAATAAGTTTTGTGCCTCTTTTTCTTTCTCTTCTCCATCTGGGACCCCTGTCATGTGAATGTTATTATGCTTGATGTTGTCACAAAAGTACCTTACCCTATTTTAATTTTTAAATTTTTTTTTCTTTGTACTGTTCAGTTTAGTTGTTTTTTTACTACCCTGAATTCTAGGTCACTGATCTGCTCTTCTGCATCCTCTGTTCTGCTGTTGAATCTTCTAGTTAATTTTTCATTTCACTTGTATTCTTCAGCTCCGACAGGTTCTTTTTTATATTTTCTATCTCTTTGTTAAAGCTCTTACTGAGTTCTTCCACTCCTCTCTTAAGTCTGGGGAGTACCTATAGCCATTAATTTGAATTCTTTATCAGATAGATTCCTTATCTCTGTTCTGTTTAGCTTGTTTTCTAGGGTTTTGTCTTGTTCTTGTGTTTGGATCATATACCTCTGTCTCCTCACTTTGTCTGACTCTCTGTTCGTTACATATGGATATATGTGGTGCTCCCCTAAGTGGGCTGCGAGCACCCTCCTGTTGTGACTGGGCTGACTGCTGAGGGTGCAATGGTGGGTGGAGCCAGCTTTCAGTCTGACTGTCTGCAGGCACACTGGTGGGCTGGGCTTGCCTCACATGCAGTGGGCTGAAAGAGCCAACTGAGCTACTGTGCACACTGGTTGGTAGGGCTCATTCCCCACTCCCTGGGTCAGGATTTGCTCTGGAGGTGTGCCAGTTCTGACCAGAGCTGCCTGCTGGGTGTGGCAGGTGATAGTCACTCTGGAAGGGCACAGATCCTGGCTGGGGCTGCCCAGTGTGAGAGCCGCTTTGGAGGGGCACCTGCTGGTGGGTTGGGTTGAGTGGGGCTAGTCTGCAGGGCAATTTGGGGGCAGGGCAAGATGCTAGCAAGGTAGAGGGAGAATGTCAGAACTGGCTCCCACCAGAGTCTGCCAAAGCAGAAGGAGGACAAGAGAAAGAGTACCTGCCAGCACTTCCATTCCTGGAGGAAACTCCTACATATCCTGAACCCTCCAATATACATCCTAAAATTAGTCAATAAGTCCCCTTCATGAATACCCCAGGCACTTTTTAAACTGCTACTTCTGGGGGCGCCTGGGTGGCTCAGTCGGTTGAGTGTCCGACTTTGGCTCAGGTCACGATCTCGCAGTTCATGAGTTCGAGCCCCGCGTCAGGCTCTGGGCTGATGGCTCAGAGCCTGGAGCCTGCTTCGGATTCTGTGTCTCCCTCTCTCTCTGCCCCTCCCCCGTTTATGCTCTGTCTCTCTCTGTCCCAAAAATAAATAAACGTTAAAAAAAATAAACTGCTACTTCTGTGCTGGGTCTTGGGCCCAATGATATAGTGCATTGGCCCTTTAAGACTAGAGACTCGGTTTCCCTATAACCCTCCAGCTCTTCTGAAGGCAGGCCCTGCTGATTTTCAAAGCCAGACATCGTGGGGGCTCATCTTCCCTGTGGAGGTCCTCAGGGCCAGGGGTGCCTGGTGTGGGGCTGGGTCCTCTCACTCTGTGCCTGTGTTGTCCCTCCTGTTCATGGGTTGCCACATGGAGGGCTGCATTCCCAACTTCATCTCTTTGGCCTTCTTTTTATGTCTTTAGCTCAGGAAGATCTGTTTGGCCAGTCTTCAGGTTTCCAGAGTGAGCTGTCACACATGTAGGTGTTGCCTTGGTGTGTCCACAGGTGGAGGTGAACTCAGGATCCTCCTTCTCCACTATCTTCCCCCACTCTCTTCACTGACTTTTGATCAACACATTCAAACTTTAATTTTGTGTAGGGAGTTTCCTAGTGTAATCCATTTTATGGCATCTAAATGACTTGTGTATTTGTTTGTACATATATAATATGCATTAATACATGGGCGTGTATAGCGATAGAGTCCACATTTACCTCCACAAATGTATTAGTCTTCAAGCCCTGTGATTTGAAATCTGCCCTACCAAACTGAGGATACAGAAGTGGCATCCTGGTGTTGAGTGTATGCTGGGTATGTGGGAGCTTCCAGGCTCCATCAGGCTCTCTAACGGAGCTCACTTCCTTGCCTCTTTTCTCACAGGATTGGGCTACTCTTTGGACGTAATTCTAACCCAGACCTGATCAAAACAAACCCACAGCTCCCTAAAACATGCATGACATTTTAGAAATTCCAGGTTCATGGAGTGCCTCTCTTCAGATGGCCCAGACACCTCCATCTGTTAATCCATGCTCATGTCACACGAGGCACAGGTTATGTTGGTCCCATTCCCTGTGCCAGGCACTGTGCAGGGAATACAAAGATGAGAGACCTCGATGCTGCTCTCAGGGCTCTGAGGGTCTGAGATAGGTGTGTGAACACTCTCCACGTGGTAGGAGAAGGGCTGTAATTGAGGTACACATGCTCACAGGATTGGGGGTGCTGAATCCCCATCCCAGATTCTGCCAGGGTAGGACTCAGTTTCTCTACCTACTGAATTACTATCCCCTACCCTGCTTCATAAAATTCCCTGAAGTCCTGGGCAAGAGACTGCATCCATGGTGTGGTCCTACCCCTGAAAGTAATCAAGGGCATTGTAGCTTATGGCACCTTGGCTGGGCTCTCAGGACCCCCTCGCTGCAGCTGCGTGTTTGCAGGCTTCCCTTCAGGCTCTTTGTGTAAGCAGTGGTGGGAAGCCATGCGGTAGCATTCCTAGTGGGTCTGTGGGGACAAGGCTTCGGGGCTGTTTGAGCCCGACTTATGCCTTGGCCTCCGCCTTAGGGCTCCCTTTCCTCTCCCCCTACCCCCAGAAGAAATCATGGGGGATTGGAGAGAATCCCTGCCTTGTAGTGGGGAGGATTCTGGCGGGTGAATTACTTCCCCCAGGAGTGGGGTACAGCCCTGTGCGCTGGGGTGTGCTGAGGCTGGGCCTAGGGCATTTCAGGACCTAGGTCAGCGCTCTCCCGTGTCCAGCAGGGCTGGAGTCTGCAGCCCCGCCCCAGAGTCTGAGCACTTGCAGCCATTCGTCACCCTCACAGAGCATTGCAACTTTATGCCTACGCATAAAAACTGGAGGGACTCATCCCAGAGTTTGCTGCCGCCGCTGCCGCCGCTGCTGTTAGAACAGTTTTAATTAGCTGCAGGATTTTAATGAGCTGAAATCAAGAAGAACCCCATCTCAGAAGCAAGCAGGAGCCGCACACACGGAAGAACTCGTCTGACAAAACAGAT
This sequence comes from Panthera onca, assembly GCF_046562875.1. Lineage (NCBI taxonomy): Eukaryota > Metazoa > Chordata > Mammalia > Carnivora > Felidae > Panthera > Panthera onca. Next base: position 19,410,031 of record NC_138353.1, on the reverse strand, counting down.
GGAGGTGGTGTTCTCAGGGGACTGGGCTGTGTGCTCCGTTTCGGTGAGGAGCAAATGAGTTACTGAGGCCAGGAGGCTGCGGAGGAGAGGCGGGAGGTCAGCCCCAGCGCAGGAGCCTCGGCAGGGGCAGAGCGGAGGCACAGCCCCCTCTGCCGCTCCGGTGGAATGCTTGGTGCCGGATTCAAGGTGACGGCAGTGCCTGGCTCCATTCTCCTCAAGTTGCCATAGCAGCCTCTCTCCCGATGAGCAGCTCCTCCTGGAGCCCTCAGCCGGGAGGGACGTCATTGTTCGCTCCTGCCCGTGCAAGGAGGAGACTGACTGGACAGAGAACTTTCTGGGGCCCGGGGTCCACACACCAAGTGGGTGCTCCCATGGGCACATGGCCCGATGCCTCCGGCTGTCTCCAGTGGGGCACGGGAGCGGGTCCTCACAGCCAGAGGGGGTCCTCTGGGTGACTGGGGGAAGCATCCAGGCCTTGGAGCAGCCGCAGCCAAGCGTGTCCTTGGAGCCATCCGTCCATCCGCCTGCCGGCCTGTCGCCACTGGAGGTGCGTGTGTTTTGGCTGAATTCCCAAGTCCTTGCTTGTGCCCTAAAGTGAATTTTCCCAAGAGACAAATTTTTAAATCAGATAAATAAGGAAATGGGAGGAATCCTTGGCCTTGACCTGTGTCCCAGGAGGTGTTTACAAGATTAATTGGATTTTTTTTTTCTTACAGTAAAAAATTGGCAATGCCATTCAGGCCTCAGGGAGAGAAAGCCACCGGGAAAACGAGGGATTGTGAGCACAGGACCTTCTGGAAACTGAGTGGGCTGTTTATTTTTCTTGCCTCACTCCTCCCTACTCCACCCCCAGTTATTTGAATTGTCTTATTGTCTGTTGGTCTTGGCAGAGAGGCAGGGAGGAAGGGGAGGGTCTTCCACTTGTCATTGGAGCCGAGTGCGATGCAGTGTGTCCCAGATGGGAGCAGAGGCCTGTGAATGTGTTTACGGGGCCCTGGGCAGCCTGGCCCCAGCCTGTGACGGATCATAGGGTCCACTTCCCAGGCAGCAGCTGGACTCCCAGGAGAGGGAGGTGAGCAGCCTTTGGACCAGCATCTTCCCATTGCCTTGAAAATAACGTGTGACTTTGAAGACAAGGACCCTCACAGGAACAGTAGGGGATCAGATGTGCACACTCTCTGAAGTGTCTGGTGATCTCCTAGCTCCCCTCCACCTGTAAAGGAAGGAGGTTCCTACAGATTCTGTGATGTTGGCCCCCTCCTGGGGCATTGAAGACCCAGCCAGACTGCAAACCAGCGACCCAGGAAGGGAGGCATGCTAACCTTTTGATTCCCATTTGCACAGAGCAAGGAGTTAGCTGGGTAGGTGGTCTCCAGTGAGAACAAACACCGAGAGGAAGGTCTCAAAGGGGAAGGCTGAGGTCTGATGCTTAGGGCTGGCCAGGGAAAGCCATGCATGGCTCTGATACCAGCTTCCCTCCCTTCACAGAGAGGGTGCTGTGTTCTCTTGGAGGGGGGCGGGTGTAGAGGGGTCAACAAAAGGGAGGGTCTCTGAAATCAGACACTTGAGTCCCTGATGCTCTGGCCATGGTGAAGGTGCAGGTCCTGGGGCTGGTTTTCTTCCCCTCTCCCCAGATTTGGGGGCAGAGATGTGGTCCTCATCCTGGTTCCACGCACATGGGCTGCTGGGGCCTGGTTCCACGTGGTGGGTTTGGTTTGGGTAGGTTCAGGAACAAATGAGGACAGGTCGTTGCTGCGGGACAGGGGTAGTCAGTACTGGCTTGTATGGTGACAGTGTGACAATTAGGGAGAAGAGGGGGCTGGCCAGTTCTTTTGTAGTCACTTGTGCAGTGCTATTGACCATAAATAATGCAATGATGATCGCATGTGCTTCTGAGTCCCCCCCCCCCTTTTTTTTCCATCAAATAGAGCCTTTGGGTTGAGATTGGGTGGCATTTTATTAACAGTTTTGCCAGGTAGCCCTGTGCCCTAGCCGTAAACTTGCCGTTCTTTTTCCCCTCCTTCCTCTCTTTCCCTCGCCCTAGGTCAGATTGGTCTCCTGACCACGTCTGTCTGACTCAGGAGGCTGGTGTGGCTGCAGGCAGTGTGTCACCACCACGGCCAGGATAATCAGGGTTTTGCAGCAGTTTCTTTACAGCCGGGGCCTTGCTGGGGCCTGTTGATGGAGTGTGTGTGCCGTGGCATATGTGTGTGTGTGTGTGTGTGTGTGTGTGTTAGTGCGTGTGCCTCTGCTCCAGAAAGGTCTTGAGCTGCTCCCCTTGCTCCCTATCTGAGGGTCTTGTCCTTGATGAACCAGTGTGTGTGACATTGTTCCCACTCTTCTGACTCCTTTCTGTGACTGCATGGGCCCCCCCAGGGGTTAAGCCAACTTCTCTGGGGCAGGAGGGCCCAGAGTGAGGGCCAGAGAGAGCAGCTCCGTCTCCCCCCATCCTCTCCCACACCTTGGGGCTGGCCAGGGTGGTCCCGGCACACAGTGCCTATCATTACGAAGGGAAGGGCTTGGGAGACCTTGGGACACAGGGCATCCTATGGGCAGTGTTGAGAGTGACCTTGCCCTTCAGTGGGGCCTGGGCCTGCATGGCTGCACCTGTGTCTCTGCAGGACAATGGGCCAGGTCCCCAGGACCCATCCCGGGCAGCCGTAGAGGGAGAAACCACAGGCCCCCACGAGGGACTCCAGGGTCTGAACCTTTGGGGACAGGTGGCTGCCTGTTTTTACCCTGTGTAAGCCCCGTGGGTGTCCCTGGCAATGGCAGGAAGCAGCAGTCTTTCTTGGGGTGGGGCGGGGGGGCGGGGCATTGGAAGGGAAGTCAGGGCCAACTTCAAACCTGGAGCCAGCTCCAGAGACAAAACTGAGCCCTGCTCAGCGCTGCCTCCCAAACATCAAAGCTGGGAGGTCGTGGGAACCACCTGCTCAGCACAGCCCAGAGAGCCCGGCGTTCAGGCGCGTTCCCCATGCATAGAGGCCTGGGGCAGGTTAATTAAAGTTAACTGAGTGAAAACATAATTACAGTGACTGCAGAGGGGAGAAACCCAAACCTGCAATTTAACACTCTTCAGCACCAGAGCTTTGCTGAGGACAGTCTAGTCCTTGGGAATCTTTGTCTGGGCCTGGGAGGGAAGGGCTCCTCTTACCACTTCCTGCCTCCTGCCCCCCAGGAGCATGAGGACACAGAGGGACCATAGCTGGGGCTTCCTCCCCCAACGCCTGGGTGCCTGGTCAAGAATGGGCTCCCTGACCAAATTACTGTGCCTGAGAAGACCCCCGGCAGGGAAATGACCCTGTGCCAAGCAGCACATCTGGCCTGGGGTCCCCACCACCCAACTATGATCTCAGAGGCTGCTGGAAGCTGTCCCCCTGGCCTCTACCTCCCTGAGCACTGCCCTGTGCCAGGGCTGGGGAAGCTTTCTACAAGCCTGTTTTTGTAGAAAGAGGGTGGTATCTCTAAGCCCGAACTTAGGAAGGGGCAAAGACGAGGGCTCAGAGCAACCTTCCACCACCAACAGGGGAAGTTCTGGAATGCCATGTAGCATGGCCTCCTGTGCAGATCCCTCTCCGGCCCCTATCCTGCTCCACCCATGCCTCCCCCTGCTGCAGGAACTTACATCCTTCCTATGAGCAAATGGCCTTGGGGTGCCCCCCTCTTGACCCACAAGCTTGGCCCATTTGGAGTCACTGGTTGGTATTTCTGTGCCCTTCAGGAGGAACCAGGGGGAGGGGCAAGTCACCTGGGCATGCTCTGGGTCTGCAGTGGCCAGAGCAACAGGTGTCACAGGGATGTTGTCACCGGTCTCTGAGCCTGGGATCTGTCAAATGCAAGTCAGGCTGCCTCAGCTCCAGGCCAGAGGGCCTCATAGTGGGAGTAACTGTGATCGGACCAAAGCTTCGGTTCCCACTGATGTGACGGAGTATCCGGTGGGGTCTCCATCCTACCAGCCCATCCGTGGGTCAGGGCGGCACAGCTCTGGCTGGTGAGGGGAGCAACCAGGAGGGGGAGTCTCTGTCCCTGGTAGCCTCTGGGCCTGGGAGGATCCTTCTCAAAGTATCTCGCTCTGTGGAGACACTTGTCCCCAGCATCCTGCAGGGAGCAGCCAGGGCAGAGAGATCCAAGAGCTCCTCTGTCCACCTGGACAGTTATAAGGGACAAAGGCCCAGATTGCTGCCTCTTCTAGGGGCGTAGACCCTTTCTAGGGAGCACACCTGCTCTGTTGGAAGCTCAGAGAGCCTGGACAGTGCGGGGCCCATTACAGGCTCTGGGTCTCAGGGCTCCAGCCTGGGCTTCCCCAGGCAGAGGCCGGGGAGTGTCTCTCTCCATGATTTTTCTGGGGGTGCAGATACAGGAGACCCTGCTGGGAAGCTGGTGTCCCAGCAACAGGTAGTGACTGGACTTCCCTCAACCTCTTTGGGCTTGAAGGATGCAAGGGACATACCTGAGTACATTCTAAGGGATGGAGGGATCCAGGGATCATGCTTGGTCATAGGCAGTGACTGGGGCCTCAGCCCACGTAGGATGCCCTGTGCCTCAGTGATGGACCATCTTTCTCCCCATCTGCCCTGTAGACTGTGGCCTGATGGACGCTTGGTGTGGATGATGAGGGAAGAACGCACCTCCCACACCCGAGAGGTGAGCCCGAAGCAAGCCCCGGATGACCCCACGAGCCGGAACGATGCGGCTGGCCTGCATGTTCTCATCCATCCTGCTGTTTGGAGCCGCAGGCCTCCTCCTCTTCATCAGCCTGCAGGACCCCACGGAGCTCTCCCCTCGGCAGGTGCCAGGTGAGCCCTTGCGCTCGGCCCCGCCGCCCACTTGCCCCAGCTTTCCTGTCCACAGTGCAGGCCTCCACGGCTGCCCTGGTGCCCAGTCTGTGCTGAAGGTCCCCGGCAGGCAAAGGAGGGGTCCTGGCCTTCTACTGGCAGGCATCAGCCTCTGGCCTCTGGCCTCTAGCCTGTGGTCACTCCTCTTGAAGTGAGGGCCAGGCTGCCTGTCTCTCAGCCAGTTGTTGCTTTGGGTGAAGCTGAGGCTTAAAGAGGATTCCGCCATCTCTTGGGGCCTCTCCCACACTGTCTGGGACATCAGAGGGTGAATGGCTTCTCCTTGAGCCTGTGGCCCCCATGGGACTCTGTTTCTCTGCCAGCCCTGGAACCCCTCGAATCCAGCCCCTTGGCCTGGGCCCCTCCTGCCTTTGTGAAGCTGAGATTACCCCACCTCCCACCTGCATCCCACACGTCCCCTCGTGAGCCACTGAGGGGAGCACCCTTCATGACTTACAGAGGTCTGCTGAGGACAGGTGGGGTGCAGCGAGGAGACAAGGGGAAGGATGGTTCTGGAGCCTCAGGCAGGCAGAATGTGGAGAGGGGAGCTTAGGAGGGTGCCTGCTGCTCAGACACAGCCCTTACTCGTCTCTCAGCTGTGGGCCTGGGGGCCTTTAGCAGGGAGGTCTGTGAAGACACCCATGTGTTCCAGGACGAGGACAATATGGAAGAGTAGAGGCCGTGGATTTAGGCAGAGAGATTCCTGCACCACTCTTGCCTGCAGGGCTCACCCTATAGGAGAGCAGTGCCCAGCCCTTCCCCAGCCCCACCCTCAGCTCTGGCTGCCTCACCCCTCCTAAGCACAGATTGAAGGCCCATAGGCATCAGGTAGAAAATCAGAAGGGGCACAAGGAGACTAGAGCAGGGGCCCTGGGCCTGGCAGCTGCTACCAGAGGCCCCGGTCGGGGAGGCCAATGAGTTCATTCTTTCATCAACTAGAGGCAGCCAGGGCAGTGGGACCCCAGGAGACAGCAGGCAACTCACTGACTCACACCTGGGCTGGGGCCTCACAGAGGGTGAGGGAGTGGCTGTCGGAAGTGGTTCTGGCTCCTCCCCGGCTTCTGAAGCAGCAAGGACATGTGACCAAGCTGGCTCCTCTGTGGGGACCTCACAGCCTCACCTGAGCCTTAGAGTGGCTGACAGCCCTGTGTCGGCAGAACCCGGCCCCGTGGGTCAGGCAAGCTGAGATTGGCATCCCCAGTTGTATGTTATCTGTGCAGAAATGAGGTCCTGAACAAGGGTCCTCAAGTATGGCTTGGGGTAAATGGTGTATCCTTGGGGGTGACCCATGGATCTTTGGTGCCTGTCTTGGTGCGTGTGTGGTTGGGGCACACACATGGGCAGAGGGTCTTTGTGTTCGGGCTCTGTGCTCTGTGGGACAAGCCCGGGAGGGAAGGCGTGAGCGTGCCTTTGGGGCAGGGCCATGCCCCCGTCCATGGTACACTGCTGGGACAAATGCTATATTCCTGGGTAGAGTTGGGATCTGGTGGCCGGGATGTGTGTCCTGCCATGTTGCAGCCGGCCGTCAGATCGGAGTGCTTGATCTTTGTGTGTCCTGTGAGTGGCAGATTCTTGCCCCTCACACCAGCTGGCCTTGCCCTGCACAGCTGTCCCTGAGCATGTGGATCTTTTCCATCACCAGTGGGGCCAGGGCCCACAGGACGGCTAGGATCCAGGGTGGAGTGACGAGCCAGTAGAGAAACCGAGAGCCTCGGGCTGGCAGGGTGTGTGGGATGACACGAAGCTCAGAGGAGTGTCCCCCTACAGTGGGGATAGCGTGGGCCTGGCAGACCGCGCACAGAGCACACTTGGGGCTCGAGCCGTGTTCTTCTGGCTGTAAATGGAGCTGGACCACTTTCGCCACGTGGTGGGTGAGAGGCAACCTTGACGTTCTACGTAAATCACATCAAACGCAGTCATAAAACTTTAAGTAATGCTTATGTTACTTTCCCTGAGCAAAGTGTTCCTGACACAGGCTGTTTGTGTTGATTTGTTACTATTCATTTATTCTTTCCCTGTACTTCTCACAGCAGCCTAATTGTGATTCGGTACCAAGAAAGCAATATCAAAGTAATTTTCCACAACATTAGTTACAATTTTCTTCTGATCTTTCAAGTGAAACAATCCCATCCTGTTGGCTTCTCTGAGCATATAAACCTTGATTACATTTATCTGTTGGAAACCAGTGCTTACAAAGTGTATGTATCCAGTTGCATGGGTGGGTGGCCCCCAGAGCCTGGACAAGCCTTCTCCCTGTGGATTTCTGCCTGTGGGAGGTACAAAGTCAGGAGGCTGCCCTGCCATCCAGATTGGGTAAGGCCATTGGGAATGCCATCTACAGAAGAAATTCCACACAGGCTACACTGGCTGTCACAGTGGCAGAAACTTCCCTGGGAACGCAGTGTCCGGGAGCCACTGTTGGTGGCGTTGACCACGGCAGAGGGCAGAGGGGTTGGGGCGGCAGGTGAAGATCCAGAAATAAGCTTGAGAGTGGGAAAAGGAGCCTTTAGTTGCTTGTGGCCCCTCGGAGTCGGGTGTTGTTCAGATTTCTCCTGCAGAGTTATTAGGTATTAATAGCATCTGAAGCTCTCAGGGACCAGACAGCAAACCTCGCCTGACTCGTGCACTCGATGGAATCATATGGGCTTGCCAACTTTTGTAAATCAAGCCATTTTTCCAAAATGTTTGCTATATTTTAAATCGATCAAACCTCTTGAAACGTGAATCGCTGCTGGTTAACCTGTTGGGTAAGATTAGATTTTGGTGTGCATCAGAGAATTCACCTATCCAAATGATTTTCCAGTCTCCAACATTGCCAGGCCACAAGGCCTCAGGAAACTCGCTTCTTGACTCAAGAGACTAGAATTGCCCCTTCTGTAGGCGGAAGACTCAGAGAATAGGCCAGAACCTGGAATAACACATCCCAGCCTGCTGGCCCTGGAGAGGCAGAAGACAGACTCCACGTGTGTGGCTGGGCAGACTGAAATTTTATGAGGGGCCTTTCTTTATGAGCTTTTCCTTACGGAGGGTTTAGAACCGCCCAGAGTCGGTGAGAATAGTACGATGGCTCCACGCACCCAGGACCAGCATGCTCCAAATGCAGTCAGGCTGCCGCACCTACGGCCACATCCTCATCTGTCCTGATTTTTTTTTAAATTTTTTTTTACACTTTATTTATTTTTGAGAGGAGAGAGAGAGAGAGAGACAGAGCACAAGTGGGGGAGGGACAGAAAGAATGAGAGAGAGAGAGAGAGAGAGAGAGAGAGAGAGAGAGAGAAAGAGGGAGGGAGAGAGGGAGGGAGGGAGACACAGAATCCAAAGCAGGCTCCGGGTTCTGAGCACAGAGCCCGACGCGACATGGGGGCTCGAACTCACAAACCGCGAGATCATGACCTGAGCCAAAGTCAGAGGCTTAACTGACTGATTTTTGAAGCCTGTGCCGGAACCATATCAATTCAGCCAGAAATGTTACGATATATTTCTCACTTTAAGAGATAAGAACTCTGTTTTAAAACTTTCAATAATTCTTTACTATCCAGCGTTTAAATTCCTAAGTTGAATCCCAACTCTTATAAATACTTTTATTTCCACTTTGTTTTATCCAGTATCCAGATACAGCCCGCACGCTGCAGCTCAGAGGATGAGTCTTTCAAGTCTCTTTCAATCTGTAATATTCTCTCCTCATCTTGATTTTTCTCTTGCTATTTATTGGAGGAAACTGGGTCACAGGTCCTACAGAGTTTCCCACCGTTGGGATTTTTTTTTTAATTTTTTTTTTTAACGCTTATTTATTTTTGAGACAGAGACAGAGCATGAACGGGGGAGGGTCAGAGAGAGGGAGACACAGAATCCGAAACAGGCTCCAGGCTCTGAGCTGTCAGCACAGAGCCCGACGCGGGGCTCAAACCCACGGACCCTGAGATCATGACCTGAGCGGAAGTCGCTGCCCAACCGACTGAGCCACCCAGGCACCCCCCACTGTTGGGATTTTTGTTGGTTTTACTCATTTGGTGTCGTTGTCTTCTGTTCTTTGCATTTCCTGTAAATTAAGTAAACCTAGCAGCTTGAACAGATAGAGGCTTCTTTTCTTTTCTTTTCTTTTCTATTCTTTCTTTTCTTTTCGGCAAGAATGTCCACGTGGTCATATGTGCTTTCATCAGGAGGCGCATATCTGCCTGGCTCTCTTTTGCAATGTCAACTAGCCACTGATGATGCACCTAGATGTATCCATTCTTCCGGGGCTACACAATGCAGTGCTCTGAGTTCATCATTCCTTCTTCATTCTTTTAAGTGGGATGGATTTTGTTTTAATGGGACGAGGGGAGTCATTGGTAGTGACCCAGGAAGCCAGGGTGACGGTGGATTGATTGGTTTATTCATTGGTAAATAAAAAAAATTCAAAACTTGACCTTCTGATACAGATTCTGTTGTTAACACACTACGAGTTCTTTCATTTTTTTGATGTTTGGTTTCTAGAGTGGGTTTTCTTAAGGCAGGGCCACCCCATGTTTCAGGGAAGTAGCTCTTTGCTTTCCTGAAGCCGTGGAGGTGTGGGTGGTGGAGCTGGGGACTGGGCTGATGCTGGGGTGTCAAAGGGGGAGGGAGCTACAGTGACAGCAGGGGTCCCTTCCTGCTCAGGGGCCCCGAGTGCAGACAAAGGGACTGGACAGCCCCTGGTGACTTCCTGGTCTACAATAACCTGCCCCCGGGGCATTCCTTCCGCAGCACAAGGGCATCCAAGGATGGTAATAATAACAAACATTGACCAGGCTTTTACCATGTGCCAGAGCTTGTGTCAAGCACTTTACAGGTATTAATACGTATAATTCTCATAATGACTGATTATTCCCATTTACAGGTGCAGTGCCGAGCGGCCGCTTGTGTGGACACACAACGGCATTGCTGCCACTCGCAGTGCCACTCTCAGGCACCTTACGTGTGTTTAGTACTCACTGAATACTTTCAAAACCCCAGGAGTTAAGTACTATTACACCATCTGACAGATGAGACTACTGAGATAAGAGAGGTTGAGAGCCATGCCTGAGGCCACACAGCCTCGGGGTTCAGAGCCAGGATTTGTCCTTAGACAGCAGGCTGTCGCCACTGCACCTGCTGCCGTCCTAACAGCTGTGATGCTCCATATTGTCTGCTCTGGGCCCAGAGCAGAGCCTGGGCGGAGAGAGAACCTGGATGAAGATTTGGAGGCATGAGGGAATTTGGCATGGGAGGAACTCCTGGTGGATTAGGGGCAGGAGTGTGACCCGGGGATCTAGACTAGTACTGCAGACATGGCCAGTCCCGGGGCCCATAAGCCCTTTTTTGGAGCATCTCAGAGGAGCGAGCCTTTGCTGCAGGCTGCGGGGAGCCCCGGGGATCCTGAAGTGGGGGCGGCTGTTAGAAGGCTCACTTTAATGGCTGCGTGTTTGGAGCTGTGGGCAGGAGCAGGGGAGGGGAAGAGAGTTCGAGGAACCACAGAGTGGTGTGGGAGAGAGGGCAGGGACTGGAGAGGGTAGATTCGGGGTGTTGGGGCAAGTACACAGGGGGGATGGTGATGAGGGTGAGGGGGGCTGTTGTCTCAGTTCAAGATGCCTCTGGCTCTGGCAGATCGAGACGGGGGTACCACTTACCGAGGCAGGACACACCAGATGGGGAGCAGTTTGGGGCAGGGGGCCAGAGACCACACGTTTTGTCTTGGGCAGGGGCATCTGAGTTGCTGGGTGGAGTTGCTCTGGATTCCAGACACACAGGCCGCAGGGGACGAGAACCAGCAATCCATCCCCCTTCCCCCCCCCCCCCCCCCCCCCGCCAACCCCATCCCTCCTCCACCTGCATCTCTGCTCTCAGAACGCACACTTCGCTCCTTTGGTCTCAGACACCTGGGGGCAGTAATGGCTGGAAGAGCCAGGAGGGCTGCCTGGAGGAGGGGAACTGTGGTTGTTAAGAGGTGACCACGTGCTGACCTACGGCGGAAGCAGAGAGTAGTGAGACTGTCCTGGAGCCGGGGTCTCTCTCCAGAGCACACGGTGCTGAGCCATCTTGCCTAGTCTCTTACCGCTAGAAATCAGCAGCGCCAGAATTCCCACGCCCATGGGCCCGACCGACTCCAGGGCTCCTGTTTTTGTTCCCTGGAGGCGGGGCTGTGTTGGCTGGAGAGAGTGTGGCCTTCACTCTTGGTCCCATGGTTACCAGGGACGCACAGCCCTGCCTGTGCCAGATACTTGTCTTGTTTGTCTTGTTTCTACAGCAACTCTTTGTCCAGGTATGTCCCCTCGGAGCCCTGAGAACACCCCGGGTGGGTCAAGGCCACAGGAGTAACTGCTGAGGGGCTCTCAGAAACTCCCCACTGTGAGGCTGATGGGGCAAGCAGAGGTATGGCGGCTGCCCCGCCTCTGCCCTGGCACCTGGGCCAGGCTGGTCTCAGGGGAGGGGCAGCCTGCTGGAGCCAGGGTGTCTGAGCTATGCTCCTTCCGGGCCATGGGAGCCGGCAGCCCCTCCAGCTTCCTGGAACCATCTGCTTTCCCCGGGCAGGTGGGTTTTATTGGAATCCTCTCGAGTCTGTTTCCTGAAACCATTTTCTAACGGCATTGCGGAACATCATATATATTTTCCACAAACCTTGCGAGGCTGACACATCCTTGTTGTGACTGTGAATATCAGAAGTGACATGTAATTGCAGTGATCCATCCTGTTAAGTAGCTGGCAATATATCATTGCAAAATCAGCAGGGCTGGGACTCTCAGAACCCGGTGTTTCTGAACAATGCACCTGCAGCATGTTCAAACTCTCTTACCAAACACCGCCGAAGGCTCATGAGGGCCGCCTCGCCCTCCCTCACCTTGCTTTTCTGTGACCACAGCAAAGAAAATTTTACTCTAGGTAAAACCACCCTCTGAGTTTCCCATTCTTCGGAGTTCCCTCTCCTCGGCACAGAATGCATTGGGGTCAAAGTCAAGGCTGGGGGTCAGGATCCTGGTAACAGTGCTCCTTACAAGCATCACCCTTGGACTTTTTGGGCCCCCCCTTTTCCTTGTAAGCTCCAGGGCAGCTCTGTGGGGTTCCTTCTGGTGCCGTGGGGTGGGCAGTGAGCCGGGCAGCCCAGTCATCGCTGTGTCGGCAGGGGAAGGAAACCCGTGGGCTCAACAATTGCAGGATTGGAGACCCAAGTGGCAAGAAGCCCAAGGACGTGATGGCTGAGCCCACCTTGATGGGGCGGGTGCACTGAGGCAGAGTCTGCATATTTCGGGGTTACTACTCACACTTTGTTCTGTGCTAATTCTGGGGTAGTGCTGACTTAGACTCCGGGGTGAAGGGTGCCTTGTGGATGTGCAGAGGGCAATACTGATGGAGGGACAGACATAGGTCCTGCTGGAAAAGGGGGTATGGTATTAGGACACACAGCCCTCCAGTGTGGCCACCTGGAGCCCACTGATTTGGTGGGCCCCGGGGTGCTGGCTTTGGAGCTGAGTCCGGAATCTGCTTTTGGAGGTGGGGCTTCATGACAGACCCTCCCTCCTGCCCTCCCTGGGAGGCCATGTAGGCCCAGTCTCTACAGGGAGACCTTCTCTGTCCCCACCCTCTCACACTGAGGCTGGGGCATCCCCAGTGGCACCCCCCGGCCCACAGCTCCCCAGCATCTGCTTCTCTGACTGGGCCTCAAACATTTCCTCCCCTCCCTGCAGAAGACACCCTGGGGGTCTCCAGCCAGAACCTCACTTTCCTTTGGTGCGTTAAAATATGCCAAATGAAAAATAATGAGCCTGTAGGAACTAATAACAGGAATCACCTAATTAAATTAGGAAACAGACATCCTATCGCCGTAATCTGAAAATTGATATTAATAGAAAGTGGTCCCAGAATTGTTATGCTAAAGGTTCCTAGGGGTGGGGAAATTAAAAAGGAGAGCTGAACGGAAAATTGGGACAATCGTATCCAGTAAGAGCAAGACTTAGGTTTTATAGGAACTAAAGGAAAACGCTAAAAATAGAAGACAGGATCATTGTGTGGGTCTAATGAAGTAATGGACAAACATGGCTTTGAAAGCTACGGAGCTCCACGTGCGTGTATGATGATCATTTTTTAAATGAGACCATGTAATTAAGCTTCAGTGTGCATGAAACGTGGTGATAGTTACCGTTTATTGGCGCCTGGCACTGTCCCCAGTGCCTTTGCTTGTTCCTCCGCCTGTGAGGCAGGCATGATTGTCCTCAGCTCAGACTCAACAGAGGGTAAGGTGGTTGCCCAGAGTCCTGTGGCCAGAGTGGCCCGAGCCAGGATTCAAACCCAGATTTAGCTGGTTGCAAAGCCCCTCCCCAGCTCACTCTGCCTTCCTTGCCCGTTGCTACTAGTTGGTGTCGTGGTCTGCATTTCTTGTATCTTCTGATGTTTTTCTGCCGTTTCTTCAAAGTGCATTTCTTGCTAACACCCAGCGGCAGCCCCAGCCCCAGGGCTCCTCTGGTGGCTTGGGTAACAAAGCCCACACAAAGCCACCTTCTGAAATTACAGTCCAGCTGGGAAACTGGGTCTCCTATTGTGTCTGGGCCTGGGCGGGGGCCACGCGGGGCCGCCAGTTCCGATGCTCAAGCCGGCTCCCGGAAGCCCCGGTTTCAGGTTGCGTGTCCACAGCACCGGATTGTTCCCCTAGGCCCCCTACTTGGAGGGGTGAATCAGGCTCTGTTCGCCTGCGACATGAGTCATGGCTTGGCGGGCCCAGAGCGGGGCTCGGGTGTGGGGTGACCCTTTTCCCACTCTGCCCGGCCCAGAATGAATTGGAGGGACCCAGCGGGGAGGGGAGGAGGGGGTCAAGATCTGTATGTGATATGCCCCAGCATCACATTTGGTCTGGGACGCTGTGACTGCACCTGGGCCAACGTTGAGCCCCAGGAGGATTAACCCAGGGTGTCAGCGGGGGGGTTACTCCCAGGACTGAACTTCCTCTCCCTCCTTGTGTGCCCCACCACCCCCCCACCCCGACCCCATTCACCAACCAGGCATCTTTAGTGGGGGCCGCCTGACATCAGAGCCAAACCCCCCACTCAACTCAGGGGTTCTGCCAGGAGAGCAGAACTCCAATCCCGAGGGGTGGCCCCCTCTGCCTGGCTTGCTTCCCTCTCAGCCACATTTGGCTTGGGGGCTTGGGGCTGTGGCGGGAGAGGGGGTGCTCAGGACCCCCTCAGATTCAGATTCAGTGAATCTGAACGTTGCACTCCCTGCCAATGTGGGGAAGGGTCCAGTGGGGTCCTAATGTGTGCTTATGGAGTCCCTCTCACCTTTCTGAAGTCCTGCCTTGCTAGTGTGGGCAGCAGAGAAGTGATTCTGTGCCAGAGAAGGGTGCAAGGACAGGGCTGTTGCTATGGTTGCTGTCCTTCTCCATGGCCACTGGGTGGTTCTTGGCTTTTTAAACCCTGAAAAGGTCATGGTGGTAGTTATGACAACAGAACCACCGGGGAGTTGCTTCTGAAGGCCGATGCGGGTCCACAGTGAAGTGAGCCCGTCAGGGACACTGTGGGTGTGGGCTGGGGCCCCGCATGCCTTGGGTCAGGCCTCGGTGGGGCTCTCACCGGGACCCCGCCTGCTGGCCCCTCCTGCTTATGGTGACACCTTCCTGGTGGCTTGAGGGTCAACGTGTGTCTTTTCCCTCCTGAAGTATTTGCAGGAAGTCAGGAGCTCAGGCAGACCCCATCTAAGCCACAAGCTCACTGTTACCTCTCTGCTGATGTTTTCATGATAAAGCTTGTTTCGGGGATTTGTGGCTCTGAAGTTTTGACTTGAATCATGGTGGAGCTCAATGGACAATTCTATTGAGGAGGGCACCTTTTGGGATGAGCACTGGGTGTTGTATGGAAACCAATTTGACAATAAATTTCATATTAAAATAATTAATTAATTAATTACATGAAATACTATACAATCATTAATAAAATAAAATAAAATAAAATAAAATAAAATAAAATAAAATAAAATGTTTTGTTTAGATGGGAAAACTAGCTTAATGGGTTCTGTTGCCCCCGATAGCTGAGGTCCTGGAGCCCCTGCACAGCCAATGGCTCCTAACGGAGGGGTGAGAAGCACCTGGGGCGGTCTTCCCATTCTCAGGGTCTGGGGTCCAGACGGGACACTGAGGGCTGCTTCTCACCAAGCCCTCGGTCCTGGCCATGGCATTTTCCAGCCCTCCACAGACGTTCTGAAGACCATCTATAGAGTAGACAGGCCCCCATGCAAGCCCCGCTGCCCCCAGCTTTGTTGTACCCAGAGCAGGTCAAGCGTCCAGTCCCTGGACAGTGGTTCTCAGCCCAGGTGGTTCTCAACCTGGGTTGGACCGAGGGAGTGGTCAGTGTACCTTTCACCACATTTTGGTCGCATGTCCACGTGTGGGTGGCTCATCCTGGGAAAGAGAAACCTACAGACATTTGTGAATGCATTCGACCTTTGCCCTCGGGGTCTGGCCTGCCTCCCGAGAGAGGGAGATGGGGAGAGAAAGGATGAGGTGGGATGTCACTGAAAACTGTGTGGGGTCACTAGGTCCATCAGAAAATGCATCCAGGGAGGGGAGACTAGGGAACTGGGCCACCACTCAGCTCCAGCTGAGTTCTGGGCAGTGGGAGCCCAGAGTACCCAGACCCTCTTATTTTATTTTTTCCAAAGAAGCTAGGAGCCTGTACCATATTTCTGTGAATTCTCCTGATTTTTAAGTGGCAGCTCAAAGTTTTGAAGTTTAGAAGACTGTTTCAGGGTCGGATAATAGTTCATGCTTGGTACCTCCTGTCGGCTGGATGGACGGGAAGGAGAGGGTCTGTCCCATATCCCATACCTCCCTCGGGCTGAGAACTGCCCCCTCTTGCCTTCCCTGTGCAACCCCCACCCCCCAGGACAGAGAGGCGGTGGGTCTTCCCGGGGGGGAGGGAATTGGTTAACTATTTCCTGCCCTGGGAGACTTACATGAAGCCAAACCCTAAGCAAGTCATGGATAGTTTGTCTGGGTACGTCCAAGGGCCCTTGTCTGGTTCAGGGGCCAGGAGCCCTGCCAGATAACTGTTCATGACTTCAGCACGGGGACTGGGGGATGAGTCGGCAGAGGTGTGGGGGAGACAAGGGCCAGGGGTAGGGGCCTGGGGAGGCACACACTAAAAACCTTCCTTCATTCGCACACAATTACTCATATGCAGGTATTTTTACCACTAACACCAGCAAATTGCTGTGAGTAAAGGATCATTTCTGGACAAATCTTCTTGCAAGGGTGGGCCTACCAAAGGGCTGGGAGTGGGCTGCGGGCACCCACTGGGGTGGGTTTGGGTTAAAAGGGATATCCTGTTTCTCACAGTGATGCCAGGGATGGCCACGCTGGCCTTCTTTGTTTCCCACCGGGGATACTGTCTGCAGTAGTCACAATCTGTCAAGGGTCTCCTGTGGGAGGGACCAAGGCTAGCCCAGCATGGGACGCTTTGCACTTCCCTTCCCTGCTGCCTCCACCCACGTCAGGGATGACGCCACCAGGGCTGTGAGTGGGACCAGAGAGTTCGGGAGAATCCTGATAGCATCCAGGGAGTGTGGTCTGAGCAGTGATGACGATATATGAGTGCTGAGCGCCTGCTGTCTACCAGGCACTGCACTCTATGTGCTTTGCCAATACCCTTTCACCGAAGCCTCATAGCACCAGGTCTCTATTTTAACAGATAGGGAAACCGAGGCACAGAGAGGTGGAGTCATTGGCCCAAGGTTACACAGCCAGGAAATGGCAGTGCCTTAAACTAGATCCCAAAGATGCAGGGTCTTATTGGTGACTCTGACAGCCACTCAGCTGAGACACAGTGTTGGAGGCCAGGCTGGGGGCCCGCACCACACTGCCATGTTTGGGGTGTGCACCATTCCTGTGTGCTGCAGACTTGTTCTGGTCTGTGCATACGCGTGTGTGGGTGGAGGGATGGGACCTCTGTGAATGTTGTGTGGGTGTCTGGCTCTCGTCTACAATTGTGTGAATAACCATGTGCACGCACAACCATGGGGTACAGGTGTGTGTACTTTGGGCTGTCAGCTCTCATGGGAAACACTTTCATTTTTTGAGTGCACACTGATGCTCACACCTGCCATGAGCAGGTGTGGGACGCTCGGTCAGGGCCCAGGAGGGGGCAGGTGACTTTGGCACCACAGGGCGAGTGGCCTGTGGGTTGTCAGTCACAGAAGTGGGTGAGAAATCGCCATTCCCGTAGGAATGAAACCAGTTCTTGTAACCCCCTTGCCTGAGACCTGGGTAGACCAAATAATGAAATTACATTCATAATATTTCAGGTCGAACGATCGCTGTTCGAATTAGTTCCTTCCCAGAACCAAGCCAGAAGTAGCAGTGGTAATTAAAGGATTTGTGGACTTAAACCAAGTCTGCTCGTCGGGCATGTACAATATACGGAGCTTGGAAGATCTGTGTGGGCCTTGCATCCCCCTGGGGAGTGGGAAGGACAGTCAGTGAGAACAAGAAGCCCACACGCCAGAAGGAGGTGGGTTCTCACTGCTGGGGGCACTTTTCCACTCTCATCCATTTATTTCAGAAATATTTACTGAACTGCAGCCTGGCTGGGCACTGTGATTCTGCAGAGAGGAGGACCACGGGTACCCTGCTCTAATGGAACTCACAGGGAGTAGGTGGTGGGGAATTCTCAGTGTCCACCCTGACTCCTTCCCCAGCTGGCCTTTCAGCAGTGTCCCGGGAGTGCTGTGATGTCTGATCCTCCTTCCACTTCAGGGCTTGCAAGTTAAGTTCTGAGCCTGGGACCCAGCTAGGACTTCCTGGTAATCAGAGAAAGAGCAGGACGGGCATTTGTGTGGCTTGGCCCCCACCTAACGCATCCTGTGTCCTAGAGGAGGGTCATGGGAGCTGGGCCCCACGGCAGAAGTCACACCCAAGGCCAGAACATCCCTGCACCCAGCCAGTTTTTTATTTCTTCCATTTGCTTCACTGAGGGGAATACACAGCCCCCTCCTTAGGGAGCAGAAAGTGCCAGAATCCCATGAAAGCAAATACCAACAGTGTGGTCAGCCTCGGCAGTATGGCTGACTGAGCCGATGTGCCCACCCATCCTAGATAAAAAAGGACCTAAAACCTCTTTAAAATCCAAGAAAGAAAGAGAAATCCCAGGAGCCAGAAAATGAGAGGGATTCATGAGAAGCAGTGAGCTCTAGGGGATGCCTGCCACCGGTGCCCGGGGCTAGGGCTTTAAAAACAAAACAAAACAAAACAAAACAAAACAAAACAAAACAAAACAAAACAAAAAAACCCAGCTTCGTTCAGGTATAATTCACATGCTGTAACATTCACCTATTCAAGTTGTACACTTCAGTGATTTTTAATAAACTTAGCCGTGCAACCATCACCACAATTCAATTTTACGGAATTTCCGTTGCCCCCCCCAGAAATCTCTCATGCCCATTTATAGTCACCCGCTGTTGCCCCACACAACCACAAATCTGCCTTCTGTCTTTATACGCTTGCCTTACGTGAACGTCTCACGTCAATGTGATCATACGATATGTAGTCTTTCACGTCCGACTTCTTTCACTTAGCATGTTTGTGAGATTCATCATGTGGCAGCATCTATCAGTAGTCTGTTCCTTTTTATCCCTGAGTAATATTCCATTGCATGGCATTGTGGTTTGGCTATTCAGCAGTTGATGGACATTTGAATTGTTTGTATGTTTTTGGCTATAATGAATAATGCTGCTATGAACATTTACATGTCTTCATGCAGACCTATGTCTTTATTCTCTTGGGTGGATACATAGGAGTAGAATTGCTAGTCTGTGTAGTAAATTTATGATGAATTTTTTGTTTATTTTAACTTTACTTATTTTGAGAGAGAGAGAGAGCATGAGCAGGGGAGAGTAGAGAGAGAGGGAGAAAGAGAATCGCAAACAGGTTCTGTGCTGTCAGCACAGAGCCTGACACGGGGCCTGATCCCACAAACTGTGAGATCATGACCTGAGCCAAAACCAAGAGTCAGATGCTTAACCGACTGAGCCACCCAGGCACCCCAAATTTATGTTGTTAAAGAAACTGCCAAACTGTTGCCAAAATGTCTCCACCATCTCCTTTCCCCCCAGCAATGCACAAGGGCTCTGATTTCTTCACATCCTCATCAACACTTGTTATTATCTGTCTTTTTAATTATAGTCATTCTAGTGGGTGTGAAGGGATATCTCATTGTGGTTTTAATTTGCCTTCTCTAAAGACTAATGATATTGAGCATATTTTCATGTGCTTATTAGCCATTTGAATATCTTCTTCAGTGAAATATCTATTTGAATCTTTGCCTATATTTTAAATTGAGTTATTTGTCTTTTTATTGAGTTGTTATTCTTTATTTTACAGATCCAAGTACTTACTAAATTTGCAAGTGATTTCTCCCATCTGTGGTTTGTCTTTTCAGTTTCTTAATGGTGTCTTTTGAAGTGCAAAAGTTTTTAAATTTGGAGAAGTTCATTCCATCAATCTGTTTTCTTTTTTGGATCATGATTTTGGTGCTGTATCTAAGAATCTTTGCTTAACCCTAAGGTCAATAAAGACTTTCTCCTATGATTTCCTCTAAAAGTTGTATAGTATATAGTTACATACCACTTATATAACTCTATATAGTATATATTATATATAGTTTTATCTCTTACATCTATGCCCATGATCCATTTTGAGTTAATTTTTGTGTTTTGTGTGAGATCATTTTTGTCTGTGGATATCCACTTGTACCAGCACAACTTTTTGAAGACTGTCTTTTTCCCATTGTATTACCTTTGGTCAAAAATAAATTGCCCACAAATATAAGAGTTTCTCTCTGGAGTCTCAATTCCATTCTGTGGAGCTGTATGTCCATCCTTACACCAATAGGACAATGTCTTGATTACTGTAACTTTGTAAGTTTCGAAATCAGAAAATATAAGTCCTCCTGCTTTGTTCTTCTTTCTCAAGATCATTTTGGTTATTCTGGGTCTTTGTAAAGACCATGTAAATTTTTATGTGAATTTTACGATTTGCCCATTTCTGCCAAGAAAAAGCTACTGTGATTTTGATAGGTGTTGCATCGAATCCAACAAGCTACAATATTGAGTCTTCCAATCCATGAACATGGAATGCCTCTCCATTTATTTAGGTCCTCTTTAGTTCCTATTAGCAATATTTTATAGCTTTCAGTATACAAGTCTCACCCTTCTTTTGTTAAATTTATTCCTAAGTATTTTATTCTTTTTGATGCCATAGTGAATGAAATAGTTACCTTAATCTTATTTCTGCGTTGTTCATTGCTGGAAATACAATAGAATTTTCTGTATTAGTCTTATACCCTGCAACCTGTTAAGTCTAGTAGTTTTATTGTATGTGAATTATCCAGGATTCTTAAATACAGGGTCATGTTGTCTGCAAATAGTTTTACTTCATTTTCAATCTGAATGCCTTTTTTTTTCTCTTACCTGACTGCACTGGCTAGAACCTCTAGTACAACATGAAATAGAAGTGGTGAGAGTTGGGGCGCCTGGGTGGCTCAGTCGGTTAAGTGTCCGACATCGGCTCGGGTCATGATCTCACAGTTGGTGAGTTTGAGCCCCGCGTCAGGCTCTGTGCTGACAGCTCAGAGCTTGGATCCTGCTTCAGATTCTGTGTCTTCCTCTTTCTCTGCCCTTCCTGCATTCACGCTCTCTCTGTGTCTCTCAAAAATGAATAAATGTTAAAAAAAAAAAGTGGTGAGAGTGGACTTCCTTGCTTTGTTTCCAATCTTAGGAGGAGAGCTTTCAAGTTTTCACCATTATGGATAATGGTAGCTATAGGCTTTTTGGAAATGACCTTTACTAATGTGAGAAAGCTTTTTTCTACTGCTAGTTTGTTGAAAAAACATTTTTTTACCATGAATGTCAGGTTTTGTCAAATGCCTATTCTATATCTATTGAGATATTTATGTGGTTTCATCCTTTATTCTGTAAATATGGCATATTACAGTAATACATCAACCTTGCATTCTTGATATAAATCCCGCATGCTAATGGTGTATAATCCTTTTTATATGTTGCCAGACTCAGTTTACTAGGATCGTGTTGCGTAAATTTTTGAGGAATAGTTGTCTGTAGTTTTCTTGTGATGGCTTTGTCTGGCTTTGGTATCAGATTAATGTAGGTTTCAGCATGATTTGGGAGGTATTTCCTCCCCCTTTTCTATTTTTCTGCAAGAGTTTGTGTAGGGTTGACATTATTCTTTAAATGTTGGAAAGAATTTGCCATTAAAGCCATCCAGAACTAGACTTTTCTTTGTGAGAAGATTTTTAAATTACTAATTCAATTTCTTTACTATAGATCTATTCAAACTTTCTACTTCTTCTTATGTCAGCTTTAGTAAATTTATGTCTATCTAAGGCTTTATTCATTTCATTCAAGTTGTCTCATTCATTAGCATAAAGATGTTAATAGTATTTCCCTGTATTCGTTAGTGACATCCCCTCTTTTGTTCTTGAGTTTAGTAATTTGTGTATTCTTTTTTGTTTGCAAGTCAAGCTAAAAGTTTATCAATTTTGTCAATCTTTTCAAAGAACCAACTCTTAATATCATTGCTTTTGTCTTTTTTTCTGTTTTCTGTTTCATGGATTTCTATTCTAATATTTATTATTTTCGTCTTTTTGCTTACTTTGAGTTTAGTTTTTTCTTCTTTTTCTAGTTTCTTAAGGTGGAAGCTTAAGTAATTGATTTGAGATCCTTCTTCTCTAATAGTCATTGTAGCTATAAATTTCCCTCAAGCACTGCTTTATCCACTCTCATGATGTCCTGAGCCAGAGCTCTCTCGCAATATCTGTCTGATCTGTAGGTCTATTGCTCCCCACCCACCCCCCCCCCCCCCCGCAACTTGTATCACAACCTCAGGCTAGCTGAGATTTTGGAATTACTATTTTCAACAACATTCCCAGACATGGGATGTTTCAGACTTCATGGCCTACTCTACCTTGGGAAAACTTCAGTCACTAGGGAACTGGGTGGGGGTGATGGAAACAGACCCAGGCTAAAATGCCATAGACTCACACTCTTCTTCCTGAGGTTCAGTAGAATTTCTTGAATAAATGCTTCTTCTTATGTTTTATCTTTGGTTCATTTCTAGAAGTATTAAATGGTTAGGTTTTTTATGTTTTAATTTTTTTCCTGCTCTGTCATTTCTTTTGGGGAAAAGAATTTGCCAACCTCCTCACTCAGTCTTTCCAGAAGCAGTACCTTCAGGACTGGGATCATGATGTCTACACAGACAGGAGATGAGGTCTACGGCCTGACCAAGGTGCTACACTGGAGTGCAACTGCTCTGTAAATAGCACCCTCAGAAGGCATCGGGATCCCTGCCCACTGGCTCAGTTTGCTTAAGACAGCCCCAGTTTATACCTGTGGCCTGGTGTAATTATTAGCAGTGTCTCTCCCACACTTAGAGGTGACTTAATTTTGATGACAGATCATGGCATAGATGTCATTCTTTAAGACGAAAATGTAGCCAGAAAGCATGGGATGCAAGAAATAATGCTAAGAAAATAAGTTGTCAGTATGTAGATAAAAATAATAATAAGCACTCATTTTGGGGGGGAGGGGTTAGGAACTGCAATGATGTGGAAGTTCAGATGGGGGACAGTAATTGGAGTTAAAAATCTAAGGGAGTCTAAGTCTGTTAGGGAGGAACACTGGGATCCTAATAAACTTTGGACTTTATTTTAAAATATGGCTAGGGGCGCCTGAGTAGCTCAGTTGGTTTAAGCATCCGATTCTTGATTTCAGCTCAGGTCATGATCTTACGGTTCCTGAGATCGAGCCCCATGTCGGGCTCCAAACTGACAGCATGGAGCCTGCTTAGGATTCTCCCTTTCTGCCCCTCCCCTGCTTGCATGCACGCATGCTCTCTCTCCCTCTATCCCTCAGAATAAATAAGTACTTTAATCACCTCCTGTTTGCCTCACCAGAAGGGGTGGATTCCCAGCCAGTGGTTATGAGGATGGCCAGCACTCAGTACTGGACAGATGAGCTCAACAGCAGTTGATGAGTCACGTGTGCTCACAGCCTGAGGAGGCCACTGCATGCCATGCAGGGTCACAGGGAGACTGAACAGCAGGAATCAGCTTTG
Source organism: Panthera onca (assembly GCF_046562875.1). Taxonomy (NCBI): domain Eukaryota; kingdom Metazoa; phylum Chordata; class Mammalia; order Carnivora; family Felidae; genus Panthera; species Panthera onca. The sequence goes on along the minus strand of NC_138353.1, from coordinate 19,387,090 downwards.
GGAGGCAGACCAGTAGTGTCAGGAGGGCGGGGTGCTCCCTGGTTCTCGCAGGAAGATGCCACTAGCTATTTGAATAATTCCATGAGCTGGTAGGGCATTGATACCTGTCCTCGGGTAAGCAGGAGCTGTGTCTGGTCCCCTTGATGAGGATGGTTGTTTGGCTGGGGGACCTCATCTGCAGGAGCAGAGTGGAGAGGGAACTTGCAATGATGCCTCCCATATTTTACCAGGTATCAAGGCAGCACATGACATTGAGCCTTACTTGTAGGCCTTACGCCGTGGTGGCAGAGTGTCCCACAGAAACGAGTAGAAGAAACATGTCATCCCGAGTGGGGGCTGCCTTGAGTCAAAGTGAGCTGGAGAGGAGGCTCCTGCCCCAGTCACAGGACTTCCCCAACCCCAGCTAGGGTGCCGGGACCCTGGTCATCCTCTGCCTCTCCACTCTGCCTGTCTGCATGTCCATCCCTATTGCCACCATCTGTCTGTCTTTGTTTACAGGGACATAGTCCCAGGGTCTACCTTGTGCCTCCTTCAAAACCAGCATAGCTGGAGACTGGCCAACCATGTGACCTCACCCCGTGGACAGCCACCAAGTGTCAGCCATGAGGCCCTGAGCCCAGCATTGATGTTTCTGGCACTGATATCCCCTACCTGCCCTAGGTAACCCCAGTGCACCTGGCACAAGCCCACCATCCCTGACCCACACAGGGAGTCTGTAGCCTGGCAGTGCTTGCTGCCATTTCCAGAACCAGTATAGTCCAGTGGGTGGGTGAAGGGCTGTGTGGAGGTCCATAGCTAGTGTCTGCTCCCCCAGTGTAGGAGTGATGACTGGTCACCCCTGGCAGGCACTGCTGCTTGGGACCAGCCCTGGCATACTGGTCAACAGGAAAGGAGAAACAGGTTCCCACCTCAGGCGTCTCTGAGGCACTGTCTCAGATGCGCCGTGCAGGTAGGGGCAGATGTGTGGGCAACACATTCCTCCCCACTCCCCACTCCCAACTTCCTGGGGTCTCTATTCCTCAAGGCATGTGGCTACCCAGACAAAACTACCCAAGGCTACCCAAGGCAAAACCCAGACATTTTGGGTTATTACTGCTGCACAGGCTGGGACTGGGGGTTTTGAACCTGCCGGTTATTTTGAGCCACAGATTCCCCACAGAGCCTGGCTGGGGAGTGCAGGGCTGGATGAGAACATTTGGCTTCCATCTACCTAGAACCAGGAGGGGCAGCTACTACATAGATAACTGTTCTCAATCAGGCCTGTGGAGGTGTTAAAAACCTGATGCCCCAGCCGCCCCCTAGACCCAGAAAATCTGAATCTCTGAGAGAGTCCCTCAATCAACTCCATTGTGCAAGCAAGTTGGAAAGCCATTGGATTCCAAAGAGCATTTCTTGACTTTAATGTAACTACAAATCACTTGCATAACCTGTGAAATTGCAGATTCTGATTCTGTAGATCTGGGTGGGGCCCAAGATCCTGCATTTCTATCAGCAAGTGCCTATAATGCTGGTATATATACCAGCAAAGCATATATACTGAGAGCTTCCTAAAAATGCAGGCTTTCAAGGCCTGACCCTAGATCTGCTGAATTACAATCTGCATTTGAACAAGATTCCCGGTGGTCTGAATGCACTTGAAGGCTGAGAAATGCTGGTTTAGACTTTAATGGCCCAGCAAGCCTAAGAGAGTGAGAATGCTTTCAGCTTCATCAGGGATCAAAGGCAAACATGTCTTCGTTACCAGATGACAAAGCCTCGGGTCCTTTCAGCTGCTGGCAACTCTTTTCAGGAATTAGGACCCAGCTGAATGTGGCTGTCCCTTTGTCCTCCCCAAGCCCCCTGCTCCAGCCTCTTCCTTCTCTATCCCACCCTGGTATGAGATCCTGACTCTGGGCTTGCCCTAAGCCTCTGAACTTGGCTCAGCTTTGTGAATCAGCCCAGCCCATGGGAAGGACTGTGCAGCCTACTGAGCACATAGAATCCTCTCCAACACAGCTTACCGCCCCCAGTCCACCCTGGCAGACACCTGACCCCAACATCAAGGCCACAGTCACCTTTTCCCACACACCCACTTCTCTCTAGATGACTCATCCAGGATGCTTGCTCTGTTTTCATGTTTGCCCAGCTGCCATCTGAGCTGTAACCCCCTTCTCCAGCCAGTAAAAAGCTCCAGCCTTGCTCTTGAACAAAGTCACTCCCTCTCCTTGCACCCCAGTCCTTCCCTTCCCCACTCACCCAGGGCTGCTGTTTGGTCAAGGCCAGGGGTGTGCTGTGAATGGCCTGAAGCTCCTGATCCACTGTCCAGCACTTGTCCCTGATCCACTGCCTTGTCCCTGATGTGGTCTGAGTCCCACAAGAGCCCAGACCCAGGCCTCTATTCCCTGGCGTGGATAACATGGGGATCTTGGCTGGTGTGTTGCAGCTTCCCCCGGACCTGGGGTCAGGAAGGGAAAGTAGATCCAGAGGGCCAGTTTCTGAACTGATGGGGATAGGCCTTGAGGGAGCACTAGTAGGTCTGTGATTTAGTAAACAGAATACAGTACTTTCTGGGACTGTCAGCTCTGCATCCCAGCTCACTTCTGGTTGCCTTGGCAACTCAACAGGTTCAACTTCTTTTTTGAGCATCAGTGTCTGCTCAGACAGGAGGTGACAGGACCCCTGGAGGTGTACAGATCTTCAGATGGCAGACAACTTGGCACTCAGGATGACCTTCACCTTCCTGCTGCATTATCTGGCCTTGGTTGTCTCCTAGCTACCTGCACGATCGTATGATCCTGCCCAACTACCTATCCATCCATTCATCTGTTTATCCAGAAGGTAGTTGTTGAACACCTGCTATGTGCCTGGCCTCATGTTGGCTTCCTCAGGCAAGCCTATGAGTTCCTGGCCCTCCAGGTCAAACAGGAATGTCTCCGTGGGTCCAGAGGTACCTGGGCAAGCTTGGAGGTCAGGAAGTCCATGGGGACTTTTTACCAGCATATATGGGAGCCCATTTAGAAGATAATGTGCACTGCAAGCCTGCCTACCACCTTCTGCCAGACCCTTCTTATGTACATGTAATTTGCATAAACACAATCACAGTCCACATACTGTAATCTGTTTTCTCTCGCCTATCGCTACACGGTAGCCCATTTTTCACATAGATCCATGTAGATTTTTTTTTTACGCCTTTTAGCAGCTTGATGGTATATCATTGGTTTGTTTAACCAGCTCCCTACTGATTGATTTATGCTTAGGCTGTTTGCAGTTTGGGGCTAGTTCATGAATCATTTCTATTTCCTCTGTTGTCATCTTTTTCTGTTTGCTTCTCTTGGTCTCTCTCATGTTGGAGGCTGTCCTCACATGCTTGGTGGCCCGTAGATATCTATTCATAGTTGAGAGCGGGGCAACAAGCACCTGATTGATGTGGTGTGGACGGCAGGGCTTCCTTCGTAGTGTGTGGTGAGAAGTCAGCCATCTTGCTGGAGATTTCCAAGGGTGAGAATGTTAGTTCCCTCTCACCACCACAAACCACCATAGACCGGAGGGCTCAAACAGGAGACGTTATTCTATCAGTCCTGGAGGCTAGGAATCCACGTTCAGAGTATCGGCAAGATTGCTTTCTTCTGAGGCCTCTCTCCTTGGCTTATAGATGGTGTCTTCTCTCTGTGTCTTTACGTGGTCTGTCCCTGTCTGTGTCTGAATTTCCTCTTGTGAGGATATCAGTTCCTTTGGATTAGGACCCACACTAGTGACCTCATTTTAACTTCATTTCCTCTTTAAAGACCCTGTCTTCAGTTGCATTCAACTATCTGTCCCCTTGAGCCCGTGGATTCTGTTACAACCCTCCAACCACTTTCTGACTTCCAAAAATGTATTGGAATCTGTGCCATCCTCCTTCCAGTTCTCTTTGTTCCCATGGGCATCTGTTTTATTCCTTTGCTGTCATTACACTGGGATTTAGGAGGAAGATGAGACAGATGTACGCATTCGGTCCACTCTGTCCCCCCGCAAGCCTCCTGGCTTCTCCCCAAGAAGAGGGATAAGCCGCAGCCTGCAGTGGGGGGCTCTGAAGCAGGATCCAGTGGGGAGGGCTTGCAGTTGCCTGGAGCTTGGTGCGCCTATGGAGCTGCCCTTTGAATCCTGAATCCCTGTTGCTACTCAGAGAGGGAAGGAGCCTCCCTGGGAGGTTCGGGTTCCCAGGGCCTGGCACCTGCCTTCCTGCCAGCCTTCTCTCCCCACCATCAGTGATGTCATAGGTGTGACACTCTCGAACCAGAGACAAGGTGGGTGTCTGACACCTCCAAAATAATACGTGTTTTCCAAACTGTTGCTGAAGCTGCTAAAATGTTTTTTAAAACCATTTACACTTCCCTTGGTATGAAGCAAATACCTTCTGTCAGCCGGGCACGGGTCGGGAGGGGGCGCGTAAGACTGGAGAAGCCAGATCAGAGCAGCCCTGGGCCTCAGTGCTCCCTGGGGCATAAGGGTGGGTATGGGGGAGACCCAGGCCTGGGGAGGGGGGAGGTGTCCGCCCTGTGTCTGTGAGGGAGGGGGCCTGCAGAGTGGGCAGAAGGGGCCACACGGCAGTTACAGGGTAATCCGTGGTGGCAGTGATCTGTGTTTGGTCCTGATGAAGTTTTCCCTTCCAAGGCCTCTCTGTGCCCTTGCAGGGGAGCAGGTTTGTATCTGAGGGTACACCCCCCACTTCTGGCTTCTGTTTTGGAAGGTCTGAGCTCATCGAGGCGTTGTTCTAAGGAAAAGGGACAGAGGGGATATCTTTGAAAGACATAAGGCAGATTCAGTGACCAAAGCTGAGAGCAATGGAATTTGCCCAAGGCTAGGAGGCGAATGGTGTTTGGGGCTCCCTGGGTAGTGGGTGACAGGCCCAGGGAGGTGGACCTGGGGAGACTGGACAATGCCAGAGGGTTATACCATGTACCTGCTTATAGTGATCAGGGGGACCAAAGCAGCAGAGGGCCCTCCCTGGACACCCTGGACTGTCTAGGCCCAGTGGCCCAGCGGGGGTGGGGGTGGGGTTACTTCACGGGACCCCAGAGAGGGGGAGGAGCCATGCATGGCTGAGCCTGGGGCTAAGCTGCCCTTAGCAGGATGGGGCCTGGAGCGATATATTTTGAGTTGCAAGAGATAAAGAAACTTGTGCAGTGGGACCCAAATGGTTCACAACAGGCCTGGGCTTTACATGGTGTGTGACCTCCTCCTGCAGGCAGCACTCCAGCCAGCCAGGGAGGTGACACTGTGTGCCAGGGAGGCTGGCTGACCTGTGTTGTGACAGCGCCACTGATGCAGCCCCACGTACACTCATATGTGTCGGCTGCTGGATGACTGCGGGAAGGCTTAGGGCCGCAAAGGGGACACTTCCCTTTCTGAGAGCTTCAGCACTATTTTCTCCATGGGCAGCACTTTGGTAGGAGGGCAATCCTGCTGTCTGCCTCAGTGGCTCACTCCTGCAGAGGCTGGGAATTTACCCCCATGAGCCAGGCCTGGCCAACCAGAGAGCCCTCCAGTCAGGGGAGGGAGAAGACCCAGAGGTTTCTGGTATGTTGGGGAGTGGCAGGGACGGACTGTCTGGGCCCCGTGCCATGCACACCACACACCACACACCACACCACCATCCCGTGGGCGTCTGTTCCCCAGCCAAAGTCATGCCCAGCTGACTCTCCTCCAAGCCTGGCGTGTGCTCACTGAAGAGGGGGCAGCCCTTTCCCCACCTTACCCCCTCAGGGGCTCCCGCAGGACAGAAGCACCTCGTGCTGATAAGAACCGGGTAGCTTCTCCATCCCAAAGCCATGGGGAGGCAGGAGGTGGGGAGCAGCAAGGGTGTGCAGCCTAGGAGCTTCCAAGGGCAGGACCCTGCTCACTTACCCTGAATGCTACCCCTTCGTTCCTCTCCCCCTGCAGTGGTCGGCCTAGCCCGGGAGCTGGGGCCACAAGTGGGAGAGCCCCCATCAAGGATGACCATGGCCATTGTCACGGAAAGCAGAGGCAGCCGGCCCTGTGCTCTGGCCTAACCTGGACACAGGGAGGAATGGTACTCGGACCCCAGCAGACCCAAGCCAGGGCAGCCGAAGCTTGGTCTGATCCGAGATGCTCTCTGCCTGTGCTTGGCCTATACCTATGGCCATTTCCAGGCTCAAGGCCATTTGGTCCAGATATGCCTGCTCTGTGGCAACAGGAAACCCAGAGTCCACACATTCACGAATGAAACCCCTGTGGGAAGTGATAGGGCCTGACAAGAAGGCTGCGGTCTCTGGAGACCTTTCCTGGGGTCCCCGTGGCCACTCCTTAGAAACTCACTTCAAAGGTCCCTAGAGTTCTGTTGGCATTAGAGGTGTGCACTTGGTGTGCCACCAGCAGAGGGTGCCCTGAGCCAGCTCACGACATTCTAGTCTGCCCTCAGTCCTCTGAGACTGGGCACCCCGAGGACAGGACTCGGGTCTGTTCCTGTCTCTGCCCACCTTGAGCCACCTACCCACCTCCCATCACCGTAATGGATGCAGGACTAGCACATGCTTGGTGCTTAATAAATATCTGTTGAGTGGTTGCGGGGATGGATGGATGGACAGGTCAATGAAAAGGAAAAGAAGAAAGAGGGAGGGTGGAAAGGACAAATGGATGGATGTCTGCAGGAATGGATATATGGATGGATAAACAGACGGATGGGTGGGTGAGTAGATGGACAGATGGATGGTGGGGTGGTTGGACAGATGGACAGAGTATGGACAGATGGCCGGGTGGTTGGGTAGATGGACAGAGGATGGACGGATGGCTGGGTGGATGGATCAGTGAGAACGTGGATGGGTGGACAGATAGCTGGGTGGACAGATGTATAGGTTAATGCATTCTAAGAAGGAACCAAAAGGTCAGTAAAGGTTTATTGCTGGACTGAAGCCATGGCCCCAGCTATGGATGAAACTCTCTTAGGAAACAGAGAACACTTAATAATACTTCCAGAAAAAGGACCCAGATGGTGATATTTTCTTGCAGGTCTCATGCCCAATATTCCTGTGTTCTTGTCATCAGGTTCTTGCTCTGTCCTCCCTGTTTCCTGGGTACAACCCTTCCCCCCCTCCACCGTGGACGGGGCATTCAGGACTGGAAACCGGAAGGGGCGTGACTGCAGAGATGAGGTTTCTGGGGAGAAACTACTGTTTCCCACCCGAGTGTAACCGCCGGCCCAGCCTTTGCTGGCAGCACACCCTGCCCCTTACCCGGACACGGCCCTTCCTTCCCCTGCTTCCTGTGGTCTTTAGCAGGGGTTCTGGTATGAGTACACTAAGTGGATCAATCGCGTGTCAGCCCTTTGCCAACAGCGAGCCGCATCAATCAAGTGCTGAGTGACAGCTAATCATTTTCCACCTGGTGTTCACCCTTGCAAAGATCCGAGGGCTCTGCTCCCAGACCTGCTGGAGACCAGGAGGCTGTCAGACTCTGCCCCACTCCCCTGCAGTCTGAGGGCACTCTCCCAGCTGCATTTCCAGCCCCAGCATGTGATCACGCGTGAGTGTAAGGCTTAGTGGGAATCTGTGCCCACCCAGGGCCTGTGAGCACACATGTGCCTGTGAGTGTGCACAGATCTGCATGTGTGAGCATATCTGGAGGGTGAACACCCGGCCCTTGGGACATGACATGCCTGAGGGCCCATCCGCCAGTGTGTGCATATGGCTGTATTTGTTTGAGAATGTGCCCATCTCTATGTGTGTGCATGTCTGTGTGCACATCCGTGCACATCTGAGTATCTGTGTGAGTGTGTGCATGCACAGGCATATAGGAACACATGTCTATGTGAGCATGTGTCACTGTCTACATAAAGGGGTGTGCTAGATGCCTGTGTTTGTCATCAGGGTGTCAGAGGCTACAGCCCCTTGGGTACTCCTGAGTCCTCTCCTGCAGGATGCCCTCCTTGTACCGTCTCAATGTCACTCCCACCCTAGCTGGTGCCTGGAAGGGAGGAGTGGTGGCCAGAGCCCTATGCTCACTCATTGTCCCTTTCCTGCTGGAGAAAGCAGGTGCCAGAGAGAGGAGGGCAGCTGGAAGGGAGGAGGGTCCTGGGTTGACAGGAACAATTGAAAGGGATGGCATCAGGTCAAGCTGTATTCAGGTGCTGTCTTGGTGTCATCAGAACTCAGCTTCTCCATTCCTCCCCTCTGCTTTCCGCTATGGGCTTCACTCCCAGACAACCTTGTGCCTAGAGGTGGCCCTTGCATCTCCCAGCCTCCATTGTCACCCTAACTTTGTCACCTGATGCTCCATGAGACAATTCCTATGGCTGGGGGATGGACTAAGCCACTGGTCCATCTGGATCACATGCCCCTCGTGGCGTGTGTGGTGTCACCCTGTCTAAACCAGAGGGTCCGAGAGCAGGGAGGGGAAACCAGGGATGGTGGGCCAGGAATGGGAGATTTGGTGGGCAGAAGCTGTGCAGGGGCACTTTGCTCCCTGCCGTTGATCTCATGTCCCAGGCATTAACAGTGCATCCCAAAGGGCACCGGGCCTGCCTTCTTGGTGCCCCCAGCCCCACCTGGGGGCTCACAGCAGCTATTACACAGGCCCTGGGGGAGGCCAGCCATTCTGGCTTTAGGCTTTCAATGACCCTGGCCTCTGACCGCATGCCCTTGACCAGGCTCCAGTGGTTTCCAGACACCCAGGCCCCGAGCTGGCTCCTGCCCCTGAAACCCAAACCCTGGCCGGGCCCCATCCACCTGCTCCACTGCTGCCCTACCTTCCCGACTGACCCTAACCCGCAGTCAATATCTGCCCTAAGCAGCTTCTCAGAAGAAGGGCAAGGGGCTGGGCCAGGCCCCCACCCCTGGGGCCAGGTACCGTGTGGGAGGGGTTCCCCCATCCTAGACGAGGACACCATGGCTCCTCTGGGTCACAGCCGTTCTGCAAAGTGCGACTGCAGGGTTGCTCACAGCAGGCAGGCAGCTCTTCCAAGTCTCCATGAATAATTAAAAACACCTTAAATGTGCGCCTGCAGCATGGAGGACGCCCCCTCCCCCACTGTGTGTAGGAGCAAGCCCAGCCAGTGCTGCCGGGTGGGCCCCATCTGCCTGGGATGGCGCTGGAGTTCGGGGCGGGGAGTGCCCTCTCTCCTTCCCCATTTCCCTCCCCTCCAAGCCCCCAGGGCAGGAAAGGGTCAGCTGGGAGGGCTTGCTGCCGAAGGCAGGCCTGGCGAGCCTACCTGGGGGCTCAGGGTGCACCTAGAGGCCTGCCCTGGGGTGCGGGTGGAGGGTGGGACTGGAGAGGAGGACTCCGGGAGGACTGCCTCGGGGCCATCCCCGGGCAGCCCCTTCTCTGGCAGCTGCTCTAGGAACCCCAGACGGAGGTGCCACACCTTGGCAGACCCCAGCCAGGGGCCTGGCTAGAGCATAGCCAGCCTGCAGCTGTTCTAAGGCTTATCTCTGGAGGAGGGACCTGGCAGGTGATGGGCAGAGGGGGCAGGTAGGTAGTGATTGCCCTGAGCTCCAGGGAACTGTGTGTGTGTGTGTGTGTGTGTGTGTGTGTGTGTGTGCGTGTACACATTGAGGGGGGCAGATGTCATGAGGGCCATGAGCGTGTGTGTATGCAAGTGTGTCACATGGTGTGGCTGGGCGTGGGGTTGAAGGAACACACCTGAGTCTGCACGTCTGTGGCTTTGCATGTCCGAGGTCCGATCAGGACTAAGAGGCCCCAGAAAGGCGTCTCCCTCTGGCTCCAGGCTGACCCCCGACAGCTCCAGGGCATCCTGCACCTGAGCTCCCTCCCCTGCTGCTCCCAGTGGCTCCTCCCAGCCCTGGAGTCCTAATCCCTCCAACCTGGGATTCCTGGTAATGACATTTATGGAAGGTGAAAATTGAAAACCAGCTGCCACATCCTTGGGGCACTGGGCCTGCCCGGCTCTCTGCTGGGCCCTGTGTGGAGTCTCGGGGGCCACACACAGCCCTTCTCCTGACTGTTCCTCCTTCCTCATTAGTAGACGGGTGACTCTTCCTCATCTGTTCCAAATGCCACAGGAGCAGGAGACAGGATTTCGCCCCCGCCCCCAGCTCTCCCCTGTCCTTACCTGGGACTCCGGGGTCTCAGTAGAGGGCGTGCAGAGGGAAGGGGTCACGGTATGAGGGGAGCCAGGAGAACCTGGCTGGGCAGTCCGCTGCAGGTCACCCCCACCTCTGGCCCCGACCTTCCCTGTCCCCGGTGTCCCCTTGTGTGCCATCATCCAGTAATGCTAGATGCTTTGGGGAGGCTCAGGCCAGAGTGGCCTAGGCTCTCTCCTGATCCTGTCCCTGTGAGCCCACAAAGCAGCCACTGGATCGGCACAAATATAGGTGTTCTGCACTCTCTGCCCTCTTCCTCTTCGGACATGGAGAGGGTGATCGGCTGGGGGTAGAGTAGCTCAGCTCTACCGTGACCCCTTGGTGGATGGGGCAGAGGGCCCTGGGACCACTGATCTCTTGAGGCGACCGTGCTGCCCACTGGGAGTGGAAGATGGGGTGTCGGGTAGGGCAGGGGACGAGGCGAGTTGCACAGCAGGTCACACAGACCTGGCCATGCTGGGTAGGGTCACTGAGCCCCTTAAACAGGAAACATCTGGGTCCGCTTCCCTGGAGCAGAGAGAGCCACCAACTATGTGCCTCTCAACAACAGTGCCGAGCTCCAGACTTGGCAGCGGAAGGACTGGGTTTGCTTCTTCATCCCGACTGTCACAAAGGAGGGAGCTGCCTGGTAAGCAGCGAGGGAGACTGAGCGCTGTGAGCAAAGCCAGTGGGAGGAAAATGTGACAGCAGGCCTGGCCTTCGGGCCCCCCCACCTGCCCAGCCTCGGGGCCGCGGCTCCCACCCTACGCACTCTAGCCTGTCCATGATTCCCAATTGCTCCTGACCTGAGGTCCCCTTCCAGCACATGCTGAGATGATGCACTTTGTCCAGAATCACCTGGGGACCATTGACGGCCGCGCGTCTGGCTCCCAGATGTATCTCACAAATCATGGTCCCCCACCACCCCGTGTTTCCTTACTCCGAGGCTGTGTTCCCTGCAGGGGGAACACTGGGTATCTTGGGCATGCCCCCCTCCCCAGGAAGCCGTCCATCTGTAGAGCTTGGGGTGCACAGCCTCCGGGAGGCTGGACCGGTTCCCATGGAAGCTCTCAGCACCATCCAAGAGGTCCCCGCCACGTGGGACCTGGGGACAGGAGTGGGGGGTGGCGTGCGTGCATCTGTGTGTACACTGTGTGTGCCTGGGCTTCTGCAAGCCTGTGGGCATGCGCATCCACGCCCATGAGTGTCTGTGCACATGTGTGTGCCACACAATCCCGGAGGGGGCCACAGCAGGGCCCAGAGTCTGTGGCTGGTCAGGCTCCTGCTTCCCACCCGAGGGGCGGGGCTGCTGCTGGCTGGGGGTTGTGCATCTTGTCGCGGCCGACTTCTTTATTAATCCCTTTTGTGAGCAGACTCAGGAGTTCATGTTGTGAATCTGGCCATTTGCTCCCGTTTCGTCTGTGCCCCCCGGGAGGAGGAACACATGTTAAATATTTGCGGTTTTGCTGCGTTAGGTTTTAAAGTTCAGCAGTAATTACCGTGACCAGGTGCCAAGTGGATCTGCTCCCTGGGGAAGGCTCCTGCCAGAGCGGGCTGGTGGCTGTTCGCCAGGCCAGCCTCTGTGTGCTGTTCCCGCAAACCTGTGCGCCTTCCCTTCCGAAGGCCCCTCTGCCTTCCCTTCCGGACCCCACCGCCTCACCTGAGCCCTGAACCCAGCCAGGCTGACCACCTGTGGGTGGGGCACAATGGACGCCCCACGGTGGGTGCTCTCGCCAGAGGGCCAAGGGCAGGGCTGTGGGCCGCCGGAGCACCAGGGTGGGGGTGCCGTGAGCAGGGTCTGGGGGGCCGGCAAGCCCTTTATGCCCCATAGCAGGTTCACAGCTGCACCTGTGACCATGGCAGGCAGAACTGCCTTTATTTCCAGAATAGATTTTCATCGTTCAGCTCCAGACCCCCAGCCGGGCTTGTGTCGGACTTCCTGGCTATTCTGTCAGGTAAATTCAGTCCAACCCGTGATTTCTTGGGCAAATTCAGGATAATGAAGACAGTGCCATCCACTTCAGAAATCGCTCTGGGCACAGGGCTGGGTGGGGGGAGGTGGGGGTCCGTGTCCTCCATCTGGGTATAGGTAGATGCTGCTTTTGGGGTGGCTCTGTTGACAGAGGTGGGTCCCTTATGCTTTCTGGGTGGCAGCTGCTTCGCCCCTTGGCTTTTCCCAGGACTCCATGTCACACCCCCTCAACAATGGATCCCTGAAGGGTAGCTGCCAGCTCCCAAAATGGCTGGGGGGACAGGTGCCTGGTGCCAGGCAAAGAAGGGGGCAAGTTCAGGCCAAACCTCCCATAAAGACATCCCACGGGCCTCATGCAGTCCCAGGAGGGAGCTCCTTGCCCAGATGCCCTTCTGACCATCCTTGGGCCGACTGTAGGCATCCAGATGTGCACCTGCCCTCAACAGGCTCACAGCCCACTGGGGAGAGAGGTGTGGGAGAGCTCAGAGCGGGGGAGGGAGGCAGACCCCACCCCTGACAGCTCCCCGAGTGGCTGTGAGCTGGAGGCAAGCGGATTTGGGAAGAGAATGCACCGTGAGGCAGGCTTGCCCCATTGAGGGAGCCTTGGGCCTCTGGGCAGAGGCCAGCTCACAGACCACATGCTATTGGCTGCACCAGTTCAACTTCTTGCCCTCAGTAGACCACATCCTAGTCCTGTGGGAGGGGCTGGGAACAGACAAGAAGGCGTCTCACCAAATGCCAACAAAGCCTTCTGGCACAGGGAGCCTCGGGAGTGGGAGGGAGGGGAGATGGGCCCACTTCCGTGCTGTACCAGAAGGCCCTGCCATTTGGACATCCCCAGAGCTCCAGGGGAACTTAGAGGGAAAGCCAGTGGAGGCCCAGAGGGCGACAGGCTTCAATCAAGGTGCCTCTGGGGCAGCAATCTCATCTGAAGGTCCAGCTGAGGGTGCATCTGTTTTTAAGCTCAGCCAAACGTCTGCTGGCAGGATTCATTCCTGTCAGGCTATTGGCCTGAGAACTCCCTCACTCAGTTCCTTGCCGTGCGAGCCTCTCCCTAGAACAGCTCGCAGCACGAGAGCTGGCTTCTTTCGTAGTGAGTTAGCAAGAGAGGGCAAACAAAACAGAAGGCTGGGCGTCTTTGTAAGTCGCTCTCAGAAGCGACATGCCGTCATGTTAGCTGTGGCCGGCCCACACTCACGGGGAGGGGGTAACAAGGGCAAGTTACCAGGCAGTGAGCTGGGGGGATGTGATTGAGGGGCTTTCGGGGGGGGGAAATGGCGTGTTCTGGTTTACAGTGCAGAAGGACCACTCTGGCTGCTGTGTGGAGAGAGCTGAAGCCAGGGGACCATTTTGGAAAAACTTCACTGGGAGTCTCCCCATGTGTAAGGTGGGTGTAAGGCTAGTAATAGCGCCTTCCTCAGAGAGCAGCGTGAGAACCAGTGAGACAATAAGGGACCGTGCCCAACAGGGGGCTGGGCAGACGCTTGGACGTGGTGTTGTCTCCCCTAGGGTCTGGCATTTGCCACTGCCCCCTTCAGGCCACTGGAGGTGTCTTTACGTGTCTTTAGGAGTGCGAACAATGACTGGAGACTGCTTTCTTTTTCTTCTTTTTTTTTTAAATTTTTTTAATGTTTATTTATTTTTGAGAGAGAGACAGAGTGTGAGCAGGGGAGGGGCAGAGAGAGAGGGAGACAGAATCCAAAGCAGGCTCCAGGCTCCGAGCTGTCAGCACAGAGCCCGACACGGGGCTCGAACTCACGGACCGTGAGATCATGACCTGAGTCGAAGTCGGATGCTTAGCTGACTGAGTCACCCAGGCACCCCGGGGTTCAGGTTCATTCTGGAGCACTCCAGGCCCTGTGGGTGGGGTGGGGGGGTGGGGCAGCCAGGTTCTCTGGTTTGCCCGACTTGGGCAGAGGAGAGGTTTGAAGCCCTGCTATTCTTCTCGAGGGCTGCCTAACACCCCATTTCCACCTGAAGCAACTCACGGCTTCAGGGAAACAGGAGGGCCATCTCAACACCTCCATTGTATGAGCAGAGATTGGGACACAGGCGGAGGGGGTCCCTTATCCACGTGCTGGGACGGCAGGGCTTCCACCACACGGAGGGAGGGCTGAGGCCGTGTGAGTTCGGCTGAGAGCCGAATGTGTTCTGTTGTGTTGCTGCCTCTTTCTTGAGCGCCTCTGAACACCAGCCCCCCCCCCCGGGCTCCTGATTGCCCTTTAGGGACGAGGTCAAGCACATCCACCCGTCCTCTGGTCCTCAAGCCAAGAATCCTCGTTCTGCACGGGCTCTTGGGAAGCTCCCGCTCGACGTGTGAACCCTTGTTCTATTTCTCCCCGAGCTGGGGTGTTACTGCAATACAGTTCTGCTGCTAACGCCCAGAGTTAGCATCACACCCCACACACCTTACTGCGGACACCAGCCACAGTGGGGTCTCCAGGCCACCCGCACTGCTGACCAACAGGCCACAAATGGAGGGGTTTCCGTGACCTCCTCCGGTTGGATAATTCCCTACAATGGCTCACAGACCCTGTGAAGTGCTCTGTTTACAAATTAGTCTTCTTATGAAGGATACACATAGGGCAAGGTCTTGGGAGGGTCCTGAACGCAGACTTTCCGTGCCCTGCCTCCATGGAGTCGGGGCACATCCCTCTCCCAGCACGTCAGCGTGCTCAACTCAGGGGAGCCTCGCTGTCAGGAGTTTCTATGGAGGTTTCAGTAGGTAGGCATGATTGATGAATCATTGACCGCATAATGGAACTCAGTCTCCAGCTCCTCACCCCTCCTCAGTCAGGCGCTGAAAGTTCCAAGCCTCTAATCAAGTGGTTGACCTTTCTGGTAACCAGCCCCCACCCTGAAACTGTCTGGGCGCCCCCACCCCCAGTCACCTCATTAGCATAACAAAGACAGTGTCACTCAAGAAATTCCAAGGGTTTGGAAGCTCGGTGTCAGGAGTCTGGAGACAAAGATGGGTTATATTCTTTATTATACCACAGCCCGTTCCCAAGTGAACGCGTCGTTGTGAAATGCAACGTTAGCCTTCTTTCCGGATCCATTTATAATCCCCTTGTTTTTCCCTCTCCCATCAGTCCCGCTTTTAATTTATGCTATCATTTCTTGTATGCCAAGATGGAGTGGAACAGGTAAATTATTACTGGTTCTAGCTTCAGCTCCAAAAGGACATGTAGCCGAAGAGCAGAGACTTCCTCTGTGTGTCACATTTAACATGTAGGAGCACTGTGCTCGAGGGCCCCCCTCCACATCCGCAGCAGACACTTTCGTCCCTGAGCTTGTGCATTTTCCAAGTCAAGCCTCCTCTCTGGGAGCAGACAGCAGCAGGGACCCACTGGGCACAGGGGTAGAGATGAAGGGACTGCGTGGTGGCTAGCTGGGCCAGACCCTGGGTTCCGAACTATCAAGAGAATGCCCTTCCCTTGTCCCCCCAGCTGCAGGAGCTCTGTGAGGGGACAAGGGAGAGGTAGAGCACTTACTCAGAGCTCAGGCCAGGAAGGCACCAGCCGTGGAGTCCGCTGGGAGTGGGGACCCACATTCCTCACCCAGAGCTGCCCCTAGCTGGGCCTCTCCTGCCCCCTTCTGCCATGCCCAGAGCACCACCCTGGGAGCTCAGGCTTACCTAGAACACCTTCCCTGCCTGGTAGGGCACGGGAGTGGGTGAAGACCCTGTAGGGTGAGTTGGGGTGAGGTCACAATGACAACCATGAAGGATCGGAGGTAAGTTCCCCAAACATCCCCCGCCCCCAGCATCAAGCCGAGCAGGCCGGTGAGTGGGCGGTCTCTGTCTCTGTCCCAGGGTCCTCGATGCTGTCCCAGGCAAGGCCAGAGACTGTAGCAAACATCAAGGCAGGGAAATCCTGGGCCCAGGGGAGAAGGAGGCATCCTTTAAAGGCATGAGCTTGCTGGCAGCCAGCAGTGCTAAGCCTGGCTTTGGATCAGAAAATCCCAGCTGTTGGCAGAAGCCAGACAATCCCTGGAAACAGCCTGGCTGGGGAAAGATGGAAGAAGAGAGGGGCGGGGAGAACTCCAGGCCCCCTCCCCCGCTGGCACACAGCCTCCCGCCATGGTGGCCACCATGGCCGCCTTGCCTCTCAGCGGGGAGTGAGGGGCACATCCAGGAGAGGCTTAAAGTGCCTCAGACACAGAGCAAGCAATCGAGCCGGAGAAGAGAACTCACAGATTGATGGGGAAAGGCCCACAGCAGCAGGAGGACGTGGACCTGAGAGGGGGTGATGCCTGCCTCCAGCCTAGTGCTTCCCCTTCTGACTCCCCAGCCTGTGAGCGGCCTGAGGGTTTGCTCTAGTGCATTCTCTCCTGCCCCACCCCCCATGCACTCGAGCTTGCACACACACACACACACACACACTTTGCTTTGCTTTCTACAGCAGCCATAGGAAACCATCCTCTCTCCCTGCGGCCAGAAGGATTGCTAACGCCTGTAAATGGAATAGAGTGTCCCCTCTCTGTTTCTAATTGAGGATAGTGTTTTCTCAAGTACCATCCCACCTCCTACAAGGAGGACTGCTCCGTGCTGAGAGGCCTCAGCCCAACAAAGCCAAGAACTTGTGACCAAGACAGACATGGGGAGGTGGGGGAGGGGGGCATGCCTGCTAGGATTGTGGGCCCAGCTGTCTCTTGGGAGAGCCTCTTGCCGCACTCCCCTGCATGGACCCTCCTCTGGGACCTTCTTGGAGGCTGTCTCTAAAATTCTTGCCTGAGCCTGTGCTCCACTGAGTTTGGGGAGTCTAGCAGCACCCCAAGCTCTGCTCTTGGGCTGTATGATTTGCATTCGTTCTTGTCACTCTCAGTGGTGCTCACTAAACTGAGCCTGGGCCCCTGGGAGGCCAGAAAGGAGGCTGGAGGATGGCTAGGGAGTTGCTTCAAAGTCCAGGTGTGCTTTGGAAGTCGGCAGTGAAGAATTAGCCAGGAACTCAGCACTGACCTGGGGTCCCGCGTGCCTTCCCCGGTGCCCTCTGGGACCCCCTCCCTGTCTTCCCCACCCCACGCCAACTCCTGAGGGCCCCGTATTTATTCACAAGTGTGAGCATGGAGGGGGTGGGGGAGGGGCCACACCAAACTCACACGGGACTCTCCCAGATCCTGCCGACCAGAATGGAGTGCTGGGGCTGGGTGGCGATTCCTAGATGGTACTGATCTCAGTGCTCCCCGGCCTGCTTACCCCTGCCCTGCCTGTGATTTGCACCTGGCTGCTTCTTTAGTCTGGGACTGCCATCTCCAGAGAGTGAGACCTCACCTTTACAAAGAAGGTCCCTCTGAGGGCCCTTCTGGGGCACTGTGGGATGTCTGCTTGAGTTCAGACTGCATACACAGTCCAGCGCCTCCCAGGCCAGCTGGGGTGACCACTTACCTGGCAGATGAGTGTGTGGGGGCAGCTTTGGGGACATGATGCACTACAGGGCATCCCATGCCCTTGGGGCTGTGGGAACGTCCTATCCAGACTTCCTTCCTGTTCTTTAAGAGATTGACGAGTGCCAGCAGACACATCGGCTTCCACCCCATGCTCCCAACCCCATACCATGGAAGTTATGGGTCTGTGGCCACGCAGGATACAACCCACAACGCTGTCCCCAACACACGTGAAAGAAAGAACGTGTGCTGTGTCATTATCATTCCACACCCAACTGCAGGGCCAGTGGGACGTGCGTTCAGAGCTGTCCCCAGAAGTGGGGATTGGCCGGGGTAGGATTCGTCGTGGCCACGATTAGAGCTGAGACGAATGGAGGAGACAGTTTGCCTCCCCATGCTATCAGGCTTCATGGTCAGCTTTTCAAAACCCAGGAAATAGCCTTAGGACAAAACTCTGGGGAGCGAGGGCTTGGGCTTGTCACACTCTCCTCTGAAGGCTGGCCGTTCTCCCAGGATGGACACCTTAGTGGACCCTTCACTTGGGCGTCCCCTGGGCCTTCTGCAGTTTGCTCCCTGCCCAGCTGAGTCCCCTTGCCTGATCCGAGCATCTCACTGTCCCCGTGACCGCTCGTTATGTTGCTTCTGCGTTTGATAGCCATCTACCTGGCCCTGGGCTGTGACTCGGTGCTTAACTCCAAGTTCTGGAGAATTTTCTCCTGTCATCCTCAGCAACAAGTAGGTGCAGTTTTCATTATCATAACACCAAAAAAAAAAAAATGTAGCTGAGAAAATAGATATGTGCCTTCTACCCTACACTGGGAACATCTTGACATTTAAATCCAATTACCCTTTTCCCATTCTTGATGAGGATATGACATGTAGCTAGAGAACAGTGTGCTAGATAAATACATCATATTCTCTGATTGCTTAAAACTTCCCAGGACTGATGTGGGGACTGTGTGTCCCCCCCCCCCCCCGCCCCCGGTCACCATCAGCCTGTGGGAGAGGCCAAGGTCATGGACCGGCCAAGTGAAGAGCCTTGGCCATGGAAATGTTTGAAAAATTTGGGCTCATTTGACCCCTGCCCTTCCCTGAGCCATTAATTGGGGAAATGGAACGGCAGGAGCAGGACTCCCGGCAGCCTTTGTAAAGAGCCCGTGGTCATTCCGAGCTCCCCATCCCTGGGCTTTCAGCAAAACGCCACCAACCAGTCGGTGGGATTAATTAAACACATTCCCATATTTCTTCAGAGCTTGAGTTGTCTCAGAAGCAAAGAGTAATTGACTCCAGATGAATCAGGAAGCCAGTAAGGAGCCCTTGTGCTATTATTCGGATGTAAATACTGGTTCTCTTTGACATCCGGAGAGAGGGGAGGCAAAGCTCCTTACCAAGTGCACAGACCCGTCCCTGGCTGGAGAGAGACAGCGGGAGGAGAGGAAATTGCCAGGATTAATTAAGGCCACAAGAATCCTGCCTCCTCTGCCTTCCAGAAGGGCTCCCTGGTATGGGCTGTGTCTGAGGAGACCAGGCAAAGCTCTCCACCCCAACCCTGCCCCCCTGCAGAAATCCATTTACAGCTAAAGTTACAGGGTTTGCCTTGACTCTCCTCGCTCGCTCCGTTTCCATCTCCGAGAGACAGACAGACAGACTCATTTCAACTTGGTTCCAACCACCTGATCTCTTCCCCAGTCTTGACTCAGCAGCCAGAGCTGACGTTTGTCTCCACCCACACGAGGCAGAGGGACCATCAAGCAGAGAAAGGTTACCCCACCTGACTTCACCCATCCCCCAGAAGTCATCCAAGCAGAAAACCTTCCCTCCCTCCCCTCCCATCAGGGCTGGGTGACCAGCTCTTTCTTCCCCAGAGGAGTAGATCATCCTCAGACACCCCACACAGCTGAGTCCCAAATCAACACGGTTGTGGTGGGCTCTGTGCTCAGCACTGGTTCCTAAATAGAAATTAAGTCCTTCATTTACTTTTTGCTGCAAATCACAGTGTGAGACTCGAGTGGCACTTACATTTGTAAATGCATGGGTGTGATACTGTTCATCTGCTTGTGTGCTAAATGGAATTCAAGACTCACTCCATCAGCCCTAAAACACCTATTCCCAAGGGTCACATGTGTTCATGGATTCTTACAAAAGCACGTTTTTGTCTCTTGTAATATTGCCTAGGTAAGAGTTGAAAATGAGATCTCTCTTCTCCGACATCCAGACAAGCCCACATTCTGGCAAGTGACACCTCACACTCAAGGCTTTGGTCTGGTGTCGTCTGGTTAGAAGTCAATCCTCAGAAGCAGGGGTGATGATGGAGACCCTGTTATTTTCTGTATAAGTCCTTACACACTGCTTTTGAAAAGAAAGTATGTGTTCTAATATGTTTTCTAAGTCAATTTGTGATTGATTCCTGTAACTTGTCCTGGAATTCGATGCCAGTAGGAGGCTGTGCTCGAACCATCCAGCAAGCCAGAGAACCCCTGAGTGGAGAAACTCAAACTGGCTCATAGGAGCAGCTCCCTCCAAGAGTTGCCTCACAATAGGTGGTGGGATTCCTTGGTAGATATCCCCAATCCCTGAGGCCAAGGGGAACCCCTCCAATGACCTGCTTCCTCAAGGCTCTTGTATATTTGTGGAACTGTCTCACAGAAACCCCATGCCATACTAAGTTCAAAGTCTGAGCACCTGCCAGGGTAGGAAGACTCGGGTTTCCCTGTGGACTTTCAGCCTGTGTGGCCATGGGCCATGGGAAGTTGGGTCTGGGACAAAGACAAGCTGCTGGACTGAGTCACTTCAGAGAATTGGTGGAACAGTTTTCCCAGGGAGCAGAAAATCACACTGAAACTGATCAAGACTGGCTGGTTAAGGCATATCCTTAGACTCCTGTGGTTAAGCCACAGCGTGGAGCTTCAGCCAAAGGTCCAGACCAGTGGATCTTAGCATTTTGGGGGACCCCTCTTTCTCCTCCCCACACCTCTCTCTTACACACACACACACACACACACACACACACACACACACACACACACTTTGTTCACCATTTGAAGAGAGTCCAGGACCCCTAAAGGCCATTACATGTTCACCTCCTTGCACAGTGAGCCCCTCTGGAGATAAATTATTTATTTTGGTATCAGCTCCCAGACCTGGTATCTTCTGCATGTGCACATCTTGGCTTCTGAGCTTAGATTTGGACCTTGAGGAACTGTCTGTAATGTTAAAACTCGCTTGTGACCATTTCGGTGAATCATGATGGCCACAACCTCACATAGGCTCTCCAGGGTATCGACAGACTTCACATCTTCCATTTACAAGGGCCCCTGGGAACCGGGGAACAGAGCGTGGGGTTAAACCCCCACCTAAACGTTAGGTGCTGCCCATTGTCCTGAAAGCAGCCTTGCTTCTTTCAGCTGGCCGAGCTGCCTCCACAGGGTCCCATTCTCA
Organism: Panthera onca; assembly: GCF_046562875.1. Classification (NCBI taxonomy): domain Eukaryota; kingdom Metazoa; phylum Chordata; class Mammalia; order Carnivora; family Felidae; genus Panthera; species Panthera onca. The sequence goes on along the minus strand of NC_138353.1, from coordinate 19,366,240 downwards.
GAGAATTCTGTGTGCCAGGACTCAGTCTGGTTTTGATCACTTAATCGCTAATTGCTCTGTTTCTTGGTCCTGCTTAGATCCCAGCCAGAATATGGTCTTTTGAGCTCCTCAGTCTGACGTGGTCCTGCCTAAGTCAGCTCTGCCTGTGACCTCAGTGCTGCCAGCCCCTGAACTAGGGTTGGCCTCAGACCGCAAAGCTATATTTCTTTTTTAGCCTGTCGCCTGTTGGGCTCCTTGGGAAAGCAGTCTCTGAGACAGAGATTTGTGTGCAGGAAGTCTATTGGGACAATATTATAGCAGAGGAGAGTTAAATTAGCCTCGGAGCAAATTATAAATGTCTTACTGTTGTCTATTCCAAGTCAGTGTGAACTGTTTCTGATACTCCTTTTTGACAGGGATGGAAAAGAACCTATTTGTTAGAGCAGTGGTCGCATACCTGAGGCCACATAATCTTCTCTAGCTAAGATACCACACCTGCCACGGTGGTTACGATTAGAGCTAAAGCTTGATAGAGTTCATGGTCATCTGTCTTCTTCCAGAACCCATTCATCTTATGTAGGGACAAGACTGGTGAATTTTATTTTATTTTATTTTATTTTATTTTATTTTATTTAGAGAGAGAGAGAGAGAGAGAGAGCGCACAAGCAGGGGAGGGGCAAAGAGAGAGAAAGAGAGAGAATCTTAAGTAGGCTCCATGCCCAGTGTGGAGCCCAACTCGGGGCTTAATCTCACAACCGTGAGATCATGACCTGAGCCAAAATCAAGAGTCGGTGTTTAACCAACTGAGCCACCCAAGTGCCCCTGAACTTTTAGGTCTTTAGAGGTAGTACTAATCCCTGCCATTCCTCTAGTAATACTACCTTTGATTCAATATCCTGGTTCAGGGGATGAGTAAATTTCCAAGGCTTCCACTAGGCATTCCTGACCATGATAACTCTTGTCCCAGGGGTCACAGACATGGGCGTTCTGCCAATTATACATCCAGGGACTGGGGGAAAATGATCACTCAGTAGGGAAGTTTGTGAACCCAACTTGGGCCATTTTTTACCTGACCTCTGTATGCTCTCACTCTACCAGGAGGCTATAGTGACCCTACAGATTCCCAAGGATCAAATCCCCATGTGTAAATGTCAATTCTAGAAATGTTTGGGTGTACCCCTTCCCCCACAGTGTATACTTAACCAAATAAATGGCTACATGTCACTTTGGGGAAGGACTGGGGAAACTTTACTTTTTACACTTGCCATGATGTTATAGACTTCTTCTTGGGGACCTAACCTCTCCTTAAGTCATTTGGTTCTGGATCTGAAAACTGACCAAGGGATCATACATACCCTTTTATTAGGACAGCTGCCCTTAGCCTCCTGATTCTTCATCCCTGACTTCTTTTGGTTTTATGTGTGGATCAATACCTTTAAGGGCATCTGGGTGGCTCAGTCAGTTGAGCAACTGACTCTTGACTTCGACTCAGGTCATGATCCCAAGGTTGTGGGATTGAGCCCTGCATCAGGCTCTATGCTGAGTGTGGAACCTGCTTAAGATTCTCTCTTTCTCTCTCCCTCTCCCTAACTCTCTCTCTCAATAATAATAATAATAATAATAATAATAAATTCCTTTGTTGGCCACGCATCTTTCCTGCCCTTAGGGTGGTCATGTTTTAGTAACTATTTTCATAGCTCACTGCAGGTCAGTTCCTCTTGGCTGCCACACCGACAGTGCTGCTCACTAAGATTCATTTATGTTGGCCAAGTACTGCCACGTGGCTTCTATCATTTCAAGATCCTATCGTCACCCCTTGTTATCTGGGAATCCAGGTCTGCGATGGCATCTCCCACATTCAACCCCGTCCTACAGAGGAGAGCCGCCTCTGAGCTTCTCATCGATGCTGGTGTCGCTCTCACCAGTGAATTCTCTATTGCTTTAGCCAAGGGGGTAGCCTCCAGGACCTCCCACAGAACATCATCACGTGGTGGGTTGACCAGTTTTTCATGGATCACCTCTGAGAGTGCTTTGATCTCCTCATCCAGTGTCTGCCACTGTAGCTCTGTCATTTCTGCTTCATTCAGTGTGCGCCATGGTCTTCTCTGTGTTTCCAAGAGCATCCTAGCAGTGTGTTACCAACATCATCTGGGGTCCTTGCCATGCTGTTAAATCCTGTATGCCAGGAGAATGCTCCCCTATGAAGTATTCCTCCTTATCCAACTTTATGTTCTGCTTGCTTATCTGACACCCTCAGAATCAAGTTTGGTGAACACTCCTGGCTCCTGCCAGCACCTGTTTTCCAGGTCCTTCACCTCTTTCTGGGTGTGGTCCCGTTCCTCTTCACATACAACAATCTAGGTGTCTCCACCCCATTTCTCAGGGTCCCAGTCCTTCTTAATCAGGCACCTGACACTGCTGAGAATTCACCTTCTCTGCAGCTCAGCCACTCTTACCATTAAGCCCCGCAACTGTCCTCTTGCTGCAGAGGACAAGTCTCTCGATAGCGTGCCAAAGAGGCAATAGCCAACCAATACCATTGTCCCTCAATTACCATTTGCCCCATATTTCTCAACATTTTGATACATTTTGGGACACACCAGTGCACTTCCGCTGGCATGCCGTCCTAGTTCACCCGCAGGAAAAATTTTGACAGTCACATTCCTGCGTCTTGCCAGGGGCTGCCTGTGCTCCACCTACAGTCAGGTCTGGGGTCCTCATTGGTGGCTGGTTGCCAGGCGATTCTAGTCTAACCTTAAATCTTAGCATCTGCGTTTTCAGACCACTGGCACCGAGTGCCACATTCCTGGGGAGGAAGACTCAGAGGAGGTGCAGGGAGTGTATAGGAGGGGGTTTCCGATGGAATTGACACCTGTGGGGGGAGAGAAGGAAGCAATTGGGCAGGAGAAGAAGCTGGACTGTGACGTAGCCAGCCAGTCCTACAGGGAGCTCTGGAGCTGGGTGGGCAGGAGAGATGTCCTGAATTGATGCAAGAGGTCTGAGCCTTTTTACTCCACATCAACCCATTGTTGGTTACAGGCAGCCCCCAGGATAAAAATACACCCTCAGTTGAGGTGACTGACCTCTGGAGGGAAACGTGGCTGTGCACCCCATCATCCCCCCCAGTTTCATGACTGCAACCTTCACCTCCGGCTCCCAGCCCCCACTCATCTGGCCGCTCTGTCCCACCTTTGGCAAGGATTGCCCAAGGCTTTGGTTGCAGAGGGGGAGGGGGGGGGTATTTTTTCCGCATTGCTTTGCTTACTCAAGGATCATTGAAAGTTAACTGCAGCTGATGTTATTGAATTCGGTTCTTTTTTCAGTTCTATAAAAGCTTTTTCCTTCCAGGTATTGCCGTTTGGTTTCTGAGATACAAGCACGACGTCTGCAAAACTGAAATAGCTTTTTTTTTTTTTTCACACGGCACTTTAGAGTTCTCAAATCCGCTCATACAATTTTTTAGCAATTTAATTGAGGTATAATTTATATACAGGGAAACACCTTCATTGTGAGCTTTGACAAATGTATACCATCACCCCACTCAAGATATACAACATTTCCCTCACCCCAGAACCTTCCCTCGTGCTCCTGCTCACCCCTTTCTGTCCCCGTCCCCCGCGGCACCGATGCGCCACCTGTCTTATTCTCTCTCTAGGGATCAGTTTCGCTTGTTGTAGAACTTTGTGGGTGAGACCCTACAGTGTGGACAGTGTGGCTTCTTTTGTTCTGCATGTTTGTGAGCATCGTCCTCATTGTCACATGTGTATATTGGTAGTCTGTTTCTTCTTTATGGACAGGAGCATTCCATTGAACGGAAACGCCATACTTTTTATCCATTCCCCTGCTGGTGGGCATGTTCTTAGAGTTTACTGTCACAGCACATCTGGACACAGGCATCGCTGTCCTTATTGAAGTGGTGCTGGGACCTGCACACAGGTATGTGGCCAGGCGTGGCCAGGACCCCAAGAGCCAGGAGGCCAACGGCTACCCTGCACTCCAGCATCACTTCACGAAGGAACCCTAGACAGCAGCGATCTGACCAAAGCCCTGGTGCATTTCGTAATTTCTTCCAAGCCATGTATTTTTCCAGAAGATGCTCTAGGCATTTTCTTTGGATGCTACTTGAGCTAGCATCCTGCCACGCAGTATTAATTCTCCTTTTTAATTCGGGGTAATTTGTAATTGAGGGGCAGACCTACAGAGCCATCGTTTTTTGGCACATGCACATCAAAGGGACAATATATCATGACATCAGACATTTTGAGAAAATTGCTTTTCCTCCCTGAATGCCGAGTCATAAATAATTTCAGGTTGGGAATACCTCTGGTAAAAGCATGTGATTGACTCCAGGGAGTGGCCTGTAAATACTGAGCCCCAGAATAAAAAATGAGTGGACTGATTTGTGGGGTCACTTCAAGTTTGGACCTTGGTATCACTCATAATAGATGCTGTGGGTGCCTTGCCCGGATCTGCTTTCCTGGTGGGTGTGCCTGTCCCCCGCTGCTGTGCAGGCTGCTAATGGCTCACAGCTGTGCCCTTAATCAGAGATTTGACCTCCGCCGACAGGAGCTGCTTCTGGAAGGTGATGCCTTCCTCCTGGAGGTGGTCTACAACCAGCCATGTGGTGGTTAATGTGCTTTGGAGGCAAGGGACAAGCACATGATGGCGTTTGCTCATTTCTGTGGTGTAAATACTCCCACTGTAGCCAGTTCTAAGCTATGTTGCAAAAATAAATGATAGGGGGCACCTGAGCGGCTCAGTTGGTTAAGCATCTGACTTCGGCTCAGGTCATGATCTCGACGGTTCGTGAGTTCAAGCCCCACATCGGGCTCACTGCTGTCAGCTCAGAGCCCACTTCGGATCATCTGTCTCCCCCTCTCCACCCCTCCCCCATTCGTTTTCTCTCCCTCTCTTTATCTCTCTCTCTCTCTCTCTCTCGTTCTCGCTCTCTCAAAAATAAACATTTAAAAAATGTAATAAATAAGTAAATGATAAGTTGCTTAGGGGTACAAGCACATGCAAATAATACTGTTTAATAAGTCAAGAGAATGATTAACACAGAATTCAGTGAGTACCCCCGTTTGGAGAGGGATGGGATGTCTGAGAGGGGCACAGAGGGGTCCTCCGTGGTATGATAAAGCTCTGTTTCTTAAACTGGGTGACTAAGACCTGGGTGTTTCTGTTCTTATTCTTTTTACTTTATATGTATATTCCTTTATGTGTATATTTTGTACACTATGTATTTTTTTTTTTTTTGCATGAATGAAATGTTTCGTGAAAAAACAATTCTAAGGAAACCCTTTAAGCCTTGAACTTGATTTCCCCTACACATCTTTGGGGCATGGCTCTTTGGTGGAGACGCAGAGGCAAGTTCACGCTCCTGACGAGCTCTGGGCTGGGGGAGCGGTGTGGCCGTGGATGGAGCCCGCCATTTTTCCTCAGTGTGGGCAGCAGGGAGAAGTGAACGAGGGGCCGTGGATTGTCTGGTGTCCCCTCCCACCCCGGCAAAGGGGAGAGCTGCCCTCTGGCCTGAGCCCAGGCCTCCCCTCCCACCCCCCCCGACCCCCACATCCATGCAATTCTTCTTTGGACCTGGTGGGGCTGTTAAACCCAGGCCATCGATACATTTGGACCTTGAAAAATCCGCAGTCTCAATTGCCCCAGGCACTCTGCTTCCCACCTGCTATGGGTGAGGAGAAGCTCTCTCAGGTCTTCATTGCCATCAGTCTGTCTTCCACATGCACGTTGGGTGTGGCCCCACAGCCAGCGGGAAGCGGCTCCACAACTTGGGGCAGGACGGCTTGCGGCTCTGTCCCTACCAGCAGCCCCGGTGCCCCTTCAGCAGAACGTTCCTTCCTCAAGGTTCCACTTCTGCTGGCAGCCTGGGCTGGGGTCCCAGCTGAGGAGGGGGGAGATAGAGCGTCTGGCCCACATCGGGACACCCAGGGGCTCTTACTGTGTGAACACACCGGGGGGTTCCTGTGTGTTCCTTCACCAAGCCCGTGCGTGGGCCAGGTGGTTCACATCGTCCTATCCTCTGGGAGACACATTTGTCTTTGGGAACAAAGCCACTGATTCCCCATTATAGAGATGGTGAGACTGAGGCCGCAGACAGAAAACTTGCTGCTGGCCACCGGCTCTATGAGGATGCTCGGTGCTCAGGCCACCTTCATTAACTGGGGGCCGGTGCAGGGAGGGAGGAGGGGCCGCAGTCAGAAGGCAGCCAGGACCGAAAGCAGAGAACAAAGAGAGTCTAAAGAAAGAAGTCAGGCTGGGAAGCTCAAGTCCCACAGGTACGCACAGACAGACACCTGACGGCATCAGAGAAGTTCCGGAAGCTGTTTCTGTTAAGGCCTGGGCTGAAACTGGAGGGAGAGCCACAAGGAGAATCCCACCCCGAGGGGAGCACTCGAGAGGCCCCTGTGGGGAGGAGGGGTGCTGAGCACTGAGGCGAGGAGGCGAGGGCAGCCCGCATCCCGCGGTCAGCAGGGCCCCACCTTCCCGCCACCAGCCCAGCGCCATGAGAAAGCAGCAGGTGGCGAGCACAGACCCTGGGGCCAAAGAGAACTGGGTTCAAATCCGGGCTCAGCCATCTACCAGCTGTGCACCCTTGGGTGGCTTAACATGTGTGCATCTCGGTTTCTTCCTGTGTCCCATTGGGTCAAAATCACACTGACCTCATGAGCTTCTGTAAGAGCCCAGGGCTACCAGGATCTTTTCGGCTACTGGGGCTTGGAATCAAAGCCCTCCACGCTGACCAGGACGGCTGGGTGGGCATGAGAGCAGAGAGCGGTGGGGCTGGTCACTCGGGCAGGTGCTGCAGCCTCTCCTCCGTGGACAAGCAGGCTGGTATCCTGAGGCACCGTGGGTGTGGTGAGTGGGTGCATCTCCCGTAGGCCCCAGGCTGCGGAGACAGGAGACCAGCCTTCTAGGCCAGGCTTACACTCCTGGGAAGGGAGGCAGGAGCCTTTGTGGAGGGCACTGTGCCTGGGCTCACACAGTGCCAGGGTCACGAAAGGGCCGGGGTCATTGCACAGGTCAGGCAAGGCGCCGTGGCAGGCACTCTGGATCTCTGAGTGGTTCTTGCCCTCTATGTGTTCACGAGCTGCATCGCATGAGTCCCGTAGGGCCTGAGCGCCTCCATGAAGCCTGGAGCCAGTGCTCATGGTGACCCCAGGTCCCAGGTTCCCTGATGTGACTGAGGGTCCACATTGCTCAGAGACACGCCAGTGGGGTGAGTCCTGGAAGGACCCAGCCCCTGCGTCAGGGGACTCTGCATCAGGCCTGCCCAAGAAATGGGGACCTTCCCCGAGAAGGAGAGGCAAACAGGTCTGGAACCTGAGAGAGAAATGGGACCCAAGCAGGGTGTGCTGAGGGGGATGGTGACAGCATGGGTCACTTAGGAGACCCTCTAGGAGTCAGTAATTGGGATCATAGGGGTCACAGTGAGGGCTGGGAGGATGCGAAACTAGATGCCTTCGTTGGGGGCTCTGGCCCCATCAAAGTCACCAAGGGGGACAGACCGCTGCCTCCTCGGAGTCTGTTGCTCATTGCCCTCTGGGATTACCTGGGCCTGAGGGCCTGTCCCTGAGGAGAGACCAGAGTTACCGGCCGCCTGTGTCTTAGACCACTCCTCCCTCTGGGCCCCCACCCCCAGGCAGTCCACAGAGGCTACCCAGAGAGAGAGAGAGCTGCACCCCCTCCACCCCCCGCACCAGCAGCCAGGCTCCGGGAGGCCCACCTTCTCAGTCTCCCTGTCAGGGGTCCAGAGCTATTCATCCTCTTAATTGGTTGCTCAGAGGAGACCAAAGGAAAAAAATAGGCGAAGCAAAATAAAACCTCCTTTGTAGTCTTCCACAAGTCTGGACACCAAAGCCTCATGGTTCTCCCATGAGACGCTGGACACCAGGCACCCACCCCCCAGGGAGAGGAGAGGCAGTAGTGGGCGGTGGGCCGAAGCCCCTCGCACTGAGCCTCCCTTCCAGAATAGCACCCGTCCCTCAGCAGGCACGTGCACCCCCACCAACCCCTGCAACCCTTCTAGCCGTGCCAGGGAGGGCCCGAGGATTTCATTATGAGCTCAGATTATTATCAAGTACAAGGGGGAGTGAAGGGGACGTTATAAGCTCTCCTTTTAATAATGAATCCCATTTCCTCTTGCATTTGGTTTTCTTGCAACAGATGCTGTTGCAGAAAATGGAACAAAATGGAAAAGATAAAAAGGCGAGTCATTAACTCGGCCCGAAAGCCTTCCCACCAGATGTCAGGGACAGTGGGGCAGGGTGCCCAAGGCCCGCCCACCGCACCCTCGCCTGGCACGGCCGCCCGGCGGCTGCTTCGGGGACCCATATGTTCGGATGATTCTCGGCTCGGCTTGGTGTTGGGGAAGCATGGAGCCGCCCCCCTGCTGTTCAATAACTGATGACCATTTTTCTCCAATTATACTGAAATTGAAGGATCCTCAGACTTAGACACCCAAGTAAAATAATTAGTGCTTAAAATGTTAATCGTGCTCAGATGTGCCTTTGCCTGTGGAGGCTGTCTGCAAGTGAGGGTGCTGGGAAGCAAGCTCTGCGGAGAGGACGCTGCCTTTGCACCTCCGCCTCCCCCCCACCCGCCACCGCCCGCCAGGCTGGCCTCCTGAGGAACCCCTGGAGGAACCCCCGGTGCCCATTCGGACCTGTGATGGCTGTGTTGAGACCTCTGTGACCTCCTCCCTGGCCAGCCCACTGTCCCCCGAGCTACCTGATGGTTAGAACGAGGGCACAGAGTCAGGTATGGCCCCGACCCCAGCTCTGCCACCCACCCAGCCAACCAGCGGTGTGGACAAGGGCGGGACACCCAACCTCCCTGAGACTCATTGCCCTCATGCAGAACAGGGATAGTAAAACCAAGCCTGCTGAAATGCCTAAGAGCACAGAGCATTCCTTTAGCCGCCCTTCTGTCCTCAAGCACCACCAGGCCCCAAATGAACAAATACAAAAGCAACACTTCCCCTCCACCAGGGCCAGGTGGGTTGGGGGTCAGGGCAGAGTTGTCCTGTTGTGGATAGTCCGGGGGCCACTTCTGTGCAGCCTGCTGGTCCCCGGGGAAGGTCCTGCAGATCGCGCCCCAAGCGGAAGGGCTGTGGGAGCCTCCCACACCCGCCACCGTCCCCCCAATCTGCTCACCCACTGGGGAGAAACACCTCCCTGCCCCTCGGAGAGGAATTCACTTTCCCTGCTTGTGACTTTGCCCATGCGTGCACCCCAGGTCCATTCTCTGCGGAGACGACATGCCTAAGAGGCTTAGGCTCCTTTATGCTGTGCATCCCAAGGAAATACGGTTAGATATTCCGTGTTCCCTGATCCACCACATAATAAGATTCCTTTATCTCTCGTTGTCATGGGAAGTATATATGAGCTGATTAATATTAATGTGTTGGCCGATTAATATTAATATCGGAACCGATTCATACTTCACAAGGCAGTGATGTTGATGAGCACCGAGAAGCCCGGGCAGCTGTCGGGTTTGGCAGTTCCCAGGGGAGATGGCAGAATCAGTGGTGACCCCATCCACCGTGCCTCGTTACGGACACCGTCATTAGCAGTGTCTGTCAGAGCTGGCATGGAAGTATGTGTGGACTCTGATCGTGGCAATTAAAACCCTTGCCATCCGAGACAGCATATTTTATCATTTAAATAGCATTTTACATTCTCCTAACATATTTTCCCAGTAACATTGTTAAATTAGGTGATAAAAGGTTATTTCTTGCTTCTGAAGTTGAAATAACGTTACCATTATTCCTTATCTGCCTGGAATTAGAAAGGTTTCGGTATTATACGTTCTAAGGGTTTCATTATCAAAATTTGCCAGACTTCAGAAAACAAACAGCATTTTATTTTTGCCCTCGTTTTAATCAAAGATGGACAGAGCTTTGTCTTCTGCCGTTGGAGATGGCTTCTGGTGTTTGGTGAAAAGGGAAGGGTCATTTTTCGCAACAGCGAGACACGTACCCTCAGGGCTCAAGGGGGTCACTGGGGACCCTGGCTTACCTTCGATTTGGAGCTGTCCCTCTTGCCTACAGGGAAGGCACAACCAGAGGCTGTGCCTTTAGCCAGCGGGGCTGGACTGGAGCCTGTCTGTGGCCCTGTGGCTTCCCCATCCCTGTCTCCTCTCCAGCTACCCACCTGTCCAGCCCTAGCGCTTGCCTGGCCTCTGTCTCAAATCCTTTCCTCTGGACCTCGAACCATCTACCCACCGCCCACCATCCACCCACCCACCAGCCCAGCTGCCGCCAGTGTGCCACCCACGTGCCGTCTTCCCATCACCTGTGCTCCATCACATCTGACGTGGAAGACACCCCTTGGACAACACACGAGACTCCCCCCACCCCCACTTGCCAGTTAAATGTGCCGTGAGCAGGGGCTGGGGACACACACACCTGGTAGTGGATCACTTTCTCCCAGTGCCCAGCATTCCTGAGTCACCCTGGAACACGACTTCTTATAGGCAGTGTCTCTGATGTGGCATTTTAGGCCGTGGGCTCTTCTGAGGACACATCTCTGCCTTGAAGAGACGTGCTGTGTTCCCCTGGGGTGAATAGACCCTCCCTGACACTTGATCCCAGTTCTACCTCCTCCCATCCTCTTTCCCAGGGCTTAGATGCCAGGGACAGGATTAATTTCACCAAGGAGGAGGCTCCTGCTCTCACAGACTTCTGGCCAGAACACAGCGGTAGCTGGTTGGCGGGAATGGTCCTGCTGCACTGTGCCCTGTCCCCCGCACCCCCCCCCCCCCGCACCTTCCCCAGCCCCTGCCCTGCCTCACAAGGTCAGCCTGTCCCAGATGTTGGGGGCATGGGTGACAGCGTCTCTGACAGAATACTTCAGCCAAGGACGGGAGCTGCCAGTTTCTTCCTGAACCTTGAGGCTGACGTCAGTGTTCCTCTGAGCTCTTCTTGGCAGGGTGAGGTCTCAGTGGGAAGCGATCACTCTCTACTGATTGTCTGAGTGAGAGATGCCAGCCCAGGGGCACCTGTCTGCAGCCAGATTGGTCCTCACTCTCCTGAGGAGCTCAGCCCTACAGAGCGGCTCTAGCCTGACCCATCCTGCTCCCTCCCCACCCAAGACAGGGCTGCAGACTAGAAGATGGCCCCGGTGGATTCCAGAAGCTGTCCTGAGCGCAGAGGAAAGGTGTCATCCTTGGGAGGATCCGTTGCCCTGACCTCAGCTAGCTCATGCTCTTCGCTAGTGATGCAGGTTGAAAGCTGGAAATGACATTCTCAGGAGGTCCGCCACCCATGACTGCCCCCAGCACCCAGGGTAGTGCCCTTCCTGTACACGTCCCGCTCTTCCAAAATCCCCGCCGTCTCCAATCGCAAATTCTCACAAAGCCTCGGGTATTCAAAGCCTGCTGCACCCTGTTCACGCTGCCCACTGCCCCCACACCCCATGTGTCCTGTGCTCTCCCTGTGCTCCTACACAGCACCCCCTCGCTCTGTAACCACCTCCCGAACAAACAGAAAACATGCTCGTTGCCGTTTGTAAGCAGCCCCGGCGTGATTTATTGCCATCATCACAATATTTTGTTTGGAGCTGTAAACCTCCAGACATAAATCAAGTCATTAGAAGGAATGACGTTTAATCCTGCAGAAGACGCCTCGGTGGGCTGCACAGCTCTCGCCCAGCTCGCGAATCATTAATTCTAGAGTGGACGGCCCATACACACACCTCCACCAGCAGCGCCTCATACGCACCACACACAGGCGTGGAAAGCCGAAGGCACAAGCCGGGCTCCTTTTGTTTCTTGGAATAGCATATTCACAACTGCAAAGAGGTGCCCAAAACACACGCCGGGTCGTCTGGAAGACGGGAGAGTCTTAATTCCGCAGGAAAAACACGCAGCCGGGTGGGGCCGTCTCGGTGCCTGCGATGGCTCACGTCATCCTGAGAGCTGCCGCCGGTCGGACTTCAAAGGGAGCCGGAAAACAGCTCAGGACCATCGCCAGCTCCTTCTTTCACAGAGACCCCCACCACCTTCGAGCAGCCATTACACGGGACCAGGCTCCATCTGCAAGGCCGGCGGCTCTCATTTCCTGAAGACACCTGCTGAGCTTGAAGGGAAGGTTCAGAGACCTCAGACAGTGCCTTCCAGAAACCCGGCAGCCCCACCCCACCCTGGCAAAGGGCATTGGGCTCCCAGCAGATGGGGCCTCTCATAGTTAAGGAGGTGTCCCCCCAAAACGCTGGAGACGGGAGGGGACCCAGGGTCTCAGCCGAGAGGTTGCCTTAAAGACTTCGGCAAGTTCTCAGTGCACACCACAGTTGTGAAAATTCTGGATGACATTTGCAGGGTTTGGTTCTACTTAATATTCCTGTGCTCAGAGCTAACGAGGGTGTTGTTATGCGGCGTTATGTTGGCTGTGCTCTCAAGGATGCTGGAAGGCGCAGGGCTGGGCTGCATGGTTTGTGTCTGGACAGTTTTTACCCACACTCTGCACTGTTGCCAGCTGAGAGCTTCTGTCTGCGAGCCTTACTCAATCTCGTGTCTCTGCGTCGATATGGCCTACCTCGGGGTCGGGTCTTCTCCCCTATCGGCCCTCTGTCCCCCTGGACCTCCCTGTGACAGTGTGTGGGGGGACAGACATTTTCCTACCCTCCCCCTCACACACCGGCTCACCGAGCCCTGCAGCCCTCCCTCCTCTTCCCATCTCCCCACACTGCCTGAGCTCAGGCACCCCATTTCTCACCTGTGTTAGGATGTAAGAATCCTAACCAGTTTTGCCCTTCCTTTAGGCCTTACTCTTCTCTGGGCCGTTCCCCAGTTGCCTCTAGAAAGACCTTTGAATATGCAGCTGGCAGGGCCCTCCGTCTTATCTCAGCCATGCTGTCAGTGCCCCAGAACTGGTCACCTTCCCTGAGCCGGGGGCTGTGAGTCTTTGTGTGAGTGTGTGATGTGGGTGTGGAGCCCAGCCCACCACACGGTGGTGAGAGGATAGGATGGCCTGGGGTTGCTGCGGTCAGGCCACAGCCAGCCCAGTGTGGCCCTCGGCTGGCCGGACCCCAGGGCACCGGGCTGGGCAGAAGCAAGGGCTGGCCCGCCAGAAGGGAAAGGAGGTGGGTCTTGGCTGGATGTCCAGCGACAGTGGTGTCCCCTACAGTCAGCATCCACCAAGGCCAAGATTACTGCTATACTCCAGGCCTTGCCCCTCAGAGAAGCTGGCCAGAGGCTCCCTGAGCTGCTGGGGGCCCAGTCCTTGGTTGGATGTGACTCGACATTCAAGGCCGCGCCTCGGGAGTCACATCTCCTCTCAGATATGGACTGCAGCTATCCAGGCGCATGGCAGGGATCAGCTGGACGGACTGCCAGCTCCTGCCCGCAAGTGCTCCAAGCAGCTCCAGGCTTACCCTGGTGACCTGTGAGTCGCCAGAGGCTCTGTTCTGCTCAGGGGCACACGGGATGATCCCTGAAATGCAGCTGCCGTTCCACGGTCTCTGTGGTACTGGAGAGCCTAAAGCTGCAGCTGCCGGAGTCAGGCTGGGAGGGAGGGCTTGCTGCCCAGGCTCGGGGCCCCTCTGGGTGCAATCGGTGGGCAGTAGGGGTGACCACGTGTGCATGGCCTCTGGGGAGCCTCCGTCCCTGAGCCCCCTAGGCAGCCCCTTTGTGGGCCCGCCTCCAGGAGCCTGACTCCCCCACCCCCACCCCTGGGGGGCCCTGGAGTGCATCCCTCAGGACGGGAGCGGCTCTTGCAGCAGGCCCAGGGTGGCTGGGGAGTGGGGAGCTCCAAGGAAGCATCGGCTAGAACGGATTTACTTTTGCGGCTCTCAGGGTATATCGCAGGCAGCGGCTGTGACGGGTCTGACAGCCACAGGCCAGCTCAGTAATTGACGCCGCAGCCGGAACGACACATCCTGAAGCCAGCCAGAGCTGGACCGATCATTATCTTGTGACGGGGCCACCACAGGAATGAGGCTGCCCCGCCGGCGGCCTCTGATGGCCCAACTGGGTTCCAGTGAAGAAGCGCCCGTCACGGGGCTGGGCCAGTTGGTGTCGCGGGCACTTCCCCTGCAAACAGGCAGCCTCAGGCTCCAGCATGACTCACTCATTTTTATTTCTTGGAAACCTCTGGTGGGAATTCACCAATACTTACACCAGATTAGGCCCCTGCCAGCCAAGCAGGAGGAGCGCCATTTGACCTGGCCACAGTCGCCCAGAACCTGAGTCTGTGGCTCCCTGTGGGCTCTGGACAAAAGGCAGACTCTGATTGGCTGCCGCAGCCCGGCTTGCCCCTCCTCTCACGCACCCTCACCAGGCCCCGGACAACCCCAGGCCGGGACGTGCTCCTGCACACGTACGTCCGCCCAGCTCATCCCCTTCTCCCGCATCCTCCGTCTGCCCTCTGGACGTCTACGCTTGGGAGACCCCGTAGACCTCTCAAACTCAATGTGGATCTGCACCCCCTCCCCAGGAAATGGCATCAGGGTCCCACTGCTCAAGCCAGAAACCGGAATCTCCCTTATTCTGCTCCCAGTCAGTCCCCAGGTGGTACTGACCCGGAGCTGGCTTGCACCAGCAGCCCACAAGGGCCCAACCCCCCGTTCACATCACTAGCTTGAAATCGGTCATGGAGAAGTGTTGACACCACAGGAATCCGCATCACTACAGAGTTGCTCCTCCCCACCACGCAGGGAGCCAGGGTTAAACATTCACCGAGCACCGCCCTGCTCATTCTTCCCGAAATACTCGCCACGTCTTCCTCCGCCTTCTGCCATGAGCGCCGGCATTCAGGCCTCACACGTGTCCTCCCTGGACGGTGGCAACAACCGTGGACCACCCTTTCTGCTTCTGTCTTCCGCTCTTCATCTCAGAATGGTCCTTAAGTTCCAAATAGCTGCCAGCTTAAAGCCTTTGTAGGCTCCCCTTGGGCCTCAGGAGATAAGATGAGGGGTCTTTGCCAGGACGATAGGGCACCCAGCTTGCTGTCCCCCCGCCAGCCACAAGCGTGCTACTATTTCTCGACACCCTTCGGTCTCTCTGTCCCTTCATCCCGTAAGCCCTGGTCTCATGGTGCAAGGCGATCTCCTACAGGAAGGCCCTCGTTACCCCCAGGCGCCGATGACTTGTCACTACCTTAGGGAGACCTCACCTGATACCCCTCCCCTGTCACATGCCACCTGCTGACGCACCCCTGCAACCATCACACGTGAACTGCTCAGTGCCTCATTTCTTGGCTAGACCGTAAACTCCACAAGGGCAAGGGCCATGACTGTCCCATTCATGGCCAGGACACAGTCACCGGTGTGTAAGACTCTGCCTGGCACGTGCAGGTGCTCAGTCCGTGTGTAGAGAATGGACAAACGGTGCTGGCCAGGATGCTGTGTTCTGTCGCCTGCAGGGGAGGCAGAGACGGGCCGCCAGGGGGCACTGGGGCTTAGCCGGCCAGTGTCAGGAACTTCATTCTCTCTCCCCTGCAGCAGCATTCACAGGCTCCTGCTAATCCTTCCAGGCTCATGTGTTGAAAGAACACACGAAGGCAGGAAAGGCATGACCTGTTCTAAGCCATGCGCCACGTACTCTCTGAAGCTGTACACGGACGTGAACACACACGCTCCCCACCCAGAGCACGCTGCGTCACACGGCAGGATGCATGCACGGAAAAGCAGTGTGATGCACCCCCTCAGTGTGCATGCTGTCCCTCGTTGGTTCCATGTGACATGCACACGTGGAGGTACAGTGCAGTGCGTGGCCCCTGTGGGGGGGGGGTGCACGACCCCCCCCCCAACATGGTAGGAATTGCCCCCAGGCTCTGACAGAGGAGAGCTTTGGAGCAGGAGCTGGGGACCCCTTCCTTGTGGATAGGCAGGCATACTGGAGTGGGGGGAGATGCTCAGGGACATCCCTTCAAGTGATGGGCAGATGGGTGACTGTGGAAAAGCAGAACAGCTGTTGGGTTTGCAGACCGGCTAACTGGCTGGCTGGTTGACTGACAGGCAGCTCCAGTGCCCCACTCTGACAGCCGTACGGGAATTCACCGCCCAGGCTGAGCTGACAGAGAACCACCCGGTTGAATCGTGGATCCTAATCACGGAGGCGAGGGAATGGAATCGCTAAACAAAACAAGTAGTGGTCAGAGCCGTCAGGTGCCCATCAGCCCGAGACGGGAAGATTCCTGCTTCCCTCCTCTGCAGACAGGTCCCAGAGTCCCCGCGCCGGTGCAGGAGCTGGGCTCAGAGGAACTCAGCTGCTGTGAAGGTGACCCGGCGATAGGAACCCCAGGCTCTGGCGGCCTCCCTCCCATGGGCTCTCTGTGCCAGGCACCGTGCATGTTTCATTTGCACATTTATGGACCTGCAAGATGGGTGTTTTTATCCCATCTTACAGATGAGGAAGCTAAGGTTCCGTGAGGTCGAGGGATCTGTCCAAGGTCACACAGCTGTGCTCTTGCTCTCTTTTCTTTTAAAATACACGACCCCTTGTTGAAAGCTATGACTCCGAGTGGTGTCTCCAGGAGAAGGGAGGGGAAGCCCCTCCTCTGGTCTGGGCCAAGGGTCAGGGGTTACTGTGTCGCCTCACCATGAGGTTGGTGGTCTTCGAACAACTGGAAGAAGCCCACCCACAGAGGCTGAGGCAAGAGGAGAGGGTCCTGCGGCACCACCCACCCCCCTGCCGGGGTGGGAGGCGGGGCGCTCCTGGCCTGGCTCCTGGCTCTCCCTGAGGTCCACACTCTGACCGCAGAGCAGCCGGGAACCCTGTCTCCCTGCCCTGGGCCTGGGGCAGCAGAGGCGGGCACGGCTGTGCATGGAGCCCGAGCAGAGAATTTAATGAGTCGGATTTTCCTGTGATCACAAGTGAGAATTTAAGACCCTTCTGTGAGGCTTCCTCCATCTGAATTCTGTGCCTTGAGTCCAGGCTGCCCTCTAATTGCTGAGTGTGTTTAAACTTCAGTTTTGCATCTCATCTGCATAAATTAACAACCGGCCCAGAGGAAGGGAGCGGCTCACAATGAGGCATCAGAGGCCGATGAGGGGTTGGCCCCTCAAAAGGGCAGAGCCTGAGCTGGTGGGAGAAGAGCCAGAGGAGGTGTGGCCACATTGGGGCCACAGGCCTGGCCTGGTGCCCCACAGATGGCAAGGGGAGGCCGCCAATTGGGTGCGTCGTAGATCTAACCACCCCTCCTGGGTGGCGTGGACAGGCTGCTAGACCGAGCTGGAGAAGCTCCTCCAGGGGCAGCTCTCAATCCAAGCAGCACCAGCCTTTCCACGAGCATTTATTGAGCTCCTGCTGTGTGCTAGGCATTTTGCCAGACTGTCCGACCCAGAAAAGACATGGTCCTTGCCCAAGAACATGGAGAACTAACACAATCTACTGATCAGCCGGGGACATGTTTTCTCACCTCCTCCAGACTCTTCCTGCCCTGCCTCTAGAGTGCTCTTAAAGCCCCCTGAGGTCACATTACCCCCTGCTAGGGGTTGAACTGTGTCGCCTCCCCCAAATTATGTTGAAGTCCCAAACCCTGGGACCAGTGAATATGACCTTATAGAGCCCTTGCAGATGTGATCAAGTTAAGATGAGGTCATTAGGGTGGGTTCTAATTCAAAATGACTGGTGTCCTTTGAAGAAGAAGAAAAGTGACAGGCACACACAACGGAAGATGGGGGCAGAGGCTGGTTTTCAGAGGCCACAAGCCAGGGAGCGTCTGGGGCTGCCAAGAGCTGGAAGAGGCTGTGGAGGGAACACGGCCCTGCTGACACTTCCATTTCAGACATATAGCCTCCAGAACTGCGAGAGAATTGTGTTTGTTATTTTAAGCCACCCAGTTTGGTGGTGCTTTGTTACCGCAAGCCCTAAGAAATTATTATACCCCTTGTGACAGTTAATTTTGTGTCAACTTGACCAGGCTGCCGTGCCCCGATGTTTGGTCAAACACCAGTCTAGATGTTACTGTGAAGCTATGTTTTTAGAAGTAGTGGATATTTAAGTCGATAGACTTAGAGTAAAGCAGGTTACCCATAATGTGGGTGGGCCTCGTCTAATCAGTTGAAGGCCTTAAGAGAAAAGACTGAGGGCCTCCAAGGAGGAGAGAATTCTGCCTCCAGGGGACCCTCAGACTCGTCCTATGACATTGACTCTTCCCTGCCTCTCCAGCCTGCAGATTTTGGTCTTGCCAGCCCCCACAATTGCATGAGCCAATTCCTTAAAATAAACCCCCCGCATATATATGGCCTGGTCACGGAGGACGAATTGAGCCCCTCATTCCTGTACTTCCTGCGGAGCGGGGCCTGGCAGTTCCCTCAGGGCTTTCTCCCCTGATCCCAATGAGCAGCACACCCTCCTGGCTCAGTTTCTCCTGCCAGCATCCCTGCCTCACACCTTGTGGCTCATCACCACTGCGTGAGGACCCGAACTCTGCCGGGCCCTGCCGGCTGCCCCACGGCACAGAGACCTTTCTCACGGCACATGTGTTCAGTGCGGGAGCTTCTGTGAACAGCAGAGCAGGGCAACACTGTTCATCCGGCAGACACGCCTGCCAGGAGTCTGGGGTGGGACCGAAGCTTGGACTCTGTATCTCATACATGGGGGAAAGCAAGAGGCAGTGGGGGTCTCGTTTCCAGTGTCTTCCCTGGCTCAGGCCAGCCTGAAAGCCCTGGGAGTTTCCTGGCCTGTTGGGCAGCAGAAGTGGACCCGTGGGTGGACAAAGCGGATGATGGTGGCCACGCAGGCACAGCCACCGGAAGATCCAGGGTACACAGTTCGATGTAGCTCTGAGCATCCAAGGACCACAGGTCTGAGACTGCACAGAGCAGGGACTGTGGACTCACACCCATGCCCCAGGGCCCTGCTGGCCCCTTCCGTTCTCCCATCTGTTTCCCTTTGCAGGTCTGACTCCTTTGGGGCAGCCCTGTCTGCCCCCAGGCCGCAGCATTCAGGGTAGCAGGACCCTCTCTCCACTATCAGGACCTGGGACTGAGATTTGAGCAGCCAGAATAGCAGTCGCTGTCCTCAGACGTGGTCAACCAAGGGTTCGTGTGGCACTTCCAGCCCTTTCCAGGGACTCGGATCCTGTTTTAACTCATGTCAGTGTCGCCGGTTTACACAGCCTGAACCTCTGTGGGTCCTGGGCATCAGAGATTAGGGCTTTAGAATTGAACCCAGCAGGTCTCTCTCCTGTGACTCGGACAAAAGGAGGCAGCAGCCCATGTGACCATGAAGCCCCCTCCGCAGCTCTGCCCCAGACCCAGGCTTCACAGCCTAATTATAAGAAACTGGGCACATACGCCATCATCAGCCTCTGCCTCCCCTTGGCAGGTAACCAGCAAGCTTTCAGCCAAACACTCAGAGGAAAACCCTCAGCCAATGAAGAGTTCACAGTGTGGAGCCCACTTGGCAGTCTCAATAACTCACGCCTTGTTTATTCTCACCAATGCTCACTCTTACCGTACAGCCTGTGTTTCAACCGCTCTGCAAATGTCATCTGTCCAGAAAGAGAAAGTGGTTGTTTTTTTCTCACCGTGCAGGAGATGAAGCTCCCTTACAGATTGTTAACATTATGTTGAAAGGAGAAGACAGGTAACTCAGACGCTGAACGTGGAGCATGTACATGACCGGCCTTGGGATTCCTCTGCCGCAGGGTGGGGGTGAGAGAGACTGCGGAGGTATGCGGCAACATTGGTGACATCAAATGGAAAAGGAGGCTAGGGGTTGTGGCTTGTGTTGCTCAGCAAGCCCACTGTTTTTATTTGATTGCATGTCCATTCGAGGGCTTGGGAGGGGCTGGTGGTGGTTATATTGAAGCCAAGCGCCGCCGCCCCCCCCCCGGGCATAAGTCCCCCTATGGCACTGAGTCTGGTGGCTCCTGGTGGCAATACCTTCTTCATGGGTGCAGCAGACGTAGGACCCTTAGCTCCCCTTCCCTGGTCACTCCACAGAGCTGTCCAGTGTCCTGAATGCAGCCCACTGTGGGGTATGCAGACCCCAGCCTCAAGGCACCCAAAGCCTTCACTTGCTCAGAGCTAGGGGTGATCTTTGTTTTGGCTTTTATCCAGGCAGTGCATGGAAGAGTGGCTTCTTCCACAGGAAAAGTAGGGCCAGTGGGCCCCTGGCAGGGGGGAGAGCCTGTTACATTTCCTTCATTAACTTCCTGTCTTTCTTCCAAAATGGCATATGGGAGAGGGTCAGTCTTTGCCAAGTGAGCTGCGGTAAGTTGAAAGGTTGAGAACATACAGCTTGTGGCAAACTCGGGCTCCACATAAGATCTGTTGTTGGGTTTTCCACAAGACAGTTATTCTTTTCAAAGGGGGCAGTTGCAGCCGAGTTGACTTTATTGGGTAAAAGTGGCCAAGAGGTCAGGGACTCCCCCAGACTGGGGCTCTGTCCAGCAGGAATGTTCTCTCCAGCCTTCAAGTGGGCCAACCTCGAAAACCCCCTTGAGGCTCAGCACCCTTCTGTCCAGTCTGCACAGATAAAATGGGACAGGTCCCACAGCCCACCGCCCTCCAGGCTGTGAGGACAGGGCCAGCGGGAGATCACAGCTGTGAGGGCTGACATCTCCATAAGGACATCCTTGTCCAGCTCCACCGGCTGGCAGGGTGCCTTTTGAGAGCAGCTTTTGAGTCCCACTCTTGGCCAAATCTGGCATGACTCATTTGCTCTAGAAAAGGAATATAAATAAGTGCCACCATACCTTGACGAGTTGACAGGATTGACAAGCAGAGTAAATTCCCGTATCTGAGACTCTGAGGAGGAGAGGTGATTTAGCAGAGCCAGCTGCCGTCACCAGAAGAAAATAATTAAGGAAACCCAGCAGTGTGGAGGAAAACTGAACGTGCAGTGAGTCCCTTTTGGTGAAGAGACTTGTGATCACTGGCTGCAGGAGGAAACCCGCGTGTGTCAGAAAGAAAGGAGCTGGAGAAGCTCAGGCTGGAATGAGGCAGAGCAGAGTAGGGGCGGGGGGAGGGGGCTGGCAGGCTCTGGGATGAGAAGGGGACCCTGGTGAGGACCCCTTTTCAATGTGAAAAGACTCCTGTCTCAGGGTCAAGTACCCACTGCTTGCATCCCATGCCCCAAGGGGTGCAGCCGGTTCTATGTGGAGCTCCCCCTCAGCCTCCAAGGAAGAGTCTGGAAGCCCTGTTTCAGGGCTCCCCCACCTGTACACACATATTGCCCATAAGCTAGGGGATGCCCAGGAAGGTACGGACACGCTGTCCTCTGCCCAGGGAAGGGCACACCCCTGTTCCCAGCCCAAAGGGGTCAAAGAAAAGTATTGCAACAAAAGAAACATGCAGCGTGCCCACATTCCACCTTTGTGCCACGTTTGGAACTTGAGGAAGTTCCCAGTAGGCCCCGGGAATGTCGGCTTTCCAGCCCAGGGGTGACCTCGCGTCCCCACCTCCTCGGTAGCTGGTGAATGAAGGAGACGTGTAGGCACATCCTCAGACTGACCAGTATGAGGTCAGGGTCATAGCAGTGGCTGAACCTGTAAGACTGGACCTCGTGGAGAAATCGGCAGAGTCCCTGGGTCAGGGACAGAGGACCTGGATGTCCTCTCAGCAACTGGGCTCCAGCCACTGGACCTATACCATGTGTACAGAGACGGCAGGACCCCCATGGGGCCCCATGCTGGGCGCCCAGGACATCTCGCACACACAGCCCAGCAGCAGCCAGAACTCGGTCAGGTGTGCCCCATCGTGCCAACTGGAAGTTCAAGTCTTCACTTGTTTAAAGGGTGGCTGGTTCCGATTGTGACTGTGGCCTTTGGCAAAGCCTCAGAGTAGAAACAGCCGCTTCCGTGGCACCAGAGATGGAAAAGCCCTGATGCCTCGGTGGCCAGGCAGGGATGGGGGAAGGAGGCCGAGACTCCGAAATAAGTTCCCCCAAAGGAAATCCTCTTGTTTCCCTAGGACCTCCTTCAAAACAAACCAGAGTGTGAAGCAGAATCATCTTCTCTGACCAAAGGTTCACTTCCCCAGAGCCTGTTATCCCGGTGACTTTGGCCTCAGCGAAGCTCAAGGGAAGGGGGGGGACATTGCGGAGTGTGGTCAGCAATGCACTGATCTGTCTTCATCTTCCTCCAGTGCCAAGTGCTTGCCGGACAATCACTCCACGCCTGGGCTCTGCTCAGCCCTTTGGGGGAGATCAGCGTGAGCAGGAGGTGGCCAGCTCACGCCAGAGCCCCAGGGCCAGCCGAGTTGGCCAAAATCTCGAAGTAGATGCCTAGGTTAGAGGACTCCCCAGAGCCAGTGGGGAGGCACATCCAAGGGAAGGCATGTGTTCCACTCCCAGGCCTGTGTGTGCAAAGGTGTGGGTGTTTGTGGGATTCCGAGTACAGAAGCTCCACATGGACTAGATCGAGGGCTGGCCAATGCATAGAGAGGATGGGCAGAGCTTTCTGAAGGGTCCTTTCCCCATGGCTTAATGATAGCGTGAGGTTGTATGGGGGTGCGGGGCAGTGCTATGAGATTCCTGGCTGTTCCACTGAGCAGATGTGTGGACACACCTGGGCAGGGCACCTTTCGAGACCTTCCAGGTCACATTGGGAGGTAAGATGCTGAGAAGTCATCAGCTTGGGAGCCTGTGGGACCACATCTTGCTGCACCCTCATTTTCCATGTGGGTAGAGGAGTTGAGGGACACTTACATTGAGCCATGCCTGCTCCTCTCTGCCCCCCTGAACTGCCTTTTCGCAGATCCCGCCCCCGGTGCCCTGCAGCCCGCGTGTCCAGCATCGAGAGCCCGTGAGCGGGTCCTTGGGAGCCACATGGTACTTCTGCTGCTAATACTGTCCCCTCTGCTTTTCAGGAATAAAGTTCAGCATCAGGCCACAGCAGCCCTACAACGTGAGTTCTGAGAGTCAGATAAATCTCAGCACCGGCAGCCTGGGGAAAGTTGGGGAGGGCAGGGGAGAACACTGGGAGCTCATGTTGAATTCATTCTTGGAAAGAAAAATGCGTCCAGTCCTTCCCAGGGGCCTTGGGAACAAAGCCCACGGCTTTGGCCCCATGAATTTCCCTTTCCTGTCGGATGGCAGCTTTGGACTTGTGCTAATAGAGGCAGTAAATTTGCACCAGCCTCCTCAGGCCGCCGGCTCCCGCCGGCTCGCCTCGCCAGGTGCAGGTTCCTGGGAGGCCTGCGCCATCTCGTGGCTGAAAAGATACCTGCACCTCTGCCTCAAGACCATGGCCCGCTAGGGGTGGGGGGCCTTTGGGGACCGGACCTAGGCTCAGACCAGAGGGGTCAAATCCCACAGGGTCAGCTAGTCTCTTCCTTCACCCGGAATAAACTCAGGCCACAGAGGGGGCAGGGACCCCGGCCACTGTGAGCGTCTGACCTGTGTGACCCTCAGCGCCCATCTGCCCTGTCCACCCTGATAACCATTTCTCTTCCTGACTCAGGATCTCCCACCAGGCAGCTCCCGGGATGGTGACTTGAAGGCCCCTACGGAGACGGTCACCGGAGACTTGTCCAGCCGGGCCCCAAGGGGCCTCAACCTGCTGGTACCCGACCGGCCTCGAGCCCCCCGAAACATGGGGGCCCGTCTGCGACCCCGGCAGCGCCGCCGGCGGCTGCTCATCAAGAAGACGCCCGCTGCTGCAGCAGCCGTCCCGGCCAACGGCTCGGCCGGTCCCTTTGTGCGGCCGGCGCCCTGGGCCGCGGACGGCCACTGGGTCACCCTGCACCGGAGCCAGCAGGAGCGCAAGCGGGTGATGCGCGAGGCGTGCGCCAAGTACCGGGCGAGCAGCAGCCGCAGGGCGGTCACGCCCCGTCACGTGTCCCGCCTCTTCGTGGAGGACCGCCACCGGGTGCTGTACTGCGAGGTGCCCAAGGCGGGCTGCTCCAACTGGAAGCGGGTGCTCATGGTGATGGCCGGGCTGGCCTCGTCCACCGCGGACATCCAGCACAACACCGTGCACTACGGCGGCGCCCTCCGGCGGCTGGACACCTTCGACCGCCAGGGCATCCTGCACCGCCTCAGCACCTACACCAAGATGCTCTTTGTCCGCGAGCCCTTCGAGAGGCTGGTCTCCGCCTTCCGCGACAAGTTCGAGCATCCCAATAGCTACTACCACCCTGTCTTCGGCAAGGCCATCCTGGCCCGGTACCGGGCCAACGCCTCTCGCGAGGCGCTGCGGACGGGCTCCGGCGTGCGCTTCCCCGAGTTCGTCCAGTACCTGCTGGACGTGCACCGGCCCGTGGGCATGGACATCCACTGGGACCACGTCAGCCGGCTCTGCAGCCCCTGCCTCATCGACTATGACTTCGTGGGCAAGTTTGAGAGCATGGAGGAGGATGCCAACTTCTTCCTGAGCCTCATCCGGGCGCCGCGGAACCTGACCTTCCCCCAGTTCAAAGACCGGCACTCGCAGGAGGCCCGGACCACGGCACAGATCACCCACCAGTACTTCACCCAGCTCTCGGCCCTGCAGAGACAGCGCACCTACGACTTCTACTACATGGACTACCTGATGTTCAACTACTCCAAGCCCTTTGCAGACCTGTACTGAGGGGCGGGGCCCGCGGCCACTCACCTGTCCGCGCGGGCATCCCACTGTCCGTGGTCCCTCACCCGAGAGCTGACACGTACCCGGAGCAACAGAGCTCTGCGGATGTGAGGAGCCGTGGCTGCTCCGTGCCGCTGGCCCGAGGTGGAGGACAGAGGCCCGGGCGTCGGGTGGGGACTCTGGCCCTTGTTCCATACCCACTTTCTCACTCCTCCGCTGAGGAAGATGCCGGGGGCTGAGCAGGACCCCAGGAGTCCTAGCTGCATAGGCCTAGCTCGGCCAAGAGGCAGGATGACCAGGGAATTCTGAGGCCCTGAGGACGAGGGCCCCAGCGGTAAGGGATTTCCTGCAGTCCCTTAGCCATTGCCTTGTACCAAACCACGTGGTTTGCAGCTTTTCTATGACCCAGGGGGGAGGTTCCCTCAGAATGAGGTTCCAAATAAAGCACATGGTTTCCAGAGTAGCGGTGTCTACACTTTGTGTTGGTAGGGGAACACACGGACCCTTCCCCAAGCTGTGGGGGCTCTGTCTCCCTCCCCAGGACAGCCTGAGCCGGGCACCCGCAAGCCCCGCCCAGGGGAGCCCAGGGTGGGAGTGGCCTGTGCGAGAGGGGAGCTCCCGCTCACCTCCCACTCAGGCTCCAGAGGCCAAGACCCCATCAACAGGGTTCTCTGTTATCAGTACCAGCACATTCATCCTGAAAGGAGAAAATAGACCTATCCCTGTGGAGGCCCACTGGGGTCCCTTCTTGTCACTTTGTGGGGGCCCCCTGAGGACGGCCAGAGCTCTCTGGGCAAACCACTGGGGTCAGCGGGGCGCTGCACAGGGGTCTCGGGGGGTGTGGCATTTCCGGTGGGGATCGATGCTATCCCTCTCCCTAAGCAGGGCTTTATCTCTGTCATCTGCAGACCCCCATGACCTTGGCCTTGGCCCCTGGCTCCACTCACCTGACCAGGCCACCTTAGAGCTTTCAGGACTGCCCACCCCTGAGGGACCACATTCTGGGGGAGGAGCAGGAGAAGCCCACGGGGGAGCGGGGGACGTCTCCCAAAGTATATATTTTCATACACAGAAGTGGCTCTGAGATGGTCAAAAGCCAGGGTGATTCTTGAAAGGTCTCAAAGTGTGTTGGAGCTTTGAGCGCGGCTGTGGCCGTTCCTGTTGGGGGGTCTCGTCTGTAATGGAAACTGCTGCCTATTTGTAAAGGTCTGTCTGTCTGCTTCCAGGTCCCATCTCTCTGTCAGCCACATGCCCATCTGACTCTCTCTGTGGGTCTCTTTGCGGATCTCCCCAGGAGAGTGCTCTCAATCGGTTCCCATTTGCTGGGGGAGAGGCTGCTGGGGCCCAGGAGGAGGGGACATGCTGGTGCCTGCTGCTCCCTCCTTTGTGTCTCCACCATGGGCTCTGGAAACTTAAAAAAGTAGGACAAGGAACTGAGGCTGCCTCCCACCTTCTTGGGGTCACATGCCTCCAGGAACCCTGAGCAGGGTGAGCGCCCCCTACCAGGTTCCAGCAGGAGGGGCTGGCCATCTGGCGGGAGGAACTCACAGAGGTGAGAAGGAGGCTGTGGTCAGGGCCCGAGGGGCTCTTGGGTATGGAAGTGGGGAGACGGATGGATGCCTAGGGGCTCAGAGAGCCAGAGAGGCTAACCTGTACCTCTGCCAAGGCCAGGTCAGTGTGAGAGGAGGCAGGGAAGGAAAAGGGAGATGGAAGTCACCACGCGAAGCTAGTGTCTCTGGTCGTGGACGCATCTGGTGAAGCCTGAGGCAGTGTCACCATGTCATCTGATCAGCAAAGGGAACTTCTGGGAGCCTGAAGGACACTTCACTCATGGCTGTTGCTTGGAGACAATTTGGGTTGTCATGGGACCATCCCCCCATGGTGTGTGTGTGTGTGTGTGTGAGAGAGAGAGAGAGAGAGAGAAAGAGAGGGAGGGAGGGAAGGAGGGAGGAATGTGTGTGGGAAATGGGAGCAAAAAAAGACTTCTTGACTTCTGAAGAGTCAGAGACAACCAGGCCTGAGTTGGGCAGATGTACACACACAACATATCCATCCAAGAGGGGCTTTCCTTCTGGGTGGTGACAAAGAATCCAGCCAATGATCATGATGACCACTTGATGGCCCCCAGCATGACCTCCAACTGTAGGCCAGAGGCCTGAGCCCCGAGACCTCCCCTACCTCCACTGAGGTGGGGCTGAACCTCAACGCCTCCGGCCCCCAACCCCAGACTCAAGCCTCATGTAGCCTGAGCACTTGAGGACAACACATGAATGAGTGTGGGTGTGAGTGTGTGTGGGTGTTTGGGTGGGTGGGCAGTGGGGTAGAGTGCTTCCCCCCTGGGGCCTGTGAGCCGCAGAAACCCTGGAGTCCCCTGGAAGGGGGATGTGATGTCCAGCCAGGGGGTCAGGTGGGAGATTCGGGCACCACTGGCCTCTGCGATGTGGCCAAACCTTCCCCCCTGCCCACAACCCCACAGGCTTGGCTACACACACAGGGGCCCGGGACAGACATGGTCAGGCGTAGATGGAGAGTCTTCAGCACCCACGTCCCCTCCCAGGCCTTTGCCAACTTCATCCTCTGGGTGGAGCCCATTGGTGGGGCTGGGAGCCCCAGGAGAAACCCAGGGCCAGGAGGTGGCCTGCCCTCACTCCCCCAACTCCTCCTCGGCCTTTTTTCTCTGGGGATCACCCATGGCCGATCACGGGGATTTCCTCCCGGTGTCTCCCCACCACCCCAGAACTGGGCACCAGGGGCTGAGGGAGACCATGGGCCCCAGAATGGACCCGGTAATCTCTGGGGGCCCATGTTGATGGTACAGTGATGCTGAAGAATGAACACACACCCTGGAGTAGACAGACTCACAGAAGCCTCGCCTGGGGAGGGGTGGGGAGAGGATGAAAGGTGTTAGTCTGGCTGCTCTGGCTGGAGGGATCCACTGCTCAGGCTTGGGGGGGGGGGGGGGGAGGGGTCGGTTGAAGGCAGAGGTGGGGGGAGGGGAAGAGAGCATGGAGAGTCCTGAGCTCTGCTCCATCCCGTTGGCCTGGCCCGGCCTGGAAGTGAGGCCTGCTTGCTGCGCGCCGACTTCACGGGGCCCAGAAGGGCCTTTTTGCACCGGAGTCCCCGCTGTGAGGCGGCAGCAGAGGGTACCCAGGAGTCTGGCTGGGCTGGGGCCGCTAGCGAACAGATGCTTCTGTCCTCGCCCTCGCCTGTGGGCCTGCCTCCTGAAGCAAAGGCGGAGACAGTGGGCTGCAGGGCTGCTCTCCAAAGCACATGAAACCTAGGGCAAGTGGCAAGGGTCACAGGTCAGAAGTGAGTCGTTCCAACCCAGGGGCGCCTAGGGCCTGCCAGCCTGACTCAAGCGCCATGGTGGGCCAGGCTGTGCTGGCCTCTCCCATAACTGCCCGATATACCCCTCCCAGCACCCCTGACAATATGCGCGCCTCGCCCTACTTTATAAGTAAGGAGCTGAAGCACAGAGAGGTTGTCAGAACTGCAGAGTGCCAGGACCCGGAGCTGGGATCCCACCCACGCGGTGGGGCTGGGACCCCTCTTGTGCCATCACCGCGCCCCCAGCTCCCACGACTGTGCGGTATCGGGTTGGGCGCTGGGATGTCGCCGGTTTCCGCCGGCAAGGCAGCACTCGGCCACAAGGGGACGCTAAGTCCTCGCTCTTGAGCAGCGGCCCGGGCTTCCCCAGCCCGCCCACGAGGTGGCAGCAAAGCTCCGACCGCGCAGCTCTGGGCGCGGTGGCGAATCCCTCACCGCCGCCGGAGACCCGGTCCCCGGCCTGCCCCCCCCCCCCCCACCCCCACCCCCGCCCCGATTGGCCCGTCTTCTGCCCTTTCTCCTTCCATGGAGTCATGGGGGTCCTGCCTCCCCAGATATCTCTGGGCAGACCCCAAAGGCCACTTCCAGAGGACCTACCGGCCCTAACTCCAAGTCCGAAAACAGCCCCAGTCCCCCCACCCCGCACCCAGCCCACCTCACATGGGCCTAATGGGGCTGGAAGGTCCCGGGACTCTCTAGAAAAGGCAGACACAGGGAGGACGCAGAGCATGGAAGGGCCACGTGTCACCAGGGGTGAGGAGGGAGCTTCCACTGCCCTTGCTGGCTCCACTCTTGTCTCTGGCGACAGGCTTAGCCTGGGAGGGATCCCGACCTGCCTCAGGACCTGTAACACTGCCTCACTCCCCCGGCAAACCCCACCCCAGCCAGCGCCCCCCTCCAACCTGACCACCACACTGCAGGAGGACATGACAACAGTCAGGAGCACAAACGACAGGGGCCCGTTAGCAACCTGCTGTGTTCGTTCTCCCCCTTTCCTCAAGGGTGACCTCAGCACGCATATGTGACACACTCATGCAGGCATGTCCCTGCACACACACATACCCATCCTCGTGAATACACACGCACACAGAGATACGGATGCACACACACATGCAGATGCACACATGCTTGTGAACTCACACCTACACACACACACACAGACCCGGGTGCACGTGGACACAGACACACGTCCACACACTGACACAGACACACAGAGAAAGGTGCACAGCTAATGGCGTGCCTCTCGCGTGCCTCTCGTTCCTGAAAGGAACAGGAGGGACCAGAAAGGCCCTCACTGTCCTCCGTTGTATTTTTGCTCCCTCTGTCCGGCTCTCCTTCCCGCCCTGTCGGAGCCCCCACTCACTCTTGCATCCGAGCCCTTTGTCTCTCCTTCAAAGACGTTGCTCACACACTCACCCCTCCTTCCCTATCAACAACCCATCTTTAAAAAAGAAAAAGCCAGGGGCGCCTGGGTGGCTCCATGGGTTAAGCATCAGACTCTTGATTTCAGCTCATGTCATGATCTCATGGTTCGTGAGTTCAAGCCCCCACATCAGCCTCTGTGCTGATGGTGCTGAGCCTGCTTGGGATTCGCTCTCCTTCTCTTTCTGCCCCTCCCCAACTTGTGCTCTCTCTCAAAATAAATAAATTAACTTTAAAAAAACATTTTAAAAAGAAAGGAAAAAGCCACAGCCCTACATCCCCTCCAGCTCTTGCCCTGTTTCTGTTACCTCCTGCCCTGCAAAATGTATCCGGCTGCCCCATGCCTCCACTGGCCTTTTGCTCTTGAACCTGCTGTGGTCTACCTTCTGGTCCCGCCACCCGTGGAAAGAAACGGCCCACTTCCGCGTCTTCAATTCTCCCACCTTCTGAATTCGACATTCTGTCTACACATGCCCTGGATGAGCTCAGCAGTCTCACATTCATATGATCCCTGACCTCCAGACCCCGATGGTCAGCAGCCCGGCCCTCGCCTCTGTTGGCAAGTGTAAGGGCACATCCCTCCGAGCCCCGAATTTCTCCCCTGCAGGCCTCCCCAGCCCCAGGCTTCCTGTCTCAGGCCTCCACCCCTCAATCAGCCTGGACTCTCCCCTTCACACTCGTTCTCCCTGCCCCCCAGTCCTGAGTCCACGGGTTGCCTTCCCCCTCCAGTGCCGTCATCTTAACCCAAGCCACTGACATCTCCTTCCTAGGCTCCTGAAGCAAAACTGCTCTAAGCATTATATACCTATTAGTTTATTTAATCCTTACTACAACCCTGTAAGGTAGATGCAATCATTATCCTTCTCCATTTTTACAGATGAGGAA
Source organism: Panthera onca (assembly GCF_046562875.1). Lineage (NCBI taxonomy): Eukaryota > Metazoa > Chordata > Mammalia > Carnivora > Felidae > Panthera > Panthera onca. Next base: position 19,336,152 of record NC_138353.1, on the reverse strand, counting down.
ACTGAGACACAGAGAGGTTGAGGCACTTGCCCAAGCCCACACGGCTATTAAGAGGATGTTCCAGGATTCGAACCCTGGCAGTTTGACCCTGGTGTCCACCAATGGGCCATCCTGCTTTTTGTGCAGCGTGGAGGTCAGAGCTCGGCTCTCCTAGAACTATGTGGTGGGTGGAGGGAAGCGGACAGAGATGGTGACCCAAGGGGTCTAGACTGGACAAAGAGGAAGGGCTGCTGGGCACAGGGAAGGTGGGAGTTGGGAGTCTGTGAAATTGGAGATGATGCGGCTTCCTGTGGCAACGAGGGCAGACCGTGGCCAGGGATGGGGGTCGGTGGCTGGCCAGGACGGGCAGAGGGAAAGGTTACTGGACAGAGATGACCTCAGTTCCAGAACTGGCAGACAAGTCATGTCCCACAGACATACCCCCTTCTCCTCCTCGGGGGTCCGAAGATGCCATCATCCTACACCCGTGTTGCCACCCAACTCACTCAGATCACGCCTGTCTCCTGGAGCAGCCTGTGTCTGCCCGACTGTGCTCCATGACTGTCTGTATCTACCTGACTGTCTGGCTCAGCCCATCTGTCTGAGGACGTGGTGATGCCAGGGCCACAAGTCAGGCCTCCCCTTGGGGTACAGAGCCTGGGAGCCGGGGATGAGGGGGTGGAAACCCGGGCTGCTGATGCTGGAAGTTGTTCGCGGGGAGACCTGGGTGCACAAAGGGCAGGTCCCACAGACCCAGGGGAAGGAGAGAACCCAGGGGTGCAGGGTAGGCAGGGAGGGCCAGCGCAGGCCAGCAGGGAAAGCTACATTCTTACTCTGCAAGCCCATGTGCTGAATTTTACTTTTCCTTTTATTTATTTCTTCTTCTTAAATCCTGTTTCTCTCCCTGAGGCATCTAATCTATTATTTAACATTGGATTGTACGATTGAAACTCCCAGGCAAATTGAAAATTATTTGTGTTTGAGGTTTCAGGCATGAGGCAGAGGCAACCATTTCTGGGAGATCCTGGGCACCGAGGTGAAGGAGAAGAACCCGCAGCCCCGCTCCTTCAAGGGGCTGGGTGGAGCAGGGGGTCCGCAAGGCCCAGCAGGCCCCTCCCGGGGGCTCTCAGCCTTGCGCACCCAGACCCCGAAGCTCAGGGGTCATTAATCTCCACGTGGCATTTCACTTGGGAAATGCTGTCGACACCTCCCACTGGCCAAAGTCCTCATAGGCCAAGCAGGTGCAATCAGTCACCCCAGCCCCGTGCCCACCCGGGGGGAAAGGCCTCGGTCACAAGAGAATTAATGACACGGGGACAAGGGCTCACCAGCATTTTTCAGGGGTTAGGCTCTCCCGGAATTGCAGCCAGCGTTGCTGGCCTAATGGGGTGCCCAGGGGTGAACTGAGGTGGGTGGGAACCAAGGGGCGGGGCTCAGGGTGGGGCTGAAGTCTGACAGGCTTTGAGAAGGGGAGAGGTGTGGTCGCATTTGCATAGCAGGAAGGACCATTAATGAGGCCGGGAGGCCATCAGCAGGCATCCATTCCACATTTTCTGAGCGGTCACCCGTGTCAGGTGCTGTGCGAGGCACTGTGACCACCTGATGATGGCACACATACTGTCCCAGCCCAGAACCAGGGCCCAGCATCGGGGATAACGGTGAGGCTGAGCCCGGTGAGGTTTCCCCACATGGCCCTTGGCCACTCAGGTCACTGGAGCCTCCATTGCCCCTCCAGGAACACTGGGAGAGGCAGGGGGTCACAAAGGACCGTCCTGGACCAGCCTGCTCCAGCCCCTTCCACAGATGCTGCCAGGACTCTGAAGTTGTGCCCCCTCCGTCCCTCACTCCTTTGTGCAGCGACACCCACCCTGCACCCACCCCATTATGTCCACAGACATCTCAACTCCTGGGCAGTGTCTGGCACCAGGACTGAGCCGCTACGTACACTTATCCATTTTGCCTCCTGTCCTCCCTCCTGTGACCCAGAGCCAGGCCTGGGGACCCAGCCTGGCCCCCACCAGGGCCAACAAGGGGCTCGCGCTAAAATGCATGTATTTAGAATGAATATAAGTTTGCAACCCGCAGGGGGTGGAATATATGCAAAAGCTTATATCACACCCATATGCACACACACACACACACACACACACACCTCGGTTTTCAAGGAGGGAATGTAAAAAGCCACATGTTTAGACAACAGCGACAAGGACTGGAACTTGTAACAGCCGGGCCCTTTTGGTAGCAAGTATAACGAATCAGTAGCTCCAGCTTCCGATGAAGGAGGCCCTTCTGAGGCTCCGATACTGCGTGGGCACACAGCTGAGCCGCAGGACCTCAGAGCCTGGGACCCTGAGTGCCACAAAGCCTTTCGATATCAGGCTCAACCCTCCCCCCCTCCCTCTGCGGGATGTTTCATGCTCCTCTGTCCCATTAGGACCCACTTCCTCTGCTGTTTCTATGCCCACGGCAAAAACACCAGCGGAGAGCTCGCTGTGGGCCCCGCTGGCCTGGGTGGCCCCTCCATGCCCAGTCCTGACCCCAGGAGACTCCGACGGCCCCGCAGAAATCTGTCCTGCAGAAATATCAGGCAGGGGTACAAGAAGGTGTGTGGACGATGTTCACTGAAGCATGATGTGAACTATCAAAGCTCTGCAAGCAGCCTAAATATCCATGAGCAGGGGAATGGATGGACAAAGCGAGATCCGGCTCTGGCTACCCGATACAATGTGTCCATTAAAAAAAATGTTTCAGTGTTTATTTATTTTTAATGTTCATTTATTTTTAAGAGAGGGAGACACAGACTCCAAAGCAGATTCCAGGTTCTGAGCTGTCAGCACAGAGCCCGACGCGGGGCTCGAACTCATGACCGTGAGATCATGACCTGGGTGGAAGTTGGACGCTCAACCAGCTGAGCCACCAGGCGCCCCAATGTTGATTTATCTTTGAGGGGGGGGGAGGGGCAGAGAGCAAGGGAGACACAGAATCAGAAGCAGGCTCCAGGCTCTGAGCTGTCAGCGCCGCAGTCCTTCTCATTCATTCAGCAGACACCTTCTGAGTACCTGTTGTGAGAGACCCACCATGCTCAGTGGAGGGGACACGACAGTGAGCGAGAACAAACCCCAGCACAGTCTATCTGGGGAGTCGGACTCTAATGAAATAGTAGCACCCAAAGGTGCAGCGTCAGGACCCTCAAAGAGCTCTGAAGACAACCCAGACAGAGAAATCAGGGAAGGCTTCCCAGAGGAAGTTGCAGTGGAGCCAAGATGAGGACAAGTGGGAGAGGATGGGAAGAATATGTGCAAATGTCCCGCGGCGAAAGATTCTATGGCCGGGCGAGGGACAGAAGGAGATTGCTGGGGCTGGGGCTGGGGCTGGGACAGAGAGGCTGGGGTAGATGTCATGATGTGCCACCCAGGTCCCCTTCAGGGAAAAAAGATTTCCAGTCTCTAGATTGCTGCTGGCAGACGGTCCACCACTGCCAGGTCTTTTAAGGGATCACCCAGGCTAAAGACAACTGTCTGCCTAAGGTCACATCACGCCCAATGACAAGTCAATATGGGAATAGAAAGGCCCTGTGTCCTCACAACAATTCTGAAAAGTTATCCAATTCCAAAGCTCCACATGTGTAGACAGAACAATGGCCCCCCGAAGATGTCCGTGTCTGAATCCCCAAAACTGGTGAACGTGTTGGCTTGCACATCAAAAGAAATTTTGACATGGATGGATGCATGGATGCCTGCTGATGGCCTCCCGGCCTCATTAATGGTCCTTCCTGCTATGCAAATGCGACCACCCCTTCCCCTTCTCAAAGCCTGTCAGACTTCAGCCTCACCCTGAGCCCCGCCCCTTGGTTCCCACCCACCTCAGTTCACCCCTGGGCACCCCATTAGGCCAGCAACGCTGGCTGCAATTCCGGGAGAGCCTAACCCCTGAAAAATGCTGGTGAGCCCTTGTCCCCGTGTCATTAATTCTCTTGTGACGGAGGCCTTTCCCCCCGGGTGGGCACGGGGCTGGGGTGACTGATTGCACCTGCTTGGCCTATGAGGACTTTGGCCAGTGGGAGGTGTCGACAGCATTTCCTATGATTAAGGATCGTGGAGAGATGACCCTGGATTACCCAGGTGGGCACAATGTAACTCCCTTAGAAAAAGGAAACAGTAAGGGTCAGGGTCAGGGAGGGGATGGGACAATGGAAGCTGAGGTCAGAGTGATGGCAAAAAGCAGCCGTGAACCAAGAATTCAGGAAGCCTTTAGAAATTGGAAAAGGCAAGGAAACACATTTTTCCAGAGCCTCCGGAAGGAAGACAGCCCCGCTGACCCATTTCAGACTTCTCAACTCCAGAGGCGTAAGATATTAAATACGTGTTGTTTCAAGCCACTAAATCTGTGACAAAGTGTTACAGCCGCTAGAGAAAACTAACACAGCATCTTCTCCAACTTTTCTCTCTGCCCAGTCCCGCTTTCTTCCCCTCCACTCCACGCAGGTTGATCCTGGGAACCTTCCCTAACCAGTCTCTTGGATGCTAATGAGATCTGATTCCTGGGAAACCCCCCCTACAGCACTGAGCACCCAGTGTTCTGAGAAAGCTGAGGTTGGGTGGGATTTCAGAGCAGATTCGCCCCTCCTGACTGTCTAGCAACAGGAGCAGGTGGGGCGCAGGCTGTCATAAGGTGACCAGGCAATTGTCAAAACTTTCACCATTGGCGAATTGGGGTTGTTTTGCCCCTGGAAGGAAATGCAGTGGTACTTGAGAAATATCAGGGAAAAGTGAAATCAGTGGAATTCAGTGGCTATGGCTAAATTCGGCTAACACTTTGATAAGAGATAAAAGGCTGAGAACCGTTAAGAGCTAAGTGTGCCAGCCGGGAGACCTCTGTAGACCAGAAGGGGGCCCTCTGTCCCCCTGCAGCGAAAGGGCAGAGGACGCGGGGGACCGCAGAGCAGCCAAGTTCCAAAGAAGATTGGGCGACCTAAGCAGGTCTGCTGTGCCAAGGCCATGCTCTGGGTGGGACAGAATGACACGGTGACATGTCAGATGGGACATCTGAACTGATGCACCCCAAAATCTGAGATCTCAAGATTGCCTTGAGCCCTCTGAGCCTGCAGAAAGCGGGCCAGTCTTCCCTGTCAAGGACTAATGCTCCCCTATTCTTTGAAGAAGAGCAGAGGCCTCTGCTCTGCAAGACAGGGTGCAGCTCCTCTAGGATCTGCCCCATCTCTCCTCCTGGCCGCTAGCCTTGTAGTCAGGGATCAAGTCACAACATAACTAAGCCAGAGAAGTGCTGGGTTTGATAAGGAAGGAAAATAACTACAGCCCAAAGGAGCTCCAGGGCCTGTAGCCCACGGGTACTGGCAGGAGCCAGAGAGCCCAGGGGGGACTGGTTTCTGAAGGAGCATGGGCCGAGATCACGTGGCAGGGAGGGGTGGAAGGGCAGGGGCATAGACCAAAATAGGGTTGCTGAGCTTATCAATACAGAATTCAGTCTCCTAGCAAGGGCTATAGGAGATGGGGCAGACTGTGGCAGAAGCGTGAACAAAGAAAGGCCCGAACTTCTGTGTTAGATGATGGCAGAGGGTCCAGCTAATGCTGGAGTGAATGGAAGACCCAGAAAACAGTCAAGACCATGCCCTTTGGGGGCCCGGTGGACACACCGTTTGCCAAAGCAACAGGGGACGGGCTGGCTAGAGTAGCACCAGGGTCACCAAGGGCAGGAGACAGCTCGCCTCTGCAGGCCAGGGCTGCTGGTAGGAGAGCCTCTCATAGCAGCAATGAGGACAAGAGGACCCCGACCACAGAGGGCTAGTGGTGGTACTTCCCCATCACAAGCACGGTGGCTACAGTTATTGCAGTGAATGGTCAGGTCAGCATGGCAGCTGAAGTGGCCTGGCCTGTGGAGAGACAGGGAGCCAGTCGGTAGAACAAGGTGCTCCCTGGGGGCAAAAATAGATGGGAAGCCAACAACAGTGCTACTCGGTCGGTACAAAGAAATCAAGAATGGATGATCAGGAGCCTGAGGGTAATCTTCCCAATAAAAAACAAAAACAAAAACAAAAACAAAAACAAAAAACAACAAACCTCAATGACTCTTTGCCCAGTTCTGTATGTAAGCCAGTTTTCAGGCTAGGAACCCGGCGACTGAAAGAGAGGTCGAGCCCCCAGGATAAGCCTATAACAGCAGGGCCACTACATCTAGTAATTATAGTCCTACTTCTTCCCCCAAAACGTACACTGGAGAAATAGGACACCCAAACAAATCTAGGACTTGATATTGATATGGTGAGGTCTGGTAGGTCATGGTGACCTTCCTTTACAGCGGGGACATATAGGGCCAGATCATAAATGGAATGCTGGCCCAGGTCTGGCTTACAGTGGACCCAACAGATCCATGAATTCACCCAGTGGTCATTTCCCTACTCCCCAAACGTGTAATTAGAATAGACATACTTAGTTGTTGTCGCAACTCCCTCATTGACTCTTTGGCCCGTAGTGGGGCAGGCCAAGAGGAAGCCTCTGAAACTGCCCTCTGCCCACTCCCAAGATAGTAAATAAAAAAAACACATTGCAGGGGCACTTGGGTGGCTCAGTCGGTTAAGCATCCAACTTCGGCTCAGGTCATGATCTCACGGCCAGGGGGTTCGAGCCCCACGTCGGGCTCAGAGCTGGAGCCTGCTTCAGATTCTGTGACTCCCTGTCTCTCTGCCCCTCTGCCTTTCTCTCTCTCTCTCAAAAATAAATAAACATTAAAAAATTTAAAAAAACATATTGCATCTGAGGGGGTGGCAGATATTGGAGTTACCCCTCAGAACTTAAAGGATCCAAGGGTAATGGTCTTCAGTATAGCTCCATGGAATTGACCAGTTTAGCCCCTGCAAAAACAAGAGGGATCCTGGAGGACAGACAAGGGATTATTGCAAACTCAGCCAAGTAGTGGTCAAAATTACAGTTGCCATGCCAAATATGGTGTCTTCGCTCGTGCAAATTATCATGACCTCAGTACATGGTCTTTGGCCATTGATCTGGAAAATGCATTATTTTCTATCCTTATCAGAAAAGAGGATCAAAACCAGCATCCCTTCAGTTGGAATGGGTAACAGTGTTCATTTACAGTCTCGCCCCAGAAATGTGACTCTCCAGCCCTCCGCCCAAGCGCAGGCCCAAAAGATCGGGACTGGCTAGACAGTCCAGAATATCACATCGGTCTGCCATATCAATAACCTCACGCCAGTCAGAATGAATGGGCAAGGAGCACCTAGTACACTGTGGCCTTAGTGAGACCCATGCACTCCGGTGGGTGAGAGGATAGCCCAATGGCGTTTCCGGGGCCTCTCATATCAGTAACAATTTTAGGAGCTGCAGGGGTCTGGGGCATTCCAGGACAATCAGGGCAGAGCACAAATAGCGGCATCTTGTACCTTACCTCAAAGAAGGGAGCACAACGCTTGGTGGGTCTCTTTGGGTTCTGAAAACGTAGTTCACATGTAGGAATACCCCAAACCACATACCAGGAGACATGAAAAGCTGTCAGCTTTACGTTAGCCCAGAGTAGGAAAGGGCTTTGCAGCAGGGGCAGGCTGTGTGACAAGAGGTGCTGGCTTGGGCTTTCTGACAGAGGAGACCCTATGGTACTGGAGTATCAGTATGGAGTATCAGTAGTAGAAAAAAGACACCATGTAGAGTTGTGGGCAAACCCCAAGGAGAGAATTCTAATGCAGAACTTAATGTTCTGTCCCCAGGCCGTGCCACGTGGAAATTTACACATCTTTTGAAAACCGCTTCCTGGCATGCTGTGGACTTTGGTATAGACGGAGTACCTGAATGGCCACGAGGCACTGTGGCTGTGCAGCTGTAATCACCTGTCTTGGTCCATTCAAGCTGCTATAACAAAATAGCATAAACAGGGTAGTTTAGAAACAAAAAAAATCTCTCTCACGGTTCTAGAGGCCGGGAAGTCCAGTTCAAGATCATGGCACCAGCAAGGTTGATGAGGGCCCTCTTTCTGGTTTATAGTTCACACCCTCTCACTGTGTCCCCACATGGGGAAGGAGCTAGGGATCTCTCTGGAGCCTCTTTTATAAAGCACTGGTCTCTTGAATGAGGACTTAAGGACTTCCTAAAGGCCCCACCTCCCAGTACCATGTTTGAGGGTTAGGATATCAATATATGAGGTGGGGGAGGGGTGCCTGGGTGGCTCAGTCAGTTAAGCGCCCGTCTTCGTCTCAGGTCATGATCTCCCAGTTTGTGAGTTCGAGCCCCGCGTCGTACTCTGTGCTGACAGCTCAGAGCCTGGAGCCTGCTTCGGATTCTGTGTCTCCCTCTCTCTCTCTCTCTCTCTCTGCCCCTCTCCTATTCATGTTCTGTCTCTCTCTGTCTCTCAAAAATAAACTTAAAAAAAATTTTTTTTGATGAAGTGGGGGAAGCACAAACATCAGAACATAGCACTGCCCATGATAAATTGGGCTCTGTCCGACCTACCAAGTCACAAGGTCAAGTGAACCCAGCAGCATCCAGTATAAGACAGAAGTGGTGCCTCCAGGACCAAGCGTGAGCGGGACGAGAAGCCACACGCAACACGTGTGAGCATATAACCCAGGCTCTCTTTTTCTTCACCACTATTGCAACAACGCCTCTCTTTTCTCACACCTATAGCCACACGGCAGGGGATATGGTCTGCTAATGAAACAGGGAATAGCCAGAGCTTGGTTCAGAGGGGTATCGGCTTGTGGAAGCAAGTTAAAAAATGTATGATGTCTGCACTGCCGCCCCACTCAGGGGTGGTCTTGCTAGATGGTGGTGAAGTGAAATCCCCCCAGTGGGTACAGCTCCGGGAAATGCCCCTGGTCATCCCCTTCGGTAGAAAGAGAAGCACTCGTGGGCCCAGAAGGAGACCAATTAGAAGAAAGGACAGGGCTGCGGGGCAGTCATGGTGATGGGACGTGGCTCAAAGTGTAAAGCTTGCTCTCTCACATGTGAACATTCATTGGAGAGCACCCATCATGGGAAGGGCACTAAACAACTAAAGCAACAGAATGACTTGGCCAAGTGACATCACCCAACTGCTGGCACAAAGAATACAAGAAAGGAGTAGCCGTGGGGGCAGGGATGAAGGGTATGAGAAGTCTAACACGTGGGATCTTGCTCACAAGGCTGATGTAGCTGTTGTGCTGGCTGCAATCTTCCAGTGACAGAGCCCAACAGTAAGTCCCAAACCCAGCATCATTCCTTGAGGACACCAACTGGTCACCTGGTGGCAAATTGACCACACTGGATCCCTTTCATTCTGGAAGGAGCAGTGATTCATTTTATTAGGAATAAACACATATTCTGGGTATGCTTTTGCTTTTCCTACCCACGAAGTCTGAGCCAGGCTCCCATCCAAGGACTTATAGATGCACCAGCACAGGACCCCACAAAACATGTGTTAGATGAAGGGTTACAGCAAAGGAGGTGGGGGATGGGCACACGACCATAGGCTACACTGGTCATATCACTTACTGTAGCACCCTGCATCTGTCAGTCAGATAAAGCAATGGAAGGGACTATTACAAGCACAGCTAAAGTACCAGCTCAGATGTGATATTTTGCAAAGATGTGGTCCCGTTCTTGAGAGCAAAGTGTACACTTTGGGTTTTTTTAAATGCTTATTTATTTATTCTGAGAGAGAGTGCACACACATGAGTGGGTTGGGGGTGGGGAGGGGTAGAAAGAAAGGAGAGAGAATCCCAACCAAGCAGGCTCCATGCCATCAGCACAGAGCCGGACGCAGGACTTGATCTTGCAAACCGCGAGATCGAGATCTGAGCCAAGATCAAGAGTTGGACACTTAGCCAGCTGAGCCACCCGGGCTCCCCAAGAGCAAAGTGCACACTTTAAAGCAACAATAGCTTGACATGGGTCTACTCCTATGTGATATGCAGAATAATGACCCTTTCCCCCAAAGATATCCATGTCCTAATTCTAGGAACCTATAAATATGTTCCCTCACATGGCAGATGTGATGATGTTGACCTTAAGGTAAGGATATTATCTTGTATTACTAAATGAAAGAGGGAGGCAGGAGAGTGTCAGAGAGATCCAGTATGGGAAACACTCAACCAACCATTGCTAGCTTTGAAGATGAAGGGGAGTCACCAGACAAGGAAAGCAGCCAGCCTCTAGGAGCTGGAAAAGGCAAGGAAATGGATTCTCCCCTAGAGCTTCCAGAAGAAATGCAGACCTGCCTGCACCTTGATTTTTAGCCCAGCGAGACCTATTTCAGACATCTGACGTCCTGAACTATATATAAAATGACAAATTAGGTTGTTCTAACTCACCGAGTTTCTGATAATTTGCTATGGTAGCATTAGGAAACAAATACACTAGATCATAGGCAAGATGTGCCTGGGAGCCAAGGAGCAGAAGGGTGTCCTGCTTACTAGCCATCTACTTGGGAAATTTGGGATTCCCATTCCCACACCCCTGGCTCCTAAGGGTCTAGAGATTGGCTTCTTCCAATGAACACAGCAAGAGTTTCATGAGCTATAAGCTATGGATGCTGCCTGGGCACTTTAGGCAACTTGTGCCAAGGGACAAGCAAATAAAAGTCACCATCTTGGCAGGGGTAAAGGACCCTGATCATCATAAAGAGGTAGTTGTGAGATACACACACACACACACACACACACACACACACACAGTAGGGGCAGGAAGAAATGTATTTGGTGTTTGGTGAATCCACTTGGGTCCTTCTTGGTACCTTCCCCAAGTTTGACGCTAAATGGACAAGTGCAGCAACTCTGGACTGAGGTCATGTTGGTCAGGGTTTCAGAGCTCAGGGCTGAGGGTCTGGTTACTCTGCCAGGTAAGCCATGGAGGCCAGGACAGTCATCAGCTGAGGATGGGGGCGGGGGGGTGGTGGCGGGGGAAGAGGAGAATTCCGAAAAGATCACCGAGGTGAGGGAACGTGAGTACATCTGTAGCCTCAGACCACATGCAGCAGTGGGGGTTGTCGTTAGTCCCGCTAAGCTTCCTCTTCTCTCCGCCAGGGACAGGCACGCCAGGACCCTTGAGAGGCTACTCCCCGAACGTGTATGAAGAAGTAGGGCCTGGTCGTGCAGGAGATGGACCGTGTTGGACACTGTGGTCCAGGACCCAGATCCCCCTTCAGTAATGAAGGACTTACCTCCCCAGCTGGTGGGGTCTGCAGAGAGCCTTCTGCCAGCAGCTCCCTTCAGAGAAGGCTCCAGGTGAGGAGTGCTGCCTGGCCCAAGGTCCCACCCCCATCCATGACACATCCGGTGATCACTATGGTGACACAGAGGCCCAGCATGCTCGCCCCAAATGAGAGACAATCCTGTGCTCCTTGTGAGGTCAAACGTGGCCACCGTTGGGACTGTATGAGAGTTCAGCTTCTCCCCCGGCTCACTCCTCCCTTGCTCTCCCTTTTACAAATGTCAGTGTGAAAAAGCACCCCCTGATAAACCTGCAATAACCTCCCCCGAGTCTGCTTCCCAGGTTGCTGTGAGAGGGGGCTGAAGAAGAGGTGGGCCCGTCCCCACACACCACACGGGATGGTGTTATCCTCAGATGGAGGGAAGCCTTGGCCTTGGTCTGAAGCAACAGCTACATGATCTTTTGAAAAGATCTCTTTGGCCACCAAGGAGAAAACAGATTGTGAGGGCAAAATTGACAGCTGCGAGGCCAGATGAGTGGCCGCAACAGACATCCAGATGAGAGGTGATGTCTGGACGTGGCGTGGCGACAGAGAACCGTGGGAGGGGCCGAGGAGTAACTGGATAGGCCGTGGTGATGATGAGAATGGACAAGGGGGTACAGAAGGGGGCGGATCCTGGCTGACTGACTCCCCGGCTGTCAGCTCACACAACTGAGTGGTGGGGGAGATGGGGACACTGAGGAGGAGGCCAGGCTTGGAGAGGGCAAGATCATGAGCTGGAGTCGGGACATGTTGAGTCTGGGAAGCCTCTGAGACACCCTGGGTGAGGCATCAGGCAGGTGGTGGGATGTAAGTCTGAGGGTCACTGATGCGGCAGAGATGCAGGAGATCATGCAGGGAGGAAGTGAGGGAAGGGGAGGGAAGGGGAGGGAAGGGAAGGGGAGGGGAGGGGAGAGAAGGGAAGGGAAGGAAGGGAAGGGAGGGAAGGGAAGGGAGGGAAGGGAAGGGAAGGGAAAGGAGGGGAGGGGAGGGGAAGGGAGGGGAGGGGAGGGGAAGGGAGGGGAGGGGAGGGGAGGGGAGGGAAGGGACGGGACGGGGAGGGGAGGGGAGGGAGGGGAGGGGAGGGGAGGGAAAGGAAGGGAAGGGAAGGGAAGGGAGGGGAGGGAAGGGAAGGGGAGGGGAGGGGAGGGGAGGGAGGGGAGGGGAGGGGAGGGAAGGGAAAGGAAGGGAAGGGAAGGGAAGGGAAGGGAAGGGAAGGGAGGGGAAGGGAAGGGAAGGGAAGGGAGGGAAGGGAAGGGAGGGAAGGGAAGGGAAGGGAAGGGAAGGGAAGGGAAGGGAAGGGAAGGGAAGGGAGGGAAGGGAAGGGAAGGGAAGGGAAGGGAAGGGAAGGGAAGGGAAGGGAAGGGAAAGGAGGGAAGGGAAGGGAGGGAAGGGAAGGGGAGAGGGGAATGAATCAGCAAAGCAAATTGAAAAGCAGTGAGCTGAGTGGAAGGAAAGGGGATAGGTGTGATTTCTGCTCTGCAGAGGTCAAGTGCGACAGGCAGTGCAAGCAAAGATATGCTGCAGACACGCATGTCCCTAACATCTCAAAGACCTAAAAAGGCAAAAGTCTATTTCTCCCTCGCCGTGCAGGTCCTGCGTGGGTCAGCAGGGACTCAGCTCATCATGGTCAGTCAGGCACCAGGTTGATGGAGACTCCGTCTCTCAACCAGCTTCCACGATTGCCCAGGCAGAGAAGGGGCGTGGGAAAGGCACACTAGCTCCTCGGGTCTCTGCCTCACATTTTGCATGGCTTCACCTAACTTCCAAGGCGGCAGGGAAGGACAGTGCTGCCTGGAATCTACGGAGGAACAGAGTGGGGAGCTCTTGGTGGCGCTACCCTCCAACACACCGAGGAGAGAGGAGTGGTGGCTGAGCCAGATGTCACCGAGGCCGGGGAAGGTGCAGGTGGAGAAACGCCCTCAGAATGAGCAGACATGGGTCCCTGTGACCTGAGAAAGAGGTGACATTGGAGACTTGAAGGGACTAAGGCTGGAAAGTGAGGACGGACTGGAGGTGTGTAGGAGACACGTCAGCTGAGATGGGTGGAGGGAGGCAGGGAGGAGGCTGGAAGGGGCTGCTTAGACTAGAGTTTTGTTCTGGTAGTGGGAGAGAACAGGAACATGTGTTGAGGCCAATGGGAGGATCTATTGAAGGGAGAGGCTAACTCGGCAAGAGGAAGACAGGGTCAGCACTAGGGTAAGGGGGCATATATGTCTGTGTGTACCAGTGCACCTGAGACCCTGGGGTTTCCTGAGCTTACTGCCAGGGCCTGCTGGGCATATGCCTCGGGTCCTTGTCCTGAGGGTAGACAGCACCCACCAGTGTGTGCATCCCAAGGCCCAAGGGGTGGCCAAGGGGCTGCCATTTGTGGGGGATGTGCACACAGTATGGATGAGGCCCCCGACAGTGTGGGACAGAGCCTAGCCAGGTGAGACGGGGTGGACTCAGGCCAGCTCTTCCCAGGTCACCAGATTCCAGCACAGTACTCCAAGGGATCCAAGAATTCCAACTGAACCCAACGTGCCAGTTGGGTTCACAGTAGGCCCCCCAACAGTTAAAAATCTACGTATAACTTTTGCTTCTCCAAAAACTTAACTACCAGGTGCCTTACCGATAACGTAAACAGTCAATACATATTGTGTATGTTACATGTATTAATAACTATATTTTTTAAGTAGGCTTCATGCTTAGCAGGGAGCCCAATGGGGGACTTGAACTCACGACCCTGAGATCAAGACCTGAGCTGAGATCAAGAGTCGGATGCTTAACCAACTGAACCACCCGGTGCCCCAATATACTGTATTCTTACAATAAAGTCGGCTGGTAAAAAAGGAAATTCAGACTATCATAAGGAAGAGAAAATACACTTGCTGTACTACACTGTAAAAAAAAATATGCTATCAGTGGACCCATGCAGTTCAGACCCACGTTGTTCGAGTTGTTCAAGGATCAGCCCTATATACATTCCCACACAAATTAGATTGGGAGTGCACACACACACACACACACACACCCAGAAGGATACGGTTTGTATCAGTCAGCTTTTGCTGTGTGACAAAGAAACACAAAATCTCAGTGGTATACGAAAAGGCATTGATTTCTCATGCATCTGTGGTAGCTCGTGCGGTCCCCCCCCCCCCCCACGTGTCTCATTCTGGGGCTCGGCCTCAAGGATCAGCATTTCTTCCTACTGCCGTGGCAGGAGTCCAAGAGGCAAGCTCGGCCACAGGACTATATTTCAAGTCTCTGCTCCTGCCATGTCCGCTAACTCCCCTTCGGTGAAGCCCAGTATCAGAGAGCAGAAAAGTACATTCTGACAAGCATAAAGCCACAGCAAGGGTTGAGATGTCTAAAGCTACTACGGGGCAGGTAAAAATTGGAATCGATAATTTAACCTATCGCATTCCAAACTGAGGCTCCCCTAGGAGGAAAATGAGATAGCTGGAGGGAGGGGGGTAACTTGTCATTAATTCTAACTACTAAAAGAATAGGTGTTTTAATTTTTTACAACATACATGCGTTCTCTCTTCTGCAATAAAGCAAAAATAAGGAGACCTTGATTCTCTCCAGTTCCAAACAAAATCCTAATAGAAATTTTTTACTAGTTGATTCACCTAGAAGACTGGCTAGCCATCTTCAAACAACAGATTCTGTTTTAGATCCTGACCTCACACTATAAGCAAAAGTTAATTATAAAAGGATAAGGGACTGAAATGTAAAAATAGAATTGTAAAACATCCTAGGGAGATCATATTTTGAAATATATCAAGATGTCTTTTCTTTTTGCACTTCCTTGGGTGACCTTCCAGCTTTTCAGCCAGAGGCTTGTATTGCCTAGAGGTGGAGGAGGATGGAAGAAGGGAGGGGAGGAGGGAGGGAAGGAGGGGAGAGAGGGAGGAAAGGGCGGAAGAAGCTGGGGAGAGGGAGAAGAAGAGGGGGGAGAGGAGGTGGAGAGGAGGCGAAGGAGGAGGAGAGGAGTGGGGAGAAAGGAGAGAGGGCAGCAAGCAGGCAGGAGGCAGAAGGGAGGAGGGAAAGAGTTGACATCACCTGCCAGGCAATGCCCTCTTCCAAAAGCAGTCTGGTGGGAGGTAGGAGGTGGGAGATGGGAGGTGGGAGGTGGGAGGTGGGAGGTAGTCTTTCCTTCCCTCTGACACTGAGAACCCACCAGTTTCAGTAAATGCATTAAAGACCCAATTCAGACAGGAGAAGCTCTTTGGGGGCCTTGGCACAGGAGACACAGAAAAGCTGGCTGAGGGAGGAGTGAGGAAGGAGGCAGAGGCCAGGCGTGCATCAAAGAAGGGGCAAGGAAGGGCACCCACCATGCCCAGTCACGTGGGGAAGTGAGTGGCAAAAACAAAATGCAAGAAGATACACATGTTGACTATCATTTATGTAAAAGCTTAAAGCTAACACAGATGTTATCACTGTTTTATAAATACATTCATGTGTTGCAAAAAGTATAAAAATGTGCTCAGGAGGGTTGCAACTAAGGGAGAGGAGAAGGGAAGAATTTTAAACTGGTCTGTATCATTTCATTTGATTTTGATTCTGAAGGAATCAGAAGGAGAGAGGAAGAGAAGAGCAGAGCAGAGCAGAGCAGAGCAGAGCAGAGAAGAGAAGAGAGAAGAGAAGAGAAGAGAAGAGAAGAGAAGAGAAGAGAAGAGAAGAGAAGAGAAGAGAAGAGAAATCTTAAGCAGGCTCCATGCTTAGGGTGGAGCCCAACGTGGGGCTTGGTCCCACAGCCCTGGGATCATGACTTGAGCTGAAATCAAGAGTGTGATGCTTAACCGACTAAGCCACCCAGGCTTATTGGATTTTCAAAAGAGGCATCTGAAGCAAATATTCAAAAGTGTAACATTTGTTCTATCTGGGTAGTGGGTATAGGGGTGTTTTCCATATTTTCTATACTTTGAGATAGACAGTAGGGGAAAGACGGGCTGTCGATTAGTATGAATGGTTTGATGCCATAGTTCAAAAACCATGTGCACCTGTGTTTTTGTGCCTGTGGTTCTATGTGACTCTATCCGTGTACATTACATGTGTGTGCCGTGTGTCCCTTTGTGCGTGCCACTTGTGTGAGCATGTGTGTATCTGTGTATCTATGTGCATGTATCTGTGCAACTGTGTGTGTTTCTGTGGCTGTATAGGTCTGTGACTTTGAGTGTACATATGTGTGCGTATCTGTGTGAGTCTGTATCATTGTGTGTCTGTGCATGCTTGTGCATCTGTGTGTATGAGCGGGAAGAAGGATGGCTGGACAAACACCAAATCATTGACACGTTTCTCTCTGGGAAAAGGGAACAGGATTTTGGTTTCCCCTTCATACATTTTACTCTGTGTGTGTGTGTGTGTGTGTGTGTGTGTGTGTGTGTGTGTGGCTTTTTTTTTTTTTACAATGATAATGTATTCTTTATTAAAATTTCAAAATACTTTGAAAAAGACAGTGAAGACTTTCACAGTTTGAAAAATGAAAAGAATTTACCAGCAGATCGTTGATGCCTTCCAGGGTTCCTCTTTGCTCCCTGGGCCCCAGCCTGGTGGGGTGGATTCCATCTATCCCCCAGGGCCCTGAGGACACTTCCTAGCTCCGCCCCACGGGCATGGCCCAAAGCAAGCATGAAATTTCTCTGAAGTCTTGTGTCTTATCTTTAAACGTTAGGCAACTTTTACGTTCTCCTCTTTAATGTATACATGTTTATCTTAATTATACAATCACGAGGTTTTAACCCCCAAGTCTTGGAGCCAGGGGGCCATTCAAGGGGGCTCCCTCTCCTGCACGTTCCGCAGCTCCCATGCATCTCCTGTTGGAGGGAGGGGGGTACGTGCCTAGCCAACTGCAACTCGAGTCGTGGGGGGGTGGGGGGGGGAGGGGGTGTAACCACAGTCTGCGGGCGGCTCTTGGAAGGTCAGCTGGAAGAAGTGGCTAACCATCATCATTTCAAGAGCACTTACACTCTTGCAAGTTCTTTGCACCTGCTGTCACACTGAATTCTCCCCGCATCAACTTGGTATTGTTATAGCTCTCTTGTTCTACAGGAGGATACTGAGACTCCGAGAGATGAGGCCCAAGGTCACCCAGTTGGACTCAGACTTCCAAGTTCACGCAGTGGACTGACTGTCTCCCTACAGGATAGGCCCAAAGAGAAGGGATTGCCTGTGCCAAGCAAGAGCGTACTGAGCTTTGGCCGGAGGAGGAGGGCCCGGGGCAGGGTTTCTGACTGACCAAAGGCTGCTTTCTTCACTGTCTCAACTCTTTTTTTACCCTTGGACCCGTGCAAATCCATCTGTAGTGAGTACCCTTTGTGCCGTGAGTCCAGGGTCACTTCAGTGGTCACCTGGAGCCAGAGTGGCAGCCACACAAAGTCATTTGGGGGCAAGACTTGGCATTTAAGGCCACAGACTAGGCTGACACGGACTGAGTGACCTGGAGAACCCCAGAGAGGGCCTCACAGGTCTCCAGAGGCTCCAGAGGCTGCAGCAGCTTCGTCTTTCTGGCAATCTTTTTTGCACCGGGAGAGCAGTCCTGGGCGCTGCTTCTGCACCTCTCCCCAGTGTCGGAGGCCAGGCCTCTGTGGAGATCCACTGCCCTACTGAGCAGATGCTGCTCAGGGAACAGGGAACAGCCTCATCCCCCACGTCCTCCTGCTGGGAGGACCTGGCACTTTACTAATGCAGCTGGAAAGAAGAATGAGACCTTGGAGGAACCTCAAGGGGAGGTGGGCTGGGGGCCTGGGGCCGGCGGCCCGGCTTGGCTGCCTCCACGTTTGGGTCTCGTGTCTCCGGGGGCCACAGAAGGGCATGGATTGGCATCGCTATTTCAAGCTTCCCTGGAGGTGCCTTTGGGCTTTGGGGCTTCCCTTCCGCCTTCCTTCCAGCTCAGCGTTTGGCAGGCCCCAGCCCCCAGAAGCAAGCCCATTCTCTCCCCCTTCCCCCAGGCAGAGCCCGGCTGTGCCCAGCGGGCACCTTCCTCCCCAGGGCTCAGGACAGACTAAGCCCCAGGCAGGACAAGGGCTAAACCTGATTGGTCCGAGCTAATGCTTTTCCCGGGGATTGGCTTGTAAATTGGCCAATGGGATCATTTCCCTGCTCTCCAAGAGTGCCCAAGTAGGGGTGAAGCGCGGAGCTACAAGAATCTTGAGACCAGAGAGGAGTGGCCTGAGGGCAGGCCAATCAATGTGCGGGGGACCGCAGACAAGTGGAGAGAGCGTGGGTCCTTGAATACTCTAAGGCCCCTGGATCGACACCGGGGCCACTCAGCCTCCACTTGCCCTTATGTGAGAGAATCAACTTCTCCCATCTTGAAGCCATTCGGAGGTAGCTTTGGTTTTGTTTTTTTGTTTTTTTTTGCACCCACATTCACATAGACCCTTCGAGAATCTGGTGGAAACACTAAAACTTCCCTTGGAAAAAACGCTCAAATGCAAAGTGGTGAGCCATTTGCGGGTTTGCGGGGGAGGTGGTTTCTGGTCCCCCACAGGCCATCCACAGGCCACCACTACATAAGAATGCCTGGTCAGGAGAGCTCAGTCTTGTGTCATTCCTGTCACCCCGATGCCGGCGCACAGGGAAAGAAGGCTGATTTGGCTCTGAGCAGAGCGCCAGGGCTACAGGAGGAAGGCAAGAAGGGTGGGGTGGTCTGCAGCATCCGGAGGCAATCCCTGCTCTCTGTTCCCCCAGAAGCTGTAAGTGCCCATTGAGCATAGTGCTGGGGACTGGGCAGAGTTCTGTGACAGCTGGCTGGTCTTGTTTTATCCCCTTCAAGGACAGGCAGGGGCAATCTGCAACCCCCCCCCCCCCCCCACACACACACACTGCCACCCCTCAGACACGTCTGGACCTCTGCTCTCCCAGGAGTGGGTCTCCAGCTGACAGGAGACCCAGTTTGGAGAGGGGACGTGTGTGTGTGGCAGAAGTCACACGACTCAGCTTTCTGTTCGGTCTCCAGGTTCTCTGACATCCTAACCAGGAGGGTTTCTGGGATGCAAGCTACGTGGATGTCAGACTAATCTCTGGGCCAAGCCAGTTTCCATCCTATCCTGGTCAGGGGACATCTCTGAGCCTTGAGGTGGGCACAGACCTAGGAGAGCCAGGCTTTCAGCCCAGGGGGGGTCTGGAGTTGGGGGAAGACCTCTGCCTTAAAACCCCAGCACCTCCCCCGACCCCTCATTTTGAGCTCATTTTACTTTCCTTATTGAGGTCCTTGTTTCTAAACATTGTCTGCAAACAGCAACAACTTAAATCACACTGGAAGCCACTAGGAAGCATCTGGAGACTGAGGTCTTGTCTGCAGCACCTGGACGCAGGGCCTGACCTACATCATGCTTCACATGAGCACCCGTGGAGGAACCCCGAAGCAAGCACAGGTTTGAACCCACTTTTAAAAATATGAACTGTAATGGTTTAAGCTCTAGTCAAATCTACTGATAGGGCAAGTGACATTCTGATTAGACTAACATCCAATTTAGCCTCTTGGACCACAGTAATGAAACAAGACGCATTTTACAACATGTTTCAGTGTTTTCAGTCCTAATTATACCTCTTCAATTAAAAAAAAAAAAAAAGCCTCACCCTTGCGTTATATACCACCGATCATTAAATGCCTATCACAGTCCATGCCCAAGTCTCTCAATGTAAAAGACGGTTGACATTTAGCCAGGAACTTTTAAAACACTTGAGAATAAATTATGACCCAAACTTACTCTTCTTAATGACACGTATAAAGTTCAGCTCTTTAATAAAAGGATTCAGGAATATGAAAACAAAGTTCCCAGCAATATTAAGGAAATAAAGGTCCTGCAAAATGGTCAGTTCTCGTTTCGATTAAATTGTGCATTTTTAATATAGTTGGTATAAAGTGAAACTCTTAAAAAAAACATGGAGGAATTTAAAATAAAGTGGAACATCCTATTTTCAGGGTCACCAGTACCACAGTGAGATTTGTCTCTTAAACAATGACACTTAGTATCTCTGTAGTTCCATGAATACTTTTGAAGTGTCATATTAAAACCAATCTCATGGCCTTGAGGCAAAGAGAAGCAATTAGTCTTGGAGTTGTGAATAAATAAAAATCCATTTATACACCCGTCCTTGACATGTACCTTGCAAATCTTAGAAACTTCATCTAGTGGGAAAAGAAATGTTAAATCATGAATACCAATACTAATCACACCGCCATGTGGCTTCCTAAAACAGTTTGGTTTATACCAATCTTTCAAGTATGAATTTATATGTATATATTCATCCACATTGAACAAAAAACAAAGACACTCTAGCAGACACCTTAGGAGAGAGTGGGAGAGGAGTGAGGGACACTAGGGGCCAAGAGGGCCATGACAAGCAGGTTTTCAGTGGGTCTGCCCCTCAAACACCAGCTTCACCAGTGCATTTTTCCTCATGCTCGCCTTCGCCCCAAGCACTCAAAAGCTTGGAAAGGGGGTAATTTCTGTCCCTGAAGAAGTCTGGGGTACCCACACCCTACGCCATTTGTGTTCCCAGCCAGTATTTAAGGGAGGGCACAGGAGATCAAAATATTTGGATACTTGCTTCGTTTTTTCTTTTTGGGCCATTCCTTCAGGGCCGGGTGGGGTTAGCGTTGGTGGGGGCTTTGCTGTTCCGTGGCCCTGCGCAGCCCTGGAGAGATTGGGGCCTCCGCTCCGTAGCAGAGCAGACCTCCCGGGCCTGGCTTGGCCACAGCTGGGAGAGCAAAGAGTGCTGCTGTCAGGCCAGAGCTGGGAGCCAGAAGCCCGCAGGCGCCAGGGCGTGGGGAGCTGAGTGGGCAGCCCGTGGGCCGCGCTGGAGCTGTTGCACAGATCCCTGACCTACTTCCAGGCCCCCTTTCTGTTCTAGGAGCAGCTAAAAATCCATAAATTAAGGAAATTAACTGATGGGGCCTGCGGCATCTTTGTAAGCTATTTAAATCTATAAATTTACAACATCTTCTGCATATATCAAGTAATTGAACTAACTGCAGGGATGTAACTTTAATGAGAAAATTTCCCCCTTCTCCTGTAGTTCGAGCTCTAAAATAAATAAATAAATAAAACCTTCCCTTAGGAGGAAAGTTTCTGCTTATTCCCGCGTGGAGAAGTTACAGAAGCGCGGTCCGGGCGTTCTTTCCACGCGCCAGGTGCCCTAGTGAAGGGAAGCAGGCCCTGACTCGGTCCTCCTGCCACCCGCGCCCCCCCCCCCTCCGCCCCCGCCCCGAGCGCCCCCGGTGAGCGAGGCCGCTAGAGGGCGTCTAGGTCCGGCTGGAGCTCGAGGAGGGGGCCTCCGAGCCGCTCCCGGCCGGAGCGCACCCGCCCTCCAGCGGGAGCCAGGCTCCGGCCCGGGCGTCCCCGGAGCCGGACGGGGGCGCAGTGCAGGCCAGGCGCACTAGAGACTCGGCGCACCGTTTCCTAGGAGTCGGGAAATGGGAGTTGGGGGGGGGGGGGCGGGGGATCGGGCGGGGCGCAAGGGAAAAAGCGGAGCGGGAGGAAGGTGGGGGAGGAGGTAGGAGCGGAGGAGGAAGGGGCAACGGACCCCGGGGCCCGGGAGGGACGCCCCGGGCGCTGGCCGCGGCGCCGCGGGGAGTCTTGGCCGCAGAGCTCTCCACCGCGCCGCGCGCGGAAAGGAAATGGCGCATCTGGCCGCGGGCTGCGGGCCGGGCGCCCCCCGCGCGCCCCTCCCCCGCGGTGGCCGACCGCGTGTCCGCAGACGTCACGGGCGGCGCTGCTCCCCGGCAGAGGGGCAGTCGGGGCCGAGACCCGGAGAGGGAGGCCGTGGAGGGGGAGGGGCGGCCCTGGCCCCCGGCTCCGCTCCAGCCCCGGCCGACTCGCAGCCCAGTTTCTTCCCAAGTCCCGCCCCCTACCCCCGGGCGCCGCGGCGGCGGCTGCTCTCCTCTTTGTAACCGAAGAGTCAAGAAATGTGAGAAACGTGCCCTGTGTTACTTATTTGGGAGCCGAAAATTTATGCCCAGCTGAAAGCGCCCGGGGAAATATTACATCAGATGAAATGACAATGATTAAAATCAGCTTCTCCCCCGCCCCCTCCCGAGCCCGGAGGAGGCCCGGGCGCCGCGTGGCCGGCCGGCGGGGGGCGGGGGGCTGGGCGGCGGAGGGCGCGGGGGCCCGGGCGCACCGCTCCCGGGAGGGTCCTGGCGGAGGCCCCGGCGGGAAGGCTCGGGCTCCGGGAGAGGCGGGTGGGGATCGCCCGGCGAAAGGAGGGGAACCAGCGCATTTTTGTCGCCGAGCGCGGCAGGCGCGGGCGCGCGGAGCTAATTGCGACTCTAATCCTCTGCCCCGCGGCGCAGCCGAGCCCCGAGCCAGGAGTCGCCGCGCGCTCCCGCTCGCGCTCGCCGCGCTGGGTAATTTGGAGCCGGATCGCTGCCCTTTGCGTCCGGGCTCGGCCGCGACGGGGCGCGGGCTACGGGCTGGGGTGGGGGGCTGGTTTTCTCGCCAGCAATCAGGGAAGGCCGCTGGAGAGAGAGGAGGGAGGAGAGGAGGTGGGAGCGGCGGGAGGGCAGCCGGAGAGCGGCGCGAAGAGGAGGCGGCGGTGGCGGCGGCGGCGGCCGCGAGGAGGGGAGGAGGCGAGGGGAGGGCGGGGAGGGGAGGCCCCGGCGCGCCGCGCCGCGAGGGGCCGCGCGAAGCGGGGGCCGGGGCGGGAGGGGTGGGTGGGGGGAGGGTTGGGGGCGAGAGAGAAAGTAACTCCAGGACGAGACCGGAGCGACCCGCGCAGAGAGCATAGGCGGCCAGGCTGCGCCCGGCGCCCGAGACCGGCGGCTGCGGGGGGCGGGGGCTGCGCCCGAGCCCGATCCGCCGCTCCGGCTCCGAGGTAAGCCCCGCGCGGGCGGCCACCGCTCGGCGCCGCGCACCCCTGTCCCCAAAGTGGCGGTGATACCGAGAAAGTAGCTCGGCCGGGGTTCGGACCTGGGTAGGGGCGGCTGCTTTGTCCCGGTGCCGGGCGGCGGGGGCTGGCGGCGCGGGGGCACCCAGCACAAAGGCCTGGCGCGGGAGGGGGGGGTTGCCCACGTGGGCTGGCCCTGGCCCTGGCCCCGGGTGGACCCTCCCCACGCGGGCGGGCTCCGAGCTTCCTGCCGCGCGGGGCGGGGTGTGGGGGTGGTGGTGTTGCAGGTCCCGGCACTCGGGCCTCAGTGCAGGGCCGAGCGCCCTGCAGGGCCAGCGAGTTTCCGGGGTCAGCACCAGGCTCACGCCTCTGGGGCTTCGGGGCGCACAGGGCCCGGCTTGGCGCCCAAATCAGAGAGAAAAAGTCTCTAACGGGACAGATGTGCGTCGTCTGACGCCCACCACGCGAGTCCGAGACGGGGCGGGGGGGCCGGCGAGCTGGTGGTGGTCCCAGGCGCGCGGGCTTGGCGGCCCCGGGCGGGCCTTGCGGAGACGCCTCGGGCTCCTGCTGCCCGCGGGTACCCCCTGACCTGGACGCGCGCACGGGGCACACATTCGGAAATGCCCCTCTCCCGCAGCCCAAACGCCTTTCCGTCATCCCTTGCCCCCCACCTCGACTGCAGAAAGATAAGCTTCAAGTTTTCACTCCGTGTCTCAAATGTGCATGAAGGAATTTAACTGCACGAGTGAATAACAGCATTAGTTTCAATTAATTTTTTTTTAATCCCGGCAACAATAAACTTTGAGAACAAAAGCGCTTTTACGTCCTTAATTAGGCGAGCTTCCCATCTGTGGTCTCTAAGTGTCTGCCTCTTGATTTAACTTTGTCCTCCGCCCCGCCCCCGCCGTACACCCCTCCCCGCCCTGCCAGGCACTCCGGTTCCGTGGCCACCCCCGCCCCGCGGCGCCGCCGGCCTCGGCCCAGCCGGCTCCGGCCGCCCCGAAGTTCACACCGGCCGGCGGGCTCTGCGGCGGGGCTGGCGCGCACCAGGTGGCATGCCCGCCTCCCTCCGCCGCCCTCCCCCTCCATCCCGGACAATTCCGCAGGCCCCTGGCACTCTCGCCCGCGGCTGGCGCCCAGGGCGCAGAGCTGAAGGGAGCTCGCGAGGCGCCTTCTGTTTACCTTTTATGGTTAAAATAACAGCTTAGCAAAGAAGCGACTTCACGAAGAAGCGATTTAGTGAAATCGTCTCAAGCTGCCGCAGCTCAGCCAGTTTAATCACCCCCAGAGAGCTGAACAACTGCGAACACAATGGGACACAAAATCATTTTGTGTGTAAATGAGCGTGGCATTCTGCTCGCTTCCCTCCGCTCGGCGGGCGGGGCGCGGCGGCGGCGGCGGCGGCGGCGGCGGGCGGGCGCGGGACCCGGGGCTCCCACCGCAGCTCAGGGAAGCGGGTCAATACCTAGCCAGTTTGGAGACCCGCGGGCCCTGGAGCACGCTACAGCGCGGAGACCCCTGCAACAGGCGGTCTGGGCGAGCCTCGGGAGGGCCGGGGCGCGCTGGGGCTGGGTGGTGGGTCGTGGATTTGCCGGTGATGTTGAAGAAATGAACTTGCGTCTCTTACTGCACCCACTTTTGTGCTTCTGACCTCAGCAGTGGTGTCGGGGAAAGGGTCGTTGTCCAGCACAGATGCGTTGGCCGGAGGCAGCCCTGGAGGTTCTGGTGGAGGCGTAAAGCCTGGGGCTTCCAACGGTGAGTTTTTTGGTTTGCCAGTGAACATCAGGTCGCGCTTGTGATGGAGAAGAGGCTGGATGAGAACAGGATTGAGCAGCTTCTGTGATGGGTACTTGGTGTTAAATGTCACTTGAGTAGTGTCCTGGTAGTGGGGAAAACATTGCTCAGTCCGCTTTGATAGAATTTCCATTGGAATCCCTTCCAGCACACTTTATCCTCAGTTGTGGCTTTCCTTGTGACTCCTCCCCCAGCAGAACCTCCCAGGGCAGGAAAACCCATCCTGAGGTCTGTTTTGGTTTCTCAGAACTTCCTTGAGATAAGTGACCTGCATTTCTTTTCTGAGCTGGCCAGAAGTCAGGAATGCCAAAAGCCGCAGACCCTGAGTAGCTCCCCAGTGAGAGTATAAATTAAACATCACTGTTTAATCGCAACCCCCACCCCAGTGTCATGTCAGGGAACCTTCCAGAGCACTGAGGGCAGAACAGATCCTAGGATGGTAACCTCACTTAAATTTGCAGTATTGACGTTCGTTGGACCTTGGTCCGTGTTTTAAAATTGGATGTTGAATTTCAAGGCACAAAGTCAAACCTGCGACGGAGAAGTCCAGGTTAGGCTTGTGGGAGCCAGTGTGTGTGTATGTGTGTGGGAGGGGGTTGGTGTTCACTGTGCCCTATGAGACAGCCTCAGGTCAATGCAGAGGGCTGCATAGACCTCTTCTCCCCCCTCCCCCGCCCTTCGGCAGGGTCCTAAGGTGGCTTCTAGTGACTGAGAGACAGTCTTATTTCAGGTGGTCGTGGCACACAGGAAAGTCACTAGTGGAGAAGAGCAGAACGGAAGGTCCGTTTGCTGAGCTGCTCTCTGTTTCCTTCCGGCCAGCTCTCTAGTGCCTTGGGGGGGTGTGATCCTGAGGGGGTCTGGAATACATTAGGCACAGACAAGACCATTCTGGGGGTCTGGGTTGAAACTGCAGAGGTGCAGGCCAGGCAAACAAAGGCAAGTTTCCTCTCTTAGGCGCCCTAGGGGAGAGGTGGCTTCCTAAGTGACTTTCACTCTTCCCTATGCCCTGGCTTCTGCCTAAAGAGACTTCTCTGTGACTGGCCATTCTCACACTGCATCTTAACACCGTGGAGACGGTGTTCAGAGTCCTGGGCTCCCGAGCCCATGGAGGCTGGGGGATCCTCCCTGAGCTGTGGTCCACAGGGCTCTCTGCTGATGCAAGAGGAGACACGGTTGGTAACATGGCTCTGAACCAAAATACCAGGAAAATCAGATTTGTTCTGAAACATTTTGGGGCAATAATGGTGAGCATATGTTTCAGCACTGTCATTAGCCGAATTAGCAGACGTGGAGCTGCCCAGAAAACACGTGTGTGTGTGTGTGTGTGTGTGTGTGTGTGTGTGTGTGTGTGCGCGCGCGTGTGTGCGTGTAAGCTGCTACGGCTTTGGAGCATGGGGATAGGGTAGTGGCGGGTGGAATCTGGAGAGGGCTGTGTGGTGGGGGGTCCCAGAGAGAAAATGCAGAAAGGAGGATTCCAAGCGTCTTTGACTCTGGGAGACCCAGCGCCCACGACTCCTGAGGAGTAAAAGCCCTATGGTTTTGTCGGTGCTCCCCACAGATACTCTGGGCAGCGATGGAAGCCTAGATGCCTCACCGCAAGGAGCGGCCGAGCGGGTCCTCGCTTCACGCCCACGGCAGCGCCAGCACTGCGGTGAGAGCCAGCAGGGTGGGCTGGGGCAGCGGCCGGTGGCCCCCTCTCTGCCCTTATCCCCAGCGCCTGCCTGCTTACCTGCCGCCCTTCCTCCCAGCCGCCGCAGTCAAGAGATGGCTGTTGACTGGCTGTGCGATTATGTATTTTTTGAAACAAAAATGCTCTTAATTTGATGTGAAATTTACTACATGTATAAAACTCAACGCCTTAGGTGCTGAGGAAGTCACTAATTTAGAGGTGTCTCGTTACTGAGACAAACTTGCAAAAACCCCTGAATCCCAATTCACAAATTGGTGATTCGTTTGTCAGGGGATATTTCACATCTAACACATAAGCCCGCGACCTTTAATTAGAATTTTGCAGTTTGTTTTATGCCCCTGGAGGCTGACACCTTGAAAAATTTTTTTCTTGATTTCTTATTGCTAATAAGCATCTTTCTTTTTCCCTCTGGTTCTTTGAAGAAAATGATGCAAATACACTTAATTACAGTGGTGGCCATAATTTGTCAGCTGAATATGTGATCAGGCACAGGCAGAAGTGATCTGATTAGATCTGTGATCACATTGGCAATAAAAGGGAGTGCACAGCTCTGTTGTGGAGAAGCTCTCGTTTTCACCTTGTTTCCATCTCCAGGAGGGAGGAAGCATGTCCCGGTTGTCTCTTACCCGGTCGCCCGTGTCTCCCCTGGCCGCCCAGGGGATCCCACTGCCAGCCCAGCTCACCAAGTCCAACGCACCCGTGCACATCGATGTGGGTGGCCACATGTACACCAGCAGCCTGGCCACGCTCACCAAGTACCCTGACTCCAGGTAAGAGCTGAGCCCCTTGGAGCACCAGGCGCACGGTGGTTGTTGGTCCCATCTGCAGCCCGCTGCCAGTGGGCTCTGTCTCCTCTGTCAGCCGCTCAGGCTCTCCAGGGCCCTCCCACTCTCCTGGACCTGGAGGACTAGAGTTTGGGAGGCCGAGTCTACCTCTTAAAAGATGCTTTCTACAGGGACTTGTGGCCCTGTGCTGGTGGTATTGAAAGTGCCCGGTGGAGCTCCCGACCCACCGGCAGAAGCCCCTTAAGCAGGGCCAGCCCCACCTGAAAGTGGCCAGCAGCTGGCTGGGGAATCTCAGGTACCTTCAGGGTCCCCTTGAGCGAGCCTCAGTCCTGGCCTTTGCAAAGGATCATTTGTGAGCCATGCTGCATACTCCTTGGGATCCTGGGGGAGAGAAGTATTTAATCCCGTTTCCTACTCTGACCCTTGGTTAAGTACACAAGGGGGAGCATGAGGGGAGCTGCAGTTTCCAGCTTTGTCTGTCCGCGTGGCCACTGCTAGACCCTCGGGTATAGCAGCCGGCTCCCTTGGGCAGGGGTGGGGAGGTAGGGGGAGTTGCAGATGAGGTGTCTCTGACCAGGAGCATCCCAACAGTGCACCCGGCTCTCCGCCCAGCTCCTGGAGCTCCTGACTCCTGGGCCTATTTGTGGGAGGTGCTGGGCGCTGTCAGATCCCCCGCTCCCGCCACTTGGGCACGTCCCTCCCAGGGACCTGGTTTCCCATTGACATAGGAGCAGGGCGGACCAGAGACGGGCTGGGTCTCTGAGCACCCCCTGGAGATGGTACAGCACGCTGCACGCAGAGCCCACGACTGCTTGCTCCTGGCACAGCGAGGCGGCCACCGCCCAGGGCTGAGCAGCAGGAGGGCCAAGGCTACAGGGTATCGCCCTCGTTTTATACATTTAAAAAAAAACAAGAGGAGTTAATTAATCCCCCAGACACCAAGGGATCATCTCTGGGAAGCCTTCTTGTCAGTCTGCCTTATCGCTGGTGTGAAGGCTCGTTGTGGAGGAGTCCTAGCGCATGGCGGCTTGATGAGGGCCAGGGCGGAGCCCTCCACGGGGGCAGGAGTGCTCCCTCTAGGAGCACATGCTGGAGGTGGATGTAGAGTCCAGTTCAGAATTTGGGGAGTCTGGGGCACAGATGGCAGTTGGGACTTCATTCCCTCGGCCCAGCAGAGGCTGAGGCCTGGGGCAGGCACTGGTGAACTTGGGGCCTCGCCGGGGCCGCAGCCACGAGGCCACGCTGGCGGTGGCGGCCTGCGAGCTCTGTCTAGGATGGGAGATGGATTCTGCTTATTTAATTTCAATTTTGCCTTCTGCGGCATTCCCGGGTTGTTTGAGATAGATCATCCCTTAATCGGTTGGCGACGTTTGTGAGTGAAATTCATAAAACCCTTGCCCACAACCTCTCTGAAGAGTGTTTCTTGAAATCAGACACTTGCCTTTCTAGAGCCATCGCAGCTCAGGCCTGCAGGGAATGGCTGCCTCATTCGCGTCTCCAGGCTGCTGCCTGGGAGCAGCAAGGACAGGGGGGTGGCCCTCCCCTCCCATACCCACAGGGCAGCTCATCCTTGCCCATCGTGCTGCTCTGTGGTGGGGCAGGCCTCCTCACCAGGGAGCCGAGGCCACGTGGCTCGCGATCTGGCAGGTGGGACCCTCGGCGGCAGGATGTGCCTGGAGGGGGTGGCAGTCTGCGTGCCTTCCCCGAGGCTGGGGCTCTGCGATGAATCTGTTGTTCTTGCCTGGATGGCTTCTGGCTCAGGGCAGGGCTGCTCCCTGGGCCTGAAGCTTCGGCCTCGAGGCCAACGGGCGGCGTGACCTGTAGGACAGTCAGCGGACAGTGAGTCAGGCCCGGCCTGGGAGGTGGGTGGGGCTGCTGTGCTGGCAAGAGCCCCTCAGATCTCTCTCATCCTTCTTTCAGTGAATCATTAAAATTAAAAAGAAATGTTTTTCACCAATTCCGGAAACCAAGATCAATCCCTCACCCACTGGCATTGATGTATGAGTCACCAAGCGATGGAGAAGATTGCTAAGGTCACCGAGGAGGCAGGGGGTTCTGGGTATCAGGAAAGTCCCACCTCGGGCAGTGCTGTGAGACCAGGGGGCTAGTGCCCTGCACCCTCGGGGCCCGTGCCCACGGGACTATATCTGGGCTTCTGGTTCTTGGCTCATCAGGGAGCAGGTGCTACCACTGGGTGGCCCAGGGAAAGCCATCAGCCCTTGCCCATAAAGAACGGAGCACGGCTGCCCAGGGCTGGAAATGAACTCCAGGGGCTGCCACCTCTCTCACCCCTGCCGGACATCCGTTAGCTGCTGCCATCACAGTCCCAAGCTGGTATCCACGCCGGCTGTGGGAAGCCGCAAATTACTAATAAAATCTTCCACCGAAACATCCGGGAAATTGGAGCCAAAGCTTAAACAAAAGACCTCCATCAGCTGGGGTCAGAGGTGCCCCAAAACCCTGTAGCCTTTCCCAGAGGGTAGCCCAGAAAGGAGTTGGCTCCCAAGACCCTGCAAAGTGATGGGGGGCGGGGGAGGCGGGGGTTGTTCTTTTGTGACCATTGTCCTAACCTGCCCTAAACTGCTCTCATCCTTGGTAGCCTCAAATCCTGAGGGCATGGAAGGCCTTTGTCCTTTGGAGAGACACTGATGGTAAGGTCTAGAACCAGTCTTAAAGTAAGGCGGATTGAGAACCTTCTAGCCATGGACCAACAGGACAACCTAGAACCCAGTCAGCCCTGGAATGTGGGTGACCCAGGAAGCCCTCTAGACCAACAGGATGGTGTGGAGCCCCAGCCAGCCGTGGCCTAGAACGTTGCTTGCTGCACAGAGTGTTTGAGCTCAACCAGGAACAGGAGAGAAAGTTCCAGAGGCTGAGGCCGTGGACTTGCTGGCTTGCCTGTGGATGTGGCTCTTCCTTCTTCCTGCTGGTGCCATGTTTGGGCCCTCGGCTGTCTGCTGCCGAGGACTGCCCACGGGACAGGCAGTGTTGCCTCGTCCCATCTGTCTCTAGGGTGCTGGATGGCCCTCATTCTGACATCTGAACGCCCAAGCTCTGTGGAGGTCAGGTTTTGGGGACTTGGGCAGCTGGAACAGGCCATGAAGCCCGTAAGGCTTTCCAGCAGGGGCTGCGTCCCCCGGGCCTGGGGAGGTGAGAGGGCTCCATGGCTTGAGGAGTCCCGAGATGAGTCGTATCTGGGTGACGGCAGTGCTGGTTCCACAGGCTGGGGCCTCTCCACGCCACATCATAGACTCTGAGCGGCTCACGCGCGTCCACGAGTTAGCCTTGCCTTTTCTACGGCCCCACTGGGACAGGGGCTGGGCCATGTCCCCAGAGGGAGAATGTGTGACTGCATGGCTGCTGCACACCTGAGCAGGCCCTCCCAGCCAATGCCTTGAGTGTGCCAGGCCACCAGAGTGGGGGACAGTATAGATGGGAGGCTCTGGGCGAGGCTCTGGAGACTCTAACCCCTCAGCTTCCGCCCGGCTCACGTGCACTGGCACACAATGCTCGGGCAGAGCAGGGCCTCAGGAACAGTGACTTGGAGTGGACGGAGGACTGGGCTGTTGGCGGAGAGGGGAGCGTCCCTGGAGGGTCCTTGCTGGTAGGGGCAGTGAGGCAGGAGGCTTAGGCACCAGCTTGTGCGGGCTGGGCTAGGAGGCCTCAGTCCCAGACCAGGCCACCGTTCTCCCGGGCTGTGCCTACAAGCTGCCGCCTTGGCAGGGTTTAGCCGGTGTGGGGCCCCGCCTGCTGAAGGATGTCTGGGGGTGTCATCGCTGAGGGGACACTGCCAACCTCCCACCTGCTCCTGAGTCAAGCTCTCGGCTGTCCCCACCCCTCCTGGGGGCTCCTAACTGTCCACAGCTGGGCCTGGGGGCAGCCAGGGAACCAGCCAGATGGGGCCAGCCACCCTGGGCATCGGAGAGGCCCCAGCCCTGGCCCTGAGGCCAGGGTCCTCCCTGGAGCGGATGGGGACAGGTATCGGGGGCTCCCCACGAGCATCCTGCAGGTCCTGTGTTTCTGTCAGAACCAAGTGCCCTTCAGAGGACAGGGTGCCGGGATGGGACCTGTCCGTGTGCATCTGCCAGCGTGTGGGCACACTGGAGTGCGTGCCTCTGTGTAGACAGTGGTGCGTGCAGACGCGTTCACACCGCAGCGTGTGTGCAAGCACGCTGTTGAATGCACGTCTGCTGTGGCACATGCTGTCCCTCCCGCCTGCCTCTCTTCCTCCCCCAGGCCCCCCTGAGCGGGTGACTGCATGGTCTGCCTGTGAGTTTGTCCAGTGCAAATGGCTGTGTCTCCGCTCGGTTCACGCTGGCCGGCGTGTCCTTTGCCTGGGCGTGTCCGGGTCTGCGTGTGATTTGTGTGTTGCAAGGGAGGGGACCGTGTGAGCCTGTGCCTCTCGCCCAGGTGTGTCCCGTGTGCTGCTCATTTGTGTGGCTTGGGCAAGGTGTGGGACCCAGGACTGTCTTGCCGGGCTTACACGTGTTAGCTGGGTGTGTGGCCGTGGGCTGGGGTATCTGACGGTCAGTGGGAGTTTTCAGTGGGGGGGGCGGGGTCTGTCTGGCAGGGGTTGGCGTGCATGGGGCAACGAGGCTGTGTCTTTGTCTCACTGTAGTTTTCCAAGCCTGTCGTGTCCGCGGGTGCATGCAGCCAGGCGCGTCTCTCTCTGGCTGTGGCTTGTGAGTGTAGGCTGGGTATACAGCGTGTGCCAGTGTCCTGACTGCGGCCTGGCTGCCCTTGGTGTATACGGACATCCGTCATGCCTGGCACAGTCCCAGAGTGACCCATGTGAGGCCCCCCACCCCTCCAGCAGGGCAGACCCTAAGGGGTGGGGGCAGGGCAGGTGGCCTGGCCCTTCCATCAGATATCCCACTCTCTCTCCCAGAATAAGCCGCCTCTTCAATGGCACTGAACCCATCGTCCTGGACAGTTTAAAGCAACATTATTTCATCGACCGGGATGGGGAGATTTTCCGCTATGTCCTGAGCTTCCTGCGGACGTCAAAACTGCTGCTCCCGGATGACTTCAAGGTAAGTCTGCAGCCGGCAGCTCCCCAGCGATGCCTGTGCGGTGGCATTACACAGGGGACGCTGTGACTTAATAAATGGACCCATGGTCGTCATGGCAACCATAAAAAGTTAAACGATGAAGCCGAGGGCTAAATCAGTTTTTCTAAACTAATTTTGTTTTCTCACGTTTTTAGCTTATTTATCAGGGTGTAACAACAATTAAGCAGTAGTGCTTACCCCATTTCGTTTGCCGTGTTGAGGGACGGTCGTGCATCAGAGTTACGGGACTTAGAGGTTCCCACGTGTGCTCCTTGTCAGCAATTTGCAGGGGGAAGCCTGGTGCAAACTCAATACCTTTTAAATGAAAGGTTATCCCCCGGTCTTGGGGTGAGCCTGTCCGGGGCAGCCAATCTGGCTCTGAGAGGCTGCCTTAGTGCTGGGCCACTCCATGGCTCCGGGGATCCCAGAGGAAGGAAGCTTAGACCTGCCTTGAACCAGCAATTGTCCCTCCCTCCCTCCCTCCCTCCCTTCCTGCACCCAGAGGACCAATGACCCTGGGGCTGTTTTGTCCTCCATCCAACTGATGCTGGGTGCCAATAACCAAAGTCAGGCCGAAGATACAATGAAATCCGGGGCAGACACGGGTCCTGTCCTCATCGCACTTACAATCTAGCGAGAAGACAGATGTTCAACAACAGTGAAATGCTTGAATCCCCTTGGTGGGGGAGCAGATGTTTCCTGGAAGTGAAGCGTGGTGAAGGGGAAGCATGGAGAACCTGGCCCCAGGGGGGTTGGAGGGAAGGATGCTTCTCTGGATGGTGAAGGAGGAACAGGGGCAAACAGGTGTGAGGGTCTTGGTGAGCGGGCAGGGTGGCAAGAAGCTTGGTACCGTCCAGAACCAGAGAGAAGGTGTCAGCCTGGGGCTGTAGGAACGGGGACGGGAAAGGAGGCTGCTGTTTGAGGTGGGACCTTGGTGGCTAGCTCGGCATGTGGCTGGTGGCATTTTACCCTGAACGCGGTGGCAGGGATGTGAGCAGGGAATGACAGGTCTGCTAGCCTTGGCTACTGTGTGGAGAAGGAGGGTGAGGGGCGGGAGCAGGAGGCCAAGGGAGTTTCCTGAAGGCCTTGGCCCTGATTGGAGGCAGCAAAGATGGGGCAAAGGGGCAGACTGGGTTTATGTTTAGGACTTGGCCATAGAAGGCCGTGGCATGGACCGGTGGGGGGTCAGGGCATTCTTGAGGCTGCCTCCTGGTCTTTGGCTTGCAGCCTGAGTGGATGCATGGAGGCCCAGGGGTGGAACGGGCTGGAGGGAGTGTTACACCTCACTCCTGCGTGGAATTGGTGGTGTGGCATCGGGTGGAGAAGTTCTGGGCCATAAGAAAAAATGTGTGCCGATATCGTTTGAAACCTCTGGAGTGGATAGAGCAGATGCCCAGGATGGCACCCTGGGGAGCCCCTGTGGAGGGAAATTGGGCTTTCCAGAGGCTGGGGGGCCAGCAGCAGGAAGGAAGGGGCTTAGGGCCTATAGGATGGGCCCTGCTTTGGGGGTTGGGCCTCCTGACTCAGCCTTGAGCTGAGCCCCAGTGACTGGCCCGAGTCATGGGTCCTGAGCTACTCAGGGCCAGGGCACATATGGGTGCACATGTGTTTGGGGGACAGATGGCATGAGCATGCCAGCCTGGGAGTCGGCTGCCTGGGGGTGGGCTTCCCACTCCCAGACACCTCCTCACCTGCCTGCTAGAGCGGGGTGGGCCCGGCACCTGGCGCATTTTGTTGTCCTTTGGCCCTCGCCCCCTTCTCTGAGACGGGCGTTTATGTCCATTTTATAGACGAGGAAACCGAGGCTCTGAGGAGGTAACTGATGATCAGAGGCCTCAGAGCTGGTAGACAGCATGCGGGACATCCAACCCAGGGAGGTGTGCCCTGCCTCCCTGCTGGGCTGTGAGCTCCTCCGGGGCAGATGAGGGTGCTGCTGCTCTGTGCCCAGCCTCACTTCTCTGGGATTCTAAGAAGGCAGCAGGTCTCCAGACATAGGCACAGCCTCAGGCTCCACTAGTGCAGCCCCCTGGTCTTTCCGGAGGCCTCTCTCTGCTCCAGGGGTTTGGGGCCAGATGGAAGAGAGCGAGTGTGGGACTTGTGGGACGAGTCTGGCAAAGGTGGACACCAACTGCTGCCTTTCGGTCAAGGCTAGACTCCCGTGCCTGTACACATTCACCTGAGCCTCATTTCCCCCATCTGTACAATGGGTACAACCATCCCAGTCCACGCTGAGCCCTGGGGGTCGCAGCTCCACGGTATTGCATGGGGCCAGGCGGGCGGCGTGGGGGGCTGGCCTTGGAAAGACCGGCCCCCACCTCCCACCATCCCCTCTGCGCATGCCCACAGGACTTCAGCCTGCTCTACGAGGAGGCGCGGTACTACCAGCTGCAGCCCATGGTGCGCGAGCTGGAGCGCTGGCAGCAGGAGCAGGAGCAGCGGCGCCGCAGCCGCGCCTGTGACTGCCTGGTGGTGCGGGTCACGCCGGACTTGGGTGAGCGGATCGCGCTCAGTGGCGAGAAGGCCCTCATCGAGGAGGTTTTCCCTGAGACCGGGGACGTCATGTGCAACTCTGTCAACGCCGGCTGGAACCAGGACCCCACGCACGTCATCCGCTTCCCGCTCAACGGCTACTGCCGGCTCAACTCCGTGCAGGTGAGGGCTGCGTGCGCGCGCCCCACCCGCCTCACCCCTGCCTCCCCACAGCCCTCCGGCAGCAGGGATGGGTGGAGGGAGGCGCGGTCCCTGAAACGGTGAAGCCCTCCGTGCCATCTCACAGAAAAGGCAACAATGTGTCGATGCATAATTTATGTCCCGCTCATAATTAAATGATGGCGCCTGGGGGATGGACTTAAAAAAATTGATCCGTGCTTTTTTTTTTTTTTTTTTCCAAAAGGATGTTCTATAAAAATGGCCCAGAGTATTTTCAACAGAGTGTGCCTCATTTGACACCCAGAGTCTCCCTTTCGATTCAAATTGAACCCAGGCCATAGGAGCGGCAGGTCAGAGGCTGAGTGGAGGTGGCCTGGAGCCCCCTCACGCACCCTGCTGACCCACACAGCCGCAGGCGCCCAGATGGCTGCCCAGAGCTGTTCTGAACTGGCCTCCCTCCGATGCGTCTCAGAGCTGGAGAACCCCAGATGGATGGGGCCTATTCTGCACCAGCTCTTTCAGACCTAAGAGCAGACTCCTATTTCTGCCTGAGGGCAGAGTGGGCATTGGGGGGGGGGGGCGGGGGGAAGAGTCCCATCCTCCCCCCTCAATGCACACATTCCCCAGGCTGTCAGTCAAAACTTAACTACTTGTGGGACACAGGGGTCAGACACAGTGACAAGACCCCCCCCCCCCAGAGGCACAAACCCACGTGGACATGGAGGCTGGTAGAGACTCAGACCCCAAGAGGGCTCCTCCTCCTCCCCACCCTGAGTTCCCTTGAGCTGATGAGCCCCCAGGCCTCAAACCATCTGGGACTCACAGCTCAGGGAAGCAGGTGGCTGCCCAGAGGCCAAGGGCAGAGCCTCTGTGGAGTCAGGCCTCAGTGAGGCGGGGGAAGGGGCTGGGACCACGCCTCCGGAGAGAGGGGGCAGGTTACATCATGGCGAAGAGAAGGGGCCCAAAGACTCTTTCTCCTCTGGATGAAGGCTGCGGACCTCTGAGCGCAGCAGGGTAGGGCAGCCTTCCCAGGTTTGGTCACTCAGGAGGACCCAGGGTCTGGCTGCTCCTGTCCCTCCTGTGGTTGCTCAACTTTGGGCTGTCAGGAGAGGGTGGCCTTGCCCTGGCTGATGCCTACCTGCCCACAAGGCCCAGCCAGGCAGACTCTTGCAGCGGGGCATTGCTGACCATTTCTGTCTTCCCTGGCAGGTCCTGGAGAGGCTGTTTCAGAGGGGCTTTAGCGTGGCTGCATCCTGTGGGGGTGGCGTGGACTCCTCCCAGTTCAGCGAGTACGTGCTTTGCCGTGAGGAGCGGCGACCGCAGCCCACCCCTACTGCGGTCCGGATAAAGCAGGAGCCCCTGGACTAGGCCCTGCCTCAGTGCCCACCTGAGGCCGTGTGGCCCTGGGGAACCCCCCGGGGCCCTGGAAACGGTGCTGGGGAGTTCTGCCTGTGCCTGCTTAGCAGTGGGCGTGAGACTGAGGGTGGGGCTGGAGCGTCCAAAGCCAGCCCAGGGAACCCCAGGTATCATGGCAACAGAACGTGGGGCGCCGGAGGCATGCCCACGGAAGGACCGTTAATGTGACCCAAAGATGCTGCGGTGGGGACAGTTCTCGGGGCACTGCGGCTCCCCGGCCTGGCACAGCGTTCTCCGAGGCAGGGTCAGCAGAGGCCTCCCGGCCCACTCCGGAGGAGCCGTTCATCCTTCTCCACGCGTGGCAGACTCCGCGGGGTCTCCTTGCGTCACAGATGGCTTATTTTTCTACAGTATTTAAGATGGAAGTAACTAACTGCACAAGCCAAGAGAGGCCGACAAGGACCAACGCTTCTTCATCTGGTGCTCAGTTCTTAGCCGGACGTGTGCGTGCCCCCGTGGCAGAGGAGCTCCCGGGGGCCGGGGCCCAGGTGCCCGCAGAGTGGGGCTGGGGAGACCTCTGGTCCCTGTTCCAGAGACAGAGGCAAGAGTGGCAATACCATAGGAATGGAAGCAGGGCCCCCACGGGGCAGGGCTGCTGGGAGGAGGGCTGGATGGGTGTGGGGGATGGATGGCTCTGGAACCATCCGAGACCCTCACCTTTGCTGCCACCCAGGGTGCAGGCCACACTTGGTGAGTCACCTGACCTACCAATACCCTGGGGCTTCCAGTCCTGAGTGTACTCACACCCGGGCTTCTGCAGAAGTCTCTCCCCATCCAGACCAGCCACGGGGCCACACCGCATCCTTACCTCAGGAACGGGCCCCACGGTGAAGGGGCCCATGTGTCAGCGTCCTCTGGGTCCCCAGCTCAGGAAGCCGTCCCCAGCTCCGATTTTCCCACACTAATATGCACACTGAATTTGAGTTAAACTGTACCACTAGCCTGCCAATAAGACTGGGACACAAGGCATACCTGGGGCTGTTGGCCCCGGATTCCAACAAGGACTGGCCCGAGGGGTGCTCACAGACCTGCTCCCTCCCAGACGACAGGCCCAAAGATGGACACCCCTGGCCTTGTCACCCTTCCCTGTGCGCTGGCTCCACCCAGGTGGGGAAACCTCGGAGGGGCGCCCCAGCCAGCCCCGCGCTGTGTAACAACGCCTGTAGACTTGTATATGACTCCTTTAATATTGTAAAGATGCCGATGTACAATTGTCGTGTGTTTGTGTAAACACATTACGTTCCTAGTTCATGCCATAAATGATGCTATAAAGCGAATGACTCAGGCTCCGTCCTGTGCAGAAGCGACAGCCGTATCCCGCATTCCACGTAGCGTGGGGTGGTTTGGGGGCGGGGTTCGTCCCTGATGCGGGAGAACCAGCAGACCCTGCAGAGGTAGCTGGGGGAGGGGGAGGGGCAGGGTCCCGAGCAGGCCGTTATTTATTGCATTTGGGTGTTTCCTCTCTGCTGTGCCTGTCGCCTCTGGGCAGCACAGATTCTGAATTCTGATTCACAGTCCCTAACCAGATGCGAGCCGGGAAAAGGCAGACAGAAGGTGTCCGACGGCTTTTGAACCCAGTCAAATGTTTGAGAGTTTCCCCTCTCTGGCTTTTGGTTGAGGCTGGCGTCCTCTTTAGAGCCCCACGGAGCAGTAGAAGGTGGCCAGCCACGGAACTTGCAGCCCCCAGCCTGTCGGTCGCCGGAGCGCAGAACAGGACCTCGGTGGGTCTCTTTCCAGGGGTGCCCCCTCCGTTCTAATGAGTCTTTTTGTGTTTTTCCTCAAAGTCCTTATGTTCCAACCCAGAGGACCCTTTTCCATGCCCGGTCAGGGACACCAGCTTCAACCTGCCTGCAGGACAGGAGCACAGAGCAGCCTCATCCCGTCTGAGGCCACAGAGCAGACGCCATCAGACAATCTAATTTGCTGGACAGAGTTGCTAGCCTTTTCCTTTGCTTAGCAACGCGCCTGTGGTTGGCACATCTGTATTTGGGCATCTGAGGTTCACATCTGAGAGGAGGAGAAAGTGTGTTTATTAGAAAGGAAGTCTTGTGAAAACAGCTCAGTGCCGTGTGCGTTTTTGGATTTTTTTTTTTCTGGTGTGACTGCGGGAGACTCCCTGACATTTTCAGGCAAACCATCTTTTTGATTAAACCGTTGTGCTAAAAACAAAAAGAGTAACGACCTTACTGAATGTTACTCCCGTTTCTTTACTAATTGAGTAAAATCAGGAAGTCGATTTTGCATAAATCGGGGAATTTCAGACTTTGGAGACAAAACTGTGCTCCCGTAGTAATGCTAAAATTCTAATATATGCAGTCCCTTAAACAGCACAAATTATTGATTCCTTTAAAACATTTTTGTACTTCTGGAATGAATATATTCTAAGTAATCTTTTGATCAAATACCAGCAGCCTAAATGTTTCTTCTGTTCTTCATAAGCCTCAAAACTGATTATTTCTTATAAGCCCATGCTGCCAAACCTCTAGCAGTGCAGGGTGAACTAGGCAGCCCACAGCAGGTGGCTTCTGTCACTGTCCTCACATGGGGCTCAAAGCCAGGTCATAGGGGCACCTGGGTGGCTCAGTCGGTTAAGTGTCTGACTTCAGCTCAGGTCATGATCTCACGGTTCTTAAGTTCAAGCCCCACACTGGGCTCTGTGCTGACAGCTCAGAGCCTGGAGCCTGCTTCCTATTCTGTGTCTCCTCTCTCTGCCCCTCCCCTGCTCATGTTCTCTCTCTCTCTCTCAAAAATAAGTGAACATTAAAAAAAAAAAGCCAGGTCACAACACTAAATATCCTTTAAAAAGTGGTTTGTTTTTTTTTTTAAGCTACCACTTGACTGTGTTCCTTAGAATAAATAAAGGCTATTTTATAAATTACACACACAGCTTGACTGCTTTGTTTCTAATCCATTGAGGCAACCACAAGAAGGTACTCTGGCTTAGATGATTCTGAAACCAGCACTCCTCACACTTGGACTTGGCTTGGCCAATGACTAGCCCCGAGTAGCCCAAGTCCCAATTCCTGACCTCATTTGAGGAGCTGCTTGGAGGGCTGGGCCCTAAGCGGCTGCACGGTCCCCAGGCAGCCCAGCGTGCACCACGCTGGCAGTCCTGGGAATGAGGGCAGTGAAGGCATGGGCTTCCTTCACCTCTCCCAACCCCCCAACCCTGACCCCTGTGTCCAGGGTGCAGTGGGCCTTTTGCACTATTGTGTGTGTGTACCAAAGCAGTACATTTAGAAAATGGGCAGAGAAACACAGATGTGAGCAGTGGGAACAGCATCTCCATTGAGCCCCGACCGAGGGAAGACTAATCTGGCTGAGCCGAGCAGAGCCTATGGCTATGAGGTTGGAGGACTACCCTTTCTCCCAGCCGGGAGGCAGACCTGCGTTCTCTGGAAAGATGGACTACCTGCTAGGATGGCCCCATCCCACTGGGCCCTGTCCTCCCTCCTGACTCTCCGGAAACAGGAAAACAGCTACAGCGGCCCTGGAGGACACAAAGACACACAAGATCGGAGTTTCTTCTGAAGAGGTGACAAGGTGGAGCATACAAAAATGGGAGCAGCCAGAGGATCTTCAGTTTGACCCTTGGTCCAACCCAATGGGAGATCTAGACAGAGGGACAACTGTTGGCCACACAGGGCAGCCTGTAGCCTTGAGCCTGACACCTAGGCTAACGCGGGGTGTTGCAGATACTAATGTCCAGTTTGATGGCCATAACTTCCATTTGGCTTTAAGGTGGCTGGGCCACAAAGCTCAAGACGGCTACATAATGGCGGGCTTGGCCAGGTCACAACACTGATGAGGACATGGCTGTCCCTCTTTCTGCTTACTTCACCCCCATCCAAAGGGGGTGGCTCCAGGTAGAGCGAAGCCTCACTCTGCCTCGAGATGGGGGCCCGTGAGGTAGCCCTTTCTGGACCAACAGAAAGAGAAAGGTATTGGTGGCAGGTA
Source organism: Panthera onca (assembly GCF_046562875.1). Taxonomy (NCBI): domain Eukaryota; kingdom Metazoa; phylum Chordata; class Mammalia; order Carnivora; family Felidae; genus Panthera; species Panthera onca. The sequence continues at coordinate 19,295,818 of NC_138353.1, read as the reverse complement.
AGAGCAGCATCCTGCTGGGAGCCAGCCTAGTTCTAAAGTGGCCCAAGTGAAACCCAACCACAGTGAGAGTTGGAAGGTCAGAAAAGGAAGGCTACCCAGGAACTCTCCCTGGATCTCACAGCCCCTGCCTCAGTCCCTGCCCTCAAGGCCCAGGAAGGCCAGGTGCATTTTTCTGTGAGCTTTCAGTGGAGCAGAGACCACGGCCCCCTGGGAAGCCCTTCCAACCCCATCCCCTGCCCGTAGCTGATCTTACTGGGAACACAGGATGTCAGCCCTCTTCCCCTAAACCCCAGAGCCAGACAAGCAACGTACCTGCCTGAGCCGTGTGAGTTCAAACCTCTGAGCTGCAGGCGGAGTGAGGAGCCGGCTAGGCATGGCTGCCTGTTGGTAGCTGTTTACTCACAGGGACGAAGGCCTCCTTTGTTTCTCATCCCACCCTCCTACCCCCAATGGAAGGATGTCTTGGAAGCTACTTGTGCTATTTTAGGCTCATATAACTTTGACTTGAAGAGTGGGCTGATGTGGCTGCTGAGGCTTTGGACATCGGCTAGCAAAAGGGTCCCCGCTTCCTGCAAAGGTCCTCATCTTCCCATCCACTTGATGAGCGCCATTGATGGATGGCCAGCATGTGCCAGCCACTGCGGGTGCTTGGGGGACAAGACGGCCCAGGGGACGGAGAGAAAACATTTGTTTTCCCACAAGGATTGTTTACTCGAGGTTCTGTAGAGTTATCAGGAAGAGAATTTCCCCCAAATCCCTTGATTTGCACATAGAGCCAACAAGCTCTCAAGCTAGCACCTCCACAAGCCGCCTTTGAAATTCTAATGAGAGACCCAGTGGCAGAGGCGGGGACAGGGGACACTCCCTGGAGGGAACACAAAGGAGAGGGCTGGAGGTCAGCTGCATTTGGATTTTCGTCTTTATTTCCATTACACAGAACAGCCAGTCCTGACAGCCATCTCTGGGCCCGGTGGCCATGCTGGACAATGCTCTTCCTGGACCCAGAGCCATGACTCGGGGATGATAGGGGCTGGGTCACCCAGGGCCTCCCTCCCAAGACCTCTTCACACAGCAATCACAGACCAGGACAAAGTCTTAAAAAGCAGGGGCGGGGCCAGGGAGGGGCCAGGACGCCCAAGCCAAGCGCCTGGGAGGATGCCCTCGGCGCCTGCCCTGCCCCCACCCCCACCCCCACCCCGCCACCCCCCATCCCCTTCCCGGGAGAACACAGGTCCTCACGTCCCTGCCTGGACAGCCGGAGGTGCGCCACCTGCCAGCTGCTCGAGCTGCTCCGGGCCAAGCCTGCTGCTCGAAGCCCGTGTCTACAATGTCACCAGAGCTTCCTCTTCTGTGTCCTGGACCCGGTCCAGGGCTCCCGAGGAAGCTGCGGTTTGGGGTGAGCAGTCTGCACCAGCAGGGCGGGGCGGCCGCTCCCACTCCGGACGCGGGCCACGCCTTCTTGGACGCGAACACACCCCCATTTCCCGGGGCCCACGGAGACACGCCTCGCCCTGCAGCCAAACAGCAGGAAGGCAGATTTGTACGAGTATATACAAGGTCCTGGAATTCTCGCCCGGTTGCCACACAGTCTACGGAGCATAATTGGGGGAGGTTGTGCAACTGCCCGAGAAGCCAGGGCTCTCCACGTTCTCATCACAGGTGTCCAGTGAGCCCCGGGACAGGGCCAGACGCCAACACTGCCACCTTTGGGTGGCACTGATGGCCTTGCTCCAGCAGGCTCTGCCTAGGGTTAGGGAGCCCAGGTCCCTAGGAGCTGGGCCAATGGGAGTGTAAGTTGGGGAGACGGGACAAGGCCTGCAGCGCACCCCCCCGCCCCCCCCCCCCTCCAGCCTTGGTGGTGGCAACAGCCCTGCCTGGCAGGCCTGTGAGCACAGGGTTGCCTGGAAGGCCCCCAGGCAGGACTCACACCGGTCCTCTTGTAGGGGAGGGGTCCCAAGGGGAAGCCCCACCCAACTAAAGCCACCTTCCCCACCCCATGGGGCCTGTGCCCAGCAGCTGGGCTGCATTCTCAGTCTCTAGGAACCCCGTGGGTGGGTCCTTCCCTGGGGCCCAGTGAGTCACTTCCCCAGGCCCCCGAGGCCTTAGTTGAAGGTGCCTCCCTCTCCAGCAAAGCCTTCTTTGTTCTCTTGCTGGCGTCACTTCACCACCCTCTCCTCCCCTCTCACTTGCAAACTCAGGTCCTGCGGGGTTTAGGGGGCACCAGCTGTGAGCGGCACAGAGGTAGGCAAACATGCCTCCTGGGAAGTGGTCTGGCTGTGCGGGAAAACTGGAACTGTGCTCTGGCTTCCTGCGTCCCTGCCCTTTCAGGGCTCAGTCTCTCACCCTTCCCCAGGCAGCTGGGGAAGCCCCTACCTCCCTACACAGGTGGTGGGTGTGCAGCCTGCAGGGCACCATTATTGGATGTGCACCAGGAGGCAGGGTGCTTTGGATGCGCTCACCCTGGTCAGCACCACCCAGAGCTGCTGAACTGGCCCCTGACACTTCTCTTTCATTAGGGAGAGGCTTCCTCCGCTCAGATGATGGCAGTTACCATCACTCACTCTCCTTGTTCTCCCTTTCCTTGGTGTCCCTTGCCCTGGTGGAGGAGCCCAGTGGAAGCCCAGCCCAGGAAGGGAATTCAGTAAAGTGCTTTCAGACACGACTTCCAGTCGGCCTCCTCTCCCCTCCCCACCTGCCAGCCCCAGCCGGACAGGCCACATGGCGGGCTCACTGTCCTGGGAGGTGCCCAGCTGCCGGGTGAGCTGGACCACCCTGTGCTAAAGGCAGCTGTTCCGCAGTGCATCTTGTGTGTGTGAGCACCAGCCTTGCAGCCAACTTGGGCTCTTGTTTTGAAGAAGTAGAAGATAATTTTTTTTTTAAAGACTGCATGCACATGTAAATTTTATTTACAATAGTAAAAAAAAAAAAAAGAAGAAGAAGAACAACAACAACAACAACAACAACAACTTGGGGAGAAAAACCCCAGTGTCCTAAAAGCAAAGGAAAGATGAAGTCCATTATGGAACATCATTTGATGAAATGTATTTATCCTTCCACCGATATGTATTGCCTACTGTCTCCCAGACACTTGCAGGGCCTCTGGTCAAGAAGAGGGGTTACAGGAAGCCAGGCCCTGAGCCATGTGCATTTCACCCATCAGCTCACCAAATCCTTAAGCTACACCCATGATGAAGGAACACTCAATAGTCTTGTTTACACAGAAGAAGAAAGGTGTGAGGTCCCTCAGCTAACAAGGGCCAGAAAAGCAGCCCCAGCTGGCTCCAGAGCCTGAGATCCTGCCATTAAAAACAATGGCTAGTGTATTAGTTTCTTATTGCCGCTGTGACATATAACTGCAGACATAGTGGCTTTAAAACAACACAAATTTATCATCAGACAGTCCTAGAGATCAGAGGTCTGAAATGGGTCTCATCAGGCTAAAATCAAGGTGTCAGCAGAGCCATATTCCCATCTGGCGACTCTAGGAGAGAATGCGTTTCCTTGCTTTTTCCAGCTTCCAGAGGCTGCCACATTCTTTGACTCATGGCTCCTTCCTCCATCTTCAAAGGCAGTAGAGTAATATCTTTAAATCTTTTTGACTCTGACTCTTCTGGACTCATGATTACATTGGGCCCACCCAGATAATCCAAGATAATCTCCCTATTTTAAGGTCAACCTATTAACCTGAATTCCATTTGCAACCTTAATTCCCCCTTGCCATGTAACCTAACATATCTAGATTCCTACATTTAGGATATAGACATATTTGGGGCATTATCCTATTTACCACAGCTAGGTAGCAACTTCATCCACTCAAAAACTACTTATTGAACACAAGCTACGTGCCAGTTGAGGTTCTGCTGGGGATACAGCAGTGAATGAAGAAGACAGAAATCCCTGACCTTATGGAGTTTACACTGCGGTGGAGGGATATAGACAATAAATAAAGTAAGCAAAATGTAACAAAGTTAGATGGTGCTAACTGCTAAGGGAAAAGGTAAAGCAGGGAAGGGGGTAGGCAGTGTGTGTGTATTGCTATTTTGGTCAGTGTGCTGGACATCTGTGATGTGCTCCTCTCCCTGCCCTATGCCTGGCAGTTGGTATCTATGAACAACACCAAGAGGTTCCCTTCCCCTCTGGCTTTCTGTTGGGCACGGATGGTGGGAAACACCTTCAGGAGACTGGAGGGATGCCAGGGAGGTCAGCATCCCTCATTCTCCCTCCAAAGGTCTCAGCTCCTACTAGGAAGCTTCTCCTACACAGCCCACACCCAGCTCCAAGAACAGCTTCCTTTCTTTGCTCCTCCAGGCCTAGGGATGATAACTGTGGCTGCCTTTACTAGTCCCAGGGGGATTCACTACCTCTTCTGCTTTTCCTATCCAAACCTTTGTAAATAGTACTTTATTAAACTCCCCTCAGATAGTCCTCCCTGGAGGCTGCCATCTGTTTTCCCTGGAACGACTGGCTGTGCGGACAACATTTAGAGAAAGCCCCAAAGAAGGTAGGGTGGGAGACATGCTGGTGGGAGAGCACTTGGGGCTAGGTAGTATAAAGGCCCTGTGGTTGAAGCATGCATGATGTTCGAGAAACAGTAAGGAGGCTTGGGTGGCTGGAGTGAGTAAGAGAGTGTAGAGTGGCAGATGAGGTCACTGGGATACCTGGGGTAGGACAGATGTCAGATCACGTAGGGCCTTGGAAGAGGTGCTGTGAGTGCTCTACCTATACCCCCTCAGCACTCCCCACTGGATGCACACAAACTCTGTGGCTTCCTACTGCTCCTGCAGATCTCTGTCTGAGGGCCTTTGTGGGCCACAGGTATACACCCTGGTGCATGGACCAGGCCAGGGAGTTAATGGTCCTGGGGGTATCCCCCAACCTACGTGGAGCTGGTGAATAAATACATAGGTGCCTTGCCTCTCGGGTTTGACACTTGTGTGGCGTGCTCTTGGCAGATTCTCAGAGATCCCCGGGGGGGGGGGGGGGGGGTTGAGCTCCAGCTACCCACAGCAGTAATTCACTTATTAACACACACTGTACTGGCCTCCTTCCTTTTCCCTGTCTCATTTCCTTGTTTATCCCCACCCCCGCCCCATGCTCCCAGAATCACCTCTCAAGTGAACTACCTATACATAAGCCCTTGTCTCAGTATCAGCTTCTAGAGCATCCCAATGTAAGATATCCTGAGGGCCATTATTAGAACTTGGGCTTCTGTGAGAGTGAGAGAAGTGAGCAGAGGAATGACGTGGGCTGAAGGGGGCGAGGGAAAAGCAGGGAGACCAGCTAGATGCTACTGTAATAGTTCTGAGGACTGAGGATGTGGCTTGGAGCACGGTAGAGGCAGTGCAGGTGGTCAGAAGTGGGTAGATTCAGGGTTTTCTTCAAGGGAAGAACCCCTGTTCACCTGTGGGATATGAGAAACAGTAAGGTGTCTAGGGTGATTTCAAGGTTTTTGGCCTGAGCAAAAGAAGGACAGAGTTGCCTTTTACTGGGATGAGGAAGACTGTTTGGGGGAGAGCAAAGTAAACAAGGCCGGGAGCTCAGTTTTGGACATGCTGGGTTGAGATGCCTGTCAGACGTGTGAGTGGAGATGTCCAGCAGGCAGATGGTCAGGTGCACCAGCAGGGAACCAAGGAAGGAGTCCAGGCTGCAGGGAGAAGTTGAGAGTCTTCAGTGGCATGTACAGGCAGGACTGGATAAGGGCTCCAAGGGAGGGAGTGTGGAAAGAAAAGAGCAGAAGCCCCAGGACTGAGCCCCGGGCACCCAACACCCAGAAGTCAGAAGAGAGAAGATGGGACCAGCAGGGGAGTCCAGAAGGAGCAGCCAGTGATGGGGGAGGAGGGCCAGGAGGCTGAGAGTGGAGAAAGGGATCAACCTGCCAGATGCCACTGATGAGGCAGGTAAGATGTGGTCTGGGGCTGGATGGCTGGATCCAGCAGGTCAGCTCATCAGTGACTTTAATACCAGCTCTGTCAAGTAGAATGAGGAGGCAAGGACCGAAAGGGAGATTATTCAAGAGAGAACAGGAGAAGAATCTAAACATACATGGACAACTCTATTTCAAGTTAGTTTTGTTTCGGGGTACCTGAGTGGCTGTTGGTTGAGCGTCCGACTTCGGCTCAGGTCATGATCTCGTTGCGGGTGAGTTCGAGCACTGCATCAGGCTCTGTGCTGATGACTCAGAGCCTAGAGCCTGCTTCAGATTCTGACTCCCCCGTCCCTCTGCCTCTCCCCCCACTTGTGCTCTGTCTCCCCTCTCTCAAATATAAATAAACATTTAAAAAAGTAATTGGTTTTGTTTCATTTTTGCAATAATCCCAAATTAACAAAACAAAATTGCAAGTGCCAGGCAAATTGGTTTTTTGATGAACCGCTTCACAGTAACGTGTTGGGATGATGCTCCATCACCCCCCAGATACTTCAGTGTGTTAGAAAGAGACCTAAAGAGTTGCAAAGAGGTGATAGAACAAATACTTGTATAGCACTATTCACAACAGCCAATAGGTGGAAACAACCCAAACATCTATCAATGGCTGAGAAGATAAACAAAATGTGGTATATCCATACAATGGACTATTATTCAGCCACAAAAAAGAATGGGTAGTGATAAACGCTACCACATGGATAAACTTCAAAAGCAATATGTGTAGTAAAAGAAGCCGGTCACAAAAGACGCACATAATGCATGATTCCATTGACATGAAATATCAGAATCAGTAAATCCATAAAATCAGAAAGCAGATCAGTGGTTACCAGGGGCAGGGGTGGGAGAAAGGGGGAATGGGGAGTAACTGCTTAATGAGTATGGGGGATCTATTTTGGAGTAATGAAAATATTTTGGAACTAGACAGGGGTGGTAGTTGTATAACATTGTTAATATGCCGAATGGCACTGAATTGTTCACTTTAAATTGGTTACATTTAGAGGTGCCTGGGTGGCTCTGTCTGTTGAGCATCTGACTCTTGATTTCAGCTCAGGTCATGATCCCAGGGTTGTGGGATCGAGCTTCATGTCTGGCTCCGTGCTCAACATGGATTCTCTCTCTCTCTCTCTCTCTTTCTCTCTCCCTCTGCCTCCCTGCCCTACTCAAGCTCAGTCTCTCTCTCTCTCCCTCTCTCTCTGTACCCCCCACCCCTCTCCACTGCTTGCACCCACACACACCCTCTCTCTCTAAAATAAAAAAAATTTAAATGGATACATTCATGTTATATAAATTTCACCTCAATTAAAAAAAAAAAAAAAGACTCAGATCATGCATCCTCGGCAGGAATATCCAAGAAGGGTCTTTCTGTTCGTCTCATTGGTCCTATGAGGTGACACATGGTTTCTATTTGTCCATTACCAACGGTGCTTATTTTGATCACTAGATTAAGACGGTGTCTACTAGGCTTCCCCTCCATAAAGTCACTTGTTTTCTCTTTGTAATTAATAGCACATTGTGGGTGGCTGCTTTGAAACTGTAACACCTCTTCCTCATAGAATTTTCCATCTATTCATTTATCTGTTTAGGTCAGTGACTTCCTACTCATTCACTTATTCTACTCAGGGGATTATGATCTGTTACTTTCATTGCTTATTTTGGTGCTCTAACTCGCCCAGATTTGGCCAGTGGGAGCCCCCTTAGGTTGGCTTTCATATTCTTTGGACACATCTGCCTCATTTTTCTAGTACCTCCTTGCCTACTGGCACAACAAGCTCATCTTGTGTTTTCCCTGTTCTAGTCCTGCAGTCAGTCCTTCTGGCAAAGAACACTGGTTCATCCCAATGGATACTAATGGAAAATAGTATTTAGAAGCCAAGATATAGGGTCAGGTGTACTCATTACTATTGAGGTGTCCACCTTCCCAGTGGACAATCCCAGGGAATACGCATGTACACATATATACTCATGTTTTTATGCATGTTATTTCTGTATATATAGAAAATCATGAGTTCTTACCAATACTTCCAATTCTACTCCAACACCACATGTCTCAGTCTCGTGTTCTCCTGCTCATATTTGAAGCTCTTTTCTAGCAGTGAGAAACATCGCTCCCATAGCCTTAAAATATCCAGTCAGTGCCCTCCCCACAAACACTCAGACGCCTTCCTCATCCTGCTTGGGCTCTGACACATGTGCTAGGTCACACCCCTGCACAGATGCTCCCCGTGCTAGGTCACACCCCTGCACAGATGCTCCCCGCATCCACTGTGGGTTCACAGCCTGCCCCCCACCCCAAACCCCTGTGCTGAGCTCCTCCCCCATGCAGATGTCCTCACCGTTCGGTTTGCAAGCACTGAGCTTTGGACCACCACAGCTTCCTCCCTTGCTCAGCTCCACCTAATAAATTTTGGCCTGAATTGTTCAGGAGAGAAAGAGAGAAAGGAAGCACTGATAAAACATCATAAAAAGCAGATGAACAGACCCCATACGTTCTATATTTACAGTTTTGAATTTCGCATGGAAATAAGACTTGTAGAAATCAAACTAAAATTATCATTGGTATGGTTGCGGGTTAAAATTATGACGGCTTCTTCTTCTTTTCCCTGCTTCCCGAATTATCTGGAATATGGTTGCGTTGCTTTTCAATTAAAATATTTCAAGGAAAACATAATTTAAATTGCACTCCCTACATCAGCTCAAGCTGCATACAGCACGCTCAGGATTCATGCTGATGGTCCGAGAAGAGGCCCCCAATTTTAATAGAAGATCTAGAGAAGAGTAGTTTTATATCAAAACAAACCTGGATCAGAACACAAAGTTCTCATGAATTCGAAAAATAACACCTGAGTTCCAGTTCTGGGGGGAAATGATACTCTTGCCTGCTTCTCCCTGTGTGGGAAGGCTCAATATCATGTGCTGCCTTGACATCAGGGGACTTCGTGCCCTAACCGGAAGTTTCCTCCTCAACTCCTGCTCATAAATTAAGTTCCCCAGCCAGACGACTCTCCTTATCAAAGTGACCGGCACAATTCCTGTTCATCCCTGATTATCAGGTTTCGGTGCCCTACTAGCTCATGGAATTATTGAAACAAGCTAATCACATCCTCCTGCAGGAACCAGGGGGTACCTCAGTCTCTTGACACTCTGTAGCCTGCCTCCTGTAGCCCCTGCTGGTTCATTCTGTTCCCAAGTGCAAGCCCCATGTGACCCTGTGTAGCATGTGGTGTCCTCCAGGCTATGAGTATATGTGACTATTGATCTCACTTGCCCAGTCTCAGCGGTTGTGTATTCAACCATCCCCACAACCCTAAGGCAGGAAGCCCTCCCTCACCAAGGGGGTAAAGAAGAGGTGATCAAAACATTGCTCTCTAATTACAACTAAATATCCTGGAAACTACTTAACAGACAATGAATAGAAGACTCTGAAAGCTGGAAAGCAGAAGATGGCCTAGCCAGGGACCTCAGGACTTGAGGGACAACAATGTAGTTAGTGCCCCAAGGACTGGGCACTGAAGATTCCTTCAACACAGAAGCACCAGTAGGCACAAGCACAAACAAAAACAAACCAGAAAAGCCTGCTTTCACTGGACCAAGGGCAAGTAAAGGAAGAGTCCAGAGGAGACCTAGTGGGGACCCTCAATGGCTCCTCCACGACAGAGGCACCAGCAGGCAGTCTGATCCACCTGTAGCAGGTGTACAATCAGAGTACAGGTTGGTGAGCTGGTCCAAATGCACAGGGGGCATCAGCTGAGCCCTGTGTCTACTTACCCTAGTGGCATAAAAAGACCCAGACCCAGCAGCTTCTGTCCCCCATCCCCAGCCCTCCAACGGAAGAGAATGACCCAGCAACACCAGGTACCCCTGAGAACGACACCAACAGATGACACCAACAGAGACTAAGCCCCAGCAGTTCTAGAAGAAAAAAACCTAGAAGACAGGAATCACATTGGAAGGTTTCTGATAACCAAACCATCATAAATATATGCATACCAGAACCTATACATTAAATCTAAACAGAGCAACCGCCCAATAAAACAGATTTAAATAGGTCAAGAGTGTCATAACATAATATCCAAAATGTCCAGGATACAACTGAAAATCACTCGTTTCCCAAAGAATCACAATTTGAATGAGACAAGGCAATGGACAGCATAAAAATGGTTCACCAAACACTTACAAATTCTCTTGAAACAAATGAAAAAAAAAAATCTTAGCAAAAAGTAGCCATAATTAAAGAGAACCAAATGCAAATTACAAACTGGAATATACAACTGAAAAGAAAAACCTGCTGGATGGACTCCATAGTAGAATGGAGGTGATAGAAGATATAAACAATAAACTTGAAGACAGATCAACAGAATTTACTCAATCTAAACAACAGATGGAAAACAGCCTGACAAAGAAAATGGCGGAGACTCTGTGGAGTTCTGTGGGACAATAGATGTAACATTCATAGAGAGTCCCAGTAGAGAAGAGAGTGTGGGCCTGAAAAACAGTTGAAGAAATGCTATAAAAAAAATTAAAATAAGGGGCACCTGGGTGACTCAGTTGGTTAAACACCTGACTCTTGATTTCAGCTCAGGTCTCAGTCTTGGGGTCCTGAGTTCAAGCCCCAAATTGGGCTCCGCACCGGGTGTGAAACCTACTTAAAAAAGCAATTAATTAATGTATTAATTAATTAAAAATAAATCAATCCCATGCCAAAATGTATTATAATCAAACTTCTAAAAACTAAAGACAAAGAAAAAAATCTTTTACAAAGCCAGAAAGAAATGACACACTACCTGTTAAGGAACATCAGTTAGAACGAGAATGGTTTTTTCATCTGAAACCACAGAGCCCAGAAATAAGTGGCCTAATATTTTTCAAGTACTGAAAGAAAAGAACCATCAACTGCAAATTTCTCTATCCCGTGAAATTCTCCTTAGAAATGAAGAGAAAATAAAGTCATCTCAAGCAGGGAAGCTAAGAGAATTTGTTGCTCGCAGATCTATCCTTGGAGGAAACTCTCCAAACAGAAAGAAAAATGGTAACAGAAGAAAGCCGAGACATTCAGAAGAGAAAGAAAAACAATGGAATGGGTACAAAAAATAAAGGTAAATACAATAAACTCATCGTCACCTCATGAGTTTCTTTAATCATATTTTGTGGTTAAAGCAAAAGTTACACTATGATCTGATGTGGTGTTCAATATAGAGAGAGGAAATGCTTGCAACCATTATGTTTAAAAAGCAGATATAGTAAAACAAATGGTTTTTACACTTCACTTCAAGTGGTCAAACAATGACACCAGTAGACTGTGATATGTTATATATGTATAGTCAGTCCTACAGCAACCACAAAGAAAACTATACAAAGTAATATACTAAAAAAATATATCAAAACATCAAAACGAAACTTACAATGCTCAAATAGCCCACAGGAAGGTAAGAGCAAAGAAACAGAAGGATGAGAATCAGAGGCAAAAAACAGAAAACAAATAATAAAATGACAGACTTAAGCTCCAACATATCAATAAATACTTTAAAAATAAATGCTCTAAATTCACAAATTAAAAGACAGAGATTGACAGAGTATGCAAAACAAAACAAAACAAAACCACAACCCAAGGATATGCTATCTACAAGAAACTTACTTCAAACATAATGACATACGAAGGTTAAAAATAAAAGGATGAAAAAGAGACATCATGCAAACACTAATTTTTTTGAAAAATTGACAATGACTTTTTGGGTTTAACACCAAAAGCAAAGGCAACAAAACCAAAAATAAGCATGCATCAAACTAAAAGGCCTTTGCACAGCAAAAGAAACCATCAACAAAAATGAAAATGTAACCTACAGAATTGGAAGAAAATATCTGCAAATCACATGAGTTAATATCCACAATACATAAAGAGATCATATAACTCAATAACAACAACAACAACAATAATAAACAACACACAAACAATCCAATGAACAAAGATCAGAGGATCTGAATACATATTTTCCAAAGAAGACATATGATATTCAGATGGGCAACAGGTACATGAAAAAGTGCCCAATGTAACTAATCATTAGGGAAAAGCACATCAAAATCACACTGAGATATCACCTCATGCCTGTTAGAATGGCTGTCATCAAAAAGATAAAACAAATGCTGGAGAGGATGTGGAGGAAAGGAACCCATGTACAATCCCCCTGTTAGTAGGATTGTAAACTCGTACAGCCACTATGGAAAACAGTATGGAGAATCCTCAAATTATTAAAAATAGAACTACCATATGGTCCAGCAATTCTGCTTCTGGGTATTTATCTGCAGAAAATGAAAACACTAACTCAAAAAGATATACGCAACCCCGTGTTCACTGCAGCATTGTTTACATCAAATGTACATTGATGGATAGAGGGATAAAGAAAATACGGTATAGTTGGGGCACCTGAGTGGTTCAGTTGGTTGCGGGTCCGACTTCGGCTCAGATCATGATTTCTCGGCTTGTGAGTTAGAGCCCCAGGTTGGGCTCTGTGCTGACAGCTCAGAGCCTGGAGCCTGCTTCAGATTCCTTGTTCCTCTCTCGCTCTGTCCCTCCCTTGCTCATGCTCTGTCTCTCTCAAGAATAAATAAACTTAAAAAAAAATTTTTTTTAAAGAAAATATGGTATAATGGTATTCCATTATATACGGAATATTACTCCACTAAAAAAAAAAAAATGAAATCTTGTCCTTTGTGATAACATGGATGACACCTTGAGGGCATTACAGTGAGCAAAATAAGTCAGAGAAAGACAAATACCGTATGATCTCACTCATATGTGGAATCTAAACAAGCAAACAAAGAAAATACACAAATTCACAGATACAAATAACAGATTAGTGGGGTTGTCAAAGACAGAGGTGTGGCTGGGGAAAATGGGTTACAATAGTTCTTCTATTTATAAAATAGATAAGTCCTGAGGATGTAATGTATAGCATGGTGACTATAGTTAATAATACTACATTGTATATTTGAAAGTTGCTAAGGGAGTGAATCTTAAAAGTTCTCATCACAAGAAAAAAATTTGTGACTGTGGGTGATGATGGATGTTAACTAGACTTATTCTGGTGAACATTTCGCAATGTATACAAATATCAAATTATTATGTTATATATCTGAAGTCAATATAATGTTAAATGTCAATTATATCACAATAAAAATAAATAAATAAAATGATGGAAGAGATATATCATGCAAAAATTAATTTTTTAAAAAAACAGGAGTGGCTATATTACTATTAGATAAAGTAGACCTCAGAGCAAAAAAGGTCACTAAGCACAAAGAGGGACATTACTTAATCCACTAAGAATATCTAGCTATCCTTAATGTATGTGCACCAAACAACAGAACCTCTAAATACAGGAAGCAAAAACTGACAGATCTAAAAGAAGAAATAGACAAATTCACAGTAATAGTTGGGTACTTTAACAGCCCACTATCAGCAAATGATAGATACACTAGACAGAAAATCAGCAAAGATATCAAAGAACCATCAGGATCTAATTGCCATGTGTAGAATATTCTACCCAACAACAGCAGAACACATTATTTTTAAGTGCCAATAAAATATTCACCACCATAGATGATATCTTGGGTCATAAAAGAAACCTTAACAATTTTAAAAGAATTGAGGGGTACCCGGGTGGCTCAGTTGGTTAAGCATCTGACTTCAGCTCATGCCTGGATCTCACGGTTCATGAGTTCCAGCCCCACTTCCAGCTCTGTGCTGACAGCTCAGAGTACGAAGCCTGCTTCAGATTCTGTGTCTCCCTCTCTCTCTGTCCCTCCCCCGCTCACATTCTGTTTCTCTCTCTCTCAAAAATAAATAGACATTAAAAAAATAAAAATAAAAATAAAGGAATTGAAATCATTCAGAGCATATTCTCTGGCCATAATGAAACCAAACCAGAAATCAACAACAGAAAGACAGCAAGAAAATCTCCAAACACTTTGAAATTAAACAACATACTTCTGAATAATCCATGGGCCAAAAAAACAAACTCTCAAAAGAAATTTAAAAAAATATATATCACTGAGTGAAAAGGAAAACACAACATCTCAGAATTTGTGAGATGCAGCTAAAGAAGTGATGAGAAGAAATTTTAGAGCCCTAATGCTTAGATTAAAAAAAAGAAAAGCATCAAATCAATTATCTAAGCTCCCATCTCAAGAATCTAGAAAAAGAAATTAAAAGTATACACATTGGAATGTCAAATAAAACATTCTCCATGTGCAGATGACATGTGTCTGTGAGTGAAATCCCAAAGAATTGACAAAGCAAAACAAAACAAAACAAAACAAAACAAACCTTCTAGAACTAATAAGTGAGTTCAGAAGGTTGCAGGAGATAAGATCAACACCCACAAATCAATTGCATTTCTATATATTAACAATGAACAAATGGAAATCAAAATTTAAAAATGCAATACCATTTAAAATTGCTCCAAAAAATTAAATAATTAGATATAAATCTAACAAGACATGTACAAGATTTGTGATAAGTTACAAATCCTGATGAAAGAAATCAAAAGATGTAAATATGTGAGAGATATACTATGTTCATTGATTGAAAGACTCAACATCATAAAATGCCAGATCTCCCTAAAATGATTTATAGGTTCAATGCAATGTCTATCAAATTCTCAGCAAGATTTTTTTGTAGCAACAGGCAAAGTTATTTGAAAATTTATATGGAGAGACACAGGCCTTCTCTTGGCCAAAACTATTTGAAAAAGAATACAGTTGGAGGAAACATTCTCCCTGATGTTAAGGTTTGCTAAATAGCTACGATAATTAAGATAGTGTGGCTATCGGCAGAGAGATAGACACATAGCAGGACAAAGTAGAGAACATCAAAATAAGATTCACACAAAATGCCCAATTCATATTTGGCAAAGGAGTAAAAGCAATTCAATGGAGTGTTTGCCTTTTCAATAAATGCTGCTGGAGCAATTGGACATTTCCAAGCAAATAAATAAATAAATAAACTTTGACTTAAGCTTCATTCCTTATACAAAAATTAACTTGAGGGGTGCCTGGGTGGCTCAGTCGGTTGAGCGTCCGACTTCGGCTCAGGTCACGATCTCGCGGTCCGTGAGTTCGAGCCCCGCGTCGGGCTCTGGGCTGACAGCTCAGAGCCTGGAGCCTGCTTCCGATTCTGTGTCTCCCTCTCTCTCTGCCCCTCCCCCGTTCATGTTCTGTCTCTCTCTGTCTCAAAAATAAATAAAATGTTAAAAAAAATTTTTTTTTTAATTTAACTTGAAATGGATTGCAGACTTAAATGTAAACTATAAACTCACAAAATATCTAGAAAAAAACATGGGAAGAAATGTTCAGGACCCAGGATGAAGGAACAAATTCTTAGAATGACATTAAGAGCACGATCCATAAGAGAAAAATTTGATAAAGTACACCTCATCAAAATTAATATGAAAAAACCTTTGCTTTGCACAAAGCTCAGGATGAAAAATGCAAACTACAGACTGAAAGACAATATTTGCAAATCATTTATCAAATCACTTTATACAAAGGACTAGTATCTAGAATATATAAAGAACCCTCAAAACTCAACCATCAAAAAACTCAAAGAATCCAATTTAAAAATGGAGAAAAAAAAAACCACACAGACATTTCACTGAAGAGGACATACAGATGGCAAACAAGCACATGAAAGAATGTTCAGGAATGGGTGATGTATGGAAGTGTTGAATCACTATACGGTACACCTGAAACTGATATAATGCTGTATGTTAACTATACTGGAACTAAAATAAAAACTTAAAAAAAAAAAAGAATGCTCCACACCCTTAGTTTTTGAGAAATGCAAATATAAACCCCACTGAGGGGGCGCCTGGGTGGCTCAGCTGGTTAAGCGCCCGGCTTCGGCTCAGGTCATGATCTCACAGTTGGTGGACATGAGCCCTGCATCGGGCTCTGTGCTGACAGCTCAGAGCCAGGAGCCTGCTTTGGACTCTGTGTCTCCCTCTCTCTCTGCTCCTCCCCCGCTCACGCTTTGTCTCTCTCTCTCTCTCTCTCTCTCTCTCTCAAAAATAAATAAACATTAAAAAAAATAAGCCCCACTGAGATATTACTATACATGTAAATGTATAAATGGCTAAAATAAAACTGCTGCTGAGTATGTGACAACTGAATCACTCACACAATTGCCACTGGGAAAATAGAAAATGGTCAGCCACTCTGAAAATTAGTTTGACAGTCCCTTTTAAAACTAGAAATGGGGGCGCCTGGATGGCTCAGTCAGTTGTGTCCAACTCTTGATTTCAGCTCAGGTCATGATTTCACAGTTCATGAGATTGAGCCCTACATCAAACTCTGCACTGACAGCACGGAGCCTTCTTGGGGTCTCTTTCTCCCTCTCTCTCTCCCGCACATCTGCACTCTTTCTCTCTCTCAAAATAAAGAAATAAACTTAAAAAAAAAAAATAAAACTAGAAGTGGACTTACCATACAAGCCAGCAATTGCACTTCTGGGTATTTTTCCCAGAGAAATGAAAACGTATTTTCATGCAGAAGTGGTGAAACACATTAAGTGCTCGTAAAAGCTTTATTCATCATAGCTCCAACTTGGAACCTATCCACATGTCATTCAGTGGGTAAATAAACAAACTTTGATACATCATCTCATGAAATATTACTCAGCAATAAAAAAGAAAGATCTGTTGAAACACACAACAGCTTGGATGAACCTGAAGAAATTATGTTGAAACAAAAAAGTTAATCTTAAAAAGATGATACTGCATGATTCCACTTATATAACATTTTTAAAATAACATAATTATAGAGACTGAGAATAGATAAGTGGTTGCCAGAAGGGATGAGGGGAATGGGGAAGTAGGGGTGGGAATACCTATAAATGGGTAGTTCCATTGTGATGGTACAGTTAATTATCTTGACTGGGGTGATGGTTACATGAAGCTATCCATGTGATAAAATTGCATAGTTGCATAGACACACACACACACACACACACACACACACACACACACACACGTGTACATGTATAACTGGCGAAATCTGAACAAACTCTATGGATTATACTAACATCAGTTTCCTAGTGTTTTACTGTATATAGTTATGTAAGATGTCACCACTGGGGGAAACTAGGTGAAGCATAGACAGGCCCCTCCCTATATATTTCTTTGCAACTTCCTGTGAATCTGTAATTATTTCAAAATAAACATTTTTTAAAAATCAAAACAAAACTTGAGGCTTTGAGCTCATGCCGCAGGCCATGGGGCTTCTCCTCAGACTCTGGGAGGCTAGTCTCCATGCTCTGTTTCCTGCTCTGAAAGAAGCTCCCCATTTTATCCTATGCCCCTGGCACGGTGCCTATGAGGTGTTCAGTACATGTCTGCTGAAGGATTTCACGTGACTCCAATGATGCAAACATGGAAAGAACACCAAACAGGAGTCTGATCCTTTGGCATTTTCAGTAAGAGCAGGCAGGTGACAGGAGCGCAGAGCTAAGGTGCTGGTCATGCAGAGGGTTCATCACCCATTTTCCTAGAGGGCAGGCAAAGGAGGTCTGCTGTTAGAGAAGTGCATCAGAAACCAGGTGAGGCTAAAGACACAGAAATGTCATGGTGGGTGGTGAGGGCATCAGGAGAAGAGGCAGGGAGGTGTGTACTCAGCCACCACATGGCCCTGAGAAAAGACGGAGCCCTGGCATACATACCCTTTTAGGCTTCTGGCTGTGGGCAACACCCCCAGGCGGGCAGATTTCTGGCTTCCTGTCCCCAGCCCCTGAACCTAGGGGCTTATGCCCCATCTGTGGGCAGGCAGGGGCAGGCTGTTTTGCATTCTCGCCATCTTTTTTCTTCCTCATCATGGCATACACCACCTTCTTTCTCTTCTTCCAGTTACAAAACGAGAGCTCCAGTGCATACACAGCAATAAATGTAAACATTTGTTGAGATGAGAGTAGAGGGTCTGGGTGGACATTTCACATGGGCTCAGCACACAGGACCTCTTGAATTGTAAACAGACGTGCTTTGGGGCATCCTCTGGCTTCTGCTCTGTTCTTGGCACCCACTGTGGGCCTGTCTCTGGCCAGGGGCAGTGACAGGGAGCATATTCTTAAGTTCCCACTCAGTGACTGTTTTAGAGATGGAAATGCTACCCAAGTGACTCCAAAAGGAATTCTAGTATGTGCATGGGAGATCCTGCTTCTGCTGGAGCTGCTGGCAGCTTCCTTGCCTCTGGAAAAGCCTACAAAGGAAACAGATGCCCAGGAGAGAGAGCTGAGGGCTGGAGGAGGAGTCTGAGACCTGATGAGGGTCTCTCCTGCCTCCAGCCATGTCTGAAGCAGCCTGCTCCACTGCCCCTGGGCTTTTCAGTTATTTGAACAAACAGATTTCCTTTTCTCTCTTAAGGCAGTTTGAACTGGGTTTTCATTGCCTTGCAACATAGAGTCCTGACTGATAAAAGGATTATCTACACTAGTATTGTCATGGGCCCAGTTTAGTCAGCCAAACATGATGTAAATATGGATTTCCAGGATCACATCTACTGCCTAGCATAATAGGGAAAACTCCCCATTACAATGATAAACTAAAAAATGGTGTGAGACTAGCCCTCAATTTCTTATAAAGGGAAATCTCATCTGAGGAGTAGATAGCAGAACTGAATGGAACAATGTTAATGATACCTCCTCAGAATTTCAGGGACTAAAGATGAGGATAAGTTTGAGGCAGTTATTAAAACTTCTAAGAAATGTATTCGGCCCTGGAATACCCAGGATTTAGGATTTCTCCCACAGTGGTCCAAGAGAGATAGGTAAGAAACGGGAAAAATGATAAAGATCTAATTAATATTCATAATTTTGAGAGGTGATTGCACCTAAAAAGGGAGAGCAAGAAGTAATGAAAATAGAACAATCTGGAGACAGAAATATTCTTGGAAATGAAAAACAGATTGGTTTTTCTATGAAGCCATGAGAACAGAACACTCAAGTTTGAAAAAGAACATAATTATAAGCCAGTCTTATTTATGAACATACACACAAAAATACCTATAAAGTGTTACAAACTAAATAAATCAATTTAAAGCCCATCATAACCAAGTAGGGTTTAACCCAATAATATATGGAAGGTTTATCATCAAAAATTTTGATGCAATTAACTAAAAATAGATTAAAGGAAAAAAGAAACACATAATCACCTGAATAGATGCAGAAGAAGCATTTGATAAAATTCTATATGTACTCATTATAAAAATTAGGATAAAAGAACTACAGCAAAAACCTACAGCAAAGATTTTACCTAATGGTAAAATCCCAGGAATCTTTCCTTTAAAGTCAAAAGACTATGAGGGTGCCTATTATCACTGATCCTATTTAACCCTATACTGGAAATTCTAACCACCTCAGTAAGGAAGAAGAAGAAGAAGAAGAAGAAGAAGAAGAAGAAGAAGAAGAAGAAGGAGGAGGAGGAGGAGGAGGAAGTGGAGGAGGAGGAGGAGGAGGAGGAGGAAAAGTAGAAGGAGAAGGAGAAGGAGGAGAAGAAGAAGGAGAAGAAGAGGAAGAAGAAGAAGAAGAAGAAGGAGGAGGAGGAGGAGGAGGAGGAGGAGGACAGGGAGGAGGAGGAGGGGGAGGGGAAGAAGTAGTAGTAGTAAAAGGATTGGAGACATCATAATTACCTACATGGGGAAAAAAAGCTGGAAACAAGTAGAACTGATGAGAGAGTTTAGCAAATTTCCTGTAAGCCTAATCAACATACAAAAATGGCATGACCTGATGCCAGCAACAAACTATTAGAAAAAGCAGTTTTAAAAAATACCATTCACAACCACAACAAAACCGTAAAGTACCTAGAGATAAATTTAACCAAACACATGCAAGATATTTTGGAGAAAAACTTTACAGAAGGACATAATAAAATACTTAAATAAATGGAGAGATGCATAAACAGTGTTCATTGATGAAAAGATGGCATCGTGAAAACATTTGAATTTGCCTATATAAGCATTAAACACACTGCGTCTCCAACTAGAATGCCAACTTTTTTTGTTTTGCAACTTGAAACACTGATCTTAGAAGTTACATGGAAAAGGTAACAAATAGACAAGAAAATTATAAAGAAAAACAGAGAAGTATGACTGGTTCTACCAGAAATAAAGGCTTATTACAAAGTTATGGTAATTAAATCAATGAGGTACTAGCATGGGTAGAAGAGAAGAGCCAAAGGGCCGGGGCAAACAAAATGAACTGACGAATGTAAATATAAAACCTTGGCATATCACAGAGGTGACTAAAATGAGTGGGGGAAAGAAACTATTTGGTAAGTGTTGTTGGGACTACTGGCTACATAAATAGAAAAAAAATAAAATCACCTCCTCCCACCTTCACACTATATATAAAAGTAAATTCCAGAAGGACTGAAGTCCTAAATATAAAAAGCAAAATGTAAAATCTTTTCAAAAGATAACATAGGTGAATTTCTACTCCTGGTCATCATACATCATAAACAATTAGAAAACTGGACAAAATATATGAATCAACTGTTTTCTGACATTGAACAACAAGCAGTGTGGGACTGAGAGAAAGGAAACAAATGAAGTGGGCTCTTATAATCACCTTGGCTTTCTGCTTGGAAGCATTTTCTGGCCTGTGCCACAAGGGAAGGAATTCAAACAGAGCATGGCATTCCTATTCAATTGAGAAGACAGAGACAGAGACAGAGTTCAGAGAGGCTAAGGGGACTGGAGTTTGCAGGACACAATAGAGGCGAAGAAGGAACTATGCACAGAAAAATCTCTAGAAATATGCATAGGTGTCCTCTTCAGTCTTTAGCTGTGCATATATAGAGTGAGACTCAAAGAGGCTAGATAAGGAACAACTACCAGGAAAAGAACAACTACTAAGGAGTAATAAGTGGAACAATTCCCAGAGCTCACAGAGAGCTGGGAGACATTGGAATTCTAACAGGCAGAGTGGAAAAAATTTATTGAACACTGAGGCCATTCAGTAGATACTCCAGAAGAAACACAGTGTGATATTAAGGCTACACTAGCCCTAGCATAAAGACTACTATAGATTCACCCTAACAACTTTTAAAAACATGCCTCAAATGATCCATGGGTTATTTAGTTGGCTGCCAAAACAAAACTTAACTCTTTTTAAAGGAAGAGAACAAAATCCAGGCACTAAACAATGTCTAGCATCCAATAAAAAATTACTAGACATGTGATAATGTGAACTAGAACCATGAGGAAAATGAGTCAATTCAATAGAACAGAAATAACAAAGATGATAAAACTATTAGACAAAAATTTAAACACTTATTTTAAAA
Source organism: Panthera onca (assembly GCF_046562875.1). NCBI lineage: Eukaryota > Metazoa > Chordata > Mammalia > Carnivora > Felidae > Panthera > Panthera onca. The sequence goes on along the minus strand of NC_138353.1, from coordinate 19,274,575 downwards.
AATTCAAATATATATATATATATATATATATATATATATATATATATAGGCCAAATAGAACTTCTGAAAATGAAAAACATGCATTTGAAATGAAAATTTCACTAGATAGGACTAATATCAGAATAGACACCAAAGAAGATATAAATCAGCAAACATAAAGACATAGGATTTTAATACATAGAATAGAAGCAAAGTAAAGCAGAAAGAAAAAAAGACTTAAAAAAATGAACAGTCTTAGCAACTTGTGGAAGAAAATCAAGCAGTCTAAAATAACTATAAAAGGAAACAAAGAAGGAAGTGGAGGAGGGGCTTTTTGCCAGGAAATGATGATCCAAAACATCCCACATTTGAGGAAAAATGTCCACGCTTAGATAGAAGAATCCCAAACCCCCAAAGAGGATAAGCATAAATCATAGTTAAATAGCTAAAAGCAAGTGATGAAGCTATTTTATTTACTTACTTACTTACTTAAAGGTGCATTACAACATTACATACAGAGATTACAAAGATAATAGCTAATGCTAAAAAAAAAAATAGTTAACGCTGACTTCGGTCAGAAACAATGTGATCAAGAAGAAAATTGAATAACATCTTTAAATGCCGAAAAAAATGTCAATTTGTAATTCTACATCCAACAAGATAATCTGCAAAGTTGTTTGCTGGAATCTGTCTTTATTTTACTTCCATCTTGAAGGTTACTTTTGCTGGAGATAGAATTGACCTATTTTGGGGCTCCTGGGTGGCTCAGTCAGTTAAGTGTCCAAATTTGGCTCAGGTCATGATCTCACTGTTTATGGATTCCAGCCCCACATCGGGATCTGCACTGACATCTCAGAGCCTGGAGCCTGCTTCAGATTCTGTGTCTCTTTCTCTCTCTGCCCCTCCCCCACTCATTCTGTCTGTCTCTCTATCTCTCTCTTAAAAATAAATAAACATTTAAAAAATTGACCTTTTTTTTCTTTCAGCATTTCAGAGAATATGTCACTTAGCAGACCTTTGCCTCAAGAAAAGGTAAAAGAAATTCTACAGCTGAAGGAATATGACACTAAATGGAAATCTGACCAACACAAAAAAGGGAAGAGAGGTGGAAATGGTAAATAGGTTGATAAATATTAGCTCTCCCTTTTCTTGTTTTTTAAAAAATTTCTTTGGGACACCTGGATGGCTCAGTTGGTTAAGTATCTGACTTCAGCTCAGGTCATGATCTCACAGTACATGAGTTTGAGCCCCACATTGGGCTCTGTGCTGACAGCTCAGAACCTGGAGCTTGCTTTGAATTCTGTGTGTGTCTCTCTCTGCCCCTCCCCCACTTAAATATTTTTGTCTCTCAAAAATAAACATTAAAAACATTTTAAAAATTCTTTAAAAGATATTTGATAATTTAAAGCAAATTTGAGATTTATAACATATATAGAAGTAAATTATATGATAACAATTGTACAAAGCACATGAAGAGGTAAAAAGGAACTATGCTATTGTATTGCTCTTCAATTATACATAAAGTAATATAATAATACTCGGAGGCAGACTGTGATAAGTAAGATGCACCAATAAACCCTAGAACATGACTAAAAATATAATGAGGAAGTATAGTTAGCCAACATAGAGTGGAATAATAAAAAAAAATACTTAATCCAGAAGAAGACAGGGAAGAGGAACAAAAGAACAATGGATATGGAACAAGAAGAAAACAAATAGCAAGATAGTAGATTTAAACCCAACCATATAGATAATTACTTTAAATATAAATGATCTAAACACTCAAAGGCAGAGATTGTCAAACTGTATAAAAAGGCAACATAAAACTATATGCTGTTTAAGAAACACTTTAAATACAAAAACACATATAGGTTAAACATAAAAAAGAAAAACATATATCATTCAAATATGCATAAGAAACCTGAAGTAACTACATTAATATCATACAATGTAGACACCCAGAGAGAATATTATTGTAGATAAACAAGAACATTACATAATGATGAAAGGATCAATCCATCAAGGAATCATAAAAAAATTATATACACTTAATAATACAGCTTCAAAATGCCTAAAGCAAAAATTAACTGAAAAGGAGAAATAGATAAAATTACAATCATGGCTGGAGATTTCTATATTCCTCTCTCACTAAGTACATAGAATATCAGTAAGGATATAGAAAACTTGAACAGTATTATCAACCATCTTGACATAACTGACCTAGAACATTACATTTAATAAGGATACACAGTCTTTTTAGTGTATATGCACCATTCACCAAAATAAACTATTTGCTGTTATACAACACAAGTCTAAATACATTTTAAAAGATTTAAATCATAGATGTTTTCTGACCACAAAATATTAAAGATTAATAGCAATTAGATATTTTTTCACAAATATTTGAAATTAAACAATAGTTTTAAATAATCTATGAGTAAAGAAGAAATCACAAAAAATTAGAAAATATCTTGAATAATAATGTAAATGCAACACACTAAAGTATTGGTACACATCTAACGTGGAGTTGAGTGCACCTACGTGGTGCTTACAGGAAAACTAAGAGCTTTCAATGTATATATTTAGAATACAAGAAAAGTCTAAAGTCAATGATCTAAACTATAACCTTAAGAAGCTAGAAAAAGAAGAGCAAATTAAACTTAAAGGAAGTAGAAGGAAGGAAATAACATAAATAAGAGTGGAAATCAATAAAACTAAAAATGGAAAATAATAGAGAAAATTAATGAAATAAAAACTGGATTCTTTGAAAACCTCAATAAAACCTATAAACTTATAGTTAAACTGATCAGAAAAAAAGAGTGAAGGCACAATTACCAACATTAGGTATAAAAGAGGAGTCATCGTTAAAGATCCTACAGACATTAAAAGAATAAGGAAATATCAAAACTTTAATGTTAGTAAATTTTAAAATGTAGATGAACTGAGCAAACTCCTTGAAAAATACAAAGTATCAAAACTGACCCAGGAAGAAATAGAAAGTCTGAATAGTCCTCCATCTACGTTTGAAATTTTTGTTAATGATTTTTAAAGCTTCTAATAAAAAAAAAAATCCAAACCAAGGTGGCTTCACTGGGAACCCCTATCAAACACTTAAAGGAAGAAATCACTCATAAGTATACATAAATTGTTTCAGAAAATAGAAAAGGAGGGAATACTTCCCACAACTCTTATTATGAGGTCAATATGAACCTGTTAACAAAACCAGACAAAGACATTACAAGAAAACTCCAGACTCCTATACTTCATTAATATAGATGTATAAGTCTTCAACAAAATACTAACAGATAACTCCAACAGTAGATGACCAAATGAGGTTTACCCCAGAAATGCAAGGCTGGTTTAACATTTCAAAATTAAACAATGTAATTCACTGTATTAACAGAATAAAAGAGAAAAATCCATATGATCATCTCAACAGATGCAGAAAGAAGCTTTAACAAAATTCATCATTCATTCATGAAAAGAAAATGCTCAGCAACCAAGGACTGCAAAGGAACATCTTCAACTAGTAAAGGACATCTGAAGAAGCGATAGCTAACATCACACTTAATCATGAAAGATTTGATGCTTTCATCCTAAGATCAGGAATAACAAGATGTCCATTCTTACCGCTTTTTGTCAACATTGTATTTAATATCTTAGTCAATGCAATAAGGCAAAAAAATGAAATGTATTATTTTTTTAAATTTCAGTATACCTGACACATCATGTTACTTAGTTTCAGGTGTACAACATATGATTCCACACCTCTATATGTTATTCTGTGCTCATCACAAGTGTAGCCACAATCTGCTTGCATGCAACACTATTATGATACCATTGACTATATTCCCTATGCAGCATCTTTTATTCCATAACTAGAAGCCTGTATCTCCCACTCCCCTTCACCCATTTTGCCCATTGCCCCTCCCCTTCTGGAAAATGAAATTTAAAAAATAGGCAGCTTGTATATGAAGAAGAACATTTTCCTTTCTTTAAAGATGACATGATAGGGACACCTGGGTGGCTCAGTCAGTTAAGCGGCCAACTTTGGCTCAGGTCATGATCTTGCAGTTTGTGGGTTCAAGCCCCACATCTGGCTCTGTGCTGATGGCTCAGAGCCTGGAGCCTGCTTCAGATTCTGTGTCTCTCTCTCTCTCTGCCCTCCCCCACTTGCACTCTTTCTCTCTCTCTCTTAAAAATAAATAAACATTGAAAAAAATTTTTTTAAGATGACATGATAGTTTACATTTAAAAAATCCTAAGGAGGGGAGCCTGGGTGGCTCAGTCGGTTGAGCGTCCGACTTCAGCTCAGGTCACGATCTCACGGTCCGTGAGTCCGTGAGTTCGAGCCCCGCGTCGGGCTCTGGGCTGATGGCTCAGAGCCTGGAGCCTGCTTCCGATTCTGTGTCTCCCTCTCTCTCTGCCCCTCCCCCGTTCATGCTCTGTCTCTCTCTGTCTCAAAAATAAATAAACGTTAAAAAAAAATTTTTTTTTAAATAAAATAAAAAAAATAAAAAAAATAAAAAATCCTAAGGAATGTCCAAAAGCCTTCTAGAAATAATAAATAAATTTAGTGAAACCTCAGAGTTCAATTTCAATGTGAAACAAAACAAAACAGTTCTCTCCATACTAGCAGCAAAGAATTGAAAAGAAATTTAAAAAAATTGTAATAGCATCTAAAACCATGAAATTATATAGGCCTAAATTTAACAAAACATTTGCATGACCTTATACTTGAAACTAAAAAACTTTGTTGAGACCAATTAAAGAAGACCTACGTAAGTGGAGAGTGGATACATATTCCACGTTCATGAATTGAAAACTAAATAGTCCTAAAATGTCAATTCTCTTCAGGTATACCTACAGATTCAAAACAATCCCAATAGAAATGTCAGTAGGCTTTTTTGTTTGTGTGTTTGTTTGTTTGGGTTGAAATTGACAAGCTGTTCTGAAATGTATATGGAAGGATAAAGGCCTAGAGCATCCAAAGCAATTCTGAAAAAAAGAGAAATCTGCAGGACTTTACTACCGGATATCAAGACTTTCAGTAAAACTATCGTAATCAAGGCCATGTGGTACTGGTGTCAGGACAGATCAGTAGATATAGACTCTGAAATGCAGATCAGAACAGAGGTGCAGAAATAGACCCACACTTATATGGTTATTTGATTTTTGACACAAGTGCTAAAGTTTTTTGAGTGGGAAAATGACCGCCTTTACAGGAAATGGTGCCAGAACAATTGGACATCCATATGGGAAAAAATGAGCTTTAACCATTACCTCACAGCCCACACGAAAATTCACCTGAAACAGCCCTAAATGTAAAATTTTAAATTATAAGACTTCTAGAAGTAAATATAAGAGAAAATCTTTGCGTACCCAGGGTAGGCTAAGATGTGTTAGACAAGACACATTTGTATTCACAACAGAAACATTTGATCAATTAGACCATCAAAATGAAAAAACTGCTGCTTTCTGAAAGGCACTGTTTAAAACTAAAAATCCAAGACATAAACTGGGAGAAAACACTCTTTTTGAATGTTTATTTATTTCAGGGGGGAGGGGCAGGGAGAGAGGGAGAGAGAGAAGCACAAGCAGTCTCTGCACTGTCAGAGTTGAACTCACAACTGTGAGTTCATGACCTGACCTGAAATCAAGAGTCAGACACTTATCCGACTGTGTCATTCAGGTGCCCTGAGAAAATATGCTTAATACACATTTCTTATAAAAGACTTGTATGATTCCTTACAAAGGACTCAATAATAAGACAAACAACCCAATTTAAAAAAGGGCAAAAGATTTAAATAGACATTTCACAAGCTAAGAAGCACATGAATAAATGCTCAACATCATCAGGCATTAGAAAGAGAAAACATGAGTTAAGATACCCCTGGGGCGCCTGGGTGGCTCAGGCTTAGGTTATGATCTCACGGTTTGTGAGTTCAAGCCCCGCATCGGGCTCACTGCTATCAGCACAGAAGCTTGCTTCAGATCCTCTGTCCCCCTCTCTCTCTGCGGCCCCCCGAACTCAATTCCTTCTCTCAAAAATAAATAAATATTTTTTAAAAAGTAAGATACCACATAACACCCACTAAACTTGGCTAAAGTTGAAAAGACAGCCAATATTAAGGCTTGGTGAAGCAACAGAACTTTTGTACGTCTCAGAAGTGGAAGGTGGTTCAACTACTTTGCAAACAGCTTGGCAATGTTCATAATGTTAAACATACACTCACATATGATCCAGAAACTCCACACCAAGGTACTCAACCAAAAGAAAGAAAAATGTGTATATGTGACCAAGACTTATACACAAATGTTCATAGCAGCTTTATTCATAATAGCCCCAAACTGGAAATAACCCAAGCATCTAACAACAGATAAATAAAACACACACACACACACACACACACACACACACACACACACACATACACACACTATGGTTTATCCATATAATTAAAAACTAGTTAGCAAGAAAAAGGATGAACTCCAGTACATGGGACAGTGTGGATGAATCTCAAAAGCATTATATTGTGCAAAAGATGCCAGAGGAATATGACATTATTCCATTTAAATGAAATTTAGAAAAGGTAAACTCATCTATAGTGACAAAAAGCAGATTAGGCATTGCTTGGGGCCAAAGGGTAGGAAGGCAGATTGTCTTGGCAGGGGTGAGGGGACATTCTATATATTCTGGGAGGGGGCATACATTTGTCAAGAGGCATCAGATTCTACATTTAGAATGTGTGCATTTTATTGTGGGTAAATTATGCCTCAATCAATTTGAATGAAGAAGAAAAAATACAGGAAAATATTTTTATGTCATCGAGGGTAGAGAAAGATTTTTTTTTAATAAATGTAAAAATTAGAAACCACAAAGGAAAAGGAGAATTCCATTACATTAAAATTCAAAACCTCTGCACATCAAAAGACACCACCAGCAATCCAGCAATGTTTAAAAAAAAAAAAAAACAGTCCACAGACTGGGAGAAGATATTTATAACCCATATAACTGAAAAAAAGATTAGTATCGAGAATATTTCACAAAGTGTTACAAATCAATAAGAAAAATACTAACAATCTAATAGAAAAAATGGCCAGGATACCATCAGGCAAATCATAGGTGAGGAAAAACTGGATAGTCCATAAACCTGCAAAGAGATATTCAAGCTCACTATTAAACAGGAAAATATAAATAAGAATGGCAAAATGTGATCGTCTGATAGCACCAACTGTTGGCAAGGATGGGGGGAAATGGGGACAGTTTTGTGTTCCCAGGGGGGATGTATCTTCCTACAGCAATTTGGGGAGGAATTTGGCCAGAACTAGGGAAGTCACTTCCCATCACCTGACAGTTCACTGTATACCCTAGAGCCCTCAAGTCTAGGTGCATAAGGAGACATATAATGCACATAAGGAGACACATAAGCACATATAATGTGCTGAGCCCAGCATTGTTTATTAGTCCCAAAGTGCGAATGTCATAGATTTCCATTACTTGAGCAACGGGTAAATAAAACGCAATATAGTCACATGACGGAATAAAGTCAGTAATTAAAACAAATAACCTAGATCTATAGATGTCAACATGACAAGATCCAGAAAGTATATGTATCTCTATATTAAATACACATATTTAGAGAGAGAGAAAGTAAAAAAGCAAGCTACGAAAAGATATGGGCTGCCTAGAAAGAGAGGTGCTTAGCAGGACCCTAAGAAGGGGGTTCCCACTTTATGGAGATGGAAGGGGGCGGTGTTGGGGTAATTAGGTGCAACCTGCCTGCGGAGGACAAGGCGTCTCCCAGGCCCTAGGACTTTCCAGCAGACACCCAGTACAGGCTTTCTATCAGCAGTACAGGTCTTTTGAATGTGTGGGATGCTGCTGCCCGTCTGTGTCACCCTTGGCAATAAGATATGAAAAAGCGATGGAAAGCGTTGTGATCCCACAGCCCGAGCGCGGCAGAATTCGAGATGAGCAGGCCCACAGGGCCTCCAGCACCACCCCGCATCACAACTTGCCTTGTTTTTCTTCTCCACTACCATTTCACTCACTTTGGCTCCATGGACTTGCTTTGAGGTTTGGCATTTTCAGATTCTTAATATAAACTCAGATTCTTAAAACACCAGCATCAAATCCGTGTATATATATATATATATATATATATATATATATATATATATATATATAAATTCCCAAACCCTACTTCCTAATTTTCCACCTGCCCTTTGTCTCCATAAAAGCACATCCATGTAGGAACAGTATCTTGTAGGTTGTCACCTTTGTCCCAACTAAGAAAAGCGAACCCTGTTTCCTCCTTCTCACACACGCCAACCTCTTTAATCCCAAACCAGTGTGTGGATGAAGCTTGTGACTTTTGATCCCCTGCTGGAGACTGGCTGGGGTGTGGGAAGGCGGGAGGTGGCTGTGTCTGAGGTTTGTCTCTGACCATGACCCTACCCTGCCAAGTCTGTCTTTGTCTGCCTTCTATGGGGAATTTAAAAAAACATTAGTATTTGAGCTGCACAGGATCAACAAAACTGACGAAGGCTCTTTTTGTACAAATGAGAGAACGCTGCCGGGTGGGAACCACTTCCCTTTCTTCTCCCAAGAGCCAAATGTATTCTTCTCTGCTTCGGAACCCCCTCCACCTGGCTGTCTGCCCTCTGGGCTGGCCTGTGCAGACACAGGGATGGGCTCCTTTGCCTCTGGTTTCTGGTTGGGGCCAGCCCCTGGGATTCTCCTGCCCTAGACAGGAATGAGAGAGAACGGGGAGGGCATTTATTCCCTACGGGGCTACCCTCGTTGAAGGTCACTGCTCAGAGGGGCTATCACACAGCCCTTGTTTTCTTTCATGCTCAAACTTGACTTGTGTGACAACATCCTAAAAGGGAAATAAACCTGCATTGCCATTTTCTCAGCAATCTCTCTCCCTCTCTTTCTCTGTATTAGGGAAGAAAACCTCAGTCCTTCCCCCTCCTGTGTGTCTCTCTCCTGTGCTTTCACACAGAACATTTCACTGCTAACACTTCCAAGTCACCAAATGTGTGTGTGGCGGTGGGGGCGGGGGGGGTGGTGGGGGTGGGCAGGAGGGTTCCCACAAGAAGCAATCCTGTGACACCTGCTGGGTGTCCTACAATTTAACTCTATTCTGACACTTTCTACCTGGAAGAGCTCCAGACCCCAGAGGTTAAGGGCTCAGTCCTACAAGGCTGCCCTCCCACTTCAGGTGCTAATCACCTATAGCCACCTGTGCTTCTGGACCCATGAGCTATAATCAGAAGTTCCCATGACCCCCCCCCCCCCCTTGGGTTCAATTAATTTACCAGAGCAGCTCACAGAACTCAGGAAAACAGTCACTTACAATTACCAGTTTATAAAAGGATGATATGACAAAGGACACAGATGAACAGCCAGATGAAGAGATACATGGGGGGAGGTCTGGGAGGGTCCCTGGCACAGAGCTTCTGTCCCCGTGGGGTTGGGGGACACCAGCCTCCCGATACACAGATGTGTTCACCAACCTGGAAGCTCTGTGAATGCTATACTTTGGGGATTTTTCTGGAATTTCATCACATAGGCACGATCGATCATTAACTAACTCTATTTTCAAGAGAATGAGGGGTGGAGCTGAAAATGGCAAGCTTCTAATCATGGCTTGGTCTTTCCTGTGACCAGCCCTCATCCAGGAGACCACCCTCAGTTGCCTCATTAGGACAAAAGACACCCCATCACCCAGAATATTACCAGGATTTTCAGGAGCCAAGAACCGAGGGGCAGAGAGACCAATTTGTATCTTTTATTCCCTCAATCTTTACTTCTGTCTCCCTCTCCTTGTTCACTCACAGCATCTGTTTATGCCACACCTATGATGTGCTAGGTGCTGGGGGCAGGGGAGGGGGGGCGGTGACAGCGAGGACCTGGACATGGGCCCTGCCTCCAGGGAGAACGTGGTGTGTCCAGCAGAGAAGTGCGGGTGCAGAGCTGGGAGGGCCAGGAGAGGAGTGTTTCTGACCGCCTGACCATCCGAAAGCTGGCCTCTGCGTCTTTCTGTACCACAGAGTAAGGACTAAACGACAAACGTGACTAACAATCACTTGGCATTCTCAGTAATACCAGTCAGCCAAGATTTACTGAGCACTTGCCTCCCATGAAGCCCCTCTGTGTGGGGACAAGTGCACAAGCTGGGGGACCACCCCTTCCCTGCCTTCTTGAAGATTAGCATCTATTGGGAGATGTCCAGTGAAGGGGGCCATCTGAGGGGGAAGGAGTCCTTTCTTTTTTTCTTTTTTGAGAGAGAGATGGGGGGTGCAAGTGAGCAAGGGGCAGGGAGAGAGAGAGAATCCCATGAGGGGCAGAGAGAGAGAGAAGCAGGCTCATGTTTTACCAGAAGCGGTACTGTAGATCACCCGATGCGGGACTTGAACTCATGAACCGTGACATCAGGACCAGGGCTGAAGTCAGATGCTTAATGACTAAGCCGCCCAGGTGCCCTGAGGGGGAAGGATTTCTGAGTAATTTTCAGGGACAGGAGGGGAAGGCCGTAGAGGAGGCATTTCAATAAAGCTCTTCTCATACCAGAACGGGCTTCTTTAGTGAAAGTCCATGAAAGTGGTTTTTAAAAAAACATGACACACTACCGCTGGACTCCTGAGTCATCCAGTGACGCATCGGTTCCTGACTAGGCATTCAACTGCCAGGATGTCGCCACCTGTTTCCCCAGGGAGTCTCCGGAGCAGCTTCAGACCAAGGACCTGCGAGCAGGCCCAGGAGTGCTGGATGCGGGCTGCCTTTATGGGAGAGCCTGGTCCCCTCTTCCCCGCCATGAAAGCCAACAACTAAACCCATAATCACAAACCTATAGACCCTGCCACCCTCACCCCTGCTGCCACCTGCCAAGGACCCTCCCTGCCTTGAGGGCTCCCTGCCCGCAGCCAGCAGGAAACCAGCATTGACCGTGCAGAAAGAATGGCAAAGGGAGGGGGTGATCCCATCCAGTGGAGGTGGTCAGTGGGGCAGGGACAGAACCGGGCCCTGAGGCTGAGTGGAGCCTGGAGAGGTGGCGGTGAGGACGAGGATGATGAGGCACAGAAAGTGTGAGCTGTGCAAAGGACTCCACGTCAGTTAGCAAACTCAGTCCTGCCTGAGCCCTACGGGGTAGTCATGGTCATCCCCACTTACCGGGGAGGAGACCAAAGGTGAAACGGGTAAGTGACCTGCCCACGGTGACCCTGAATGGGTACTTCCGCCGTGGTGCCAGACAGGCTTGAGAGAGGCAGGGCACAGCACGGGTGACGGCCAGGGCCAAGGGGTGGGACAGCACAGAGCAGGTCTGGGGAGAGGCAGGAAATCAGCTGGGTAGGAGGAGAGGCCTGGTGAGGGGTTTTGAGAGACAGGGGAAGCCCCAGGGGGAGGGCTTCCTGGGTCAGGCTGAGAGGTCAGGGCTGGAGGGGGGGAGGTGGGAGGGTGGGGTGAGGACAGCCCTGCAAGCTAGGGTGCTTTAGGCAGAAGCACAGCCCCCAACATCCCCCTTTCATTCACATAAAGCTGGGTTTGTTTCCATTTATCTGCTTGACTTTTCAGCCAAGATGCTGTTAGAAAAACATATTGCTCTAATTTAACCCACATGTGCATCCCCAGGACAGAGTCTGAAAGGAAACTTCGGGTCCTGAGTCCTCTGTCCCGTGGAGGTGGCAGGGAAGGGCGCCAGCCTCAGGACTGGCCCTGACCCACCTCTCACGCACCCTCCTAAATCAAGTCCCCACTCCACCTGTGTCCTGGGCAGGCAGGAGGGGGCTGTCGTGGGAAAGGAGGTCTGCCTCCCGCAACTGCCCAACGCTGGTGGGATGGAAACAGGAGGAAGCCAGTGGGCACGGGGTAGGGGTGGAGCCTGGGCGTGAGGGGCCTTCGATCCCCTTCCGCAGGATCAAGGTCTCAAAACTCTGAAGCAAGCAGAGGTGACAGGAGGCAGTTTATCCAGTCACGTGGGGGAGATGCCGTCTGCGAGACGGAAACAGGGAGAAGCCAGGCCCAGGGCTCCGCGACGGGGCACGAGACCACATGAGATTTCGCCCGAATGTCTGGCGCGCGTGACCGGCATGGTTTTGGAAACTTGTCCTGCAGGCCCCACCTCGCTGGCAGAGGGCCAGCAGGGAACAGAGCCAGTGTGCTCATTTCAATACTCTCCACAAATTCTGCTCCCGTCCCATAACTTATTTTGAACGTAATCATATTATTTGGAAGAACTGATCGCCAAAACTTAGGAAATCAAACGAGTCTCACACAGACTCGGATTGGAGACACAGCACCAAAGGGCAGAGCGGAAGTGTCTCACTTTGATTCAGGACCTAGTGCTTTCTTGGTGGCTTACAAATCAAGTTCTTGGTGAATTAATCCACAAGGAGATGCTGATCTGTCTTCCCCAGGCTTGCCACCTCCAGTGGGGCTCTGTCTACAACGAAACTCACCGTCCATTTGGTCTGACCTTGATTTCTGAGCAAAGGCACTTTTAAATGCTGGTGCATGAAGAAACTGATGCCCGAGGCAGTGCTGGAGTGAGCGTTCACACGAGCAGCTTACATCTGTGACCCTCAGGGGCCCCTCCCACCCTCCCACTCTCTGGGGCTTCCAAGAGTTGAGGCCCCAGACCCCTCAGCTAGGAAGGGCCAGGAGCAACCTCAGAACCCACCTGGGTTGGCATCTCAAAGGATGCTGCTGGAAAGAAGGGATTGGGGCAGATTACAGGGTTGTTTTTTTTTCTTAATGTTTATTTACTTTTTGAGAGAGAGAGGTGGTGGGGGTGGCTGGGTGGAGGGGCAGAGAGAGGAACACAGAGGATCCAAAGCAGGCTCCACACTGAGAGCAGCGAGCCTGATGCCGGGCTCAAACTTGTGAACGGTGAGATCGTGACCTGAGCCGAAGTCAGATGCTCAACCAACTGAGCCACCCTGGTGCCCCAGGGGTTTTGAATGATACAAAAATGTATTTCTATCAGAAACAACAAAAGAAACGGAAGTGGTAGCTCAGAACGTCAGCATGGAATGGGTTTGCATTTACTGTCCACAGACTGGAGAACAGCTCTTGTTCAAGACTGTGACTGGTGGTCCCTGTTCATGTCTGTGACTGGACAGTCCTCCTAGGGTCCCCCACCACCACCACCAAAAGCAGGGCAGGGCTCCCTGGGGTCTGATACTGAAAGCTTTGGAATCTCCCAGGCTACCAGCTATTCCCCTCAATCTCAAGACAGAGGTTCAGCTGGTGGCCAGAACGAAGCTACCAGAAGCTTCCTCAAGGCTGGAAGGGTCTGGGAGGTCCACCCGAGGCACAGCGATGCTCCCTTGGTGCCCTTCACAGATGAGCAAAGTAGGGAGGCCATTCTGGATTTTGCAAGGACTGGTGTCTACACCAGGCTTGAGCTGCTCTGGTTCTATGTGTGTGTGTGGCGGGGTGGGGGCGGGGGGGGGGGTGGTGGTGGTGGCACTCAGCCCATTTCCCGGCCAATCCTTTGATGAACCCCATGCAGAGAAGCTGGTGAGCTATCACAGCGGAGACACTTAGCAAGAACCCAAGGCCATGAGCAGGCAGAGAACACAGACATCCGAAACATTGGATCCACACAAGTTCAGCCCTGCACTGACATACAGAAGTGAAGGCCTAGGACCCTGCACCTTTTTTTTTTTTTTTTTTTAAGTTTATTTACTTATTTTGAGAGAGAGAGAGCATGAGGAGAGGAGGGGCAGAGAGAGGGAGAGAAAGAGAGGATCCCAAGTGGGCTCCACACTGTCAGCGTGGAGCCCCATGTGGGGCTTGATCCCATGAACTGTGAGATCATGACCTGAGCCAAAATCAGGAGTCGGATGCTTGATGGAGTGAACCACCCAAGTGCCCCAGGCGTCAGGTCTTAGATGTCATTTTACCTCTTAGTTGCGGCTGGGCCTGAATTTGGGTTTATCAGATTGGTCTTTCCAAGTCCCAGTGACCAATTAAGCTGAAACTACCTTTCACCATTAACAAAGTTGATAACTAAAGCACAAACGTGTGCCAGGTTCCCCACTCACAGTCACCAAGGCCGCCCATGTGCCTCTGATGGAAACTTTTTTATGGTTTGACAAGAATTTGATGTGATTCTCTTTTTCCACAAAGGGCTGGGCCTCTGGACACAATACTATACAGTAACCCTGTAATCTTGGGACTTAATCAAAACATATTCCAACAACTCATTCTGGTGCTACAAATGAATGTTTATTTTAAAACAATTTGCTATGGCTTTTTTTTTTTTCTTCTTCTTCTTCTCCTCGGAGCTAGATTCCTCCCTGCCCTAAGATGTTCTCTCCCCCTCGAAAGACTGTGTCATATGCTCAGGTCGTAATTAACCACAGAGCTGTTTCGGAGAAGGGGACAACAAGAGGACATTTGACAAAGAGTTAACAGATGTCATCTCGGAGGCTGCTGGCCCACTGCTGCTGGGTCATTTGTGGGATGGAAGCTGATTTTGCTGCTGTTGTCAACAGAGAGTAGTAATAATTATATGCGGGCTGCATTAGGCATAACAGATTGGATGTGGAATGTTCTGTGAAAAACCAGCTCATACCCTGTTTCTCCTGAGATACAATGGAGACGACCCCTGGTTCCTACTTTTAAAGTCATCCCCAAGGATTCTTACAGACTTTCCAACAGAGAAATAGGTCATGTTCTTCCATGGCTAATTCTGCTGAGGTCCGGGGACGGCAAAGAGATCGGCTCCGGAACAGGCACACTTCAGTGAGCCAGCCTCACCGCACCCCAGAGCTGCCTTTTTCCATTTGAAAAATGAAAGAATTAAATTCAAAACAAACAACTTCAATTTAACACCAAACTACAGGATAACCAATCTTAAAAATGTCACAGCGTAATGGATCTTAATACCCACAGAAAACACAAAAACAGCACCATTGTTCCCTAGCAAGGCAGAGCAACCTCGCAGAATTTCAGTGAAGGAGAAAGAAGGGAAAAACACCTTATTACTTCCAACCCCTGCGAGCCATTTTGGTCTCCAAAGGTTTTAGGCTGCCCGAGGCCGTGTGTCTGCAGTGTTTCGGGAAATGACTTGCCTTTGCACGAACGCAGCTCTGTTCTGCAGCGAGGCTGCTTGCCCCGGAGCAGCGCCGCTCCATTTCTGGTTAACTCTTCCTTTCCGGGCCCGCCGCGCGCAGGAGCAGTGCGGACAGGGCTGGCGGCGGGCAGGGCCCAGGGACGCCCAGGCCACCGCAGCCCGGCCTCCTGCAGGGCAGCCGGGACTCCCCGGGGCCAGGAGCGGCTTCTCAAAGGCGGCGTCTCCCCCAGGAAGGCCAGCTAGCCCCCTGCTCTTTAAAGAATCTATTCTCAAACCAAGCTAGAAAGCAACTATCATAAAACACACAACACAGCAGAAGCCAGAGGACAGAAGTGGGACCTTGTGAGCCGAGACAGGCAAATCCAGCCTCAGGATCCCCAGGAGGGACAGATTCCCGCCTCTGCCACAGGCCCCAGGAAGAACACTCTTCTCGTTAACACGGTGCCCAGCAAGGGTCCAGTCGGCTAGCGAGCGGGGCAGGACTTGGGCCTGAGGACGCTTAGTTCCCCGGTGACACTGACCGAGGAGAAGCAAAGTGACAGAAACACGTCCGGCTGCACGTCTGAGCGGGGAGACGACAGAAAACCACTTAGCACTTAAGAGGTTAATACAATTCCTAAGTGTTCGGCAATCACTGCAATTTAGTGCCATTTCGATTATTACACAATAAACAGACCCTGTTGTCTGGAAGCAAATTTTTATGAGTATAGCTGAAGGGGCTGCAACTTATTTAGCTGCTGAAACTCGAAGGGAAGGAGCATTTCCGAATGCTAAGACCACGGATCAGAAATGCAGGTAGCAGACAGGGGTTATTCTTGGGTCACTGCTCTGGCAGCTCAACACCATGACCTTTAAAATGAGTACATCGTTAAAAGGAGATAAAGTTCACCCAAGTGTTCTTTATAAACAGAACCATTTTAATGACAATACTATTGAGTTTCCGAGTGAAGGATTTGGGGATTTTCAGAAACATGTTATGTTCGGGAAAGAACATCATGTTAACATGGACTGGGAATATGTAAACCATTTGCCTACCTCGAATACACATTATACACACACGTACGTACGTACACACACACACACACACACACACACACACACACACAGGCATGCATGCACACCCAAAGCAGCCAGTTCATCCGTCCTGGCCACTCTTTCACAGGTCCTTGAGTGCAATGATTACAAACTAGATCAAATTCCCAATGTAACAAGAGACTCAAACATTGAAACATTGGAGAACAGGAAGGTGGGGAGATACTGTTGCTCACAAAGCCTGTGCAAAATTTCACTGCACGCTCATCTCCAACACACACTCCCCACCGAGGCACACAGGGGTTCAGCTCTGGGGAGGAAGAAAGCCTTGCCCCAGATCCACTCATGGAGGAAGGAAATCACCCAAAATAAACGTCAAGATTCAAGGTTAAAATGTGCACAGAGGCTTTATGTTTGCACATTTTAATACGTGCAAAGGGCTCTCGCCTTGATGAGGTGTGAAGCAGCCTCTGAGTGAGGCAAGGAGGTTATTTTTACTCCCATTTTACAGATGACATAACTCGGGTTCCACCTAAGAAGAACCAGCTTTGCTTGCCCACACCAACAGCTGGTATATTCCAGGAACCCCTTCCAGAGTGGATGAAATCTCAGAAGGAAGGTCTAGGCTCCCTCCTTTAGGGGAACTGGACAAGCTAATAGTTAACCTACGGGAACCACACAAGGTCCCTGGGACCCAAGGATCTTAATGTGGGCAGTATGGGAGTGAGGGCAAAGCTGCAAAGATCCACCCTGATCGCAGGGTAAGTGAACCTGCTACTGAGAGAGATGGGTCTGGGTGACAGAGAGGGCATCTCATGCCCAGGAGGCTGGGATAGATCCTGGGACTGTGTTAGCCCAGCTAACACAGGTGGTACAGAGACAGGTAAGGGTTTCCACCTTACCTCAGGTAGATCAGTATCAAGTGGTCAGAGGAGCACGCCTTGAGAAACCTCAATTTTAAGGCACATTTCTTTGTGTGTAGCATCCTTCTTGGGTGTCTCAAAAATGCTGATTCCTTGAACTGCTTCTGATACAGTTTCTGATGCGAGTTTATGAGATACTCTCAACCATCCTCCAATCTATTTGCTCTTCCATCCCTCCATCCACTCATCCCTCCATCCACCCATCCATCCATCCACCCATCCATCCACTCATCTGTCCATCCATCCATCCATCCATCCATCCACCCATCTGTCCATCCATCCACCCATCCATCCACCTATCCATCCACTCATCCGTCCA
The DNA here is from genome assembly GCF_046562875.1 of Panthera onca. Lineage (NCBI taxonomy): Eukaryota > Metazoa > Chordata > Mammalia > Carnivora > Felidae > Panthera > Panthera onca. The sequence continues at coordinate 19,257,230 of NC_138353.1, read as the reverse complement.
TCCATCCATCCATCCATCCATCCATCCATCCTTCTGATCAACAGATCCTTCCAGACACCTATTCTGTGTCAGGACAGGTTCTAGGTGCTGGAGTGACAAGACGTCCCAGCATGTATACGAGGGAAGAACTTCAAGAGGGTTGGAGACTCAGAAAGGGGACTATGAGAGACTATGGGAGACTCAGAGGTGGGTGAGCCACCATGGTCATACACCCTGATGGCCCCCATGTTGCTTAGACCACTATGAGAGATGGCTCACAGCACAGTTTGGGCCTCTTGAGCATTAATCATCTCCTCAAGGGGTCAAGTCGCCTCTCCTCTCAGAGGAAAATGCAATTCATAATCATTGCACGGTAAGAGGGAGAAGGCAGTGTAGGAAAGGCATGTAGGAAAAACAGGAATAGGAAGACAGTGACAATGGCAGCCACAATGAGACTGCAGAAAATTCTTCATTGGAGACCCTTTAGAGACCCAGGCAAGGCCTATTAGGAGCACAGAAGGCACCAGGCTTGGAGCTGTCTCGTCCCCATCCTGCACCCCTATTCTGAATTCTCTTTGAAACATTGCTTGGAGTTAGCTGTTCAAAACAACCCTGTACTTATAAAGCCATCACCTATGAGGTCCAGGCTCAGAGTAGCGTCTCAGACAAAGAAACACAATCCACCAACTGAAATGTAGACTTGAGCCTTGAATAATATGGGGGTTATAGGGGTGCTGACCCCCCGACACAGTCAAAAATCTGAGTATAACTTTTGACTCCCCCCAGACTTGAACCACTAATGGTCTACTGTTGACTGGAAGCCTTAACAATAACATAAGCATAACATAACACATATTTTGTATGATATTTGCATTATATACCATATTCTTACAAAAAAGTATGCTAGAGAAAAGAAAATGTTATTTTAAAAAATCATGAGGAAGAGAAAATACATTTACAGCACTGTACTGTATTTATTGAAAAGAAATCCGTGTATAACTGAATCTGTGCAGTTCAATAGTTTGAATTGTTCAAGGGTCAGCTGTCATTTCAAACTAAGCCAGCTTCAGTCTTGACATTTGTCAAACAATCAGAAGGAGATACATAGACCACAGCACTGCTAATGAAACCTGTCCCTTCTCTCCTGCTTTTCCACTGACATACTTTTCAACACTCGTCAACACTGTCCCACAGGCCTCTCCCTCTTGGCCCTAACTTTCTCTCTCTTTCCCTTTCTTTCTGATCCTGCTACACAAAACTCCAAAGGACTGGCTGGCCACAGAGAGAAGTTGCTGGATGATCATGGGCCCCTTGGACCCATAATATGAAAAGTGGGGATAAGACCACAATCTCATGGGTGTGTGGTAAGAATTAAATGGAATAATATAAAGAAAACATTTAATGAAAGAATTGGTACATGGTGGGCAATTAATGAATAGCTTTTCATCCATGAAAAGCTAAATGTAGGAAGAAAATCATTACAGGTTTTATTATTTCAAAAGTGTTCATGGGGCGCCTAGGTGGCTCAGCCGGTTGAGAGTCCGACTCTTGATTCAGCTCAGATCATGATGTCATGGTTTTGGAGTTCGAGCTCCACATCAGGCTCTCTGCTGTCAGCACAGAGCCCGCCTTGGATCCTCTGTCTCCCTCTCTCTCTCTGCCCCTTCCCTGCTCATGCTCTCTTTCTCTCTCCCTCTCTCTCTCTCCAAAATAAACAGACATTAAAAAAAATTAAAATTAAAGAAATTGTTCATTATTTCACAGAAAATGATTCTTTATGTTGGGGCCCTGAGTGGCTCAGTCGGTTAAGCATCTAACTCTTGATTTCAGCTCAGGTCATGATCTCACAGTTTGTGAGATCACGCCCCGCATCAGGTTCTGCACTGACAGTGTGAAACCTGCTTGGGATTCTCTCCCTCACTATCTGTCCCTCCCCTGCTCTCTCTGTCTCAAAATAAGTAAATACACTTAAAAGATGATTCTATATATTATAAAAATTAATTTAGAAATTTGGGAGAATGTTCTCCCAGTTTATGGCAAGGAGAACTGGAGAGTAAAATTACTATTATGCAAGGTTTTCCCCCAAATAATTCCTGTATTAATATTCAAATGAAAATGGGCTCCCCAAATTCTGCATTTTTATCATGTGTGTCTGCGCTAGCATTTATGTTATATTCTGAGTTAACAAACATCAAACGCTAAAAAATTACATATGCATAAAAATGGGGAAAGGGATATGCATCTTTTGTAAATCTCAGTGGAACAGACTCAAACCTCTAGCCCTACCAGATACTCCCAGCTCAAACCACATGGTAATTTTGGAATAAGGAGCGTTCTGTTAATGAGTACAAAACAATAAGAAGGCTGTTTGGGCATGTGCTAAAAAAAATCTTTAAATCAGGCTGTCCTTATCATTGGGTGCCTACTAATGAATATCATTCTCAGTAAAGAACCTTCTGGCTCACTCATGTTCTTCCTGTTTGTTAACATCCATTCAAGTCATTGTATGTCACACGAAGTTAACGCAAATCCAAAACAAAATAAAAAGGAAAGAATGTCAAAAGAACAAACTTTTAAACTCTGCACTTTTCATTATTAGACGCTCTTCCTAACTTGTTAAAATTGATCAAATAGAAGGCTGTGAAAAGAGAAAAAATTAAGCCAACTAGAAAAAGGGTGACTTGGATTTAATATTTTATAATTGCCAAGGGACATACTGAGATCAATGAATTTTTGCCTGAGATGAACGTCAGAAAGAGATGTACTTCAGTCTTTTAGGGAACATTGGTCTATTTAATTCTTGTGTCTGATGCATGTGAAGTAGGCCCTGCCTGGTCTTCTTTCTTTGCCTGGGGCATCGCCAGCAGCGGACATTACCACTTTTAATAGGCCGCTGTCTGAGGAGTGGCAAGGGATCCCATAACCCATCGACTCTAATGGATCTGCCTGTGTATTCACTTACACCTTTTTTCCAGCTAATTTTAGTTTTGCATGCTGAGTTGTTTCACTTTGAATTAAATGAAAAGAAACAAAGGAAAAAGCCAGTGCAGCTAATAAACCACGATTATGTTCATGGCCCCTCTCGACAGGCTTCTCCACACACCAGGTATGCCAGCTGAGAACAGATTCGCTGTGGCATTTTCTCCACTTGTTGACGAAATGAACATTTTATTCATGCTCGAGTTTAGGGGAAAAATTAGATTATTCAAATCACTTTACGTATAACGTGCCGTTGTTTGTAGTAGATCTTAATGCCCAGCCTCGGGCCCCAGATGTCCTCAGATTTCAGACACTGGCCAGTGACTTTTCCTACCTGGGGAGTCACTCCAGAGCTTTCTGCAGGGTCACACAAACAGGACAAATGCCCAAGTGCTTTGCTTTGGCTAATGGAAAACCAGAGAGACACAGGGGGACCGGGGCTGAGTGTCCTCTAACAGAAATAACAGAAGTCGCTGGTTTAAAAAAAAATCTTCCCTTTCAAACTCTCTCCTTATGCCTAGAAAGCTTCAAGAATAGTCCAGAAACTTTTAGACTGATAGCTGCCAAGGAATGTGAGAGGGATAAGGGTGTCCAATATAGGAGAGAAGGAAAAATAGAGCCAGCTTCCCCATATTTTCTGAACAAGAGCTATTTTCCACCTTGGGATTTTGCCACAAAGATCCCATATGCGGAAAGGGTGGGCAGTGCCCAACTGTGCCCCATGGGGACTCCCACTGATTCTTTGTGGTCCCAGCAGATTCCAAGGGCTGCCACCTCCCCACCACAGGTGGAGTCAGCCTAGGTGTGAGGCCGGCGGCCTGAGCTCCAGAAAAGGCATCCTCTGTGTGTGGGGAGGGATGATATTCCCCAGAGACCAGAAGATTCACCCCTAAACAGCTCGTGCCCCGAGCTAACTGCCCCAAGGAAGACGCCATACTGGGTGGCCGACTTGTCTCCTGGCAGAGAATTACTAACATCATTGCCCAATCAGAAGCTAAGATGATTTACAAAATAATCTGGAAATTTTTGAGGGAAATTTAGACTAGCCGGGAGGAACAGAACGTGATCTGTCATGGAATCTAATAAAAACAGGGCCCTCCGAGTGTTAACCAGAATGTCAACAGCTATCTGAATGAAATCCCTTTCAGACGAAACAATAGCCTAATGCCTACTTTTGCCCTCACGCAATTAAAACAGGGTAATTTTTTAGCCTGTTTCTCTCAGCTATAATCTGTCACTATAAGAAAGGCCCTTAGCGTCCCAGCTGCATCCAGTTTTACACAATGGCTTTTCTTCTCCTACCAATTCTCAGTGCAGCCGGAAGTCAGGCAGCTCACAGACTCCGCAGCCCTGCCTTTCTTGGACTCACAGTCCTTATGGGTGATTTCTTCCCCCACAAGCCCCAAATCGCCCAAACAGGCTTTCCTTCATTCAGCGGGATTCCGTCAGCAAATACGCATTGACTTCTACCATATGCAAAGCGTTGGACTGGCGCTCAGATGCATGGAGCTGAGGAAGACGGGCTTCTGTTTGCTAAAGAAATGAAGGAATGCAGTGCGAAGGGTCCCCAGCTTACCTCCCCGCACAGTGCCATTCAGTCCTGCTGTTCAACCCAGGGTCAATCGGGCTCTCTTATCAACGCACAGCTTACAACGAAACAAGGACAGGTCCACAATATGTGCCTGCAAGGGTCACCGCAAGCACACCCTCGCCACGCGAGGAACCACGCAGCCACCGAATAATTATTTTTCCCCTCCATTCGTGTGTGGGACCTGGATCTTCCCTCTCAGACCCAGTGTGCAAAGCAGACGGGGAACAACAGACTCAAGTTGGAAGTGATTTACTTCATTAGCCGGGATTACAAGTTTAACTTACAAACCAGAGGTCAAAATTTCTCATTAACAAGGGGGCCGTGAATCGCTGCAGGCTTTGGTTCAAGAGGAGACCACTCTTATTACTAACTACACATTTCAATCTGTCTTTGATGTTCTCCTTCTTCCCTCCTCCCTTTTATTTTTTGGCAGAGGAGCCGATTTTAATTGTGGCACTACAACAAGGCTCCCTCCATCCCGGGGAGCAGCCTCCTGTCTGCTGCTGCGGAGCGAGGCTGCAAGATTGGGTGCAGCCCATCGCTCAGGGCACATTTTAATGGCTCCTCTTTCCTACAAGGCTTGGATTGTTTTCCACGTGATTCTGGTTAATTTCACTGCGGGAAAGGGCATCGGTTTTCCTTGTGAGCTTCTGATCCGTCTGCCTCAGAGAGGTGAAATATATTAAAACAGAGAAGGAGGCGTCATTCTAACTGTCCCAACTGCAAGGACCAGACCCGGCACATTCTCGGCGCCCGGAACAGAGGAAGGAGTGTGACAGAGACCACTGTGCTATATAAAAAGTGCTCTCTTGGAAAACCTCAGCTCATGCTGTTTACAAAATACTCAGACTTGTTCTTCACATGCCTCTTCTCTTCACAGCCGCTGCCAAGGGTTAAAACAAGCAACTCAAATGAGATGAAGTCTTTGCAGAGGACGCTATACTTGGAATCTCAAAATCCAACATGACACAGAACCCTCCAAATAAGAACACGGAGAAAATATAGCAGCAGCTCACGGCGTGGGGCACAGATACTAGATCGCCGAACTGTGCACTTTCTACTTCTAAAGACCAGGACCCACATGCAGGCCATGGTGGCACAATGACCATTTTAACTGAGACAGGGCTTCGGTCGGAGTCACTGATGGAAGTGATTACAGTATCTAATTATTTAGTAGCACGGCAGTTATAGAGAATAACTAAATTGTTATTCTGGTCCAGTCTGGTAAGAAGGTCACATTCAAACCACATAAGCTCTAAATACTCCTCAGTTACTATTAATGTGCAGGGACGTTGCTGTTAATGTTTGTTCTCCCTGAGAAATGTTTTCTTAGTCGCTGCATGAAGAGCCAGCGCACGGGTACCGCAGAGGGCACGGGCGCATGCCCAGTGCCCAGCCGAGAGGTGGCCGCGCTGCCCCCGATTCAGAAGGTACAGTCGGCGGCCGGGATCCGGGCTGGGCCACTTGGCTGCATCCAGCCACAGCCACGCTCCAGGCCAGGCGGTTTGCTGTGGGGAAGAAAACTCACCGTGCAAAATGAGCCCGACAAGCGGGACTGGGTGGGGCTCCTGCAGGGGACCAGCCGGTTCCCCTTCTGTGTCCCTCGGGGGCTTCTCTTCCTGGGAGGGATGACTACTTTCTTTGCTTTTTCTGCTTAAAGGGTTTTTGTCCCTTTACGTCTCCAGGCCCCTTTAACGAAAACACTGGTTAGAACTCAAGGAATCTGTTTGACCTGGAGGTGAAGAGCGGTCCTCAGCTAGGGACAGTCAGCGGCTCAGACCTAGGAAGCGTCGGTGGCTCCGGGTCGCAGGGGCCCGAGGCAGCCTGACCATCTGGGCTAGCTGACACTTCCTGCCGCCCGGCAGCACCCCGGGCCAGGCCAGGCCCGGCGGTCACCTTGACCGGGCTGCTGGGTGTCTCCCCCACTCTGGGGGGTTCCTCCGGCGGCCTTTCAGCTTCAACAGGGGGCTATCTTAACAACAAGACATCTTAGAAAGGTCATTATTGCTGGTCTGATTTCACATAGGCACCACAATGAAGGGCTGTCTTTGTGTGGGATTAATTTTAAAACCTCAGGATTTGATGTCAGTGGGAAAGAACCAGCGTGGGACTCATACTGCTGCCTTCTCCTGCTTCTGGCCAGTGCCGGGGGCTCGTTTCTTAGGAGATGAAAACTCTGACAAGCCCTTCAGTCAAGCTGAAAGCAGGCAGTGGTTCAACAACACCCACAGGCCTCCCGGGCATCCTGTGACCCCTCCGAAAAGTCACATTCACTTTGCTCTTGAGAAAGGAAAAATAATGCTGGAGGCACTTTATTTTAAACCATGTGAAATAAGGAAATGTGAAGATGTGAAAATGAAGTGAAAAAAAAAAAGTTAGAATTCATTTCTGTCCTTTGCAATGGCTCAGAAGCCAAACTCGTTCATTTTGAAAGAGTGTAAAAATCTGATCCATTCACCAGTAGGCAGAGACTACAAAATGCTTAAGGTAAAATATGTAAATATGTAAAATTATCTGTTGAAAACCATCTCCTTTTGTGCTTGAAAGAATTTTTTTTAAAGCATCTTTATTTCTATTCTGCATTAATATACTGTTGAACAGAAAAGTTACTTTCTGGCAAAACAACAAAACCAAGGTGCTGAAAATAGAGCCAGTCTACAGTGAAGTCTATAGATAAAGGGAAGGACAAAAAGGATTCTACCGTGTCGTTCACTTATATGGCATTTTTAGTAACAATTTAAAGAATATCATTAATATAACAAATTACAGAATCCATTTGTCAAAAAAGCAGTGTTTTCCCGAAAGCTTGAAACAAAAAACCCACCTCCCAGCCTACACTGTTTTTTCTTTTGGAAGTGGGGTCCTTCTCCCTAGATTCCTCCACCTCCCCCTGACCCCGCACCCCCATGTCCTTGTTGGCAGTACCCGAGGCCCCTCAGCAGTGCATTTTGACACATACTATGAATAATACGCCACAAACAGCTTACCTCATTTCTAAATATTCTCAACTTCATTTTTAAAAAAATACGCAGAAGAGAGGCAGAAGAAATGCGTATGGTATATGACCATCATTCATTTCATTTGGGTTAAATAGATTTTATTGCCCACAGAAATGGTTTTTGTCTAACTTGCAGAAATAGTTTTGTGGGGTGTTTTTCTTCCACCTAATTCCATCCCTTTGGGGAGGGGTTTAACCAACGAATGGAGTGTCTCATCAAACGAACTTCTAGATTGCCGTGTTTCCTGTCTCTTCCTGGGTGGAAATATGCTTGCCAGCCGGACATCCAGCCCCATCAGCCAGGGATGGAGGGATGTGCCTCAGATTGAGAACGGTGTGTGTCTGAGAGCAAAGCATCTGAACTTTCAAGCCGGGTGTAAAGAATGCTCAGATCCTCCAGGGGCAGACATGATATACACTTGAACCTGCCCTTATTTATTGCAACAGTATTGTTGGGGTGGTGGGCAGGAAGGCACTTAAAACTGAAAAATTGCTCTTGGTTTTGCCAACCCTTGGGTATTTTCTGAAAGATCAGACAGTAGAAACTAGAAGGCTTCCTTAGAACAGTTTGCAAGTCCACTTTTTCTACCGTAGGCTCTCATGTTCCTCTCCCTTACTTCCATGCTTTTTTTTGAATAAATCTCTCATTTCCTCAAAAGGGTCACTAAAAAACAAAAAAAAAATTTTTTAAAAATTTAAATCATATACAAACCCTCAAAAGATACTTGCCCAGAAAGGGTGCCCAGCTCCTACCCATGCTGATCAAGGCCAAATTCACAGAGCCTAGCTCCCAGCTCCCTGCCCTTGAACCAGGGCAGACCTAGAGCTGACACCAGAGAGCCCAGGAAGGAGGATGTTAGGAGCCTGAGAGCCGCTGATGGGTCAGTAAGATGGGACTAGGAGCCAGGTGTAAAGGCTCACATTTTGTTCATCATAGAAATGTTTTTCATTAATTCTTATTTTAAAAATACACATTAAAATATTTATCTCGACTACTGAGTATTTTGGCATTTTCTTAAATTTTTTCCAAAGGTAAGTGCCTTGCCCACCTCTCTCTGATCCTAGCCTTACTGTGGGGAATGGATGCCCCACCAGCTGAGCAGAACCCTGCCTGGACCAGCCAACATGGCGGAGGAGCGGCCATTTCTCCCTCCCGAGAGGGCTGGAAGCAGTTTCTCTACTGGCCCTTCTCAATCCAGGCTAGCTGCTCTCTCTCTTCTTAGGCCTTATCCCTTCATAAAGATTTCTGAAACAATGAAACTTCCAGAAATCCAGGATGGGAGAGGCATCAGTTGAACGTCCGACTTTGGCTCAGTTCATGATCTCACGGCTAGTGAGTTCAAGCCCCAAGTGGGAATCTGTGCTGACAGCTCAGAGCCTGGAGCCTGCTTCAGATTCTGTGTCTCCCTCTTTCTCTGCCCCTTCCCCACTCATGCTCTGTCTCTCTCTCTCCCTCTCTCAAAAGTAAATAAACAGAAGAAGAAGAAGAAGAAGAAGAAGAAGAAGAAGAAGAAGAAGGGGAAGAAAAGAAACCCACGATGGGAAAGAGTTACTGAATTAAAATAGAATTTTCTTGTACACGACACTAGAATATATTATTCTAAGTACTATCAGGAACCACATACATAGTGTGCAAAGGTTTGTGTTCCGATAAGGGTCTTAAAAAGACAGGAGAAATATAATATCAGCATCATTATTAATCAGCCACCTCCATCACTTCCTTGGTGCCATTCATGGAGCTGCAGGCTCTACATGTTTATTTTGCTTAGTTCCCAGCAATGCGGATGGCAGATCTGAGGTTGCACACAGTTAGACACACTGGCCATGGGGCACAGCCAGGGTGTGAAGTCAGACTGGACCGCAAAGCCCACATGCCAAGGAGCCTTGGAGATAAGTTTAATTTTACTCTCTCTTGCACATTTCACTGGCCTAACTCTGGGCACGGATGCTGAGCCCAGGGCTGAAAGTTGGCCAGGTATCTGCAGTCGAGACTCTCCACTACCACTGCCCCACCACCACCCTGTAAGCCTGGGGCTCCACAGCTGAGGGGCCCTGAGCATCACCCAACAGAGGCCGTTTCCCCATCCACAGGGCCGTGGGTGGAGGCAGGCCCTTCTGCCCGGCTGGGCAGTGCTGGATGGCAAAGGCATGCCCAGGACCGGGATCCACTTCTACTGGATGATGTTTCAGGAGCATCCATGATAAAACCACCCATCAAAAATCAGTTTTTAATTCTGGAAGCTTATGCAATAATAATCAAGACTAGGCAGTAAGATAAACAGATCTCCAGCTTAAAAGAAGGATAGGAGGGGCACAGGGAGGAATGTTGGATGTCGAAACCAGAAACCTAAGCATCAAGAAATGCATTTCTGTCAAGCTTCCAGCCTGACAAAAATTCATCCGGGCTAAGATGGAAACAGTCACCAACCTGGGCTCTTCACTTTCCCTCCTCCCTGGGAGCCCTGTCTGTGCGTCCAGGCTCCCTGTCCTTTTCTCCCTTAGGTGAGCCCCACAGGATAGTGTGCTCCTAGTGCCCTCCCTTCCATTCCTTCTTGGCTATTCTCTCAGCTTTTCGCCTTGTATTCTGCCAAGAGCCCCCACCTGCACTATCGGACCCCTCCCCAACCAAGCCTCTTTTAAAACTTAACCTCCATCCTCCATGGGGTACGATAACCCACATGCCTCCAAAAGACCTATCACATTACACAGAAGGCTCAAGTCTCCCTGGAGTCCTAAAATCCATGACTACCTCTCAACCTTCTCAAAGGTAGGCTCTCAGTCTGTATACAGTTGACCCTTGAACGCCACGGGTTTGAACTGCGTGGACCCAGTTATACATGGATTTTTTTTTCTCGAATAATGCAGTACAGTGCTGTAAATGTATTTTCTCTTCCTTACGATTTTCTTTGTATTTATTTTGAGAGAGACAGAGCATGAGCAGGGAGGGGCAGGGAGAAAGGGAGAGAGAGAATCCCAAGCAGGCTCTGGACAGTCAGCATGGGGTTGAACTCATGAACCACGAGATCATGACCCGAGCTGAAACCAAGAGTTGGCCGTGCAACTGACTGAGCCATCCAGGTGCCCTTCTTACTTATGATTTTCTTAACATTTTCTTTCTCTTTTCTTTTCTTTTTTTAATGTTTATTTTTGAGAAAGAGAGAGAGAGAGAGAGAGCAAGTCAGGGAGGGGCAGAGAGAGAGGGAGACACAGAATCTGAAGCAGGCTCCAGGCTCTGAGCTGTCAGCACAGAGCCTGACACGGGGCTCGAACTCACAAACGGCAAGATCATGACCTGAGCCAAAGTTAGATGCTTAACCGACTGAGCCACCCAGGTGCCCCTCTTAACATTTTCTTTTCTACAATACTGTATATAATACAGCTCACTTTCAAAACATGTTAAGCGACTGTTTATGTCATCAGTAAGGCTACCAGTCAACAGTAAGCTATTGGTAGAGAAGGTTTGGGGGAGTCAGAAGTTACACATGGATAGTCTACTGTGCAGGGATGTTGGTGTCTCTAACCTCTGTGTTGTTCAAGGGTCAACTCTATGTTCTTTCTGAAATTTTCTATGGTTTTACAACATGCATGGGACTCCATTAAAACTATGTAGTATTAGTTGTTATTGATGAACTTTCCATATATTGTTATACAGAATGTTGGGTTTTTGGGGTTTTGTTTTGTTTTTTACTCAACGGTACATCTGCAAAATCTATTGGCATACATCTAGATCCATCTCAAAAGTTGCTGTATAAAACTCCAAGCTGTGAAGATGATTCAGTCTACTTAGGCATTCTAATATTTATGGGCATTCAGGTTTCTTCTGCCCAAGGTCCTGCAGTGACCCTCTACACATATATATTTCTTGAGGAGAGATATGGCAGAGGGGAAATTGCTGGGTTGCAGGGTGGGCACATGTCTGAAGGACACCAGTAGGCCCTCCAGGGAAGGTACACAAATACGTGGTCCAGGGGCATCTGAAAGCAGTATCCTGACATCCTCACTGTCATTAGATGTGTAAATTTACCATTAGATGTGTAAATTTCTGCTCATTTGACGGAGTGACAAATGCATTCAATTTGCATTCCCCTTAAGATTTGGCAGGATTGAGCATCTTTTTGTAATACATTTAGAAGACATTTTCCACGCCTCTTCTGTGAATTGCCTGTTCATATTCTTTGCCCATTTCAAAAAAAAAATGAGTATTTTGTCTTTTCACACCATTCACGCTTGCTTCCCCACTTGAGCACACAGTCGGTACTTAGGACACGTGGGATCTCAAGTCACCCACACACTTCGTACAGGGGCCCGGCAGCCTGTGTCTCTGACATATTTCTTTGAACAGGATCAAATATCACCTCCTCTGGGAAAACTTCTCATATTTCCATGGCATTTGTGGATCGCTGATCCTGAAGCCAGAGGTGACATGAGCTAGCACTGAAAAGGAGCCCCTTAAAGGCAGGGGGACTCGGAACATGCCACACTTCAGCCTCCACAGCCCTGCCCCAGCAGTTTTCTCACAACCAGTTGGGGCTTCCCCTCTGGATCTGTGCAGCCACCTGCGGGCCAGCCCCAGACTTGGCCTCAGCCCAGTGTCCGGGGTTCTACAGGGCTCCACTTGCAGGGGCCCTCCCTGGCTGAATGCCTACTGTGTGCAAGCACTAAGCAAGGTGGTCCCCAACTGCCACTTTGTTTAACCCCCTATATCGACAGATGCCACGTTCCACGAGTGGCTCCAAACTTCCCAGGGGGCCTTGGGAAGACGGATCTGAACTGAGATCAGCCTGCCTGCAGCATCCATGCGCTGCTGATGGCACCATCTGCACGCCTGGGTGGGCTGCTCGTGGAAGCTGAAGTGCAAGCCAGTGTGATCAGGGCCCAGCCACAGCATCCAGCACCCTCACCGAGCACCCACACCGTGTGCACGGTGCAAGCGCCCCTGTTCCATCACATGAGCTGCTGTAGGCAGAGTACTGGGGAGTCTGACTTCTCAGTGAGGAACCCTTTGCCTTCCCCCTCCCCATGGCCCCACCTCAGAGGATACTGAGTAACAGGAGCACAGGGGAGAGACGTCCCTGAGCTGACAAGGGCTTTGGGGAAGGGCCAGAGTCAGCCAGAGACCCAGCTACCCTGGGTGCCCCTGCCCTGAGAGCCCAAGACAGAGAGGGGATGGGCACGGTTCCTGAAGGCCAACACACCAAATTTTGGTCAATTCTAATAAATCTTCCACTCAATATTAACATTAAATACTGAAAAGTACTAACGGTGACCTGATTCCCTCTTTTGAATTCCAGCCGTCTCAGATAGGCTATCTCTCTAGGTGACAAGCCAGTGGTACCTGAATTCATTACTGCCTGATTAATTATGCTGCCTTTGTACAGGGGAAATGGGGACTTCAATCAGCCGCAGCCACCATCCCCAGGCCGCTGCCTCATCAGGCCGGCCACTGTCAGAGAGCCTGGCCCCTCGCCCGATGCGGGGGCGGCCAGGAAGCTGGGAGTGGTGGCTGGATAGATGTGGCTGCCAGCAGTCAGAGGGCCTGGGATTTAGGGCCCTTTCTGGAAAAAAAAAAAAAAAAAAAAAAAAGCAGGAGGGCATTTGAGCAGTCAAGGGAGGGAGGGCTGAGTCAGGTCCAGAGGCTACAGAGTGGAGATTTCTGCTCTGTCCCAGGAGGAGCCTGACCAGGAAGCCTCCTCCAGATTCTCTGGAATTCAGTGTCATCCCATCAGGAGGGGGCACAGGGTCTCAGAAAGTGCTGTTTAGAGCAAATGTACCCCTGGGGATACATGGACACTTGGTAAAGGTGAAGGTTAACTTGCCGGCTACCCAGACCTGAGGGCGGGCACAGCTCTGGTGGGCATCAAAGTGGAGTCTCAACATCCGGGGTGGGGGGCGGGCAGCTCCAGGCACCCGGGCAGGCTGAGAACCACCACCTCCCAACATTGCTGGTCTGTTTACCTGCCAGGGTGTTCCTGGCGTGGCCCCCGGTCCTGCACGTTCTGCATTTGTCAAGGTCTACAAAGCCCTTTGCAGTGTGGAGAACAGATGAGCCTGAGTGTCCTGTGAGCCTCATCCTCAGCAGGTCTGGTTTTGAATCCTACCCTGTCATGGATGTGCTGTGTGACCATGGCCAAGACACCTAACCTCTCTGAGCCTTGGTTTCAGAGACAGCACTGCATCCCACAGGGTGGTTGTGAGAGTTACGTAAGAGAGCATGCATGAAACCCTTGTTTTTGCCCCAGAGGACCTCCTTGATTCAGCTGTTTTGGTGCCACTTTGTCAAAGCCAAGTAGTCAAAACATGCAGTGCTGATTTTCCTTGCTACGCTGTGTGTGAATCCACCATCCCACTGGGAAGCTCCAGGGACCGGAAGAACATGCAATACAGGGCAACTTTATAAAACCTTGTTTCTAGGCCACAACAGAGCAATCCACACCCCTGCCAGCTCTGTTCAAGTGCCCCACCCGGCTGCCCTCCCCAGAGGCTTCACTGGCCTCCCCACAAGCCACCTGGCAGGTGTGGTCACAGGGACACCCCCGCAGGGTGGGAAGGGAGGACGCAGGCCCCAGGAAGGCCCGGGACGGTTGCTCACGTCCTGGGGAGAGGCGGGTGTGTGTAGAGGTGCAGCTAGGAAGGCCATGAAGAGTCTGCAGTGGTTCAGGAACACTAGGAAACGGGGCAGGAGCATCACCAATCAGACGCCAGACCTGGCGTTCAGTCAAGGGAGAAGTTTCAGTCCAGCCTGGTCAGAAGCAATCACAAGCTGAGCACCAGGAATCCTGTGTGGGCACCCCCACTCCAACCACGGTGTGGGCCCAGCAGGGCACGGCTGGGCCATCTGAGCCTCTGTTTGGAACCCTAAAGCACACAGGGCGAGGTCCCGCCAGAGACCCAGAAAGAAAGATCTAGTAGCTGGAGTCTGCTGAGGGCAGAAGGGAAGGGGGCTGGGTCAAGGAGACTGAACTAAGTTCATCTGAAAGCAAAATGGGGCAGCAGCCTCCCATAGCATCTCCGTTTTCAGCTGCTGAGCCCACAAGCTTCAAACTTGGGAGGTTTGAAAAGAAGTTGGAAAGCTATAAAAGATACAAAGTCCACTTCATCAGTGACTTGACCTTCAGGCAGGAGCAGCAGCCACCTTCCTAGGTTTCTGGGTGTCTGAACACAGATTCTACACTACCTAGGACATATGCCCCCCACCTCCCAACTCACTTGGAGAAAGCGTGCAGCTGCTTGAGGCCCCTCCTGATTCTGGCCATGAACTTGCCAAAGGACCTCTGAAAAGACAGGGGGAAACGATAGCCCACAGGGCAGCAGCCCTTACTTGCTACCCCTTTGGAATCACAATATACCCATTACACTGGTAAGAGACTACGAGACTTGCCCAAAGGCAAAAAACCCCAATAGTTATGGACTGAATTGTGTCCCACAAATTTCATATGTTGAAGCCCTAACCCCTAGCATGATAGTATTTGGAGGTGAGGGCCTTTGGGAAGTAATTAGGGTTAGATGAGGTCATGACGGTGGGGTTTTCACGATGGGATTAGTGGCCTTATGAGACATCAGAGCTTGCTCTGTCTCTCTTTCTCTCTCTCTCTCTCTCTCTCTCTCTCTCTCTCTCTGCCAAGTGGTGACAGGAGGCTCAAACTACTGAGCCACCCAGGTGCCCCAAAAGATTTGATGTGTATAGATCAGCTCCTCAATTTTAAACTGGGACCTCAGGGCAAGTTGCTTAAACTTTCTGTGCCTTAATTTCCTATCTGTAAAGTGTACCCACACAGCCAACATCAGGTTATTATGGGATCAGTGAGATAACAAATAATGGGGGCTCTGTAGAGGTTGGTTTCCTTTCCCCTTTTTCCTACCTTGGCATCTGCATTTGCCCATTTACTTTTTTTAATTAGTTAATTAATGTATGTATGTATGTATGTATGTATGTATGTATTTATGTATGTATGTACATATTATTCATTTATTTGTTTTTAAAATAGACTCCACACTGAGTGTGGAGCCCAACTCAGGGCTTGAATTCATGACCTTTAGATCAAGACCTGAGCTGAGATCAAGAGTCAGACACCTAACCGACTGAGCCACCCAGCTGCCCCCATTTGCTCTTAATTTTACCGGTATTTCACAGAGTTCACTGACCAGAGAGAAAAATCTTCCCCACCTTTTTTTTTTTAAGATCCATAGTATTTTAGAAAGAATATGAGTCTTAGAAAATGTTGACTAGGCTAGCACATGGTAGGTATTCAATAAACATCTTAAGAAGGGGGAAAGGAAGGAACAAAGGAACTCTCCAGGGAGAGTGGGTCACTCTCTTATCAGGCTCCTTTACCTTCACTACAGGACGCACTCGATTTGGGGGACCTCTGCACATGTTGAGACCTCTTGGGGGTTGTGTGCTCCACGAGGACAGGCGCTGCCCAACACTAAGCCTGAGCTCTGGAAAAGCTCAGCAAACACAGGGGGAACAGAAAGGAAGCTGTCTAGTTCCTAGAGTTTCTTCCCTACACACAGATTGTCAGACCCAACAGCGTGGTTTTCCAGGCTCTGTGCACCTGACCATGTGGGTACGGATGGTATAGTAGGGAAGATGGAGTAGGACCCCACTATAAGAAAATGACTGGCCTCGAAGGCATACTGGAACAGCTGATTTTATTCAGTAAAAGTCAAAAAAAAAAAAAAAAGAATACATTCACCACTAACTGCTATTGATAGTGGCAAATTTGTGTGGTCATATCAGAAATATTTACCTTTCTGTCTCCTACATACCTTTTTTCATCTTTGCAATTTATACCTGTCTTACCCTTACACCTAACATATGTCTCAACACGTAATTGGGTGTGGGTTATTTATCCTTTCCAATAGGCTTTGTAGTTTGATGGCAGTATTTAGTTCACTTACATTTAATTTAATTGCTTATGTGCTTGGGTTTAAATCTACAATGGTTCTATTTATTTTTCTGTTTGCCTCACCTTCTTTACCTTCTTGTGGAGTGATTATTTTCATATCATTTCCCCCTTTATTATTAGCTTGTTAGTTATATCTTTTTACCATTCCTTTAGTGGCTATACCCTAGAAATTATGTGATGGATTGAATTGTGTCCCCACAACAAATTCCTATGTTGAAGCCCTAATGCTCAAATGTTTGAAGATAGTGCCTTTAGAAGTAACTAAAATCATAAGGGTAGGACCCTAATCTGATATGCTTAGTGTCCTCATAAGAAGAGACCCCAGAGAGTTCTCTCTCTCTTTTTCTGCATATCTAAGTTTCCATTTGTGATAATTCCCCTTTTGCCTCAAAGAATTTCCTTTAGCATTTCTTTTAGTGCATATTTGCTGGTGACAAATGTTCTCATTTTTTTCCCCTATTTAAAAATATCCTTGGGTACCTGGGTGGCTCAGTTAGTTAAGCATCTGACTCTTGATTTTGGCTCAGGTCATAATCTTGCAGTTTGTGGGATCGAGCCCCACATCAGGCTCAGTGCTGACAGCCTGCTTGGGATTCTCTCTCTCTCTCTCTCTCTCTCTCTCTCTCTCTCTGTCTCTGTCTCTCTCATTCCCCCTCTCTCTCTCTTTCTGTCTCTTTCTCCCTCTTTCTCTCCCCCTCTCATGTGCATGGGTTCTCTCTCTCTCTCTCAAATAAATGTTTTAAAATAATAATAATAAAATATACAAATTTAACTTTCATATTGAGGAGTATTTTATTGGTCATGGAATTCTAGATTGACTTTTCAATGCTTTAAAGATGTTATTTCATTTTCTTCTTGCTTTCATGGTTTGTTGAAAAGTTAGCTATAAATCCTATATAGCTCCAGTGGAGGTCATTTGTCATTTTATTTGGCTACTTGTTTAAAAAAAATTTTTTTTAATTTATTTTGGGAGAGAGAATGAGGGAGAGGCAAGCAGGTTCCTTGATGTCAGCACCAAGCCCAACATGGGACTCAATCCCATGAACTATAAGATTATGACCTGAGCTGAAATTGAGAGTTGGATGCTTAACTGACTGAGCCACCCAGGTACCCCTTTACTTGGCTACTTTTAAGACTATCTCTTACTCTTTGGTTTCTGGTGGTTACACTATAATGTGTGTAGGTATGACTCTTTTTGTATTTACTCTGCTTATGGTTCTACAAGGCTTCTTGAATCAGTGGATTTACTTCTCTCATCAATTTTGGAAAATTCCTGGCCATTATCTATTCATATATTGCTTCTGCTTTATTATTTCTCTCCTTGCGCTCTTCTAGAACTTCAATTACAATTATGCTAAACATTTTCACTATGTCCAAAATACAACACACTCTTTCCATATTTTCCATTCTTTTTTCTTTGTGCTTCAATCCAGATATTTTCTTCTGATATAGCTTCCAATTCACTAATCCTCTCTTCATTTGTGTCTGATCTGCTTTTGAATTCATCTAATATGTCCTTAATTTTAATTATTTTTTTCAGCTATAAATTTCCCATTGATTTTTAAAATAAATTTCTGTTCTTTTGTGGAATTTTCCATTTTTGCTTTTTATCTCCTTGAATATATTAATCAGAAGTTATCCTGAAGTCTATCTGATAACTCTAATATCTGGATCTCCTATGGGTCAGTTTTTATTATCTATTTCTTCTCTTGGTTTTGGATCATTTGGTCTTGTCTCCTAGTATGCCTAGTAAATTCTGATCAAATGCTACATGTTGTATTTGAAAATTATAGAACCAATGTGATGTTGTGAATAATGCTATCTTTCTTCAGAGATTTTCTTTTCTTTTTGTAAAGCAGTTAGTATGGACACAGACTATCTTAATCTGATTTGAGTCAAAGTTGTATCTTTGTGGGGCACCTGGGTGGCTTAGTCAGTTAAGAACCCAACTCTTGATTTCAGCACAGGTCATGATCTCACAGTCATGGAATGGGGTCCTGCATCAGGCTCCATGCTAAGCATGGAGTCTGCTTGGGATTCTCTCTCTCTGCCCCCGTCTCATGCACATGCACTCTCTCTCTCTCTCTCAAAATAAATAAATAAGCATTTTTTAAAATGTTTTTTAAAAAAATTTAAGGGGTGCCTGGGTGGTTCAGTCAGTTTAGTGTCTGACTCTTGGTTTTAGTTCAGGTCATGATCTCATCTTTTATGGGTTTGAACCTTGCATCGGGCTCCACAATGATAGTGCAGGGCCTACCCAGGATTCTCTCTCTCTCTCTCTGTGCCCCTCCCTTGCTCTCTCCCTCTCTCTCTCTCTCTCCCTCAAAATAAAAAAAATAAACTCAAAAAAAAATTTTTAAGTATGTGTCTTTGTGAGAATTGGTCCTTTTTCATATGCCTTTACTACTGGTATAATCTTCAGAGGTCCTAACCAAAAGCCTAGGATATTATCAGGCACTCTCTGAGATTGTCAAAGGTTTGCTCATCTTCTTCGCCTTAAGTCACTGCTCTTAGAAATAAATGCCTTGGAGGGAATAATAGTGTTGTTAGGGACTAAATGTTTGTGCCTCCCATCCCCCAATTCATATGTTGAAGCCCTAACTCCAAATATGATAAGGAAGTGAAACCTTTGGAAGGTAATTAGGTTTAGATGAAATCATGAAGGTGGAGCTTGCATGATGGGATTAGTGCTCTTGTAAGAAAAATAAGAAGCACCAGAGCTTCCCTCTCTCTTCTATGTAAAGCCTGTTAGCCAGGAAAAGAGCCCTCATCAAATCTTCCACTACCTTGATCTTTGACTTCCATCCCTCATTACTATGGGAAATAAATGTCTGTTGTCTTAGCCACCCAATCTACGGTATTTGTGTATAGCAGCCCAGACTGACTAAGGCAAGTGTCAAATGTCAGGCTCACTTTTCTATGCTTCTTTCTCTCCAGGATCTTGCCCTCTGAAGTGCTTACTGCAAAAGTAGATCTCTGATGTTTTAGGACAGAACTTTAAATTAGCTGCTCTAGTTGTTTGAGGTAGGAGGCTTGGTTTGCACCAGGCTGGTGTTCCAGAGCCAGAAGCCAAAGTCTCCACTATTCCTTTCCCATAATTCCCCAGCTATAATCACGGCTAGCACAAAAATTAAGGTTTAGGGTATTGGCTTTGGAGTAATAAATTCCATCTGGGTGGGTATAAAAAAAAGTACAAATTAGCTCAACTGATTGGAAAAGGTAGAAAATTATAGTTTTCTATTAAAGTAAATTATTCTAATTAAATTGGCATATGAGGCTTTTGAGCTTTTGAGCAGTCCCTCGAAACACGCAATATATCACAGCTAACTTCCCAATATTTTTTCCTACAGAGAAGTGTACCTTTGGTTTATAGCAGCAAAAATTAGAGAAGCTCCTAACATTCCCAGCCTTCCACGAGGCTTTGAATCACACTGAAAGATGCTTGTTAGGTCCGTAGGAAGACAATGTGTTTGACTGCATCTGAACCCAGGAAAACTCTTTCAACAAACATATAGCAACCAAATTTAAAGATTCTTATCTTCTCCAAAAGTTTCAGAAATTGTTCTTTTAAAGTGTAAATGTCCATTAAAACCAAGATTATAAAAAGAATAAATAGAAAAAACCAAACATAATTTTCCATAATAGAGATGTGATACAGTCAACTACTTGTCTGTTGACCACGGCCATCTCAAGCCTTGCCCTAGCAGACGGTTCATGTCACATGGGCAAAAGGGCCATCAAAGCACAAAGTTCAACCTGTTATGGCAGAGTATCAAGATGAACTAGTTAACCAGAAGGCCAGGCTGCATGCTGTATCTTGAACTCCATGTTTTACAGGGACAGAGGGACGATAAGAGCAGTTGGGAAAGCTCAGAGTATCGATGGCAGGCACTCACATTTTGATAAGCAAATGATCTTTATTACCAACGCTGGGCATAACTGCCAGCAAATGTAAAGCTAAGGTTACTTAAGGGAAATGCCTTGGGAACTAGATGGATGGAAATAAATCTGCGAGCCTGAGAGACCACTCCCTAAGAAGGTTATGGACTGGCTAATGTGATAATGCTTTGGTCTCCAAACACAATTGAGAGATTCAAGGCCACCAGCTCAAGTTGGATTGCTTTGGCTAACAAAATAAAGGATGATGGCAGGAAGTCCATGGGGGGTCTCTCAACTCCCTGGAGGGACACACACGGGGGGGGGGGGGGGGGGGGGGGGGAGGAATGGTTATAGGCAGGTTATAATCACAGAATCTATTAGGTTAGGAGTAAGTAGATCCTTGTAGATCCAGTCTAACCATCTTATCTTACAGAAGATGAACTGACACCACCCAGGGAACTCCTTCCCATCTGTCAGGACTCATATCAAACACCAATTCTTTTGCAAAGGCTTCCCCACCTCCATCTGGAGGCATCCTTCCTTATCATTTTCTAACCTAGCGTGTGAGCTCCACAGTTTCAGAAGCTCAAGCAGACAGAAAGCCCTCCATGTTTCCTAAATAGATAAGTGAGAACCAGTGTATGCAAAGTCACAGAGCAGGCCATGGGCCAGTTGTCCTGTGCTCCAGGCCAGACAGTTCAGTCAGGTTTCAATGCCAGTTCTCAAGTTTGAATACACTGTGCAAAAAGTAAAAGATTAAACGATTCAAACATAAGAAAAAATAGACATAATAATATAATAAACCATCATGTGCCCATGACTGATGTCCAGTCTTGTTTCGAACTATACCCACTTTCCTTACCACTACATAAAATGACTTAGGAATAAATCCGAGATGTCATATCATTTCATCTGTAAATATTTTAGCAGATATTTCCAAAATACATGAAAAATATCTTAAAATAGTTTTAAAATACCTCAAAATGTAACCATAGTATCACACTGAAACAATGTAATAACTTTTTAAATATCAAATATCCCATCAGTGTTCAAATTTACAAGTGTTCTTTGAATGTCACTTGTTTTTCTTTTTGCCATTTGTTTTACAATCTAAATGTGATTATTTTCCTTACAATTAATTATTGAAGAAGTCGGTCACTTGTCCCATAGCGTCACATGATCTGGATACCTGTGATTCTGTTCCCATAGTATTGTTTAACAGGATCCCCGTACTTGGTGTTTCACGTAAGCTGGTCGTTGATCTACTTGAGGCTGGATCAGCTGCGGGTTTGATTTGTGTGTGGGGACAGGAGCGTGTGGAACGTCAATACTACACAATCGGTGCTGAGTTTTTCCATTAGAAGGCACGTCATGTCAAGTTCTCTCTCCTTCTCTCTCTCTCTCTAATTTTAGGGAGAGAGAGCACAAGCAGGGGAGAGGGGCAGAGGGAGAGAGGGAGAGAATCCTAAGCAGGCTCCACCCTCAGCACAGAGCCCGGCGAGACCGTGGGATCATGACCTGAGCCAAAATCAAGAGTCAGATGCTCCATTGACTGAGCCACCCAGGCACCTCCCAGGTTCTCTCCTCAAGTCGTCAGTAGCCAGGACTTATCCTGCCTAGATCTGTTCATTCGGTAGGGATGCAAAACAGCAAATGTTCTATCTGCCATTCTTTGTCTTCGCTTAGGAGCCGGAAACGCTTTTAAAAAGAGAAAATTCCCCTCATCTGCCACCCAAGATCAGTTTTAAAACTGTTTCACCAAGACCATGCTTTCTCTCAAGTTAAAATCCTAAGTAGGGGCGTGAACAATTTTAAGCAAACCTTCATTTATTCTTTACTTTCTAGCCAAGAACTAACTGGAAGACGGGAGGCCTGACAGCTGCAGAAAAGACATGCTTGCTTCTTCCCTCACCACTTGGCTGAAGACCTGCCTGCCCTGAGATTTTCTTTAGAAGCATTTGCTCCAGGGCTTGCGCTAAAAGGTCTACCCTTTCTCTTTGAAAATGTTTTCTCCTATAATTAAAGGAGTTTCTAATTTGGGGAACAGATACAAATTCATCAAAATTATATATGTTTTAAAAAGTCAGAATCCTGAAGCTGCCACGATCCGGCTCCAGGGAAATCCTGAACTGAGGAAGGAGGCTAATCGGGACAGAATGTAAGACAATAGTTTATATAATCTTTCATTCCCAGAACTGGGAATATCCCAAGGAAATGCCAAGTAAAAAAGTAAAATCGGCAATTGATTTTGCATCTTGAGAAACTGACCAAGTTTCTCCATCAAATGCTCATTGCAAGTCTGACTCAAGGTTGAACAGATAAAAGAATCCTCCAGGGCACCCCCACTCCTGGGTCTTCGCATGCTGTTATTTTGAAAAACCAGATCCTGGCAATCAGAGACCTCACTAGTTCCACCGCTGAGGAAATGAAGGATGTTTCGCCTCCAATTCCTGGCTCCTGTTAACATGCCCTGGGGTCCATGCTGGCGCCAGGCTGGGATGGAGAGTGGTCCCTGTCTTGCTGTCTGCAGAGGTTAAACGGAATCTCTGCTCTTCGGTTGAGGAAAGAAAGGCATCATTCTCATTAATTTCGTGAGGCCGGGACCCTGGCTGAGATGTGGCTCTGTCCATCCCGTGGAGCTGTCCCGGCAGCGGGCACGCAGCCCCTCCTGGGTCACCTGGCCCCTCTTGTCTAGCCCAGACACCCCAGGACTCAGGCCCGGGGGAAGATCCCGGCCTCTGTCCGGTAGCTCTTCCTAGGCTTTCCATAGGCTCCCTTATGGTTTGCTAACTCATACAGCGGCCTTGGTACAATCTGTTTGTGCCTCAGTCTCCCCAGGTAAAGTAATAAGGTTGGACCGGAGCTTTGATTTGCAGACTCACTGAGGAAGCGTTTCCAAAACGCTCTGTTAGGGTGCTCCTGGGGCCACACGGGATCCGACGTCAGACCGGGGGCTGAAAAGGCCCCGGGAGCTCGCCGCCCCGCCTGGGACCCAGGAACCGGGTTCTCCCGCCTCTCCCTCTGGCGGCTCCACCTTTCGGCCTGGTCTCGCCGTGGGCCCGGGCGGGGTCGCGCACCGCTCGGGGCGGGTTCCGGGAGGCTGGGCGCGGCGGCCCGGGCTGGGTAGCCCCACCGGAAAGACTCGTTCCAGCCGGAGCGGGCGGAGGCCGGGCGGAAGCAGACTTGTCGTTCCCCCGCGGGGCCCTCCCGGTCCCCGCCCCCCCGCGCAGGCCCGCCGGGGTCGGGGACACGGCGGCTTGCAGCGGTGGCGCGCAGGTCACCCCCTCCCACGCCGGCCCCGCCCCCAGGCCGCGCCCCATCCCCCAGGCCACACCTGGGCTCCGCCTCGGGTGCGGGGGCGGGGACTCCGGGAGCGTCGGAGGGGGAGGGGATAGAGGCCGGCCCGGGCCGGCGGGGCCGACCAGAGCAGGGGACCCGTTGCCAAGAAACGGGACCCCCGCCTCGGGGTCCGACAGCAGCCTGGCGCAGCTGCCTCTTCTCCCCACGCCGTCCCCGTCCCCTTATCGTGCAGAAAGACTTCTGGACCTGTGACGCTCGCTCAGGCGACCCCAGGCGGAGACAAGAAAGAACCTTGGACGGCGGCTCCGTGGCTGAAAGCCCCACGGGCAAGCCGGACGGCCACCCCCAGCCCCGCCGCGCCTCTGGGCCCCGGGGTGGGGCCGGAGATCGGGCCGCGGCCCTGCCCCCGCCGGCTGGACGGCCTCCCCCCACCCCCCCTTCCTCTGGTGGCCGTCGCCTGCAAACGCGGCGCGCTCGTGCGGAGCTGTGAGGCGGCGGGACCAGGCCCTTGACTCAAGGGCCGGCCAGCTCGGGTGGGGGCCGCGCACGGGCGGGTCTGGGGCTTGCACGAGCCGTCTGTCAGCCGGCACGCGCAGGGTCCCAGCGTTGCCCCGGTGGGTGTCAGGGCACCGGGGAGGCCAGCCCCTGCCCGGACTGCAGCCCCGCTGACCGCGTGGACGAGGCACTGTCCCCTCTCCGCAGAATAGGAGCCCTTTCCTGCGGGGGAGGATGGGCACGCCCCAGGTCTCTGCCCACGGCCTCCCTGGGGCCACCACGACAGAGGATGGGACATCCAGGCGTCCCACAGGCCCTCCGTGAAGAGGGAAACCTGGATGGCAAACAGCCCTTTCCTTGACCGTGCGCAGATGGCTCAAATCTCTGCTCACCTGCTCAAAAGCTCTTCGGGATTGTGCCTGGAGAGGAACACTGATGGGGAAGTATTATTGTCTGTAAAAGTCCCACAGAAACCACGGGTGTCTTTACTGCCAGGCTAGGTTGAGTCAGAAACCAGACTGAGAACCAGTTTAAGAGAAACAAACGCAATCCCAAAGCAGGTGGGGGCCAGTCTGTCCCGGCCGGAATCCTATGTGACACTGGTCAACTTATTTAAAATCTCTGAGCCACACAGTGTTCTCACTCATAAAAAGAATCTGTCCTACCTTCAGAGTACCGTCAGAACAAGCGGGACAATAAACACAACTCATTGCCACCTTTGGAGCCCCATACACAGGCGAGTTTTCTCAGCACCTGGAGAAGAATGTACAACCGCCAAGATTTGTGGGAGGGAGACAATCCCATTCCTGCAGGAAGAAAACTGAAATAAGTACACTATTTTCCCTTCTATACAACCCAATACTGGAGAAATGTAAAAATCAAGGAGTTGTTAGAGGCCATTTGCTGGGTTTTAACTTTCTATGGAAGAAACAGTGGGGTGGGGGGACAGGCACGCGGGATGCTCTAGATCTGCGGGAGTTAGCATCAATTGTAGAGTCACACACTGGTGTCCTGCTTCTATTATTTACCAGCACGGTTACCATAGAAAAGTGACTTAACCTCCCTGAGCCTCAGTTTTCTCATCCGTAAAATGGAAAAAATAGTAGCACCAAGCTACGGGGCTGTTGAGAAGACTGAACGAGATAGTGAATACAGAAGTGCTTGGCACAGGGCCCGGCACACTGCAATACAAGATAAATGCTAGCTAGTGTGTTTTCTATTATTCACAGTGCTTTCTCTTCTTTCCTCCAGCATTCTACTGTAAACATTTTCAAATGTACAAAAAAAGAATGGAAGCAGTTGTAGACTGGCACACTCATGCATGTTTCACCTAGATTCTACAATTAATATTTTACTCTGTTTGCTCTATCACGCATCTGTCTACCAGTCCAGCCCGCTATCCATTTAGCAATCCATCTGTTCTGGTTACTACTGTGGAGCAAACTCCACCCAAAACATATAGTGATTTGACACAATAGCTATTTTGCTATGCTCACGGATGCCGTGAGTTAGGAATTCAGGCAGGGCATGGTGAGGTTGGCTTGTTATTGCTCTATAGTGTCTAGGGCCTCGGCTGGGAAGACTTGATGCCTGGGGGCCAGAAACATCTGGAAGCACCTTCACACACATGTCTGGGGGTGCCAGCAGAGAGCCTGTGTGTGGTCTCCCCATGGAGCCTGGACTTCCTGCCAGGACGGTAGACTCAAGGTAGCCAAACCTCTTACCTGACAGCTCCGGGCTTAGTGTGAGCTCTGGCAGACAAGGCACAAGTTGCATTGCCTCTATAACTTGGCTTGGAAGTTGCGGAGCATCGCTGCCTACCGGTCGAAGTAGTTATAGATTCAAACAGAGGAGACATAAAGTTCTCCCCCGCCCCCGCCCTTGACAGTGAAGTGGCTAGGTCACTTTGTAGAAGATCCCGTGGATGGGAGCTCTGGTTGCAGCCATCTTTGGAGGTGCCATATTTGCCCCTTGGTCGTAACAATTCTTATGCAAAATGTCCAGCCTAATAGCTCCCCAAAGTCTCTTTCTGTGAAAGCTATCAGTGAAAGGCTCAGGCTCAAAGTCCAAATTTCTTTTTATAAGTCACTTCCAGGTGTGAAATAAGGACCCTCAAGTATGGTCCCTTGGGTACTCTATTTGAAGACCTGTGAACTAAATGGACATGTTATCAGCCCCCCCCCCCCCCCCCGCCCCGGCCCCTTCACATAAATGGGCAGAACAGAAATAGGATAATCACCACCGATACTCCTGTTCAAAAAGGGAGAAAACGGGAGACACATAGGCAACACTGGACCAAAACAATTCTGAAATCTAGCTGGGTTGCCAATTCCTTGGGACTTGCTTGCCATGGTTCTTGGCTCTGCCCTTCTGAGTCATGCTTCCTTTTCCATAAGAAATGGCCTGCATTTGTAACTAAGCCTTTTCAACCCGCTCCCTGCATGGGAGTTCAAAAGCCTGTTTTCATTTTGAATTGTCTCCTTCCCTTTCAGTCCAGTCTAATTCACCTCCTTTAAAACCTCTGTGGAGGGGCACCTCGGTGGCTCAGTCAGTCAAGCGTCCTACTTCGGCTCAGGTCGTGATCTTGTGGTTTGTGAGTTCGAGCCCCGTGTCAGGCTCTGTGCTGACAGCTCAGAGCCTGGAGCCTGTTTTAGATTCTGTGTCCCTCTCTCTCTGCCCCTCCCCAGCTCATGCTCTGTCTCCTTCTCTCTCTCTATCTCTCTCTCTCAAAAATAAACATCAAAAAATTAAAAAAGAAAAGCCTCTGTGGATTTCTTCTGTATCAATCTGTAAATCCAGTCAATTAAACAAAAGCCATATTTACAAATCTCTTCAAAATAAGCCCTGCTTGGGGCGCCTGGGTGGCGCAGTCGGTTGGGCGTCCAACTTCAGCCAGGTCACGATCTCGCGGTCCGTGAGTTTGAGCCCCGCGTCAGGCTCTGGGCTAATGGCTCAGAGCCTGGAGCCTGTTTCCGATTCTGTGTCTCCCTCTCTCTCTGCCCCTCCCCCGTTCATGCTCCGTCTCTCTCTGTCCCAAAAATAAATAAATGTTGAAAAAAAAAAAAAAATAAGCCCTGCTCTACTTTTGGGTTCTCCATGAGGTCTCTGCGGGACAATTCCCTCAGGATTGCTAGGCGTTGTATTGTTTAATGCACACGGTCTGCAAGGTATGCTGTTCGTATCTTTTAAAGACCTTCTGTCTGGTTGGAAGGGTCTACCAGGCACCGCCTGAAGCCTTCCTGGTATCTTAATGAAGAGTTTTACAGGTGGGCACTTGTGCTCATCTTTATCCTGAGATGTCTTGGATTTATTCTTGGGTTTATTCTTTATTGGATTTATTCTTTCCTCTAAAACTCTTTCTCACTTTGAGAATCTTCCACTGGGAGAAACCTTGGAATGAGAAATTGTTTCTGAAGCCAGCTACTCCTGACTTCCAGAATCTTCTGAATTTAATTCTTGAAACTGAGTATTTCCTTCTTTGGTTCATCTCTAGCCACACGTTATCATGCACAGCTAGGAGGTGCAGGTGCAGGTGATCCATTCAGGGTTCTGCTTGGAAATCTCCTTAGGCTGAGGTGACTTGATGGGTAAGAGCTGGAATTAGCAGGAGGGTCTTTCACTCGCGTGTCTGGCACCTGGTACAATGACTTGCAGACTGAGGTGACAGAATGGAATGACTACATGTGGCCTGTCAATTGAGTTGGCTTCCTTGCAACACAGTGAACTCACTGTGGTCAAACTTCTCACCAATGGCTCAGGGCTCCACGCACAAGTGTTCCTGTAGAGTCACGGACTTTCCTGACAGGCCTTGGAACTCACGCAGCATCCTTCATGCCCACTGAACTCCATTGTTCAACAGTGACAAACTCACTGGATTCCAGGGGAGGACAATCAGACTCCATGTCTACAAAGGGGAGTGGCCTTAGCTCCCCTCACCGGCCATGGTCGTACAAGAGCAGGTGGGAAGGGAGATGTTGCTGTGGTCACTTTTGGAAAACAAATTCTGCCTCGCTATCCACACACTTTGATGCTTTTTTTTTTTTTTTTTTTTTTTTTGAGAGAGAGAGAGAGAACAGGGGAGGGGCAGGGAGAGAGGGAGACACAGAATTCGAAGCAGCCTCCAGGCTCTGGGCCGTCATCACAGAGCCTGACGTGGGACTCGAACTCATGAACGGAGAGATCGTGACCTGAGCGGAAGTTGGACACTTAACTGACGGACGATGCATTTCAAAGTAAGTGACTGATATCCTTATACTTCCTCACCGAAATGGGTGAGATTGCCCCACATCCTTGCCAACATTTGTAGCTGTCGGTCTTATGTTTTCATTGGTGTGGTGGGTATCTAGTGTGGGTTATGTCAGTGTGGAGTTAATTTGCATTTCTAGCTACAGACGTTGAATACTTTCTCACATGCTTATTGACCGTCTTCCTCTATGAAGTGTCTTTTCAAATCTTTTGCCCGTGTTTTGGACTTTCTATTATTGAGTTAGTAATGACTATATGTTTTATGAATATTTTCATATTTTTATGAATATTTTCACAGATGAGTCTGTGGCTTATCTTTTCATTTTGTGATGGCATTTTTTTTTGACCAGCAGAGGGTTTTCATTTTGATGAAGTCTGCTCTGTCAGTTTGTTCTCCTATGGTTTGCTTCTTAGGTCGTATGTGAGCTATCTACTGCATGTTGTGAAGATGTTTTCCTGTGTTTTCCTCTGGAAGCTTTAAGCTTTAACATTTTTTTAATGTTTATTTATTTTGACAGAGAGAGTGTGTGAGCAGGGGAGGGGCAGAGAGAAAGGAAGGGAAAGAGAATCCCAAGCAGGTTCTTCCTGCCAGCACAGAGCCTGACACGGGGCCAATCCCACAAACCGTGAGATCGAGACCTGAGCCAAAACCAAGAGTTGGACACTTAACCGACTGAGCCACCCACGCAGTCCTAAGCCTTAGCATTTATACTCAAGTCTATGAGCCACATGGGATTAATCTTTTAATGTGGTATGAAGTAAGGGTCGTGGAAGTTTTTCCTGTGGCAAGGAAGTTAACTAAGCTGGCACCACATTTCCCTTCCCTGTGTGGTTCCAGGTTTGGGATGAGCACAAGAGGAATTTGCACCATATTTGGAAGGTGGAAGTAAAGGAAGGGCCATCTTTTTTTTTTTTTTTTTTAAACGTTTAGTTATTTTTTGAGAGAGACGGAGACAGAGTGTGAGTGGGGGGAGGGGCAGAGAGAGAGGGGGACACAGAATCTGAAGCAGGCTCCAGGCTCTGAGCCGTCAGCACAGAGCCAGACATGGGGCTCGAACTCATGAACTGCAAGATCATGTCCGATGCTTAACCGACTGAGCCACCCAGGTGCCCAGGAAGTGCCATCTTTAACCTCCAGTGATCCATAGAGAGCCAGGCACATTGTCATTGACCCGCTGGATCACGGTGTTGACCTTGTCCACTCCTCCAGCTCCACCGAATTGTCTCCTCTTCTCTGAGTCCTGGGCCGAAGAGCGATGCTGCATGGTGAAGGGCACCAGCTTCCTGCAGGGCGTCCCCATCACTGAGGTCAGCAGTGCTGACAGACACATGCAGCTTTCAATTCATCCTCATGGGTTCCAGTCTGTCCCTGTTCTCCCCCTCCTCACATCCATCCTTCCTGCCTGCCTACCAGTCCCGCTGATTTCAGGCCTTGTGTCTAAGCAAAAGCAACCGCTTTCCGTAGACTGTTTAACCGGCTCTCACAATTGGTACGGTCTAATTCCTATAATAAAACCCTCATTCTATATCACTCACAGTGACTCTGATTCTCTGATCAAACCCTAACTGCCACCAGGGTTGAGGTTCATTTTTTTTTCTCTATGGATATACCATAGTCCCAGCACCGTTTGTGAGAGACCCTTCTTTCCCTAATGGATTGTTTTGGGATTTTGGTCAAAGTCAAGTGACTTCTGGGTTCTCTACTCTCTTCATTAATCTATTCTTCAATCTTGTCACCGGTACCACACTTGATTCCTATAGGTCTTGATTCCTATAATTTTATAGTGAATCTTAAAGTTCCCATTCTTTCTTGGGTAATAAGATCCCTTTTTATTTTTCACTTTTTTTAATTTTAAAGTTTATTTATTTTGAGAGAGAGAGAGAGAGAGCGCGCACAAGTGGGGGAGGGGCAGAGAGAGGGAGAAAGAATCCCAAGCAGGCTCTGTGCTCCCAATGCAGAGCCCAATGTGGCACTTGAACTCACGAAACTGAGATCATGACCTGAGTCAAAACCAAGAGTCAGATGCTTAACTGACTAAGCCACCCGGGTGCCCCCAGAGATCCCTTTTTAATACACAGAATATTGCTGACCTTCAATACAGCTGCTGTCTGTCTAGTGTGTATTGATTTAGCAAATACAAAACATTAAAAGAATTTGTGAACACTTTAAATTAACCTTGGACCTTATTAATAAGAATGACAACTGCAGATACCTGAAAATCAGGCACCTGTGTGCACATGGCCATGCACCCTCCAGCAGGAGGCAGTGTCGGCCCCCGGTGTATTTTTCTGCTATGGGGATTACTTGTAGCCAAGATTTCAGGTGAAATTCCCATAAGAGCGGGAAGATCATCAGTTTGAGTTTTCCAATTTGTCCAGATTGAGGCTCCTTCCAGGACAGAGCAAGACACACAGGGAAGGGAAAAGGTCCTCTCTGAAACATAGTCTTGCCTGAGACACTAGATCGGATGTCCCAAAAGGACGGTTACGGGTGTAATCGTGTCCCCCCACTAATCCCCAGCACCTCAGAATGGGACCCTATTTGGAAATGGGGCCACTGCAGCTGCAGTTTGCTAAGTTAAGATGAGGTAATGCTAGAGTATGATGGCCCCTGATCTAATACGACTGTGTCTTTATAAAAAGGAGAAATTTGGATGCAGAGACAGACACGCCTAGGGGAAAGACGGTATGAAGACGTAGGGAGAATACTGGCTATAGCCAAGGAATGCCTCAGGCTACAGGAAGCTACCACAGGGCCCTGAAACACATCCTTCCCTCCCAGCTGTCAGAAGGAGGTGACCCCTTGATCTCAGACTTCCAGCCCCCAGAATTGTGAGAACATACACTTCTGTTGTTGAAAACACTCAAACCCTTTCATTCTCAGGTGCTCATGGCCTGCCCTGCGGTGGGCAACCAGGCCCCTCTTTTCCTTTGGGAACTTGCCTTTCCTACTTCATGCGGCTCTGGTGGGAAGTCAAATCCAGTACCTGCTTCCTGGCTGAGGGCTCGGTCCGACACACACCCCTTGCCAGGAATCTGAGTTTTAAATGGAAAGACCCAGGAAGGAAAAAGGTTTGTGCTGAGCCATTCCCATGGCACTAACCCCAAATCCTTCCTACACCCCCACGTCCTCAGTCCACCTTGGTTCCCAACCTACCTGTGGTTGACTAGCTTTTATTTGATTCTTTGTGTGGTCTCAGGTCTTTTTCATAATAATTATTTCTTTGGCTTACATTAGCCACAGTAGGTTTCTGTCATTTGCAATAAAGAGCCCCAGTTAGGCCTATCATGCCCTCAGCCTGGGATCCGGGAAGACCCAAAGCCCACAGGGAATCCATCTTCCGTGTCTCCATCTAAAGGCCACCAGGTGAGGCCCAGGGAAAGTAAGCATCTGCTGTAGCCTGGGGTGGGGAGCGCCGGAGCCCAGGGGGGTAAAGGGGCATTCGTGAAGCCTGGTGTGGGGTATTAGAGCCCCAGTGAGATGAGGGGGTGCCTGGGAGGGGGGTAGCAGTGGCAGCGGCCTGTCACCGGGAGCGGGATGAGGAAGGTGCCCAGAGTGAGGGACTGGAGTCTTTGTGGGATGAGACAGGTGGCTGCATGGAGTGGGGGTGGGGGATGCATCTTGGGGGTTGTTTGACCCCAAGGGGGATGAGGAGGGCCTCTGCGTGTGGGCCCACGTGGCAGCTGCAAGAGATCGGTACATATAGAGGGCACTGATCTAAGGCATAAATATTATGGCTATAATGGGAGCCAGATTTCTCACTGTTAGAAAAGGGAGTTTTAAATATGAAAGGAAGAGGGGGGCCTGGGCGGCTTGGCTGGTTGAGCATCCGACTCACAGTTTGTGAGATCGAGCCCTGCATTGGGCTCTATGCTGACAGAGTGGAGCCTGCTTAGGATTCTCTCCCCCTCTCTCGCTCTCTCTGCCCCTCTCCTCTGCTCTCACTCTCCATCTCTCTCTCTCAAAATAAATCAACTTAAATAAATAAATAAATAAATAAGAAGGGAAGAAAAAACTAGAATCGACCCATTATGGGCTGAGACATGTCTTCTGCCCAAATTCATATGTTAAAGCCCTAACCCCCAGTACCTAAGAATGACTGTATTTGAAGACAGAGTCTCTAAAGGGATAATTAAGTTAAAATGAGGCCCTTAGGGTGGGCCCTAATGCAATCTGACAGGTGTCCTCATAAAGAGGAGATTAGGACACACAGAGAGACATCGGGGCACCTGTGCACAAAGGGACGCTCTCCTGAAGAGACAGCAAGAGGGTGGCCATCTGCAGGCCAGAGAGAGAGAGAGAGACCTCAGAGGAAACCATCCCTGTCGGCTTCCAGCCTCCAGAACTGTGAGAAATTAAACTTCTGTTGTTTAAGACACCCAGTCTGTGGTATTTATTATGGCAGCCCTAGCAAACTAATATAGAATGCTTTAGGATTAGAGGAAAATTTGCATTGTCCATACCTATGCATGGTTTCCAATACATAGACAGATATAAAAATAAACACAGATGTAAATGTGGGTGTGTGTATATAGATACGTGTATGTAGGTTTGTCTGTATGTATGTGCATTCATGTATTTCCTCCTGTGTTCACTGAGAGAGAGCAGTGACACCCCAAAAGCCATGAGTTCCCCTAGTATCCAGGTCTCACTTCCTAAATATCATTCTCCACAAAATGGATGGGGCAGGGAAAGCACACGATGAGCCTGGAACATGTTGTTGCCCCAGAAAATAAAGAAGTGCTCAAAGCATGATGGGGCTTTGTCAAAGGATGCCAGAGGCGCTCCCACTGGCCAAAGGTGGGGCAATTAGGATCCACTGACTGAAACAGACATCCATGAGCCCACGCTGATGTAAATGAGTAAACGAAGAACCATAGGATGCTTCCCTGCAGTAGGATAGGGGAGCCAAGTGTATAAGGAATGATCGAGTGAGAAAATCATCCCCCAGCCACCACGGTAACTAATTCATCCAAGAGTCACCAATGGATACTAGAGCCAGTGGATGGAGGTGTGATGGGAAGCAAGATATTTACTTAGTCTCAAAGTACCTCCCCATGAAATGTTCATTAATTACAAAAGTAAAAAGAGTACTTTTGTTGCAAAAAAAAAAAAAAAAAAAAGCTTGGCAGATACAGATACACCTTAGTCAAGTTACCATCATCAGTAATGGGACAAACAAGTCAGATGCCACCTGGTAAGATGCACTTAGAAGAGCACAGTGTCACTTCTGTGACATTCCGGGCAAAAATACAAAACCTGAATCTAAATGTGACGAAACATCAGTCAAACCAAATGGAGGGAGAGTCCACCAAATCACTGGAAATACACATTGAAGTTTTAGGCAGTGACAGGGCATCAAGCCAGCAACTTATCCTCATACTGCTGAAGAATAATGAAGTTCTTCATGCTGCACTGGCCACTTGTCTGTTGGCTTGAAATTATTTAAAAATAGGGGCACCTGGGTGGCTCAGTCGGTTAAGTGTCTGACTTCCAATCAGGTCATGATCTCATGGTTCACGAGTTTGGGCCTCACATCTGGCTCTGTGCTGACAGCTCAGAGCCTGGAGCCTTGCTTCAGGTTCTGTGTCTCCCTTTCTCTCTCAAAAATAAATAAACATTAAAAAAAAAATTTAAATACAATACAAAATAAAAAATATCTCTAGAAGATATACAGATGGTAAATAAGCCTATGAAAAAAATCATTAGTCATTAGGGAAATGTCAATTACAATAACAAAGCAATACAACTGTACCCATACCAGAATGGCAAAAATCTAAAAAATTGATGATACCAGTTGCCAATGAGAAGATACAGAGCAACAGGAACTCATGCAGCAGGCGGGGATGCAAAAATGGCATCTTGGGAAGACGGTTTGGCAGTTTCTTACAAAGCTAAGCATAGTCTCACCATACCACCCAGCAGTCGTGCTCCTAGGAATTTATCTATTAAATCAAAAACTTAAGTTCACCAAAATAGTCTGTACATGAATATTTACAGTAGATTAATTCATAGTCACTTCAAGCTGGAAGCAACCGAGATGTTCTTCAATAAGTGAAGGGATGGGGGCACCTGGGTGGCTCAGTGGGTTAAGCGTCTGACTTTGGCTCGGGTCGTGATGTCACAGTTCATGGGTTCGAGCCCCGTGTCGGGCTCTCTGCTGTCAATGCAGGGCCTGCTTCGGATCCTCTGTCCCCCTTTCTCTCTGCCCCTGCCCTGCTAGTTCTCTCTCTCTCTCTCTCTCTCTCAAAATAAATAAATTAATTTTATTTTTTAAATTTTTTTTAACATTTATTTTTGAGAGACAGAGAGAGATAGAGCATGAGTGGGGGAGGGGCAGAGAGAGAGGGAGACACAGAATCTGAAGCAAGCTCCAGGCTCTGAGCTGTCAGCACAGAGCCCGATGCGGGGCCCGAACTCACAAACTGTGCGATCACGACCTGAGCCGAAGTCGGAAGCTTAACCGACTGAGCCACCCAGGGGCCCAAGATAAATAAATTAATTTTAAAAAAATAAGTGAAGGGCCAAACAGTAGTAGATCTAGTCAGTGGAATATTATTTAGCGATAGAAAGAAATTAGACATGTAAACTCATGAATGCGTATTAAATGCGCATGACTGAATGAAAGAAGCCAGTCTGAAAAGGCCACATATTATATGACTCCGTTCATATGACATGTTGGAGAAGGCAAAACTACAGCGACAGTAAAGAGACCCATGGTTGCCAGGGGTTGAGGGAGGAAGGAGGCTCAGCAGGGGAAACACAGGTGATACATTTGGAGGAAGTGAAATTCTTCTGTATGATGGACAGATGACATTATGCACGTGTCAAACCCATAGAATGTTATGGCACACAGAATGAACCTTAGCTTGTATAAATTTTTTTTAAAAAAATCCCTTAGGAGTTTGGAAAATCTCAGGATGGAATACAGACAATGATAAATGAATTTAATTGTATTACAAATGTATGAAATAACTGAAGGGGGTGCTGACCTACATAACACTGCAAATGAGTGAAGCCTGAAGACAGAAGGCAAAGGGAACCAGGCGTAGGTACAGAACTCTAGCTGGTAAAGCATTTCCCATGGGGGAGCGCTTAGCAATCGTACAGCCATGATATATGAACTGAACAATTAAATAAATGCTTGGAGGATGGTTGGAGCCGCTGGAGTAGGAGGTCACAGACAAGCAAGGGGAGGGGGCTAGAATGACCCATGTGTAATACATTTGAGTTGGAGACATCAGTGTGACCCGTGTTTAGCTTACTGTAGACACACCTGGCTACCTACTGAAGTATTTACGGACGTGTGTAGATACACAAGTTGTATACACACATATATTCCCTTGCTTTGCCATCTGAGAGGGCCCAGAAGGGCGAGACCCCAGTAGGAATGAATGCACCTGTTGCCCAGATCTTTGTTTGGAATATCATCCTCCGATAAAAAGGAACTAGGGTTCTTTGGAGAAACGGCGGGCACCAGGACTGAGAAATACAAAATGAGCCTGGAGCATCCTACAGGGCTCGAGAGTAAGGAAGGGCTCCGTAAAGGCACAAGGGTGAAGCTAGGGACCAACTGAAAAAGTGGCAAAGTTGGCACAATCTGATCAACAAAATAAGTAGCCTAGTAGTGGATTACAAGTCAAAGTATAATAAAAATATTCATATAATATATGAGTGCATATATGAGCCCATATGAGTCCATATAATACAAATAAATTACTGATTAAATAAATGGAGTAGAATCAACACATCTCTATGCAGAAGAATTCCAAATAATTTACGTATGTAGTCTGCCTTAACGAGGTGGGGTATAGCTGCCCACCCCGTAAGCATCACGACTTCCTTCCAAGAAGGACAGTATGGAAAGGGTGGGGAGAAAGTTTATGTGGAGAGGCCTGACAAACAAACAAACCTGTCAGGTGATCAGAGTCAGTGGAATGGCCTGTACCCTCGATAGGGTGTAATGACCAGGTACTTCACTTCTGTGGTCCTCCTCTCCACAAGCCACAAGTCTGATCGTGAGAAAACATCAGACAAATTCCAACTAAGGGACATTCTACAAAATGCCCGACCTGTTAAGCTTATCAAAAACAAGGAAAGTCAGAGAAATTGTCACAGGCAGGCGGAGCCCAAGGAGATACGACAACTGAATGTCATGTGGTGTCCTGACTGGGATCCTAGAACAGAAAACAAACAAACGAACAAAAAACAGGACATTATGTAAAAAAAAAATGAGGAAATGTGAATGAAGTATGGACTTTACTTAATAGTGTCTCATTAATTGTGACAAATGTACCACACTGATGCAAGATGTCAGTAAC
Organism: Panthera onca; assembly: GCF_046562875.1. NCBI lineage: Eukaryota > Metazoa > Chordata > Mammalia > Carnivora > Felidae > Panthera > Panthera onca. The sequence goes on along the minus strand of NC_138353.1, from coordinate 19,220,533 downwards.
AGGGGAAACCAGGTGTGGGGTATATGGGAACTCTCTGTCCTACCTTCCCAACTTTTCTGTAAGTCTCAAACTAATCGAGGGGCACCTGGGTGGCTTAGCCCTTAGCTCTGTGCTCAGAGCCTGGAACCTGCTTCAGATTCTGTGTCTCCCTCTCTCTGTCCCTCCCCTACTTGTTCTCTCTCTCAAAAATTAGGAAACGTTTTTTTAAAAGTCTCAAACTGGGGCACCGAGGTGGCTCAGTCAGTTGAGTGTCCGACTTCGGCTCAGGTCATGATCTCGCTGTTCCTGGGTTCGAGCCCTGTGTCGGGCTCTGTGCCGACAGCTCAGAGCCTGGAGCCTGCCTGGGATTCTGTGTTTCCTTCTCTCTCTGCCCCTCTCCTGCTCATGCTCTGTCTCTCTGTCTCTCAAAAATAAATAAACGTTAATTTTTTTTTTTTTTTAATTTCAAACTAGTGAAAATAAAACCTCTATTAAGAATTCTTTTTAGAAGTTTTCAAAGTTTGATATTACGATAGAACAACAATCATTACCTACGGACACTCTGCCACTCAACTGCAACGCTAGACAGAGGTCGTGCGAAAGTGTGGGAAGTTGTACTGGTCAGGCCAAGCCTGCTGGTGCGGCTGCCTTGCCTTCGTTAAGGTATCCTTCCCTGTGCTTGCCTGAGGCTCGGGTTTAGCCCCTTCCTCTGTCCCTGGATGTGGAGATGTGGTTCCTGAGAGCGCCCCCCGCAGGCCTGGTGCGGTACTGCAGACGTGCTTCTGAGTGCTTCAGAGGCTCTACCCCTGCTTCCCTTGCGCGTGTAGTTTCCCCCGTCCTTTTGCACTCGCTTGCCACTTTACACAATCGTCTCTGAAAACGTCCTTGAAACCTTAGATGTGGACACGTGGCAACGGATCAGTGTCATTGCGTTTGAAGTAATCAAATAATCTCTGAATTAAAAAATAGATAAAATGAAGTGGTCAAGCTATGTGTTCTTTTTCTTAATATTTTTTTTAATGTTTATTTATATTTGAGAGAGAGACAGAGAGACAGAGAGACAGAGACAGACTCTAAAGCAGGCTCCAGGCTCTGAGCTGTCAGCACAGAGCCCGATGTGGGGCTTGAACTCACTTGCCGTGAGATCATGACCTGAGCCGAAGTTGGATGCTTAACCAACTGAGCCCCCCAGGTGCCCCGTCAACCTGTGTTTTCCTTGAGGAAAGGCAGAGCAAGGCAGACCACGGCCCCCATCCCTGTCTTGGACCTGAGCTCCTGTATGGTCCCAGACTGGCTTGGGTACTATGGATTGTCATTGGTGAAAGCACCAGGTCAAAATAACAAAAGTAAAAAAGAAAAGGCTCCTGTCCTCTGATCTTCTTCAAAAGGCTGGTGATCTAATGGAGACTAAGCAAAGCAAAACCTCCCAGGTGAACCTAACTGGAGAGGTGGGAGGCCACCGCTTAGCTTCAGGGGGAAGCTTGCATGGGTTCGCGTTTACGCAGAAAAGTCACTTTACTAATCACAGCAATACTCCTGAGAGTTGGCCGTGGCTGATGTCACCCTCTCTTTACAGAGCAGCGGGCTGAGTTCAGGAGGGCAGATGGCCAGTCCGTTGTCAGAGGACCAGGAACTTTCCATTCGCCCTCTCCGTGACAGGCCCAGGCTGCCTTGACCCCACGTCAGCATGGGAGAAGAGGGGATACCTGGCAAGGCTCCCAAAGACATGCCCACCTCAGGATCCTCACTGAGTGAGGTCAGGGACAGGGTGAGAGCCGCCTCCACCCCACACCACAGACAGCATTCGGGACAGGTGCATTGATAGGAAACGTACATTCTTTGTCACTAGAGTTTAAAGTTGGTTTGGCAAGCATGCCAGAATACCTGCTACACTCTTGTTCTGGGTTGGTGCTAGCCGTCCATGTGGAATGTTCCAAAACTGCCTTGGGCTTCAGCTAGAAGGCAAACTCTGGGAGGCCCTTGGTCCTTAAGAGTCTTCTTTTTAAATGAACAAACTTGATTTTTAGAGCAATATTTGCTTTGCAGAAAAATTAAGTAGAAAGTACTGAGAGTTTTGATCTACTCCCTCACTCCCACACAATTTCCCCTGTTATTGACATCTTGTATTACTGTGATGCATTTGTACAATTGATCAGCCAATGGCAATACATTATTGTCAATTAACAGCTACATAGTATACATTAGGTTTCACTCTCTATGCTGTACATCATTCTATGGGTTTTCACATGTACCCACCAGGACAGCATCATGCAAAACAGTCTCAGTGCCCTAAAAACCCATGTCCTCCACTTACTCATCCCCCCTCTCCCCCTGAGTCCCCCCGAACCCCTGGAAACCACTGATCTTCTCACTCTCTCTGCACCTCTGCCCTTTCCAAAATGTGATAGTTGGAGACAGATGGTGTGTAACCTTTTTAGATTGTCTTCTTTCACTTAGAAGTATGCATTTAAGGTTCCTCCATGTCTTTTCCATCTGGAATATACCGACAAATAGAAATGAAATGGTCGGGGAGTGGCTGGGGGAAGGATGGTTGGGAGAGGGCTGCAGGGCTCCTGGCTCTGGTGGCCCTCCCTCTCCAGTAAAGAAAAGAACCCAGAAGTCTCTGTTTAAATGTTGCTAAGTCAGGGGCACCTGGGTGGCTCAGTCAGTAAGTGTACGACTTCAGCTCACGTCATGATCTCACGGTTTGTGAGTTCGGGCTCTGTGCTGACAGCTCGGAGCCTGGAGCCTACTTCAGATTCTGTGTCTCCTCCTCTCTCTACTCCTCCCCTGCTCATGCTCTGTGTCTCTCTGTCTCTCAATAATAAATAAACGTTAAAAAGAAAATTTTTTTTTAAATGTTGCTAAGTCTGAAGTACCTTTGGGGTGTCTGGAAAGCAATGTGTTCCTTGCGAGGACCCAGTAAATGATAGCAAGTGCTTCCTGGTTCCTGGGAGTGCCCAGGGTTCTAGCTGGTAAGGGGCAGGCATGCAGGTAAGTGGCCCAGCAAAGACCCTTCTCCTTTTCCAACCTTAGTATTAAAATTTCTTTGACGGTCCAGTGGGCCTTGGATCCAAGGATGGAAAGAGTTCATGAAAAACAACTCAAAGAACTAAAAATAACTCCCTTATTTCTCAGCTGGACTGGCTTTGCTCAAGTCTTGGGAAAGGCAAGGAAAAAAAAAAAACAACTTGAGAGTGGAAATCCATGGCAACAAGCAAGTTCTGTTTATGGATAGCATCCCAGGGAAATGAAGTGCCTGGCTGCTACAGAGGAGAAGTGAAGGTGAAGTCATACATATCCATCTACTTTGCTCTGACTGAGCCAACAGGAAACTCCTACCTGTTCTATCCATCCACGAGAAATAAATTCTTATATTTTTGTCTGACAAGACATATGCCATACTGTCTCGGGACTTTCGAATAAAGACTATAACATACCACTCTGATCTCTGACCTGGATTTCAAGCTGGCTTTATGTAGCCATATGGATCACCAGGAACAAGGGACAGAACGAAAGCGGTGAGTGTCAGTAGACGTAGGCTGTAATTTCTTTAAATTTTTTTTTTAATGTTTTATTTATTTTTGAGACAGAGAGAGACAGAGCATGAACAGGGGAGGGGCAGAGAGAGAGGGAGACACAGAATCAGAAGCAGGCTCCAGGCTCCGAGCCATCAGCCCAGAGCCCGACGCGGGCCTCGAACTCACAGACCGCGAGATCGTGACCCGAGCTGAAGTCGGACGCTTAACCGACTGAGCCACCCAGGCGCCCCTGTAATTTCTAATTAAAAGTCTTGTCGCTGTTTCATTTAAACCGTTGACTGCCTTCCTCCTTCGACTCTCTTTCGTAAATTTTCCAATAGGTTTCAAGCAGACAAAAAAGTAGTGATCCTTCCTCAACTGTCTCTAACTATTTTAGACACAGTTCAGAATCTTTTTTCTTGTTGTCCCATTATTTCCGGTTCATTCTTCTGTTTGCTGCAGCTAGACGCTCCCCCACGGTGGTTTGCAATTTATGATCGTGAATTCGACTTCAGTAGGGGGCTCCTTTGCCGAGGAGTCTCATGTGCCTTGAGGTACAAAAGAGGTAAAAAAGGGGCCTAACAGGAGCCTCTGCTAGGGGTGCGACCCTGCCACCCGAGATCCTGAAGCGCAGCTCTCATTTCTGACCAAAGCCACTCTCGGAGTCCATCAAAGACACCATTTATCGACATCTATGTCAGGGCTCGATCCCCGAGAGATCCACACCGCCCACAAAGAAAGAGCCAACACCACAGGTGACCACATGCGTTTTTGAAGGCATTTCCCCTTCACCCGGCACCGGTGACCATCCTGAAAGATGCTTCTCTGCATGAATAAGGACATTCACATCTTCTGCTTCCTCCTGCTGGGCTTTTGGCTGATCAACGCTTCCATCAACTGATATTCCTCACAAACTAAAGAATCAGCTCTCACACCGTATAGACAAATAGGGTCTCCTTCGTGGATGTGCTGGCACTGTCCATGTTCCACAGCCTGGTGGTTGTAAACATTAAAAACAAAAACAAAAACATGCTTCTGGAGAGCGTGGCTAGAAGAAAAACATCCCTTCTATAGACAAACAGGATAGTCTGACGTTAGCCATGACTCACCCCACCTTCTCCGGCCACCATGTGGGGCTCGGCTAAGCAAGACAGATGACAGAGAGATGGATGAGGGAATGACCACCAGAAGCTTTGGAACACGGCATGGAAGGTAAGAAAACAGGAGAGACAACAAAACCAGCCATCCCTGGCTGGTGAATGATGACTCTGGAAGTCTAGAAAAGGAAGGAACCAGGAGGCCAGAGGGGCAGCACAGAGGATGGGAGGGTAGACGATGGGCACAGGTTCCAAGTGGGTGGGCAGGGGTTGGGGTGGGAGTCCAGGAGGCAGGCTGGCATCCTGCGAATGAGGCCAACCCTCTGAGGCCCCGTTATCTGACACGGCCGGGATCCTGGCTTTGGCCGGGAGGTGGCCGTCATTGCGCACCCCCTCCATGAAGAAGAATCCTAGGACTCCAACACCACTGTTGCCACCACCATCAACCCTGCTGACACAGCACATCGGCCCAAGGGCAGGCCTCAGACTGGAAGACTCTTCTAGGCTCGGCGATACAGCAGCTTGGAAAAGCTGGTGATTCACGGCGGAGCGGAAGCAGCCCAGCCAGGGTCCCTGTGCCTGCTCCCCTCAGCTAGGACTCCCTGTCAAGGACACGTGTTCCTAAACCCCTTGGGCCATGCAGGTTAAGTGAGAGATCATGCCTACAGGCGTGCGAGCAGCAGAGGGAGGGGGAACAAAATCCCAGGGACAGGAACCACATGAGGCCCTGTCACCCAGAAAGGACTCTGCCTGCAGCATAAACAGCAGGACAGGACATCTGTGATCAGGACCAGGTGACTGGAGGGGCACCTGGCATGCATACACACCCCTGAGATCCCAGATTTGGCGTTGTGAGGTGAGGTGAGATTTTCAGAACACCTTGTAGCTGTGAACACACTGATTCTTTTGTTTTTTTGAGAAAGAGAGAGCGAGTGCATGCACATGATCCGGGGGTGGGGGGGTGGGGGTGGGGAAGGGATGGAAGGAGAGAGACAGAGAGAGAGAGAAAGAATCTCAAGCAGGCCCCATGTTCAGGATGGAGCCCAACGTGGGGCTCAATCCCACAACCCTGGGATCATGACCTGAGCCGAAATCAAGAGTCAGACTCTCAACCGACTGAGCCACCCAGGTGCCCCGAACCCTTTGATTCTAATCCACCTTCTAAACACTGAACACATTCAAATGGTGTAGTTTTCACCTGGGCCGGGGCTGCCCACGGTTTAAGTGCAGAGCACACATCAATAAGTGCCTGTTGCCCACACCTCATGGTTCTAATAAACATGTGCCCACTATCCAGTTAGTCAAGTATTTATAGCATCTTCCAAGTCACGGGCATGGTTCTAAACAGATGGGGCCAGTGTGAATGAGACAGACTTGGCCATCGATCTATCCTCCAGAGATTCACGTCCAGGCAGGGAGAAGTAATAAAGCAATAAACGAACAAGATAAGTTCAGAGGACAATGAATGCTATCAAGAAATTAATAAATGTCAATAGTATACAAAGGCACAGGGGCTGGGGGCCAGGACAGAGTCGGTGATTAGGAAAAAGCATGTCTCACAAGGTGGTTTTAAGCTGTGATCAAAATGACAGGGAGAAGACAGGTGTGAAGTTAGAGGCAATAAGTTTCCAGGCAGGAAAAATAGCAAGTGCAAAGGCCCTGAGGCAGGAAAGGGCTTGAGGAGTTTCAAGGACTAGAAGAGGCCAGGGTGGCTGAAGCTTTTGGGAAGGAGGAAAGTGGAATGAGAGGGGCCGGGCAAGGGCAGGCAGGCTGCGTTCTACTCCGAATGCAATAGGAAGCCATTGGAGGGTTTTAAGTGGGGGCATGACCTGCCAAATCTTCTTCAACAGAGCCCCTTAGGCTGTGTATGAGGAATGGGCCCTGGGGGGACAAAAGAACAACTGGGTGCCTGCTGGAGCCTGGTGCATTTGTCAGGTAAGAGGGGATGGAGGTGTGAACAAGGACAGGGCAGGGCACCTCCCTCTCTCGGAGATGCACAATGCAAGGAAAAGAAGGCGGTTTTACGTGGTCCGGCCCAGTGCTTCCCAAACTTCCCAGATGATGAAACCCTTTTATCCTGGAACTCCCCTTCACCCACTCCTGCATTTCATGGAACACACAGTGGGAAATGTGGCTAAGTTCTCATTTACCAAAGTCGTCTGCTTTGCTGGTTTTGCCCCAGCCGGGTGGTCTGGACATGAGACTGTATTATATTGACTTGGCTACAACAATCGATTGTTCCAGAATCTTGGGGGCACGTAGGTGCTGCTTTTCCCTTTCTTAACATAAGGAGTCCAAAAAGAATTTAGAAAAGGAACCAATTCCCAATCAAGCATTCATCATTTACAGACACAGGTTCCTGCCTGTCCCAGAAGATGCCAGAAGCGGGGATAACACTTTCTGCCCACGAGCAGACTCCTGTCTCTCCCTTTGGGTTTTCTGGGTGTCTGTAGGATAAGCAGAACTCTGCAAAAATGACATTACCACGGAGGCTAAACAGCGAGTTTAAAAAGTGCAAAGTCCTCGCTTTCAAAATGCAGGCCGTTATTCTCATCGAATACTGTATGCGCCAAGACAAAGGAGAAATGCAAGAGATACAATCTGCCTGTGGTGGGATCAATTACCATACCTCGCTGTGACTACCGTGCACTTCCTTCATTCACGGGAGCAAGAGATTTTGCACTAAAGCTTCTCACCTAAATGCTACTGTTACATACCATTCGCAAAACATGACACTAATGTAAGCATCTTCGAAAACACTTACATGTACACATGTTAAGAGTGGGAAAGTAAACCACACTCAAACCGGCAAAGTCGCTGCTCTTCGGGGAGTGAACAAAAAGGTAACTGCAAACAAAGGTGCAGAAGAGACGTCCTCCCAGTCAAGATTTACCGGCTCACACTGTGCACGGGACTCGTGCCGGATGATGTCAGGGGCTCGGGAACACCGGTTCCCTGGATTCTGGCTCCAGGTTCCATTCCGCTGCTGGGCCCAGGGACTCATTTTAGAGCCCACCCAGACAGCACACGCAATGCATGGGATGCTTCCCGCTCGACATGATGTTTGGGAATTAAATCAATTGCTTCAAACTGTAATCCTTGGATGTACCATAACAGAGAGATCTTGAAATATGCCGTGCTCACGTTCCCGGGGCCTGCTAGAATTTGTCCTTTAAAACCAACTATGACAACCAGAAAGGTCTAACCTCTGAGATTACAGTCTCTTGTTCTAGAAATAAAGGGAGAGGACAAAGGAAGCACGTGCTTGGTTTTCACCGCATTTCAGAGGACAAACACGATGCTTAGGCACGGGGCCTGGAAGAAATCGTGTGTTCACATGTGTGCACGCACCTCCACCTGGAGAAAGGGCTCAGGTGACTTCAGCTCATGGCTTTTCAAGGGTGGACGATGCTGTTCGGTCGTTCGCCTTTGCTGCAGTGGAACCAGCTCCTGTTTCTGCATCTGTGGCAAACAGAGTCATCCTCCAAATTCCCTTTCCAAGTTACTGTAAGACTCTCAACCCACGTGTACTCGTGACCCATGGCGGGGGGTGCACCGCCTCAGCGGCACCTTCCAGAGACTTCCACGGCAGGCCAAAACAGTGGTTTGCTTCACACTCTTCATGTGATTTAAATCGTAAACTCTTGATGACGGCTTTCGCTTCTGGGAACATTGGTGCTTTCGTTAAGAATTCTGTTAGCGGTTGAGCCACAGAGAGACACCAGCAGGCCAGCCATGGGAACAAGCCTGATTTGCCAGCACAGATTGGCTTATCCCCTCACCAGGTTTCCTCTTCTAGTCCTGAGACGCCAGATGTCTAATAGCCAAGGAGAACTCTTGTAGGTCGGTAGGGGAGTGGACAAGGAGGAGCCACGGTGTCTGTAAAGATACACTCAGGGGCTCAGCAGTGCGGGGACAGGCTAGGTGCTGAGCCCTGAGCAGGTACCATCCCTACTGTCTGGAGGGCTCAGGGGAGCCGGCACAGAGGTGGGGCTGGACGGACATGGACAAGGGAAGAGCAGGGGTGGTGATGGGGGGTTCTGGGCCATCATATGGTGGCAGCTGATGCACTGGTGCCCAGGAGGGTCAGCCCCAGTGAGACTGGCCCGGCCAGAGAGGGGAAGGAGGGTGTAAGAGAGAACCAGTGGGCTCCAAGCCTGGGCTAAGGGATTCTCAAAGAAACCCAAGACAGTGTTAGTGGCCGACAGCCTGAAGACCACTGCCCGGAAGGAAACATGTCTCTACTGCCTAGAATAAGATCCTGGAAAGGCCGACAAGAGTAACCTCAGTGACACAGTCAGCACCCTGACCACAGACAAAGGTCACTCCTAATAGCAACGGTTTAAGAAGCAAAGAGGATGACACCTTCTCACCATCTCCAGCAGCCTTTCATTGCCATCAAGAGGGTGGGTGGAACAGCCTTCTGGATGGACTGCTCACCCCTGAAATGCGGGAGGCCTGAGGTCCTGGGGGGCTTTATGGCTGGCCTTCAGCCATCTGTCCCCAAGCAGCTCCAGGGGCCTCAGGGTGGCTTAAACGCGCCACAGCTGACTTCTGATTCAGTGACTCGGACCCTGGGGATGACTTGGGCATTAAATGGAAGCTCCAGGCAAGGCTTGCTCCGGCCTCCTCAGGAAGAACGCTTTACTCTGTGGCTTTCTCAGGCTTCACGATCAAAAGCTTAGTGTTTGAGACCAAATGCAGTGACCAAAAAAAAAAAAAAAAAAAAAAAAAAAGAAGGAAGGAAAGGAAAGGAAAGGAAAGGAAAGGAAAGGAGGAAAAAAGAAACTTCTTTCCGACAAATAACAATTTTTATCTACAGGTCTAAAACTTCCAGGGATATGCTGAATTCAGCCCAGGAGGATGTGCTGGGGGAAGCTGTGTCAACAGGCTCTGAAGCAAACAGACATCCACAGAAGCCAGGACTTAGACAAAGGAGAGCAGGTGTGAGGGGACACACAGGAAGTGTCCCCAGGGCAGAAAGTCTACACGACCTTTCTCTACAGGCAGCTCCTGGCCAGTTTTCACCTGGAATATCTTTGGCCCACGTCCAGGTTAAATGCCAGTTAGAAAGCTCTGCCCACTCGCTCTTTCCGGGCAGACAGCAACAGTGGTGAGCTCTAATCATTTACAAAGGTCACGATCGGGAGCGAGCCCCGGAGCAGTCATTTAAAATTCGATTGATCCCTATTTGTAGTCAAGGAAAGAAAATGGGCACTTGGACTGTATTGTAATTATGGGGCTTCCAGGCAACCGTAAATAGATGTGCAATCTCGATACTGGCAAATACCTGGGAGAAGAAATTATTACTCTGGTATCGCACGTTGCTAGGAAAGGTCGAAGATAAAATTGCGCATAAAAAAAATCAATCATCTTTTAGCTAATTTGCCCTGCTCACCACCCGTCAGGGTTATCACAATTATCAGATGTCTGCCGAATATATTAAGGATGAGGGTCTACTTGCGAAAAACGATCGCCAGGCAAGTGAAGGCCTCAAAAGCAGTGGGGACTCTGCAGAGCTGACAGCTGGGTGGGCTACAGGGGCCACAGCTCAGGGACAGGGTAGCAGAGCTCTCCAGACCATCTCGGAAATGAGCTTCAGTGCCCTCCCCGAGTGGGCACTGCAAACACCATCCCTATGCCCACTCTGCTGATGACGGGGGACAAAGGGCCTCCCCAGCCCTACTGGAGAAGGAAGGTCTGCTTGTCCTGGGAGTGACAGAGAGAGGACCAGTGGCTAGCACCTTCTGTGCAGCTTAGTCCCAGCAGGCTAGGCCTGGAGCTTCGACATCCATAAGCTTAACCCTTGCCACAACACCTGGAAATAAGCATTAGCCCCATATCACTGATGGGGAAACAGGCACACTGAGGTTCAGACGCGTGGCTGAGGCCACATGGAGGGAAGTGGCAGAGGGGGGCCCAGAGCCAGCTGGAAGTAGTGACCAGGTGGCACCTCATCCCATCTCAGGCGGGGCCGCACCAGCACCTCCAAAAGAGCTGAGGGAAGGGGTGGTCATGCCCACTCTCCAAATCTGCGTCTGCCCCTCTTCCACACCCCTGAAGAATCTGTCCCCCTTTGCATCCTTAGGAACCACAAGGCACTAGGCAAAGATGACACTTGCTGGGGCAGCTGGGTGGCTCAGTTGGTTGAGCATCCCACTTTGGCTCAGGTCATGATCTCGCAGTTCATGAGTTCGAACCCCATGTCGGGCTCGCTGCTGTCAGCCTGTCAGCGCAGAGCCTGCTTGGGATCCTCTGTTCCCCTCTCTCTACCCCTCCCCCAACTTGTGCTCTCCCAAACGTAAATAAAATATTTTTTAAAAAATGACACTTGCTGGACAGCAGACATTCCCTCTGTCAACTTCATGGGAAGCAGGGCTGGAGGGCTGGCTGTGGTTCTGCTTGGGGATGGTCTCTCACATCTGCCCCCTCCCTCAATCCCACCTTCATGGTCATTACTTACTGAGCTTGGTGTCCCCGGAGCTTAGTGACGGCCACCGTAGGGACTGGCAGCACCTCTCTCAGGAGTGATGCATATAAAGTCAAGATAACCCATTTCCCATTTCCCCACGTGGAAACAGCAGTGCTGGGACACCGGAAGTGGGCTGGGCACAGACGGAGGTGACAAAGGTACAGCCTTTTCTGGGAATCCACCTGCTGCCATGGGGCAACCTCTAACAGTATACTTACTTCTACAAATCTACACCAGGGAAATGATCAGGGTGTAGACAGATTGATGCACAAAGATGTCGACCACAGTGTTGTTTATAATGTGAAAAACTGTGAAGAACTTAAATATCCAGCGTTTGGGATGGGTCAAGTGCATTATGGCACTGGGTAGAATAGTAAGGGCAATTGCAGTGCTTTGTATAAAGAGTTTCTGGAGACAGGAGAAAACGTTCATGAAATGACACCAAGCAACAGCTATCACAAAACCCACGTATAAAATGATATAAAACCTTATGAAGAAAACATTCACAGATAATTTAGGACTATGGGGGGTGTGGTTCTGCTTCCATTGACATCTGTTCTCAAAATTATCCCCGTGGAGTCTTCCTCTTCCCCAAGCCCACAGCAGCCCCAGGAGCCCCATTCAGTTTCATCAGCAGGTGCTATTCTGTTTAATTGTTGCAGTAAAATACACGTAACACAAAATGTATCATTTTAGCCATTTCTAAGTGTAGGGTGCAGTGGCATGAAGTAAGGACATTCACATTGCTGTGCAAACATTACCACTACCCACCTCGGAACACTTTCTATCATCCCAAACAGAAACTCTTGTGCTCTAGTCTACTCTCTGTGGATTTGCCTGTTCTAGGGACCTCATATAAGTGGAATCCTACATTTGTCCTTCTACGCCTGGCTGCCTTCATTTAGTCCAACACATCTTCAAGCTTCATCCAAAATGGTGCACCCTCCCCACCCTTACCTCGCGGTCAGCGGTCACTCCCATTTGGCAGCTGAAGAAACTGAGGCTCACGAAGGTAGAGCGGAGACTTTTCTTCAGTTTGACTGACTCCATCGCTCGCGGCGGGCGGCAGGAAACCTGTTGTAAGAGGTCCAGAGTCAGGCAAGGGGCAGTGGTCTGGCCTCTTCACACTGAGTTATCTCATGCTGAACTTGCATGAAGGCACAAACCCCCAAATCCAGAGAATAAATGGCACACTCCAAAAGCTTGCCTCGGGCCGCCAGTGTGTTGCACAATATTCCCATCCTTCTGGGGAGCTGGTCTCTGGCACCCTGGCCTTGCCACCTTCCTCCCCCCCACCCCCCCCCCCCCGCCCCTGTGCATGGGCACAAGGTGAGGGGACAGCCTTGCCCTCCAGGCCAGCTGCAGACCAGCTTATACTCTCCTTTCAAATCAGTCCTCTGGGGCCACTTGGTGAGGGTCAGGACAGTCAGGACTAGTGGCCCCAGGAACTGGTCTTTCCCCATCAACCCCGGCTTTTTACTTCTGCCCGGGAAAGCGCCCCCACTCTGAAAACTCCACTATAGTCACCAGCGAATCCTTGAAAAGTCGACCTCTGTTAAAGGTGTTTTCCATGACCCAATCACAACAGCTAATTAATTGATACAGTCCTCTTAAACAGGTATAACACCTGCTAACAACACACATCTGATAGAATACAATACCTGTGAACTGGTGCTAGGCAATTATCAAGTTCCTACTCTGTTTAATACAACATATTACATCATACTGTGGTACAATAATCTTACAAATGGCAATCTCGTCCTGCTGTGTATCATTTTAATCCTAAAGTGATTATAACCGAAGATCCGGACAGGCCTGTCCCTGCAACCCTGGCTTTGCTCAACTCTCTCCCACTATCCCCAGCTTGAACAACCACAGGGCCTCCTCACTGGCCTCCTTGCCTTCCTCTTGCCTTCCTTGGGTCTATTCTTTCCACGAGAGACAGAGTGACCTTTAAAAAATGTAAATCAGATCATGTCATTCCCGGCTTCAAAAGCTCCAAGAGCTTCCCATGGCCTGCAGGCTGTGCCCCAGCGGTGTCCCAGTCTCATTCTCCCCACTGGCCCTACAGGACATGGCGTCTTCCCTCTCCCTTGAACACCTGCCCCAGGGCCTTTGCACTGGCACACCCTCCTCCAGTTCTCTGCCCAACTGGGTCTTTCTCATCACTCACAGTCAGTGCTGCTGTCACCTCCTTAGAGAGACTTTCCCTGACCAGTCCAGCTAAAGTAGCCCTGTCACTCTCTGTCACATTGTCCTGATGTATTTTTTCATGCATCTTATCCGTATCTAAAATTATTTATTTTTCTTTTTTTAAATATTTTTTAATGTTTATTTATTTTTGAGAGAGAGAGACTGAGTGTGAGCAGGAGAGGGGCAGAGAGAGAGGGAGACACAGAATCTTCGGATTCTGCAGGCTCCAGGCTCCGAGCTGTCTGCACAGAGCCCGACGCGGGGCTCCAACTCACAAACTGTGAGATCATGACCTGAGCCGAAGTTGGACGCTCAACCATCTGAGCCACCCAGGCACCCCAAAATTTATTTATTTTTAATTACATGTTTACTCTCCAAGGTTAAACTCTCCGAGTCTGTGTTGATAACTGCTATGCCCTCAGGGACTATCACACATGAGGCACTCGGTAATGTTTGTTGACTGACTGATGGAATAATCTTGTTTTTAAGAAGTCCCTTTTGAAAATATTTTTTTATTGAGTATAGTCGATACACATTACATTAGTTTCAGGTGTACAACATAGTGATTCCACATCTCTATTCATTATGCTGTGCTCACCACAAGTACAGCTACCTTCTGTCACCATACATCCCCATCACAATGTCATTGACTGTATGTCCCATGCTGTGACTTTTATCCCTGTGACTTATTCATTCCACAACTGGAAGCCTATGTCTCCCACCCCACTTTGACCCTTTTTACCCCTCCCTACTCCCCTTCCCTCCCGTAGCCATCAGTTTGTTCTTCATATTTATAGGTCTGATTCTGCTTTTCGTTTCTTTATTAATTTGTTTCGGTTTTTTACCTTCCACATGTGAGGAAAATCATATGGTACTTGTCTTTCTCTGTCTGACTCATTTCACTCAGCACAATACCCTCCAGGTCCAACCGTGTTGTCACAAATGGCACGCGTTCCTCCTCCTTTTTCATGGCTGTGTAATATTCCAGCTACATCTTCCTTAGCCATTTATCTAACTTCCTTTTACTCTATGGCTCCCTCAGCCTCCGTCTTATGATTCTCCTCCTCGAAGGAGTTGCCTCCACTTTGCCACATCTGCCCCCTCCCCCAGTTAGATGCTGCCCTCTCCCCTCCACCCCACTGCAGCTGCCTCTACCGAGGCCACAAGGGTCACCTGCTCTGGTGGCTTCCAGAGCCTCAGCCATGCCCCCAGGTCAACCTGCCTGGATATGCAAACCCCACCCAGTGCTGACTGGACTGAGCACCGTCCCCTGCCCCTGCTCCTCTTCCTAGGCTCCCCATCCCAGCAGGTGCCCAAGCCAGAAACTCAGGAGCCTGGGGCATGTGCTTTCCGTGTCTTGGCTGCCTCCCCTGGGCACATGTGATTCAGCACAGCAACCACGAACAGTCTCATGCACACAGCCTGGGTCCCATCTCAAATGCCTCAGCACCCACCAGACTTTTCAGTGCCCACGGGTGGCCATTAGCAGGACGTGGAGGGATAATGCCCCTGGGTCACTGTGATGGTTAGGTCTATGTGTCATCCTGACTGGGCCACAGGGTGCCCAGATGTTTGGTCATACTACTTCCGAAGGTATCTGTGAGTGTGCTTTCAGATGAGATTAACACGTGCGGTTGGTAGACGGGACAAAGAAGACTGCCCTCCCTCATTCAGGTGGGCCTCATCCAACCCGTTGAAGGTCTGAATAGAACAAAAAGACTGATCCTCTCATGAGTAAGAAGGAATTCTCCCTGCCTGACTATTTGACCTGGGACATCAGTTTTTTCCTGCCTTCAGAAGTGAGCTGAAACATTTGTTTTTTTCTGGGTCTCTAGCTTGCTAGTCACAGATTTTGGAATGTCACAGAGCCAATCTCCATATTCATGTGAGCCAATTCATTATAATAAATCTCTTTATATATATCTCTCTCTTTATAATAAATATTTTTATAATAAAAATTATTTATATTATATCTCATATAATAAACCTCAATAAATCTCTTTATATATCTCTCTCTTTATAATAAATATTTTTATAATAAAAATTATTTATATTATATCTCTTATAATATACCTCAATAATCGCTTCTCGGCCTTTTGGCTAAGATCAAGTGTAGTATCTGTTCTTATCAGTTTAATATACCTCAATAAATCTCTTTATATATATCTCTCTTTATAATAAATATTTTTATACTAAAAATTATTTATATTATATCTCATATAATATACCTCAATAAATCTCTTTATATATATCTCTCTTTATAATAAATATTTTTATAATAAAAACTATTTAAATTATGTCTCATATAATAAACCTCAATAAATCTCTTTATATATATCTCTCTTTATAATAAATATTTTTATATTGAAAATTATTTATATTATATCTCATATAATATACCTCAATAAATCTCTTTATATATATCTCTCTTTATAATAAATATTTTTATAATAAAAATTATTTATATTATATCTCATATAATAAACCTCAATAAATCTCTTTATATATATCTCTCTTTATAATAAATATTTTTATAATAGAAATTATTTATATTATATTTCATATAATATACCTCAATAAATCTCTTTATATATATCTCTCTTTATAATAAATATTTTTATAATAAAAATTATTTATATTATATCTCATATAATAAACATACATATATATATATATATATGGCTGTCGTATTGGTTCTGTTTCTCTGGAGAATCTGACTGATACAGGCAACCACCAACCAGTGGGAAAAGGGAGCAAGTGGATTAATGCCTCAGCTTCCTGTCCTTCTGAGGGACAATTCTGAGGAGTACCCCATGTGGTTTCTCTGGCCACCGCAGTCTCCAGCCCAGTCATGCACCTGCACGGGAGTCTCTCCCTTCCCTGCTCTGCTCCCTCTGTGCTCACCCTCTGCTTCCTGGACTCACTCCTACACCCACAGCTGAGTCTCAGGCTGGCTCACAGCAAGACCCAACCCGGACACGTCCTAGGTGCTGCCAATTCCACCAAAAGACACATCCGCTCAGCCCCTGGTCTGGGGATTCCACCCACAGGTCTGTCTGACGGTGTCCCTACGGCTTCCTGTGGCTGCTCTAACAAATTACCATGAGCTTGACGGATTGAAGCAACAGAAAGGTATTCATTCTCCCACGGTCCTGGAGGTCAGAAGTTACAAAGCTGTGTCCCTGGGCTGAAATCAAGGTGTCAGCGGGCCTACACTCCTTCCAGAGGCTCTAGGGAACGATTTGGCCCATGCCTCTTTCAGTGTCTGTGGTCATTGGCGTTCCTTGGCTTGTGGCCACATCGCTCCTGTCTTTGCTTCCATGGTCACATTGCCTCCTCCTCTTCTGTGTGTGTCAAATCTCCCCCTGCCTTCCTTTCATAAGGATACATGTGATGGCATTTAGGGCCCACCTGGATAATCCTGGATAATCTCCCCATCTCAATAATCCTTAACTTAAGCATGGCCATAAAGCCTTTTTTTGCCATTATAAGGTCACATCTGATATCTTTTTTTAAGTTTATTCATTTATTTTGAGACAGAGCATGCAAGCAGGGGAGGGGCAGAGGAAGAGGGGGACAGAGGATCCAAAGCAAGCTCTGTGCTGACAGCAGAGCCCAATGAGGGGCTTGAACTCACAAACCGTGAGGTCACGATCTGAGCCAAAGTCGGACGCTTAACCGACTGAGTCACCCAGGTGTCCCTAGAATCTGTTATTGCTGAAGGGCCATTATTCAGCTATCACAATCTTACCATGACCAGTCCTGTGACTATTGCAGAAGGCCTCCTTTATGACCCCATCAAATCCATTCTCCAGGCTGTCACCAGAGATGCCCTTCTGGAAGGCAAACTGGATGGTCTTCTGCTGCCTGCAGACCGGTGCTGATGGCCTAGGCAAGGCCGCAGCCCCCTTCACTGCCTCTCGCTCTCCAGCTCTAGCCCCAGATGCACCGGGGGCCGGGAAGGCTCTGGAGCCCTGTGCACACACGGAAGGGCCTGGCTCCAGGGTACTGCGGTCAGGCAGGAATGCAGATGCCAAATATTTAGGAGAGCCCAAAATTCCAGGTTTGTCGGTTTGGTTTTGAATGTAAAACCTCTTAGTGTTTAAATGTTGGCAGCTTATTTAAAAAGAAAATGTAACATAGTATAGGCCACACAAAGCGGTCTTCAGGCTGCCCTTCGGCAAACTCTCTGCCCAGCAGCTGGACCATGTTGCTCCTTTATGGCCCCAGGCCTTTGCCTGCTCTCGCCCCTTTGCTGGAAACACTCCCCTGACCATCCCGCCCCAGCCTCAGTATGCTCCTTGTCTGACAAATCCCTGTTCTCCTTTGCTCTTAGCTGGCACCTCTGGTGGCCTGAGTCCTGCCCCAGCTTACATCTGCAGGGATGGTGCCTGCCCACGGTCTCCGTCTCCCTCCAGACCCTGATCACCTCACGGATGAAGACGCACCCCCTCGTAGCAGAGAATCTGGCCCCTAGGGAGCACTCAACAGATATCTGCAGTATTATGACCATGTCTTCACCCTTAAGAAAACATCCAACGTTTTATTTTCAGAACATAGCCACAGAATCACCAAATTTGGAAGTATAAATATGGGTTAAAGTTGTTCCAAAATGAGCTCTTAAATTTAGACTTCAGGATTGTTTGGTCTACTCCGGCAAAGGACAGACGGGAACAAAATAGCTGTGGCCTGCATTTTTCTGGGCAGATTCACCACTCACCGATTTGTACGTGGTCGGCTGAGAGCACTCGGCAGGTTGTCCCGCTGCTCAGGAAGCGGGACCCCTGCTCCCACCCGCACACCCCTTTATCCAATACACCAACACTACTGTGAGCACCACCAGTCATTCTTATGAGCGTGAATGGCGATCACTTCACTGTCTTGTGTAGACCAGCTTGACCTCACTTGGCCTTGTAGCATCCCACACCCCCCACTAGGAAGGAGATCAGGTGTCACCGCAATAGGAAAGTCGAGCTGCTGGGAGTTTACACTCCTGTATTAACTATTAGTGTAAAGGAACACACCATAAAGCATAGAATGCTTCCCTCATAATAACCAATACAGAGTAATGAAGCCAATGAATACAAAGTAGATTGCAAAATCAATCGGAGCATGGTCTAGGTGGGATTCAGGGAGGGGCGGGCAGCATACATTTGGCCCAAATGAGCTGGGAACAGCCATTCCTGAAACAGAATCGAGTGGCTTTGCGCTTTCCAAGCTGTCTGCCATCGGCACACATTACCCTTAGAATCCAGTAAAAAGATGAACATTTTACGTGTGTGGAGAAACTGTTAACTCCAATTAGCAGAGGCTTTCTAAGAGCCCACAATGCCACTGAACTTGGGAGTGGGGGTGGGGGACAACGGGAGGTGGGCAAGACTTTGCCCTCCAGGAATTTGTCACACACTTGGCAAACATGAGCATCACGTGTGGCACTCAGCCCACAGTGGGGGCCACGCTTGGTGGGCACCCAATGGGGGTGGCGTGGGCTGAGAGGGCCTCATGTCCCGGGAGAGAACTTGACGAGGCTTTCAGTTGCTATTTTCATACTGCTTTCATTTCACTCTGTGTGTGTGCGTGTTCCACATCTTCATTTTCTTGTCACTCATGTTACTGAAGCAAATGACTTGCTAAAGGAACAAAGTCTGGCACCAAAAGTGTTCTTTACGTTCACAGAGACCCGGGTTTCTGTCGGAGCACCGATGTGTTTGCGAGAGGCCCCAAGTGCGTGGCCCCTCCCGAGAAGCATCTCCCAGGCACACTGGCTCTCTGAGGGACCATTTCAGTGCCCGGCATACATAAATGATGCTGATTAAATCTTGATGGATTACAGATCAATCCACACATCTTCTCTAACCCTGGACAGCGAAGCCTGATGGCGATGGGAGCATTCTGGAGACAGTGGAGTCATGCCTCCTGACTTTCCCCAGGTAGAACGCTTTTAAGCAGATTTGGGGGCTGCCGAACTCCTCTAAGTCAATATTGCGACATCACTGTGAACTTGAGCCTCATGCGGTGACCTGAAATGCTCGCTCCATAGACAGGACTTATCTGAGAAGAAGGTGCTCTCACCCATGGAGGTGAGCTGGGGCCCAGGGATTCCTAAGTTAGAAAGGGGTCCAGATCTGGGTCCCCTGGCTCCGCCTCCTGCCTGGCACAAGCCTGACCACCCACCATAGGGAAGAGGGACTTTGTTTAAAAAAAGGGGGGGGGGCATACCATATTAGGGTTGGTACAGCTTGCAATTGTCATTTTACAGCCAATTGAGAAGCAGCAGTGTATTCTGGTGGTGACGAATTCATCGTCATGTCCAACACCACCTGGACGGTGGGTGTGAACGTGTCTGGATTTTCCATTCTGTAGCTAGAACCCCGTAAACTGTGAAGGGGGAAGTCTCACATAGCTACAAGCCACAACTGCTGGATCTACAAATAGGAGGCATTAATTCACTCTGATGCTTAGTCCCTAGGCTGGCAGCCTCCTCCCAGGCAGCCCTCACCCTCCCATCCCCCAAGACTTGATCGTTGAACCTCAGAATCTCCTCCCAGTCTGTACTGGTTCAGACCTGGCTGGCTCTTGCCATGATGGTAAAAAAGCCTCTGCCATCGGATGGCAGGATGCCTTGGAAAGCGTTGTGACAGGTGCCCCTGTTGTACACCTGGGTGGCAAAAGCCTCCTCTATATATTCAAACCTGCCCTAAATCCTTCCATCCTCTTCACCCGGGGCCCTCCTGCAAACCCTCCAGAATCATTCCGAGTGGGAACCTGGATGAGTCCTTGCAGCCCCTGAACACACCGTGCACATTCGCATCTCCTTGCTGTGCACCTGCTGCTCCTTGTCTATCTTCAGCCCCATTCATCCCGTAAGACTCCGTGTCACCTCCCCCGTGATGCCACCCTCTCCCGGCTGCTGCTTTGGCACTTAGCAGTGTGTTCCCTATATCTCTGCAAACATGCGTCACTCTGCCTGTCTCTCGTAAGCTTCGTAAAGCCAGGAGATGGTGTCTTTTTCATCTTTGCATCCCCGGTTACTTGCACTGACCCTAGCAAAAGGCAGGTGCTCAAATCCCGTTTGAGGAACCGAACCGAGTGTTCGGGAAGTACTGCGTGCCACGCTGCCGCCCGAATCTTCGGCACAATTCTCAAGGTCAAACAGGTAGAGGCTCTCACAGAGGCGGCTGGTTTTGCCTGGGAAGTTCCTGGCCGACTAGTACCCACTGCCAGCTGTGTCCCTGCTCCCTACATCGGACGGTTCCTGCACCCAGGGCTGGAGCTGTGCGGAGGGCCAGTGTGCCACAGAAGCCAAGCACACTTCTGCATCCTCCCCTAGAGTCCTACAGACCTGCTCCTGCAGAGCCAGGGGGCCCTCCTGGGGCTGACACACATTGGTATGAACGGTGTGAACAGTAATAGTGCAGTGAGAAACACCCCGCTGACGTCCAGGATAAAAGGCTGGCCTTCGGGACCCGACTGCTGTTCCCTGCCCCTGCAGCTGTCTCTCCTTTCACTCACTCACTCTCTAGCCCTGGCAGTCCAGTCCCTCACACCCCCCTGCAATGGGCTGGGCTGTGTGTCCCACACAATTTGCTGCTTCTCTGGTTCTTTCCTCCATCTGCACATGGTGTCCTGAGGAAGGAGATGGTCTCTGCATGCTGGGGCTTCCCTCAGGGCTGGGGCAGTGTTTTGCATTCAGCAAGTGCTCAATGTGTGCTTGTGGGCACAAAAATGGATATTCGTGACGGTGGAAAAAGCACTCTAGAAAACAGCTACCATGGTGTGTGCCCTTCCCAGGAGGAGCAGGTATAAAATTCTACTTCCTAAGAAATATTTGAAAATCTTTCGCCTGAATCTCTGCAAGTGAGCATGTACGATTACTGCAAATGCTATGGATGAGTGGAAAGGTCAACCGTGTTTAAGATATTAATTAACCACAAAGACTGATAATGGGGTTCTTTAATCAGGCTCTGCAGCAGAGACACCTAGATCTGGTGGGGTTGAGCCCCTTCCTTTCTTTACTTTCTCTACCCACCTGCCTTTCAGCCAATGAGAGTTCACTGCCTCTTCCTATTCTCCTTTGACTGGAATACTTAATTTTCACCAAGTAGTTGGAGAGGAAGCCGCTGAAACTGCTTTCTAAAGGGCCGTATGCAAGTAGGAAAAGGAGGCAACATGTTGTTTAAAGATACTATTGTTTCTGGGGTTGGATCCATGGTCTGATCAAGCCAAAATATCATTTAAAATTTTTAAATCTTCTTTTAAAGGCACACGAACACATCTAAACCCCCAATTCCGCTAAGGGGGATCTCTACTACAAAAGAATTACCTGCTGTGCCCTGTTTCTTCCCCAGCAGGCGGGGCCCAGGGGAGGCTGGGGAGGAGTTTCTGGTCAAACACCCTCCTTGGAGGCCGGGATTTCAGAGGCTTCCCTCCCTCTGCGAGCGAACAACAAGCCGCCAGACCAGGCTCCGAGAGCTCACACAGAGCAGCTGTGTTTCTCGCTCAACACCCTCTTTCGCCAGACGAAGGACACTGATTCACAGAGAGGAGACACACATGCCAGGCCATTTTTCCTACACTGACAAGAAGTAAATTAGGAAATCATGTACGTACAATACAGGAGTCGTGCCTTCCTATTGATCACATGTGATTTACATCTTACAGAGATGTGAGTTCTCGTATTCTCACTCCACAAGGAAAATCTCAATGATTTATTCATTTCAAATAAAAAATAGAAGGTAGATGAGAAGAATGACTTCACAGACGCCTCGTTCTCGGGGCACTGGTGCGAGGCTCTCGCGCGCACTGCCCGAAGGGCTCCGTGTGCAAGTCCCTCTAATTAACAAGGTGAATCAGGCGGCAGCTCTCTAATTAGTGAGCATGACAAGCCGGCGGAAACAGGCAGACAGACTGGTACACAGAGCTGGCCAACAAAGGCACAGCACATTCCGAATTAAAAAAAAAAAAAAATGCAGATTTCTGCCAAATAACTATTAAAAGTAAGATGTTTGGCGGGGGGAGAACACCTCATTCTGATGCTCGCGTCTCATGTGCACCCCTCACCCATTCTCAGGGATTACCAGCTCTTTGGCAAGACAGGGTTTCCCTCAGCTCTTTGTGCAACATTTCCAGGCAAGGCGGGCATTTTTACTTGAAATAAGAATCAACATCTTCATTTGGGAGTTCTGATCGATTTGTGTGTGTTTTAGCCCAGGAAGTAGTACCTGCCACTTTTCATTCCTAATTCTTCCAAAAACTGGAGATGGCTGATGCAAAACCCTCTCCGGAGACATACTCAGAGCTGCTCAGTCCCACGGGACCTGCGGCAAGGAGGCCCCAAAGGGCAGAAACAAATGGAGACTCCCAACTCTCCAAAGAGGGGCAGAGCCCATGCAGGGCCACACCTGGTCACTGGCTTAGCCGCAAGGGGAGCCTCGGCTGCAGAGGGCATACCAGCCGCTTGCCCTGGTTTTACCCGGTTAACAGCCGACGATGGTTAGCTAGTCCTCTGAGCGTGCCCAGCAGCTGGGGAGGGGTCTTGAGGGCAGCCGCCAGATGAGCTCCTCTCCGCGTCAGCTCAGTGCAGCCTGAGGTCACCCACAGCATGACTGTGTGTCGGTGGGGACACCACCATTCACGTCCGCCTCCTCGTCGATGGCACCTTGCAGCCTGGTGGGTTTGACCTCACTGACGACTGTGAATGACCTTGCACTCTTTCTGTTCCGGCAGCATCCAGTGTAGCTCGAAAGGTAATTTCTTTCTCTCTCTTTTTAACATTTATTTTATTTTTGAGAGAGAGCGAGCAGGGGAGGAGCGGCGAGAGACGGGGACAGAGGATCTGAAGCAGGCTCTGCACTGATAGCAGAGAGCCCGATGCAGGGCTCGAACTCAGGAGCCATGAGATCATGACCTGAGCCGCAGTCAGATACTTAACTGACTAAGCCAGCCACCCAGGTGCCCCTCCAGAGGTACTTTCTTTAGCAGCAGGGATTAGTTGTTAGCTAACTGCTAAAAACAGTCTTCTGGAGGGAGAACAGACTGACTCTGATTTGGATACCACACCTATTGGACACGAGTTCTGTGCCAAACACGGTGCGGGGCATTTCTGCTGCAGCGGGCACTGATGTTACTATTGTGGTCAAGTCATAGAAACAGGGCATCAGGAGGGTGAAAAAGTGTGCCATGAGTCCTTCAGAAAATGCTTCTGCAGGGGCGCCTGGGTGGCTCAGTCAGGTGTCTGACTCTTGATCTCAGCTCAGATCTTGACCTTACGGTCATGAGTTCAAGCCCCACATTGGGCTCTATGCTGGGCATGAAGCCTACTTAGAAAATGCCTCTGGGGCGCCTGGGTGGCTCAGTCGGTTAAACACCCGGCTCGGTTTCTGCTCAGGTCATGATCTTGCAGTTTTGTGGCTTTGAGCCCGTCAGGCTGTGCTGGGAGCACCAGAGTCTGCTTGGGATTCTCTCTCTCTGTCCCTCCCCAACTCATGCTGTCTCTGTCTCTCTCGAAATAAATAAATAAACTTAAAAAAAAAAAGCCTCTGAAAGCAATGAATTCTGGGTTTATACCCCAATCTGCACCTCTTCTCCCTCTCCTTCCTCAGACTCATGTTCCCGGCACTCGACTGGCAGGCCAAAGATGCCACTTCATGAGACTCCCTGCACTTCTCAAGCAAAGGCCAGTCACAACAGTAAACTGTAAGACCGGTAAGCAATCCAACGGTTCTTTGGATTGGAGAGTCGTTCTGCCTCTCTCCAAAGAGAAATCAGAATGACAGGTTTAGAAATGTGGGGGCCTGCTTAAGGGCAGCCCTCCCTCAGCACCATCGCTCGCCCTGAAACACTGAACCTCATGAAAGATTATTTCAGAGTGGGTACCTGTGAAAAAGATCTGTGTGGCAGTCAGGAGAAAGGGGCCAGGCAAAATAAGAAGGCAAAGGGACGCTGTGGCCCACCGGAGGACACATCTGCTCCACTCCACTGTGGCGGGGGGTCCCTTCCTGCTGTGGGCCTCGGTGGCTCCCGGCTTAACTTTTCTTCTGGCTTCTCTCTGCATCCACGCAAACACCCCTCCACACGCCCTCTCTGCCTGCTTCAACTCTTGATTCACAATTGCATAGTCTCTCGTCCTACGCACGAAGTGGGCACTGAAGAGTCTCCAGCACACGCTGGCCACAAGGGCAGCAGTGGCCAAGGGGACAATAAGGACAAGCCTTTCTCCCCTTCCTCCATAGTTTCCCCACCGTGGAGGGGGCTTCATAGCCCCCCTTCCTGGAAAGCTTCCACGAAGCTTTCCTGGTCACCCTCATCACCAACTCTGGATCCCGTGGGGACCTCATGGCACTTTTTTTTTTAAATTTTTTTTTTAATGCTTATTTATTTTTGAGACAGAGAGAGACAGAGCGTGAACAGGGGAGGGTCAGAGAGAGAGGGAGACACAGAATCCGAAGCAGGCTCCAGGCTCCGAGCTGTCAGCACAGAGCCCGACGTGGGGCTCGAACTCACGGACCATGAGATCATGACCTGAGCTGAAGTCAGACACTTAACCGACTGAGCCACCCAGGAGCCCCATCATGGCATTTCCTTGATGCTTGTCATATTCGGCTTCGTACCGCATTGCCTTCCGTGCAGCAGAACAAAATTATCCATCCTTTCAACCAAGTCAGACCTGGGCTCAAATTCTGCCCCTGCCAATTTTCGGCCACACCACTGTACTTATAGGTGACATCCTTAAGTTTCTGTTTCCTCAGCTGGGAAAAGCAGAAATAACCCTCCTACCTTGCAGAGGACGAAATGAGATAAAGCTATGAAGTGGCTTCGTGTGGAATCTGAAATAGAGTGGGTGCTAGGGAGTGATTTAGCAAGGATTCTTTTCGTTGTGGGGACTGCCTGGTATAATTTCTTTATAATGATGGATTTGAGTTTCACTTAGGTCTGGTACCAACCCTAAGCAGTCAGAAACTAGCTCTGTGACCTTGTGCAATGCAAGAAACCCCTCAGAGCCTCAGTTGCCTCCATAATATGGGGTGAGCCAGACCTCACTCACAGGTGTGGTTTAGTGAAGTAGTGGGTGCTGGGGTACTCAGCACAGGGATCATCTGATAAACATGAGTCAGAAGCGAGAACTGTGTCTCCTTCATCTGCATGAGCCCAAACCTGACGAAGAATTCGAGCGCGAATGCCGCTCTCAATCAAAGAACACTTGTGGAAGGAATGAGAAGGCAAAAAGTGTGATAGATATCTGTTCCTCTTGCAATTTGTATTCTTTCTGGCTTTGGACAAGAGGCCTTTCCCGGGCCTCGGCATTTTCAATCCTTAAAATGGGAGACAACCTGTCAACCTCACTGGATTGCTTCTAGAATTAATCCTTTAAAAAATGGAAGTCTAGAAAAAAAGGAGGTCAGACTACGAAACAAGGACTATTTCAGAAATTCAGGTAATTATTTCACGTGGAGTGACTATGATAGACAATATATATGACATTGATTATAATCCCATGTTTTTACTTGGCCAAAATTGGTGGTCACTTTTTTTGCTTGATACTAATCAAAAGGTATCTGCCTTTTTAACCTGTGGAGGCAAGCCATCTGAGGTAATCTGTGACAGCTGTTTTTACATTCAACAAGGGAATTTTAACATTTCATTTAAAAAACTGCCATTTTGTGCAAATAGCTTTAAGTGTCTGAACTTTCTTACTGGAAAGTTAGTACACAGTTAAAAAATAAAATTCCAGGGGCACCTGGGTGGCTCAGTCGGTTGAGCGGCCGACTTCGGCTCAGGTCACAATCTCGCGGTCCGTGAGTTCAAGCCCCGCGTCGGGCTCTGTGCTGACAGCCTGGAGCCTGTTTCGGATTCTGTGTCTCCCTCTCTCTGACCCTCCCCCGTTCATGCTCTGTCTCTCTCTGTCTCAAAAATAAATAAATGTTAAAAAAAAAAATTATAAAAAAAAATAATAAAATTCCAAAGTAAATTTTTAGGGATCGCAAACCATTGAAATAAACAGCCTAAGTTTACTTAAGTTGGGGGCAGAATGATAAGAGATGCATTAAGTAAATTATAATTTGTCTTTAGGAATATCTTTTGGTGCTAACGTCTTCTACCTGCATCGCTGAAATGCTTATTTTATCTGAAAACCACCTAGAAATAAAAAAGCACTAGATGATACTTGTTCAGCCCTGCGGAACACCTGTCCCCGCTCAAAGAAATCCCCCACGGCCAGAGACTCTGTGACGGTCACACCAACCATACCCATGGGGAGTTCATATTCTTAGGGCATTGCTTTTCCAGCAACAGGTAATGTCAGGGACCAGGGCTAAATGGGGGACTCTTCATGAACAGCCTTACTTCTGAGTCCCCTGGTGAGAAGTCCAGCACCAGGTATATTCGCTTCCTAGCATTGCTGTAAAAAAGTTCCACCAACTGGGTGGCTCAAACAACAGAAATGTATGGTCTCCCAGTTCTGAGGCCAGAAGTTCTAAATCAAGGGGTCAGCAGGATGGGTTCCTTGAGAGGGCTGTGAGTCTGTTCCTCACCTCTCTCCTAGACCTGGTGGTCTCAGTCGTTCCTTGGTTTGTAGATGATGTTCTCTCTGTATCTTCACATCTGTGAAGTCCAAATTCCCCATTTATAAAGACAGCAGATTGGATTAGGGTCCACCCTAATGATTTCATCTTAACTTGATCATCTGCAAAGACCCTATTTCCAAACAGGATCAACATTCACAGGTACTGGGGCTAGGACTTCAACGTCTTTTAGGGACACAGGGAAAATTGTCAAGAGTCACTGGTTTTAAAGTAAAGTCTCCAAGGCTGAGGCTGAGCAGGGAGCTGAAGTGTGTAACTGAACCGCTATGGCCTGACCTCCTGGGAGGCCGCTGACAGAACTGCCTCGGGGTGGGGTCTGCCTGTTGGCCCTGCAGGCTTGGGAATGGCGTATGGCTGGCCTGTGGAGAGCCCCTTCTTTCAGGGGCTGGGTGCCATGAGGCAAGTTCTCAGGACTGCCGTAAAAAATCAGCAGGCCCATTTATTGATAGAGACCACTCATAGGGAGAATGATGTTTGGGTCCACATGACCTGCATATCTCCACCTCCCCCCCGGCTGTGAGAAGAATGTGGATTCACGTGTTGAAGGACAACCAGCCTTGGCCCCATCTCCACAGCAGGGTCAGCCCTGCTCAGAGGATGAGGTGACTATAGGGGCCTCTCATAGTCAATCCCTGCCAACTGTGAGTGGACCAGATAAATCTTTTTTGACATATTCCCAGGAAAGCTCCCTATTGACAAGTTGACTCTGAAGAACTCAGCTTTAATACAATTCTTATAGATTTCATCACTTAGCTCTGAGGTCATTCTCTCCATCATTTCCAGGTTCTTGGGGAACCTCACTGTGGTCCCCAACTACACACCCACAGCCTTTCTAAAATATGTTTGCCTGGGTGCCTGGCTGGCTCAGTCGGTTAACCGTCTGACTCTTGACTTTGGCTCAGGTCATGACCTCACGGTTCATGAGATCAAGCCCTGTGTGGGGCTCTGTGCTGACAGCGCTGAGCCTGCTTGGGATTCTTTCTTTCCCTCTCCCTCTGTCCCTCCTCTGTTTGCTTAATTGTGTGCTCTCTAAATAAATAAATAAATAAATAAATAAATAAATAAATAAAATTTTTTTTAAAGTTTAAGAAAAAATTAAAAATAAATACAATACGGGCCTCTGGCTGGTGACTCTTGATCTCGGGGTTGTGAGTTTGAGCCCCATGTTGAATGTAGAGATTACTTTTTTAAAAAATTAAAATTAAGGGGCACCTGAGTGGCTCAGTCCGTTAAGCATCCAACTTTGGCTCAGGTCGTGATCTCACGGTTCGTGAGTTCGAGCCCCACGTCAGGCTCTGTGCTGACAGCTCAGAGCTGGAGCCTGCTTCAGATTCTGTGTCTCCCTCTCTCTTGCCCCACCCTGCTCACACTCTGTCTCTCTCTCTCTCAAAAATAAATAAACATTAAAAAAATAAAATAAAAAGGGGCACTTGGGTGGCTCAGTCAGTTAAGCGTCCAACTTTGGCTCAGGTCATGATCTCACAGTTTGTGGGTTCGAGCCTCTCATTGGGCTCTGTGCTGACAGCTCAGAGCCTGGAGCACACTTCAGATTCTGTGCCTCCCTCTCGCCCTCTGCCCCTCCCCTGTTTGAGCTCTGTCTCTCTGTCAAATATATAAATATTTAATTTTTTTTTTAATTTTTAAAAAAATTTTAAAAATCAACATTCACGGGCACCTGGGTGGGTCAGTCGGTTAAGTGTCCCAACTCTTTAATTTTTCTTAATGTTTATTTATTTTTGACAGAGAGAGAGAGAGAGCGCGCATGAGCAGGGGAGGGGCAGAGAGAGAGGGAGACACAGAATCCAAAGCAGGCTCCAGGCTCTGAGCTGTCAGCACAGAGCCCGACATGGGGCTCGAACTCACAGATGGTGAGATCATGACCTGAGCCGAAGTTGGAGGCTCAACCGACTGAGCCACCCAGGTGCCCCTAAGTGTCCCAACTCTTGATTTCAGCTCAGGTCATGATCTCATGGTTAAGTTTGTGAAATCAAGCCCAGTGTAGGGCTCCCACTGCTTTGGATTCTCTTTAAAAAATTTCTCTGCCCCCCCTTCCCTGCTCATGCTCTTCCTTTCTCTCAAAATAAACAAACTTTAAAATCATCATTCTAAATGAGAAGTTGAGATCATGGACATAAATAACTAGTTTTTTACTAAATATGAGGTGATTCCTTTCATCTAGGCTTCATTTCATCTACATCTTCCTAAGAGTGAACATCTCGATCTTTACTGTCTTGTTGAATACAATTAGCACCTGATTCCTGCTTTTTAAGTTCAGACTCACTTCCCATTTATATCTCTGACACCTCCCTACAGCCTACTTGACTTGTCCAACACATTTGTCAGATATTAGGGTCTTGCAGAAGACAGATTTCTTACCCTTTGTGGTAATTTGGGGACATTAATAGACTTTTGGGAGGCTTGACATGTAGATAGAGTCTCTGGCCAAAAAAAAAAAAAAAAAAAAAAAAAAAAGGAGTGGAAAAAGTTATTAAAATAGAATTATCACTAGTTTTAAAAATAGGAATACCTCAAAGAAGATTTCCCCAGATATTGATATATTTAAAGATTTTTTTAAGTGTGTCTGTGATTCTGTGATATTTGTACATAAGAGCAGAAACTGCACACCTGATAGATCCTCTTTATCCTGCCCCACAGAAATAGTAAAGTCTATAACCAAGAGCTAAAGAGAAGCCATTAGAACTAAGAATCTGTATGATCTCACCTCTGAAGAGAGCAACAAAGGACTCTACAATAACAAACAGAAAGGCATAGAGGTTAAGAACATGGGGCTTTTGAGTCATGTAGCCCTGGGTCTGACTCCCAGTTTCCCTCCTTCCCCTCATTACTGCTTCCTAATTACTGTCAACTTCAATTTTCTCATCTGCAAAATGGGATTAAGTACAGTGTTGTTGAAACAATTCAATAAGGTCAGGCCTCCAGAATGCTTAGTACGGTGCCTGGCACACAGTAAAAATGCTCCAAATTCTTAGCCCAGCCAATAGCTCTACCCATCGGCAGAGCCAAGCTGGTAACCCTGTCTTCCCAGGGAGCTTGGTAGGTAGTTCTGCCTGATTTGGGTTCCCAGACAAGTTTGACCAGATGTAGAGCCTGTTCTAAAGCCCTGTTCAGGCAGGGAAGCAGATTTGAAGCCTGCCTACTACTGAACATAGCTCCCGTGCTAGCCCAGCCAGGGGTCTGTTGGAGTACAGGGCGACTGTATGGCCCATCTTACAGTCCACTTATAGTGGCACCTGAGCAGAGAAACCAGCAAACAGCTCTGTCCACATGCAGATTCAAGCCACTGGGTAGTTCTGCTTGATTCAGGTCCCCAGCCAATGAACCATGCCAGCCTTTGAGCCTGTTCTGCTGGTTCTCCCCAGGCAGGGAAGCAGGTTCATGGCTCCACCTACTCCTGAGTGTAGCATTCAATCCCGCCTGACCAGGAAGCTTGTCCAGATCCTCTGGTCCTATAGCTATACTTGGACAAGGAACCCAGTCAGCAGTCCTATCTGATTAATCCTAACCAGCAGCATCTCCATGACCTCAGAGCTTGAGCAGTGGCCTTGCCCAAATAAAGACCCCTGATGGCAAGCCCCACCACTTGACCCAGCCAGAACCCAAAACTGAGCTGACCAGGGAAGAATTATCTCTGCCAAAGCAAACCTATAAAGTCTGGAAGAGGAGGCAGCTTACTCAAATATGCAGATACCAACTAAGGAACCAAGAATCGTGAAGAATTAGGAAGGTATGCCATGACCAAAGGAAACCAGTAATGCTTTAGTAACTGACTGCAAAGAAATGAATATCTATAAACTGTCTGACAAAGAATCCAGAATGGTCCTCTTAAAGAAGTTTAGTGAGCTACAGGAACATACAAACAACTAAAGCTTAAGAAAACAATGAACAAATGAGAAGGCATGAACAAAATGAGAAGTTCAACAAAGAAATAGTAATCCCCCCAAATACCAAACAAAAATCCTAGAGCTGAAGAATACAATGTCTGGGGGCGCCTGGGTGGCTCAGTTGGTTAAGCATCCATCTTTGGCTCAGGTCATGATTTCACAGTCTGGGAGTTCGAGCCCCACGTCAGGCTCTGTGCTGACAGCTCAGAGCTGGAGCCTGCTTCAGATTCTGTGTCTCCCTCTCTCTCTGCCCCTCCCCTCCTCACACTGTCTCTCTCTTAAAAATAAATAAACATTAAAAATTAAAAAAAAAAAGAATACAATGTCTAAATTAAAGAATTCAATAGAAGGTTCACTATCCAACTTGACCAAGCAGGAGAAAGAAGCAGTAACTAGAAGATAGATTTATCTGAAAGTATCCAGTCAGAGAAGCAAAAAGAAAAAGAATGAAAAAAGCAACGAAAGTCCACATCCCAAGCGACTAATGGAACACCATTGAAAGGTATAATATACATGTTTTGGGAATCACAGAAGGAGAGGAGAAAGAGAAAGGGACAGAAAGTATATTTAAAGCAATAAAAACTGAAGAACTCTCAAACTTGGAGAAATAAATAGACATCTAGATTCATGAGGCCCAAAAGACCCCAGATAGGTTGAACTTGAAAAGAACTACACCAAAATACCTTACAATTAAATTGTCAATGAAGACAAAGAGAGAATCTTAAAAGCAGCAAGAGAAAAGCAGCTCATCACATATAAGGGAACCCCCATCACATGATGGGCAGATTTATCAAGAGACACTTTGCAGACCAAGAAAGAGTGTGATGATATATTCAAAATATTGAAAGAAAAAAACCTGTCAACTAAGAATACTACTGGAGCAAGACTGTCCTTCAGAAATGAGGGACAGAGGCACCTGGGTGGCTCAGTCAGCTAAGTGTCCGACTTCAGCTCAAGTCACGATTTCCCAGCTTGTGGGTTCAAGCCCCACGTCAGACTCTGTGCTCACGGCCCAGAGCTCTCCCTCTGCCCCTCTCCCCCACTCATGCTCTTTCTCTCTAAACTAAAATTTAAAAAAAAATTTTAATGCCACTTCGGATTGTCTCTTTCTCTCTCTCTTTCTCTGCCCCTCCCCTGCTCACACTCTGTCTGTCTGTCTCTCTCAAAAATAAAAATAAATAAACAATAAAAAAATTTTAAAAAAGAAATGGACAAGAAAAGACTTTAAGTTTTTTTTTTTTTTAAGTTTATTTATTTTGAAAGAGAAAGAGAACACGAGCATGGAGGGAAAGAGACACAGAATCCCAAGCAGGCTCCACACTGTCAGCATGGAGTGCAATGTGGGGCTGGAACTGACAAACCATGAGATCATGACCTGAGCCAAAATCGAGAGTCAGATGCTTAACCAACTGAGCCACCCAGGTGCCCCAAAAAGACCTACTTGAATAAATAAAAGCTGAAGGATTTCATCACCACTACCCCTGCCTTACAAGCAATGCTAAATGAAGTTCTTCAAGTGGTAATAAAAGGATGCTGATTAACATTGTAAACATATGAATGTATGTATAAAACTCACTGGCAATAGTAAATATGCAGCCAAAGGCAGATTCGCTAATATTGTAATGGTGGTGTATAATTTACTTACAACTCCAGTTTAAAAGTTAAAAAACAGGGGTGCTTGGATGGTTCAGTTGGTTAAGCATCCTACTCTTGATCTTGGCTCAGGTCTTGACCTCAGGGTCGTGAGTTCAAGCCCCATGCTGGGCTCCATGCTGGGCATGAAGCCTACTTTTAAAAAATTAAAATTAAAAAGTAAAGTTAAAACACAGACTATTAAATATAGAGAACAAACCAGTGATTGCTAGAGGGGAGGTGGGTGGGTGGATGGGTGAAATATGTGTAAGAGATTAAAAGTACACTTATTGTGATGAGTACTGAGTAATATATAGAATTATTGAAGTGTTATATTTTACATCTGAAACTAATATAACACCATGTTAATTATACTTGAATTTTTTTCAGCTAAAAAACAAATGTATTAGAAGTAACCATAACTGCCATAATTTGTTATAGGACACATAATAAATGTAAATTGTAACATCAATAACCTAAAATGTGAGAGGGGGAAGTAAATGTATAAAGTTTATGTATGCTATTGAAGTTAAGTTGTTATCAGCTTAAAATAGGACATTATTGGATATTTTATGTAAGTCTCATGGTGAAAAGTCTCAAAAGAAAAACCTACAGTAGATACACAAAAGATTGTGATAAAGAAGCCAAAGCATACAGCTACAGGAAGCCACCAAATCACAAAACAAGACAGCAACATAAGCAAGAAACAATAAATCTACAAAACAGAAAAAAATTTAACAAAATGGCAAGAGTAAGGCCTTACTTATCAATAATGACTATGAATGTAAATGGATCAAATACTCCAATCACAAGACATAGAAAGGCTGAATGTATATAAACACAAGATCTAACTATTTGCTGCCTATAAGGGACTCTAGCTTTAATGGCACACAAAGATGGAAGCGTCTGGGTGGCTCAGTCAGTTGAGCATCTGACTCTTAATTTCGGCTCAGGTAATGATCCCAAGGTTGTGGGATTGAGCCCTGTGTGGGGCTTCATGCTGAGCATGGAGCCTACTTGAGATTCATTCTCTCTCTCTCTCTCTCTCTCTCCCTCTCCCTCTCCCTCTCCCTCTGCCCCTCTCCCCCACTCATGTTCTTTCTCTCTAAAATAAAATTAAAAAAAAATTTTAATGCCACACAAAGACAGAGTGAAGAGACAGAAAAAGATATTTCATGCAAATAGTAACCAAAAGACAGCATACCAGACAAAATAAATTTTAAGCTACAAATGGTCAAGAGAGACAAAGAAAATTATTATATAATGATGGGTCAATCCATCAAGACAATATAACAGTTGTAAATATTTATGTACCCAACATCAGAGCACCTAAATATATTAAAGCAAATATTAACAGAACTAAAAAGAGAAAGAAACAGCAATAATTTATAGTTGGAGTCTTTAATAACCCACTCTCAAAATGAATAGGTCATCCATACAAATAATCAATAAGGAAACAGCAGATTTCAACAACACTATTGACCAAACAGACATACACAAAACATACCATCTGGCAACAACAGAATACATATAATTCTCAAGCGCACATAGAACATTTTCTCGGGCAGGTCATATGTTAGGTCACAAAATAAGTCTTAGCAAATTTAAGAAGGCTGAAATCCTTCCAACTATCTTTTCCAACCACAACGTATGAAACTAGAAATCAATAACTGGAGGAAAGTTAGAAAATTCACATACACATGGCAGTTAAACAACAGACTCCTGAACAACTAATGGATCAAACAAGAAATCAAAATGGAAATTTAAAAAATACCTTGAGATGACTGAAAATGGAAACACAACAAATCAAACTATGAGATTACAGCAGAAGCAGTTCTAACAGGGAAGTTTATAGTGATAAGTGCATACATCAAGAAAAAAAATCTCAACCTGACTTTACACTTCAAGGAACTAGAAAAAGAACAAACTAAACTCAAAATTAGCAGAAATAAAGAAATAATAAAGATTAGAACAGGAATAAATGAAATAAAGAATAGGAAAACACTAGAAAAGACTGACAAAACCAAGAGTTGTTTCTTGAAAAAATAAATAAAATTGACAAAACTTTAGCTAGACTAACCAAGAAAAAAAGAGAGAGCATTCAAATAAATAAAATTATAAATGAAAGAGGAGACATTGCAACTGATACCACAGAAATTAAAAGGGTCATAAGAGACTACTGTGAATGATTATATGCCAACAAACTGGACAACCCAGGAGAGATGGATAAGTTGCTAGAAACATATAGCCTACCAAGACTGAATCATGAAGAAATAGAAAATCTGAACAAACCAATAATGACAAAGGATTAAATTAGTAGTCAAAAACCTCCCAACAAAGAACAGCCCAGAACCAAATGGTTTCACTGGTGAATTTTACCAAACACTTAAAAATTAACACCAATCCTTCTCAAACTCTTCCAAAAAAATCAAAGAGGAGAGAACACTACAAAACTTACTTTAAGAGGCCAGCATTACCCCAATACCAAAGCCAGATAAGGATACTACAGGAAGAGAAAACTATAGGCCAATATCCCTGACAAATATAGATGCAAAAATTCTCAACAAAATCCTAGCAAGCTAGAATTCAATACCACATTGAATTCAACATCACATTCATACCCTGTGATTAAGTGAGATTTATCCCTGCTCTACAATAATGGCTTGTTCAACATATGCAAATCAACAATGTGATATATGACATTAATAGAGTGAGAGCCAAAAATCACATGATCCTCTCAATAGAGATGCAGAAAAGGCATCTGACAAAATACAACATCCTTTTATAATAAGAACTTTCAACAAATTGAGTATAGAAGGAATGTATCTCAATATAAAAAAGGCCATGTATGACAAGTCCATGGCCAACATCATACTCAATGGTGAAAGACTGAAAACTTTTGCTCTAAAAATCAGGAACAAGAAAAGGGTGCTCACCCTCACCACTCTTTTTTTTTTTTTTTTAATGTTTATTTATTTTTTAGAGAGAGAGAGAGACAGAGTATGAGCAGGGGAAGGGGTAGAAAGAGGAAGACACAGAATCAGAAGCAGGCTCCAAGCGCTGAGCTGTCAGCACAGAGCTCAACATGGGGCTCGAACTCACAGACCATGAGATCATGACCTGACCCGAAGTCAGACACTTAACTGACTGAGCCACCTAGGAGCCCCTCACTCTCACCACTCTTATTCAGCATAATACTGGAATTCCTAGCTATAGCAATCTGGCAAGGAAAAGAAATAAAAGGCATCCAAATGAGAAAGAAAGAAAGAAAGAAAATTGTCTGTTTGCAGATGACATGATTTTACATGCAGAAAACCCTAACCACTCCACACACAAAAAAAACCTGTTAGAACTAATCAATAAATTTAGTAAAGTTGCAGAATACAAAATCAACATACAAAAATCAGTAGCATTTCTATATACTAATAAATTATCTGAAAAATAAATAAAGAAAACTATCCCATTTATGATAACATCAAAAACAACAACACCAAAAATACTTAGGAATAAATTCAAGGAAGTGAAAGATATCTACACTGAAACCCATAATACATTGTTAAAAGAAACTGAAGGAGATGTAAATGAATGGAAATATATTCTGTGTTTATGGACTGAAAGAATAAATATTGCTAACATGTCCATACTACCCATCTATAGATTCAGTGCAATTTCTATTAAGATTCCAACAGCATTTAAAAAATTTTTTTAATGTTTATTTATTTTTGAGAGAGAGAGAGAGAGAGAGAGAGAGCAGGGGAGGAAAAGAGAGAGGGAGACACAGAATCCAAAGCAGGTTCCAGGCTCTGAGCTGTAAGCACAGAACCCAATGTGGGGCTTGAACCCGCTAACTGTGAGATCATGACCTAAGCTGAAGCCGGATGCTTAATGCACTGAGCCACCCAGGTGCCCCTCCAACAGCACTGCTTACAGAAATTTAAAAAAAAAAATCCCCAAACTTATTTGGAACTACAAAAGATCCCAAAGAGTCAAACCAATCCTGAGAAAGAAGAATAACTCTGGAGGTACCACAAGTCATGATTTGAAACTACATTACACAGCTATAGTCATCAAAAGTGTATGGTGCTGGCATAAACACAGACCCATAGACCAATGGAGCAGAATTAAGAGCCCATAAATAAACCCATGAATGTGTAGTCAGCTGATGTCAGACAAGGGAGCCAAGAATACTCAACGGGGAAAAGACAACCTATTCAATAAGTGGCACTGGAAAAACTAGACATTCACAGGCAAAAGGGGGAAAGTGGACCCTCAACTTGCACCATTCATAAAAATTAACCCAAAAAAGGGGCGCCTGGGTGGCTCAGTCGGTTGAGCGTCCGACTTCGGCTCGGGTCATGATCTCGCAGTCCGTGGGTTCGAGCCCCGCGTCGGGCTCTGTGCTGACAGCTCAGAGCCTGGAGCCTGTTTCGGATTCTGTGTCTCCCTCTTTCTCTGACCCTCCCCTGTTCATGCTCTCTCTCTGTCTCAAAAATAAATAAAATGTTAAAAAAAATTAAAAAAAAATAACCCAAAATGGATGAAATACTTACACATAAGACCTGAAACCATAACATTCCTAGAAGAAAGCATAGGGGAAAACTCCTTGACATTGCTCTTGGCAATGATCTTTTGGATATGACACCAAAAGCACAAGTAACAAAAACAAAAATAAACAAGTGGGGCTACGCCGAACCGAAAAGCTCCTGCACAGCAAAATAAATGATCAACAAAATGAGAAAGCAACCTACCAAACGAAAGAAAATATTTGCAAACTATATATCTGATAACAGATTGATATACAAATATATAAGGAACTCATTCAACTCAATAGCAAAAAAAAAAAACAACAACAAAACAAAACAAACCCAAAACCAAACCAAAACAAAACAAAACAATCCAAGTTTTAAATGCAAAGAGGATCTAAATAAACATTTTCCCAAAGAAGACATATAGATGACCAACAGGTACCTTGGAAGATACTCAACATCACAAATCACCAGGGGCGTACAAGTCAAAAGCACAGTGAAGTATTGCCCCACACCTTACTAGCTGTTAAAAAAAAAAAAGAAAGAAAAAGAAAAAAAGAAAGTAACAAGTGTTGGCAAGGATGGGGGAAAATGGCAACATTTGTGTACTGTTGGTGGAAATGTAAATTGGTGCAGTCTGTATGGAAAACAATACGGAGGTTCCTCAAAAAATTAAAGATTAAACTACTGTATGATCCAGCAATTCCACCTCTGGGTATATATCCAAAGGAAATGAAACACTGTCTCAAAAGCTACACCCCCACCTACATAGCAGCATTATTTACAATAGCCAAGATATGGAAACAACCTAAGTGTCCGTCAATGGATGAATGGATAAAGAAAATATGGTATATGTAATAAATTATTATTCAACCATAGAAAGGAAGGAAATCCTGCCATTTGCAACAACATAAATAGCCTTGAGGGCATTCTGCTAGGTGAAATAAATCAGACAGAGAAAGGTGACCACTGTATGATCTCACTTATATGTGTAATCTTAAATAAAACCAAACCCATCAAAAGAGAGAATAGATTGGTGGTTGCCAGAGGCAGGGGGTGGAGAGTGGGGAAAATGAGTGAAGGTCGTCAAAGGGTATAGACTTCCAATTATAAGATAAATAAATTCCTGGGGATGTAATACACAGCACAGCTACTAAAATTTAACAATACTGCATTGTATATTTGAAAGTTGCTAAGTTCTTAAAAGTTCTCGTCACAAGAAAAAAAAAGTTGTAGGGGCTCTTGGTTGGCTCAGTCAGATCAGACTCTTGATCTCAACTCAGGTCTTGATCTTAGGGTCCTGAGTTCAAGCCCTATGGTGGGCTCCATGCTCCTGGGTGTGAAGCCTACTTAAAAAAATTGTAGGGGCGCCTGGGTGGCGCAGTCGGTTAAGCGTCCGGCTTCAGCCAGGTCACGATCTCGCGGTCTGTGAGTTCGAGCCCCGCGTCAGGCTCTGGGCTGATGGCTCGGAGCCTGGAGCCTGTTTCCGATTCTGTGTCTCCCTCTCTCTCTGCCCCTCCCCCGTTCATGCTCTGTCTCTCTCTGTCCCAAAAATAAATAAAAAACGTTGAAAAAAATTAAAAAAAAATTGTAACCATATGAGGTAATAGATGTTAACTAAATTTAGTGTGAGAAGCCTTTTCCAATATATACAAATATGAAACCATTGCAATTTTATATGTCAATTATATCTAAAACAAAAAACTGGAAAAAATGTTCAAAATTCTTTAGCCATCATCAACTGCATCATGAAAGGTATGTTCCACTGATCTGTAACAGTCAAAGCCAACTACAGTGGCTGAAATCCAGGGGCACTGGCATCTGCTCTATACTATGGCTATGCGACCCAAGACTCAGGTCAGCAGGGCCTCATCTCCGTGCGAACATTTTAAACCTTTACTGTCTTTACTGCTTCTCTGACTTTCCACATATTCCTTCTTCCCGTTATATAAACACTATATGCCTATTCCACATCTCCACTTGCATGTCTAAAACCCAGTCAAAATTAACACATCCAAAGCTAACTCCTGAAATTCTTTCCCTAACCTGTCCTGCCCACGATATTCCCCATCTCAGTTCAACACAGCTCTATTAGTTCTGGCGCTCAAGTGAGAAAGCTTGGAATCACTCTTCATTCTTTTATCTCAAACTCCACAACCGGTTCATCAACACATTGTCAGCTCAGTCTTCAAAATACATTCAGAGTCCAGCCACCTCTCTCTCTCCCTCTACCGCTGTCTCCTGGTGCGGACAGTCATCTACTCTCCCAGGATTATTGCAATGGCCCTAATCAGACTTCCGCCCGGGACTCGATGGTTACTGTCAATGCAGCTTGACCGGATTTGTGATCAATTAAGTCAGATCGTAATCCTTCCACTGGTCAAACTGTAGTGGTTCCCCATCTCAACCAGAGTAAAATCTGTTTATGTTGAAGTCTCAGATTTATACATTTGTTATACTGTTGTTGCGTTTAGTTCCCTGCTGTGGTTTTTGGGGAGACGACAGTGGCCTGTTAGCGGTAGAAATGGAGGGGACTTGGTAGATAAGAACTTGGTGGATAAAACAGGGAAAGGGGAAAAACATATGCAGTCAAATCCAGGAAAAATGTTTCAGTGTAATAATTCTACCACTCTTCGCTTAGAAAGGCCTCCCTTCTCCAGAGATTTGATGAATATTCAGTTGAGATTTTCATTTGCTTCTGTCTTATAGGGTGAACATTTTTTGTCTGCTGCTACTATCTCTGATATGCAAAGATCTTATCAACTCTTTGCTTCCACTGAGCCAAAAAATCTTTACAGAAAAGAGGTAGAGCAGGAATGGGGGATGTCATTTCCCTCAGTTGGTTAAGCATCCAGCTCCTGGTTTTGGCTCAGGCCATTATCTCACGATATGTCATGATCTCCGCACTGTCAGCGACAAGCCTGCTTAGGATTCTCTCTTTCTCTCCCTCTCTCTCTGCCCCTCCCCTGCTAGTGCGTGCGCTCTCTCTCTCTCACTCAAAAATAAATAAACTTAAAAAGAAAGAAAAATCTTAACATTATGCCATATTTGTTTCAAGTTCTTTGTCTTTTGTTTTTGTTGTGTAGGAAATAAAACATTACCACCAGAGGTGAAGTCTTCATTTCCTTTCTCCATCCCCAACCTCTGCTTTTTCCCTTAGAGATAACTGCAAGTTGGTGTGAATCTTTTCTGCTCTTTCTGTTGTTATATCTTTACAACTTCTATATATATCTTTAAGGAATTTAGAGTACTATTTTCCTTACTTTTTTTTTTTAAGTTTATTTATTATTTTGATGGGAGGGTGGGGGGGGGGGGGTTGTGTGTGCAGGTGAGGGGCAGAGAGAAAGGGAGAAAGAATCCCAAGCACGTTTTGAGCTGTCAGCATGGGGCCTGATGCGGGGCTTGATCCCACCAACTGCAAGATCATGACCTGAGTCAAAATAAAGAGCTGGATGCTTCACTGGATGCCCCTACTTTCCTTGCGTTTAAACTTTGCATTTTGTCATATTGTACACATTGCCGTTCAACATGTCCTTCTCCTCATTAATACAGTCCCAAAATGTATCCATGTTGATGTACACAGACACAGTTCAATCAATAATTTTAACTGCTTTGTACTAATCTAGTATATAAAATATCTGTTTTTTTAAAAATTTTTATTAGTTTATGTTTAAAGAAAAAATTTTTAACGTTTATTTTTAAGAGAGAGAGAGACAGAGGGCGAGCAGGGAAGGGGCAGAGAGAGAGAGGGAGACACAGGATCTGAAGCAGGCTCCAGGCTCTGAGCTGTCAGCACAGAACCTGATGCAGGGCTTGAACCC
Organism: Panthera onca; assembly: GCF_046562875.1. NCBI lineage: Eukaryota > Metazoa > Chordata > Mammalia > Carnivora > Felidae > Panthera > Panthera onca. The sequence goes on along the minus strand of NC_138353.1, from coordinate 19,179,810 downwards.
ACTGGCCATGAGATCATGACCTGAGCCAAAGTTGGACGCTTAACCAACTGAGCCACCCAGGCACCCTAGTTTGTTTATGTTTTGAGAGAGAGAGAGAGAGGAAGAGAGCAGAGGAGGAGCAGAGAGAGGGGGAGAGAGAGAGAATCCCAAGCAGGCTCCACACTGTTAGCACAGAGCCTGATGTGGAGCTCGAACTCATGAACCGTGAGATCATGACCTAAGCTGAAATCAAGAGTCGGACACTTAACTGACTGAGCCACCCAGGCACCCCTAAAATATATGTTTTAAACCCATTTTCCTATTGATGGGCACATATGTTATTTCCCATTTTTTATCACCACTAATGGTACACAATAAAGACCCTGATATAAGTCTCTTTATGCACTGTTTAATACCTCAAGGGTTTATAACTAGGTTTGGGATGGTTGAATCAAAAGGAGTATTATTCAATTTTCAATAGATATTGACATCTAAAGTACAGCGGCTTTAGATGGTTTAAAGAACAATGGGCCGTTCTCATTTGTAGTCTGGTTTTTGGGGTGACTTCCTGTCTCTCCAATATGTTTCAAACACCTGACAGATTTTTTTTTTTTATACTATGATGGACATGAAACATTTCACTGCTTTAGTTTTGAATTCCCTGATTATTGGTGAGGTAAGCATCTTTTCAATGCTTATCAGTCATGAAAGCATCCTCTTCAGGATCATTGTATCTTTTGCTATTTTTTTCTTGTTGGGTTTATTTTTTAAAAAATTTATTCTGGATACAAATCTTTGGCCAGTTATGAAGGTTTAAAAATAATTTCTGAAATGGGCTTGAATTTTAACCTCAGTTTTGTCAACTTTTGTTCTTATAAACTTTCTATTTTCTTTTTATCTAAATTCAGCAATTATTTCCCTTAGGTATGCTTTCTGGGTACTTCTGTCTTAAGCATATCAGGATAAAGTCCTTGATTTTCTACTAAAAATCATAAAGCTTTACTTTTCTTATTTTGGCCTTTAATTCATGTTGAATATACTATTGTGTATGAAGTAAAGTAGAGATTTACTTTTCTTTTTTTCAAGAAAAGTCCATTTTGAAGGAAAAGAATAAAGCAAAACACTTCCATTTCAAGTAATGGTAGACTAGTTCCCACTAACCCTACCACAAAAGAAATGGGAGAATCTAGAAAAGTAAAATAAAATCTGCTAGCAAGAACCAAAGAGCTCCACCATGATAATAATGAATTGCCAGGCCAGGATCTAGGAAAGGATGAAGACCCTGGGAGTAAAGCATGGCATTTGGGGCCACTTTCCTCCAGGAGACATTTGCCAGTTCTGAGGTGGGAAAACAGAAGCCAAGAGATTAGGCTATCATTTTGACAGATTTGAGGGTGAGAGGGATTGATGTCCAGGCCTGGCAAGCACATAGAAGACTAGTGAGCCTCCAACAATTTGGTTTTACACCACAAAAGTCTCTGTTCCGGGTGTAAGTACGAGCCGTAGGTAGAGTCCAGCAAGGACTTCTATTCAGCTATACATCCTCTCAATCCCTGAAATTTTATTAAAGTGGTCCTGAATGGCTAGTATCCCCAGCTATCTGGCAGAAGTAAAAAACTAATCTACTCTGGAGTAAACTAACATGATCCTAGTCCTCAAAACTGTCTACAAACAATATTGCACATACAATGTCCAAAACACAATAAAAATAACCAGACCATAAAAAAACTAAGACAATGAAAATTAATAGAAATAATAGTCAATAGAAACAGACACAGAAGCTCCAAAATAACTATACTTACTATGTTCAAGCAGGTGAAGATAAGATTTGAGAATGTCAGCAGTGACCTAGAAACAAAATAAAAAGGAAATTTAAGGGTTTCCTGGGTGACTCAGTCAGTTAAGTGTCTGACTTCCGCTCAGGTTATGATCTTGAGGTTCATGAGTTCGAGCCACGCGTCAGGCTCTGTGCTGATAGGTCAGAGCCTGGAGCCTGCTTCAGATTCTGTGTCTCCCTCTCTCTCTGCCCCTCCCCTGCTCTCTCTCTCTCTCTCTCTCAAAACTAAATAAACATTAAAAAAACTTTAAGGAAATACATGAGTTGAAAAATAAAATAATCTGAATTGGGGCGCCTGGGTGGCGCAGTCGGTTAAGCGTCCGACTTCAGCCAGGTCACGATCTCGCGGTCCGTGAGTTCGAGCCCCGCGTCAGGCTCTGGGCTGATGGCTCGGAGCCTGGAGCCTGTTTCCGATTCTGTGTCTCCCTCTCTCTCTGCCCCTCCCCCGTTCATGCTCTGTCTCTCTCTGTCCCAAAAATAAAATAAAAAAAAATAAAAATAAAAATAAAAAATAAAAAAATAAAAAAAATAAAAAAAAAAAATAAAAAAAGAAAAATAAAATAATCTGAATTAAGAACTCAGTAGATGGATTATTCAGCAGTCTATGCACAGATAAAGAAAGAATTAATGAACTGGAGATAAAGCAGAAGAAAATATTCATACTTAAGCAGGAAAGATAGCAGTTTGGAAAAATTTGAAGAGAAGGTAAAAAACATAGAAGACACAGAAAGGAGATCTAACATACCAGTAATTGAAATCCAAGAATAAGAGAGAATGGTAACAGTGACTAAGAATTTATCAAAAAATTTTAAAAACATCAATCCATCAACTCAAGAAGGCATAAGAATACCAAAAAAGATAAATACAAAGAAATCAATACTAGGGGCACCTGGGTAGCTCAGTTGGTTGGATATCTTGATTTTGGCTCAGGTCATGACCCCAGGGTTATGGGATCAAGCCCCACATCAGGCTCCGTGCTGAGTGTGGAGCCTGCTTAAGATTCTCTCTCTCTCTCTCTCTCTCTCTCTCTCTCTCCCTCTCCCTCTCCCTCTCCCTCTCCCTCTCCCTCTCCCCTTCTCCCCTACTCATGGTCTCTCTCCTTCTAAAAACAATTAATTAATTAATTAATTAATTAATTAATTAAAAAAAGAAGTCCAAACCTAAACCCATCATAATAAAACTACTAAACCAAAGACAAAGAAAAAATTTTTAAAATAGGCAAAGAAAAGACAGATTGCTTTAAAGAAGCAATGGTTAGACTGATAGATGACTTCTCAACAAAAACAATGAAGCCAAAAGACAGTGAAATAATATCTTTAAAATTCTAGAAGAAAATGACTATCAGGCTAGAAGTCTATATTCAGCAAACTGATCTTCAAAAATAAAGGTGAAATGGAACAGTCTCATACAAACAAAAAGGATTGAATATTAGTAGAGTTACACTAAAGGATATATTAAAGAATATTTTTCAGACAAAAAGAAAATAGTCCCAAATGGAGGTCTGAAGGTACAGAAAGGAAGAAAAAGCAATATACATGTGGTTAAATAAAAATGAATATTGGTTGTATTAAACATAATAATAATAATCATAAAAATAATAATGTATTATGGGAATTGTATTTTATAGAGAGAGAATTAAAATGTTAGGCAACAGTGGCCTTTAAGCCAGTAAAAAGAGTTAAAGAGTTCTATGATTTTTGTATTTTTCTGGGAGGAGATAAAGGTACTAATTAAATTAGAATTATATAAATCAAGCATACATATTATAAGTAAACATGTATATATTTGCGGTAAATAGCAAAGGATAAAGCACTTTAAAATTGTTTAAAAGAGTGTATAACATTTCGGCTAATTGAGGAAGAAATGGAATCATAGAAAACACTTGATGAATCCGCAACAAAGCCCGAAATGAGAGAAGTGAAATACAGACCATGCAGGAGACATACAAAGTATTGAGTAAGGTGGTAGACTTAAGCCCTGATGCATCAGTAATGAAAATAATATAAATAGATTAAGTTCTCCAACATTTAAAAGACAGAAGGCACCTGGGTGGCTCAGTCAGTTAAGCGTCCCAACTTCTGTTCAGGTCATGATCTCATGGTTCGTGAGTTCGAGCCCCACATCAGGCTCTCTGCTGTCAGCACAGAGCCCACTTTGGATCCTCTGTCTCCTTCTCTCTCTGCCCCTCCTCCTTGTTTGCTCTCTCTCTCTCTCAAAAATAAATAAACATTTTTTAAAAAGACAATTGAAAGACAAAGATGAATTAAAAGACAAAGAAGTTGGGGCACCTGAGTGGCTCAGTTGGTTAAGTATCCAACTCTTAATTTCAGCTCAGGTCATGGTCTTGCCATTGTGAGGTCAAGCCCCACGTCAAGCTCCATGCTGAGCATGGAGCCTGCTTGGTATTCTCTCTCTCCCTCTCTCTCTCTGCCCCTCCTGGGTTCATGTGTGCGTGCTCTCTCACTCTTTCTCAAACAAACATTTTTTAGGAAAAGACAAAGAAGCATTGAATTTTTTTAAACCAACTGTATGTTATTTACAAGAGTTACATCTAAAATGTAAGGAGACAAGAAAGTTGAAAATAAAAGGATGGAAAAAGATATACCCTACAAATATTAACCAAAAGAAAGATGTATGGCTATGTTAATATTAGTAGATCAACAAAGGATACATTAAGGCAAAAAGCATTACCATAGATAAATATGAAAAATTCATGATGATACAGAGTTCAATTAATGGGGCAGAGGAAATAATTCTAAATTTGCATGAAACTAATAATAGACTCAGAATATATAACACAGACTTTGAAGGGACTCTAAGGGGAAATAGACAAATTGACAATCACAGTAGATTTTAACACACTTATAAGTGTCAAAAAAGGCAGACAAAAAATAATCAGTGAATGTACAGATTTGAACCACACAATAACAACCCTTTCTTAAGGAAAGGGTATAGAACACTGCATTCAACTAAAGAATACATTTAAAGCAAGTGTCAACTGATATCATTTGATGTCTGAAATCATAGAAGATGTTTTCTAATCATAATGTAATCAGGCTAAGAAGCAGTAAGAATAAAACTAGAAAATTCCTATATGTTTGAAAATTAATAACCTATGAGTCATAGAATGAACTACAATGCAAATTACAGAATAATTTGATTAATGAATGAAAACACTACACACCAATGTAATTAGGTGTACCTAAAACTATATTTAAAGGAAATTTTTGCTTTAAATGCATATGTTAAAGAAAAAGAAAGCCGAAAAAAATCAATGAACCAAGCATCCACCTCAAGAAGTTAGAAAAAATTAAATCAAAGGAAAGTAGAAAGAAAGAAACAATTTAAGAGTAGAAATTAATGAAATACAGAATCAGAATACAGTAAAGAAAATCAACAAAGTCAAAGTTATTCTTTGAAAAGGCTAATAAAATAAACTCCTAACAAGATAAAAAGGAAGAAAGTTACAAATAAGTGCTTTCAAGAATGAACAAGGGGATGTTACCATAGATCTTAGAGATATGTATAGAGAGAATATTAGCATGACATGAATAATTAAATTTCTAAAAATGTAGGGACTTTTCCTGTTATCTTTTCAAAAACTCATGTCTAACTTAATTGTAATGTTGAAAGAAAACAGATGCTATATGAAATCAATCCTTTGAGGGGCGCCTGGGTGGCTTAGTTAGTTAAGTATCCGACATCAGCTCAGGGCATGATCTTGCAGGTTCGAGCCCTACATCGGGCTCTGTGCTAACAGCTCGGAGACTGGAGCCTGCTTCAGATTCTGCCTCCCTCTCTCTCACACCCCATCCCCCCGCCCCAGCTCACACTCTCTCTCTCAAAAATAAATAAACATTTTAAAAAAATTTTTTAAATCATTCTTTGAAATTTATGGCTCAGTATGTGGTTAATTTTTAAAAATATTCTAAGTATGCTTGAAAAGAATGTTTATTCTGCAGCTGTTGAGTATAGGGTTTTTATAAGACAAATTAAATCAAGTGTATCAACAGTCCTATTGTTATATCTTTCTTGGTTTTTTATGCTTGTTCTGTTACATAGATACTAAGAGATATCCTAATATCTCCCACTATGGATGAGGATTTATGCATTTCTATTTTTGTCTATTGACAAGTCAACCTTCAGTCCAACTGTCACCCCTTTGAAAGTAATCTTTATTGTCTTCTACAGCTGCTTTTAAGATCTCTTTGCCTTTAGTTTTCAAGTTTTTTAACATATATATTAACAGAATATATAATATATATTAACTTATTATCTATTTGAGGGTGTATATATTAACATATCATATGCATATATATTTGAGGGTGTGATTTTTTTGTATTTATCCTACTTGAAGGTTTTAGTCTTCATGAATCTACAGCTTGATGTCTTTCAACAAATTCTTAGCTATTATTATATCTTCAAGTAATTACATATATGTTGAACTTTGTCACTATATCTTACCCTTTCTACTGCATTTCCCCTTCTTTCTGCAGTTCACTGTAGATATTTTCTTCCAACTTATCTTCTAGCATCTTACTAATGTTGCTAGATGCAACACTGGCATCATCTGGGGGCTTGTTTGAAATGCAGAATCTCAGCCCCAACAAAGCCTACTGAACCATCGATAAAGGAGCATTGAAATCTTCACCCATTATTGTAGATTTGTCTATTTATTCTTGGCAGTTCTATAAGCTTTTGCTTCATATATTTTGAATCTTTGTTATTGGGTGAATAAACGTTTAGAATACTTATTTCATAATGATAATCCCTGTTATTATATTTTAATGTGAAATCTGTTTTGTCTGGTATTAATATAGCCACCCCAAATTTCTTTCAGTTAGTGTTAGCATGGCATATGTTTTTTCATTCTTTTACTTTTAGCCCATTTGTGTCTTTACATTTGAAGTGTGCTTCCAATAAACAACATATAGTCGAGTCTTGCTTTCTTATTCATTCTGAGACTATCTTCTCTGTGAGGTGTTTAGACCATTTACATTTAATGTGATTATTGATATGGTTGCATTTAAGTCTATTTATTATCTTGCTACTTATTTTCTATTTTTTCCTTCTGTCCTTTCTTCCCTTTTCCTCTTTTTCTGTCTTCCTTTGAATTGAAGGCTTTTTATGATTCCATTTTATCTCCTTTGTGAGCTTATTAGACGTAATTCTTCATATTGTTAGAGTTTATAATACGTATTTAATTTATCACAATCTGCCTTATAATGCTATTGTACCACTTCATATATAGTATAAGAATCTTACAATAGTATACTCCCATTTCTCCTTTCAAGATCTTTATGATGTTGGGGCACCTGGGTGGCTCAGTCGGTTAAGCGTCCGACTTCGGCTCAGGTCATGATCTCGCGGTCCGTGAGTTCGAGCCCCGCGTCGGGCTCTGTGCTGACAGCTCAGAGCCTGGAGCCTGTTTCGGATTCTGTGTCTCCCTCTCTCTGACCCTCCCCCGTACATGCTCTGTCTCTCTCTGTCTCAAAAATAAATAAACGTTAAAAAAATTAAAAAAAAAAAAAAGATCTTTATGATGTTGTCATACATTTAATATAAGTGTACATTACTCTACAATCTTTGCTTGTCTGATTCTGCTTGTATTGTTTCTGCTGGGTTTTTTTATGATGGCTTCTCTCTCTCTCTCTCTCTCTCTCTCCCTTTCTCTCTCTCTCTCAATATACTTTGTGTATGTTTTTGTTTGTTTAATTATACTGTGTGCTCATATTTTTTTTTAGTACTTCACCTAGGTAAATTCTTTGAGCTCATAAGGAAGGTAGGTTCCTCAGAGAGGATTTTCAATTGTTTCTGAGGCAGAATGGAAACATTTTATACTAAAACTTCAGATTGAGATTTTTTTTTTCAGATTATATAAATAGTATGAAGTTTGGTAACAAACTTGTATGAGGACTTGATTGTGATTACATTCAGGAGAGACTGCTTCTCATCCTATCTTAGCACTATATTTCCAGACTGGTAATTTTCTGTGAAATTCCCTGAGGGTAGTAGACCACCCTGCTTTCTTTCTGGTTTGTCCTTACTTTAAGGGTGTAATTTCTGGCATCTCAGTTATATGATGTAGGTCCCCTATTAGACTCCATATTTTAGATCGGCCCCAAGCTGTGTCCTGAACTCCATAGCCAAAAAGGAAATAAAAATCAAACTTTAAGTTCATCTTCTTTAGCAAATGCCCCGAAGATAAAGAGGAAACATCTATGCTTCTCTTTCTGAGCTCCTTTATTCACCTGGTTTTTGGTTTCTTACTTTCTTGCCAGCTCATTGATTCATTTAATAATTTATTTAAAAGCTGCTTTCATCTGGCATTTTTAGTTGCTTTCAATGGGAAGGTTGGCCAGAGTATCTCATCCATTGCACTGTCTATAACAGACATCCTCTAGAGTGATGTTTCTGAAACACCAACTAGATCATTTTACTTTACTGTTTAAACGTCTTCAGTGGTTTCAATGTTTTCACAATAACATGGAAACTCCTTAGCTTGCTACCCAAAGATTTTCTGATCTGGCCTCTGATCACCTCTCTAACCTTACCACCTGCACAGCATTCTCACATCTCTCTGTCTTTTGTGTGTAATCTCTTCTCCCAGCTTAGCCACTGCAGAAAACCACCAAAAACTCAGTCCGGGTACACGCTCTCTTGATCTGTTCACAAACACTACACTGCTTACCCTTATTGCAGTGTAAATCATCTGTTGCTAGATTAATCCCTACAGAAACCACAGGATATAATTTTCCAGCATAGGCGATGGCCCATAACAGGTATTCAACAAGTATTTCTTAAGTGATTAAGTGAACAAACCATTATTGCTATGGTCCTGAGGTTACTGAGTATTAGAATGGACTAAGATTTCATAAAAGATAGGGGATATGAGTCAGAATACTTCATAAAATTTAAACTTAGAAAAGATCTAGATAACCTTAATCTGATACTAATTTTCCAAAAAGTTCAAAGTCTTAAAATTTCTCACAAGTCATATGTTCTGAACCTTTTCTTCAGAAAAACCCCAGGCAGTTAAATTAGAGCATTGTCTTCACAGGTTTGCATCTTCCTAACAAAATTCTGAGCAGCATTGGATGTTCATTTCTTGCTTGGAAAAACAACACAAGCCAGATCAGGTCTCAAAGAACAGAGCAAAATGAAGAAGTGATGTTGGGGGATGGGGTGGAATTGGGGAAGTAGGAGGAGATTTGGCCTTTTTTTATAAACATGATGATTGATTTGTACCTGAGTTGACCTGAATATAATCTAGTCAGTAGCATTAATCTTTACTAATACTGGCTATAGAGAACTGTCCTTACATTTCCTCTTCCCTTCCAGAACTGTCTCCAACTGCATTTTCATCTTCTGGGATAACCCAAAAAAAACCAAAAAGTGCCATTTGAAATATAAAACCAAGAAACACAAAAATTCCAACTGGAATAAGAAATCAGATGCAAAGACATTAATTTTCACTGTTATTGTTCCAGCTGTTATACTGTTAATTGATACAACCTATTTATTCATAAATAAATGTATTCATAGCAAAAATATGGATAATCAAACCTGATGTAACCGTCTGTCTAAAGATTCAAATTTCTTCAAACTTAGAAAATTCTTAACTGCAATTATTAGTCAGTGCTGGAAAAGAATCTTTCCTAACTTACAGTACTTTCTGCAGTTTGGTGAAGGTAAAATTTCTTAATTTGGTAATTTGGGTGGATTAGTATCTTTTCATGCTCTACAGTTAAAGGGTTAACATTAATCAAGGATGCATGATTTCAATTATTATGCCAATATATTTATTAGGTAGCTACAAAAATGCCCCAAAAGAGCTCCATACATTTGATGTAATAAAAATTTTGTGCATTTAAATTTATGGTTTCTATATTGCTACTCACTAAAAACCAAGAGCAAATAAAACAACCTCAATACCCAAGAGGTGAACATGATAAAATGGTGTGTTCAAAGCTAAATGATGCTGAATCACAGCTATGCACTCTGTAGGCCAATCTCCTTGAGACATCTGGCAGTTCAATTTGGGCCACTTGCCAAGGCTATCTTTAAATAGGGGGTGCTTTAAAATGGGATTCTGGGGGAGCCTGAGTGGCTCAGTGGGTTAAGTGTCCGACTTCAGCTCAGGTCATGATCTCACAGTTCGTGAGTTAGAGTCCCAGGTCAGGCTCTGTGCTGACAGCTCAGAGCCTGGAGCCTGCTTTGGATTCTGTGTCTCCCTCTCTCTCTTTGTTCATCCCCAGCTCATGCACTGTCTCTCTCTCTAAAAATAAACATTTATATGAAAAAATAAATGGAATTCTGCATCACAAGTGGCTGCCCACATCCCAGCCAATACCTCATGCTTTTCAGGGGACATGGGATCCATGAAAACAAGGATATGACAATTGTTCCCTGGGGGGCATCCTAAGATACTCAGAGAGGCTGGGCTCCCTGCTCCTGGCAAGGCTCACACCCCAGGTTGTTCCTCTGCAGCCTGTAGCAATAAAACTTTGCTACACCTATGTTCCCAGTGAAATATCAGCATAAGTCTTGTTTTCTCTCTTGCATATCTAGAAACTAAGGAGACCCACAACACAATACAGGCAACCAAACTTAACTTCTATTATTTTAGTATAACTGATCCATTGACACTTTGAGCATGATGTTAATCTTTTTGCGTCATAGTTTCCTCATCTGTAAAATTGAAAGCAGCCCACTGGCCCCACAGAGTTGTTGTAAGGAACAGTCATGAAAAAGCTATGCAGCTCACAGTTCCCCTATTGATATGGCAGATCTTGAGGACAGGGACTCCCATTGTGCCTGACACTTGTGAAAGCTGATAGATATATGAAATAAATGTTAGGTAAATGCTCTAGTTATCTTTTTCTGCCTAACAAATTACCAAAAGCTTAGGAACTTAAAAACAACAAAAATGGGGGCACCTGGGTGGCTCAGTAGGTTAAGTGTCCAACTCCAGCTCAGGTCATGATCTCATGGTTTGTGGGTTCAAGCTCTGTGTCGTGCTCTGTGCTGACAGCTCAGAGCTTGGAGCCTGCCTCAGATTCTCTGTCTCTGTCTCTGTCTCTGTATCTGTCTCTCTCTCTCTCTCTCTCTCTCTCTTCCTCTCCCCTGTTTGTACTCTCTCTCTCTCTCTCTCTCAAAAATAAATAAACATTAAAAAAATTAACAACAACAAAAAGTGTATTACATCATACAGGTTCTGAGAATTGGGAATCTGAAAGATTAGCTGGGTGGTTTTAGTTCAGAGCCTTTTATGAGGTTGTAGTCAACCTGTTACCTAGGGTTTCCATCATCACAAGGCTCAACTGGCACCGAAGAATCCACGTTCAAGTTCATTCACACACTGTTGTTGGGCCTCAGTTTCTCACAGGCTTTTGGCAGGGGGCTTCAGTTTGTCTCTACATAATGCTACCTTCAGACTGCTCACAACATGGTAACTGGCTTTCCTCACAGCAAACAAGGAAGAAAGCAAGAGAGAGCCCCCAAGATGGAACTCACAGTGTCTTTATGACCTATCTTAGAAGTCACACACCTCCACTTCTGCCATAAGTTTTTGGTCCCACAGACCAATCCTGGTATAATATGGGAGAAGACCATACCAGGTAATGAATACTGGGAGGTGGGCCCATTGGAGACCATCTTGGAGCTGGCCACCACATTAAATTAATGAATAAAAATGCCCCTTAGGAAATTCCCATGCCCTGTTTATCCAATTTCTATGAGAAGGTTCCCCATAAACTTCTTATCCCACACTTTACTACTTGCCTCATCTAGGAATGGGATACAATGGTGGGTGATAGCCACTGGTCTACATTTCTTCACTGGGTGGAATTAATCTATTTGAACTCAGAGTAAAAATGCCCTCTTCCTTCTGAACTCGTTCATGGCAGAAATCCTGGTTAAGTGAGTCTACTCTGTGGACCTGAACATTCCTTTGGATGGACAGTTCCAAGGTTTAAATTGGCTACAGAGAGTCAGAGGAGCCACCTAGCCAGGATGTCTGGCCACTCTCTTCAATGTATCATCACTGTAACAAAGTGATATTCAATCTCCATCCATGTGATTCTCACTTCTCTCCTTGGTTGCTTTTGAACTCAGGCAGGGAACAAGAACATCCTTTATCAGCAAGCAGTCAGATCCCAGCAAGAAGGAACACCATACCAGAATGAGGCAATTTCATGTAATAGTACTAGGATATTTTATATAATTACAATTGAATAGGATCAATCATCATTTTAGGAATTTTATTCATTGATTCCCCTCAGTGAGATGAAGAAAAATTTTAATAGAGTAATTAGGTTACTTTTTTTCCTGGAAATTTAAATCCTTAATGTTCTTTATCTTTGTAGGGGTATTTATTCCCTACAGAATGCTAAATCAGAAATTTAGCCATGGCATTGTAATGCATTCAGGGTTTTAGTAACTTACACTCAAACTGAAATGGAATAACCATGAGATGCTAAAGGATTGCAATTTTACAAGGTTCAGTCACTTCTGTTTTTACACACCACTGGACTCCAGCTCAGCCTACTTTGTGATGTGATTCTTGAGTTCCTGTGAGATACAAATGTACTTCTTCAATTTTAAGATACATTTCCCCCACATTTTAATGTTTCTGTGATCAAGATGTCGAAAGAAACTTGACAGTGCTGTCTTTTTGTTATTATACGTATGATGCATTCTAAAACTGGTGGTGTTTTAGAATTAAAAAAATGTAAATTTATGGCTCCTGGGCTTATGGAAATTTTCCAGCTTGAACTGTCCAGGTGAAAGTTGTTCAACACTAACATTTGGTATGCTTTACCTGATGGTTTTTGATATGTGATTTGCCTGTGTCTCCCGGCAACCCTGATTGGCTTTGATTTTTTGGGAGATTTGGGGAATACTAAACCAATGACATGTCTAGCTGAATAGGCCATTAGCACCGACATGAGCAGAGACTTCACAGAGGGCACACGATATCCTTTATTCCTAGGTTGTCCTGGATGCCTATTGGGGCTACCTTAAGGAGTGAGCTCTTCTACTTGTGTCTCTGAGCCCTGGAAATTGAACTTAATTGTAATTCTTCCAGGGTGAGGTAGGGCCGGGACATCCAGATAGGTAGCAGAGGAAAGAGGTTGCTTGTAACATCTAAATGATAGAAGCACAGGCTAGAGAAAGGGTCCTTGACTAAAGTGGTAGAATATGCTAGAATACTGGTCTAAGAGAAAGGGAAAGCAGCAGTGAGTGATTCTGTGAGAAAAAAAAAAAAAAAAAGGATGGAAAACAACAAACTTCAGCCCTTGGGAGTTTAGTGTATGTTTTATATGAGAATTAGCAATGATGTGGAAGTGAGCTGCTAACATCTTCAACCACACCAAATATTTCTTTAGGTCACCAATACAAGAAAAAGAGTCAGTCAAGAAAAAAGATTTTGGGGGAAGATTAGAATCATCCCGTGAGAATAGAATCCATGGCTTCATGTTGCTGGCTAGGAAATATGCTACCCTTGTTTGAAAGTATTTATATTCAAAAGAATTTCTGTATTGGCTTTATCTATAAGCCCAGGCAGAGGTGAAGGTGAATATAAATTAGAGACAAATAGTCTGCTATAAGCCATAATATGACCCATGGCAAGGCAAAGGATCCACTGGTGATAAAAATGCACTACACTGTCCAGAGAAGGGCACAACCTCAGGCCAAATGTTCTCACAGCAATTTACAGAAGCCCTAATTTGGAGGCCCGATGTAAGGGCAGTTAGTCTGTGCAGTTATATTGTTGCATGTATAAAATGAGTCCTTATCTAGTCCCTGTAGCTTCATGTTATTACTGCACAGTCATGAAGTGTAAGGAGAATGCCCACTCCATCTTTCAGGGTGGCACCCACCCCTAGCAAAAGGTGAACTCCTAGCAGCCACGTTTGTACCACCTGACCAGGATCTCTGGCCACAGCTGGCTGGATCAGAGGGTGGACAAGTGTCTAGCTGAGCCAATCTGATGCTGAGAATGATGAGTTCGATTTGGACTATTTCCTTGTATGATGGGACATGAACCTGGAAAATAGAGTGTGTCTATCACCGCCTTTGAGGCAGGAAGAGAGGAATGAAACTGATTCTGCAGGAAAGGGGGAGGCACAGGACCCAGAAAGAGGGACACCATAGGTACAAAGAGTCCTCGTGGGTCCTGGTTCTAGTCCTTTCTCAGGCCTTAGCCTCAGCTCCATTAAACGGCCTTCTGTGTTACAATGGATGTACCAGTTCCTTCTGTTTGCTTATGAGTCGTTAAGATAGGACCATAGATTTAATATAACTTAATATACCTCGTATTTCTCTGGTCTAAGTGTGAACCACATGTTCCCTGCCATCCACCCCCTGTCCAGAGCAGGCCAGAGGGATGAAAGACTGGGAGGCATAGTGTGGCTAAGGACTGGGAGGCTAAAGGTGGCTCTTGTGGTAGAGAAAAAGATAACTTCTAATATAGAAGAAAAGAATTATGACCTCCTTATTCCCTGCTAGCTATATTCCCAGCTTTGGAGCAGTGACTTACACATGGCAAGTACTACTAAATATTTGTTCAACTGAATTTAAGTAGGCTGACTGAATTTAATGTCTCAGACTAATGTCCAACACTAAGCATCATACTTTATGTGGTAACATTAGAGGCATCCTCAGTGAATGAAGAATGAGGAACGGATAGATGCTATTTCTGTTATTATTTGATGCTATCCCAGAAACACTAGCCAGTATGCTAAACAGGAAAAAGACAGGACGTAAAATGCTGTATAAACTTCCGGGCAGATAGAATAGATGTACTCTTCCCTAGTCCTCCAGCGAAGTACAACTAAAAACCCTTGACATTATATACAAAATGAACATAATACTCAAGGTGGAGAGAAATAAGCAGACTGGCTAGGGACTTTTGGCATGACCACCATATTGTCCTCAAGGAACCACATGGTAGTTAGTTATCTGGATTTTCTTCTGCCTTAAATATCTCGGGCTTGCATCTCAAGAAGCTGCACCCTCGCACACCGAGATACACAAAGAAACAAACAAAACAAACAAGAATCCCCTTCAACGCTCTGCTCTTTCTAACCAAAAGACCAGGAAAGAGACTAGAAAGACAGGACAGGTTTAGAAAACAACTGTTCTACACCAGCTAAGTGCCCTAGGAAAAAAACATGGCCCCACCTGCCAGCAAAGGGTGAGTATAGAGCCTAGACTTCCAACCTCACTAGGCTGTAATGAGGTGCCTCAAACCCCCTGTCTGGGTGGTTCCAGAAAAAGACTGAGTGGGGAGCTGGGATTCCACACCCATCCTCTCCCCATAGAGGCAGCATTAGAAAGATCCAGGACTTCCAACACTGTCCAGTGCTAATGAGGCTAGTGCACCCCTCCCCCTGTGGTATCAGTGGAGGCCATGTAGACAGTAATAATATGCCACTCTTATACCTCCCAGCCACAGTGGTGTCAGCGAAGCCCTACTGGGGAGCCAGAACCCCCACCCCCGGCCAGCAGCAACAAGGAGCTTCTTCCCTTTACAGATACCAATAGAGGCCAATTCTACCACTGCCTGGCAGGAACAAAGCAGCACCACCTTTTTCCTGGTGTCAAAAGAAACCAGCTAAAACAGAGGTTTAAATGAGATATAGATTCTCATAATACCCAAAATGTCCAAGTTTCAATCAAAAACCACTCATTATATCAAGAACCAGGAAAATCTCAACTTGAATGAAAAAAAGACAACCAATAGATGCCAATACCAAGATAATAAAGATGTTGTAATTATCTAAGGAATATTTCCAAGTAGCCATCATCATATGTTTCAATAAGTAATTATGAACAAGCTTGAAACAAGTGAAAAAACAGTAAATCTCAGCAAATGGTAGAAGATAAAAGAAGTAAATGGAAATTCCAGAACCCCAAAATACAATAACTAGAAATTTGTTTAAAAACTCAATTTGTCAGGGCACCTGAGTGGCTCAGTCAGTTAAGCATCCACCTTCAGCTCAGATCATGATCTCATGGTTCGTGGGCTCGAGCCCCACATCAGGCTCTGTGCTGACAGCTCAGAGCCCAGAGCCTACTTCAGATTCTGTGTCTCCCTCTCTCTCTGCCCCTCCCCTGCTCATGCCCTGTCTCTGTCTCTGTCTCTCTCTCTCTCTCTCTCAAAATAAAATAAAACATAAAAAAATTAATAAAAAAAATAAATAAAAACTCAATTGGTTTAAAAGCTCAACATGGAGGGGTCAGAGGAAGAAGGTAGGAACAAAGGAAAGAATCGATAAACTTGAAAATAGAAAATAGAAATTACCCAATCTTAACAACAGAAAGAAAGCAGACTAAAAATAAACAAACAAACAAACAAACAAACAAACAGAACCTCAGGAGCCTATGGGACTATAACAAAAGATTTAATATTCATGCCATCAGAGTTCCAGAAGGAGAAGAGAAAGAGAGTATGCCCAAAAACTATTAAAAGATATAATGGTTAAAAGTTCCTCCAACTTGGCAAAGACAGAAACCTATAGATCAAAGAGGCTTTTTTGACCCCTTATCCTAAATAGGATAAATCCAAATAAATCCATGCCAAAACACATAGCTGTCAAACTTCTTAAAGTTAAGGGCAAAGAATATATCTTCAAAGCAGTGAGAGATCAACAGTGCTTTAATTACAGGGAAGAGAAATTTGGATGACTGCAGACTTCTCATCAGAAACCATGGAGACCAGAAGGAAGTGGAACAACAATTTTCAAGTGCTGAAAGAAAAGGACTGTTGACCCAGAATTCTATACCCAGCAAAAATATCCTTTAGGAATAAAGTAGAACTCAGGACATTTTCAGATGAAGGAAAAGTAAGACAATTGATTGTCAGCAGACTTAACAAAGAATGGCTAAGGAAGTTCTCTCAACAGAAATGAAACTATTAATGAAGGAAATTTGGAACATTAGGAAAGAAGAAAGAACAATAGAAAGAATAAAATATGGTTAACTATATTTCCCTTCATCTCTTAAATTTTCCAAATTCTTTTAAAGAAATTGTAATACTGTCTAATGTGGTTCTAAATGTACACACAAGAGGGGCAACTGGGCGGCTCAGTTGGTTAAGTGTCAGACTCTTAATGTCAGCTCAGGTCATGATCTTATGATCTATGAGATGGAGCCCCACGTCAGGTTCTGTGCTGACAAGCACAGAGTCTGCTCAGGATTTTCTCTCTCCCTCTTTCTCTCTGTCCCCACCCCCCACTTACATACACTCTCTATCAAAATAAATAAATAAACATAAAAAAATAAATGTATACACAATAAATACTTAAAGTAGGGGAGGGGAAAGGGACATAAAGGGAGATAAGGTTTCTATGCTTCATTCAAAATGGTAACATGTTGGGATGCTTGGGTGGCTCAGTTGGTTAAATGTCTAACTCTTTTTTTTTTTAAGTTTATTTATTTATTTTGAGAAAGAGACAGAGAGACAGAGAGAGAGAATACCAAGCAGGCTCTGAACTGTCAGCACAGAGCCTGACGTGGGGCTCAAACCGTGAGATCATGACCTAAGCCAAAATCAAGAGTCAGATGTTTAACTGACTGAGCCACCCAGGTGCCCCAAATGTCTAACTCTTGATATCAGCTCAGGTCTTGATCTCAAGGTTATGAGTTCAAGCCCTGCATTGGGGCTTAAAAATAAATTAATTAATTAGTCAAATTAATTTTATTTATTTATTTTAAAAATTGTTTTATGTTTTTATTTTATTTTTTGAGAGAGAGACAGAGTGCGAGTGGGGGAGGGGCTGAGAGAGAGGGAGACACAGAATCTGAAGCAGGCTCCAGGCTCTGAGCTGTCAAGACACAGCCTGACATGGGGCTCAAACTCACAGACTGTGAGATCATGATCTGACCTGAAGGTGGACGCTTAACTGACTGAGCCACCCAGGTATCCCAAATTAATTACTTTTTTAAAAACTGTGTTGGGCTCTGCAACTGAGCATGGAGCCTGCTTAACATTTTCTCTCTCTTCTACCCCTCTACCCACTCTCACTCTCTCTAAAATTAATTAATTAATTTTTAAAAATACAATTATACTCTGAGACCTCAACACCTCTCTCTCAAACATTAATAGAAAAACTAAACAGAGGAGCACCTGGGTGGCTCAGTCAGTTGAGCATCCAACTCTTGGTTTAGCTCAGGTCATGATCTCACGGTTTCATGAGTTCAAGCCCCGCATCTGGCTCTGAGCTGGCAGCATGGAGCCTGCTTGGGATTCTCTCTCTACCCCTCTCTCTGCCCCTCCCCTACTTGCACTGTCTCTATCTCTCTCAAAATAAATAAAATTTTAAAAAAAGAAAAACTAAACCGAAAATCAAGGATACAGGCAACAATACCATCAACGAACAGAATTGAAACATTTATAGAATATTCCATCCAACAACAGCAGAATACATATTCTTTTCAAGTGTCCATGGAATATATACCAAGTAGACCATATCCTGGGTCATGAAACAAACTAACAAATTTAAAAGAATTTAAATCATACAGGGTGAGTTCCTTGATGACTGTGGGATCAAATTGGAAATCAGTAACAGAAGGATGAGGAAAACTAAACAACCAATTTCTAAATATTCCATGGGTCAAAGGAGAAGTCTCAAGAGAAATCAGAATAAAAGAGAACTTTTAATTTTGCAAAGTGGCCAGTTATAAAATAAATACGTAAAAAGAAGTAACAATATTCAATTAAAATATGACAAAATAATCCTATTCACAGTAACAATAAAGAAAATTAAAATCTAGGAATATACTCAATAGCAAGTGTGCTGGAGTTATATGGCAAAACAAAAAAAAAGAACATTAAACTTGACTGAGGTATGAAACTTGGAGATACAGACAAGCATACTCTAAAATTTATATGGAAAGGTAAAGGAACTAGAATAGCTAAAACAATTCAAAAAAAGAAGAAAAGCATGGGAAGAATCTGTCTACCCAAGTTCAAGACCTATTATATAGCTACAGCAATCAAGGCTGTATGTGATTTTCTATATTCTTGGATGAGTAGTTTTAATATTGAAAGAAACCCATTAATTGTCAGATAAATCTACAAATATAAAAGAATTCCACTAAAATCCTTATGAAATTCACCAGGGAAAAGAAACACCTGATTCAGCCAAGAATAGTTTGCAGAAGAAGGGTAATGGGGTGAGACTTACCATACCAGATACTGACATGTATCATATAGTTTCAATAATTGAAGTATTTTACTGGTGGAGGATTAGACAGGCAGGCCAGTGGAGGAGAACAGAAAGTTCGTAGTCAGAGCTATGCAAGTGTACAAATTTAGTGTGAGTTTTTGTATGTAGATGTATGTTTCATATGCCCATAAATGTATGTTTCATATATTTTGACCTATTTTCTTGTTGTTTGTGGCAGAAGGAAAATCGAGCCCTGCGTCTCCCATATGCTAGAAACACACATCCCTGGCTGCTTTCAGAGAATAGACCGTAGGGAGTCTGGGCCACAAAGGGGACACAGCAGTGGAGCCCTGTGGTAACTCAGACAAGAGCTGTGGTTTGGAACAGGAGTGGCAGAGCTGTGAAAAGTGCTTGGATTTGAGTGGATTTTGAAGAAAGAACCAACAGAAGCTGCTAATGGATTTAGCAGGTGTGGGTGAGAAAGAGTGGATTCCAAAAAGAACGAGCGACTGCAAGAACAGAGTCCTGAGCTGGGCAAGCCCGGAGATGGTACAGGTTTCAGGGTGATTCAGGCTGATGTATATTTGACATCCAAGTGAAGCTACTGGATAGGCAGAAAATACAGAGCATGCCTATGAACACACGTATCTGTGGTTTCCAAATTCTCCACAATGAACTATACTATTTTTAATTATTACTGTTATCATGTATCACTATAATTATTTAATTATGCATTTATTAAATATGATAATATTTATTTATTGCTATCTAATACTTATTTCATCCAAAAAAAAATGTGATTGAAAAAGCCACTGGCTATTTCACTGAATCCAGAACCTCAGAATCCCCTTCATTTCTAAGTTAGCAGATTCACCCCCCTCAGCAGTTCAGAGATTAAGAAACGCATGTGAGGCTCCTCAAGGAAGCAGAGGCAGTTCGGGAGATGACTCCCTGGAGCCCTGGACAAATCTTCTGCAGAAGGAAAAGTGGGCCTAGCCTTAACACTACCCAACACAGTGAGAAGATCCAGTGCCCTAAGGTGGAGGAAGATCTTTCCTCACTCTGCCTAGGAGGACAAAACGGCAGCTTAAAGATGTTGAAGACTTAGGGGCGCCCGGGTGGCTCAGTCGGTTGAGTGGCCGACTTCGGCTCAGGTCATGATCTCACGGTCCGTGAGTTCAAGCCCCGCGTCGGGCTCTGTGCTGACAGCTCGGAGCCTGGAGCCTGTTTCGGATTCTGTGTCTCCCTCTCTCTGACCCTCCCCCGTTCATGCTCTGTCTCTCTCTGTCTCAAAAATAAATAAACGTTAAAAAAAAAAAAAAAAGATGTTGAAGACTTAGACCTGACATCCAGGTAAGGAAGTGGGTTTAATCCCACAAACACTGACGATGGAGCACTTGCTACTTTCCAGACATGGGAGGCACAAATGGAAACATACCAAAGGGTCTGCAGTGCAGGAGGGGAAAGAATTAATATCATGAGCAAGAAGGGAAAGGAAAGGAATGAACATTCATCAGTGACCACTCGGTCGCCACTTACAACTAGGCTGTGAGACAGGAGTCTGAGTCTTTGCACAGGGGGGTGTAGCAAACACTCCAGCACAAATGCCTGGCTGCAGGGGCAGGTCCAAAACATGAACAACAGACTGGGGAGAGCGTCCCAGCCAATCCCCAGCCCAGGCAAAAGGTGGGTAAATCCCCTGAGAAATGAACTTGCACTTTGTCCTAAAGAATAACCAGAAGTTTCTTACAGGGAAGTAACCTTCCTGGCTTTTGTTTTCCAGACGCCTGAGCTCCTTGAGTGGCAAGAGGAGAAAGACTAAATGTGTGGGGATGCAAAAGTGCGCAGAGAGAACACAAGCCACCCATCTAGGGAGGGATTGAGTCAGCAGGTGCCATGAGCAGCGGGGAGAGTACACTCACTGGGAGGTACCAGCCCAGTGTACCCCGAGAGGCTGGAAGCTGGCCCCAGGCTCCCCTAAGCTCTCATGATCAAGCTCATGATACAAGCAGCACAGCCATGTGCCCTCAAGGGAGCTTGGAAATGAGGCTACTGGGGTGACTGAAAAACTAAGATGGGCCTCTTCCCACATTGTCCAGGCACCAAACAAGCCTCCCAGATCTTTGTGAGACCCTGGGAGGGAGGACGCTTTATTCCCACTCCCCGGGATGAATAGGATCAAATTTCCCTCCAACCCAGTCATGTGGGAATTCAGAATTCAATTTATTTTGATTTAAAGGAAATAAAGGGAAGCTTCATTTCTTTTACATGGGGGGTCTATAGACTAAGATGAATATCCTTCATAGAGGTTTCAGAGCCCCCTAGTCATTTATTTATGGAGCAAAACTGGATGGGGTCAGTAGAAAAGATGTTCAACTGGGGCTGTGGTTTTATAGCTCGTAAGGACAGCTTCCCTCATTATACACATAATATTTTCACTTCTGCTCCAGGCAGCCTCTGGACTGGCTGCTGGCAGCACAGACTTAAC
The DNA here is from genome assembly GCF_046562875.1 of Panthera onca. Lineage (NCBI taxonomy): Eukaryota > Metazoa > Chordata > Mammalia > Carnivora > Felidae > Panthera > Panthera onca. The sequence continues at coordinate 19,158,329 of NC_138353.1, read as the reverse complement.
AACGACACAGGCCCTGCCATTAGGGACATCAGTCCATAGGAAGAGGCAGATGTGCCCACAAATGATTCCTGAAGTCCTTGGAGCTGACAAAATTCGAGTCCAGTTTGTCACTATTCATCTGAGACCAGTCCTGCGTGGTCAGTGGTCAGGAACAAAGCATTGCAACCCAGAGGTGGGTGCCTGCACTGTAAGCTACAAAGTTCCCGGGACCCACACTCAAGGGTATGCCTGTATAATTCAATCCAGTTCAGCACTTGTTACAACATTTCGTATGGGACCCCTGCTCTCTAAAGGCCCCCATGACCAATAAGTATTGTGAAATTATAGGAAGACCCCAGGATTCCCTAACAGTGAACCAGAGTGGTAAGAGAGGATTAGGAGCTGAAAGTTTTAGTTCGGTACTAAATACATTCATACATACATACAGTCTACATGGAAAAGTTATGTGCTTTAAAAGCTAAGATTCTCTGGCCCGATATAGTGGACGAGGCATATATGATTTACGTTTTCTTTGCATCAGCCAGAGAATCCCACCTGGGAATCAAAGCACACTCAAACAGGACCAATCCAGGAGGGTTTAATAAAGAGATTATTTACAAAGAGGTGGGCAGGGTATAGGTAAACCACAAAGGATGGGCAGTGGCCTATGGCCAGTAAGACTGGGATCCTTTGCCACACCTGGTCTGAAGAGGCGAGCGAGGCTACTATTGTCTGGAACCAGAGGTCTTTGTGAAGAGGGCCACCTGCTGAAAGCTGTGTCCTTTCTCAAGGGACTCAGCCAGCCCAGGGCAACCTCACTGGGAGAAAGCTGAAGGAATAAATACCGTGGCCTCACTCTCCATAGGAGAATCTGATCAGGCTTTATAACAACAGAATGTGAAAAAACAGAATTCAAGGGAAAGAAAAAAGGAGAGATAACTGAAACTCTAGGAAAAACTAACAGCAAAACCAAAACTAACACCATAAACTCTAAGAAAAACTAACAGCGTAAGTAAAACTAACATCATAAAGTCATAACAAAATATTGTGAAATCAAGGCAGATTTGAACAGAAGTTGGCAGATTTGAAAAAAGAATGGAATAAATTCTGAGTAATGGATAAAATGACCTAGAAGATACTACTAATATAATGAATAAAATGTGGTTTTTCTTTCGTGAATAAAGAAAGGGAAGTGGCAGAGGGGGTGGGGATAAATACACCAGAAAGGTATGACCTAAACAGAACGTAGATGAAAACATGATGTGACTATGAGCAATTAGTTGAGTATAAAAACAAATTCTTTTGAGCATTCTTCTGTGAGTAGCACAAGAGTAAGGTCACTGGAATCACGGAAAAGGAATGTAATCATAGTCTTAGCTCCAAAACAAATAATATTTACTCTTTATAATGTACATGGCTTACTGCCTACAACTCTCTTTTCCCAGATATCCACATAGTTGATCCCTTACCTCCTTCAGGAATTTACTCAAATATCACCTTTTAGACAGACCTTTCTATCTAAATTACAAAACAGGTGTGCACACTCACACACACGCCCACTACATATAGCTTAATTTTTTTCCCCTAAGCACAACTAGCATACTAAATTTTTTTACTTTTTCATCTTGTTTATTTTCTGTTCCTCCCACTAGAAAGTATGTTCTGCTAGGGCAGGGATTTTTTTTTTTTTTTTTTTTTTTTTTTTTTTACTATCGTATTCACTGCTGTTACCCCAGCACCAAGGAGAGGGACTGGCTATGGTAGGTCCACAATGAATATTTGTTGCATTAATAAATGTTGAATCAAGCCATAAGCAAGTCAGAGAAGCCATGATCGTGTTTCTGTGATAGAAATTAAATGCCATTGTGCTTGGCAATGCAAAAATAAAGGCACAATTCACAGAAGTTGGGAGGGGTGGAAAGTCAAATAAGAAGAAGAAGAAGAAGAAGAAGAAGAAGAAGAAGAAGAAGAAGAAGAAGAAGAAGAAGAAGAAGAAGAAGAAGAAGGAGGGAGGGAGAAGAAAGGTTAAGAGGGCTAATATTCTTATTTTACCACATAGATAATCAAGATGCTGGTCAGAGGTGATGAAATAAGAAATGCAGGTTTAAGAAGGTTCTTTCTTTCTCTTTCTTTCCTTCTTTCTTTTCTTTCTTTCTTTCTTTCTTTCTTTCTTTCTTTCTTCCTATTTTTTTAGAGAGAGAGAATGCACACAAACAGGGGAAAGGGGCAGTGGGGGAGACAGAGAGAATCTTAAGGAGGTTCCACACTCAGCATGGAGCCCCCATGGGACTCAATCCCACAATCGTGGGATCATGACCCGAGCTGAAATCAAGAATCCGACATTCAACCAACTGAGCCACCCAGGCTCCCCTAAGAGTATACAAAGTTGCATAGGTATCAGTTAAAATAACAAAAAATAGTAATGTGACCATATTGGTATGAGTGAACCAGAGGAGGCAAAAGAAATATAAACTAAATTTTATCTAACATAACATAAATCCACTAGATTATTCTGAAGAGGAGACATTCAGAAACATAACTATAAGCATAGTATTTATAGTGTGGAGATAATCTCAGAAGACCTTATAGTAGAAATGATTAAACATGATTGCTGTGAAATTGTGTTTTCAATAATAAATAACCACATTGTATAAGACTACCACTTTCTGTAGATAACAATGATAAACCCTGGACAAAATATTTTTAAAAACTATTTGAAGGCACTAAAAAGTAACCCAAAACAGGCATAAAGAGCAAAGAATCCAACCCTTGAAAGAAGGGAATTGCACTGTAAGATCTATATTCTTACTAATTTTCCCAAAAGTCACTTTGTAGTCTGCACAAAGGGAGCATCTAGAAACAGAAAGCCTGAATTGGCTTGACATGTTAGGGTTTAAAGCATCCAGAGAAGTAGAAAATTGAAGGGAAAAAAGCCAGGGGTTAAAAAAGAAGCCACAGAATGGGGAGTCTCACATTTGTGTAAAAACTTCCCTCAAATCCTTGGCTGGCCCTGAACTCTAAGAATCCTGCTGGAAAGCAGCAGCTGGAAGACTGGAAAAATTGAACAGAGATTTCAGCTGTCACCCACTTCAGGGGAGACAGTTTGGATTTGGAATCCTCCCTAGTCAGGGGAACTTGATAAACACTTGGGCTTTCCATTAAACCCACAGAAAGGTCCTACTTTGAAGGCTATGTCCCAAGACAAATAATTTGCCATAAGACTAAGGGGAAAACTGAAACACATTCACCCTAACAAAATGTCATCTTAAGAAAATAAAACAACCTTAAGTTCAAGGTGACTGACCACTTGACCACTAATTAGACTATTTAAGAAAACAAAAAGAAACACTCTTTAAAGAACTATAACAGAATCCAGAGTTTCTGCAACATATCACAGAAAATGTCAGGTATACAATTAAAACAGAAATTAGACATACAAGGAAACTACAAAATGTGACTAATAGTTAATGGAAGAAAAGCTCTAGTCAATAAAAATAGATCCCAAGATGATCCAGATGTTGAAATTAGTAGATAAGGACTTTAAAACAACTGTTATAAGATATTCAAAGAATTAAAGGAAATTTCAGCAGAAAATGGAAACTTGACAGAAATTTTAGAACTGAAAAGTACATCTGAAATGAAAAATGTACTGAATAAGCTTAACAAAAAATTAGATATGGCAGAAGAGAGGTAAGCATACTTTAAAATGGATCAACAGAAAATTTCCAGTATAAAAAACAGAGATAAAATCTGAAGAAAAAAAAAAGTCTCAGTGAACTCAAGAGATAATATCAAGTGGTCTAACAATACATGCTATTGAAGTCTTAGAAGGAGACAGTGAGGAGCAGACCAATATTAATAAAACAATGACCAAAAATTCCCCAAGTTTAGTAAAACAAAAACAAACAAAGGTTCAAGAAGCTCACCATCTACCAAGGAGAATGAACACAATCACACTTAGTTACATCATAATCAAATTTCCAGAAGCTAAAGATAAAAGGAAAATACTGAAAGCAGCCAGAGAAGGGAAAAGAGACATATCACACATGGGGTACAAACATAAGATTTTTCACTGATGTCTCACTAGAAATAATGGAGGCGAGTTGACAATGGAATGACGTCTCTCAAGTGTTGAGGTAAAATGCTGTCAGCACTGAATTTTATATTCAGCAAAAATATCCTCCAAAAATGAGATGAAATAAAGATATTTTCAGATAAATGAAAGCTAAAAGTATTTGTCATTAGACTTGTAACACAAGTAATGCTAAAGGGAGTTCTTTGGGCTAAAGAAAAATGGTACCAGAAGGAAACATGAATCTCAGTAAGGCATACAGAACAGTAGAAATAGCAAATTATTTTGTAAACATACAAGACTTTTTTATTCCCCTATTTACTTTAAAAATTGTTCAGGGGTGCTTGGGTGGCTAAGTCAGTTAAGTGTCCAACTCTTGATTTCGGCTCAGGTCATGATCCCAGGGGTCGTGGATCAGGGCTCAATCTGATGGAGCAGAACCTGCCTGGGATTCTCTCTCTCTCTCTCTCTCTCTCTCTCTCTGCACCTCCCCTTTCACATGCACATGACCTCTCTCTCTCTCTCTCAAAATAAATAAACATTAAAAATGATAAAAATAAAAACTCTTTAAAGCAAATAATAACACTGTAAGATGGGCCTTATAAAGTACATAGAAATAAAAGATATAACAACAATGGCATATAGGATGGGGTGGAAGAGTTTATAAATGAAATGATTTTATTTTGAGGTTACTTTTATGAAGTGTAAATTATGAACTCACATGGAAAGTATAAAGTGTGAAATGAGATGTGCTAGATGTGAAGCATTAAGTGAACAGAGGTACAATATAATTTTTTAAAGTTTATTTTTATTTATTTTGAGAGAAAGAGATAGAGAATGAGCAGGGGAAGAGCAGAGAGAGAGGGAGACAGAATCCCATGCAGGCTCCATACCCTCAGCACAGAGTTGGACACAGGGCTTGAACTCACAAACTGTGAGATCATGACCTGAGCTGAAATCAAGAGTCAGACACTTAACAGACTGAGCCACCCAGATGCCCCCAACATAACTTTAAATAGGATTTTATAAGGTAAGGATATATAATGCTAACCTTTTAAACCCTCTAATATATAATAAAAATTGGAGTAACTAAAAAGCCAATAGAAGAAAATTAAATGAAATCTGGAAAACATTCAGTTAATCCAAAAGAAGGCAAGATAAAAGGATTAAAGGAATGATGGCCAAAAGAAAAAAGATAAATAACAAGATGACAGGCCTACTCTCAACCACACTAATAATTGCATTAAATGTAAATAAAATATATACTTCAATTAAATGGCAAAGAATGTAAGACATTAGATAAAAGCAACCCTCATCTATATGCTACCTATAAAAGATGCACTTTAAATATAAAATAAAGTGCAACCAAAAATAAAAGTGTGGGAAAATATATACCACGCTAACACTAAGCATAAGAAGGCTGCCATGGCTATTTTAATATCAGAAAAGTAGACTTCAAGACAAAGAATATTACTAGAGATAGGATGCAATATTTCATAATGATAAAGCAGCAACTCATCAGGAAGACATAGCTATCCTAAATATGCATGCACCTAATAACAGAGCTTCAAAACGCATGAAGCAAAACTGACAGACACAGAGGGAGAAGTTGACAACTACACAAAAATTAATTTGAAATGGATCATGGACCTAAACTTGTAAGATAAATTACAAAACTGCCATAGAAAACAAAGGAGAAAATCTCCATAACCTTGGAGTAGACTGTGATAGTATAATAATAAATTATATTATATTATATTAAACTTAATAATATAATATATAAATTAAATGACAATATGTAATATAATAAATTATATTTAATAATAAAGTAAATTATATTTGGTTTTCATCCCCATCTCTGACACAGAGCTCCTAAAACCCTCAGAATTTCCTGTGATGACAGTGATAAAGAGGTCTCTTTTGTTATTGAGGTGATTTGGGGAAAGCACCTAAGGATGGGGACTGGTTACCAGGAGAACTAACCACATGATTAGAGGGTTGGAACTTTCAGTCCCACCCCCTGGCTTCAGGGGAAGGAGAGAGGCTAGAAGTTAAATCAATCACCAATGGCCAATGATTTAATCATTTGTGCCTGCATAATGAAGCCTCTATAAAAACCCAAAAGGAAGGGGTCCATAGAGCTTCAAGGTTGGAAAACAAGAATGCTTCCACATGCTACCATGCCAGGCCCAAATTCCAGGACAGAAACTCTTTTGTTCAAGACTTCACCCTATGTATCTCTTCATCTGGCTGTTGATTCATATCCTTTAATACCGTTTGTAATAAACTGGTAATGTAGTAAGTAAATGTGTTTTCTGAGTTCTGTGAACGGCTCTAGCAAATTAATCACCCAAGGAGGGGTTATGGGAACCTCTAATCTGTAGCTCCTGGGGCCGGTCAGACACATAGGTAACTTGGGCTTAAGACTGGCATCTCAAGTGGAGGGCAGTCTTATGGGGCAGAGCCTTAGCCTTTGGAATCTGATGCTATTTCTGGGGAGAGAGTGTTGAAATTGAGCTGAACTATAGGACACCCAGCTGGTGCCAAAGCATTGCTTGTTGGTGTGAGAAACTGTCTCCCAGTTGGGATTAGGGTGCAGAAGAAATATAGGCAAAATCTTCTTAGAACACAAAAAGCGTTAACTGTAAAGGAAAAAAACTTGATAGTATGCACTTTACAAAAATTGAAAATCTCTGCTAACCAAAAGGCTGAATGCTTTCCTGCTAAGATTGCCAACAACACAAGGATGTCTACTCTTACCACCTCTGTTCAACATTGCACTGGTGGTTCTGGCCAGGGAAATTTGGCAAGAAACAGAAATAGAAGGCATCCAGGCTGCAAAGGCAGAAATACAACTATCTTTATTCTCAGACAACATAATCTTGTATATAAAAAATCCCAAGGATTCCATATTAAAAAAAAAAAAGAGGGAGGGACTACAACCAATAAGTGAGGGCAACGAATTGGCAGCATGCAAGATCAGCATACAAAAATCAACTGTACATTAGCAATGAACATCTGAAATGAAATTAAGAAAGCAGTTCCATTCATAACAGTATCAAAAAGAACTCAATACTTTAAATACTTTTTTTTTTAATACTTTTAAATATTTTTAAATACTTTTGCTAGGGGCGCCTGGGTGGCTCAGTCGGTTAAGCGTCCGACTTCAGCTCAAGTCACGATCTCGCGGTCTGCGAGTTCGAGCCCCGCGTCGGGCTCTGGGCTGATGGCTCAGAGCCTGGAGCCTGCTTCCGATTCCGTGTTTCCCTCTCTCTCTGCCCCTCCCCCGTTCATGCTGTGTCTCTCTCTGTCTCAAAAATAAATAAACGTTAAAAAATAATAATAATAATAATAAATACTTTTGCTAAATAACTTTAGCAAAAGAAGTGTAAAACTCATACTCTGAAAACTACAAAACTTTCCTGGAAGAAATTAAAGTAGATCTAAACAAGTGGAGAGACAATCACATCTGCATGGATTAGAAGGACTCATTTCTACCAACTGATCTAAGACTTCTTGCAATCCCTATTAAAACCCCAGCTGGCCTCTTTTCTTTTTTCTTTTCTTTTTTTTTTTTTCTTTTCTTTTCTTTTCTTTTCTTTTCTTTTCTTTTCTTTCTTTTCTTTTATTTTCTTCTCTTTTCTTTTCTTTTCATTTTTAAAAATTTTTCTTTAACGTTTATTCGTTTTTGAGAGTGAGAGAGACAGAGCATGAGCAGGGGAGGGGCAGAGAGAGAGGGAGACACAGAATCTGAAGCAAGCTCCAGGCTCTGAGCTGTCAGCACAGGGCCCAACATGGGGCTTGAACTTACAGACTGCGAGATCATGACCTGAGCTGAAGTCGGACGTTTAACCGACTGAGCCGCCCAGGTGCCCCTTTTCTTTTCATTTCTTTTCTTTTCTTTTTTCTTTTTGCTTCTTTTCCTCTCTTCTTCAAAAGGATTGAAAATTCTTTTCTTTTTTCTTTTCTTTTCTTTTTCTTTTCTTTTCTTCCCTTTTTCTTTTCTTTTCGAAATTGACAAGCTGGCCTAAAATTCATTTGGAAATGCAAAGGGCATAGAAGAGCTAAAACAACGTGAGAAAAGAAGAACAAAGCTGGAGAAGTTACACATCCCATTTTCAAAACATTCTACAAAGCTACTGTCTGTAACCAAGACAATGTGGTACTGCTGTAAGGATAGATGCTGAAAGAGAATTGAAAGTCCAAAAATAAACCTTTACATTCATGGCCAACTGATTTCCCAGAAGGGTACCAAGACGAGTCAACGGGGAAGAGAACAATCTTTACAACAAATGCCACGTGCACAAGGATATATTTGGACACTTACCTCACACCATACACAAAACTTAACTTAGAATGCTTCAAGGCCTAAACGTATGAACTAAAATCATAAAACTCTTAGAAGAAAACATACGAGTAAATCATAGTAACCTTGGTTGGGCAATGATTTCTTAGATACAATATTAAAAGCATAAGAGATCAAAGAAAAACACGGATAAACTGGACTTCATTACTCCCTCTAGTGGATCTAAAATATAGCCTTACTCATAACTATTTCATCTTTTTTTTTTTTTTTTTTTTGAAACAACAGTAAAAGAAATTTGTATAGCAATCACTGACCAGTGGTCATGTTGAGTCACTATGGTGAACCAATTTTGACAGGAAGAGGCATGAGGGGATTGTCTAGGGTTGATAAAAATGATCTGTATCTTGAGTATGGCATATAGTTACACAACTATATCAATTAATCAACACCAATTTATTTGATGACTTTGTGCATTTCACTGTATGTAAATTTTGCCTCAATAAAAATTTTATTTTATTCATCTATTTTTTGAGAGAGACAGCGTGAGTGGGGGAGGGGCAGAGGAAGAGAAAGAATCTTAAGTAGGCTCCACACCCAACGCAGAGCCCAGCATAGGACTCCGCCTCCTCGAGGAGATTATGATGTGAGCTGAAATCAAGTGTAGGACGCTTACCCAATTAAGCCACCCAGGTGTCCCCAAAATATCATTTTATAAGGTGATCACTTGGATGCGTGACCTGAGTAGAAAGGATGAGCCTGGTGGTGTGCTTTTCATTTTAAGCCCTTCAATACTGCTTAAAATTTGTAAAAGCAGGTGTATGGATTACTTTACATTCTTTAAGTTTGGGGAAAGAAAACGCATTCAAATTTGAAGTTTCTTACTATCGTTACTTCATAGAAGACAGAAGATGAGAAGAAATCTCCTGTTTGGGAGGGTATAATTTACACTCTCCCAACCCCCACACCCACCTCCACACTCTCACACCCACACCCCAGCCAGAGCATTGGTCAGGAAGACCCCCAGGAGGTCTGGGGGCAGGGTCTCAAGTCAAAAGACTTGCTCTTGAAAGCCACTACAGAAACGAAGTTGTAATCATTCACTCCCTATTGAGAGGCTACTGTACCAAACACGTAATCTCTAAGAAATGAAAGTCAAAATCTCAAAAGCTTCCCTTTTTTAAAATGCTAAAGCTTATTTGCATATCAAAATTGCCTCGGGAAAGTAAGCAGAATTAGAAAATTAAGGAATTACATTAGAAGGGACAGAAAGAAGTAGGACAAATGTGTAGGAGTACAGAGCTACTCCCCTCTGTCACCGAAAAGCTGGTTTCAAGTTTAAATCAACCACCCAGCAATGTTCATAAATAAAGAGCAAGACTTTAAATATCACAGCTGTTGAATTTTGATAATACTATTAGCACAAATGTATTTGTTCACTCAATGACAAACAAATCTTTTTCATTAAAAAATAGACATCTGTACAGCATCACTCCCTCTAGTGGATCTAAAAAAAAACCCCATATTTATAGCGATTTCATCTTTTCTGGAACAATAGTAAAAGAAATTTCCATAACAATCAATCTGATCAGTGGTTCTCTGAATGGTCACTACAGTGAATTAATTTTGCTTTCTTCTCTAGTATACTTTTTTCCATTCCCTATCCTCTAAGGAAAAGGTACTTAACATTTATCTGAATAATTAACCACTCATAAATCAGAAAACGATGGGCACTTCAAATATTACTCACAAGGATAAAAATGTGAAAACTACTGAAGGTTGTATTACACTCAACATAAATCATAAATATTCAGAGAATTTTACAGTCACCTTCGAGTAAAGCGCAAACTCCAAGAGCCATTTCAACAGCCCATTTGCCCGTGTGTCACTGCAAAGTGCTCAAAATTGGGTTAGTCATCATTTTGTCCTAAGAAATAAGTCAAGGTTCGTATCTACTTATTTCTATAAGGCAAAATTTCAAATGTAATCTAATCAGTCATTAGACCCACAAATCTCAAATGCGGCTTAGTTTTTTGTGAGCATTTTGTCATGCCATGCCTACATTTTGCAGCTGGGGACGCCCACATAACATATAGGGAACAGAATGACATGTTTTAGTTGGCATGACTTCTGTTTCTAGACATCTGAGTTCTGCAACTCAATTAGCTGCAGATGCCACTGCCAGGAATGGGTTCCTTAAAGAGAGCAAAGATAACGACATTCAGTTGAGCTGATCTCTATAGCCTAGCCCAAGTGAAATCTTAATAACTAGACAGCAAGCCCTATGCTGAGATGATGTGGGACCAGTTTTACTATTGCAAATAACCAAATGGGGTTTCCTGTATCTTTTCAAAATGAAGAATTCGAAATGGCAACACATCTTAGAAGCGTGGGCTCTCACAGTTGTGAACGTAGGTAAAATATTGATGACAAGGTTTCCTATGTCTAAGAAATAACATTTAATGGCAGGCGAAGGCTAAGTTTCCCACCAAAATGGAATGCCACTGCCATCAACAGCCCCACAGAGGCTCAGCTACCTAAAATGGAAATGAAAATATAATGTATGGAAATATTCTCTTAGAAAACTCCTTAAGGCTTCACATGTATTAATGTATTAGTTTGCAAACATTAAGATCAAAGCCAAAGCAACAAATACATCCTAAAAAGTTTTTCGTCAGATTTTTATTAACGATATACAAGTAGCAGGACATAAAAAATTAATAGGCTCAAGCCTTGAAATGTCAAACCCAGTGATCTCTAGCCATGCTCACCTCCTTTGCCTTTTGTTTCAGTGTTGATGGCTCTGGGTCTTCTTGCCTGGAGCGACTCTACATGGTTAAAAAAGGAGAAAGAAAAGGTTAACAGATGGTTTAAGAGTCCCTCATCTGTTGCAGCAAGTTAAAAAATAGCAGAGGAAGGAGAAAAGGAGCCAAGGTGTCAAAAACGCAAGGCCTAAATTCATAGACGTGTAATTTCAAGCCTTTAGGCTTACCCAATAAGCTGTTAAATATTCAGTTTTAAACAAAATCTACTGTAGGTTTAAAAAAATCCACCTACTTTACTTATAATATTGCTAACTCTTAAGTTTAAAAATAAGTTTCTATTCTTTTTTTAAGTATTCAGGATGCCATACACTGAGTGCCCCACACTCCTCAGGCCCTCTGTGTGATTCCATGCCCCCAAATCTTTTCTTTCCAGGAGGCCAAGTCATCTCCCAGAGAAGCAGCCACTATAAAGCAGAGAAAGAAATGTGCATGATGCACATTTCCCACTTCCTGGATCCCCAAATATCCTGCAGTGCCAAGCTTTCAGTCCCCAAATCTCTTGGACAATGAAATCAATCCTTAATCGCTAACAGATCCTTACACAACTATGACAGAAATACGCCAGCAACACGCGGTAGGATTCCCTCCCACTGTGTTGTTTTGCATGGGTCGATGTACTTAGGACCTAAAGAGCGACGTGAAGAAGAAAAAAATTAAAAATATTTGACTTGAAAATACAAGAAATAACAAATACTGGCAAGGATGTGGAGAAAAGGGAACCCTGGTGCACTGGTGGTGAGAATGTAAATTGGTGCGGCCATGATGGAAAACAGTAGGGAGGTTCCTCAAAAACTCAAAAATAGAACTACTGTATAATCCAGTAATTCCACCTCTGGGTATTTATCCCAAGAAAATGAAAACACTAACTCGAAAAGACATCTGCACCCCGTGTTCAACGCAGCACTATTTATAATAGCCAAGATGTGGAAACAAGCTAAATGTCCATCAGTGGATGAATGGATAAAAGATGTGGTATATCTATATACAATGGAATGTTATTCAGCCATTAAAAATAATGAAATCTTGCCATTTGGGACACATGAATGGACCTTGAAGGCAGTATGCTAAGTGAAATAAGTCAGACAGAAAAGCAAATATATGATCTCTGATCTCACTTATATGTGGAATGTAAAAAAAAACAAACAAAACAAAACAAAACAAAAAACCTCATAGATATAGAGAACAGATTGGTGGTTGCCAGAGACAGGAAGTGTGGGGGGAGGAAACTGGATGAAGGGGGTCAAAAGAACAAATCTCTAGTCATAAAATAAGTAAGTCATGGGGATGTAATGTACCGCACAGTGACTATAGTTATAGTTAATACTGTATTGCATATTTGAACTTGTTGAAAGTTCTTCTTAAAAGTTCTCATCACAAGGAAAACAATTCTATAGCTATATAAGGTGACAAACGTTAATCAGATTTATTGTGGTGACCATTTCACAATATATACAAATATCAAATCATTATGCTGTACACCTGAAACTAATATAATGTTGACATCAATTATACCTTGATAAAAAAATTTTTTAATCACCAAAGAAATATTTGACTTGATATTTCAAAAGAAAAAACTTGCCTGTTCTAATCTGTATTTATTAGCAACACATTTTAGACAGACAGAATGAAGAATAACTATGCTAAAGCCCAAACACACTCACTTAAACAGAGAACGATGACAGGACCACCATCAGAGGAACCTGAATGTGGACCCTGACATCAATGTGAAGTTCTGATGGGAGGGAAGAAACCTCACCATTTGCAGAAGAAGGAGCCACTGGCACCCAACTAACAGGGGCTCTCCCTCTCTCCAGAGAGGAGCCCTGAGCTTCCCCATGACTGCCACCAGCACCTGCCCCCAGTCCTGTCTGCAGTGGCTAGACCCTCCCCACCAAACACAGCTTCTGATGTAGCAATGGCCCACACTCACTAGCTTTTCCTTCATTAGACCATCTGCACCAGATTCTCTCCGTTGTGGCAAGATCTGCCCAAAGAGATCTGCATCTTGTCTTCCCCCTTCTTCTTGCCATCCCCCCAAGCCTCCTTGCTTTGCCTCATGAACCAGGTGGGAAGACGAATAAACTGAAAAGAGAGGAGTAAGGAGGAGAAATAAGAAATGAGGTCACCATCTGAACTTGAGGAAGGGAAAGAATGTTAAAGATTGGGGGAGGGAAAAAAAGGCATAAAATAGAGGTCTTGGAAAGTGGCAGTGTGACCCAGCTGGGGAAGTGGATTCAGCTGCTGAGCTGTGCTAAGGGCTCCCTTGACGTTGTGGTCATATAATTAAAGTAGGGCCAAGTTAGTGTGGGGTTGGGGGGGGGGGGAGGAGGAGGGACAAGGAATTGGGAGGATTCTAAGGACAGTATAGTTATGGACCACACACACAGCTCTATTTCCAGTTACCTAAAAAGGGATTTAAATTAAATGAGAAGAGAGACTGTCTCCAGGAAGTGGAATTATGGGTAGCCTTTGCTAACCTCTTTATATTTCTCAGGATTTTCTCAAGATTTTGCAAAGAGTATATATTTCCTTTTATAAACAGACAAAAACAATAAAGCTATCTCAAAAACAAATAAAAAAATCTAAAATCCAGCAAAATGAGGTTTTGTTAGGAAAGAAAGCAACTAACCCAGTTTCCTGTAGGAAAAAAAAAAAAAAAAAACAACACTGCCCTAAATTTGGATGCTTCCTTGACTATTAATTTGGATATTTAATGATAACCCTGTACACAGGAAAAATACTAATGAATCACTTGGGGAAAATGAAGAAAGGCACAGTACTAGAAAAACACATCTGCAAAGCTACTGAAAACACAACAAAATGTCAACAGGGCCTGTGTGTCCTCTTTGGAGATTTCCAGGTGAAATGGTTAGAGATCATTTTCCAGCCGTCCCTGGAAGGTGGTGTCAAGAGGGGAGTTCCCTGCCGGGTCAGTCCATGAAGTAATACAGGGAACAAGGAGGGCAAGCTTAGGAAAGGGTGGTGACGCGAGGATACCGTCTGTTTCCTGTTGTGTGTGCGGCCTACTCAGCTCTATGAAGGCTCGGACACAGTGACCCCAGAGCCCCTTCCCTGCCACACGGCAGGCTGAGCACAGGTGTCTGATCTGAGAGGGAATGTGCTGCCTCTGTCTTTCTGGGCCCTGCAGGCCAGCGGAGGGTGAGAGTCCTGCTTGCTCCGGGGCAGCCACTCCAGCTGGTGGCTGGTGCCCTCAAAAGGCCCTCTCTGTCTGCTGCAGTTGATTCATCTAGAAATCAAATCTTCCTAAAGCATCTGTGTTGTTGAGGATCAACGTCTACAGACTTGATCAAGTGTGTCAAGAAGGACCGCCCTTTGGGCTTTGCTAGAAGGAAACGCCTGACAAGCATACACAGATACGCCACACTTGAGTTTGTCCCCACGAAATCTCCACTTTCGGTTCTTGTTGGAAGACACGGGAAAGATAGTTGACTGCAAGACCCTTCGCCTCCTCCCACTTTAAATTTTAGGGATGATAAATTACCATGAAATTAATTTGGTTTGACTATTACACTTTTACTGTGAGGCCTGGGCCAAGGACATTTTTATGTTAAAGTCTTTGTAGATGTAACATTTTGTATGCCTGAAATACATCTGTGTATATTGGGAAAATCTATTAATATTTTGTAAAATGACACGTCTGGTATAGCATTTGACTTTTTATCTGGAGGAAAGGAACATAATTCTACAAAACAGTAGAAACTCTGAGTGGACTGCACAGGCATGACAGGCTAATCCCAATGGGTCGAGGTGCCCGTGAATGTGAAGCTATCGTTTGAAAAGATCATTTCCGATATAACTGACAATTGGAGGGGAGGGTCTTAGGACTCTCCATTAAAAAAACATGTTTCTGGGTACTTTGCTTTTTACTCAGGAAAAAAAAAAAATTAACTCCGAAAGCCACCCCAGCTGACGTGAAGACTGTAAACCAGGGTTTCTCGTTGGGATTTTGTAATAATCAGGTTCAGCGCATTCCAGAATGGTGTTTGTTTCAGACGCTTGGCAACTGAATGGGGTTGGTAAAAGTGAGGAGGGAGTCTGCTTTGCCTGACCTCATTTAAGAACAAGAATACACATTCCTTTAGAGTTTGAAACCCTGCGTGTTCACGCTTTCATCTTTCAAACACCCACCTTCCCAGGGCACCCTCGGCTTTCATCAGTGCTTTTCTCATAGTTATGCCTCTTTATAGTTTTATAATTTTTTTGAAGGTAATACTGAAGGAGTTTAAGGCATTAGTATCCATTTTTCATTAAATAAAGTGGCAAAACTCCCGATGCTGTGCTATAGAGTCACCATCAGGCCAACAGATTCAATTTTAAACCCGTTTCCCCCATTCTGATGACATTAGAACTTCACCCATGGCACTATTACCTTATAACTTTCATTTTTAATTAAAGAAGTTAAATTGGCAACAGAAAACACTTCGCTTCCGCATTAGCTTTGTTAATAAAAAGTGCAAGTTAAAAGTACCTGTGGATAAAATCTAGTTCCAAGCTTCAGTTTCTCCTTTATCTCATGAAGTTGGCAAGTGAAAATAAAAGAAGCAGGGAAGATGAAAATATTTTTAAACTATTTTGACTAATGACTAGTCTATAAACTGGAACAGATCTTTCTATTCAGCAAAAATGTCACAGTTCCACAGATATGCCTCAAAATGGTTAAATAATTAGCAAAATGGGCAGCAAAAATTCCAAAGAAAATGAAATAAAAAGAATTATTCTCAAAAAAAAAAAAAAAACCCATGGTAGATGTTGATGTGTAAGAAGGAAACCCTGCAATTATCAAATGTAACTAAAGAACTAATATTAAGGTATGAAAGCAATATAAAGCTGTAAAGTGTTTTTCATCACAGCATGAACAAATGAAAATACTTTGGGGGCACCTGGGTGGCTCAGTCAGTTAGGCATCCGACTCCTGATTTTGGCTCAGGTTTGGCTCAGGTTTGTCTCCTAAAGTTGAATCTTCTAAAATGTATCTTCTAAAATGGGAGAAAAGCTCTATTTCAAACAAGCTGACAAAACAAAATCAGATTTCCAATCAATTCTTTTAAAATTCATTCTTCTAATAGTATCCCATTACCAAAAAGCAAACAAAAACCCTAAAAGCTTAAAATGGACTAATAAATCTAGTCATACTAATCAAGAAAAGCAAGAAAAGGTAGTCAAAGTTTGCATATGGCAGAACTTTATTAGATATCATGAAGATAGAGAACTGACCACCTCCTTTCTCTCTTAAGATCATACTAAAATTGTAAAAAAAAAAAATTTTTTTTTAAATAAAAGTGTAAGTTCGTGGAGACAAAGGGAACTGACAAGAAACACCTGTAGATAAATTGCCAAGTGTCAACAAATGTTTAAAAGACAAAGGGGATGAAGGATTTCTGGTTCCAGTAAGATAGAAAAGTATAGACCACCCTGTCTCTCCCACTGAACGCAGCTACAAAATGTAGACAGAATGCCTGAATCAGCTATTTGAGGACTCTGAGAAAGAAATGATAGATTGGGGAAAAAAGAACACGGTCTGAAGTACTGTCAAACAGGTTTTTTTTTTTTCCTTCCAGTAGCCTCTAACCTAGCTGCAGCACAGCTGGACACTGGAATGGTCACCGATGCAGAGAAAGTGCCAGGACACGCCCCTTTGTTCAGGCTTGAGGAAAAGGAAAGGGGTCTACTGACATTCAGAGTAAGTACAAGAAATAGTGCCTCTTTTCTTGTTCTCTCTTCCCTTCTGCCTCAGCCCAGTGTGCGGCAGAGCTAGATACATAAAGCTTCAGTTTTCTGACCCCAGAAGACTGAAAAAGAAATACCCAGGAAACATGAAAGTATCTGAGAGATTGTGAAAAGGCAGAAGCTGGAAAAAGCAACCTCATAAAGCTATTCATGGACTCCTGGACAAATCACTGAGTGGTACATACATACATCGAACACTAAACTGTCCACAGCAGACTTTGCAAAGGGAAAGGCAGGATAAACCACAGGCAGGGTCCCGGACCTTTGGTGGCAGACCTCAGACAGGTCCAATAGTACTGCAAAGGCTTTGTGAATGGAATTGACATTGGAACCATACCCCATAGATCTGATTGGAACTTGCAGGTTAAATCCCACCTGGGTAGATGAAAGTTTAATACAAAAGGTAACTATAACACGAAGGGGGATGGATAATAAGACCTATATGATGGTAAGTTTCTATACTCTTCCTAAAGTAGTAAAGTATTGATTCTAAATAGACTGAAAAATTAAGTAATTTTTATTGTGATCCCAAGAGCAGTGAAACACACAGATATTGCCAAAAACAAAAGAGATCAATTAAAATGAAATACTAAAAAATGTGTAAATATTACACGAATATTCATAGCAACTTTATTTGTAATAGTCAAAATTTGTGGGTTTTTTTGTTTGTTTCTTTGTTTTTCTGGTGAATTGTTATGGTACATTCTTTTTTATTTTTTTTATTTTTTTTAATTTTTTTTATATTTTTTTTAATATATGAAATTTATTGTCAAATTGGTTTCCATACAACACCCAGTGCTCATCCCAAAATGTGCCCCCCTCAATACCCATCACCCACCCTCCCCTCCCTCCCACCCTCCCCTCCCTCCATCCCCCATCAACCCTCAGTTTGTTCTCAGTTTTTAACAGTCTCTTATGCTTTGGCTCTCTCCCACTCTAACCTCTTTTTTTTTTTTTTTTTCCTTCCCCTCCCCCATGGGTTTCTGTTACGTTTCTCAGGATCCACATAAGAGTGAAACCATATGGTATCTGTCTTTCTCTGTATGGCTTATTTCACTTAGCATCACACTCTCCAGTTCCATCCACGTTGCTACAAAAGGCCATATTTCATTTTTTCTCACTGCCACGTAGTATTCCATTGTGTATATAAACCACAATTTCTTTATCCATTCATCAGTTGATGGACATTTAGGCTCTTTCCATAATTTGGCTATTGTTGAGAGTGCTGCTATAAACATTGGGGTACAAGTGCCCCTATGCATCAGTACTCCTGTATCCCTTGGATAAATTCCTAGCAGTGCTATTGCTGGGTCATAGGGTAGATCTATTTTTAATTTTCTGAGGAACCTCCACACTGCTTTCCAGAGCGGCTGCGCCAATTTGCATTCCCACCAACAGTGCAAGAGGGTTCCCGTTTCTCCACATCCTCTCCAGCATCTATAGTCTCCCGATTTGTTCATTTTGGCCACTCTGACTGGCGTGAGGTGATATCTGAGTGTGGTTTTGATTTGTATTTCCCTGATAAGGAGCGACGTTGAGCATCTTTTCATGTGCCTGTTGGCCATCCGGATGTCTTCTTTAGAGAAGTGTCTATTCATGTTTTCTGCCCATTTCTTCACTGGGTTATTTGTTTTTCGGGTGTGGAGTTTGGTGAGCTCTTTATAGATTTTGGATACTAGCCCTTTGTCCGATATGTCATTTGCAAATATCTTTTCCCATTCCGTTGGTTGCCTTTTAGTTTTGTTGGTTGTTTCCTTTGCTGTGCAGAAGCTTTTTATCTTCATAAGGTCCCAGTAATTCACTTTTGCTTTTAATTCCCTTGCCTTTGGGGATGTGTCGAGTAAGAGATTGCTACGGCTGAGGTCAGAGAGGTCTTTTCCTGCTTTCTCCTCTAGGGTTTTGATGGTTTCCTGTCTCACATTCAGGTCCTTTATCCATTTTGAGTTTATTTTTGTGAATGGTGTGAGAAAGTGGTCTAGTTTCAACCTTCTGCATGTTGCTGTCCAGTTCTCCCAGCACCATTTGTTAAAGAGACTGTCTTTTTTCCATTGGATGTTCTTTCCTGCTTTGTCAAAGATGAGTTGGCCATACATTTGTGGGTCTATTTCTGGGGTTTCTATTCTATTCCATTGGTCTATGTGTCTGTTTTTGTGCCAACACCATGCTGTCTTGATGATGACAGCTTTTTGTAGTAGAGGCTAAAGTCTGGGATTGTGATGCCTCCTGCTTTGGTCTTCTTCTTCAAAATTACTTTGGCTATTCGGGGCCTTTTGTGGTTCCATATGAATTTTAGGATTGCTTGTTCTAGTTTCAAGAAGAATGCTGGTGCAATTTTGATTGGGATTGCATTGAATGTGTAGATAGCTTTGGGTAGTATTGACATTTTGACAATATTTATTCTTCCAATCCATGAGCAGGGATGTAATAGTCAAAATTTGAATCATCCTAGATGTTCTTCAACAGTTGAATGGTTAAAGAAACTGGGGTACCTGCATACCATGAAATATTACTCACCAATAACAAGGAACAAACTATTAATGCAGGCAACAACTTGGATGAAATTTATGAAAATTTCAGAAAATTCAGAAAATTCCAGAAAATTATGCTGAGTGGAAAAAAAACCAATCCCAAAAGCCATATACTCTATGATTCCATTTATGCAACATTTTTGAAATAACGAAACTTTAGAAAGGAGAAAGGGAGGAGAGATTAGTGGTTGCTAAGGGTCAGGGCAGGGGGAGCTGGAGGAAGCTGTAAATATGGTTACAAAAGGGAAACACAAGGGATCCTTGACTCCTTGTGGTGTTGGAACTGTGCAGTATCTTGACTGGGTGGTTGACACACAAATATATGTAGGTGATTAAGTTGTATGTAACTTAATACACACATATACACAAATGAGCACAAGTAAAACGGGGGAAATCTGAATAAGCTAATGGGCTGTATAAATGTCAATATCCTGATTATATTATACTAGTTTTGCCAATAATATTATCATCGGAGGAAACTGAGCAAACTGTACAAAGGATACTATTTGTATAATTTCTTACAACTGCATGTAGGGCTACAATTAATTTTACAAAATTTTCACTTAAAAACTTTTAAACATTTAGGTAACCCAAAGAAGGCAGGAAAGTGTAAGCAGAGCAAATTAAAACACAAGGAACAAACAGAAAACAATAGAATGACAGGCCTATCAAAATATGTCAATAATTACATTAAAGGTAAACAGTCTAAATATACCAATTAAAAGATATTGCAGAATGGAAAAAAATGATCAAACAAGATGGTGTTTATAAGAAACTCAAATATAATACTATTGGTAGGGTAGAAGTAAAAGGATTTGGGCACCTGGGTGGTTCAGTCGATTAAGCATCTGACTCTTGATTTCAGCTCAGGTCATGGTCATCTTGATTTAAGCCCATATCATGTCAAGCTCCATGCTGGGGATAGAGCCTGCTTGAGATTCTCTCTCCCCATCCCTCTGACCCTCCCCCACCTGTTCTCTCTCTCTCTCTCTCTCTCTCACCCCTCAAAAAAAAAGTAAAGGGATAGAAAAAGATATAGCATAATAACACTAACAAAAAGGCTGGAATAGCTATATTAACATTAGACAAAGAAGATTTTAGACCAAAAAATTGTCTTAGATAAAAAGAGACATTGCATAATGATTAAAGGATCAACTAATCAAGAAAACATAACAATCCCAAATGTGTATGCACATAACAACAGAGCTTCAAAGTATAGAAAGCAAAAACTGATAAAATGAAAGGAATAATAGACAAAACTATAATTACAGCTAGAGACTTCAACATTTCTATCTCAGTAATTGATAGAACTTGTAAATAAAAAATCAGCAAGGATATAAAAGAACCGATCAGCACCATCAACTACATGGATCTAAATCTACAATTGTTGATTTCTTCACCCCAAAACAGCAGAATACACATTCTTTCCAAGTGCACAGAATATATTCACCAAGGAAGGCCATAACCTATAAAGATCATATAATACAAATTTAAGAAGAATTTAAATCATATTCTAGAGATAGATAGATGATAGATAGATAGATGATAGATAGATAGATAAACTATATTCTCTATAACTGAATTAAAAATAGAAATCAATTATGGAAAGATAACAGGAAAACCTCCCCCCAAAAAACTTAGAAATTAAACAACATGCTTACAAGTGATCTCTGGGTCAAAGAGAAAATTATAAAGGAAACGGAAAATATTTTGAACTAGAAGAAAATGAAAATAAGTATTTCAAAATTTGTGGAGTGTAGCTAAAGCAGTGTTTAGAGGAAAGTTTATGGCATTAAATGCTCATATTAGAAAAGGAGGTCTTAAACCAATAATCTAACCTTTTAGAAATCAGAAAAAGAAGAGCAAAATAAGTGCAAATCAAACAGCAGGAAGGAAAAAATAAAATTAGAGAAGAAATCGATAAAACTGAAAAGGAAAAAGAATAGAGAAAATCGACATAATCAAAACTGGTTCTTTGAAGCAATTAATAAAACTAAGAAACCTCTAGTAAGACATGCCAAGAAATAAGAAAGAGGATACAAATCACCAATGTCAAGAATGAAACAGAAGATATCACTACAGACCCCACAGACTTTAAAATGATAATATGGGTGGGGCTCCCGGGTGGCTCAGTCAGTTGGGCGACCGACTTCAGCTCAGGTCATGATCTCACAGTTTGTGAGTTTGAGCCCCGAATCGGGCTCTGTGCTGACAGCTCAGAGCCTGGAGCCTGCTTCAGATTCTGTGTCTCCCCCCTCTCTCTAACCCTCCCCTGCTCACGCTCTGTGTCTCTCTGTCTCTCAATAATAAATAAACATTAAAAAAAAATTTTAATGATAATATGGGAATACTATGAACAACTCTACACACAGAAACTCAATAACTTAGATAAAATGGGCCAATTCTTTAAAATCACAAATTATCTAAACTTGCTTAAGATGAAACAGATATTCTAAATAGTTATTTAACTATTAAAGAAATGGAATACATAATTTAAAAAATCTTCCAGGAAAAGAAAATCTCCAGGATCAGATGGTTTCACTGGCGAATTTTTTTTGAGAAGGACAGAGAGAGAGAGCAAAGGAGGGGAAGAGGGAGAGGGAGAGAGAGACTCTTAAGTAGGCTCCATGCTTGGTGCAGAGCCCAGTTGCAGGGCTTGTTCCCACAACCCTAGGATTATGACATGAGCCAAAATCAAGAGTTGGATGCTTACCTGACTGAGCCACCCAGGTATCACTGCACTGGTGAATCCTAACACATATTCAAAGAGGAAATGATACCAATTCTACTCATCTTTTCTAGAATATGGAAGAAGAAGGAGTACTTCTCATTTTATGAGACCAGCATTACCTTATACCAAAATCTGACAAAAGCAATATAAGAAAACAACAGTCCAAAGCCCTCATGAACATAGACATAAAGATCCTCAACAAAATATTAGCAAATGAAATACAAAATATATAAATATATTAAATATAAAAATATTAACAAAACCACAATCAAGTGGGTTTATCCTGAGCATCATGGCTGGTTCAATATTTGAAAATCAATGTAATCCACTATTTCAACCACCTAACAAAGAAAAACCACACAATCACATCAATTGGTATAGAAAAAGCATTTGACAAAATTCAACATTCATTTACTTTAAAAACTCTAAGCAAATTAGGAATAGAAGAGAATGTCTTAAGCTTGACAAAAGGCATCTACCAAAAAAAAATTTTTTTAAGCAACCATCATACTTAATTGTGAAAGAATGAATGTTTTCCCCAACCAATGGAAAAGAGGCAATTATGTCCACTCCTACCACTTCTAATCAACATTATACAGGGGGTTCTAGCCAGGGCCATTAGACAGAAAATTAAATAAGAGGAATTCAGTTTGGAAAAGAAGTGAAACTATCTCTATCTGTAAATGACATGATTTGATATAGAGAAAATCCTAAGTAATCCACCAGAAAACTATTGGTACTAATAAACAAGTTCAGCAAGGTTGCAAGATACAAGATCAATATACAAATTCAAATGTATTCTCATACTCTAGCAATGGACAATCCCAAATGAAATTCCCAAAATGAAATTAAGAAAATAATTCTAGGGTTGCCTGGGTGGCTCAATTGGCTAAGCATCAACTCTTGATTTTGGCTCAGGTCATAACCTCAGGGTCATGAGATAGAGCCCTGAGTCAGGCTCCATGTAGAGCATAAAGTCTAATTGGGATTCTCTCTCTCTCCGTCTCTCTCAGCCCCTCCCCCACTCTCTCTCTCTCTCTCTCTCTTTCTCTTTCTCTCAAAATAAACTTAAAAACACAGAAAATAATTCTATTCACAATACCATCAAAAAAAGAATAAAATACTTAGGAAGAAATTCAATACATGAAGTATGAAACTTATACTCTGAAAACTATAAAACACAGTTGAAAGAAATTTTTCAAAGCTAAATAAATGAAAATACATCCCAGGTTCATGCACTGAAAGATAATATTTAAGTCACACCTATTAATATGTTTAAAAGTTTGACATTTAATATTAATTTAACATTAATATGTTAAGATGGCAATACTTCCCAAATTTAGTGCAACCCCCAACAAAATTCCAGCTGAATTCTTTGCAGATATTGATAAGCTAATCCTAAAATTCATATGAAAATTCAATGGGCCCAGAATAGCCAAAACAATCTTGAAAAACAACAAAATTGGAGGATTCACACTTTCTGACTTCAACACTCAACTATCAAACAATGGTAATCAAGACAATGTGGTACTAACACAAGGACAGACAAAATTATCAATAAAATAAAATTGGGAATCCACAAGTAAACCCTCACATTTACAGTCAACTTATTTTCAACAGTGGTGCTGAGACAATTTAATATGGAAAGAATAGACCTTTCAACAATTGCACTGAGGCAACTGGATAGCCACATGAAAAGAATGAAGTTGGACCCCTACCTCACAGCATACACAAAAATTAATTCAAAATGAATTTAAAGATGAAACTATAAAACTATAAAACTAAAACTATAAAACTATAGTGAAGAACTAAAACTATAAAAACATAGGTGTAAATCTTCGAAAAAACATAGGTGTGAATTTTCATGACCTTGCTTAGGCAATGTTTTCTTAATTTTGACACAAAAGTATAAGCAACCAAAGAAAAAGTAAACTGGTCTTCATCAAAACTCAAAACTCATGTGCTGCAAAGGACACCATTAAGCAAGGAAAAAGACAACCCAAGAATGGGAGGAAATATTTGCAAATCATGTATCTCATAAGGGACTTGTATCTAGGTATACAAAGAACTCTTACAACTCAACGACAACAAACAACAAATAACCCAGTTTGGAAAAGGATCTAAATGATTTAGGCACTCTGGAAAATAGTTTTTCACTTTCTTATAAAGTTAAACATATCCTTAACAAGGTGTCCCAGCTATCCCACTCCCATGCATTTACTCTAGAGAAATAAAAACTTGCATGCAGACAAAACCTGCATATAAATGTTTGTAGCAGTTCTCTATTCATAATTGTCAAAACCAGGAAACAGCCCAAATGTCTTTCAATAGAGAAACAGATAAACTGTGGTATATCCATACAGTGGAATGGTATTTAGCATAAAAAGAGACAAACTTGTTTCAGGCAACAACTTAATGAATCTCAAAGGAATTACGTAGAGTGAAAAAAGACAGTCTCGAAAGGTTAAACCTGTACAATTCGATATTTTTGTTTTGCTTTTTGTTTTGGGGGGGGGGGTGAGAGAAAGATGGAGAGTGCACCTGCACACGTGCACAGAGGAGGGGCATAGGAACAGCAGGCTCCATACCTGACACGGGGCTCATTCTCACAGCCCTGAGATCATGACCTGAGCTGAAATCAAGAGTCGGACACTTAAACTGACTGACACTTACCCAGGCACCCTGTACAATTCGATTTATATGACATTGTCAGAAAGAGAAAAAGGATGGAAAGACGGTCTGACTAGACACAATAGCATAAGAATCTATATATATGTTAAAATTTATAGAACTTTATACTCCCCAAAAAGTCTATTTTAATGTATGCTCATTTAAAAATATTTAAGTAGCTATAGGAGCTAAAACTGACCTAATAGAAGAGAAATGCAAAGTTCTTACAGTGGGACACACAGTAAAAGTGAGCTAATCACATAGAGACCCAGAGACACTCAGAATGTGGTAGAAGGCACCAGCCAAGAGAGGGGCTAAAAGTGGGGTGAAAGTCTTTTATGAAGGGATTGATATTCTTTTTTTTTCTAAATTTTTTTTTTAACGTTTATTTATTTCGAGACAGAGAGAGACAGAGCATGAACAGGGAAGGGTCAGAGAGAGAGGGAGACACAGAATCTGAAGCAGGCTCCAGGCTCTGAGCTGTCAGCACAGAGCCCGACGCGGGGCTCGAACTCACGGACCGTGAGATCATGACCTGAGCTGAAGTCGGACGCTTAACCGACTGAGCCACCCAGGCGCCCCAAGGGATTGATATTCTAAACCCTCTATTCCTTTTCATATGTATGTTTTATGTGTCTCATATTTCAGGGGAATTTTTAAGGAACAATTACAGAATAAAAAAGAGCTCCTGGATAATTCAAATATAATGATTAAAGTAAAAAATTCAATCTACACACTGGCAGTTTAAATCAAAAGTTTCCATAATATGAGAAATAAAAGAAAGAGGAAGGAAATTAGGAGAGAAATTTTAAAAAAATAGATCTGCATTTAGAAACTATCACAGACAATGCAAGAAAAATGTCCAAAACTAAAGATAATAAGTTGGCAAATTAAAATGGTCCCCTGACATTTACTCCAAAACACAGCACTCCTGAAATGTCAGAAATCCAGGGACTAAATGAAAATTCTAAGAAACATGCATCACATTCACAGAAAGTGAAGCTGAATGGCATCGGACTTCTTATTAGCACCACCGGTGTCCATTATTGCTATTGAGAAGTCTATCAGTCTAAATACTGCTGTTTTATGTAATGATGAAGGAAGTCAAAATGACAAAGGACAGAGTAAGAATGTCTAAGATGTGCTTCTAGAAAATCCTAGAAAATAGCTCAGTCATTTTTGGATACTGTTCCTCCTTTATACTATCTGTTCTCTATTTATCTACATATTATTCCATTGAAGTACATCTTACTTTGTCTTTTTGCCTTCATCTTTTCTTTCTTTCTTTCTTTTTTTGTTTACTTATTTTTGAAAAGAGAGAGAGAGAGACACAGAGCATGAGCGGGGGAGGGGCAGAAGGAGACAGAGACACTGAATCTGACGCAGGCTCCAGGGTCTGAGCTGTCAGCACAGAGCCCAACATGGAGCTCAAATTCATGAGCTGCGAGATCATGACCCGAGCCAAAGTTGGCCGCTTAACTGACGGAGCCACTCAAGCGCCCCTCTTCATCTTTTCTACCTTATTTGTCTGTACTGTTTCTCTGTTCATTAGTTCTCTATTCAGATTTTTCTAATCTGCTGTTTAACTCATAGGCTTTTTTTTACTTTTAGTGATTATGTTTTTTCATTTTTAAAAGTCCTTTTTGAATTTTATTCAAATCTGCATGATCTTTTCCCATGCTTACGATTTTGTTAGCTTCTTTTAGTTCTTTAAACATGAGGGGCACCTGGGTGGCTCAGTCGGTTGAGCGGCCGACTTCAGCTCAGGTCATGATCTCGCAGTTTGTGAGTTCAGACCCTGCGTCGGGCTTGTGCTAACAGCTCGGAGCCTGGAGCCTGTTTCAGATTCTGTGTCTCCCTCTCTCTCTGCCCCTCCCCCGCTCATGCTCTGTCTCTCTGTCTCTGAAAAATGAATAAACCTTTAAAAAAATTTAAACATGAAAGCATATTTATTTCATATTCTATATGAAATAAAGAAATCTCTGGGGACCTAATTTCTACTCTTTGTTGTTTCTGTTCATCCTTATTCATGATGACATGTTTGCTTGTGTTTTTCTTGATTTTTCGATATCAGCTTGTGTTCATCAGGACTTTTCTGTGGGAATTCCATGAAGCCTGTGTTGGGGGTGTATTCCTATAGAGAAGACCTCCATTTTCTCCTTTCAGGCACCTGAAGACACTCCCAACCCAAGGACCACTTTACATTAATTCCTTGGCTTGGGGGTTCTGGACTATGTAAATGCTGTAGATTAAACCTTATGAAGGCTGGCCTGAGATGATAAATTATCAAGGGAAGTTTCATTTTCTGGCTCCACCCAGAGCCCAGGCTGACAAAAATACATTTCCTTGTCAGATCATCTCTTTAACAGCACAGATATTTTTCTGGATCACTCCCACCATGACCACAGAGAAGCACAGCCCCATGGGGTTTACTGTTTTACATGGAGTCTCCATTCAAACACTTCATCGTCCACAGGCCAAGGTCCTTGCATGTTTGTAACAGATAAAGTCTCTGGGGGACTAGAAATGATCAAACAACCCCAAATAGCCAATTTGTAGTGAAAGGATTCCAGGACATCTAGTCTATCCTATTGCTGGAAATGATAGTAACCAGACCTTCTTTTCACTTTCTCTAGCTTTCAAGTGCAGGACCGCTGAGTGAGTCTGAGTGGGACAAAAATCATCCTCTTACACAGGAAAGTACAATTTGACATGTGGGTTGGCAAAGGTGATTTGAGCCCCAATCTTTATCTAATTAAACTACTGTTTCTTGTAACTGAGAAACACTTATCTGAAGTTCAGTAATTCCTACCATTTCATTTTGTTGTATTTTTAACATTACATTCAAGCAAAATTAAATGTATGGCCTTTAATTTTTAATAGCATGTACAATACGATCCAAGTTAATAAACAGGTCTCTATCCTTCTGCTCATATTTATGCATATGCATACATGATAGAATTGAATGATCTTCACTGAATGTTATTAAAAGTAATTTCTGGATGATTGGGAATTGAGCTTTCACTTTTTTGGTACTTTTTGTGTATTGCTTAATTTCTTTTTTTATTTTTACTTTTTTGAAACCGAGAGAATGCAAGTGGGGTAGGGGCAGAGAGAGAAGGAGAGAGAAAATCTTAAGCAGGCTCCACACTCAGCACAGAGCCCAACGCAGGGCTCCATCTCACAACTGCGAGACCATGACCTGAGCTGAAATCAAGAGTCAGACGCTTAACTGACTGAGCACCTGACCTCTCTTAATAATGACTATGTATCTTTATTTAAAAGCAAATGAAGTTATTTATCTTTTTTAAAAGTCTTCTGACATACAGATGGCCAACAAGTACACAAAAAGATGCTCTATGTCACTGATCATCAGAGAAATGCAAATCAAAACCACAACGAGGTATCAGTTCACACCTAATAGAACGGCTATTATCGAAAAGCCACGGAATAACAAGTGTTGGCAAAGATGTGGAGAAAAGGAAATCCTCATACACTATTGGTGGGAATGTAAAATGGTGCAACCACTATGGAAAACAGTATAGAGGTTCCTCAAAAAATTAAAAATAGAAATACCATATGATGTAATAATTCCACTACTGGGTATTTACCCAAAGAAAACTAAAACACTAATCCAAAAAGGTATTTGTACCCCTTCCCCATGGTCACTGCAGCACTATTTACAATAGCCAAGATATGGAAACAACATAAATGTCCAACAGTGGATAAATGGATAAAGAAGATATTGTGGGGGCACCTGGGTGACTCGGTTAAGCGCCCAACTCTTGATTTCGGCTCAGGTTATGACCTCACAGTTCATGAAATTGAGCCCCACGTCTCTCTTCCCTTTCTCTCTGCCCCTCCCCACATCTATCTCAAAATAAATACTTTAAAGAAAAAAAAGATATTGTGTGTGCGCGCACACACACACACACACACACACGTGCTATGGAATACTACTACATAGCCATAAGAAGAAATGAAATATTGCCATTTGTAACTACATGGATAGACCTTGAAGGCATTATGCTAAGTAAAATAAGTCAGACAGAGAAAGGCAGATACCAGATAATCTCATTTATATGTGGAATTAAAAAAAAAAAAACAGAAAATAGGTTGGTGGTTGGCAGAGGTAGAGGTGAAGGGTGGGTGAAGGGGGTCAAAAGGAACAAACTTCTAGTTACAAAACAAATAAATCATGGAGAAGTAATATACAGCATGGTGACCATAGTTAATAACGCTATACTGCACATTTGAAAGTTGCCAATAGATCTTAAAAGTCCTCATCACAAGAGAAAACATTTTGTAACTATGTCCACAGACAGATGCTAGCCAGACTGATTGTGGTGACCATTTCACGGTATTTACAAATATTGAATCATTATGTTGCACACCTGACACTAATTTAGTGTTATATGTCAATTATACCTGCAAAAAAGTAAAAAAAAACAAAAAAACAAAAACTCAGTCTCCAGTTAAAATGATAATTTGAACATATGCATCTACTTTTACTCTGAAAGTCTTACTAAAATTACAGTAAAGTTATTTTCTCAAAAAAAAAAAAGACACAAACCTGCAAGACAGGAAAGAAGATGAGAACCAACAATAACAACCCACTTTGGGGAGCTGGAAAGCAGTGGAGGAATGAATTCATCAGACACAAGAATGCCAAACCCTAAACTGAGAACTGACCTCATGCATGTCACACTGCCTTCAAAATTCTTCCATCGAGGCAAACCCCATCCACTCTCCAAGGGCCTCCTCCCTTTGGACATCATCAACATTCCAGCCGATCCTCTGTTCACTCTAAAATCCTGCCTCTGTGGTCCAGAAAATTAACATAACATAATATAATAATGATAATGACACAGAGCAACAACCCACTACCTCTGGAGCACTTACAAAGTGCCCCAGTGTAATACCAAGTCTTTACAAAATGGATAGACTTTGGCATTTGGTGGTTCTCAAATTGTTTCTTATTGTTCAGTATTATTTCCCCAATTGGGATGTAAATTTCTTTAGAGGCGAATTTCTATTTCATCCAGCATTTAGATTTTTCACAGCACAGACTCCAAATAGGTAATCGATAAGTACATAAGTTGGATCAATTCATAGACTACACACCTACCAGTGTTCATTAGTGCCAATTAGCCAATGTCCAGGAGGCCATCAAAAATAAAAGGAGCATGCCTCTGCTGCCATTTTCAGTCTTGCCACCCCCAAAATCTGCCAGTTGTCCTGTAGGACAGCAGGTGGCATATCAGAGACCCATCTATCCATTTACTGCAGGGTGACCTGCCTGGTTTAGCATTTAGCAATCAGACTTCTAAATAGCAATAAACCCCATGCTGAGTAGGCAACAGATGAAAAAAAAAAAAAAAAGATGCCTTTTATGGCACTTCATTATAATGGCTTTATTGCCAAAAGCCATATTAGCAGAAGACGGAAGATTCAATTTATAGAATCTCCTGAATGTCTGTCTGTTCCACAACAGCCTGTTTATGCCCGAGAAGAGCTCGGTGCCTGTGGAAAATGTATTTGAAGGACAACCCACAAAGCTACTTGCTCTGCCAAGTGAAAGAATTCACATTCTTTTCTTTTTCAAGCCAAAAGGGGGCAAAGCTAACCCAATGAATTAGTGCATCTTGCTCTAAACTTCAGAGTCACATTGGAACATTGAGAATTAGGGCCACCCCACTCACTATGATGATCTAAAAGTCACTTAAGACAATTCAGAGAAATGCCAGAAAAACTTCCTTCTTTTTGAGACAACAAAAGCAGATGGAAAACTGCTAAAATGGCTCAAGTATGTGGCACTTTTATAACATTTATGTGGCTCTTGAAAAAAATCAGTTTTAATTGACTTTTTGCTTCCCATGTCCTAGTTCTGTCAAAACCTCTTCTGGTTTTTTTTTAGGGGTTTAAATCAGAGAGCACACCATTCTGAATATCCCTTTAATTACTATAATTCAGAAACGATGTTCTCCTTCTCGGGTGCTTGCCAAAAAGGCAAGGGAGGAAGACAGCAGAAGGAAAAATTGTAAATAAAACCTATTTCTAAGATGGCATTGAAAACCAAACAATTACACCAGCAATAAATTTCATCAGGTGGCCTGGCAGAGCTCCCCGTGTGACCTGGAGAATCCCATTAAACCATTCCATTTCACAGTATCTCCATATGAAGAACAAGAAAGTTAATATACTTCTATCTCAAATACCAAATATCAGAGCTGAAGGAGGCCTTGATACACGTCTTAATTTACCTGCCTTAGTTTATATACGAGGTCTCTTTTGTGAAAATAAATACAATAGGGACAGTTCTCTAATTCATATAGGTGTAAGTGATGGGTGTAAAATCAAATAAAGAAACAAAAAATCTTTATCTTCTTTATGGACAAATTTGACCTTGGGTTAACATTCTAGTTCTGTCCCCCTGGAAACCAGATCAAGATGGAACATGAGCTTATCCCCAGGCTGTCGCCGGCTGGGGGAAGGGAGGCAAAGAGAAGAGGTCCCCGGAATGAGTAAATAGTGGGTCTAAATGTCTAGACCTAAGAAAATCCCCAAGATGGGGGCTTAATAGAACAAAATTACCATATTTTTTTTTTACAGTGTGGGTGTATTTCATATGATTTCACATGTATGTGGAATTTAAGAAACAAACAAGCAAAGGGGGGAAAGGAGAGAGAGAGAGAGGCAAACCAAGAAACAGACGCTTCTCCAGAGAAGAAACTGATGGTTATCTGAGGGGAAGTGGAGGGGGGGATGGGTGAAATAGGTGATGGGGATGAAGGAGGGCACTTGTGATGAGCACCAGGTGTTGTATGGAATTGTTGAACCACTAAATTATGCCCCTGAAACTAATATTACATGGTATGTTAAAAAAAAGAAAGAGAGAAAGAAACAGACTCTTAATTATAGAGAATAAACTGATGGTTACCAGAGGGGAGGGAGTTGGGGTGAGCATGAAATCTGTCGGTGGGGATGCAGGATCACACTGGCAAGGATGAGCAGCGGGGTGATGTACAGAACTGCTAATCACTGTATTGCACGCCTGGAACTAAGACAACATTGCATGTTGGCTAACTGGAGTTAAGATAAAAACCCTCGGGGCCCCTCAGTGGCTCAGTCGGTTAAGCATCCAACTCTTGATTTCAGCTCAGGTCACGATCTCATAGTTCATGGGATCGAGCCCCAGAGTCAGGCTCTATGCTAACAGGATGAAGCCTGCTTGGGATTCTCTCTCTCCCTCTCTCTCTCTGCCCCTCCCTGTCTCACATGCATGTGCTCGCTCACTCTCTCTCAAAATAAGTAAGCTTTAAAATAAAAACTTTTTAAAAATAAAAATTAAAACTTTAAAAGTAAAAATAAAAAAATAAAGTATGGGTATACTTTAGTCACTCGCTCCTTTTTCTCCTTTTAACCTTTTTATTATAAGATAATAATTATTATTTAAAAAACAAAAACAAAAAACCTGTAACCACCGCCAAGGTCAAAACATATAAATTTACCAGTGACCCCAGAAATCCTTCCATGTGCCTTGTCCCGGTGGCAATCCCTTTCTGGTCCCCTAGAGAATCCAACATCCTGGTTTTTTGTAGTAATCACCTATTGCCATCTTTACTTTTTTTTTTTTTTTTTTTTGGTGATTTTATCACCAAGTGTGTGCCTTGTCTTACCCTTGTAAAAAATGTAATACATCATTAAGGTCTCTCTTAAATTCTCTTTTTAAATTTTTTTTTAGAGGGCGAGCGCACACGTTAGCAGGGGAGAGGGGCATCTCTTAACTTTACAGGTTCCTTCTCCATCTCTTTCTTTTCATGACAATGTATCCGTTGAAAATACAGGGGCATTTGACCTGAGGAGTCCACATAGTCGAGTTTTGCTGATACACTTGGTATAATTCAACACGTTCTCTGTATTTCTTGCAAACTGGCAGCTGTATCTAGACTCAGGTTCAATCCCTTTGGTAATACCAAAGTGGCATTGAAGTCTTGCACTAGGAGACATGAGATATGATGATCTCTCTTTCTGTGATGTGAGTAGCTGTCAATGTGCAATACTTAAATCCATTAAAATGGTGATATTCCAATCCTATAATCTCTTTTTTATTTATTAGTTGGCATATCTCTAAAAAGGCATCCCCTTTTCTATACTTCAGTTACCACTGGCCCAGGTCACCTAGAAAAGGCAGGATAAATACTAGAATCTTTCCTTTTATTATTTATCAATTTCAAGATTATAAATTGGATCCCCATCATCTTCTGAAGGTGACCAGTTGGATTTTTATTTTAAAAATCATTATACACTCATGGATTCAAACATAGTTTGATATATTTTGATCAATTACAAATATTTCCCTTATTATAGCTGAAATGGTTCCCAATTTGGCCAATGGAAGTCTTTGCAAATTAGGTCCTGAGTCCTTTTGACATCACCTGATAGCTTCCTCACTACTTGGTCTGATGAGATGTTCCAATTCATCTTGTACACCTCCTTCCCCAGATCTAGAGTCAGCCATTTCTCCAAGAGCCCTGGTTTCTTTCAGTGGGAAGTGACGTTGTAAGGCTACAATCTGGGCACTGGGGACACCCGCTGCTAGGCCTTTTCATCAGTCAGAACCAGAAGTAGACCCACACATACACGTACACACACACACGTATATAATATTTTCAAAAAACAAAATAGCTTATGAGTTCATACTGTAACTCATCATTTAAACTCAAGACTACTATTTTTTAACAGAATTTTTTCTGTTTACATCTATGTCTCCTTTCCTCTATATTGGGAACACTGGTTCTCTAAAACACAAGAGGTGATATAATTAAATTATCTCTAAATTATTCATTTATTATCCCATGTGATACACATAAGTCTCAGATTAACAATAATAATACTACCAACAACAACCTAATTACGGAGAACAGTTAAAAAAATTTGCATAAAGAGTTTCATCAAACCTGGTCTTAGGGTGGGGGGATGGGTTCAATGGATGATGGGTATGGTACGAAGGAAGGCACTAGTTGGGATGAGCACTGGGTGTTACACATAAGTGATGAATCACTGAATTCTGCTCTTGGAACTCATGTTGCACTTGCATTGGCTCACTAGAGTTAGAATAAAAAATTGCAACAAACAAAAAAACGGGTTTTATTAAAAAGCCAGCGTGGGGGTCCCCTGGGTGGCTCAGTTGGTTAAGTGTCTGACTTCAGGTCAGGTCATGATCTCATGGTTTGTGAGTTCGAGCCCTGCATCGGGCTCTGCACTGACAGGGTGGAGCCTGCCTGGGATTCTCTCTCTCCCTCTCTCTGCCCCTCCCCCACTTATTCTCTCTCTCTCTCTCTCTCTCTCTCTCTCTCTCAATAAATGAACTTGAGAAAAATACTTATAAAAGAAAAAAGAACCAGTGTGTGTTTTTCCATGCACCTAGCTTCTATATTTGTTTCAGTACCCCTAAAAGAGGCTCACATTTAGTTTTCCTCTATGCCTTAATTCTACTGCCTGTATAAAAGGGGAATACTGCTAAAATATTAAAAAGATATAATTTTTCTTTCCTTGTGGTCATATTCCACCAAATAAGCAAAGCCAAGATTCAGAGTATCAGGCTAGGAATCAGCCAAAAACACATGGGCCCCTACTCTGCTTTCCATCTTAAAACTGGCATTTTGGAGGCCACAGAAGGACCCACGCCATGAGGCTGAGTTTTCTTGGAAAAGAACAGCCCCTCTCCTCTCCACCTCCAAAGTTCCTCTGTAAATATTCATATTCCAAGCTGGGAGGCCTTACCTTCCTGATGCAGAGAAAACTCAAGCTGTGGAGCAAGGGAGGCTCCCCCTGGACAGGAAAGGATGGGCCTCCTGTGATAAATTGACACCAAGCGTGGGAGAGATAATCAGAGGGACTGGGGTCCTGCAGAAACAGATCCTGTGCCATGGTTAAGTTCATTCGTGACCACGGGCGGCAGATGTGCAGAGATACAGGAGGAATGAAATGGACGGTCAGTTCACAGAGTATTTGGAAGTTGGCTGCCATCTCAGACATGGGTGGCTCAGTCCCACAGACCACCAGAGGGGCTTGAGGAAATATGCTGGGAGCCACCACCCCACCTCTGGAAAGAAAGGAGCAGTGTTTACAGTCAAGCCCTGCCCCCCATGGGTTAAGGGTTTCCCTGGGGATACTACCTCCCCCACACTCCCAGATTGCTCATGTGTGTGCTGAGCGGGTACCCATGGGCATCCCACACCCCAGCATCAGAGACCCCGGGGCAGGAATCAAGAGCTACAGGGAGACGAAGACAGGTTTTACTTGGGCAGAGGTGGTGGCTGCTGTGGCAATGTCTACGAGTGATGAAGGCAAAGATGTGTCCAGTACAGGAGCCAATGAAACCCTCACCACAGCGGAAGTATAAAAGGTAATCACAGGTTCTACCTTTCATTACAACGCGACTGATCACTTTCAGAGTTTGTTGACGGCAGATTCCAAATTCACTTCACGTGCAATAGTGGACATGTGAAGTGCTATCTAGATGTAAAGGGATACTTTAATAGGCACCTTTACAGAGAGCAAGCCTGCCCCTTCCCTGACGGGAGATTCACTTCTCCCAAATCCTATGTGATCTGCACATTTGCTCCAGAGTCCTCTCAAGCTTCAGAGCACCTAGTAAGCTTTGCTGCAGACTGATACAGACCAGGAGCAGCTGCTAGCTGCTCCCTGACCCTGCCAAGCAGATGAACAGTGACACTTCCCATGAGATGGCATCCGCCTCATCAAGAACCAGGGAGGCCCAGGAGCAGCTCCCAAGGTTCCCACATCACATATAAAACACCAGCAGACTGGGGCACCTGGGTGGCCCAGTCGGTTGAGCGTCCGGCTTCGGCTCAGATCATGATCTCACGGTTTGTGAGTTTGAGCCCCGCGTCAGGCTCTGTGCGGACAGCTCGGAGCCTGGAGCCTGCTTCACATTCTGTGCCTCCCTCTCTCTCTGCTCCTCCCCTGCTTGTGCTCTGTCTCTGTCTCTCAAAATAAATAAATAAACATTAAAAAAAAAAAACAAAAAACACCAGCAGACTGCCCTCCTCTGACAGAGAGCCACCCCACCACCACCCAGTCCC
Organism: Panthera onca; assembly: GCF_046562875.1. Classification (NCBI taxonomy): domain Eukaryota; kingdom Metazoa; phylum Chordata; class Mammalia; order Carnivora; family Felidae; genus Panthera; species Panthera onca. Next base: position 19,122,362 of record NC_138353.1, on the reverse strand, counting down.
AAGACCTGTTCAGGAGCCACTTTTTTCAGTATCCCAGAATCAACAATGTTATAACTGAATCTCTGTAGCTTAACGGAAGTTTTTAATATACTTTTATCCTTTAATACCCACTTCAACCAGGATAATGTTCTTACAATACGGTTTATCTATCTTGCCACTTAGCCGAATATATGAAAAGACGTGTCTCCCTGACTCTAAGTCCTGAAGGTCAGTGACCGCGCCCTAGCCATCTCTGCAGCCCCAGGACATGGCGCATGGGATCTCTCAAAACATTTTTGTTAAACTGAAAGGTGCTTAAGTTTAACTCCTCTGGTCTTAGAAATATCTGGAGTACGGTTATCTTTTGGTAACTGCATATTTAAGGGATGCATTCCAGCCCTAGATGGTGGGGTCCTCGGCTTGCATCATCTTTGCACTAAAGCAATACAGGGTTCAGGTCTGGCAGGCTCATGCCAGGCTCTGCGTGTCAACCAACAAGAGCATCTACCGGGTGCTTAGTGGTTGCTAGAAACCACTCTATGTCCTTCATGTGTTCTAACTCATTAAGGCCCCTATCAACCTCGTAGGTAGGTACTGTTATTGTCCCCACTGAACAGGTGAGAAATTTGAGTAAGTTAAACAACTTTCTCAAGGTCCCACAGCTAGGAGGCGGTGGCTTTGTTTCCAGCATGTAAAGGATCTTTGGCCATTTCTGCTGACGGCTGAATGACCTACCCGCCAAAGCACCCTGTGCTTCTCTTCGATACCGTCTTGGTTCTTCCCTAAACTTTCTATGATTTCTAGCACTTCCGTTTCCACAACAGGCCCTGTCTCCTTCCTGAGAAATCCAGGCCACAAAACAGTAACTATGGGTTCTTGCTACCTGCATCATGTGTCAATCCTACCGCCCCCTGAAAGGATGGTTCCTCCCCAGTGGGTGCAGGAGCTGAGCGTTTCCTGGGTGCTAACGGCTACTCGTGGGCACTGAGCATGTGCAAGACACTCTGTGCTCCAGGAGCCTGGAAGGAAGCCCTAAACCCACGAAAACACAAACACCGCAGGCCCTGCAAATGAGACATGCCAACAGCATGCCAGCAGCGTTCAGAGAAAGTGCGTTCAGAGCACTCACAGTGCTGCTTTCTAGATAACATTTAGACAGATGGAAAAGAGAGGAGACGGCATCTCAGGCAGGAAGTCCAACTTCACAAAAGGTGCACAAGTGGGAACATACCCGTTGTCATTCTGTTTCCGAGTTCGGTGACCCCTTGGAGGGTTGGGGGGAGGAACTGCTGGCCGAGGCTGCCACTAGCACTTGGGGAAAAACTCGACAGTAGTTTAGGTCTGGGTTGGCAAACTCAGGCTGTTTTTGTGCATGTAGTTTTGTTGGACAGCCATGCACCATCATTTACAGTACCATGGCTGCTTTGCCCCCCAAGTGCTGAGCCGAATACAGTGTGTGAGACCAGATGGCCCACAGAGCTTAAACTATTTACCGTCTGGCCTTTAAAGAACAAGTTTGCCAACCCCTGGTCCACCCTCCACCAGAAAAGCTAGCAAAGCCAACCGACTGGCACTACAGGTGCACTGCCCTCAAACACATTTATCTAAAACTCTAAAGAAATCCAAGACACCCAAGTTCATTGCATTCTCAAAAACAGCTATCAGGGTGCCTGGGTGGCTCAGTTGGTTAAGCAGCCAACTTTGGCTCAGGTCATGATCGCACGGTTCATGAGTTTGAGCCCTGCATTGGGCTCTGTGCTAACAGCTCAGAGCCTGGAGCCTGCTTTAGATTCTGTGGCTCTCTCTCTCTCTCTCTCTCTCTGCCCCTCCCCCACTCACACTCTGTCTCAAAAATAAATAAATATTTGTAAAAATTTTAAATGGTTATCAAAGAAGATAATCCAAAAATATAACCACTTCCCATATGTTTCAAAAGATCCTAGAGCACACCCTAATCTGAACAAATCTATGGTTATGGGACCATAGGCACCCAAAGGACCTGGGACTTTAATAACCAAATTCTCTCATTCATTCATCACAATAAATTTAAAAATTCAGGGGTCACCTGCATGGTATTCACTTAAGCATATGTTTAGAAAGAAAGAAAGAAAGAAAGAAAGAAAGAAAGAAAGAAAGAAAGAAAGAAAGAAAGAAAGAAAGAGAAAGGAAGAAAGAAAGAAAAAGAAAGAAAGAAAGAAAGAAAGAAAGAAAAAGAAAGAAAGAGAAAGAAAGAGAAAGAAAGAAAGAGAAAGGAAGAAAGAAAGAAAGAAAAAGAAAGAAAGAAAGAGAAAGAAAGAAAGAAAGAGAAAGAAAGAAAGAGAAAGAAAGAAAGAAAGAAAAAGAAAGAAAGAAAGAGAAAGAAAGAAAGGGAGAGAGAGAGAAAGAAAGAGAGAAAGAAAGAAAGAAAGGAAGAGAAAGAAAGAAAGAAAGAAAGAACGAAAGAAAGAAAGAAAGAAAACAGGGGCACCTGGCTGGCTCACTGGTAGAGCATGTGACTCTTGACCTCAGGGTCGTGAGTTTGAGCCCCACGTGGGGTGTGGAGCCCACTTAAAATTAAATAAACAAATAAACGGAAACATGCATGATCCATAGATATGAAGTCACTATAAATAAAACTTCAGTTTAAAAATACATTTTATAGGGATACAGATAGAATTAAAATGCATTAAGGCCAAGCTCATTTCACCAAAAATATGTCACGGAACAAGATAATTCCCCCTCTCCCAAAATGATGATCAAAGAGAATGCGGGCGTCAGTGTACGCATAGGGGTTTATAAGAATAGGGAGACAGTGTGGCGGACATGGGTATGAAAGACACAGTGCAAAAAGCCGTGCCCTAGAAAGCACAGCCTCAGCCAGCACTCTGCCAGGAATGAGCTGTGTGTCCGAGTGCAGGGCACTGAGCTCCCCTGGGCGCTCAGCTTCCCCCGTGGAGGAAGGTGACCTCTAGAGCTTCTCCATTTTGAGATTCACAAAAATGAACCATTTTAGAATGTATTTTAGAGCAAGGGAAGATCGATTAGTTGAACGAACAAAAACAAAGGCAAACCTTCAACAGCCTTCCGATATTTTCTGGTCACAGTATTTAAATAGACTTTCTATACTTGAAAGAAGAAAATGACTTCATGTATGACCTAATATTATCTAGACGTCCAAGAACCTTAATGTGGTAGGACCCTCCCAGATCAGAAAGAAAACTGTAGGGAAAGAGCGAGGAATAAACACAGAAGTCCCCGGAGAAGAGTAACATGGTTAAGAAACAGCCTGTGGCCTCAAGCAGCTGTATGCTCATCCACTAACGGAGCTCGCTTTTAAGAGTATGGCACAGAAGCAAGGAATCTGCACGCCTACATTCCCTCCTCAGTGCTCATCAACAGCAGTAATGAAGGCTGCCCTCCAGGGAAAATCAGAATGAGGTTTGGGAAATGGCACCAAGCACATAATAAAAGAATAGGAAACATGTTACAGAAAAGCTCGATGTTACCAAAGGAGCAAAGATAATAAAATGAGGATAAGAGAGAAGACTGTCTCTGCCATAACTGGCTCCTAAACGAGGAAAACATTCAGGGTGCACAGATTCCAAAGGCGATTATTATAAACCAACAGACCAGGGGCCAGTGGTGTGGGGTGAGGAAAGTAACGGCCCCGGGGGCATTCAGAAATAGAAAGCTGGGGAGTAAGTGTGTAAGTGGTTGTGAAGCAGGCCCAGGCATCAGATCCAGAAGTTGTCAGATAGGACGACCTAGAGCTCAGAGATCTGGGTAGGGGTGCTACTCAGCAAGTGGTCTGCATCTAAGCAGGTGAGCGATGTCATCGGACGGTCCAGGCACCAGGGCAGGGGCGTGCTAGGAAGCTGTGGGAGGGACACACGACAGAGCTCAACGCTGCTGGAGAACCAGCAAGGGGAGGCCAGAATTAATGACAAGGATCATGTGTGGCCAGGGCAAGAGCTTTTCCAGTGCCAGGCTGATGCTGAAGGCAGACAGGCCCGGGTGGGTGGAGGAGAGGCAACAAAGAGGCCATGGAACAATGTACACGGACAAACTCTTTCCAGACTGTGCTGGTGAAAAAGAGGTGGGTAGAGTTCTTTAAAAATCCAGACAGACCCCTGCTGGTTAAACAATAAAGAAAGGACCCGGCGTAAAGGAAAAAGTAGAAAAAGAAACGATGATTTGCAGCAGTGTTTTTCCAACGGTGAAGATCCACCAGTGGGTTGAAACTTGAATTTATCGACCGGTATTTTGAAAATTAAATGGAATGGACAGAATCAAACAGAACAAAATAGAAAATATCAGAGAACGTCCTAAGGATTGCTTCCTGAAACCTGTAAGGTGTGTGTGTGTGTCTGTGTGTGTGTATCTGTGTGTGTGTATGCCTGTGTGTGTGTGTACACGCGTGCACATTGGAAATCAATGTCAACCCTATGTCTCAGTCAAAAAGTGTGAAAGCCACTGATGTAAAGGACAAGGCTAGAGAGATGAAGGGGCCAGACGTATGGCATCCAGGTGGAGACCTATGGCATCCAGGTGGCAGAGTGTCACGGAGATAGCAGCAGACCTCTGTTTGTGTCAGGAACAAAGGAGGGGAGGATGGAGTATTCTTGTAAGTAACAAATCAGAGATTTGGGGTTCCTCCTGACTCAGTCTCCCTATTCTGCTTGCTCATTCCCTCATGCCCTCCCTCCTAGATCCCCTCCACCATTAAGACTTGGCTGTGAGGCCAGAAGTGAGGAGAGAAATATAATATAGAGTGGAAAGTCAAATGTCAGCTATTTCCAAGAAATGTTATTTTTTTAAGTTTATTTATTTATTTTAAGAGAGAGAAAGAGAGAGAGAGAGAGACCCAGTGGGGAGGGGGCAGAGAGAGAGGGAGACAGGGGATCTGAAGTGGGCTCCGTGCTGACAGCAGAAAGCCTGATGCAGGGCTTGAACTCTCGAACCATGATATCATGACCTGAGCTGAAGTCAGACTCTTAACTGAGTGAGCCACCCAGGCACCCCGTATTTCCCAGAAATTTTAGGGTAGGAGGATGGGATGTCAGGGGGGAAACTGGGAGACTAAGAGAGAGCAGAACAGTGGGTGGCCCTGAGGTCCCAGTCAAGGACCAATTGTGTTGAGGCAGCTTAACAGGACAGACGTGCAACACACCCAGAATGCAAGGTCTAAGTAAGTCAACCATGATGAGGCCAAGGTGCCATGGCTGATGTGAGGAAGGGAGAAGGTCTGTGGAACCATGGGGTCAAGGTGCTGGACTAAATAACTCCGAACTGACTACAAGGCTCAGAGTGGAGAGAGCAGCTGTGAACCCCATGGTCAAGTCTTTGGTGAACAGGACCCTCTGCCTCCACCTCCCTGATGATAACATTGCTGCCCTCTGCTGGCATCCAAAGGGGACGGTCCCCCAGGAGTACAGAGGCAGAGTGAAGATATGGGGCTTTAACAGGCTCTCGGACAGCTTTTCATATAACCCCCCTGTTTTTAGGCTTTGTGGGATTTTGTCATATAAAATGGGACGCTGCTCGGTTTCTCCCCTGTCAGCTTAGGACACAGCTTTCTTGTTGTTGTTTGTTTGTTTTGGTCCTAGAGTATTTTTCTCTTGAAAAAAATCATTTTACTCTTGTTTTGGTAGGATTTCAGGAGGGACCAAAAGTAAATGCACATGTTGAATCCACTATCCTTACCCAAGACTTAATCTTTATAATTATAAAAAAATACTAATAATATATTTATTCCCCCACACAAATACATGTGCTGTCCATGGTGTGGGACCAGGGAGTATGAACAGGGGAGTCTGACGGAGTTGGCCTGGGGGGTGTCCAGTCATGCAGGCAGTTTGTCCAGAACCAAGCACATCCTCCTGGCTAGACCCCCTCCCAAGGGCTGTGCTCTCAAAGAAAGTTATCACCCCACTCAGATGAAAATCACCAGACTGTTGTATGAACATCATGGCAGGTAGAATCCTCACTCATTTAAATAAAACATTCTAAAACACCCTTTCACTGTGATGCACATATATGGACCCAAATAAATGATTTAAGAAAATGGTTTCATAAGAAAATATAATTCCTTTGTGATTAAATAAGATACCATTTTGTTAATCCTTCCTAAAGCTTTGATTGCCATGAGACACATATGCAAAGAGTAGTTTCAGATATTTGACCATGCCCTTCAGAAACCGGAAGTGTAATAAGAGATAGTCACAGAATTCAGGGACTCCAGATGTAGAAGGAACCATAGCTACTACTATGGATTCAAAACTCCATGTGTTGAAATCCTAATCCCAAGGTGATGGTATTAGGAAGTGGGGCCTTTGGGAGTGATTAGCTCAAAGAGACCTTAGAGAATTCCCTCTGTCTTTTGCACCATGTAAAGACCCAGCAAGAGGGTGGCCATCTATGAACTGGGAAGCAGGTCTTCACAAGGCACTGTCAGTGTCTTGATCTGGGACTTCCCAGCCTCCAAAACTGAGAAATAAATGCTTCTTGCTTAAGCCACCCAGTCTCTGGTGTTTTTGTTACAGCGGCCCAAACGGACAAAGACAGCTATAATCTAGTTGTATGTTGCAGAAAAATATACCACCCAGGGTGCCTTATAGAAATGTTCATGCTGGGGCCCATGCACAGACCTCAGGGACAGACTCACCAAGGACAGGGTCTGGGCATGGACATCTGATCAAATGGCTCAGATGGCTCTGCCAGGCACTAAGTGCCCCCAGGAAACGGCTGCTTGTCTGTCCTCATTCTGTTCCTTGTACATGGGCTGAAAGCTGGCTGAATGAACTTCAGCAATTCACCAGAGATGTATTCAAGTTGGCTTGGCAGAAGAGGCCTTGAAAAACAGGCTGACACCTGTTATGGTTCTTTCTAGATCATACTTTATTCTTTTGTTTACTCATTTATTCTTTCCCCCCAAAATGTATTGATATTCACCATGTCTTAAGAAGGATAGCAACATTTACTGAGCACTTACTATCTGCCCAGCACTGTTACTGATTTACAGGTATTATTTCAGTGTTATGAAGTAAGGATTTTTAATATCCCCATTTTACAGATGAAGAACGAAGCATAGAGGAACTAAATAGTGTCCCTAAAGCCACACAGCCAATAAGTGGTGACCCTCAAATATGGCTCCCAAGCTTAGGCTCCTTCCTACCTGCTAGAGGTCAACAGCCTTTCAGCTGCTCTACTTCCAGGTACCATGCTTGTCGTGGGGTATGTAGAGAAAAAGAGCACACGGTAGGAGACAGCTGGCTGGTGTTCCGACCCAACACAGTAAGTCAGATGGAAGTGGGCACCCCGATGCCATCAGAGCATAGAGGGGTACTCTCATCCCAGAGGTCCGGGCCATTGAGCTGATCTTGAATGATGGAAAGTGGAGAAGGGGTGATGTAAGTGGCGGAGGAGTCTAGGCAGCAGAAATAACAGAATACTACTGGAAATACCACAGAAGTGTAATGGATTCAAATTCCAGTGCATACACCCAGGTGGCAAGACATGCCATTTCCTCTTTTCTTGGGGACCTTAACCTCTGTTAGGATCCCTCATTCTCTAGGTATCAGAAATAATCTCCTTCAATTCAGAGGCTGGGTCCACCTTTGACTTGGGACCGTGTCCTCCGCTGGGGGCTTCTGTGGAGCCTCGGTAGATATCTGCATGGAGGACTAAGGTGGGGAAAACATCCTTTCTCATCATTGGCCCACAGTGGTTCTGCTAAGACTGCCCATAAGGGGTCCTTGCCAGTGAGTCTATGATCATTCCCATCAGAGTACTGACTTGCCTTAGTCAGCCTATCTTATCCCATCCTTGACCTTCCTTCCCCTGCCAGCTATAGCTCTCTCTCTACTCCCCTTCACTGACAAGCTTCTCCAAAGACTCTCATCACCATGTCTCCATTGCTTCACCTCCCAGTCTTCATGCACTATTCCACACGTGGCAATGTGGATTCTGTTCCTACACCCACCCAAATTGCCCTGCTAAGTGGGCTCCATGTTGCTTAATCCAATAGATACTCAGCTATACTCAGCTTCCATGACCCCACCCTCTCCTGCTTTTCTTTCTACTTTGACCACATTCAAAGTCATCTCTTTGATTTTATCTCCCTGCCAAACATGTAATCTATCAACACATTCTATCAATTCTATTGTCAAAAAATTTATGGCCGTCAACTTCTCTCCTGTACCACTGCTAACACGGTGGCATAAGCTACCATTTATCTCTCACCTGGGTTAATGAAACAGCCTCCCCTCTCATCTCTCTGCTCCACACCTGTCTCTGACAATCCAGTCTCCACAAACCAGTCAAAGTGATCTTTAAAAACAACTCACGGGGGTGCCTGGGTGGCTCAGTCGGTTAATCATCCAAATCTTGATTTCAACTTAGGTCATGATCTCACGGTTCATGAGCTTGAGACCCACAGCCCCAAATTGGGCTCTGTGCTGACAGCACAGAGCCTCCTTAGGATCCTATCTTTCTTCTCTCTCAAGATAAATAAGTAAACATTTTTAAACACCTCATGGGGTACCTGGGTGACTCAGTCGGTTAAGCATCTTACTTAGGCTCAGGTCATGATCTCATGGTTCGTGAGATGGAGCCCACATCAGGTTTTCTGCTGTCAGCATAGAGCCCACTTTGGACCCTCTGTTTCCCTTTCTCTCTGCCCCTCCCCCACTTGCATGCATGCCCACTCTCTCTCAATAATAAATAAACACTTTTTTAAATAATAAAAAAATAAAAACAACTCACAACTCTAATTTTGGCATCCCCTTTAGTAAAACCTGTCGATGGCTTCACGTTATTGCAGGATGAAACTTTAAATCATCAGCCTGACAAAGATCTGATGTCTGTTCCTCTCGCGGACTCCTTCCAGCCACCCACACCTTTGTTGTGTGTGCCCTCACCTCCCTGGCTTCCTTTACTCCTTCCTCACACTCCTTCCCACCCGGGGTCTTGGCACTCTGCTCGTTCTGCTACAAGAGCTCTCCTCTCAGCTTTGTGCCCAGCTATGACCTTTTCATCCTTTATGTTACAATTCAACTGGCACTTCCTTAATGAGGTGCTTCTTAAGTCTCCACTTTAAATTCAAGTTCCCTTTTATATTCTATCTAAATCTCCGTGTTTTCTTTTCACACTCCTCAACACAATTTCATGATTATTTGTTTAATACGAGCTGCCACCACTAGACTCAAAGATCTAAGAGCTCCAGAGGTGACTGGGTGGCTCAGTCAGTTAAGCGTCCAACTTTGGCTTAAGTCATGATCTCACATGGTGAGTTCAAGCCCCGCATGGGGCTCCTTGCTGGTGGTGTAGAGCCTGCTTGGGATTCTCTCTCTCCCTCGCTCCCTGCCCCTCCCCCACTCACTCATGACCTCTCTCTCTCTCTCTCAGAATAAATAAATACATTAAAACAAAAAAGATCTAAGAGGTCTGGGAACATATCTATTTTATGCCCAAACTAACTATCTCCTTGTTTCACAGAGTCAATTCAGCAAATGTTTGTTGCATGAATGGCCCAAATAGTCTAAGGGTCTAAAAAGGAAAATTTAATTGGTGATAATAATTGGCTTTAAACACATTCAACAAATGTGGTAACAAGTATTCTCTACATTCACAGAAAAGAGAAAAGAAGCTTAACATACAGCAATCCCAACCTATCTTAGGTATAAAGTTCTTCCTGAAAGTAGGGTTGATTTGGGAAAGTACAGGTTCTTGGAAACCAGTGTGCATTGTTTGCTTGGAAATCACTGGAGTATAAGCTACCACCTTCCCTAGATGATTAATGCAAACTTCCATGCTTGTCTTGTACTCATAACCTAGAAACCCTGTCTAGTACTTTTTTCTCCACTCTGCTGTCTTATCTCCTTGCACTCCTAGAAACAGTTATCTGTCCTCATTGCCTTCCAGTTTCCTTCTCCTGTTCTCTTTATTTGTACACAATCTCAACTTAAAATAGGAAGAATTTATTTTTCTTAAATCATTGGGGTTTGTGTGTGTGTGTGTGTGTGTGTGTTTTTAATGTTTATTTATTTATGAGACAATGTGAGAGACAGAGTGCAAGCAGCGGAGGGGCAGAGAGAGGGAGACACAGAATCTGAAACGGGCTCCAGGCTCTGAGCTGTCAGCGCAGCGCCGGACATGGGGCTCCAACTCACGAACCATGAGATCACGACCTGAGCCGAAGTTGGACGCTTAACCAACTGAGCCATTCAGGTGCCCCTTTCCTTAAATCATTGTTGATGACCTGCAAATACGATGTTTCACCACAATGGAATGCTTTAGTGCACAGTTCCTACAAATAAGGACATTCTAATATGAAACCACAGTGAAAACATCAAAGTAAGGAAATTCACACCTCCTACCTCACTGAAATTCCTAAGCAGACAAGCCACTTGTTTATGAACCTAAGACACTAAAATCCTGAAGTATGTACTACATTCGTAATTGAAAGGCTACCCAAATATCACTGCCATGACATACCCACCACAGATGTATACAAAAACATTAGAGCCACCTACTATAGGGGCAAAATTAATAATTTTATAGTTATTCATTATAAAGCAATCACCCTCACCAAATGCCAAATTTAAAATAATCTAAACGCTAATCAGGTCCTTCATTTAAATTAATTTTATTTAATATGATTATCATCAGTTAGAAACTTGGACACATGTGTACTAATTCTTATCAATGAAACTAAAAAGAAAAGGGCTTTTTTTTTAAAGGGCTTTTCTAATTGTTTAACAAAATGAACACTAAAAATATTCCATGTTTAAGATCTCTGCCAGAATAAATAATGAAATAAAATAAAACAAAATCTCTGCCAAGGCTCAAGCTGGGTTTCCCAACTGAACAAGAATACAGCTCCTGAGAATTAGGGCAAAATGGCTTGTTAAATGAACTAAGACAGAGGCAGAAATACAAACATGTTTGTGAAGTGTTCATATTCTATCAGCCAAACTGAGCTATGGCAAATCATCACATGTCTAAAAAATGTAGAGAAAACCATGAGCTGCTCATTTTATATCGATTCGACCTTCTGTTCCTTTAATGACCTGATCTAAAATGACCTGGCAGGCTCAGCATCACCCCCCGGCTCAGTGTCAGCAAAGGGACCCACTCTGTCCATCACTGACATGATGCAAACTCTCAGCTGCCATTCACCAGCAGGGGGCACTGCACTGGGGTCTTTCTGTAGGCAAAACTACTCAAAAGCTGAAGATTGAAAGGCATGTATTTCAGGAGACTGAAAGATGTATGTTGCCATTCCAGACAAATACATTACCACACAATCGACAGGGCATCTCTAGGAGTGTTTCAGTGGCAATACCTGTTTTGAGGCCCAGAGTATGTCTTAGAATGACAAATAAAATGGCACTGTGGTGAAGTCTTAAATACCAAGTCTTTACGGAATCCTTTCGGTGAGCAGGAATATTATAAAAGGCAGTGTACCAAACTCTTTCTCATTAAAATTGCTTCAGTTCCTAACTTCTTGGGCCTAAATTATTTTCTAAGTAGGCTTAGCTATAAGCCAAGAAAGGGCCCTAATATGTTAAGAAAATGGCCCAACCATCAGTATTTAACATAAATTCAACCAAACTAACCTGAGTTAAACGTCACATTATTACTACAATAGAATTATTGGTAAGTAATAATTGGGAAACTAGTAAGAACTGAAATATAAACATTACTATATATTTTGTATTAGCAAAAGTGTTCTGCAAGAATAATTTTTAAACCTTAAAAGCTATAAAAGGGAAAGTTTAAAAATCACATCGAATCCTGAAGTCACCAGTGGCTTGTCATGATCCAGTGATATCTTTTCATAAATGTGAGGGCCTGAGCAGAAAACTAATTTTAAGTGATCACTTCTTCAAATCACTCTGTGAAGAAACTAAATAGAATGAAATCTTTTCCCCAAACACAAACCTCTAAGATGGAAAAGTACTTTATAATCTTTTTTATTTGGTATCTTATTAGTAAAAAAAAATATGTTAACATGCTCTCCAAATGTATGGATATTTTAACTTATTCGTAACATTGTACTAATATGTCATGTATATTATAAAACATGTAAAATAAAAAATGGCAAGGGGTAGCATAAAAAGAATAAAAATATAAGCTCTAAGACTTTTCTCCTATATCCTAAATGATCACTGCTTCCTAAACTGTCCCTAGCATATATATTCCCTACCAAAACTTGAGGGGAATGAGGCCCATAAGTTAGGTATTTTCTGATATGGGAAAGACAAAATAAGAATTTTTATTGCATTCAATAGTAAAAAGAATAGAATGGCTGAGCCATAAACATCATGTCATCAATTATTTCCTCTCTATTGAATCACTCTCATCAGCACACATTTTTCCACATCTCAAAGTTTTTGACCTTACTTTACCCCCTGACTGATGCCCTATTTTTCTTTTACTTTACAGTGAAACTCCTCATAAGACTTGTGTTGGACACACTCTAAGGTGACCCTCTCCCCAATAATCCCACCATCTGATATTATACTCTTGAACAGTCCTTCCCTGTGAATGTGGGCAGATGGGTGATTTGGTTCAAATCAACAATATATGGTAAAAGGTGATGGGATATCACTCCATGATCACATTATATAATGTAAGACTCCATCTTCCTATCAAACTCACCTGAGAGACTCTCTCGGTGAAGAAATAAGAAAGGCCATGAGGCCCATAGGAATTTCTTGCCGAGAAGCTGAGGGCAGCTTCCAGGGCCTGAAGGCAGTCAACAGCCTGCCAGAAGCTGTGGCCCTCAGCCCTACAGCCACAAGGAAATGAGTTCTGCCAACAACCTGTGTGAACTCAGGAGTAGATTCTTCCCCGGCTGAACTTCCAGACAAGAACACAGGCCAGCCAATTCCGTGATTCTCATGAGAAAACAAGTGTGTTTTCTTTTAAGTCACTCAGTTTGTGGTAATTTGGCTCTCTGGGCGCAGACCTAGTTTGCAGCGACATGGCTAAATACCCCTAGAAGGTTGGAATCATTGGTAAATACGGGACCCATTATGGTGCCTCCCTCAGGAAAATGGTGAAGAAGATTGAAGTAAGCCAGCACACCAAGTATACTTGCTCCTTCTGGGACAAAAGGGAGATGAAAACGTGAGCTGTGGGGATCTGGCATTGTGGTTCCTGCATGAAAACAGTAGCAAGTTGTGCCTGGACCCACAGCACCACTTCTGCTGTCACAGTAAAGTCTGCCATCAGAAGACTGAAGGAGTTGAAAGACCAGTGGAAGCTCCACGGCTTGAAATGTTGCTGGCCTATAATACATGGGTTAATTGATGTAATAAAAAATAATAAGGATAAATAAATTCGTGGTAATTTGTCATGCAGCTGTGTGCAGGGGTCCCCAAGACCACCCTCAGGCCTAATAATTTGCTAGAAGGACTCCTGTAATTCAGCAAAGCCACTATAATCATGGCTAGAGTGTATTACAGTTAAGGATACAGATTAAAATTAGCAGTGGAAAAGATGCATGAAGCAGAGTGCAGAAGAGATCCCGGTTTCCAGTTGCCCTCTTCCACTGGAGTCACGTGGACAGCATTTAATTCCCCAGCAACGATGTGTGACAACTCACACAGAGTATCGCCTGGGAAACTCATTCAAGGCTTGGTACCCAAGGTTTTTATTGGAGGTTCATTACATAGGCATGGCTGACTCCCTGGGTGTGTGACCTTCAATATCCAGCCCTACCAGAGAGCAAATACATACTGTGTAGCCCATGGCCCCACCATAAATCAAAATGTTAGCATAAACTCTCTGGCATGACCCACGGCTTCAGGTAAAACACTTAACAGGTAGGATGTTCAAAAGTACAAGCTATCTCTCTGGAGCCAGGCAAGGACCATACCTTTCTTTGGAACATACAAGGTTTAGACAACCCAGACCTGCTGAGCTAATCCTTTACTGCACAGCAGTGATAGATAACTAGCAAAGGCTTTGTTACCTGGAAATGAGGTGCTACTGTAACAAATACCTAAAAATGTAGGAGTGGCTTTGGAACCAGGTAGTGGGCAGAGACTAAAAGAATTCTGACAAGCATCATAGAGAAAGCCCAAAGTGCCCTAAACAGACTGCTGGTAGAAATTAGGACTTGGAGGATACTCCCAGTGACAGCTCAGAAGGAAACGAGGAACATGTTCTTAGAAAATGAAGTAACTGATGAATGGATAAAGATGTGGTTTATATATACAATGGAATACCACTTGGCAATGAGAGAGAATGAAATCCTGCCATTTGCAACAACGTGGATGGAACTGGAGGGTATTGGGCTAAGTGAAGTCGGTCAGAGAAAGACAGATATCATGTTTTCACTCATATGTGGAACTTGAGAAACTTAACAGAAGACCATGGGGGAAGGGAAGGGGAAGAAATAGTGTCAAACAGAGAGGGAGGCAAACCATAAGAGACACTTAAATACAGTGAACAAACTGAGGGTTGATGGGGGGGGTGCAGGGGAGAGGGAAAAATGGGTGATGGGTATTGAGGAGGGCACTTGTTGGGATGAGCACTGGGTGTTGTATGTAAGCAATGAATCATGGGAATCTATCCCCAGAACCAAGAACACACTGTATACACTGTATGTTAGCCAACTTGACAATAAATTGTATTGAAAAAGAAAAGAAAATGAAGGAAGTGGACCCTTGTTACATAGTGGCAGAAAGCTTAGTTACATGGTCTCCTGCAGTTATGTGAAAAACTGAACTTGTAAATAATTAATTTGGTTAGATAACCAAGTTGGTCTAGATAAACTAGGAAATTTCCAAGCAAAGTACTAAGGGTGCCACCTGGTTTCTTCTTGCTGCTTATAGTACAATGTGAGAGGAAAGAGATAAGGGGGAAAAGTCTTACATAAAAGGAACCGGAACTGGATGACTTTTTAAATTCTTAGTCTTTCCAAACAGCAAATAACTACTAAATGATTCCCAAGCACTGTCAGGAAGGCATACCATGCAGAAAAAGCTGGGGGTGTGAACGTACAACCTGTCACTTAAATCTCAGAAAGAGCAAAAACGTCAGGATATTCGACCACACAAAGCGCCCCTTCAAGAGATGAAGGGCAAGTCTCAGATCCGCTCAATCAAACCATAGATACAGCCTATAGGAGCTTAGGAAATTGTCTCCCAGTCCTCTTGGCAGGAGCGCTGGGTAGAGAAGGGCTGATCTCAAAAATATCTGTGTGTGTGTGGCTTTGTTATAATGGAGTGAATCTAAGCGAAAACCATGGAAGGCCCAAAAGTTTCTTGAGAAAATTATTTTGGCAGAAACTAAGAGAATAGACCAAAAGGGGGAAAGGGCACAAAATGAAAGGAAACTGTGGGACCCCAAAAGTCTATTGGCAGGAAGCAGGCTGATAAAACTCAGGTTTAAGCACTTGCTATCTTTCATGAAAAGGGAAGGATGACTTAACAGACAGAACCAAGATTCCAAAGATCAGAGCTCCACAACACAAGGAAAAATGGTTTCTCTACTCACACTTCTGATATCAAACATATGGGATTTTCTGCACTAAGAAGTAATTCTCCAACTCTCAGGACACTAACTGGATGCTCTATAATTCAATTCAACTCTGATACTATCTGCCTGGGGTTAGCATCACATCCCACAAATTAAGGACTCAATCCTATAGAACTGACCCACTTTAGATGCCAATTGCAAATCTCGGGCCTCTCTTTCTTCCAACTGACTTAGATACAAATCAGGGGTTTCCACAACCCCCTCCTTAGGTTTGATAATTTGCTGTAACAGCCCACAGAAACACTTTACCTACATTTACTGGTTTATTATAATAAGGATAATATAAAGGATATAAATGGGGCATCTGGGTGGCTCAGTCAGTTAAGCATCTGACTCTTGATTTGGGCTCAGGTCATGATCTCACATTCTCCTCCTGAGTCGGTGCTCTCTTCCCCTCTGTTACTCTGCCCTGCTCATGCTCTCTCAAAATAAATAAACATTTTTAAAAATGGATACAAGTGAACAGCCAGCCAAAGAGGTACATAGGGTGAGATCTGTATGGGTCCCAAGGATAGGAACTTCAGTCCCCATAGAGTTTGGGCTATGCCCCCACTCCTGGCATGTGGATTTCTTCACCAACCCAGAAGCTTTCTGAACCCCACTGTTTAGGGCTTTAATAGAGGCTCTACTCTGTAGGCATAATTGCCATTGGCAATAAACTCAATCTCTAGCCCTTTTCCCCTCCCCAAAGGTCAGGGAATTTGACAAACAATTCCAACCTTCTAATTATGCCTTGGTCTTTCTGGTGACCAGCCCCCATCCTGAAGCTCTAGATACAGGGCCCCAGCCCCCAGTCATCTCATTAGTATACAAAAGACACTCATCATTCCAGAGATTCTAAAGGTCTTAGAAGCTCTTGTGTTAAGAACCGGGGGTTGAAGACTGAATATTAGACCAAAAGATGTTTCCTTATCACTCAGGAAATTACAAGGTTTTAAGGGCTCTATGTCAAAAACCTGGAACAGAAACAAAATATATATTTCTTACAATATCACAACCACAGATAATTATCCCCAGACCTTGAAACCTAATCATGGAACTTCCTACATTTGCCTGGCTGGATTTCAGAACAGCTATGAACCAGTGGCTCTTTTGTGCCTCTCATTTCCCCCTCTTTTTGAATGGGAATATAGATTTAAGTTACTATCTAGTGCCCTTTCATGCCAACCCAAAGGATTTCCTTCAGTATCTCTCGCACAGCATGTCTCTGCACCCCTACTTTTTCTTCTGTTGATCTTCATATCATTTATTTCTTTTTGCTGTCTTTTTAATCTTTAATTCTACCTAGAACCTTCAGCTCACTGATGAGTAACAGGGCAAATGGACAATTTCATCTTTTTCTCAATCTTAGGAGAAAACTTTTCAATATTTTAAGCATAATGCTGCTCCTCTTTATGAGACTGTTAAAGTTACTTTCTAGTCCTAATTTTCCAAGAGTTTCAATCTTGAATTAATTTAGAAATGCATCAAATGCCTCTTGGTGTCTATTGAGATGATCAAATGGTTTTTCTTCTTTCTGTCGATCTAATGAAGTACAATGATTAGTTTTTAAATGGTAAACCAACTTTGTATTCCTGGTATAAATTCTACTTGATCTGATGCATTTGACTAAATTCTGTTTTTTGCCTCTGGTTCTTCTACTCCATTCAGCTTCATTTCTTCTGATTTGCTTTTTCCAGCCACATAATTGAGATCAAAATTTAGAGTTACATAATGTACAATAAACATGACAAACTCTTTTGAAGATCAAAGTCATACTTTATAAGAAGAAATCATATTTATAGTAAATAATACAAAGATTATGTTATCATACTTTACAAGATACTAGCAATCACTTACAGATATCTAAAAACAACACTCACTACTGCTATAGCCAAGAAAGCAGCAATAAACTGAGGGTTTTAAATTAGACTCTGACAACAGTTAAACCCAAAATACAAAATTATGACCAATTTTAACCCTAATACTAAGGAAAGTTCTGAACTCAGACCCAGAATAAAACATGTATCAGAAAATTCTAGATCATGATGCTACTAAAAATATTACATTTAATTAATAAAGCAAAAGTAAAATAAAATAGGCTTAATGTATAAGAGGGGGAAAAAGGACAAAAACATAAAGAAGCAAGATGCTTCCTTTATTTTAAATAGGCTTTTTAGTAGTAAAACACTGCAACATGATCACCTCCACAGAAAACAAAATACACATACATATTAATGTGCAATTTTTATCACATTCTAAAAATCCTATTGGCTTTTCCTCTTTCCTCATAAGAAACCTGAGAGCTCACTACTCCCTCATGTGACTTTGCACAGCCAAACCTCTAACAGGAGTAAGAGCCAAGAATCTATCCCTAGAGAATGAGATGAGTCATTCTATATAGAATGGATCCTTAGAGAGTTCTTTTAAACTCTAATCAAAAGCACACAGAGATGGATGGGGTTCAGGCTGTGAAAACAGACAAAAAGAGGAGAGAGGTTAAGATACAAATGTTGACAGCACGGTTTTGTAATTTTCCCAAATCCCCTCTTAAAAGATTAAGTAGGATAGCAAGAGACAAAACCCATGGGTAATGTCATCAACAAAACTAGGTCACAAAGAATCCTCAACAACATAATACAGGTGGGTGGGGGCAACCACTGACAGCATTAAGACCCTCAAGAGAATGAAAGCAGTCCAGAAACAGGAGAAACCCAGGGTCTAAGTGCTGGGCCACTGAGAGATTGACACCTAGTGCTCAGTTCCAGAAGGAGGGGCTCCTACTCAGGTGTGAATCCAGATACAACAGGTAAAACTGGGAGGGGTTTCACTGGTGAGAGTAAGGCAGCTACAGGAAGATTGAAAGGTGCTAAGCACCTGGCCATTGGGACACTCAGGAACACCCAGTGGAGCTTCCTTTTGGAAAGGGAGAAGAGAAACAGCTGGGAGTAGAGCCCAAGTTGATCTGGGCAGGATACCTGGGCATGAAAGAGAGAAAAAGTTAAAATACTCATCAGGAAGGGGACAAGAAGAAGTAAATATCACAAAGCACTGAAGAGAGTAATGCACAAGAACCATTAAATACTTTGTGATAGAATAAGGAGAGAAAGACACTGTGGCCAACCCCCAACACCTACACATGAACTTCCTTCTAAAAATACAACTTCAACAACAGAAAAAGATTATAGTTGGGCCACCTGGGTGGTTCAGTTGGTTAAGCATCTGATTCTTGATTTTGGCTCAGGTCATGATCTCACAGTTTGTGAGATCAAGCCCCACATTGGGCTACATGCTGACAGTACAGAGCCTGCTTGGGATTAGGAGGGAGCCGCTCTCTCTCTCTCTCTCTCTCTCTCTCTCTCTGACCTTACCCCGCATGCATGCATGCATGCTCTCACTCTCTCTCAAAATAAATAAATAAACTTAAAGAAAAAGATTATGGTCAATCCCCCATTCAAAAATCAATAAGAGGGGTGCCTGGGTGGCTCCATCTATTAAACATCTGACTTCAGCTCAGGTCATGATCTTGTGGTTTGTGGGTTTGAGCCCCATGTCAGCTCAGTGCTGACAGCTCAGACCCTGGAGCCTGCTTCAGATTCTGTGTCTCCCTCTCTGTCTCTCCTCCACTCACGCTCTATCTCTCTCTCAGAATAAACAAATAAACATTAAAATATACATATCAAAAAGAGAGAAAAATGGTTCACATACATAATTTAGAAAATAAATATTAACCAGGATAATATGACTACAAAGCAGATGAAAACAGTGAGCTAATATTTCAAAATGAGTTAAATAAAATTAAGACAATAGTAGAACCTATGAAAGAGCAGCATAAATGAGAACTAAGAAAGCTCAGAAACAAGATGGCCAGACAATGCAACTATGTGGATGGAACAGGAGGGTATTATGCTAAGTGAAATTAGTCAGTCAGAGAAAGACAAAAATCATATGACCTCACTCATATGAGGACTTTAAGAGACAAAACAGACAAACATAAGGGAAGGGAAACAAAAATAATATAAAAAGAGGGAGGGGGACAAAACATAAGAGACTCATAAATATGGAGAATGAATATATATATATATACACACACACATATATACACACATATATAACATATGAGGGTTCCTGGAGGGGTTGTGGGAGGGGGGATGGGCTAAATGGGTAAGGGGCACTAAGGAATCTACTCCTGAAATCATTGTTGCACTATATACTAACTAATTTGGATATAAATTTAAAAAAATAAAAAACTAAATAAATAAATAAATAACAACAACAAAAAAAAAAGATGGCCAGACACGAAGCAGATATGAAAGGAACTGACAGAGCTCAGAAACAGTTCTAAATAAAAGGGAAAAAAAATTCAGGAGAAGAATAAACCTGAAGGAATGACCAGAAACCACAGAAAGTACAGTAAGAGTATAAATTTATGAAAGTGAGAAAAAAAAGACACTAAAAGAGAAATTAAGAAAGGAATAAAAAACATAAGAGAAAAATTATAGACATAGAAGACAAGCAAAAAAGAGCCAACATATGCATGGGAAGAAAATCAAAGCAATGTAACTGAAAAAACACTTTAAAAAAAGTATAATTCAAAAAATTCCCTGAAATAGGAGACTCAAACCTTCATATTTATAAGACACACCGTGTACCTGAGAAAATCAACCCAGAATGGTCAACACTGAGACATATTCTAGTAAAACAATGGAAGTATAAAGAAGAAAAAAACTGTCAGCATTCAGGCAAAAAGACAGTGACTTTTTTCAAAGTTTATTTTCATTTGTTTTGAGAGAGATAGAGAGCAAGCAGGGAAGGGACAGAGAAAGAGGGAGACAGAATCCCAAGCAGGTTCCACACTGTCAGTGCAGAGCCCAATGCAGGGCTCGAACTCACAAACAATGAGATCATAACCTGGGAGCTGAAATCAAGAGTTGGACGCCTAACCAACTGAGCCACCCTGGCACCCCAAGACAAAGTGACTTTTAAGGAAGAGTAAATCATCTTGGCATCAAACTTTTCAACAGTAACCTTCAAAGCCAGAACACACAGAAGTAGCATATTTAAGATTCTCCAGGAAAGATAATGTTCACCAAAGATTATATCCTGAATACCTTTCAAGTATAAAGTAACAGACAAATTTCTTATGAGCACAAAAGATATCATATATCAGCTCTTCCCTCTTCATCTTCCTCCTTCCTTTCCTAATGGGGGAGTCCTAACTTGGCCAGTAAGTAGGGGAAAACAAGGTAGTCACCTGCACAAGGGGTGGGGGTGAAGTCAAGAAGCAGCCACGATGGCTTAAGTGGGATGCAAAAGCCCAAGTGGGCTAAGGAAGGCATTCACGAGGAGGGTGCCTAGCAGAGTCTGAGTGGGAAGAGGAAGACACTGACAAAAGGGAGGCATGCCATGACGCATTGGAGCACAAGGGGTGAAGCCTGACATAGAAAGTCAGAGTCTTTAGACTCTGGGATACAAAGGACAATGTGGCTTGGGGTGCCAAGGCTCAAGCAGGGGAAGGAGGCATCGATGTATATGGAGGGAGGGTGGGGAGGCACCCCAGTACAGGGAGTCAGAGGCCAAGTAGGATGATGGGGCCCAGGGGATAGGTAAATGCCTGAGTGGGGTAACAGGGCATCCACACAGGGGACATCCTGAAATGGAAGTGAGATCCCAAGCAGAGTAAGAAGAGCATCCATGCAAGAGGTGAAAGTAGTAGTTAAGCTCGGGCATCTGTAACTTGCAGGAGAATTGAAAAAACAAGTTATGATATTAAGCAAAATAGGAACCAGAGTCTCACTGTTGAAGAAAAGAGATGCAAATGTGGAAAAGGAGTGAAATATAAAGAAAACTTTGTGGTACTGAATTGGAATTGGAGGTATTGATGTGATTCCAGTTAGATATATAGGTATGTGATTGATTAATTGGTTGATTGATAGATGAATGATGGATGGATGGACAGATGGATGACAGGATGTATGGATGATGGATGGATAATAGACAGACATAGATGTAAATGTGGGACAAAGTCTAGGGCAGTTTGGGTTTCAAAATAAATCATGATGGTAATGGAATGTAATCCACCAAATGAAATAGGAAACCTTAAGTCTGATATAAATGAATGAATGAATAAATTGAAAATGTGATGAGGAATAGAGTATTTACATATTTTCAAAGTACATTCCCACAAAGTGCTAATTTTTTTTTTTAATTTTTTTTTTCAACATTTTTTATTTATTTTTGGGACAGAGAGAGACAGAGCATGAACGGGGGAGGGGCAGAGAGAGAGGGAGACACAGAATCGGAAACAGGCTCCAGGCTCCGAGCCATCAGCCCAGAGCCTGACGCGGGGCTCGAACTCACGGACCGCGAGATCGTGACCTGGCTGAAGTCGGACGCTTAACCGACTGTGCCACCCAGGCGCCCCACAAAGTGCTAATTAACTACAAAGAGGGAAAGAGTAACTTTACAGCAGAGAAGCCTGGTAAATATCACTTTCATCAAGTGATCACAGTGAACACATGAGTAATGGGACAAATCAAAATTGTATGACATCTGAGAACACAGTATCACTTTTGTAGTATTCTCCCCCAAAATGTAAGGCCTGACTCTAATCATCAGATGGCATCAGACAAACCCAATTTGAGGGACATTCTATGAAATAACTGCCTTGTTATCTTGGAAAGTATTAAAGTCAAGGAAAGTCTGAGGAACTGTTCCAGATAGAAGGAGGTAAAGAGAAGTGACCACTTAATCCAATACAAGATCCTCGGTGGATCCTTTTGCTTTAAAAGGTGTTATCAGAACACTTGGTGAAACTTTGAATTGTGTCTGAGTATTAGATGTTAGTAATGTGTCAATGCAATTTTCTTAACATTAAGAATATGCAGGCCGGAGGTGGTGGAGTGGTGGAGTGTGTGTGTGAAAAAGAGAGATGACTGACTGATTCAGGGTAGAGGAACGAAGCAGGCAGTGGGTGAGTCCTGTTTGAAAGTCCTAAACGAATTTTTCAAATTCAAAGATGAATAATTCAAACGCAGGAGGGAGAATACTACTTAGACCTAGAGCAAGGTGAAAAGAAGCCTGATGTATTGGCCACCAACTGAGGAAGTCAGCAAGGGAAGATGGCGGCGTAGGAGGACGCGGGGCTCACAGCGCGTCCTGCCGATCACTTAGATTCCACCTACACCTGCCTAAAGAACCCAGAAAACCGCCAGAGGATTAGCAGAAGGGAGTCTCCGGAGTCAAGCGCAGACTAGAGGCCCACGGAAGAGGGTAGGAAGGGCGGCGAGGCGGTGCGCGCTCCACGGACTGGCGGGAGGGAGCCGGGGCGGAGGGGCGGCTCGCCGGCCAAGCAGAGCCCCCGAGTCTGGCTGGCAAAAGCGGAGGGGCCGGACGGACTGTGTTCCGACAGCAAGCGCGACTTAGCGTCTGGGAGGTCATAAGTTAACAGCTCTGCTCGGAAAGCGGGAGGGCTGGAGGACAAAGGGAGGGAGAGCTGCTGAGCCCCCGGACGGCAGAGCTCAGCTTGGCGGGGAACAAAGGCGCCAGCGCCATCTCCCCCGCCCATCCCCCAGCCAAAATCCCAAAGGGAACCAGTTCCTGCCAGGGAACTTGCTCGCTCCGCGCAAACACCCAACTCTGTGCTTCTGCGGAGCCAAACCTCCGGCAGCGGATCTGACTCCCTCCCGCTGCCACAGGGCCCCTCCTGAAGTGGATCACCTAAGGAGAAGCGAGCTAAGCCTGCCCCTCCAGCCCCCGTGCACCTTGCCTACCCACCCCAGCTAATACGCCAGATCCCCAGCAACACAAGCCTGGCAGTGTGCAAGTAGCCCAGACGGGACACGCCACCCCACAGTGAATCCCGCCCCTAGGAGAGGGGAAGAGAAGGCACACACCAGTCTGACTGTGGCCCCAGCAGTGGGCTGGGGGCAGACATCGGGTCGGACTGCGGCCCCGCCCACTAACTCCAGTTATACACCACAGCACAGGGGAAGTGCACTGCAGGTCCTCACCACGCCAGGGACTCTCCAAAATGACCAAACGGAAGAATTCCCCTCAGAAGAATCTCCAGGAAATAACAACAGCTAATGAACTGATCAAAAAGGATTTAAATAATATAACAGAAAGTGAATTTAGAATAATAGTCATAAAATTAATCGCTGGGCTTGAAAACAGTATACAGGACAGCAGAGAATCTCTTGCCACAAAGATCGAGGGACTAAGGAACAGTCACGAGGAGTTGAAAAACGCTTTAAACGAATTGCAAAACAAAATGGAATCCACGATGGCTCGGCTTGAAGAGGCAGAGGAGAGAATAGGTGAACTAGAAGATAAAGTTATGGAGAAAGAGGAAGCTGAAAGAAAGAGAGATAAAAAAATCCAGGAGTATGAGGGGAAAATTAGAGAACTAAGTGATACACTAAAAAAAAATAATATACGCATAATTGGTATCCCAGAGGAGGAAGAGAGAGGGAAGGGTGCTGAAGGGGTACTTGAACAAATTATAGCTGAGAACTTCCCTGAACTGGGGAAGGAAAAAGGCATTGAAATCCAAGAGGCACAGAGAACTCCCTTCAGACGTAACTTGAATCGATCTTCTGCACGACATATCATAGTGAAACTGGCAAAATACAAGGATAAAGAGAAAATTCTGAAAGCAGCAAGGGATAAACGTGCCCTCACATATAAAGGGAGACCTATAAGACTCGTGACTGATCTCTCCTTTGAAACTTGGCAGGCCAGAAAGGCTTGGCACGATATCTACAGTGTGCTAAACAGAAAAAATATGCAGCCGAGAATCCTTTATCCAGCAAGTCTGTCATTTAGAATAGAAGGAGAGATAAAGGTCTTCCCAAACAAACAAAAACTGAAGGAATTTGTCACCACGAAACCAGCCCTACAAGAGATCCTAAGGGGGATCCTGTGAGACAAAGTACCAGAGACATCACTACAAGCATAAAACATACAGACATCACAATGACTCTAAACCCATATCTTTCTATAATAACACTGAATGTAAATGGATTAAATGCGCCAACCAAAAGACATAGGGTATCAGAATGGATAAAAAAACAAGACCCATCTATTTGCTGTCTACAAGAGACTCATTTAGATCTGAGGACACCTTTAGATTGAGAGTGAGGGGATGGAGAACTATTTATCATGCTCCTGGAAGCCAAAAGAAAGCTGGAGTAGCCATACTTATATCAGAAAAACTAGACTTTAAATTAAAGGCTGTAACAAGAGATGAAGAAGGGCATTATATAATAATCACAGGGTCTATCCACCAGGAAGAGCTAACTATTATAAATGTCTATGCGCCAAATACCCGAGCCCCCAGATATATAAAACAATTACTCATAAACATAAGCAACCTCATTGATAAGAATGTGGTCATTGCAGGGGACTTTAACACCCCACTTACAGAAATGGATAGATCATCTAGACACACAGTCAATAAAGAAACAAGGGCCCTGAGTGATACATTGGATCAGATGGACTTGACAGATATATTTAGAACTCTGCATCCCAAAGCAACAGAATATACTTTCTTCTCGAGTGCACATGGAACATTCTCCAAGATAGATCATATACTGGGTCACAAAACAGCCCTTCATAAGTTTACAAGAATTGAAATTATACCATGCATACTTTCAGACCACAATGCTATGAAGCTTGAAATCAACCACAGGAAAAAGTCTGGAAAACCTCCAAAAGCATGGAGGTTAAAGAACACCCTACTAACGAATGAGTGTGTCAACCAGGCAATTAGAGAAGAAATTAAAACATATATGGAAACAAACGAAAATGAAAATACAACAATCCAAACGCTTTGGGATGCAGCGAAGGCAGTCCTGAGAGGAAAATACATTGCAATCCAGGCCTATCTCAAGAAACAAGAAAAATCCCAAATACAAAATCTAACAGCACACCTAAAGGAAATAGAAGCAGAACAGCAAAGGCAGCCTAAACCCAGCAGAAGAAGAGAAATAATAAAGATCAGAGCAGAAATAAACAATATAGAATCTAAAAAAACTGTAGAGCAGATCAACGAAACCAAGAGTTGGTTTTTTGAAAAAATAAACAAAATTGACAAACCTCTAGCCAGGCTTCTCAAAAAGAAAAGGGAGATGACCCAAATAGATAAAATCATGAATGAAAATGGAATGATTACAACCAATCCCTCAGAGATACAAACAATTATCAGGGAATACTATGAAAAATTATATGCCAGCAAATTGGACAACCTGGAAGAAATGGACAAATTTCTAAACACCCACACTCTTCCAAAACTCAATCAGGAGGAAATAGAAAGCTTGAACAGACCCATAACCAGCGAAGAAATTGAATCGGTTATCAAAAATCTCCCAACAAATAAGAGTCCAGGACCAGATGGCTTCCCAGGGGAGTTCTACCAGACATTTAAAGCAGAGATAATACCTATCCTTCTCAAGCTATTCCAAGAAATAGAAAGGGAAGGAAAACTTCCAGACTCATTCTATGAAGCCAGTATTACTTTGATTCCTAAACCAGACAGAGACCCAGTAAAAAAAGAGAACTACAGGCCAATATCCCTGATGAATATGGATGCAAAAATTCTTAATAAGATACTAGCAAATCGAATTCAACAGCATATAAAAAGAATTATTCACCATGATCAAGTGGGATTCATTCCTGGGATGCAGGGCTGGTTCAACATTCGCAAATCGATCAACGTGATACATCACATTAACAAAAAAAAAGAGAAGAACCATATGATCCTGTCAATCGATGCAGAAAAGGCCTTTGACAAAATCCAGCACCCTTTCTTAATAAAAACCCTTGAGAAAGTCGGGATAGAAGGAACATACTTAAAGATCATAAAGGCCATTTATGAAAAGCCCACAGCTAACATCATCCTCAACGGGGAAAAACTGAGAGCTTTTTCCCTGAGATCAGGAACACGACAGGGATGCCCACTGTCACCGCTGCTGTTTAATATAGTGCTGGAAGTTCTAGCATCAGCAATCAGACAACAAAAGGAAATCAAAGGCATCAAAATTGGCAAAGATGAAGTCAAGCTTTCGCTTTTTGCAGATGACATGATATTATACATGGAAAATCCGATAGACTCCACCAAAAGTCTGCTAGAACTGATACATGAATTCAGCAAAGTTGCAGGATACAAAATCAACGTGCAGAAATCAGTTGCATTCTTATACACTAACAATGAAGCAACAGAAAGACAAATGAAGAAACTGATCCCATTCACAATTGCACCAAGAAGCATAAAATACCTAGGAATAAATCTAACCAAAGATGTAAAAGATCTGTATGCTGAAAACTATAGAAAGCTTATGCAGGTAATTGAAGAAGATATAAAGAAATGGAAAGACATTCCCTGCTCATGGATTGGAAGAATAAATATTGTCAAAATGTCAATACTACCCAAAGCTATCTACACATTCAATGCAATCCCAATCAAAATTGCACCAGCATTCTTCTCGAAACTAGAACAAGCAATCCTAAAATTCATATGGAACCACAAAAGGCCCCGAATAGCCAAAGTAATTTTGAAGAAGAAGACCAAAGCAGGAGGCATCACAATCCCAGACTTTAGCCTCTACTACAAAGCTGTCATCATCAAGACAGCATGGTATTGGCATAAAAACAGACACATAGACCAATGGAATAGAATAGAAACCCCAGAACTAGACCCACAAACGTATGGCCAACTCATCTTTGACAAAGCAGGAAAGAACATCCAATGGAAAAAAGACAGTCTCTTTAACAAATGGTGCTGGGAGAACTGGACAGCAACATGCAGAAGGTTGAAACTAGACCACTTTCTCACACCATTCACAAAAATAAACTCAAAATGGATAAAGGACCTGAATGTGAGACAGGAAACCATCAAAACCTTAGAGGAGAAAGCAGGAAAAGACCTCTCTGACCTCAGCCGTAGCAATCTCTTACTCGGCACATCCCCAAAGGCAAGGGAATTAAAAGCAAAAGTGAATTACTGGGACCTTATGAAGATAAAAAGCTTCTGCACAGCAAAGGAAACAACCAACAAAACTAAAAGGCAACCAACGGAATGGGAAAAGATATTTGCAAATGACACATCGGACAAAGGGCTAGTATCCAAAATCTATAAAGAGCTCATCAAACTCCACACCCGAAAAACAAATAACCCAGTGAAGAAATGGGCAGAAAACATGAATAGACACTTCTCTAAAGAAGACATCCGGATGGCCAACAGGCACATGAAAAGATGTTCAACGTCGCTCCTTATCAGGGAAATACAAATCAAAACCACACTCAGATACCACCTCACGCCAGTCAGAGTGGCCAAAATGAAGAAATCAGGAGACTATAGATGCTGGAGAGGATGTGGAGAAACAGGAACCCTCTTGCACTGTTGGTGGGAATGCAAATTGGTGCAGCCGCTCTGGAAAGCAGTGTGGAGGTTCCTCAGAAAATTAAAAATAGACCTACCCTATGACCCAGCAATAGCACTGCTAGGAATTTATCCAAGGGATACAGGAGTACTGATGCATAGGGGCACCTGTACCCCAATGTTTATAGCGGCACTCTCAACAATAGCCAAATTATGGAAAGAGCCTAAATGTCCATCAACTGATGAATGGATAAAGAAATTGTGGTTTATATACACAATGGAATACTACGTGGCAATGAGAAAAAATGAAATATGGCCTTTTGTAGCAACATGGATGGAACTGGAGAGTGTGATGCTAAGTGAAATAAGCCATACAGAGAAAGACAGATACCATATGGTTTCACTCTTATGTGGATCCTGAGAAACAACAGAAACCCATGGGGGAGGGGAAGGAAAAAAAAAAAAAAAGAGGTTAGAGTGGGAGAGAGCAAAAGCATTAGAGACTGTTAAAAACTGAGAACAAACTGAGGGTTGATGGGGGGTGGGAGGGAGGGCAGGGTGGGTGATGGGTATTGAGGAGGGCACCTTTTGGGATGAGCACTGGGTGTTGTATGGAAACCAATTTGACAGTAAATTTCATATATTATAAAAAAATATATATATATATATATATTACAAAATATAAAATGCAAAATTATAAAAAAAAAAAAAAGAATATGCAGTGAATGTCTTTTTTGTAGGAAATACTAAAGTATTCAGGGATGACAAAGCATCAGGTGAGTGACTTATTCTCAAATGATTTGTAGGGGAAAAAATTCTTGGTTTGGTGCTCTGACTTTTCTGTAAGTCTGTAATTGTTTGAAAACACATACATACATACATACATACATACATACATACATACATAAAGGAGATTCAGGGAATATTGTTCCCATGAGCCTTTCCTGAAGGCATCTACTAGAGCACAAACTTCAGATAGCTAAGAAATGATTGGAGAGGGTTGGAAATGGACCCATGGTGGGCACTATTTAACTATTGAACCAGGACCAAGTGATGGGGGTACAGGTGCCAGGAGAGTATGTGACATTGACAATGCAGAAAAAATACAACTATGAAAAATGAGTGAAGTGAGGGGAGCATATATAGAAGAAGAATCTCACCAATTGCTTTATTGGTATTAACTATGAGTAAAATAATTTTTATTTTAAATCAAAGGCGGGAGTGGAGAGAAGAAATGGAAAAGATTTATAAGCTATTTAAAACATTGCTCCTGGTAAGGAACTCAATACACAGGACCAACAAGGGGGTGGGTATTTAAGGTATATACAAAGGTATTACTATGAAGGTAGCCATTAGGACAAAAACCCAAGGCTTTCTAAATATCCTTGGAAATATCAAGAGAGACAGAGAGAACAAGAGAAAGGGGGAGACTACAGAGAAACTATACATATGTAAACAAAGATAAGGGCCACTGTATTCAGACAACACCTTTCTCAAGCAGGTTGTGACAACCACTCACGACCTGCTCACATTCTTCCAGAACCTGACTCCAAATGTGCCTGAAACACAGCAAAGCCAGGGACCCTGGGAAACGGTCCATGTGACTACATGGTGAAGGGAGAAAGACAAAAATTCAAATCTTTTTTCAGGAAATAGAGCAAGACAAATGTTTAGAATCACACCTTCAAAAGAGTTTGGTAGGGGCACCTGGGTGGCTCAGTCAGTTGAGCATCCAACTCTTGATTTCAGCTCAGGTCATGATCTCATGGTTCATGGGATAGACCCCCACATCGGGCTCCACACTGAGCATGGAGCCTGCTTAAGATTCTCCCTCCCTCTCTCTCTCTTTCTCTCTCTCTCTCCCCACCCGCCCCCTCCCCCAGCCTCTCCCCTGCTCTCTCTCTCTGTCTCTCTCTCAAAAAAAAAAAAAAAAGTTTGGTAAAAGCTTTCTACATAGTTGTGACCTAGCTTAGGAATAAACATCTTTTTAAGATAAGGCTTTTCAGTGAAAGATGCTGAAGGAAGGGAGAAGGATACTCCCGGGATAAGGATCACAAAAGCACCTATGAAAGGTTTTTCAAGACAAACAATCCTACCTTTTCCCCACCAGTAGAAGACACACTCTAAGGCTTATAATGATGGTCAGGCCACCAGGCTCACATACACAGTAGCCTCTGCAGAATAGAAACTTGAAAAGCACATACCTATGAAACAGAAAAGAACAAACTTGAAAAAATACTGATTAGACTGCTAATTACTTAGGTTTATTTAGCAAATCTGATGCTTTTATATTTTCTGTTCAGGGCTTTAATATAAATCATTGCATAAAGTTGAAATTCTCTTTGAAGTATTAATTCATTACCTAAGGGGAGAAGAAAAGAAAATCATTTCCCTCCACATTTGAGCAACTAGTATGTTCTCTTCCCCCATAGTGACCTCAAGGGACAGGAGATTCCCACAGTCTCTCCAAAGGACCATCCTAGGTACTGATGGGCTCATGTGCCATGATCCAGTGTGACCTCGTGGCAGCGAAAGGCTTAGACGCTTCTGTTCACACCTGTCCTTGGTCCCAGGTGAGCACAAACATACAACTGTTACAGGCACCCATCTAACCTTCATCTTTTCAGCCTGATGACACTGTGGGTCTGTTGCCAATAGCCAACGCCCTCAACTCTTCTCCTGTTCCAGTTAAACTATTATCATATCCCTATATAGGCCAGTTCTGAATTTAATGAGCATTGGTCTAACACATACCTACTGTCATGTCCAAGAAACACAACACCAAAGAAGACACTATTTCTGCCCATGAAGAGCTCAATGTAGCCTGAGACAGACATGAAAAACAAATGACTACACATACTGCAATAAGGCACCCGGACACACATGATTTAACGGCACGAAGTGCACACGGGAGGAAGGTACCAGCTCTGCTAGAGTGAGTCAGAGATGCTTCAGACAGAAAGAAATATTTGCACTGGAGAGTCAAGAATGAGTATGAATTTGCTGGAGACCTGAGGGTAGGGAGATGTCAGGTAAAGAGACGAGCACATGAAAAACCAAGAAGTGAGAAAGAACAAGGCCTGTTCCAGATCTTCCAGCAGGTCAGGGTGACCAAAGCATATGTGGTACATGTGGGGAGGCAATGCGATTGGGAACTGGTCGGGGGACTGGTGGGGGCCAGATCCTCTGTGGTCCTGGGTTCTGTGTCAGGGAGTGCAGGCTTTACTCAAAGGCAGTGGCTCATAAGAGGTTTCCACAGGACTGTGCTGTGGTCAGATTTCAGTTTCAGAAAGACCACTCCATTGGTTGAAAGGAAGAGGGAAAGACTAGAGAAAGAGAGACTGATCAGGAGATTCCTACAGGGCTTCAGAGCAGTTAGACGAGTGGCCTTGGGATGCTGCAGACCTGGGTTTAATGCAAGGTCATCTTATCATAATGCGAGACTTTCATTTGACCTCCTTCTGTTTCAGGTTCCTCATTAGCTTCATTGGCCTGTGACCTGTTGTGGCAGAAGGCCCCACACTTAGAAGGGCTCTGTGTTTGGTTTGATGCTCTGCCATCCCTCTCTTGAAACTCTTCATATGATTTAAATGCTCAACTCTTCTCCTGTTCCAGTTAAATTATCATCATATCCCTATATAGGCCAGTCCTGAATTCAAGTCAACACAATTAGCATTGATCTAACACATACCTAATGTCATGTCCAGGAGACACAACACCAAAAAAGACACTGTTTCTGTCCATGTAGCACTGGGCCCTACAAAGTATGTAGCCGGTTCTGCTCACCTCTGAGTATATTAATGGTACCTATTATGACCAGAGTGTTATTGGGAAGATTAAATGAGCAAATACAAGTAGAAAAGAGTGTCTGTGGCACAAAAACAGACACTCAGATCAATGGAACAGAATAGAGAACCCAGAAATGGACCCACAAACATATGGCCAACTCATCTCTGACAAAGCAGGAAAAAATATCCAATGGAATAAAGACAGTCTCTTCAGCAAGTGGTGCTGGGAAAACTGGACAGCGACATGCAGAAGAATGAACCTGGACCACTGTCTTACACCATACACAAAAATAAACTCCAAATGGATGAAAGACCTCAACGTAAGACAGGAAGCCATCAAAATCCTCGAGGAGAAAGCAGGCAAAAACCTCTTTGATCTTGCCCGCAGCAATTTCTTACTCAACACGTCTCTGGAGGCAAGGGAAACAAAAGCAAAAATGAACTACTGGGATTTCATCAAAATAAAAAGCTCTGCACAGTGAAGGAAACAATCAGCAAAACTAAAAGGCAACTGACAGAATAGGAGAAGATATTTGCAAATGACATATCAGATAAAGGGTTAGCATCCAAAATCTATAAAGAACTTATCAAACTCAACACCCAAAAAACAAATAATCCAGTGAAGAAATGGGCAAAAGACATAAATAGACACTTCTCCAAAGAAGATATCCAGGTGGCCAACCGACCCATGAAAAAATGCTCAACATCACTCATCATCAGGGAAATACAAATCAAAACCACAATGAGCTACCACCTCATGCCTGTCAGAATGGTTAATATTAACAACTCAAGCAACAACAGATGTTGGCAAGGATGCAGAGAAAGAGGATCTCTTTTGCACCGCTGGTGGAAATGCAAGCTGGTGCAGCCACTCTGGAAAACAGTATGGAGGTTCCTCAAAGAATTAAAAATAGAACTACCCTACACCCAGCAATTGCACTACTAGGTATTTATCCAAGGGATACAAGTCTGCTGTTTCAAAGGGACACATGCACCACCATGTTTATAGCAGCACTATCAACAATAGCCAAAGTATGGAAGGAGCCCAAATGTCCATAGATGGATGAATGGATAAAGAAGATGTGGTATATATAAACCATGGAGTATTACTCAGCAATTAAAAAGAATAAAATCTTGCCATTTGCAACTGGATGGAACTGGAGGGTATTATGCTAAGTGAAATTAGTCAGTCAGAGAAAGACAACTATCATATGAATTCACTCATATGAGGACTTTAAGAGACAAAACAGATGAACATAAGGGAAGGGAAACAAAAATAATATATAAAAACAGGGAGGGGGACAAAACAGAAGAGACTCATAAATATGGAGAACAAACTGAGGGTTGCTGGAGGGGTTGTGTGGGGGGGGGATGGGCTAAATGGGGAAGGGGCACTAAGGAATCTACTCCTGAAATCATTGTTGCACCATATACTAACTTATTTGGACGTAAATTTTAAAAAACGAAATAAAAATAAATAAATAAATAAATAAATAAATAATACGGTACACAGAAAAAGAGAAAAGAAAAAGAGTGTCTGACACAAAATCCTCCATATGATGGAAGTTATTTTATTACCCTTATTATTACATTGCCAAGAAGAAGAGGGACCTATAATAAGGAGCCAGCAGAGAAGGCAGAGGAGGAGGAAAGCAGGGGCGGAATGTGTAGGACATGTCTCCGGAGGGTGGAGAAGGTAGTGCATGAGAGAGATGCGGGAAGGCCAGCTGCAAGGTACCCTCACCCAGGCCAAGACCAGCAGTAAAATGGAAAACAGCTTGCAAATACCCACAAGGCTATAAACTAAAACACACCTTCCACGCTCATAGGCAGATCCAACTCTTTACTTAAAAGTGAAGTCTCATTGCTACGTCTATGCGGGGTTTAGCAATATCAGAGCATAGTGCGAGAGGGCTCAAGTGTAATATGCGGCCTGCGGTCCTAAAAAGTCAAAGTGTGGGGTGAGGAAGCCAAGAACGCATTCCCTTGAGAAAAGAGAGCACCCCAGATCAAAAAAGTACCCAAGCTCTAGTCAAATTCACCTCTGACAACTAAAAGCCAGACATTCAATTAAAAGGTCGAGTGAGTGTTAAGAAATATTACTAAAGCAAACAAAAGTATTAGGTTAGGTTGAACCATCTGAAGTTGCCCATTCTGTAGTAAAAAATGGTCAAATATCAGCCAATTTCACACAGTTCAACCCAACATTTCCCTAAAAATATGGGTAGCCATTAAAAAGGCAAAACTACGGGGCACCTGGGTGGCTCAGACGGTGAAGCATCCGACTTTGGCTCAGGTCATGTTCTCACAGCTCCTGAGTTTCAGCCCCACATTGGGCTCTGTGCTGACAGCTCAGAACCTGGAACCTGCTTCACATTCTGTGTCTCCCTCTCTCTCTCCCTCTGCCCTTCCCCCGCTCATGCTCTGTCTCTCTCTCTCTCTCTCTCTCAAAAATAAATAAACATTTAAAAAATTAAAAAGGCAAAACTAAAACATGATAGTAGCCAAAGAACATTATGCTTTAAAAAAAAGAAAAGAAAAAAGAAAAATTAGACATCTTTGTAAAAAGTGTATCATTTCTTACTTTAAGGGCCAGAGAAAAAGAAATATTAATTTTCTTCATGCAATAATTCAGGGAGAAAGCAAACATTTTACTAGAAGATATCACAGGAATGGGACCAGAGAAGCAATCAGTGAACAAACATCCTGGCAAAAACTATAGCTGAAGAAAATATGTACGGGTGAAGAAACGAATACTATAGTAAACATAATGCTATGTTTTAATTACAGGCATATTACCCCCAAAATGGTAATTTATTAAAACATGAACTTGGCTTGATAAATAAACAAAGTAGTGACTGGGTAATTCCTCTATTTATTATTTATTGAGCTAATAACAAAAGCACAAAGAAATGAGACAGAAGGCTTTAAAACCTATTGGAACCCTCTTTGTGGAATTGAGCCAATCAGATCTCCCAGGCAGTTCTAACTCATGCTATAAAAGGCCCTCTAGAGCATTCGGATGGGCTTTTTAAAAATATACACAGCTGCTTGACACCAGGATGCCACTATGGTGTAGGTTAAATGGCTACCAACAGATACAAGCCCTCCAGCATTTTTTCATTCTTTAATTTTCTTCCATTCTTGGTCTAATGTTATCCCTAGAATGGAATGGGGGTTGCAGGGTGGGTTGGATTCTCCCTCCCCAAATATTCCCTTTGAATATTAACAAAGACCGAGTACTACAATTAAGGTACCAAAATATAGTAAAATCAAAGATTAAAAAGTAACCAGATGATTGTGGTCTGTACTCAGAGCTCATCTTTATCTATCAGCAGCATGTGACACAGGGAGTTCCCCTTCTGCTTACAGTACTGTCTTCATGTGGGTCCTGGCTCACCAGACTCTCCTGGTTTTATTTCGGTTTTTGCTGGCCTCCGCCCCTGTTTTCCCTGCTAGAGTTTCTTCCCCTTCCCAGCTTCTGTTACAGTTCTACAGAGCTCAGTCTGAAAACCTCTTCTCTCTCTCTATACACCTAGGGAATCTCTTCCGTGCCTGGGGCTTTATTTAAATAGGACCCTAAACGTAGCTCTGCAGCCCCCACTCCTCCCCCAAGCTCCCAGGATGCATAGCACACTGCCCATTCCACACTTCTGCCAGCGTGGATAACAGGTATTTCAAAGTTAACATGGCCAAAACAACTCGAGATGCCCCCAGTCCCCTTACTGTCCCGTCTTCCCCAATTTAGCAATGAGACGACAAACTAGGGAGTCATTCTATCACAGCCTACATCCAATCTATCAGCAAGTTTTGTAAAGTCTGTCTTGAGTATATCCTGAATTCCACCATTTGTCACCATCTCCCCGAGGAGATGGTGACACCCCCAATCCAAGGCAGTCTGGACTCTCACCCTGATGATCATAATAGCCTTGTACCTGTCCCTCTTTTCACTCCTACTCACCACCCACCCACCCCCCAGGTTACCTTTTCATTATTCAGATGAGAGTATTCCCCCAGCCCAATGGCCTCCCCCGACCTTTGGAACAAAGTGCAAACTCCCTCCTTCCAGACAAAGAAGTATAAGTGGATACAGTTACATTGAAGAACAATCTGGCAATGTCTAGTACACCTGAAAATCAGGACACCTTCTGAGCCAGCAATTCCAAATCCTGGCATTTCCCCCCACAAAAAAAAATCTTGCAAAGGTTCTGTACAGAGATGTTCACTGCAGAACTGTTTCTAATAGTAAAAAAGTATAAAATACATAATTGTCTATCAGTAGAATAATTGAAAAATAAGTTGTTTTTTTTCAATCACATGATAGAATGCTATGTACCAGTTAAAATAAATAAATTAGATCTACGAGTACAGTGACAAAATCTAATTTTTTTATTTTTTATTTCAGGGAGAGATAGCGAGTGAGGGAGAGTACAGAGGGAGAGAGAGAGGGGGAGGGAGGCAGATTCTTCAGCAAGCTCCACTCTTAGCGTGG
This sequence comes from Panthera onca, assembly GCF_046562875.1. Lineage (NCBI taxonomy): Eukaryota > Metazoa > Chordata > Mammalia > Carnivora > Felidae > Panthera > Panthera onca. Next base: position 19,086,214 of record NC_138353.1, on the reverse strand, counting down.
AGCCCAACGCAGGACTCAATCCCACAATCCTGGGATCATTACCTGAGCCAAAATCAAGAGTTGGACATTGCACCGACTAAGCCACGAAGGTGCCCCAGAATCTGACAGTATTCCAGCCCCAACATACTTCCTTTCCCTTTTGCCCCACATCTAGGCCAAGCTATAAGAAAGCCAGGGCAATCCCTCCCTTGGTGCTGGCAAGGAATTTCAAATAAGCACCCCCTTCTGGAATCTTCCCTCAACCTCACCTCCTATCCACGACAAAAACCAGAGCCACCCCCACCCGGTCATTCTTTGTCACTCTAGACCAAATCCAAGGTCTTCTCCTTCTGGAAATATCCTTTTTTTATCATTTCAATCTTTTCTTTATTTTTTCCAGCTTTATTGAGATATAACTGACATATAACATTGTGTTAAGTTTAAGGTGTAAAATGGGATTATTTGATACATTTATATATTGCAAAATGATTACCACCATAACATAAGCTAACACCTCCATCCCATCACATAACTACCATTTCTTTTTTGTGATGAGACGATTTAAGATCTCCTTGCTTAACAGCTATCAGGTATATAATACAGTATTATTCATTATAATCACCAAAAGTACCTTAGATAACTGAGCTTCCTAACTTATGACTGGAAGTTTGTATCCTTTCACCAGTATCTTTCCATTTTCCCCAACTCTCCTCCCAGCCCCTGGTTAACAACCTGTTTCTCTGAGTTTGACTTTTTTAGATTCCACATATAAGTGAACACATACAATATTTGCCTCTCTCTGTCTGACTTAGTTCACTAGCATAATGCCTTCAAGTTTCACCCAAGTTGTCACAAATGGCAGGGTTTCCTTCTTTCTCAGGCTTTCCTACTTTCCTTCTTTTCCAGTGGGGGGGGGGGGGGGGGTGGTGCAATAACGTAATAAACTGTATTCTATACCATTGGAACCTACATGTCAATATAGGAATCCCAATATTCATAAATTCCTGGGGAATGGTGGATCCAACAGGGAATGCTGGTATGCATATAAAACTCATATCAACTAGCTAAGCCTCAAAACCATAATGTTAACGGGGGGAGAAAACACGTGGCCAGATGGCTACTGCATAATACAATTTGTGTAATGATCTGTCCTAGTGATTTTTTATTTGTTTTAAAGTCTATTTTATCTACTATTTATCTTTTTTTTGTATTTGCCTTATATATCTTTTATCATCCTTCTGTTTTCAATCTTTCTACATAATTAGGCTTTAAATGTGTCTCTTACAAATGGCTAATATCTGAAATAATTTTAAAATCCAGTCAAATAATCTTGGTCTTTCAGCTGTAACATTTACTCAATTTATATTTGTTGTAATTTTATATACAGATAGATTTATTTCTAAAATCTTGGTTTATGCTATCTGCCCTATGCTTTTACTCTCTTTTCTTGTCTTTTTTCTTTTTTTAAGGAACACTTTTCTATCTTCTGATTTCCATTCTTTTCCTCTACTAGTTAGGTAATTATATACTCTACATTCTTTTATAAGTATCCCTAGATATTTTAAGATGTATAATTAACTTACCCAGTGCTAATTTGGTCCATATCTTTACCCTCCTCTAGAATAATCCATGACCACAGATCACTTTAACCCTAATTGTCCCTCGCCCAGGCTTACAGGCTATTGTTGCCACATATTTTAATTCTCTCTTGTTTTTTGGTCCCCAAATCCTTATTATTATTATTTACACAATTATCTTTGTCCAAATTTAACCACATATTTACTTTGTTCTTCATTTCTTATTGTATCTCAGACTTTTATCTAGGATCTCTTTACTCTTGTCGAAAATATATCCAGTGCTGTTCAGTTGAAATGTAATGTGGGCCCATGTGTAATTTTAAATGTTCTGGTAGCCAAATTTAAAAAAATAATTTAAACAAGGGAAATTAATTTTAATAAAACAAAAACAGCCCATGACAAATGTTTGACCTGATGCAGTTTTTCTTGGTGAAAACAAAAGCATCTAAGAATTACTTTTGCTCAAAGATTACTTTGTTATTGCTAACAAATTAGCATGCCTCAATTTCCAAGATAAAAACAAAAAAAGGATTCTCTTAGGAAGCTGCCACATTAATGGCCAGCTAGATGTGACCATAGTGAATGCTGAATTCTGAAGGATTCAGGATAACCTGACAACTGAGTTTTACTTATGCTAATCTATCTCATACCCACTGTCTTACTGGGCTTTTAAACTGTATTTCTTATTGTACAGATATTATATATCCTATGGACATTCCTCACATTCTCAGAGAAAACTTTCTAACATTAGAACTAAAGCTTTTAGCCCATTGGCAAGCTGAAGCCAGCCTGTACCAACTCACAACAACAAATTGTTAAATATCAGGAATCTTGTGAGTTAAACCACTGGTAGCTTAAAATTGGCCATGGTGAGAGTATTTATCCCTGCAGAAACAAGCACACACTACAGTTCAAGGCTTTCTTTTTTGAGAACATACCACTGAAACTAGCATTTAGAATTCACCTTTATTTACACTGCTGGTGTTCCATTTCATCATGACACACACTGTTTTTTATTTTTTTTTAATTTTTTTTTTCAACGTTTTTTATTTATTTTTGGGACAGAGAGAGACCGAGCATGAACGGGGGAGGGGCAGAGAGAGAGGGAGACACAGAATCGGAAACAGGCTCCAGGCTCCGAGCCATCAGCCCAGAGCCCGACGCGGGGCTCGAACTCACGGACCGCGAGATCGTGACCTGGCTGAAGTCGGACGCTTAACCGACTGCGCCACCCAGGCGCCCCCTGTTTTTTAAACTATAAGAAGTGACCCTATGACTAGATCATAAAATGAATGTAATGGGTCTCAAATAGCATTTTTGAGCAAAACAAAACAGATTAAGATTGATCATATCAGATTTTATTATATTTGGTAAAGATAAATATCATTATTCTGTTTCAAGTCTTTCTGTATGTATTTATATTTGTCTGTTGTGTATGTCCATGACTGTCTAGCTTTGGTTTGAATTACAAAGTTGAAAGCCACTGTTACAAGGCTTAGTTTGGCAGGATATAAAATTGTAGTTATTTTCAAGAAGGCACTCAAAGTGTATACCCAAAACCCCATGAAGATGGGAAGTTGGTATAGAATAGGTACACTGTTTCAATTCGGAAAGATATAAAAGGAGGCTGGTGGTGATGATGGCAGAACAATGAGGATGTACTTAATGCCACAGAGATGTACACTTCTACATGGTTAAAATCATCAATTTTATGTTACGTATATTTTACCACAATTTTTAAAAACTCATGAAAAACAGCAGAAATATTGATATTTTCTATCAACGATGTTTACATAATATTCACAATACTAGTAAACATTCTATTTCAGGACACATTATGTAAGTTGCAAAAATATATTAAAATCTTGTCACAGAAATTAATGTCTGAGCTCACATTATTTTTAAGAGAAATAAAAGTAATATAAATACCCCCAAGAACTTCTGGTTCATGATAATGAATTAGACTCCATATAAATATCCCAGAAGAAATATATATTCTTCTACCTAGAAATGTTACACTCTTCTGAATATAACAGAAGAAAAAGCACACAAAAAATGAATTGAATGAAACATTAAAGCATTTGAAAATTTTGAAAATTTGAAAACATTTTGGAGGAAACCAATTTGACAATAAATTTCATATATTAAAAAAAAAAGAAAACATTTTGGAGGATATAAAGTAAACAGGTAAAATCTAATTTATTGATTAAATGATTAATTAATTTAAAAAGCCAGCCAATGCAGAGCAGTGCACGGCCTGGCATTCCAGCAAGAGGATGAAGTGGGAAATGTGGGAGCTTTCATGTGGTTCCCAGGTCAGATGTGACATGAACTGAGGCCCCTGTCATGCTGGCTGATCAGAAGACTGTTTCCAGAATGAGAGACCAGTCATCCTGTTCCTCTCTCCCACAGAAGAGGCACCACTGCTACAGCATTTGCTCCATGCTGGAGCCCAGTCTCTTAAAGGACTGTAAGATTTTCTGTTTCATTGGAATGCCAGAAAAAAAAAAAAAATATATATATATATATATATTTTTTTTTTTTTTTAATCCAAAATGCTAATACATGCTACAACATGGATGAACCTTAAAGACATATGTTAAGTGAAATAAGCTAAATACACAAGGACAAATATTGTAGGATTCTACTTACATGCAGAGCACTCAAATTCACAGAAATAGGAAGTAGAAAAGTGGTGGCCAGGGGCTGGGGGAAGGAGCCAATTGGGAGTTCTTGTTTAATGGGCACAGAGTTTCAGCTGGAAAGAGGGAAAAATTTTGGTGATGATGGTTAGACACCAATGTGAATGTACCTAATGCCACTCATCTGCACATGTAAAATAGCTAGAATGATAAATTTTATCCTATGTATGGCTTATCACAATAATAAAAATTAAAATCCGGCTATATGGTGCTTCCCAGAGATATATCTAAGGAAAGAAAGAAAGAAAGAAAGAAGAAAAGAAAAAAGAAAGGAAGGAAGGAAGGAAGAAAAGAGCAGAAAAAAAAGGAAAACTTAAGGAAACCTAGAACAACAGTATTATAAATAAACAAAACAGATATTAAGAGAAGCATTAGAAAGAAGCATCAAACTGAGGCTCAGTTGGTTAAGCATCTGACTTCGGCTTAGGTCATGAGCTCCATGTTCACGGGTCTGAGCCCCATGTGGGGCTCTATGCTGACAGCTCAGAGCCTGGAGCCTGCTTCTGATTCTGAGTCTCCCTCTCTCACTGCCCTCCCTCCACTCATAGTGCCTCTCTGCCTCTCAAAAATAAATAAACATTTAAAAATTTTTTTAATAAAATAAAATACAGAAGCATCAAATAATAACAAAAAGAAAAATTAGCCAGGAAGGGATAACAAGTCTTAACTTGCTTATATCTAACAATTCATATAGTAGTATATAAAATCTACAAAGCAAATATCATAATGAGATTTAAATCACCACTTTGAGAAATTAACAGATCAAGAAGATAAAAAATTTGGAATGACAGAAGATTTAAACATCATAAATAACAAGTCTGAAAGAATCGAAAGACATAGAACCTTGTACCTGACAATCAAAGAAAACACATTATTTTCTACCAGCATGAAGTAGATAACAACAACAAAAAATACACCATATCACAAAGACAGTCTGAAAAAAATTATATCAAATAAAGCATATTCTAAACCACAATGCCATAAAATTGGATGCTCTCAACAAAAGATAGTCCCCAAAAGTGACCCATGAAGTCACAAGAATACAGATGCACAGGTTAGGTAATTCAAAACAATTCTTCAAGGACAACTAATAAAGCTGAATTAAACATGATTTTTAAAAATCTTCTCGAAAGCAGAGGCCAGCTAAAAAGAGAATGAAGAATTATTGAACCAAAATCTAAGAGGCTAGAACCTAGAGAAGTAACCCAGCATTCGATATGCCTTTTATCTGGATGGCATTTAACAATTCATAGGATAAGAATACAAACACTTAGGTATAGTTATGAAACGAAGGAGAGAAAATGAAATCACAAGATCCACGCAGAGCAGAAAGTCATATAAGCAATCCTCCACTTTAAGCTGAGACAAGACCTCAAGACTTTGCTTCATCAGGATGATTCCAGGAACCTCAGGCCTTGATCTTGCTATAAGGTGGTCCTAAACTAGCAAGGTACCCAGACCACTGATATAAGCAAACAAAAATTCTCTCTGGAAGAAGATTCAATTATCCTGTATCTCAAAACTTTCCTACACTTACGTTTTCAAATATAATGACCAGAATACAGAGAACTAAGCATACAAGGGAGGAAAGGGGCCTTATAAGAAAGAACCAGCAGAAAAGAGAGAGGGAGAGAATAGAAAGACTTCAACACTAGAGTCTTAGATATTAGGGTTTTCATACCCAGACTATAAAATCACTATTTTTACTGTGATCAAAGACATAATAGAAAAACTTGAAAACGTCATTAGGGAGTTGCATCCTTTAAAAAGTGGCACCACGGAAGTGAAAAGAAATTGAATGGCAGTTGTACAACTGAAAAACAATAAGCAAAATCAAAAGTTCAATGGACAGATTTAACAGCAAATTACACACAGCTGAAGAGATCGTTGACAAACCAAAAGATAAGTCCCAAAGAAACTCTCCAAAACAAAGCATATAACATATATAAATTTCACCCATATATAAATATAGATGAAAAGGAACAAGACCCAGAGAATACAGTGAGAAAGTCTAATATGCATTTAATCAAAATTCCAGATAAGAGTATAGACAGAATAAACAGAGGCAATATATGAAGATACAATGATTGAGAATTTCCTAGAACTTATGAAATTCACCAATCCATAACCTCACAAAGTTTAACAAAGCCCAAACAGAATACATATTTTTTAAACCCACATCTAGGTACATCATAGTGAAACTACAAAAAAAAAAAAAAATCAAAGAGAAAAAAGTCTTAAAAGGAGCCAGAGAAAAGAAGACATAATCTTCAAAGGAGCAACAGCTAACCTGACTGCTAATATCTCAAGAGAAAATATGGATGCTAGGAGACAGCACAGTGATATCGTCAATGTGCTGAAAGAAATAACCAGCAACCCACCATAATGGTATAAAGCCATTACATCTTCATATGTTGCCTCTGTTTACATCCAGGAAAAAAAAAATAGTCTTCAAGAATACTGATGAACAGTAGAGAAAATTCTACTTACAGCAACAACAAAGATAAAATACGTAGGAATAGGTTTAACAAGAAATCTGTAAAGCCTATATAAGGAAATTCATAAAACACTCCTGAAAGACATAAAAGTAGCCTTGAACAGATAGGAAGACACCCTTTCTAAGAACATCCTTTGTGGTTAGAAAGGATAGGAAAATATCATAAAGATGTCATTTCTACCTAAATTATTTTAAAACTTTAATGCAGTCCCAGGAAAAAATAAATTAAAAAAACAAAAACAAAAAACCCAGTGAGCTGTTTCTTATGGAAGTAGGCAAGATGACACTAACCTTGATACAAAAAAAACTTAAAAAGTAAAAAAAAAAAAAAAGGAATATACTAAAAACTCAATGCTATAAGTAAAGCACAGAAAATTTTCAGGGCAGTGAAAATACTCTGTATGATTCAATAATAATGGATACATGTCATTACACATTTGTCCAAACCCAGAGAATGTACAACACCAAAAATGAACCCTAATGTAAACTATGAATTTAGGTTGATTATAATGTGTCAATGTAGCTTCATCAATGTAAAAATTGTACCATTCTTGTGGGGAATGTTGGGTAATGGAGGATGCTGTGCATGTGCAGAGTCAGGGGATATATGGGAAATCTCTGAACCTTCCTCTCAATTTTGCTGTGAATCTAAAACTGCTCTAAAAAACTAAAGTCTTTGAAAATAAGTAGAAGAGAAGAAAGAAAGAAAGAAAAAGAAATAAAGAAAGAAAGAAAGAAAGAAAGAAAAAGAAAGAAAGAAAGAGAAAGGGAGATAGAAAGAGAGGAAGAAAGGGAGAAAGAAAGGGAGAAAGAAAAAGGAAAGGAAAGAAACAAAAAGAAAAGGAAAGGAACAGACAGACAAATGCTACCAGAAGGACTAGTGCTACCAGATATTAAAATATACTATAAAGATTCTGTACTTAAGTAGTATGGTACATATGAATAGACAGACCAGTGGTATAGCACAGAAAGCTGGAAATAGACACAAATACACACAAAACTTTAGATATAATGAAGGTGGCATTTCAAACCACTCCGTGGGCAAGATGGAGTTTTTAATGAATGGTACTAAGACAACTGATTAACCACCTAGAAAAAAATTAAATTAGATCCATGCCCCACACAAATTCTAAAAGTATCAGGCATCTAAATATAAAAATGAAACCATATAAGTACATGGTGACTTGCTTGAACTTGAGTTTGGAAAAAGGCTTTCTCACTACAGCCCAAATCCCAATTCTATAACACAAAAAAATTGATAAATTTGTATATATTATATGTATATTATATATTAACCATATATGTTATATATGATTACTATATTAATTATAACATATAATTAATATATATTAATATATTATATGTATTATATAATATACATATCATATATTAATTCATGCATGGTTTTACCATAAACAAAGTCAACAGAATAAACTGGGGGAAAACATTTGCAATATACTACAGATAAAAGAGCAGTATCCCTATTATATAAAGATCTCTGAAAAATTGAGAGAAATGAGGCACCTGGATGGCTCAGTCATTTAAGTGTTTGACTCTTGATTTCAGCTCAGGTCATGATCTCATAGCTCATGAATTCGAGCCCCATGTTGGGCTCTGTGCTGACAGAGCTATGCTCCCTCTCTCTCTGCCCCTCTTCCATGCTCTTTCTCTGTCTCAAAAATAAATAAACATTAAAAAAATTGAGGGATGGGGCACCTGGTTGGCTTAGTGGGTTAAGCATCCAACTTCAGCTCAAGTCATAATCTCATGACAAGTGGGTTCGAGCTCTGCATCAGGTTCTGTGCTGACAGCTTGGAGCCTGGAGACTGCTTCAGATTCTGTGTCTCCCTCACTCTCTGCCCCTCCCCCACTTGTGCCTTCTCTCTCTCTCTCTCTCTCTCAAAAATAAACATTAAAAAAAATTTTTTTTGCAATCCCTATCAAAATAACACTAGCATTCTTCACAGAGCTAGAATAAACAATCCTAAAATTTGTATGGAACCAGAAAAAACCCTGAATAGCCAAAGCAATCTTGAAAAAGAAAACCAAAGCAGGAGGCATCACAATCCTGGCCTTCAAGCTGTATTACAAAGCTGTAATCATCAAGACAGTATGGTACTGGCACAAGAACACTCAGATCAATGGAACAGAATAGAGAACCCAGAAATGGACCCACAAACATATGACCAACTCATCTCTGACAAAGCAGGAAAAAATATCCAATGGAATAAAGACAGTCTCTTCATCAAATGGTGCTGGGAAAACTGGACAGCGACATGCAGAAAAATGAACCTGGACCACTTTCTTACACCATACACAAAAATAAACTCAAAATGGATGAGAGACCTAAACATAAGACAGGAAGCCATCAAAATCCTCGAGGAGAAAGCAGGCAAAAACTTCTTTGGCCTCAGCCGCAGCAACTTCTTACTCAACACATCTTCAGAGGCAAGGGAAACAAAAGTAAAAATGAACTATTGGACCTCATCAACATAAAAAGCTTCTGCACAGCGAAGGAAACGATCAGCAAAACTAAAAGGCATTCCATCTCCAGTGGAATGGGAGAAGATATTTGCAAATGACGTATCAGATAAAGGGTTAGCATCCAAAATCTATGAAGAATTTATCAAACTCAACACCCAAAAAATAAATAATCCAGTGAAGAAATGGGCAAAAGACATGAATAGACACTTCTCCAAAGAAAACATCCAGATGGCCAATCGACACATGAAAAAATGCTCAACATCACTCATCATCAGGGAAATACAAATCAAAACCACAATGAGATACCACCTCACACCTGTCAGAATGGCTAACATTAACAACTCAGGTAACAACAGATGTTGGTGAGGATGTGGAGAAAGAGGATCTCTTTTGCACTGCTGGTGGGAATGCAAATTTGTGCAGCCACTCTGGAAAACACTATGGAGGTTCCTCAAAAAATTAAAAATAGAACGACCTTATGACCCAGCAATTGCACTACTAGGTATTTATCCAAGGGATACAGGTATGCTGTTTTGAAGGGGAACATGCACCCCAATGTTTATACCAGCCATCAACAATAGCCAAAGTATGGAAAGAGCTCAAATGTCCATAGATGGATGAATGGATAAAGAAGATGTGGTATATATAAACAATGGAGTATTACTCGGCAATCAAAAAGAATGAAATCTTGCCATTTGCAACTATGTGGATGAAACTAGAGGGTATTATGCTAACTGAAATTAGTCAGAGAAAGACAGATATCATATGACTTTTCTCATATGAGGACTTTAAGAGACAAAACAGAGGAACATAAGGGAAGTGAAGCAAAAATAGTATAAAAACAGGGAGGGGGACAAAAACATAAGAGACTCTTAAATATAGAGAACAAACATAGGGTTGCTGGAGGGGTTGTGGGAGGAGGGATTGGCTAAATGGGTAAGGGGCATTAAGGAATCTACTCCTGAAATCATTGTTGCACTATATGCTAACTAACTTGGATGTAAATTAAATAATAAATAAATTACTTAAAAACTTTTTTAATTTAAAAAAAATTGAGGGAAATAGCATCAATCCTGCCAAACTCTTCAAAACAGCTGAAAAAGAGGGAATACTTCCTAATTCCAAAAACACTACAAGAAGAGAAAATTATAGACCATTATCCCTTACGAATATTGATGCAAAAATCCTCAACAAAATATAACAAACTAAATTCAGAGGCATATTTAAAGGATTATACATTATGACCAAGGGTGATTTATTCCCAGTAGGCAAGGATGATTCGATATATGAAAATTAATCAATGTAAGACATCACATTAATAGAATGAAGCAGGGGGAACATGATCATTTTAATTGATGCAGAAACACATTTGACAAAATTCAACAATTTTCATGATAAAAATACACAGTAAACTAGGAATAAAAGAAAATTTCTTCAACACAATAAAGGGTTTATATGAAAAACCCACAGTTAACATCATATTCAACAGTGGAAAACTAAAAACTTTTCCTCTAAGATCAGGAACAAGACAAGGATGCTCATTTTTGTCACTTCTATTCAACATAGTACTGGAAGTTCTAGCCAAAGCAATTAGTCAAGAAAATGAAATAAAAGGCTCCAAATAAAAAGGAAGAAGTAATATTATCTCTGTTCACAGGTGACATGATCTCATATAAAAAAATCCTAATATTACACACACACACACACACACACACACACACACACACCCTATTAGATTTAATAAATGAGTACAGCAAAGATGAAGGATACAAAATCAACATATAAAAGTCAGTTACATTTCTACACACTAGCAATGAACAATCTGAAAAGGAAATTAAGAAACCACTTCCATTTATAACAACCACCAAAAATAATAAATACTTAGGAAGAAATTTAACCAAAGAAGAAAAAGACTTGTATGCTGAAAACTATCAAACAATGCTGAAAGAAATTAGAGAAGCCATAAATAAATGAAAGACATCCATGTTCATAATCGGAAGACTTACTATTGCTAAGATGACAATACTACCCAAAGTGATTTATAATTCAACACAATTCCTATCAAAATTCCACTGGCATTTTTTGTAGAATAGGTAAAGTCAATCCTTAAATTCATATGGAACTTGACGGGACCCCCAAAAGTCAAAACAATCTTTAAAATGAAATTGTTGGAGTATTCACACTTCCCAACTTCAAACCTTAACTACAAAGGAAAGATAATCAAAAAAGTGTGATGCTGGCATAAAGACAGACATATGGACAAGTGGAATAGAGAGCCCAGAAATAAACCTTCACATATATGGTCTGATTTTTAAAAAGTTGTAAAGACAAGTTTGGGGAAAAGGACAGTCTTTTCAAAAAAATGGCACTCTTCAAACTGGATAGCCACCTGCAACAGAATAAAGTTGAAACTTACCTTATACCATATACAAAAATTAACTCAAAATGGATCAAAGACTAAACCAAAGACAACTACAGAACTCTTAGAAACATAAAGTAGAAAGGGCCAAAAAGTAGAAACAATCCAGTTGTCCACCAGCAGATGAATGGTGGCAAATACAAATGTGGCATATAGATCTGATGGAATATTATTCACTATAACAATGAATTAAGTCTGATATATGCTACAACATGGATGAACCTTGAAAACATGCTGATTGAAACAAGGCAGACACAAAGGAACAAATATAATATGATTCCACGTATATGAAATATCTAGAGTAGGCAAACTGTAGGTACAGAAAGTAGATGGGAGGCTAACAGGGGCTGCGGGAGACGGGAATGGGTACAGAGATTCTGTTTAGGGTGATGAAAAAGTTTTGGAAATAGACAGTAATGATGTTTGCACAGCACTGTGAATGCAATTAATGCCAATGAATTGTACACTTAAATGGTTAAACAAGTAAATTTTATCTTTTGTGTGTGTGTGTGTGTGTGTGTGTGTGTGTGCGTGTTCCTTTTACCACAATTTTTAAAAAGACAGAAAGTCCTCAAAGAATAATAGGAATATGTCAATAGGACACAGGAGCTAGTTTCTTTTTTCTACTGGGGGGAAAGGGGTTCCCAGTGGACAAATCTGAGACAATCTGAGCATCAAAATAAATAACATTTATAATGAAGAATTATAACCTATCAAAAATTCTATGAAGATTGACAGACGATAGATAGACAGCACTAGAGCTAACAAATATAGAAACAATAATGGAATTAGAAAATCACCATGTGAAAGTCATAATTAATATTAATTGATTCAAGCAAGAATGATTAATGGGCTAAAACTAATAAGTAGAAGTTTGAGTAACAGGATATTTATATAGATTCAATGTACTCTCCAGGAGATATTTATTAATTTAAAGGAGGAAAATTACAGTAAGGGAAACACACACACACACACACACACACACACACACACACACACATCCAGACAGAGAGAAGGATAAAACAAAGTTATTAATATTACATTTGGGGAATCTGGGTAAAGGGTATTGGGAATTCTTTGCACTATTCTTAAAATTTTTATGCAAGTCTGAATTTCTGCCAAGACAAAAAGTCAAAATAAAGCATAAAGTTGAAATAAAGACATTTTAGGCAAACAAAAATAAGGAGGATTCATGATTAGCAGACTTAAACCAAAGGCCATTTTTAAATATAAATTTTAGGCAGAAGAGAAATGATCTCATATGGAATGTCAGAGATGCAAGAAGGGATGAAAAATAAAGTGATGAATATGTGGGTAAGGGTAAATGAACACCAACTTTAAAAAGTATTTGTAAAAATGCCTTGTGAGATTGAAATAAATAATAATAGCATAAAAGACAGAATGGAAGATAAATGGAATTAGTGTGCTTGAAAACAGCTGTATTGTTCAGGTGAACACTAAAGGCTGTGATTAACATTATACTTAGACAACTTGTAGACTAATTTTGAATTTTTAGGGTAACTGCTGTAGAAATAATATACAATTTCCAATCTGAGGATAGCAGAGAAGGTGAGGAAATCATTTTGTTAAAAAAAATCAGTCCAAAAGAAGTCAGAAGAAAATAAGAATAGAAAGAACAGGTGACAGAAACAGAAAGCCAAGATTTGAACCCCAAAATATCAGTATTCACTTTATTTTTTTAATGTTTTTATTTTTTTATTTATTTTTGAGACAGAGACAGAGCATGAGCAGGGGAGGGGCAGAGAGAGAGGGAGACACAGAATCCGAAGCAGGCTCTAGGTTCCGAGCTGTCAGCACTGAGCCCAACGTGGGGCTTGACCCCACAGACTGCAGATCATGACCCCAGCCGAAGTCGGTCGCCCAACCGACTGAGCCACCCAGGTGCCCCAGTATTCACTTTAAAGTAAATTTACTAAGGGGCACCTGGGTGGCTCAGTCGGTTAAGCGTCTGACTTTGGCTCAGGTCATAATCTCACTGTTTATGAGTTCGAGCCCCATATCGGGCTCTGTGCTGACAGCTCAGAGCCTGGAGCCTGCTTCGGATTCTGTGTCTTCCTCTCTCTCTGCCCCTCCCCCACTCACGCTCTGTCTCTCTCAAAAATAAACTTTAATAATAAATAAATAAAGTAAATGAACTAAAAGACAGCAAAGATCAAATAAATCTAATCATACATCGATCATAACAGACACATCTAAAACATAAGGATATAAAAATGCTGAAAGCAAAAGAATGGAAAATTTACCTAGTATATAAATAATAGCTGAAAGAAAGCTGGAGTAGTTATTCTATTACCAGACAAAATATAACTTAAAGGAAAAAGTGTTATTATAAGAGGACACCTCAGAGAAAGCTTCCATGTCCACTCATTAAGTGTGATGTTTGTCCCTTCATCTGATAGAGATTATTATGAAGAAGCTATTGGTAACATCATGTGCAGTGATAAAATGACAAGTTTTCTTTTTAGGATCAAGAATAAGTCACTTATATGAAAGGCCAATGAGTACATGAAAAGATCCTCAACATCACTAATTATCAGGCAAATGCAAATCAAAACCACAGGGAAATATAACCTCACACCTGCCAGATTGGCTATCATCAAGAAGATAAGAGAAAACAAATCCTGGCCATGATGTGGAGAAAAGGAACCCTAATACACTCTTGGTGGGAATGTAAATTGGTGCAGCCACTGTAGAAAACAGTATGGAGGATCTCCAAAGTTAAAAATAGAACTACCAGAGCGCCTGGGTGGCTCAGTCAGTTGAGCGACTGACTCTTGATTTCAGCTCAGGTCATGGTCTCCAGGTTTCATGGGATCAAGTCCCGCGTCGGACTCTGCACTAACAGTGTGGAGCCTGCTGGGGATTCTCTGTCTCTCCCTGTCTGCCCTTTCCCCTCTCTCTCTCTCCCTCTCTCTCTCTCTCTCTCTCTCTCTCTCAAAATAAATAAATAAATAAATATTTAAAAAATTCTCTCTCTCTCTGCCCCTCTACCCTGCTCACTCACTCTCTCTCTCTCTCTCTCTCTAAAATAAAAAAAAAAAAATTAGGAGTGTCTTGGTGGCTCAGTCAGTTAAATGTCTGACTTTGGCTCAGGTCATGATCTTGGGGTTCATGAATCCGAGCCCCGTGTCAGGCTCTGTGCTGACAGCTCAGAGCACGGGGCATGCTTCAGAGTCTGTGTTTCCCTCATTCTCTATCCCTTCCCTGCTTGTGCTCTGTCTCTCTCCTAAAAATGAATAAAGATTTTTAAAAACTTAAATAAAATAAATTATATACATATATATACATAAAAACTTAAATAAAATAAACTATATACATATATACACACACATACACACACACACACACACACACACACACACACACACACACATATATATATACACACACACTATATAATCCAGCACTTCTTTCCATTTCCAGGAATATATATATCCAAAGGAAATGAAAACACTAACTCAAAAAGAGGTTTGTATCCCCATGTTCACAGCAGCATTATTTACGATAGCCAAGACATGGAAACAACCTAAGTGCCCATCAATGGATGAATGGATAAAGTTGTGGTGTATATACACAATGAAAATAGATACACACTCGGCCATTAAAAACAATGAGATCTTGCCATTTGTGACAACATGGATGGGAACTTGAGGGCGTTATGCTGAGTGAAATAAGCCAGACAAAGAAAGACAGATACATGTTATCTCATTTGTATGTGGAATCTTAAAAAAAAAAAAAAAAAAAAAAAAAAAACCTCATAGAAAATGAAATCAGATAATCAGACTTGTGGCTACCAGAGATGAGAGATGAGAGCAGAGGAAGGGAAGAATTGGAGGAAAATGATCAAAAGGTACAAACTTCTAGTTATAAGATAAATAAGTCCTGGGGAGGTACAGCATATGATAACTACAGCTAACACTACTATATTAAAGTTGTTAAGAGAGTAAATCCTAAGAGTCCTCATCACAAGGAGAAAATAAGCCTTTTTTTCTTTTTTTGCTTTTTATTGTACCCATATGTGATGATGTATGCTACCTACACTTATTGTGGTAATCATTTCAAAATATACATAAGTCAAACCTCTATGCTGTACGCCTTAAACTTGCACAGTGATGTATGTCAATTACATCTCAATAAAACTGAAAGAAAAGAAAAATAATTCACTGGTGTCCCCCATTACTGCTTCTGCTCATTGCTATACTCTAGCCAGCAGAGAAAAGCATGTAAAGGTGGGGGGGAGGGGGGAGTAAGGAAACTGTCATTAACTATAAATAATCTATACTTAGAAAACCCAAAAGTATTGACATCAATGATGTTGGCTTATTGCATTGAGACAGGTTATACCATCACCTGATACAGCTTACCACCATTGTTAACCCAAACCCTACACATGTTCATTGAGCAGGTATTCAATACTACGCACGGGGCTTTATTAAAGCACCTTTATTCCAGCAAGAATTTCTCAATCAACTGGGACAGTGGTTAGAAATGCACATTTATGGGTCCCATTCCAGGATTATGGAAGCAAAATGTCTAGTTCAGAGCTGGGAAGCTTCTCTTTAAACTTCCCAAGTGATTCATTTGTATACTAAACCACCATGATGGATTCTAGAGGTGTGCCACAATTCTGTTACTAATAATTCCTCAGGAACACTACTAGATAATATTGGTCAATTACAAGCCAATAATGTATTATCTTCAAATACTAATCTATTTCATTTACAAACAGCATATTTTTTTTTTTAGTTTATTCATTTGGAGAGAGACAGAGAGAGCGAGCAGGGAAGGGGCAGAGAGAGACAGAGAAACAGAATCCTAAGCAGGCTCCACACTGCCAGTGCAGAGACCAATGAGGGGCTTAAATCCACGAAACGAGAGATCATGACCTGAGCCAAAACCAAGAGCCAGATGCTTAACCAACTAAGCCACCCAGACGCCCCACAAACAGCAATATTAACCCATTTGTTTTTTAAACCTCTCTCCCATTCAATTTATTTCCCTGGCCCCACCTATCAGCACAGTAGAATGTTTACAAAGCATGTGTTCAAAGTAATTCTAGTTTCTCACCCAAAAACATACAAAAGATAAAAAGAATATGCAATGTGATTTGTTGTGTTTTCTAATAATGTGATACAACAAAAAAGTCCCAATTAGCGGAATACTTCTAGTAGAAAGGCAATTTCATCGGACCCATTTCTTGCTCTATAGGTGAAATGTTTTAGCTCATTCCAACAGAATATCAAAGCTGCCTCTCAAAACCATGATATAGTTAAAACTCCTTGCTGCCAATCCTGACGTTTGGCCTAGACTAGGGATCAATTCCCAGTTTAAATGTACCAGCAAATAATAAAGAGATTTATAAAGCACAGGCTATGTGCTGGAATTTCACCGCACCACGACACTGACCTAGAGGGCAGCATTATTGTAACTATTTTTAAGAATTACAACATAGAGCTCATTATGTGTCAGTCACGTTACGATTTACAAAATAGCTAACAATGGATTTGGCATTAACTTTATAATAAATTTAACCATCATCCCTACAGACAAGAATCTAATTTTACTGCATATGAAAGGAAAATATACATTGCTCTTCTCCTAAAGACCTAACAAATTATGAGACTTAAATTTAAATTATTTTTAGAAAATCATCTCCCATTGCTCCCCTACACTTGGGCCAGCTCAAATGAATAGCTAATTATTCCCCACAGAGACAGACAGACACACAGACAGTGTCTGTGTCTTTCTCCCTCTTCCTCCCTCTCCTTTCCTCTCATGTGCTCAAGAGCGTGCTCTCTCTCTCTCTCTCTCTCTCTCTTTCTCTCTCTCTCTCTCCTTCCCCTGTGATTTTACAACTAGGATAACTGTAGCTCATTGTTGAAATGCCATCAGTCCCTCAAGGTTCATCTCCAGTGCTACCTTGTCCATAACCCTTCAAACAGGGTACTTTCACTGATGGGTAAATCCTCGGGCATTCTCTTTATTCCATCTTGTATCTTGGGCTCCTGTGGGCAGAAGCTGGATTTGGCTTCACTTTGGACCCTGCCTCACCTTCCCCACCTCCAGTGGCAAAAAAGGAGGTTCTCCATAAATTACTACCAGTGACCTTTAATGACAACGTGCCAAATCATCAAATTAGTTTGTTTTTTTTCTAGCCAAATACAATTCACCCTCTTCAAAATATGCTTCTTTGCTAAAAGAATAAAGAGCCAGCTAAGAGAACACATTTGGTTGTGGTTTTTTTTTTAACCTAAACATAAGCACAATAATAACTTAAACTGTTAGAGGAATAAATCCACAGCCCAAAGCCATGCTGTTCTTATATGTGCTACAGACCTGAGGTGCTGCTCTCCAGTACCTCCTGTGTTTCCAACAGGGCCCTTATTTCTATAGAGGGAAGGCCACGCAGACATCTTGTGTGGAAAGCACCAGGCTTTCTCCACCACGGGGAGTGGGGGTGAGGGGGAAATATCTGAGCCACCCATCAATGGCTTGGTATTTAAATGACAAAGAAACAAAGAACATTTAAAAATCAAGACTGTAGCATTCATTCAACAACAAGTGACCAAAACTTTGGTCAGGAGAATATCAAACAAAACTCAGCTATTTTAAAAGAAACTAGAAATAAGGAATAATGAAACGGGCAAAAAATAAAACACTAACAGCAAAATAAATTTATACAAAAGACAACTATTTTTCAAAATTCTTGCTCCGGCTTTGGATGTTCTGTTTGCCTCCCAGCTACAAACACATTCTTCACACATGCTGGGAATGCTGCAGAAAACTAGTCAGCATTCAGAGGCTTAATCCACAGTCCCAGCGCTGTGCCTGTGGGCTTAATAGTCAGACAGCCATGTGTCCTCAGGAGAGGTTAGAGGTTGCGATGCAAATATGCAAACAACTGAGTTCTTTCCCTAAAATAGCTGAAAAAAGCAGGATCCCTATTGCTATTTTTTTTTAAGGAAAAAGAAGGGGAAAGGCTTGCAATCTTAGGGATTTGTTTAAATACCTGCGTGTGATACAATTTTGAGGGAGAAAACAATGGAAAGGAATAAACACACTTGTCCCTGGGTAAAATCTATACTCCGGAGAAAAGGTTGACATATGTGTGACAGTTGATTTACCAGACTCACTAAAGATTTATTGATTTATCAATCAGCGCCTTGGGCACTTGATCCTCCCCAAGGGAAAATTAACAATTCCAACTAAACTAATATATTCTATTATGAACTAGAACGAATACAAGGATCAATCCTGTCACTTTGTACAACATCCAATTATGAAAAAAGTATGTCTATCCTTTTGGGGATACCTAAAATTAAAAGTTATTTAATCAAAGAAATAATATATTAAATAATCATTATTGAAGCCATTAGACATTTTTTAATGGCTTTCACCTGCTTTAAAGGAGATAAGGGAATCTCAGAAATGTAATTGCATAACGGGGTTAAAAACATGATTTTTTTAAGTCAGACTACCTGAATTGACTGCAGTCTCCACCACTTGGTGGAGATATTTCTTTGGGTTTCTCTAAGCCTCAGTTTTATCATCTATAAAATGAGGAAACAGTGTTGTCCTTAAGAGAATGAATAGTGGTAATGAATATAAAGCATTGGGCACAGCAGCCAGCTTTCATTGTGGCAGTTACATTTTTATTACTGTCTTTTTTTTTTTTTTTTTAAGGTCCCAATGTAGGGCCTGAACTTACAACCCTGAGATCAAGACCCGAGCTGAGATCAAGAGCTGGAGGCTTAACCGACTTAGCCACCCAGGCACCCTTTTATTACTGTCCTTCTAAAATCATATTAAGCATAATACGATAATAATGGACTACAACACATGCAGGCATCAGAGCTACAACACAGCAGTTCACAGAATAGAAAGTTCCTTTCAAGCTTTTGCAAGGCCTTTCAAAGTCAACTAACTGACAGCTTGGAAAGATTTACTCTTTAACTGAAATATATTAAACTGATCAGAAAAATCGACACCTGTGAGGATGTTCTAAAGAAGAGGTCAGCCCAACAGCCAAACGTGGCCCACCACCTATTTTTATAAATAAAGTTTTATTGGAACACAATCGTACCCACTCATTCACACTGGCTGTTTTGGCACTACACTGACAGAGTTGAGTAGCTCTTTTAACCATATTGCTCTGGGTGAGGTATGGTGGGGTCAGATGCAGATCAAGAGAGAAACTGGAAAGAGTTTTACAATTGTGATACAGTTCCGGGGGCTGAGAGGTACACCTTGCAGGGCCACTCGGGTACTCAGGGGAAGCACCAGGGTCAACCACAAGGCAGAAGGATGAGGGAAAGTGTGGGCAAGCACCTTTATCATGGTTTCCATGGAAAGGAAAGGATAAAGCTGGGTAGGCAGGCTTAAGATTGGCTAATCTGAATCATTGCAGGGGCTCTGAGGTATTGGAGCTCTCCTTGGCTGCCAAGGATCTGGCCCTGGGTGGGGATACAGTGGCCCAGTGTATGAGAGACAATGAGGTCTGTAGTTGGGGGCATAGACTCAGATAGCTGCTGAAGCAGAAGAATCTACCAGTTCCTAGACAAGGCCTCAAAACTCAGTCAAGACAGCATTTTTTAAAACTCTATTGTACCTGCAAAGCCTAAAATATTCACTGTGTGGTCCTTTATGAAAAAGTTTAACAACTCCCCATCCAAAAAGAAAATCTGGGCATCCAGTTTAATTTGGAGGTCACAACCCATACCTTAAATGTGCTCTCTAGAAATGCTTATAGACATAATTCAGGGATACATGTATCTTTTCAGATTAGTGTTCTTATTTCCTTTGGGTAAATACCCAATAATGGAATTACTGGATCATATGGTAGTTCTATTTTTAATTTTTTGAGGAACCTCCACACCGTCTTCCACAGTGACAGCACCAGCTTCATTCCCATCAACAGTGCACTAGGGTTATTTTTTCCTCCCCGTCCTCTACAACACTTGTTATTTCTTGTGTTTTTTATTTTAGCCAATCTGAGAAGAATAAAGTGATCTCTCATTATGGTTTTGATTTACATTTCCCTGATGATGAGTGATGCTGAGCATCTTTCCATGTGTCTGTTTACCATATATGCACTCCTGTGTTTATCACAGTATTATTTACAATAGCCAAGACATGGAAGCAGCCTGAATGTCCATCTATAGGTGAATGGATAAAGAAGTCGTATGTATATAGTGATATATATATGTATACATATACATATATATACCATGAAATATTACTCAGTCATAAAGGAAAAGAATCACATCTTGCCCTTGCAACAACATGAATGGACCTAGATGGTATAATGTTGACTGAAATAAGTCAGTCAGAGAAAGACAAATACCATATGATTTCACTCCTATGTGGAATTTAAAAAACAAAACAAAGAAAGAAGGAGAAAAAGAGACAAATAAAAAACCAGACTCAAACCACAGAGAACAAACTGATGGTTGCCGGGGTGGGGGGGGGGGGGGGGGATGGGTGAAATAGATAAAGGGGATGAAAAGTACATTTGTCTTGATGAGCACTGAGTAACGTATAGAATTGCTGAATCATTATATCATGCACCTGAAGCTATTATAACACTGCATGTTAATTATACTTGAATAAAAATAAATAAAAGTTAAAAAAAAACAATAATAATTTAGGGAACTTAAAATAGATAAAAGATGAATCCCCACTGAGATTGAGGGAAAGATGCCTTTTGAAGTCATGGGCTCAGTTCTCAGTCCCACAGGCCAGAGCAAACTCCAAGACTCAGTTGCACTTCACAATGGACCCGATATGAAAAGGTTGGATACTGTGACTATTGCCATGGCACTGGGGCTCAGTGGTGAAGAACTTGGGCTCTGAAACCTGACAAACCCAAGATGCAATTTTTGCTCCACCACTTATCAACAGTGTGTTCCTGAGCCATTTTCCGATACGGGCCATCTACTGCTGCATAACACTTGATCTTAGCCAAAAGGCCAAGAAGCGATTACTGCTGCATAACACACAATATCAACATTTAATGGCTTAAAATAATTATCATTCTTTATCTCAAAAAGTTTTGGAAGTTCAGGAATCCGGAAGCAGCACAGCTGGGTGGTTTGGGCTCAGGATCTCTCACAAGGTTGTCATCAAGCCACGAGACAGGGCTACATCTGAAGGCTCAAATGGGGCCGGAGAATCCATTCCCAAGCTCATTTCTGTGGTTGTTGGCAGGTCTCTGCTCCTCACTGGCTGTTGGGCAGTGTTCTTTAACCTCTAGGCTGCTTGAGTATCCTAAGAACACCTTCCCCAGAACAAATGATCGGAGATTGAAAGAGAGCAAGACAGTGTGCAAGAAAGAAGCCAGAATCTTTTATTACCTCATCTCAGAAGAAAAATACCCTCACTTCTGCTGTATGTTATTGGTCCCACAGGTCAGCCCTGTGGGCAAGAGGGAACTACCCAAGTATATAACCACCAGGAGGTGGAGATCATTGGGCACCATTGGAGGCTGGCTACTGCATTACCTAATTTATCCAAGTCTCAGTTCTGCCTCTGAAGGTGGAATCATAATAGTACATGGCTCTTAAGGTAATTTATAAGGTTTAAGTGAGAGAATATATATCAAGCCTGATCCCAGTGCTTGGCACTCAGTGAAGCACTCAGTAAGTGCTAACAATTGTTATTGACCTCATTTTTGTTATTCCTGCTGCTACTTCCATAACGATAACAAAAGAAAAAAAAAAAAAACCTTCAGCACCACCGGGATGGTCCTGCCCTTGGCCGCTTCCAAGTGAACTCTCTTTCTTTCCTAAAGTTGTAACTTTCCTTGCAGTTGTAACTCTGGAAAAATAACCCCCAATCAAATCAAACTATTCTCTTCTCCTCTCACTTGACACGAAATATTTGAAATGGGAACTCATAATGTAATAAAAGATCAAACCTATTACTATTTAAGCATTGGCCAAACACTGTTCCCTCTATAAAGATGAGCCAAAAAAAAATACCAGAGAACAAATAAACTCACTAGCTTACAATAAAAGGGATTACCCCTTTTGAAATAAAAGATTTTGAAATCTTTATTGTAAGAAATTGGGGGAACTTCAGAACATAATCAATTCAAATATTTTGGACATTCATTCATTCAACAAATATTTATTGAAGAATTGCTATACACTACATACTGTTCCGGGAGCTGTATTAACAACCTTGAATAAACAGACAAAAAAAAAAAAAAAAAAAAAACTATGCCCTATGGAACCTGCAGTCTAGTGGGAAATAAGCAAATACACAAATAGATTTAAAAAATTAAATAATGGGGTATGTTAGCTGGTACTAAGTTAGATGTAAAGAAGAAAGTAGATATGTAATTCTGGAACTCAGAAGAGAAGCCTGATCTAGGTATACAAATTTAGAGTTTCATTATAGAGCTGATATTTGAAACCTTGAGACTGAATATGATTACCAAAGGAATGAGAGCAGAGAAAAAAACAGGTCTAAGGTCTAATTCCTGGGTCACTCCAGCATCTAGAGATGGGGACATAAAGAGAAAACAGCAAAGGACTCTGAGAAGTAGCAGCCAATAAGATAGAAGGAAAACCAAGAGAGTGCTGTCCCAGAAGCCAGCAACGATGGGATATCAGTGAAGCCATCAACCACGTCAGATGCCATCGGTAGGTCAAGCAGTATGACGATGTGAATGGACCAATGGATTTAGCAACACGGAGGTCACAGGTGACCTCGGCATGAGATGTACTGGTGAAGTGATGACATGAACAACTGACTAGAGTGGCTTCAAGAGGGAACAGGAGGAGAACTGGAGTATGGATAACTCTGCTATACAGGTAGGCAGAGAAATGGTTGGTAGTTGGAAGAGAATATGAAACAAGGAAAAGATTTCCCTCATCATAATGGGACTAATCCAGTAGAGAAGGAAAGCAAGGAAAGAATTGCTGCTATGAGTCCTTGAGAGAGTGAGAGGGGAAAGGATCCAGTGCAGAGTGGAGGGTTGGCCTCAAACAAGAGCAGAAGGTCCATCTGCAGTAATAGGAGGGAAAGCAGAGCCTCTGGACATGAAGACAGGAAGGCGGGTAGGTGTATCCCATAGCGCTCTGCCCCTCCTCTTTGTACCACTGATCGGGCAGAGTGGTAATGACCCCTGTCTGCCTGCCTGCTTCTCTAAGACAGGTGAGAGAGCAAACGCATTGCTCAGCATCCTATTGTTGGTGCTTAGAACAAAGCCTGGCACATAGGAAGTACTCGACAAACATGAGGAATGGCTCAATGACAACAATGAGTGAATGTGAATTTTGCTTTGCAGACAACAAAAAGCTGTAAAGCTAGAAAATTTAACACAGTGCAGTCATGGCACGAGACAAAACAAACAGATCAGTGGACGAGAATTCTTAAAAATCTAAGACGCAGGGGCGCCTGGCTGGCTCAGTGGGTTGAGCATCCATCCCATTCTTGGTTTCAGCTCAGGTCATGATCTCATGGTTCATGAGATCAAGCCGAGCTTCAGGCTCTGTGCTGACAGCTTGAGATTCTCTCTCTCCCTCTCTCTGCCCCTCCCTCATTCACATGCACTTGTGCACACACTCTCTCTCAAAATAAATAAACTTAAAAAAAATCTAAAAGCAGGGCTGCCTGGGTGGCTTAGCCGGTTAAGCGTCTGACTTCCGCTTAGGTCATGATCTTGCAGTTGGTGAGTTCAAGCCCCACATCGGGCTCTGGGCTGACAGCTCAGAGCCTGGAGCCTGCTTCGGATTCTATGTCTCCCACTCTCTCTGTCCCTCCCCTGTTTGCACTCTGTCTCTCTGTCTCTCCCTCAAAAATAAACATTAAAAAAAATTTTAATCTAAAACAAACCATATGATAAATGTGACATTACCAAATATGATATGTGATATGACAAATATGATAAAAGTGACTTTGCCAATAAGCATTAATAGCATAAAATACTTAATAAGTGCTATTAACACAGCCTGCTAAATATTCAGGGAAAGATAACATTTGTTATGTTATATGTAAGAATGAATCACAGGTGAATCAGAGGTTTAAATTTTTTTAATGAAATGACCAAAATATGTGAATATTTGTAGAATCTTAGATTAATAAAACTATGAATTAAAAAAAAATTATAGCAAAACTTCAAAACATCATAAAACAATAAGAAAAATTATATATAGTGCAAATTATAAACCAGGAAGCTACTTTTAATATATATGAAATTCTAACATATTCCCTCATAAATACATAAAGAACTCTTAGGGGCGTCTGGGTGGCTCAGTCAGTTGAGCATCAGACTTCAGCTTAGGTAATGATCTCGTGGTCCATCTGTGAGTTCGAGCCCCACATTGGGCTCTGTACTGACAGCTCAGAGCCTGGAGCCTGCTTCAGATTCTGTGTCTCCCTCTCTCTCTGCCCCTCCCCAACTCACACTCTGTCTCTCTCTGTCTCTCAAAAAATGAATAAATGTTTTAAAAAAATATTTTAAAGAACTCTTAAACATCAGTATAAAATATATATATGCATGTATATGTGTAACACATCCACATGCTTCCAGCAAGGTCCACAAAAGGGCCTGAAAGCAAAATCTTCAGTAGCAATGCATGTACACAGTATCCATATTTTGGTCACTAACACCATGTCATATTAAAAAGAATCATGAATCCTTGGAGAAAGGAATGAATTCTACGATTGGGAAGATGTATGATGAGCTGAAATACCGTGTTAGATTAGAAAGTAAGGAAATGTTTCTCCAAAATGAGAGAAGCTCAGAAAGACACAGGAGCTACCGTAGTCCAAATCTGGAACAATCTGAGCACTGAAATAATAAAAGCAAGTGAACTATAAACTATTGAAAAATAGAAATCCATGAGTATGTGTGGATGATAAACGGTGGGTAGATGGTTAGACACATCGATAGATTGATAGATGATAGATGATGATGATAGATAGATAGATAGATAGATAGATAGATGATAGATAGATATTTGGATGAGGGATACAGAGATAGACAGGGAAGAAGGAGGATTCTTGCTTATGGTAGGTGGCTGTACCAACTAGAAAACATGGTGGGAACACTACAGTTGGAAAATCATGTTGCAACCATAGTAGAGATTGGTTAGCAAGTATCATCAATGGATGATAAACCTAGGGGGACATTTTGATAAGGAGCAGGACACTTGCATCATCTTAAAATGTCTCTTCATAGATGGCTTGTTAGTTTTAAAGGGAAAAATAGTTACTATCTAGTAGAGAAATAAGACAACGGGTTGATTAAATGACCAAAATTCACATCTCTATTTTGGGGCAGATATATATTGAATGCCTCCAGATGGATATGCTCAGGACACATACTATGTAAATGGTATTCCAGCCAAGGATTCATTTTCTATCCCAGTCACGAAGAAACATCAGAGATACCCAAAATGAGGAACATTCTAATTTTAAAAATGATATTTGCTATGATCTCAATGTTTGTGTCCCCCTCAAAATTCCTATGTTAGGAAGTTACCCCCCAAGGTGATGGTGTTAGGAGGTAGGGTCTTTGGGAGGTAATTAGGTCATGAGGGCAGAGTCCTCATGAGTGGGATTAGTGCCCTTATAAAAGAGGGCTGACAGAGCTCCCTTCCACACAGGAGGACATAGTGAGGAAGTATGCAGTCTGCAACACGTAAGAGGGCCTTCACCAGAACCCGACCATTCTGGCACCCTGATCCTGGACTGCCAGCCTCCAGGACTGTGAGAAGTAAGTTTCTGTTGTTTATAAGCCACTGGTCTGTGTTATTTTGTTACAGAAGCCTGAACAGATGAAAACAATAATTCTTTTAAAATGTCAAAGTCATAAAAGACAAAAGCTGTGGAAATGTTCCAGATTAAAGGAGCCTAAAGAGACAGGACAACTAAATGCAGTATCTGATCTAGACAGGATCTTGGGATGGAGGAAAAATGATGTTAGAAAGGATATTATTGGGTCAATTGGCAAAATCACAACACCAAGAGTGGATTAGAGCAAAGTATTATGCAAATTTACTGCAGTTGATCATTGCACTGTGTACAAGAACATTCTTATTCTTAGGTAAAATACACAAAAGTATTTAGAGATAAAGGGTCATGATGTATGCAACTTTACTCTCAAATGGTTCAGGTGGAAAAGACAGAATATACAGAATTGATAATAAAAATAGGCAGGACGATAGTAATATGCGAAGCTGGGTAGAGTGTATACAGGTACTCAAAATGGGATCTAGACTTGTAACTTTTCTGTAAGTGTGAAATGATTTCCAAATGAAAAGTTTTTTTAAAAAATCAAAACAAAAGGGGCACTTGGGTGGCTCAGTCAGTTAAGCATTCAACTCTTGGTTTCGGCTCAGGTCATGATCTCAGTTTGTGAGATCAGGCCCCACATCGGGCACTGCACTGACGGCACAGACCCTGCTTGGGATTCTCTCTCTCTCTCTCTCTCTCTCTCTCTCTCTCTCTCTCTCTCAAAATAAATAAATAAATAAACTTTAAAAATTATTTAAAAATCAAAACAAAAAACATCCCAATCAGAAAAAAAAAAAAATGGGCATAGGATCTAAACAGACAATGCACATAATAAACATATGAAAGAGTGTCTAGCCTTAGTAACAATAAAAGTACAAATTAAAATATGTGTCATTTCCATCAAGTCTTACAATGTCACATTTTCAATTAAGTGTACCTTGCCTACTGTAAATGAACTATAAGCCCTCTTCACTCCTGTCCCCTTAACCTGCTCTGGGTTTTTTTGTTTTGTTTTTGTTTTTTGGTATAGCATTTATTGCTTTGTAAAATACTAAATGATTTATTCATTTATTACATGTATTACTTATGTTTGTCTCTGCCAGTAGAATGTAAGTTTCTTGAGATCAAGGATTGTTCTTTTTCATTAATCATCCCAAGCATTGAGAATAATACCTGGGATGCAGTCAGGAATCAATATACATCTGCTGGGTGAATACAGCAGGTTACTAATAAGGGTTTTTTTTAATAATAATAATAATAATAATAATAATAATAAATAATAATAACCACAGTAGGCAAGAGCATGAATAACCCAGACTCTCTCATATATTGCTGATAGAAGGGTAAACTGATTAAATGAGCCATATATATTCATACCTATAAAATACCAAATAATCCTTAAAAGTGATGTTTTACAGCGTGACAAGATGCTCATTACATTGCTATGTGGAAAACACAAATTATAAAATAGCACATACAGCATGTTTCTACTATATTTTTTTTTAACGTTTTTTATTTATTTTTGAGACAGAGAGAGACAGAGCATGAACAGGGGAGGGGCAGAGAGAGAGGGAGACACAGAATCGGAAGCAGACTCCAGGCTCTGAGCCATCAGCCCAGAGCCCGACGCGGGGCTGGAACTCACGGACCGCGAGATCGTGACCTGAGCTGAAGTGAGACACTCAACCGACTGAGCCACCCAGGCGCCCCTACTATATTTTTTTAAAAAAGAAAAAAATTAGGGGCATCCGGATGGCTCAGTCGGTTAAGCGTCCGACTTCGGCTTGGGTCATGATCTCATGGTTTGTGAGTTTGTGAGTTTGTGAGTTCGTGAGTTCGAGCCATGTGTCAGGCTCTCTGCTATCAGCACGGAGCCCTCCTTGGGTCCTCTGTCCCCGTCTCTCTGCCCCTACCCCGCTTGTTCTCTTTCTCTCTCTCTCTCTCAAAAATAAATAAACTTAAAAAAAAATAAATACATAAAAAAGAAAAAAATTTGAAAAAAGCAGAATATATATAAAAAAATGTATGAAGTGTCGACAAGTATTTTTTTTTTACTTTCTTCTTTTGCCATATTTATTTTCTATAATGAATATGTAACAGATGTGTAGCAAACAGGGAAAACCTTTTTTTAAGGGGATTTCAATAAGAATTACCTAGTCAATATAAATATGCTTTTCTGAAAGATTCAATATATAGTTATATTGAATGGAAGCTAGCAAACAAGAGACAGGGAACCAAATGCAGAATGAAACGTCCCCACTACTGTCCTCACTACTGCAAAAGGCATAAAAGTGCATGTAAGTGCACATTAAATAAAACATTTTATAAAAGCTTCTGGATAAAAAGCACATTCTCTTTTCAGTAAGACCAGGATACTCTTCTGGAACAAAATTCACAAAATTCGATCATCTCTGAAGCCAAACCCAATCTGCTGGCTACACACGCATGTGACTTGTGCTTAGTAACAGGTCAGGGCCCTCCTCTAGGCCTGGGCTAGGGGCAGGTGATGCTATGCTAAAGCCACTCATCCCTGCCAGCCAGACACACAGCACCCCTAGAAACAGCTCCACTTAACATGAAAATTAACTCCAGGAGGTTTAACTCTACAAAACAAAATGGCTCTTTTAAAAAAGCCTGTGCTTTACGAAAGTCTAGATTCATTATGACTTCCAGGACCAGGTGCATTATATGCAACGCAGGGGAAAACACTAAACATACATAAGACATCTTTTTTAATCCATCAGATTTACAGGAGGACATTTTGGCAACTACTATAAAATACTGCCCTCTGGTGTTGAGGTCATTCCATATTTACTAATGGAACACAAAAAGGAAAAAAAAAAAAAAAGCCTTTCTTAAGCATAAGAACCACTACCTTCAGGGACTGTTTCTGGCTTGCAAAATCTGAACACAAAATCCCACAGGACTTTACCGCAAGATACTGTGGATGCCTTTCCCACTGTGCCTGAAAAATACCAAGTAATGTTATTACAAGCTCTCTTAGGCAATTCATACCAGAGAATTTTTTATCCAGGAATTATATTCAACTCTCTTTGAAAAAAAAAAAAAGTATTTTAAGACTTTCTGCAGGGAAGTGGTTTCTGGGAAATAAACCAAAGATTTTTTTCTACAGGAAAATTTCTATTAATTTTTATAGGAAAAATAAAAACCAGAGTATAATATACACCATATATTATAGAAGACTTTTAACACGTGAGACAATGTTTATGCACAACAAACAGCAACATTAACAAAAAAGCTGGCAATAACTGTCTGTACATTGATCATCTTATCCTGCCTAATAGCACTTAAAATAATTTGGGAAGGTGGTTTTGATGGTTGCACATACAAGAATTACATGTGCAATCTCAGCAGAAAAATTCAAAAGAGTAATTAAACATAAGTAATACTACGTATTACAGAGTTTAAAAAAACTCTGAAGGAGGTTATCTTAAATAATGTTAAGGAAAATAATGTTGAAGTTTTCTCACATAAATACAGGTTAGAATGTCTACATCTCAGTCTGGACACACCTATAATCTCAAATAGCTATGATTTTTAATTTGTCAGATCTGAGACTTAGAATTTGTAGATATTATAATACTTATTAGAAAAAAATATTTACCTAAATTTCACCTTTTTAAAAAATTTTTTAGTGTCTATTTATTTCTGAGAGACAGAGAGAGACAGAGCACTAGCAGGGGACAGGACAGGTAGAGAGGGAGAGAGGGAGACACAGAATCTGAAGGAGGCTCCAGGCTCTGAGCTGTCAGCACAGAGCCCAATGCGGGGCACGAATCCACAAACCGTGAGATCATGACCTGAGCCAAAGTCAGACACATAACTGCCTGAGTCACCCAGGCTCCCCTAAATTTCACCATTTTGAAGCAACTATTTTGTGAACAAATCATTCCTGTATTCTATTCATTTTATATTTTGAACTTTTTAATAAATATTTAACCAAATGCTTATTGAAATTAATAAAAATAATATCTACCAAACTTTTATGTAAATTTGCAAGAGAAATTACAATAATATTAATTATAGCTAATATATATTGAATTCTTAATATATAACAGAAACAAGTGCTTTACCAGAATTCTCCCATTTAATCATCCCCACATCCATAAGGTAGAAATACCCCTACTCTACAGAGGAGGAAAATGACACATATACAGGTTTAATAATTTTTCCACAATCACACAGCTAGAAAATGGGAAGTGGCATTAACACCCAGGGATTCTGACTTCAGAAGCCATGTTCTTAACTCTCTGCTATACTGATTGCTAGGGAAGAGTGCTTTTGTACAAACCGGTCACCCAGGTTTGGACACAATATGAACTGAGCTATCCAGAATTTATAAAGAGTGCCTACAAATATATAAGAAACACAATCTAATAAAAAAAAAAGGGGGGGGGATATGATGTTGTCAATGTATATCACGTATCCCGACCTGTCCCCTAAATTTCATGGGTCTGTATCCCCTTGCCTACTCATTACCTCCCCTTGAATGTCTTTGGCATAGCTGCCAAGAACTTACATAAGTTGGCATTAATATTAATATCCCAGGGCTGCTATAACAAAGTGCTACAAACTGGGTAGCTTAAACCAACAGAAGTTTATTCTCTTATAGTTCTGTGGACTAGAAGTTCAAATTCAAGATGTCAGCAGGCCATATTCGCCCTGATGTCTGTAGAGAAGAGTCCTTCTTTGCCTCATCTAGCTTCTGGTGGTGGCTGCTAATCTTCAGTGGTCCTTGGCTGGTGGCAGCATGACTCCAGACCCTGCTCCCATCCTCATACGGCCATCCTCCCTCTGTTTCTGTCCCTGTGTCCAAATTTCCCTCTCATATGGATACCAGTCATTGGATCAGGGCCCACCCTAATGCAGTATGCCCTCATCTTAACTTGATTATATCTTCAAAGACCTTATTTTTCAAATACGGTCACATTCACAGGTAGCAGGTAGCAACATATCTTTTGGGGAGACACAATTCAACCCATTGCAGTGACATTTAAGGTTCTTGAGAGTTTCTAACTCCCACCCATAGGCTCTGTGTGCATGTATGTTCAAACATATAAATTTAAACACATCTGCATACACACAATGCATATGTTGTACATCATTTATAAGGCATACATCTATGAATATCTATGAATATATAAACAAAATCCATACAAAAAGGCTTAGGTCATGATCTTGCGGTTTATGAGTTTGAGCCCTATGTTGGGCTCTGTGCTGACAGCTCAGAGCCTAGAGCCTGCTTCGGATTCTGTGTCTCCCTATGTCTCTCTCTGCCCCTCCCCCACTCACGATCTGTCTCTCTCTCTCTCTCTCTCTCTCTCTCAAAAATAAACATTAAAAAATTAAAAAATTAAAACTAAAAAAATCAAATGGAACATCTGTAGATGAAAAATACAGTATCTGACAGGGGAAGTTTACTGGGTAGGTTCAGGAACAGACCAGATACTGCAGGAGAGATGATCAGTAAACCTAAAGACGAAGCAGCAGAAACTATCCAAACTGAGGCACAGAGAAATCAAGAAAGACAAAAAAGAAAAAGAAAAATTAACACAGGCTCTGACATTATAACATGTTTTGACATATTTGTGGTTTAAAAGGAGAATATGGCAGAAAAAATACAGAAGTAATAGTGGAAAATTTTCTAGATCTTCTGAAACCCAAAACCCACAGATACAGGCTCAACAGACCCTTTGTAGGAAAAACACAACGAAAACAATGCAAAGAATTCTTATAACCAAGTTGCTGAAAACCAACAAGAGAAAATCCTAAGAGCCTTCAGAGAAAAAGAATCAAGATGATAGAGAGAGAAAAGAATTATCACCTACTTGTCTTCAGAAACACTGCTAAGCACAGAGACAACAAATCACATCTTTAAAGTGCTTTAAAAAATTCAACCTAGAAAATATCATTAGAAATACCCAAAAAAAATCTTGGAGTGCCTGCGTGGCTCAAGTCGGTTAAGTGTCTGACTCTTGGTTTCAGCTCAGGTCATGATCTCACGGTTTGTGGGTTTGAGCCCCACTCTGGACTCTGTGCTGACAGTGCAGAACCTGCTAGGGATTCTCTCTCTCTCTCTTTCTCTCTCTCTCTCTCTCTCTCACTCTGTGCCCCTCCCCCACTCATGCGCACATGTACGTTCATGCACTCTCTCAAAAAAACAAAACAAATCTTTCAAAATAAAAGACAAAACAAGAATTTTTTTCAAACAAAAGCTAAGGCAATTGGTAGCCAGAGAAATATGAAAAAGGGTTCTTCAAGCTGAAAGAAAATGATTGCAGAGGAAAACTTCAAGTTATAAGACAAAAGGGAGATAATCAGAAATGGTAAGTATTTGAATGAACATAAAAGACTTTTCTTTTCAATTTCTTTAAAAGCCATTTGACCTTTAACAGCAAAAATAACAACAATATATTGTACAGTATATAAAATATATAAAAATAAAATGTATAAGAATAAAAATAGCCCCAAAATGGGTAGAGGGTGAGAAACAGAAGTATTGGTTTAAAAATCCTGCCTTCCATGTGAAGTGGTATAGTATACTACAGTCCAGTACAGTACAATCATCAAGAAGACAAAACAATCTTCAACAAGTGTATGCCTCTAATAACAGAACTTCAAATAACAAAGAATGAAAACTGACAGACTGAAACAAGCAAATCCCCAATTACAGTTAGAAGCTTAAACCTTCCTGTCTCAGTTAGAAGCAAATCCCCAATTACAGTTAGAAGCTTAAACTGATGGAATAGACAAAATTAATAAGGATACAGAAATCTGAATACTCTCAACCAACTTTAAGTAACTGATATGTATCGAACACTACACCAAACAACTACTGAATATGCATTCTTTTCAAATGCACATGGAAAATTAACAAGATAGATTATATGCTAGCCATAAAACAAGTCTCAATAAATGTAAAAAGACTGGAAATGTACAGAATATATTCTCTGACCACAACTTAATCAAATCATAAATTTAAAAAAAAAGATATAGGGAAAATTCCAAAAGATTTAGAAATTAAACACATTTTTAAGTAACCTATGAGTCAAACAAGAAATCACAAGGGAAGTTAGAAAATATTTCAAGCTGAATTATAATGAAACATAACATACCAAAATTTGTGAGATGGAGCTAAAGCAGTGCTTAAAGGAAATTTTATCCTGTAAAATGCTTATATCAGAAAAGAAGAAAGGCTTAAAATAAATTATCTAAGCTTCTACCATAAGAAGCTAGAAATAGAAATGGAGGAACAAATTAAATCCAAAATAAGTAAAAGCAAGGAAATAACAAACATAAGAGCAGAAATCAATGAAATAGCAAACAGGAAAAAAATCAATGAAACAAAAACCTATTTTTTTGAAAAGATTAATAAAAGTGATAAGCCTCCAGCTAAGCTGATCAAGAAATAAAGAGAGAAAATACAAATTACCAACATCAAGAATAAAAGGGGAGATATGGCTACAGATCCTAAAGTTATTAAAAAGATAATACAGTAATATAATGAATAAGATTATACCAATACATTTACAACTGTGAAAAAACAATTTCTTTAAAACACACAAAGCACCAAAAGTATCAAAGAAAGAAACAGAAAATCTGAATAGACTTTTATCTGTTAAAGAAACTGAATCTGTATCTTTTTTGTGTTTATTTATTTATTTTTGAGAAAGAGACCAAGTGGGAGAATGGCCAGGAGAGACAGAGAAAGAAAATCCTAAGCAGGCTTTGTGCTGTCAGCGCAGAGACTGACATAGGACTCAAACTCAAAAATTGTGAGACCATGACCTGAGCCGAAATCAAAAGTTGGACACTTAACTGACTGAGCCACCTAGGAGCCCCTCGAATCTGTGTTTTAAAACTGTTCCTCAAAAAACACTGAAAATCCAGATTTTTTAAAGGAAGAAATCTTACACCAACTCTTTCAGACAACAGTTAGAAGAGGCAATTTCCAAATTCATTTTATGAGGTCAGCGTTACTGTTAGACCAAAATCAGGCAAAAACATTATTGAGCAATATCTCTCATAAATGTAGATGCAGAGATCTTTAACAATTTTTAGCAAGTCAAATCCAATAATATATATATATAGGATAATAATCATGACCAATGGATTTTTTTCAAGGAGGCAAGTTAGCTTATCTCCCAAAAATTAGTCAGTGTAACTCACCACATTCACTTTTATTCATAGAATAAAAGGGGGAAACAAACATATGATCATCTCATTAGATGCAGAAAAAGCATCTGACAGAATTCAATACCCATTCATGAAAAACAACTTTAGCAAACTAGAAATGCAAAGAAACTTCCTCAGTCTAATAGAGATCATTTATAAAAAAACTTTACATAATGATGAAAGACTTAACATCTCCTCCCCCCAAATCAGGAATAGGTAAGGATGTCCACTTACCAATTCTATTCAACACTGTCCCAGAGGTCCTAGCCAGTGCAATAAGGCAAGGAAATTAAATGAAACACATACAAATTAGAAAGGAAGTAAAGTTGCCTTTGCTTATCATCAACATAATTATGCATGTAAAATCCTAAGGAATCTACAAAAAAACTAGTAGAATACATAATTTCAGAAAGGTCTCAGAATACCAGTTTAATATTTAGTAACCAATTGTATTTCTACATGTTAGCAACAAACAATCGGAAATGTTTTTCTTTTAAAATACCACTTATTTCAGCATCAAAAATTTTTGCATAAAATAATTAGGGGTAAAAAATGCTACTTCAATGTGTTGAGGACTCATGACATACTAGACTAAAACAGATAAAATCCTCCTACCCCACTATAAACACCTCTTAACACTGGAGTTCCCACTAGGTCAGTCCTTGGATTTTTTTTTTTCCTCCGACTATTCCAGTTCTCATCTTAGCACTTTGAATTCGATCTATATACAAGTATTCTCCAAATACATAGCTCTCATTTCACCTCTTCTCCCCTCTCTTGTATATTCAGTGGCCTGCTCATTATGTCTACTTTGACGTATAATAAGCACCTGATATTTAACATATTCGAGACTGAATTCCTTATTCTCCGCCACCCCCACCCCCCACCCGCTCTTCCTCCAGTCTTCCTTTGGACTTCAATTTTTCCTGGGACTCTAGTCAGAAACTTAGAAGTTCTGTGACCCCTCTCTTTCTTCACATCCCACTCCCATTCCTTCAAACCAAAATCGGAATCTGACTACTTCTCTCCTTCTTGCTATCACCTTGGCAAGCTACCGTCATCTCTTACCTGACTTATTATAATAGCCCATACCTCTTCTTCTTGCTTTTAGTTTTGCTTGTCTACAGTCTATCATCTACAAAGCAGCTGGACTTAATCTTTTTAAAATGTTGGTATGATCATGTCACTCTTCTCCTCACAACTTATGCATCCCCAGTGTGTAGTACCTAAACGCAAGGAAAGTGCCCAATAAATTGATGTTAAGTAAATGAACAAAAAAAAGAATAAAATACAATTTAAATGCTTTAACACAAAATGAAACTCAAAACAAAGAAATGGGAACAAAACATGGAAATGTCCAGGTGCCAAAAATAGAGGAATCTCAAAGCCAGGCTTGGAAGAAGGAAATGAATTGACAGCAACTGGCAGATGCCAGGATAGGCTTTAGGGCACATGAGGATAAAGGTACAACTAAGGCAGAGGGCTGCCATTTGCCCCCTTGCATGAAACCTAAGGCCTCCAACGGCTCCCTATTCCATGATAAGTAGACTAAAAAAGAGACCCTACCCCATCCTCGGCCAAGAGAAATATCATGGAAGCACGCCATTTACCCTGAACTAAGAGTGATGAGGAGAAAAAATAATTTCCAATAAATGTAATTCCTATGTCTGTGACATAGATTGATGTGGGGTCCAAATTTACATTTCCAGAGTGGTGTGGAAACTCTAAGATGATTAGTTAGCATACAAACTGCTTGAGGATCACTGAAACTCCAAAGGTCTGCCAAAGAAAACACAATATCACTCTGTAGAAACACTCTCAAGCCCAGAGCATATAAATCAATTATTTTCAAAAAGCTATCCCAATTGAACATAAACTTAGAGTAAAAAACTATATAGTATACAAGAAAATAAAGTCACTCACAAGGGACGACAGATAGAAGTAGATATAAAATATGTTTTAAAATATTTAGGTAGTTTTTTCTTTTTAAAGAGAAATCCTTTTATTTTTTTTTTAAAGAGGTAGGCTTTTGGGTGCCTGGGTGGCTCAGTCAGTTAAGTATCCAACTTGAGCTCAGCTCAGGTCATGATCTCACAGTTAGTGAGTTTGAGCCCCACATCATTGGGCTCTGTGCTGCCAGCTCAGAGCCTGCTTGAGATTCTGTCTCTCCCTCTCTCTGCTGCTCCCTCTCTCTCTCAATCTCTAAATACATAATACATACATACATACATACATACATAAAATAAAAGAGGCAGGTTTTTAAAAATGAAACTTCTAGAAACAATAAATATAGTCATTAAAATGTAAAAGTTGATGAATTGATTAAATAGATTAGATGATGCTGAAAAAAGAATAAACAAACTGGAAAACATACAAAAAATTCACCCAGAATATGGTGGAAGTTGATAAAGGCACAGGGTGTGTGGGAAAGTAAATAGGATACATAAAAAAAATAAGATGCAATATATATCTAATTGGAAGGTCACATGAACAACCAATGAATCAAAGAAATCAAACGAAAAATAAAATACCTTGAGACAAATGAAAATGGCAATACAACATTCCAAAACTTATGGAATGCAGCAAAAGCAGTTCTAAGAGGGAAGTTCGTAGCACTAAATGCCTACAGCAATAAACAAGAAGAATGTCAAACAACCTAACTTTATACCTCAAGGAGCTAAAAGAAGAAAAAAACAAAGCCCAGAGCTTGCAAAGAAAAACAAAAGGAAATAAAGATTAGAACAGAAATAAATAAATGGAGACTAAAAAGACAATAGAAAAGACCAATGAAAATAAGACCTGGTTCTTTGAAAAGATAAACAAAATTGACAAACCTTTAACTAGATTCACCAAGAAAAAAAGACAGGGAACACAAATAAATAAAATCTGAAAAATAAAGAGGAGATATTACAACTGATATCACAGAAATACAAAGGATCATAAGAGGCTCCCATGAACAATTATACACCAACAAATTTGACAACCTAAAAGAAATGGATAAATTTCTAGAAACATAGAAGCTACCAAGACTGAATCATGAAGAAACAGAAAATCTGAACAGACCAATTACTAGTAAGGAGATTGAATCAGTAATCAAAAACCTCTCAACAAACAAAAGCCCAGGACCAAGGACTTTGCTGTTGAATTAAACCCAACGTTCAATGAAGAATTAATATCATTTGGGATGAGCACTGGGTGTTGTATGGAAACCAATTTGACAATAAATTTCATATATTAAAAAAAAAGAATTAATATCAATCCTTCTCAAACCCTTCCAAAAAACAGAAAAGGAGGGAACACTTCTAAACTCATTTTACAAGGCCAGAATTACCCTGATAATAAAATCAGACAAGGATGCCACAAGAAAAGATAATTACAGACCAATATCCTTGATGAATATAGATTTAAAAATTCTCAACAAAATATTAGCAAACCAAATTCAACACTACTTTAAAAGGATTATACAGCACAACCAAGTGGGATTTACTTCAGGGATACAAAGCTGATTGAACATTTGCAGATTAATCAATGCAATAGACTACACTAACAAAATTAAGGACAAAAATCATACTATTATTTCAATAGATGCAGAAAAAGCATTTGACAAAGTTCAACATCCATTTATAAGCACTCAAAAAAGTGGGTACAGAGGATATGAACCTCAAAATAATAAAGGCCATAAATGACAAGACAAGAGCTAACATCATACTCAGTGGTAGAAAGCTGAAAGCTTGTCCTCTAGGATCAGGAAAAAAAATAAAGATGTCCACTCTCATCACTTCTATTCAACATAGTATTGGAAGTCCTAGCCAGAGCAATTAGGCAAGAAAAAGAAATCAAAGGCATCCAAATTGGAAAGGAAGAGGTAAAACTGTCACTATTTGCAAATGACATGATATTAATATAATAGGGAGGCTACAAACTGAAAATTCATATAGATGGAAGAAGGCAATATTTTAAGATATAATGGCTGAAATTATGAAGTTATGAGTCCTTACTGCTGAGCAGAATAAGTAAAAACATATCCATCAAAAAAGTCTAGTAAAACTGGAGAACATACCAAATATAAAAATATAATCTTAAAGTTACCATAGGGGTGCCTAGGTGGTTCAATCTGTTAAGAGTCTGACTTCGGCTCAGGTCATGATCTCACAGTTTGTGAGTTCAAGCCCCATGTCAGGCTCTGTGCTAACAGCTTGGAGCCTGGAGCCTGCTTCAAATTCTGTGTCTCCTTCTCTCTCTGCCCCTCCCCTGCTCACTCCCACCACCCCCCCCCCCCGACTCTCTCTCTCAACAATAAATAAACATTAAAAAAAAATTTTAATTACCATAAAGAAAAGTCAGATTCCCTGCAAATAAATTATAATCTGACTGGCAGCACATTTCTCATCAAAACTAGAGACATCCAAATCAGTGAATGGTAGTATAAAAGTATTTACAGAAAGAATTATCTCTGCTAAATTATCAGTCAAGAGTAAAAGTGAAATAGAGATACCTGGGTAGCTCAGTTGGTTAAGCATCTGACTCTTGATTTCAGCTCAGATAATGATCTCATGGTTTGTGAATTTCAAGCCCTGTTTCGGGCTCCATGCTGACAGTGCAGAGTCTGCTTGGGGTTCTCTCTCTCTCCCTCTCTCTCTGCCCCTCCCCCCTCCCTCTCCCTTCCCCTCTTTCTCTCTCAAAATAAATAAACTTAAAAAAAAAAAAGAGTAGAAGTGAAATAAGGACATTTTCAAACAAATATTGAAAGTGTGTCACACATAGACTTTTGCTAGAAGAATTATTAATGGGTGTATTCAGGAAAGAAAAGCACTCCAAAAGCAGATGCAAGAAGAATAATTAGCAAAGAAAGTCAAAAACATACCTAAATAAGTACTGACTATAAAAACATATTTTTAAAAAATTGTATCCAACTTGGGGCAAGAAGAATTAATTAAAAGAAGGTGGAATTTAAAATTACTCAATGTCATGGGGTACTTGGGTGGCTCAGTCGGTTAAGAGGCTTCAGCTCAGGTCTATCTCATGGTTCATGGGTTCAAGCCCCATGTCAGGCTCTGTGCTGACAGAGCTCAAAGCCTGGAGCCTGCTTTGTATTGTCTGTCTTCCTCTCTCTCTGCGTCCCCCCCCCCCCCCGCCCCGCTCACACTCTGTCTCTCTCAAAAAATAGATAAACATTAAAAAAATAATAATGAAAATAAAATTACTCAATGACAGTATGAATGATTTGAGGGGATCAGCTTAAAAGTTACCTAAAATCCTTATATTACTCTGTAGGAAAGTAGAGCTATTACTTATTAAACATGTTAAAAAGATAAAATTAACCTCAAAAAGAAGAGAAGTAGAGGGGTGCCTGGGTGGCTCAGTCACTTAAGCGTCCAACTCTTGATTTCAGTTCAGGCCATGATCTCGCAGTTCATGAGATTGCACTCTGTGTCGGGCTCCATGCTGAGAGCAGGGAGCCTGCTTGGGATTCTCTCTCTCCTCTTTCTCTGCTCCCCCATGCTCTTTCTCTCTTTCTCTCAAAATAAATAAATAAACTTAAAAAATAGAGAATAGAAGTAGAATGTAAAAGTTCTAAATTATTGACAGGGTAGGGAGAAAAAAACTAGATGAAGAAAGAAGGATGGAAGGAAGGGAGCAGGGAGGGGAGAAACATGATTACAGACAGAAAGCATGACATGCTAGAAATATATCTAAATGTATCAGTGAATTAGTTTGGGATTCCCCCAGGAGCATAACTTGAAACAAAGATTCACATGCAAGCAGTTTATTGGACACATGATTCCAGGAAACACTGGTCGGGGAACAGGAAAGTGAGATAGAGAAGGGAAGGCAGTCAAAAAAGGATATGTTGTGCAGCACATTCCCTTTGTGGATAACTGCAGCTTAGTCCTGTTGGAGCATCTGAGAACTGCCAGGTATTAATTTCCAGACACTTCACCCTAGACTACTTGTAGCTGAAAGGTCTCCAGCAGTTTAGAGAAAATGACAGGCAAAGAGACAGATGCTGCCATGGATAACTACAATGAGGCCAGGCATCCCAGAGCTTCTGCTGCCATCAGCATTCATAATAAATGTAAACCAATTAAAACTACCTATAAAAGACAGAGTCTTCAGGTTGGAATGTTTTAAGGAAGAAAATTCCATTTATATGCCATTTAAAAAGAGATGCCTATCTACACAGCTGAGGGGGCCCAGAAGCAATGACATCCCAGATCAGCCCCCAGATCTTGGTTTCTAATACCATTCTCCAACAGGAACCAGGATTACTTAGAAAAACGACTGCTTCTAGGGCTGGGGCATAAAAAAAAAGTCAGGGTGGGGGGAAGCCTGCATCATTGAGAGCATGTCAAAGGGACTGAGAAAGTTCCCAATGGCCAAAGCTGGAACAATGTGAGCAAGAAAATAAAGTAGATTGGATTATAACCCAAGGTATGACACAAATATCCAGGAGTCCATACTGACATAAAAAAGTGATTAAATAAATAAATGTGGCAGAAGAGACAAATCTCCCATGCAGAAGAAATTCAAATAATTCTCCACCCCTTAGATGTGGACTGCACATAGTGACTTCCTTCCAAAGAGGACAACTTGGAAAGGATGGGTGGGGCTGGAGTAATTCTACAGTAGAGAATCCTAACGAACACTACCTCATCCAGGTGACCAAGGTCAACCTCAATAATAATAAATCATGCCGATATCTGCCCCTGATATGATGTGATGAAAACAGCACTTCACCTCTATGCTCTTCTTCCCTAAACCCACAATCCCTGTCTAATCATGAAAAAACAAACAAACAAACAGGAAATCCCCAATTGAGGGCTATTCTACAAAATACCTGACCATGACTCCTCAAAACTGTCCACGTCATCAAAAGCAAGGAAAGCCTGAGAAACTGTCACAACCAAAAGGAATCCAAGAAGACACGAAACTAAGTGTAATATAGTATCCTGAATAGAATTCTGGGACAGAACAAGGACATCAAGTAAAAAACTAAGGGCAGCTGAATAAAGTATGGACTTTAGTTAATAACAATGTCTCAATATTGGTTCACTAATTGTAACAAATATACCTACCTAATATAAAGATGTTAATAATAGAGGAAACCATGCAGAGTACATGGGAACTCTCTGTACTCTCTTTGTAATATTTCTGTAAAATCTAAAGC
This sequence comes from Panthera onca, assembly GCF_046562875.1. Classification (NCBI taxonomy): domain Eukaryota; kingdom Metazoa; phylum Chordata; class Mammalia; order Carnivora; family Felidae; genus Panthera; species Panthera onca. The sequence continues at coordinate 19,044,426 of NC_138353.1, read as the reverse complement.
TGTCCTAAAAAAAAAAAATAAAGCTTTTTTAAAAAGAGAGAGAGAAAGAGATCTAAGAATATAAAGAGAGAATGGAAATAAAGGGGCAAGACAAGGAATGCTAACCACTCACTCACCCACATGGAGCTAGGAAAGCGTAAGATAAATGGAACTGGAAGCAAAAAGCATTATTGAAGATAAAGATAGTTATAACTTAACCACAATTCAGAAAAAAATCATAATCTTAGAAACACCTATTAAGATAACCTCAAAATATATAATCTATATGCTTTTTTCCCAAAAAGCTCTAATTCTGAAATAGTCTGCCAAAGAAAGCCCACCATGTGCTCATTTTTCCATTATTTAGCTGCTTCCTGTCCTAAAGTATACTGTGACATACTGGAAAATACTCCCAAGTTTTACTTTATGTAGCTTTCAGTGAAATCATGAAATTGTAGTCATCCCTTTGGGCAAAAGAAAAAAGTCTTAAAAGCAATTCACAACGAGAATTATTAGGGATATTCCATGTTTAGACCTGAAGTTTTGAGTTTAAAATTTAGCCAGAAGTAAAAATTCCCAACTCAGTGGTTCGCTTGCTTACAAACTCCTCCCTCTCCAGACTCAAAGACACTGCCTGAGCTAGATTTCCTTATTATCGAGAAGTGCACAGAATACAGTGCTTGGGCCTCTCAAAAACATCCAGGTGACTTCAAGATCAGCAAGGATCATCCCCCAGAGAGTGTCCTGACTTCAGCATCTGGAGAGGCCATCTCCAGAAGGAAGGTCAGAGATTAAGAAACACAGGAAAGGGGTGCCTGGGTGGCTCAGTCAGTTCAGCATCATCCGACTCTTGGTTTTGGCTCATGTCATGATCTCATGGTTCTTGGCATCAAGCCTCCCATCAGGCTCCACACTGACAGCACAGGGCCCGCTTGGGATTCTCTCTCTCCCTCTCTGCTTCTCCCCTGCACGCACACAGACATACATGCTCTCTCTCTCAAAATGAATAAATAAACTTAAAAAAAAACACAGAAAAGATTTTTTTTAAGACCACAGAAAGGGAAGAGGAACCCAGGTGGGTCAATAAGTAAGCAAAACTATGTACAGAGTTTATCAGGAATATGCGACCTTACATTTACATGAATTTATAAAAAGAGAACAAGTTTGGTAAATTAGAAAATATGAAATGGTACCAAAAATAGGGAAAACTGCTAAAAACCCTGCCTCCCAGAGGGCAACAAATGCAAAAAACCTGAAGCTTGCCAACGTCAGCATTTCAAGATTTCCCCTGTGCTACCAGTTGCAAATGACAATGAAATTCCTAGTTAGGTCTGCCAAAGTTTGCTAAATGCTAAAGCCTGCAGATAGTCTTGTTCTGTTATGTCTGAAGTCAAAAGAACACTGTTTTTTCTTTCACACGCTAAGCAAATATTGGCTGGATTAATCCACATTTTACAACCCTCTTACATAACAATCACAAACAACATATATTCAGAAAAACGAGCACTTCCAGCCATTCTTTTTGACATCAAAGGGGTTTTCTAACTCAGAGTCAATCAGAAGAACTCAGTTATTTAATGCATGTACGTGTGTGTGCACATGCATACGTCTGTTTCTAAAAACACCAAATCATTGAGAGCCAGATTCATGCAATTAATTTTTTAAATACTGGTAAATAGTCCGATTTTTTAATTTGTAAAAAGGGTAATTTTTAAAGTTTGAAATCCTTCAGGGTAAAAAAAAAAAAAAACCTAACATTTAAGTGCTTGCTAAAAATCAAGCACTGTTCTATACACAGTGTCTTTTCGTTTTAATGTTTATTTATTGTTGAGAGAGACAGACAGACAGAGCATGAGTTGGGGAGGGGCAGAGAGAGAAGGAGACACAGAATCTGAAGCAGGCTCCAGGCTCCGAGCTGTCAGCATAGAGCCCTGCATGGGGCTTGAACTCACAAACTGTGACATCATGACCTGAGCTGAAGTCGGATGCTTAACCAACTGAGCCACCCAGGCACCCCTACAAAGTGTCTTATTTGACCCTTATAACATCACATAAGCTACATAAGCATCAGGAAGCCTGTTTTATATACCACAAGTCAGAGTGGTTAAAGGATTTGCTCAAAGCCACAATGGCTGGCAGATAAAGAACCAGGACTTGAATTCACATCTCCCTAACTCCAAAGCCTGTACATACAGTCCAATATATAACACATACCCAGCAAATGTCTGAAGAACACACATTTAAAAAGTCTTCATTTAAAAATTTTGTGAGCCAAGGGGTGCCTGGCTGGTTCAGTCAGTAGAGCATGTGACTTGTGATCTCAGGGTCATGAGTTTGAGCCCCACATTGGGTACAGAGGTTACATGGAAATAAAATCTTAAAAAAAGAAAAGAAAAGAAAGGAAAGGAAAGGAAAGGAAAGGAAAGGAAAGGAAAGGAAAGGAAAGGAAAGGAAAGGAAAGAAAAGGAAAGGAAAGGAAAGGAAAGGAAAGGAAAGGAAAGGAAAGGAAAGGAAATTTTGTGAGCCAAGCCTACCAAATAACTCCTAAAAACCAAACTAGTTATGTGAGAAGAGAAAAATATTCACTAATACTAACTATACCCACATACACATTTAGCTTCAGATATTTTCATAATACTTAGACTCAGTTTTTCTAGCACATAATCCTGATTCATACTTCCAGAATAAACTTGAAAATTATGTATCAGTGACTGAGTCAACACCCATAAAACAGCTCTGGGAAAGGGAAAATGGCCATGAATAAACCAAGGGATAATTTGAAGCAAAGAGTTCTCCTAAATCCCTCTCATCCTTGTTCCCTGAGAATACAAAAGGCGCAACCTTGTTTTAAAAAGGAAAAACTGATCTGCAAAACAATAAGGGCTCCCTCCAGAAGATTCGTACTTGGAGCCACAGAAGGGCTGAATAAAGACAATTTTCCAAGGACCCCTGGGCATCTCAGTCGGTTAAGCATCTGACTTGATTTTGGCTCAGGTCATGATCTCACAGTTTATGAGATCAAGCCCTGCATTGGGCTCTGCACTGACAGTGAGGAGCCTGCTTGGGATTCTCTCTCTCTTTCTCCTTCTGCTCCTCCCCAGCTTGCACATGCCCGCTCTCTCTCTCTCTTTCAAAATAAATAAAGATTTTTTAAAAAGACAATTTTCCGCACCCCAGGTATACAAAGGTGGGGTCACACCCAGATAATCCCAGAGGTATGGTCACCCCAATCAGTCACCATGTCCATTTCCCTCATCCCACCCTCACCTCTTTCAATAGATTCTAGAGGCAAAATTTCTTTTCCCATTGAACAAAATGAAAAGCTAGAATGTTCTGATATTTATCTTCATTTAACACCAGAAAAAATTGCATATTTTTAGAATAATACAAAAAGTCAACAATGACACCAAATGAGGCATTTGAACATGTCCCTAATGAACCTCATCGGTGTGCCAAAGCTCTGAAGTTGCTCTTTCTCAGCCCTGTCCCTCCAACTGGCTTCAGTGTGCCCATCCAAAGTGGTGCCGTGGTGACTCTAAGAATTTTGGGTACTTAGATTACAAATAATATAAGATAAGGGGAGCCTGAGTGGCTCAGTCGGTTGAGCGTCTGACTTTGGCTCAGGTCATGATCTCACGGTTCATGAGTTCAAGCCCCACATCAGGCTTGCTGCTATCAGCCTGTCAGCACAGAGCCTGCTTCAGATCCTCTGTCCCTCTCTCTCTGCCCTTCCCCCACTTATACTCTGTTCTCTCAAAAAATAAATAAAAAAAATTTTTTTTAAAAAACAAATAATATAATACAAAGTATAATCCCTCTTAAATAAGGAAAGTGTTTTTTTTAGGAACTCCAGATTATTAACAACAAAAAAAAAACCAAACAAGACAGAACTAACTGCTGTCACAAAGCTTCTAGAAACCGTCCCCAGGACCATAAAACTGGTGACATCAAAAATAGTCAACGAAGTGGTGCCTGGGTGATTCAGTTGGTTAAACATTCAACTCTTGACTTTGGCTTAGGTCATGAGCTCATGGCTCATGAGGCTGAACACCGCATAGGGCTCTGTGCTGACAGTGCAGAGCCTGCTTGGGATTCTCCCTCTCCCTCTCTCTCTCTGCCCCTCCTCCACTTGCTCTCTCTTTCTCTCTCTCTCAAAATAAATAAATATTTTTTAAAACATTTTTTTAAAATAGTCAATGAAAAAATAAGCATAAAGCAAATGTTAACGTAATAATATCCAAAGACTCTAACATAACTAGAGGCAACTCTCACACTTCGTCATAATTGAAGGCAGATGAGTCTCTGAAACTTATAAACTTGATAGACTCAAGGCCCAGGTCCGAACTCATCACACTGCAGCTGGAAACCTCTACACAGTGATATTCTCTGGAGCCAGCTAACAGGTGGACATACACAGTCTCCTCTGTCACATTCACCCACCAGAAAAAGGCACAAAGGACTGCTGTTACTTTAACTGGATGAGTAAAACAAAATAATCCTCTTTGACAGAGAGAAAAGCATCAAACAGACATGAAAAGCAAATTTCAAAACTTGTAAATATTACAGAAGAAAAGTAACTCCTAAAGCGGGCAAAATATTAACTGGAATACAGAAAAAGGAAAGCCAAAAAGTAAATAAGGGATCAAGTGGTGAGAACTTTTTCCTATCTGAATCACCAATTAGAAATTATTAGAATTTTTATTTTAAAATTTAAAAATTTTTAAATGTTAAAAATGTCAATTTTAGGGGCACCTGGGTTTCTCAGATGGTTGAGCGTCTGACTTTGGCTCAGGTCATGATCTCATGGTTCGTGAGTTCGAGCCCCACTTCAGGCTCTGTGCTGACAGCTCAGAGCTGGAGCCTGCTTCAGATTCTGTGTCTCCCTCTCTCTCTGCTTCTCCCCTGCTCATTCTCTCTCTGTCTCTCAAAAATAAACATTTGGGGTGCCGGGGTGGCTCAGTCAGTTGAGCGTCCGACTTTGGCTCAGATCATGATCTCGCAGTCTGTGAGTTCGAGCCCTACGTCGAGCTCTACGTTGACAGCCCAGAGCCTGGAGCCTGTTTCAGATTCTACATCTCTCTCTCTCTCTCTGCCCCTCCCCCACTCATGCTCTGTCTCTCTCTCTCTGTCAAAAATGAATAAACATTTTTAAAAATTTTTTAATAAATATTTTTTTAAATGTCAATTTTAAAATAAGATAGGTTTTCATTCAATATATTTTAAAGCACAAAAGACAATGCAAATAACTAGAACCAATAAGACGTTCAACACTCCTTCAGATACGCAGTTCAAGCCGGGTTCGTCCCCCATATTCCTTTTGCTCGTGTCAGGGTCAAGCTTCAATCAGAGAAGGGTCCAAACGAGGAACTTACCTAAGGGGTAATTCATCACCAAACACTGGAGAGCTCCTACCACATACAAGATGCTGGGCAGGGTCCTCATGGTTCTACCCCCTTTGCAGAGCCCACTCCACAACTTGACACACCAGACCCTACACCTGGCCTTTGTATACCTTTCTAGATTCATCCCACCCTGCCCCCTGGCCACAGATACTCAGCATCTTGCTCCCTGGCATCACTTTCTTGCCAAAATAAAGGGGTGGGCGAAAGTGTTACAGGCGAACGGAAACCCTAAGAAAGCAGGGCAGTAACATGTCCTGATTTGCATTTTAAAAAAATGGCTCAGGTTTCTGTGTGCAGAAGGGATTGAGAGGGTGTGATATAAATGGGCCAAAGATGGCCTTTGCACATGGCCCCTTGGTCATTTTTCCACTGCAGGCTGAGTGAGTTAGATCAGAAGCCCACTGGCACCAAGCTCAAACTTTTACACACGCAGTCATTTACAAATAGTCCAAACAAACAGATTTTTAGGCATGTAGGGCCTTCCTGCCTTGCACAGTCTGCAACACTCACCCAGCATCTGAAGGCCATTGATAAGACAGAGCATTATGGTTACAAGACTTCAAGCAGCTACCATCCTTCAGAGACCCAGAGACTGCCCACTGTGCTACTGAGGGCCACCAGCTAAACATATAACTCTCCCTCTCCCCAGGGAATCCCCTTCTCCCCACCCAACACACACACACACACACACACACACACACACACACACACACACACACACACTGCAGCAGCTGAGAGGGATTTCCACAGCTGGGAAATAATGAAAGCATCGCCCGGTAAAGCCAGTATGTGCTACTGCCACCTTGTGGTCATGTTGTTTCCTTTGCTCGGTCCCCAAATCCCCCCAACTCCCTGAAGGAGGCCGTCCCCCAAATGACAGACGACAATAGATTGACTAGAAAGAGGGGATGTGGGCTCAGAGAAAGGTGGGTGGGCTTGGAGCTCCAGAAGCAGATCCATTTAAAAAAATGGTAATATTTAGCACACAGATAAAGAAATTAAGAAAAGATGATAGTGTCCCTCAAAAAGCATAAGATCAGTAGGGCCTGCAGACCACAGGTAAAAAGAGGGGCTTCTGTGGTAAACATGGAAGTCTGACCCAAAGGGGAGGGCTTGGCACATCGGAGAAGCTCTGCACCATTTAAAGCAATCTGCTTCCTAAGACTCCTTTCCAGTCAACCCCTGGGAAGAAATACATTGTATATCAGGGGTGTGTGTGTGTGTGTGTGTGTATGCGTGCGCATGTGCCCGTGTATATGTAGATACACACATACGGACACGTGTACAAAGATTCATTAAAATAGTATTTACCTTCACTGAGCCATGTGTTTGGATTTTCTATTTGTTCCTCTTTTTTAATGTAGATCATAAGGCTTTGAATTGATTTCATAATTCACCAATGGGCACAGCTGGCAATTTGAAAAGCACTGCATTTAGTGAGGATTGTTTCTTTTTCTTCTTGATTATTGCTTTGGATTTAGGATGAAAATGAAAGGGGAGTGATTTTGCAAATTTTTTTAATGTTTATTATTTATCTTTGGGAGAGAGACAGAGAATGAGCAGGGGAGGGGCAGAGAGAGAGGGAGACACAGAATCTGAAGCAGGCTCCAGGCTCTGAGCTGTCAGCACAGAGCCCAACGTGGGGCTCAAACTCATGAACCTTGGGATCATGACCTGAGCCGAAGTCCAAGGCTCAACTGACTGAGCCACTCAGGTGTCCCGAAAGGGGAGTGTTTTCTCTGGAAGTTTCCCTTCCAGAGGAAAAGAGACGCCTGGGTGGGTGTCCCCTCCTGGCAATCAAGAGGCTCACAGAACCCTAGAAACCTGCCTCCCTGCATAGGACTTTATAAACCCGGCCACTGCCTCCTCACCCCTTTGACTCCTCTCAGAATACCTGCACACTTTCTAGGGAGTCTAAGTAGAATTTAGAAATAAGAGAAATTGATGGGGCACCTGGCTGGCTCAGTCAGTAGAGCACACAACTCTTGATCTCAGGGTTGTGAGTCTGAGTCCCACGTTGAGTGTAGGGATTACTTAAAAAATAAAATCTTTTTTAAAAAACGGAAATAAGGGAAATGGCTAAGAAAGCAAAAGTCTGAGATGCATGCAAATACTTTTTTTGTATGTATCAATAGCACACAAAAGGAAATACATGTAAGAACTTTGTAAAAGTTCCTCTGTTAGTAAAGATGAGAATCTCAATGTTAAGTTACTTAACATTGCCCAAGAACAGAACAATGATCCACATGCTCGAAACTGTCTCTTTACTTTTGTTTAAAAAAAAAAAAAAACTACATAGAAAAAGAATATTCTGTAAATAAACACAACGGAACAGCTGACCTACAGCTTGACTCCTCTGCAGCCCACAGAATCCAGTCATTTTTTTTAACACAATGTATTTTATGAATAAACTTCTACACTTTTAAAATTGAGTTTTCTCTTTTTGAAGTACAGCTTCAAGCAACTACAAGTTTCCATCCTGCTAACCCGAGGCAGCCGTTGCTTTTAACTTCTATCTTTTATTTAAAAACTTAATTGGAAGTTTTTGTAGCCAGAAGGAGCACTTCAAAGAAAAGGGAAAAAATGCCAAAAATTAATACTTCATGTCAGAGGTTAGGAGAGAAAGAAACAAAGATTACAGAAACGAGGGGTTAATGGTATATAGGAAAGCGGTGGAAGAAGGGAAGAAGGCAGGAAACAGACTGAAGAAGGAAGGAAAAGAAAAACCCATGACATTGGAAACGAGACGTGGGGTGATGCTGTCCAGGCTCTGGGCAGACATGACAACACAAGGCTCAGAGAAGCATTCATTAATTCCCGCACAGCCCAGAGGCCCTGTGCACGAATCCCGCCCCCACTCAAGCCATTTACCCCTGTCTTCAATTACACATCAAGGGACACAGCTCTTCCTTTACTTTAATTTCTAGACATTCCCTGTCACTGCAGATTCTCAATTCACTCTGACAAAACAATGTTAAAACTTCAAGTGTGACTTTGTGCTCCGCCATTGAGGAAGAAGGCCCTGGACCGGAGGGTAGAGGGACCAGGGTCCTTGTCCCTCCGCCACCTGCTGATGTGGGACTGAGCAGCCCCTTCCTTTCTGTGGAGCTCTGTGGTGGCGTGGTAAAGTAAGAAGGTTGGAGGAGATTCCTGAGATTCCTTCCAGCTCTGATAAGCTATCGCTCTGTGATTTACGGTTACTGAACCTCCTGTATCACTCACGGAGGATGCTGATGAATAGGTAAATGAGATGAATACCCAAGATTTGCTCCCAGAGCTTCTTAGAGTTGAAATAAATAACAGATCCGACTGTTTCAAAGGGGGAAAACTTCCCATACTTGGACAAGTCCTCAAGATCAGAATAGCTATAAAATCGGACCTCACTGGTCTCAGACAGGGAAGACTACTCTTACATAAAGAGTACTAAGAGGGGCACCTGGGTGGCTCAGTTGGTTACAAGTCTGACTCTTGGTTTTGGCTCAGGTCATAATTTCATGGTTCGTGGGAATAAGCCACACATGGAGTTCCATGCTGACAGGGTGGAGCCTGCTTGGGATTCCCACTCACTCTCTCTCTCTCTCTCTCTCTCTCTCTTCCTCTGCCCATTTCCCCTGCTCATGCACTCCCTCTTTCTAAAATGAATTTTTAAAAAATTTTTTTTATGTACTGCTCTGCTCTATAAGACTTTGCCCAGCAACCGATTCAAGACCATGACGTAATAGTCTCCATCTGTGATAGAGGGAACTTTTGGGCAGGTGACTGCAGTGATGGGGTAGAAGGCCTGATATGAACTCTGAGCTGGCCTGAGAGGCAAAGGCACTGATCAGCACTCCCAAGATGTGACTCCCGAGCCTTCCTCGGAGCCTAGCAACAGCCCCTGGCTTCCAGAGGGGTCTCCGCAATGCAGCAGCAGATTCTGGACGGAAGCTGAGGCAGACAACCAAACGAGGATAACTCCACTGACAGCCCACATACAGAAGGACCAAATTGGCCAGTTTGCCCTTCCACAGCGCTCTGTATGGGACACTGGCTGGCACGCGGACCCAGCTCTGCATCAGGGATGAGCATGCGTCCCAAGGGCAGCTAACTCATATGCAGGCCCGTCTCCTATGCTGGGACCTGGAGCAAAATGATAAGCAAGGCCAATCAGTGTCTCTTGGGGAGGAATGTGAGTGAGGACATGGAAACAAAGCACTTCGTGATGAGAGAAGAAGGTTAAAGGTCATGATGAAGGAGGCCAGAGAGGCTCTGATGGACTGTAGGTGCCAGAGAGCCAATAGACTTCACGCAGCAAGCCTGTATCTACAGCACACACACATTCACATGCACACACGTATGTATGCACACTTACACACGTGCACACTGACATGCTAGACAAAACGGGAAGAGGAAGTTTAAGCTGTAATGAAGTTCAACAGAAAAAAAAAAATGGAAATGCCTACATCTCAGAGATTCAGAGGAAACAAGAGTGAGGAGCATAGACTAAAGCTAAATAGCCTTAAAGGCAAATAACCAGCCTACGTGATTAAAGGGGCCACCACACAATCATGAAAGGTACATAAGGTACACAATCCTGTGGCTCACGATATATAAAGCAAAAATTAAAGAATTACAAGAAAGAATTGGTAAATCCACAATCATAACAGGTAATGTGAACATGGCTCTCTCAGCAAGTTTACAGTCCAGGGGACACAAATTAATAAAGATTTAGAAAGAACCATTTGAACGACAGCTTGATCCAATGAATGAATAACTAAAGAAAAAACACTGTTTTCATTCAGATGCAGCACTCATAAAAACTGACCATTCAGGGGCGCCTGGCTGGCTCAGTCAGGAGAGCATGGGACACTTGATCTTGGGGTTATGAGTTCGAGCCCCAGGTTGGGTGTAGAGATTACTGAAATAAATAAAACTTTTTTTAAAAACCTGACTATTCAAAGCTATAAGGCAAATCATAACAAACAAACACTCCAAAGCATACCTGCCTCAATCTCATTAAAATGTAATTAAATTAGGAATCAGTAGTAAAAATAATTAACTTCTAAAAAAATCTGTATATTTGGAAAACTTTAAATACAAAAAACACACAAAAGTCAGAGGAAAAACATTGTCACGGAAATTAGAAAGTATGTAGAATGGAAAATTTTTTTTAATTTAAATCTAGCATGTCAAAACCAGTTGCAACAGGGGCGCGTAGGTGACTCAGTCGGGTAAGCATCTGACTTTGACTCAGGTCATGATCTCGCAGTTCGCCAGTTCAAGCCCCACATGGGGCTCTGTGCTGACAGCTCGGAGCCTGGAGCCTGGAGCCTGCTTCAGATTCTGTGTCTTTCTCTCTCTCTGCCCCTCCCCCACTCATGCTGTCTCTCTCTTTCTCTCTCAAAAATAAATAAAAATATGTTTTAAAAAAAAGAAAGTTGCTCTAGCTCTAACAAGGTGAAGGTGGTTAACCACAAAATCATAGTCTTCTCAAGTACATCATAGAGCTGAGGTTGCAATGAAACCTCACGACATAAAATCCCAAAACGGACAACCATGGCTGCCTTCATCTTTGGTACAGCAGAGGAGGGGGCCACAGATGGATGAGAAAAGCACTGAACTTTTAATAAATGTCTAGAGATTCAGCAAAGGTTAGCATGATATGGGGTGCTGGGGCGGCTGAGTCAGTTGAACGTCCAACTTCAGCTCAAGTCATGATCTCGTGGTTCATGAGTTCAAGCCCCACATCAGGCTTTCTGCTGTCAGTGCAGAGCCGCTTTGGATCCTCTGTCCCCCTCTCTCTGTCTCTCCCCCACGGGCGATCTCTCTCTCTCTCTCTCTCAAAAATAAATATTTTTTTTTAAAAATTTTTGGGGCGCCTGGGTGGCGCAGTCGGTTAAGCCTCCGACTTCAGCCAGGTCACGATCTCGCGGTCTGTGAGTTCGAGCCCCGCGTCAGGCTCTGGGCTGATGGCTCGGAGCCTGGAGCCTGTTTCCCATTCTGTGTCTCCCTCTCTCTCTGCCCCTCCCCTGTTCATGCTCTGTCTCTCTCTGTCCCAAAAAAAAAAAAAAAAAAACGTTGAAAAAAAAATGTTTATAAAAAATTTTTAAAGGTTAGCATGATAGGTGAGAATCCCTAACAGCACCCATACACAAAGAGTCTGCACCTATGACCAACTTACTCCACGGGCCTTTACCAAGTATATGTAAGAAAAATTGGACACAGGACAGGAGGATCACCAGACACTGCCTACTCTGAGGCATATGTGTGAGGCCTTGGGGGCCTGTGGAACAATTAAAAAATGTCTAGCATAGGTGTAATTATACTACAGGAGGCAAGGATAAGGAGAAAAAGCCAAAATAAATCTTTGAAGAAATAATGGCTGAAACTTTCCCAAATCTGGTTTAAATAAAAGAGGGGTGCCTGGGTGGCTCACTCAGTTAAGCATCAGACTTCAGCTCAGGTCATGATCTCACAGTTCCGGAGTTCAAGCCCCCTTCAGGCTCTATGTTGACAGCTCAGACTCTGGAGCCTGCTTTGGATCCTGTGTCTCCCTCTCTCTCTGCCCCTCCCCCACTTGCACTCTGTCTCTCTCTCTCCAAAAATAAATACACATTAAAAAATATATAAATTCACATATTTAAGAAGTTGAGCAAATCACAAGTAGAATAAATATAAAAACCAAAACAAACAAACAAAAACCCTACACATATCCTAGTCAAACTGGTAAAACCAATAATAAAAAGAAAAATCTTGAAAGCAGCCAGAGAAAAAGTGGAACAATAATTCAAATTACTGTTTCCTTCTCATCAGAAACTACAGAGTCAGAAGACAGGGAGACAGTGCCTTTAAAGGGCTAAAAGAAGAAAAAAAGGCTGCTAAGCCACAATTCAATATCCAGAGAGAATATCTCTAAAGTATGAAGTTGAAATAAAGGCATTTTCAGATAAAATAGGCCAGTTACAGAACAAAATGAGAAAGCTGTAACTATAAAGCTTCTAGGAGCAATAAGAGACTATCTTGGCAAACTTGGGGTATGCAGAGATTTCTTAAAAGGACACCGAAAACATAAAATAAAATTCTTGATAAACTGGGTATCATCAAAATGACTAACTTCTGCTCTCCAAAAGGCACATTAAGGGAAAGAAAAAGCAAGCCACAGACTAGAAGCAAAAACTCATAACACATGTATCCAACAAAGGATTTCTATCCAGAAGATACATGAAAGGACTCCTCCATATTGAAATTAAGAAGACAAACCACCCAAGTGAAAAAATGGGCAAAAAAATAAATAGCGTGGGTTTGCAAACCAGCCCCCATACACAGAGGGCAGGGAGAGACGGAAGGGAAAAGAAGCCACTCCGGATTGAGGTGTGGCAGGTTTAACAGGCAAGCGAATTGACTTACGAGGCTTGTCTTGGGAGGCTGCAAGACCAGTAGATCCCCGCACCCACCTGCCAGAATCTTAAAGGTTAATAGAGGCGTTAACAGGGTTCAATAACATAAACCACCGAGCTGATCTCAACACCTTGCTCTCTCAAGGCTACATCCTTGAAACGGCTGCCAGTTGTGGAATGGTGGGCGATGTACATTCCAGGGACAGAGGAGGGGATGAGGAGCCTCCAATTGCCCCTGTTCAGCTAACGGGTCAACCAGAGGTCGTGTCCTCTCCATGACCTCCTCCAAAACATAAGATGTTTTACAAAAGAAGATACGCAAATGGCCAGTGAGCACATGAGAAGGTGCTTAACAGTATTACTCATTAAGGAAGGGCAACTCAAAACCACAGTGAGATACCACCACCCCTTCCACTAGAACGGCTAAAATTTTTAGGGGTGCCTGGGTGGCTCGGTCAGTTAAGCATCTGATGTCAGCTCAGGTCATGATCTCACGGTTTGTGGGTCCAAACCCAGCGTCAGGCTCTATGCTGCCAACTCAGAGCCTGGAGCCTGCTTTGGATTCTGTGTCTCCCCCTCTCTCTGCCTCTCCCCCACTCGCTGTCTCTCTCTCTCTCAAAAATAAATGAAGATTAAAAAAAATTAAAAATAAATACACATTTAAAAATATATAAATTCACATATTTAAGAAGTTCAGTAAATCACAAGTAGAAAACCAAAACAAACAAAAACCCTACACCTATCCTAGTCAAACTGGTAAAACCAATAATAAAAGGAAAAATCTTGAAAGCAGCCACAGAAAAAGTGGAACAATAATTCAAATTACTGTTTCCTTCTCATCAGAAACTACAGAGTCAGAAGACAGGGAGACAGTGCCTTTAAAGGGTTAAAAGAAGGGAAAAAAAGGCTGCCAAGCCACAATTCAACATCCAGAGAGAATATCTCTAAAGTATGAAGTTGAAATAAATTAGAGATTTTAAAAATTGGAGGGGTGACTGGATGGCTCAGTCAGTTAAGCATCCAACTTTGGCTGAGGTCAAGATCTCACGGTTCTTGAGATCGAGCCCCACAATGGTCTCTATGCTGACAGTTGGGAGCCTGGAGCCTGGAGCCTGCCTCGGATTCTGTGTCTCCCTCTCTCCCTGCTCCTCCCCCACTAGCTCTCTCTCTCTCTCTCTCTCTCTCTCAAAAGTAAATAAACATTAAAAAAATTTTTTTAATTGGAAGAGATTACTATCTACAATTTAATGCAATATATCTGGACATTACATAAAATAGATAATTTCACAGGGAAACTTAACTTACCCAGAAAGAAAAAGAAAATTCATATAGTTCTAAACTGATTAAGAAAATCTAATCAGTCATTAAAACTAAACTCACAAGGGAAAAAGAAAAAAATGTCCAAAACAGGTTTGAAGAAGGTAAATTCATCCAATCAAGAAACTGATTATTCTAATTTTATAAAGCTTGCTTTTTGTTGAAAAAATAAAATAAAAAAATAAAATAAAATAAAAAATAAAATAAAATAAAATAAACAGCAATAAAAAGAATAAGAGAAAACATCACTTAACCCATTTTATGAAACTAACATAATTTTGATACCAACCCAAGAGAATGCAGTAAGAAAAATCATGGGCCAATCTCACAAAATACTAGCAAGCCAAATCCAAAATACATTTCTTAAAATAAAAATTAACTAGAGTCATGTAACTCACCACATAACAAACTGAAGGATGAAAAGCACGATTCTTCCAAAGATTGTGCAACCTCACAGGCACACATACATTGCACACACACAAGCGTCTGGTAAAATTCAAAATCCTTTTACAACAAAAACTCTTTAGCAAGCTGGGAATAGAAAATAAATCTACCAATATCTTATGCAAATGTAATACTACAACTGAAATATTAGAACTCCCTTAATAATCAGCAATGAAGATATTATCAGCATAATAATCAGCATGAATAATCAGCATCCTCAATTCTGTTCAACATTGTACTAGAGATATTAGCAGAGTAAAACGTGTCAGATAAATAAGAGGAATAAAGAATGGAAGAGAATAGTCAAAATTATCATTAATCATGTGATAAAATTGTCTAGATAGTAAACCCAAGAAAATCTACTAATAAATTATAGTAAGAATTCAGCAAAGTTGTGCTATATATGTAATAAATATACAAAAAGTAATTTCATCCCTATGCGCCTATGATAATCAGACATTTTCTCTTAAAAAGATCACTTTATAATTATAATAAAAAATATAAATAAATACATCTAACAAAATATATGCATGCCTTCTAATGGAGAAAGGTATAAGATGTCATTGAAAGACATTAAAGAAAACTGGAAAATATACACCATGTTCATGGAAGGGAATACTTAATACCATAACCAAAATAAGACTATTCTTCAATCTAACATATAAATGCAATGCAACCGTAAATCAAAATCCCAAAAGGGATTTTCATGGAACTCGATAAGCTGATCTTAAAATTTAAATGGAACAGCAAAGGCCAAGAATACCCAAGAAATTACTGAAGAAGAACAAGAACATCCAGATATCAAGAATATCCAGATATTGAAGAACAAGAACATCCAGATATATATCCAGGCCAAGAATACCCAAGAAATTATTGAAGAAGAACAAGAAATCCAGATATCAAAGACTTATAGTCAAACTATAATAATTAAGACATTGTATTATTGACTCAGTAGACCAGTGGAACACACAAAAAGAACATACATAAACGCGTATGAAGAATGCAAGACTTGGGGCACCTGGGTGGCTCAGTCAGTTGAGCGTCCGACTTCGGCTCAGGTCATGATCTCATGGTCCGTGAGTTTGAGCCCCGTGTTGGGCTCTGTGCTGACAGCTCAGAGCCTGGATCTGTTTCGGATTCTGTGTCTCCCTCTCTCTCTGACCCTCCCCCATTCATGCTCTGTCTCTCTCTGTCTCAAAACTAAATAAACATTAAAGAAATTTTTTAAAAAATGCAAGACTTAAACATATGTGTGGATTTCACAAATGACAGAGGGGGCGTTAAAAAACATCAGTGGAGAACAGAAGCTCTTTTATTTTTCAACTTCAAATCATATTTTACTATTGGAAAATACATTTTTGGGATTGTTGTCAAATAACATTTTTTTTTTAACTCAAAACATGTTCTAGCACATTCAATAGCAAAGATCTACCAGTGTTTCACACATGAAGAAAACCTACATCCCTCATCCTCAGGGAAATACAAACCAAAACCACAATGAGATACCACCTCACACCTGTCAGAATGGCTAACATTGGCTAATGGCCAACATTGGCTAACATTGTTAATGGCTAACATTAACAACTCAGGCAACAACAGATGTTGCAGAGAAAGGGGAAACCTCTTACACTGCTGGTTGGAATGCAAATTGGTGCAGCCACTCTGGAAAGCAGTATGGAGGTTCCTCAAAAGGTTAAAAATAGGGGCATCTGGGTGGCTCAGTCAGTTAAGCATCCAACTCTTGATTTCAGCTCAGGTCATGATCTCACAGTTCATGAGATCGAGCCCCACGTGGGGCCCCATGCTGACAGTGAGGAGCCTGCTTGGGATTTTCTCTCTCTGTCCCTCTCCTGCTCATGCTCTCCCTCTCATGCTCTCTCTCTCTCAAAATAAATAAATAAACTTTTTTTAAGTTAAAAACAGAATTACCCTATGACCCAGCAATTGCACTACTAGGTATTTAGCCAAATGATACAAAGATACTGATCTGATGGGGCACACGCACACCAATGTTTATAGCAGCACTATCAACAATACTTAGGAAAGAGCCCAGATGTGTACTGACTGATGAATGGATAAAGAAGATGCGGTGTATATATATACAATGGAATATTACTCAGCCTTCAAAAAGAGTGATATCTTGCCATTTGTGACAACTTCAGTGGAGCTAGAGTATATTATGCTAAGTGAAATAAGTCAGTCAGAGAAAGACAAATACCATATGATTTCACTCATGTGGAATTTAAGAAACAAAACAGATGAACATAGGGGAAAGAAGAAAAAAAAGAGAGGAGGCAAACCGTAACAGACTATTAACTATAGGGAACAAACTGAGGGTTGCTAGAGGGGGGAAGTGGGCGGGGGATGGGCTAAATGGGTGATGGGTATTGAGGGCACTTGTGATGAGCACTGGGTGTTATATGTAAGTGATGAATCACCAAATTCTACTCCTGAAACCAATATTACACTATGTTAACTAACTAGAACTTAAATAAAAATTTGAAAAACACAAAAAACATAACCTACCTTGTGGTTCTAGTTGTACTGATTAAAATCTATATGCCTGTAAAGGCAGTTGGTTGTGCTTAATGGAGTTCTTGAGAATCAAGTACAAAGTAACATATAAAAGATGGGTTTGAAAACTTTGAAGAATTTTAAGACAGACTTAATTTTTCATGAGTTTTCCAAAGCCAGTCACGATATTTATTTAACTTATGGTCTTCAGAATGCACCTGCTTCCATTCATTGATGCAAAAAATTCAGTAAGAGTCGTTGCCCTATTTTTCCATCCCATGAAACTCAATCAGCTACCTCCACTGCTTTGCCAGCTATTCGTCTGAGAACTTGATAATGGCTTTTGCTCAAAGATTGTAGAGAAAAAGAGGTTTAAGAAGTTCTGACACTTCATGGGACACTTGGGTGGCTCAGTGAGTTGAACATCTGACTTCTGCCTAGGTCACGATCTCTCCGTTCCTGGGTTTGAGCCCCGCATCAAGCTCAGGGCTGCCACTCAGAGCCTGGAGCCTGTTCTATATTCAGTGTCTCCCTCTCTCTCTCCTTCCCCCATTCATGCTCTGTCTCTCTGTGTCTCTCAAAAATAAATAAACATTAAAATTTTTTGGAGAAAAAAATAAAAAGTTCTGACACATCTCTTCAGTCTGCAGTTCTTGCTACCTCAGCTGAAGGATACTTCTCCAGAAACTCCGAAAGCTCAGGTGTTGCCACTTTGCCTGAGGTCTGACTGAGAAATACAGTAGCAGTGAGGAGCTTCCATCGATCATGGAAAAGTATTTCTTGGACAAGATTAAAAGGTGACCAAGGAGGTGTCCACTTCCTAAAGGTTTTACGTCTTGGGGGGCTAAGAGCTTCTTTGTAGTATTTGTTGGAAAAATATATGTTTGTTTTCCTTTTTCCTTTTTTTTAAACTTTATTTTATTTTTGAGAGAGAGAGAGAGAGAGAGAGCGCATGAGCGTGCACAAGTAGGGGAGGGACAGCGAGGGAGAGAGAATCCCAAGCAGGCTCCAGGCTTGAGCCCAATGCAGGGCTTGAGCTCACAAACCGCGAGACCTTGACCTGAGCTGAAACCAAGAGTCGGATGCTTAACCGACTGAGCCGCCCAGGCGCCCCTCCTTTTTTCTATTTGTGTCTGTGGAATGGTATCTTCTTGACATATTTTCACATAAATAGTCTTTCTCGGTTTCATGAGCAGTTGTCCATTTCAGAGCAACATTTTTAAATGTCAGTATGCAAATGTTCCTTCCTTTCCCTGACTTCTACTTTTGTTTTTATTTCCTTGGCTTCTAAAAAGATTTCTTCCCACTTCTCGTTGTGTTCTGCTTCTTCAGCTGAACATAATTTGTTTATGATGCCAGAAGTTATTTGTTCAAAACAAAAATTTGATCCGGAACTCAATGATTTTTCTTCTACAAGTCTCTTTTCTTCATTGGTTACACTGAGGTTCTTGTTGTTCACTCCAGATTCAGAAACGGAGGAAGTTTTATCAAGCGACAATGGTTCACTTTTAGCAGCTGCCTTATTATACTCAGATTCTCTTTTCCTATTACTGTGAGCAGAATCTGGAAAACCCTTCCAACATCCTGTTTTAGTTTAACTTGAATTCCTTTCAAAATAGTCATCTTTCCTTTGGACTTTCTAACCTTTCTGGAGTCAACATCATTGACACCCTCATCTTCTTTAAAGTTAGATAGTCCTGGGGCACCTGGGTGGCTCAGTCAGTTAAGCGTCTGACTTCAGTTCAGGTCATGATCTCACAGTTCATGAGTTTGAGCCCCACATTGGGCTCTGTGCTGACAGCTCAGAGCCTGGAGCCTGCTTTGGATTCTGTGTCTCCCTCTCTCTGTCTCTGTCCCTCCCTCACTCACACTCTATCTATTCTCTCTCAAGAATAAATGAAACATTTAAAAATAAATAAGTAATAGTCAGATAGTCCTGGGGCACCTGGGTGGCTCAGTCAGTTCGGTGTCTGACTTCAGCTCAGGTCATGATCTCACGGTTTGTGAGTTCGAGCCCTGCGTCGGGCTCTGTGCTGACAGCTCAGAGCCTGGAGCCTGCTTTGGATTCTGTGTGTGTGTCTCTCTCTGTCTCTCAAAAATGAATAAATGTTAAAAAACTTTTTTTAATAAAAAAATTTAAAAAAAAAAAGTTAGATAGTCCTGTGTTAGTTTGCCCTTCCAAACTACCACTTGGCAGGGGAAAGACATCTTTTTTTCCACCAGCCCCATGTCCTGATGTTCTGGTTTGAAGTGATACTTTCATTTTGCATTTGGGATGTCAGAAGTGCTATGCTGTAGTCTTTATATCTGGACTTGATGCTCCTTTTAGAAAGTACAGTAAAATCAAACTCTTCCAGCATAAGAGAAGTCTCTCCATTTATGTGAAGATAATTGGCAAGTGAACTTTCGGATCTCAACGTCAGTCCTTGTGGGCTGATAAAATATCCATCGAATCTTCCTGCTGTTTTCCCTGATCACCTTTGCTTCACAACTCTTTCCCATCCGCCTGGGACAGACTTACAGCATTCCATCACTGCACACAGTACCAGCAATCTGAGCAGGAGCAAGGGATTTTTACAGCAGGGGATTCCACCCACTGCTGCTTTTTATCCCCACTTATTTCTCACTTCTCCCACTCTTTCTGATGCCAGAGCCACATGTTCCTCCCAGAGGTCATAGGGCCAGTCTTGGGCTAAGCACCTACTGGAGGTGACCAACGGGGCAGCCCCACAGTCCCCCAGGCTCCAACCCTCCATCCCAGCCATGCCCTTCAAGGGGGCTCCAGTGGCAGTAACAGGTCAAGAGAAGATGTGATGCCCTAGGAGTGGAGAACAAGATGTGAAAACTTCAGTTCAGAGCACTAGGCTGAAACCAAAAGCCGAAGACGGCGCAAGTCAATTAGACTCTACAGCTGCTTTCTGGCCGCCCCCATGGCTGCAGCCGCCATCTCCATGGCTCAGCCAATCAAGTCCCACAGAAGCTCTTTAATAAAGGGTGCTGGGATCACTCATCACCTTCGTGGAAAATAATGACAGGTTTATCCCTACCTCGTATCACACACACAAAAAAATAGCCTAGCTATATAAATAACTCCTACAAACCAGGGGGACCTGGCTGGCTCAGTGGGTAAAAGCACACGACTCTTGGTCTCCAGCTTTTGAGTTTGCCCACCGTGGGTGTAGACATGACTTAAAAATAAAATATTTTTGGGGCGCCTGGGTGGCGCAGTCGGTTAAGCGTCCGACTTCAGCCAGGTCACGATCTCGCAGTCTGTGAGTTCGAGCCCCGCGTCAGGCTCTGGGCTGATGGCTCGGAGCCTGGAGCCTGTTTCCGATTCTGTGTCTCCCTCTCTCTCTGCCCCTCCCCCGTTCATGCTCTGTCTCTCTCTGTCCCAAAAATAAAAAATAAAAAACGTTGAAAAAAAAAATTAAAAAAAAAAAAAAATAAAATATTTTTAAAAACTAAAAAAAAAACAATTGCAATGGCTAAGAATAATAGTGTGCACACTCAGTAATTACCTAATAATGTTGGAAGCATGGAGGGATGACAACAGAGCATGCTTATAGCAGCAGAGGTAAAAAGGAGGGGTCAATTCTCATTCTCCAATGAAAAAGATAGTGGCTGGAACTGAAAACTCAAGAAGTAGCAATACAAGTATGCTATTTAGAAATATCAGCTAGAAGACTTGTGTTTTCCCCGGGGGGGAGGGGAAGTGGCAAAATGAACAAAGGGAGAGGGGACAGATGATGCTGGTTTCTACAGTGAACCTTGCAGGATTATCAACTTTGAATAAAAATTATAAACAAATGAAACCCAGGAAATAAAGGAACCCAGTAAAAAAAGATACCTCATGGGGCAGGAAAAAAAAAACTTTTAAATTGTAATTCATGTTTTCGGAGAGAAAAGATATTTCATCCAGGAAATAAGATTAGGAATTCTGGAAAATGGACACTCAAAAAAAAAAAAAATTCAACAATTCAAAGATTCCGTAGAAGAGATTTTTTAAAAAGTAAGTCAGGAAAATTTTCCAGAAGAGAGAGAGAGAGAGAGAGAGAGAGAGAGAGAAATAACACATCTGAAACTGATCTCTTGATCTTAGTCTCAGAACTGCTTATCACATCATCTTCCTCATATCTATAAATGGCAGGTTTTCTTCCAGTTGCTTGACTTATTTCTTTGTCCAACACCCTACCTCCAATCCATCAGAAAAAAAACTGTTGGTGTCACTTCAAAATGTACCAAGTTCCTTCCGCTTACCACCGGTGCATCCTGGTTATAAGGATTCATCGTCTTGTTCGTTTAGTACAACAGTGTCCAGGCCAGCCTCTTTGCTTTAGGCTTTGCACTCCTGCTAGCCATTTGCAATACAGCACTCAGAATTATTATTTTAAAATAGAAGTCAAATCAGGTCACTCCTGTGTTCAGAACCCACCAGGGATTTCCGATCTTAGAGTCAAGTCTTTACAGTGGCCTACAGAATCTGGCTCCCTCCTATCTTTCTGACTCTCATATGTTACTCTTTTGCTTACATCAGAACAGACACTGGGCTTAATGAATGAACAAGGTCATACTTTGCACCACCATAGGGGCTGAAAGATCACTAACCAAATTGTTAAAGGGCTTGTTTCATCACTGCTCATCCCTAGGAGTCCCAGCATGGTGTGCAAAGTTAAAATTCAATGTTTTTGTTTCCTTTCAATCATAATTTCTAGGCAACATCTTGTTGGAACCCTAGGGTCCCACAAACCCCGAGTTGAGAAACTGGATTCAGTCCTTCTGTTTTGCCCTCTCTGGATTAATCCAAGTCTCAATCATTTTTCTCCTATATTATCCTTACAAACATTCTTACAGTAATCTTTTCATTAGTAATCACTGCATGTATGCTTACTTAAAAATAGTTGTTGGATGGGGCGCCTGGGTGGCTCAGTCGGTTAAGCGTCCCACTCTTGATTTCAGCTCAGGTCATTATCTCGTGGTTCGTGGGTTTGAGCCCCACATCAGGCTCTGAGCTGATGGTATGGAGGCTGCTTGGTGTTCCCTCTCTCTCCCTCTCTCTGTTCCTCTCCCACTTGTGCTTGCTTGCTCTCTCTCTCTCTGAAAATAAATAAACTTTTAAAAAAAATAGTTGTTGTAGACTTCTTTAAATTAGTGCCTTTATCACTTTCTAAATAATACAAGAAACTCAGCTCCATTTTTAATACCCTCTTGCCTTTTTTCCCTATATATTGTTGTCATACATTCTACTTCTGTGTATATTACATGGGGCACCTGGGTGGCTCAGTCAGTTCGGTGTCTGACTTTGGCTCAGGTCATGATCTCACAGTTTGTGGGTTCAAGCCCTGCATCTGACTCTGTGCTGATGGTTCAGAGCCTGGAGCCTGCTTCAGATTCTGTGTCTCCCTCTCTCTCTGCCCCTCCCCTGCTCACACTCTGTCTGTCTCTCTCTCTCTCAAAAGTAAATACACATTTAAAAAAAATTTTTTAATACTTTTGTATATATTACAAATTTTATAAAATACTATCATTATTGCTTTCTAAATAAGAAATGCTCCTTTGTATTGATCACGTATTTTTTGTTTCTGGTGATCTTCCTTTCTGCATTGCATGCTTCTGTCCAAGGCCATTTTCCTTTAGCCTAAGGAACTCCCTTAATTTCACTTCAAAAATGTCTTTGAAGGATATTTTTACTGGATGTGTGAATATAGGTTGTTGGTTTTTTTCAGCACTTTAAAGATGTTATCCATTGTCTTGGTGTTTCTCAGTTTCTGTTGAAAAACCAGAAGTCTTCCCAGGGACCTCTGCTTAACGGCTCATTGGCCTGACCTGTGTCAAGTGGTCACCCATGGCTTGAAAGCTGGGAGTTCTAACATTTCCATATTTCCAGCCTCTACTGCAGAGCAAGGTCAGGGAGAAGGGAGTTGGACTCAGTGTTGTGTGAAATGGAAATCTATGAGTGTTGTATTGGTAGTATCAGAAGAGATATATTCAAAGGCACTGTCTGGGGATAATCTATAATATAAAGTGGCTGTTTAGATGTGGAGGGAGAAGGGGGGCGCCTGGGTGGCTCAGTCGGTTAAGCGTCCGACTTTGGCTCAGGTTGTGATCTCGCGGTCCGTGAGTTCAAGCCCCGCGTCAGGCTCTGTGCTGACTGCTCAGAGCCTGGAGCCTGTTTCGGATTCTGTGTCTCCCTCTCTCTCTGACCCTCCCCCATTCATGCTCTGTCTCTCTCTGTCTCAAAAATAAATAAACGTTGGGGCGCCTGGGTGGCGCAGTCGGTTAAGCGTCCGACTTCAGCCAGGTCACGATCTCGTGGTCTGTGAGTTCGAGCCCCGCGTCGGGCTCTGGGCTGATGGCTCGGAGCCTGGAGCCTGTTTCCGATTCTGTGTCTCCCTCTCTCTCTGCCCCTCCCCCGTTCATGCTCTGTCTCTCTCTGTCCCAAAAATAAATAAAAAACGTTGAAAAAAAAAATTAAAATAAATAAATAAATAAATAAATAAATAAACGTTAAAAAAAATTTTTTTTTAAAAAGATGTAGAGGGAGAAGGAAAGGATAACCCTAAGGTGTGCAGACTAACTGAAAGAGTAATGATAAAATTCACCGAAATATGAATATCCAGAATACATTGTTTGGGGGGAAAGATGAGTTTAGTTAAAACCTAATGAGTTTGAGAGATTGACAGGCATAAAATTCCTACTGATTTTTCATGTTGATATTGTACCCAGCCATCTCGCTAGTTCTGACGACTATATTTTTCAGTTGTCATGGATTTTTTTTAGGAAGAACAATCATAGTATCTACAAACAATGATAGTTTTTGTTTTCATGCCAATATTTTTATACTAAAAAAAATGTTACAGCATTGCCTCTTCTACTTCACAGTATTGACAAGCAGTCATTCTGACACTTAATCTTTTTGTGTGTTATTTTTTCCTCTCTATAACCTATTATGATTTTCTCTTTATCCCCAGAAGTCTAACCTTTCATGACTTGGTGTGAGTCTTTTTTTTTAATTATCCATCAAGATGAGTACTGAGATGGGTCATTTTAATTTAGAGACTTCGGTTTCCTGAATTAACTAATTATATCCTTCCTCAGCTCTTTCTGATTTCACTTTCTGGAACTCCTCTCATTTGAATGTTAAACCTCATGAACTGATTTTCGCCCTATTTCTCTATGTTTCCTTCTCTCTCTCTCTCTCTCTCTCTCTCTCTCTCTCTCTCTCTCTCTTTCTCCTCTCTCCACCCTTGTTAAGGGTTCCCTTGTTAATGGCAATGTAGGAAGACCTTGAACTCACCTCCTCCACAGACACACCAAATCTATACCTATTTATAGAGAAATTCCTCCTGAAAAAGAACTGAGAGCAGATGGAAAGTGATGTCCAAATGGAGACTGCAGGAGGCAGTTGGATAGGTTTAGGGAAGGTTTAGGGAGAGATCTAGGCTAAAGAAACAAATTTGGAGATCAAAGTATGGATGCTATTTAAAGTCTATAACATGGGGTGCCTGGGTGGCTCAGTCAAACATCTGACTTTGGCTCAGGTCATGATCTCACAGTTAGTGGGTTCGAGCCCTGCGTTGGGCTCTGTGCTGACAGCTCAGAGCCTGGAGCCTGTTTCAGATTCTGTGTCTCTCTTTCTCTGCCCCTCCACCCCCCTCAAAAATAAATAAACATTAAAAATGTTTAAAAGTCTATAACAGAAAGCAGGTCATCTAGTAAAGAGATTTCTAGTAAAGAGATTTCTCTGCATATAAAAGGGTGATGGGTGAGCCAAGATATGGCAGCCGGGGGCTACAAGAGCCTCCCGACTGGTCATCTCAAACCAAGAGCCTTAATGACCCCAGTGTGACTAAATGAGTGGTTATTTTCTTGTGGGGGCTCTGGTGTGAGAAAGCTTCAGAAGTGGTAATGTAAGGAATGGGAATACAGAGAAGAGGCTCAAAGACTGAGTCCTAGAGTACTCAAAATTTAGACGTTGGGGAGATGAGGAAAAGCCAGCAAAGGAAATTGCAGAAGAGTGAATGGTGATGAAGGAAGTGAGCCAAGACTGTGTGTTCTCTGAAGCCAAGGGTTTACAAAGAGTTTGAAGAAGGAAGGAGTGACTGCTTCAGATGCTGCAGGCTGGTCAAGAAAGGTCTGAGAAATGACCACTGGATTTAACAACACAGGGTCTTTGGTGACCTTCAGTGGAAGGAAACGAGGGCCCGAAAGCCTGTGTGCATTCAAGAAAGAATATGACAACTCTTTCAAGGAGTTTTGCTATAAAGGGAAAAGAGAAATAAGTCCTCACTAGGGAAGGATATAGGGTAAGGAAGCTTTTTTTTTTTTTTTAATCTTACAATAGGTGATATTATAGCAAATGTATATGTTGATGGGAATGATCCGGTAGATGGGGAAAATGTGAAGATACAGAACAGGGAAAAACTGCTTGAGCCAGATGCTTGAGAAGGCAAAGGATGGTGGTAGTCAAAGTCACAGGAGGGAAGGCAAAGCTCACACAGAGGGGACATGGCTGCTGTGTAGACATGGTGATGGGAGGTCCACAGGTTCTCACTGATTGTTGGAAGTGAGAATGGGAGAGAAGGGATATGAGGTTTCAGGAAAAGAAGTTGTGAAAGGGTCATCCAGGTGAAATCCATTGCCTTCTCCCCTCAGCTTTGAACCCAGAGAAACTGAGCTATTTTAAGGACCTGCTTCTGTCAATACACTATCTAATGTAAAAAAGGTCTTATGTATTTATACCTAATCTTTAGCATGAGCTAACGGAAGTGATGAACATTCCTTACAGAAAGCAATTACACTGTACTCCCCACTGTCTCTGCTCTCAACTGCATAGTTTAAGAGCTACTTATACAAAAATTATCCTTGTACACATCAAACCCATTACTTTAAGAAGCTAGACTCTGTTAAGGAGATGAGCCTAATAATCTAAATGAATAATCCGTACGAATGAAACCATGTCCCAACTTCTCCATAAAAAATGTTAAGAGCAGAATTATGATTTGATTCCAAATGTTTCAAATATTACACCTTAAAATGCATCCGGTTCACATAAACAACTATATAGCACCACAGAAGTTCAGGAGCAGATACCTGAGCCAAAGTCAGACACTTAACCGACTGAGCCACCCAGGCACTGCTAGATCGTGTTTTTTTTAATGTTTGTTTATTTATTTTGAGAGAGAGAGAGAAAGAGACAGCAGGGGAGGTGCAGAGAGAGGGTGAGAGCAAATCCCAAGCAGGCTTTGTGCTGCCAGCACAGAACCTGATGTGGGGGCTCAAATCCACAAACCACAGAATCATGACCTGAGCCGAAACCAAGAGTCAGATGCTTAATCAACTGAGCCACCCAGGTGCCCCATACACACACTAAGATTGTAAGTAAATATACTGCAGACAGAAACTGCTTTAGACCAAGAACCAAGATCCCAGAACTTGGATCCCATCCCTCACTACACACACACACACACACACACACACACCCCAGGGAACAAGGGCTTGATCAGCTACAGTGAGGATCTGCTCTGGACCAGGCTGTGATGTGAACTTTGACTCGGTTTCTAACCAGCTCACTTAGATCAGTCTCTTGACCATTTTGGGCCTAATACTATGAATTTCCACACTGCAGAGGTGCTGGGACACAACAGAGACTCAATGAATGCAATTATTATTACTATTACTTAACTTCTCTAATCCTATTTCCTATATTTACAAATGCAACGGCTCCTAATACCAGCACCCCTTCCCATGAAGGGCTGCCGTTAGGATCCTGTGAAATCGCATACGTGAAGTATGGGCATATTACAAAATGTTCATCAAAGCAAGAGAGGCTGAAGGAGACCTGAAAGGGTGGGAGTGACAAGACCATTTATTGATACAAAGAAAATGTTTCTATTTTGGGAAAGCTGTATGCTGGAAAGAGAGCCTGGACAGAAAAAAAAAAAAAAAGGACTAACTAAAAAGTGGGTAATTGAGAGAGGAAGGCGAGAGAAAAACCTGTCTTTGCACATGGTGAAAATTAAGGCATTGATTCCCCTGTTATGTTTATTTCTCACAGATTATTCCAAAGAATAATCTCTTAAAGTGGCTTAAAGCCAAAACTGGTGTTTCTCAAAGTACGGCCCCAAGGGCCACCTCATTTTTACACCCTTGATGAGATTGTTTAAAATACAAATGCCTGGGATGGTCCACCAACGATTCCGATCTTTAAAGGCCTGGATCTGAATCCAGAAATTTACCTTTTAATAAACCTCCCAAATAATTCTGATACCACCAAACTCTGAGGACCACCACAGCAGCCTGTGCCACAGGGTAGCCCACTAACCATGAGCTTGTGCCTACACAGAGAAGACTCCTAGCTCCAGGCTGAGCTGGGCCTCCCGCTCACCCCCAGAACACCACAGGCTGGTTCTGCAGTGGTCTGTGTCTCCCCTAAAAGCCGTGGGTTGTGAAAACAGAAAGCTGGCTTTGCGGGAATAGAATTCTTATTAAATGATTATACCATGAGCAAGAATGCTGAAAATCCTGACGTAAAACGCTGTTAGGAATAGGATGAATGGGAGAATCTGCCACACACTGCATTTTGGGTCAGAGAGAGGGAGTTTACAATGTGTATCAAATGTGTCCAAATCGGGGCACCTGGGTGGCTCAGTCAGTTAGGCTTCTGACTTCAGCTAAGGTCACGGTCTCATGGTTCGTGAGTTCCAGTCCCACACTGGGCTCTGTGCTGACAGCTCAGAACCTGAAGCCTGCTTCACATTCTGTGTCTCTCTCTCTCTGCCCCTCCCCCACTCACTTTCTGTCTCTTTCTCTCAAAAAGAAATCACTATTTAAAAAGTCTTTTTAAATAGTGTACAAATCTTTTGAGCCAGCAGGTTCAACTTTCAAGAAAACCACCCTTAGGGGGGCACCCGGGTGGTTCAGTGGGTTAAGCGTCCACCTTCAGCTCAGGTCACGATCTCCCAGTCTGTGGGTTCGAGCCCCACGTCGGGCTCTGTGCCGACAGCTCGGAACCTGGAGCCTGCTTCGGATTCTGTGCCTCCCTCTCTCTCTGCCCCTCCCCTGCTCGCACTCTCTCTCTCTCTCTCAAAAAATAAACATTAAAAAAAAAAAAAAGAAAACCACCCTTAGGAAATACAGAGATGTGTTGCACCCTACATATAATAGAAAATAACTCTTATGTGGATCCTGAGAAACTTAACAGAAACCCATGGAGGAGGGGAAGGAAAAAAAAAAAAAGAGGTTAGAGTGGGAGAGAGCCAAAGCATACGAGACTCTTAAAAACTGAGAACAAACTGAGGGTTGATGGGGGGTGGGAGGGAGGGCAGGGTGGGTGATGGGTATTGAGGAGGGCACCTTTTGGGATGAGCACTGGGTGTTGTATGGAAACCAATTTGACAATAAATTTCATATATTGGAAAAAATAAAAATTAAAAAAAAAAAAGAAAATAACTTAAACCACTCACCTAAAAGTTGTAAACTGGCTAGAAAAATAATGGTACCAGGGCGCCTGGGTGGCTCAGTTGGTTAAGCATCTGACTACAGCCCACATAATGATCTCATGGTTTGTGAGTTCAAGCCCCGCGTCAGGATCTGTGCTCGCAGCTGAGAGCCTAGAGCCTGGGGCCTGCTTTGGATTCTGTCTCCCTCTCTCTCTGTCCCTCCCCCACTGATGTTCTATCTCTCTGCCTCAAAAGTGAATAAACTTAAAAAAATTTTTTTTCAATTAAAGAGAGAAAAGAAAAATAATGGAAACATAAAATGCTATCTAACTACTAGTATTAACTACTTTTAGAACCCATGTTCTAAAAAATATTTCATGACAAGGAAAAATGTTTATGATGCTTGTTAAGTAAATAGCTGGTTACAAAATAGCATTAGTATTATATGTAACAAATATACCTTATTTGTTTTATATATGTATTTACATTTATATATATGTTATATATACAAACACATATTTACCAAACATGGGAGGGAGTTAGAAGAATATTGTTTAAACTATTAAGAGTCCTTCCATCCCCCCTTGTTACACATGATAAAATCTAATAAATGCTAAAACTAGTGGACAAAAGTGATTTTTTAATTTTTTTTAACCTTTATTTATTTTTAAGAGAGAGAGACAAAAGTGTGAGCAGGGGAGGAGCAGAGAGAGAGGGAGACACAGAATCTGAAGCAGGCTCCAGGCTCCGAGCTGTCAGCACAGAGCCTGACGCGGGGCTCAAACTCACGAACTGTGAGATCATGACCTGAGCTGAAGCTGGACGCTCAACCAACTGAGCCACCCAGACTCCCCATAGTGGACAAAAGTTTAAAGACAAATAAGATTTGCATGGTCTCAAAGATATTGATTAATACAAAAGGAAAGATAGTAACTTTATGGTGGAGAAACCCAGCAGACACCATAGTAACCAAGCGATCAAGGTGAATAAAGCCAGTAAAAAGACATCTCAAAATCACGAAGCATTGGATATAATGTGCCAAGAAGAGCACCCTTCTATGGTATTCTTGCCAACGGTACATAATGTCATTGCAATCATGTAGGAATACCTAACAAATTCAAATCAAGTTATATTCTACAAAATAACTAGACAATACTCTTCAAAAGTGTCAAGGTCAAGAAAGACTGGAGAACTGTCAAAGATGGGATGAGATTAAGGAGATGTGATGATTAAATGCACCGTTTAATTCTAGATGGGGTCCTGGAACAGAAAAAGGACATTAGTGGAAACACCGGTGAAATTCAGATCAAGTCGGTAGTTTCATCAGTAGTATTGTATCAATGTCAATGTTCGGGGTTGTTTTTTTTTTAATTTTTTTTTAACGTTTATTTATTTTTGAGACAGAGAGAGACAGAGCATGAATGGGGGAGGGTCAGAGAGAGGGAGACACAGAACCCGAAACAGGCTCCAGGCTCTGAGCTGTCAGCCCAGAGCCCGACGCGGGGCTCGAACTCACCGACCGCGAGATCATGACCTGAGCCGAAGTCGGCCGCTTAACCGACTGAGCCACCCAGGTGCCCCAATGTTCTGGTTTTTGATCACTGTCCTATGGTGTGTAAAATGTTAACATTAGAGGAAGCTGGGTAAAGGATAGACAGGAATTCTTTGTTCTCTTCTATTTCTTTTCTATTGCTCCATAACAAATTGCCACAAAATTAGCAGCTTAAAACACTACTCATTTATTATCTCACAGATCCACAGAGTCAGAAGCCTGCATCAGCATCGCTAGATTCTCTGCTCAGGGTCTCACCAGGCTAAAATTCAGATACCCATGAAGGTCATGATTCTCACCTGAGACCCAGGGTCCTCTTGCAAGCTCACTCAGGTTGTTGGCAGGATTGAATTCCTTGCAGTTACAGGAGGACGTTCCATTTCCTTGTTGTGTGTCAGCCAGGGGCCACCCTCACCTTCTAGAGGCCTCCCTCTGGTCTATGCAGGGAGCCCCCTCCAACTCACAGCTAGCAAAAGTGTGTTCATGCTCTGAATCTCTCTGACTTCAGCCAGAGAAAGTTCTCCGCTTTTAAGAGCTCTGGTTAAATTGGACCCACCTGGACATTCCAGGCTACTCTCCCTATTTTAAGGTTTATGACCTTAAATACATCTGCAAAGTCTCCATGGCCATCACCATAATATATTCAGAGGATTCTGAGAGTAGGGCATGGATATTGGGAGGGGGGGTCCACTTTCCTACAAGTATATTTGCAACTTGTCTCCAAGGCTAAAATTAGTTCAAAATTAAAACTTAAAAAGAATGATAATCTCTTGATGGTGATATTTGAAGAAATTTATTTTTTACATTTTTTAAAGCTTATTTTGAGAGAGAGCATGCATAAGCTCGTGTGAGCGGGGGAGGAGCAGAAAGAGAGGGAGACAGAGAATCCCAAGCAGGCTCCACGCTCAGCACGGAGCCTGACCCAAGGCTTGATCTCACGAACCACAAGAGCCAAAATCAAGAGTCGGTTGCTCAAGCGACTGAGCCACCCAGGTGCCCCTGTATTTTACTCTTTTCTAAGTCTTCTGCATTGAGTATATATTTCTGTAGTCATAAAGGGGGATTTCTCTGTTGTCTTGAGTGTAGGTATATATATATATATATATATATATATATATATATATATATATATATATACACACACACACACACACACACATATACATATATATATATGTATATATATATATATATATATATATACATATATATATATGCTTCAAAAATGCTGTGACAAGTCAGACCACATAAGAAAATCCTGCAGACTTCACAACCGGACTGGCCCAAGAACAGCAAACAAGAATGCCACCAGCCTGTAACCTCAAAAACTGCCTCTTTCTCAGGCAAACACTGCTTGGAATTCAAAGAGAATTCTGAAACTAACTGTCAAGTTAGTCACTTTGTTACAAGGTCTTACCTGTCACAGAGATTCCCCTCCATATACTTTCTGAAGATACCTTGTCATTTGGGAAGTTGAAGTCACTTGAATTGTTTTAGTAATAAGTCAAAATGTTTGAATAGGCTGTTATAAATAAGCCTAGAAATGTCATTTTCATGGAGCCTTGGATCAATTTAGATGTTGTTATTCATTGAATAATGACAGCATCATGCTGTCTTTCTAAAACTCCAACATAGAATAATGAGACCAATTACTGGGTAAACTCAGCCCTGAGGAGGCCAAAAGGGTGGATTTTCTCGGCAGCTGTCCAACTTGGAGAATTCAGAGAAATGGCAGATGTTGTACAGAGGCTGCTGACGATGCAGGGCTGAGCCAGGAACCTCAAAGTATGAGGAGTGTCCTGGAAAAAGGATGGGTGTTCATTTTTTCAAACAAAAAGTTGGGGAGGCATGGATTTAAAATATTTTCCAGGGCTTTTTGGCTGGCTCAGTTGGTAGAGCATGTGACTTCTGATCTCGAGGTCATGAGTTCAAGCCCCACATTGGGCAAAGAGATTACTTTTAAAAAATTAAAATTCAAAATAAAGTGTTTTCCAAATACAAAGCCCTTCAATAATTCTGCAAGGCATTAACTCTTATTAATTTAATAAATATGTATCAGGCATTGTTTTAGCACTGGAAATACAGTGGCATAGAGCTCACGGCCTGGTGAGAGAAACAAGACATTAAACTAATAACCCCTCAAATAAGTACAAAACCATGACAAATGCTCCAAAGGAAAAGTTCAGGGTCCAATAAGACCTAAGATCCTTAGTCGGAAGGATCAGAAAAAAAGGATGCTCTGGAGATGTGAAGTTTCTTTTTTTTTCTTTTCAATTAAACTTCTCATTTTAAGGTAATTGTAGGTTTACATGAAGTTGCAGAAAATAATAGATTTTTTTAAAGATTTTATTTTTAAGTAAACTCTACACCCAACATGGGGCTCAAACTCATGATCCCAAGATCAAGAGTCACACGCTCCAGGGGCGCCTGGGTGGCGCAGTCGGTTAAGCGTCCGACTTCAGCCAGGTCACGATCTCGCGGTCCGTGAGTTCGAGCCCCGCGTCAGGCTCTGGGCTGATGGCTCGGAGCCTGGAGCCTGTTTCCGATTCTGTGTCTACCTCTCTCTGCGCCCCTCCCCCGTTCATGCTCTGTCTCTCTCTGTCCCAAAAATAAATTAAAAAACGTTGAAAAAAAAAAAAAATTTAAAGAGTCACACGCTCCACTGACTGAGCCAGGTGCCCTGAGAGTTGTTGGTTTTTGTTTTGTTTTTTTAACATTAGTTTTGAGGGTTCTTTATATATTGTAAATACCAGTGCTTTGCTGGATATCTT
The DNA here is from genome assembly GCF_046562875.1 of Panthera onca. Classification (NCBI taxonomy): domain Eukaryota; kingdom Metazoa; phylum Chordata; class Mammalia; order Carnivora; family Felidae; genus Panthera; species Panthera onca. The sequence continues at coordinate 19,011,633 of NC_138353.1, read as the reverse complement.
TCCCTAGTCTGCAGCTTGTCTTTTCATGTGCCTTCACATGGGCTTTAGCAGAGCAAATGTTTTTAATTTTGATGAAGTACAATTTGTCAATTTTTCCTTCTATGGATTGTGCTTCTGGTAACAAGTCTAAGAAACTTTCTGCCTTGTTCTAGACCCTAAGGATTTTCTCCCGTGGCTTTTTCCTAAAAGCTTTATAGTTTTGCATTTTCCATTTTGAGTTACAGGTCAAGACTCATTTCCTTTGCCTATGAATGTCCAATTGTTCCTACACTGTTTGTGGAAACACTGTGCCTCCTCTATTGAATTGATTTTGCACTTTTGTCAAAAACAAATTGAGTATGTTTGTTTGGGTCTATTTCTGGATTATGTATTCTGTCCCACTGACCTATGTGTCCATCCCTCCTCCAATTCCACATTGTCTTATTTACTGTAGCTGTATAGTAGGCCTTAAGATTGGGTTAGAGTGGTTCCTTCATTATTCTTCTTTTTAAAAAAATTTTTTTAATGTGTATTTATTTTTGAGAGAGACAGAGACAGAGTGTGAGCAGGGGAGGGGCAGAGAGAAAGGGAGACAGAATCCAGAACAGGCTCCAGGCTCTGAGCTGTCAGCACAGAGCCCGATGCGGGGGTCTCATTATTCTTTTTTTTAAAAATCATTTTAGGGGCGCCTGGGTGGCTCAGTCGGCTGAGCATCCGACTTCGGCTCAGGTCATGATCTCACGGTTTGTGAGTTCGAGACCCACATCAGGCTTGCTGCTCTCAGCACAGAGCCTGTTTTGGATCCTTTGTCTCCCACTCTCTCTCTGCCTCCCCTACTCACTCTCTCTTGCTCTCTCTCTCTCTCTCAAAAATGAATAAACATTAAAAAAATGTTTAAAAAATCATTTTAGCTATTCTTGAGCCTGTGACTTTCCATGAAAATTTTAGAATAAGCTCATCTACATCTAGAAAGAAAACTGTGCTGGGATTTTAATAGGAATTGAATTAACCCTACAGTTCATTCTGGGGAGTAATAACATCTCTACTATGTTTACAGGTCAAGCCCTCACCTGAGCAAACCCCCCCCCCAAACCCCACACCAGCTTCATCCACGAATCCTTCAAGGCACAGAAACAACTGGACATCACAGGAAATGTCCAGCTCTCATTCTGCGGCTCCTGCGGCAAACAAATTGCCCAGATGCTATAGAAAGACTGTCAAGCAGTCACCTCACCGAGTGACCTCAGGAGCAGAGGGGCCGGCCTGCGCATGTGCAGAGTCACCCAAGCAGGAGCAGGTTGAACGGGAACAGCATGCAATCCGCAAACACACTCCCAGGAACTTAGCCTACAAAACTCACCCTGAAGAAAATGAACTCAAGGAACAGAGGAATACTTCCCCACGCTGCTTCTCACAATCCAAGTCGGAGAGAACAAGAATTCAATAATGCTCAAGGACAAGATGAAAAACAACAGAATGGTATGAAAAGAAAGGTTGCAGGCTTACTAAAACTGAGGACCAAAACATTACAGAACAAGTCAATACAATAGAAATGGCAACAAACTAGAACACAGCCAATTATCACATTTATGACAGATGGGAGAAAGGGGGTTTATAGGAATGGCAGTGAACAAAGACTCAAAAGTAAAAGAAATTAAAGCAATTAGAGAGAAACAGATGGCTATGGAGGTTAGGGGATAGGATGATTGGTGACCCTGCTGTGAAAACCCAGCAAATGGAAAAGAAGTTTTCAAAAAAAAAACACAAGAGGGGCACTTGGGTGACTCAGTTGGCTGAATGTCCGACTTCAGCTCGGGTCATGATCTCACGGTCCGTGAGTTCGAGCCCCGCGTGGGGCTCTGTGCTGACAGCTCAGAGCCTGGAGCCTGCTTCACATTCTGTGTCTCCCTCTCTCTCTGCCCCTCCCCCAGTTGCACTCTGTCTCTTTCTGTCAAAAAAAAAAAAAAAAAAAAAAACATTAAAAAAAATTTTTAATTAAAAAAAGAAGCTTAATGTTAATAAACAATGTTTATTTAATGCTTATTTAATGGTGGTTATTTCTGGCTGATGGGCAATGGAAAGGGTTATATATATTTTTTAATTTTATCATTGCCATTTTCTGTATTATTTGAACTCTGTAGAATAAACAAATATTGTTATCAAATTAAAAGGTTCTGGGACCCAATTTCCACTGTAGTGGGAGTGGGATTCCTTTACGGCACCAATTTCTGGAACACCAGCAGGATGTCCCACAATTCAACTCAATTCTGATACTTTTTTTATGTATTTTTTTTTTAATTTTATATTTGAGAGAGCGTGAGCGAGCGCGAACAGGGGAGGGGCGGAGAGATGGAGACGGAATCTGAAGCAGGCTCCAGGCTCTGAGCTGTCAGCACAAAGCCTGATGAGGGGCTCGAACTCACAAACCATGAGATCATGACCTGAGCTGAAGTCGGACGCCCAAGTGACTGAGCCAGCCGGGCACCCCAATTCTGATACTTTCTACCCAGGGATGGCACCAGATTCCACAGGTTAAGTTCTTGGAGAACTGAGCTCACCCCCAATTTCAGACACTAGTCGCAAACCCAGTTTATCACCCAGGCTTCTGACCGACAGGTTATAGATTAGAGGCTCCAATGACCCCTGCCTTGGGTGGATTAATATGTTGGGGCAATCCACAAAACTCAGAGAAGCAGTATAGTTACTAGATTACCAGTTTATTATAAAAGGATAGAACTCAGGAACAGCCAGATAGAGGAGATGCACAGGGCAAGGTGCAGGGACAGGGCACAGAGCTTCCGTGCCCTCTCAAAGCATATCACTCTCCCCCAAATTTCCATGCGTTCATCAACAGTAAAGCTCCCTGAACTCCCATCCTTCTGGGATTTTTGTTAGTTTAATTATTTATTTTGAAAGAGACAAAGAGAGCACAACTAGGGGAGAGGCACAGAGAGAGGAGACAGAGAATCCCAAGCAGGCTCCACACTGTCAGCTCAGAGCCCGACGTGGGGCTCGAACTCACAAAACCACGAGATCATGACCTGAGCTAAAACCAAGAGTCAGACGCCTAACTGACTTAGGCCCCAGGCGCCCCCATCCTTCTGGGTTTTTATGGAGGCTTCATTACATAGGCATGACTGATGAAATCATTGGTCACCGGCAACTGATACAACCTTCAGCTCCTCTCCCTTCCCTAGAGGGCTGGGGTGAGACTGAAAGTCCCAAGCCTTTAATTACACAGTTGCTTCTTCTGGCAACCAGCCCTCATCCTTAGGTGCTTTCCAAAAGTCACTTTATTAACATAGTATAAGAAAAACCTATAAGCTATTACCACTTAGGAAATTCCAAGTGTTTAGGGAGCTGTGATCCAGGAACCATGGACAAAATACAAATATATCAGTAATATATATTTGACTATCTGAATGACAAAATACATATTTCTTTTTCAAAATAGGTATTTCTTATAAATCACAGTATCACATAAACTGATAGTGATTTTACTTTAAAAGTGATATTTAAAGCAAACAGGCAAACACGTTAGCAGGACCTAGTCCTCTAAGTGGTAGGAGTGTAAATGATTGTTGCTTTCTCCTTTGACCTTGCTGTGCATTTTCAATTTCCAAAAAATAACAAGTAAATAAACAAGAGTAGAGGCAAGAATGTTGCCAGCAAAAGAAATGGCATGAATGCCGAACCTAGAGGAAGGAGATTGGTGTCACCCAGAAACTAAAGGAAAACAGTACGGAACAGAAAGTCCTACAATGTGAGGCAGAGGGGTAGAAAACCACCACCAGTGGGGCACCTGGGTGGCTCAGTCAGTTAAGCGTCTGACTTCGGCTCAGGTCATGATCTCATGGCTCGTGAGTTAGAGCCCCGCGTCACTCTGTGCTGACAGCTCAGAGCCTGGAACCCGCTTCGGATTCTGCGTCTCCCTCTCTCTCTCTATCCCTCCCCCACTCGTGCTCTGTCTCTCTCTCTTTGTCTCAAACATAAATAAACATTAAAAAACAAATTTAAAAAAAAAAAAAAAGAAAAGAAAACCACCACCAGAGCTTGCTGGCCACTCTGGAACCCTGGAATGTCATTCATAAGCTTGCCTCTGATCAAAACTTAATCCACTCCAATAACTGCACTTTCCATCCTGAGCCACAACTAAAAATGGTCTTTAAATACTTGAAAATTGGGTGTTTGGGAGTTGTCTGTAATACCACCATGGCCAAAACAGTGCACTTTGTGGACAACTCTATATTCAGTCCACCACACAACTTCCTGTCCTAAAACAGACTTTCCCGTGTTCTAGAATAGTTGAGTCAAAAGTTAAACCAAAGATATGAAATATGTCACACAATTGGGGCACCTGGGTGGCCCAGTCAGTTAAGCGTCTGACTCTTGGTTTTGGCTCAGGTCACGGTCTCACAGTTTGTGCGTTCGAGCCCTGCATCAGGCTCTGCGCTGACAGCATGGAGCCTGCTTGGCATTCTCTCTCTCCCCACCCCCCCCCCTCTCTGCCCCTCCCCTGCTCTCACTCTCTCTCTCAAAATAAACAAATAAAATGAAAAAGAAAAACATGCCACATAACTAAAATAATGGTAAATCAACCCTACGAGGTTGTAACAAGCTACAAATGAAAAATGAGCTTTACCCTATATGTTAACCACTATTTAGTATTTCAGAAAGTTTCTCCAGAAACATTGTTCCAACTGTGAGCAAAGACAACAGTCAAACATCTAAAACTAGATGGCAGCACCTGCCTGCTACAAATGGAAGTCACACTGCTGTCATCTTTCAAACATCAAAAATAATCAGGAATCAAAAGTGAAAATTCTAGGAGTTGATACAATTTAGTCTACAAATTTCAAACACTGTTAATATTCATTCATACTTTTCGTCTTACTATTGAGTTTGCCTAAACTAAGTATGAGTTCATGAGCTTTTAACAGTAATACTTGTTTAGATATGAGAGAAGCAGAAGATCCAAGCGGTCCAGAGCTCATATGGCCCACGTCTCTGCTTCAAGTTCCCACCAAAGGGTTGGTACACAATCATCATCACTGCATGAAATCCAAGAAGTCATTTGAGAAATAGAATAACATCATATTTTAGTTTTTTCATATATACATATGAAAAAAATACATACATATATTTATACTGTTATACCAAAACACACACACACTGTGTGTGTGTGTATTTATATATATTATATATTATATATTATATATTATATATATAAATATATATTAATTAATATATAATTATAATATATATTTTTATATATAAATAATATATATTATATATATAAATTATATATTTTATATATATAAATATTTTACATATAAATATATATAATTTATATATTTATATATTATTATATATTAATAATTATAATCATTATTTTTATATAAATTATTTATATAATTATATAAAATATAATTTATAAAATTATATAAAATATAATTATTTTATATAAATTATAAATATAATTATTATATAAATTATAAATATAATTTATATAATTATATAATTATTAATATTAATAATTATATTATATATAATATATTATATATTTATATATATATTTATATGATTTATATAATTTATATATATTTATATAAATTTATATATAAATATATAATATTTTATATATAAAATATATATTTTATTTATATATATTATATTAAATATAATATATAATTTATATATAATTTATATATATATTATATATATAATATATAATATATAATATATATAACATTCCATAGGCAACATCTCACTTAATTTGCACAACACTGTAAGGCAATTATCGATATCTTCATTTTACAAGTGAGGTACTAAAGTTCAGAGATACTGAGGGTCTTATGTGAAGTCGTAAGTGCAGAGCTGGATAGAGTCCGGGTCTTCTTGGCTCTAAATTCAGGGGGGCTCTTCACCTCACATTTATTTGACAAAAGTAGTTGACCACTCTATCCCTAAAGTAAACTCATGGCCACTATCCCTACTCCACCCCACCCGGTTACTATCCCATCATCCTATCATTTCCCTCCAAAATTATTTTATATACTGTCTCCTTCTTCCTCCCTCGATACCTAACAAAATAGACACACATTCATTTTGAACACATCTTCCATAACACATGTTCTACAAGGGTAGGGACTTTGTCCGTCTTGTCACCAACACCTGCTTCAGTGTCTGGAACATAGTAGGCTTGCCATAAAAATGAAATGAAATGAGGGATTTCTTGGGCACAAGACTTATTCAAAAGTCTTAAAACTTATAGCACGTGTAGGACTTACAGTCCTAGGGGGCATGAGAAAGCAATACACCTTCGAGACTCCTGGTTGGATCAAGAAATCTACCCAATGTTACAGTTTTCCTAGAAGACTGGTCTTCCAGAAGACATAGCATCCTCAGTTCTGTGCATCACCACATCATGTCTGGCCCCAGGAAAATCCAGTTCTATTTTCTGCTTATGAAAATCTTGTTTTGTAAGATATCCTTGATGTTTTATGGTATATAGTTTTCTTTATCTTCATATACTTATATTAAAACACACACACACACACACACACACACACACACACACACACACCCTTATTAAGGGCCTAGTACTTGCAAATCATTTGCTTCATATAAAGTCATTTTGCGGGGCGCCTGGGTGGCGCAGTCGGTTAAGCGTCCGACTTCAGCCAGGTCACGATCTCGCGGTCCGTGAGTTCGAGCCCCGCGTCAGGCTCTGGGCTGATGGCTCAGAGCCTGGAGCCTGTTTCCGATTCTGTGTCTCCCTCTCTCTCTGCCCCTCCCCCGTTCATGCTCTGTCTCTCTCTGTCCCAAAAATAAATAAAAAACGTTGAAAAAAAAAAATAAAAAATAAAGTCATTTTGCTTACATAAAAAGCAACTTAATTGTTTAAAAACAATTTTTAGCTTTACTTATTTATTTTGAGGGGAGGGGCAGAGAGGAGGAGAGGGAGAATCCCAAGCAGGCTCCAAGCTCAGTGCAGAGCCCGACTCAGGGCCCCATCTCATTACCCTGAGATCGTGACCTGAGCCAAAATCAAGAGTTGGTCGCTTAACTGACTGAGCCACCCAGATGCCCTTTGATTTTTTTTTTTTTAATGTAACTTCATAGCAGGGACAGGAGTTCACAAATTGATTGGAGTTAGAAAATAATAATAAAGAAGTAAACAGAAAAATATAAATAACAGCCTAACATAAACTACCATCACATGGTGCCACAAGATTAGCTGTTAAATACGAACAAATTATTTGCTATAGAAATTCTCAGGAAGGAAAACACTTGAAGTTGGACTGGAAAGAAAAAACATCAGAGAAGACAGAAAATGAATGTGAATTAGCCCTTGAAGAATGAGTAGGATTCATTAAAGCACAAAAACTGAAAAAGTCGTGAAAGCTCCAATAATCTCATTTTGCTACAGAAGAGAGTGTGGTTTAGTGAGTAATCAGAAAGAAGGCTCATAGCAGAATGGACTCAACTCATTGAGGACCATTAATGCCAGGATGAGATTTATTTTACAGCCAATGAGAGCTACTTCAAGGTTCAATGGAGGGCCTTCCTATGATCAATGTGGTATTTTAGGAAGATTATTCTGGCAAGGTAGGAGACTGAAGGATGAGAGGAAACTGTCACTAATCCACTCAGCCTTCCCTGTAGGGAATTTTCCATTTTTTAACATAAGCTTTGAGAACAGAGTTACCCCCCAAACAACAGCGTCTGGATGGATATCTCCAGGATGTTCACTGCTGCACGTACCTTGTTTAGTTGGAAGAGATCACAGATAACCAAACTGCAGGCCGACTTATTCAAGCTCTGTGTCTCAATGAGGTTAAAGAAGATAAGTCTTTACTCAGCCCATAGCCACTGGGCAAGCAGGAGACGCCCTCTAGTTGGCTTACTCCTCCCTTACCTCCAGACAAAACACCTGCATTACTAGGTCACCTCATTTTGTTCCAGTCAGGTCCATCTGCTTATTCTTTTTAATTTTTTTTTTTTTTCAACGTTTTTTATTTATTTTTGGGACAGAGAGAGACAGACAGAGCATGAACGGGGGAGGGGCAGAGAGAGGGAGACACAGAATCGGAAACAGGCTCCAGGCTCTGGGCCATCAGCCCAGAGCCCGACGCGGGGCTCAAACTCACGGACCGCGAGATCGTGACCTGGCTGAAGTCGGACGCTTAACCGACTGCGCCACCCAGGCGCCCCTGCTTATTCTTTTACAACATCTGTGAGTATAACGTAAGATCCTGATGCTGTTCCCTACCCTCTCTTGTACCTGACATCAACGTTCACAATGTTAGGTGCTCGGACTTTGAGGCTTCAGATCCCTTTACTTTTTGCCTTTTTTTTTTTTGGCTGTGATGGCAATGGTCATGTCTTTGCAGCTGAGACAAAGACCAATTATTTGCATCTTGGTCTCTACTCCTTACCTTGTAGGGCTTCATCCTCTGTGATAGATTCTGTTGTCAGGTGAGGGCAGTGAGCTGTCTCTACTCTTCAAAGCACTGTAAATACGCGGGTGAGTCTGTGTATTCTGCAAAACAGCATCTTGAAAAAGAAGCTGAGAAACACTCACTCCTTTTCTGTGCTTCGCATAAAATATACCCACCAGCAGTGGGGCGCCTGGGTGGCTTGGTCGGTTGAGCGTCCGACTTCGGCTCAGGTCATGATCTCACGGTCCGTGAGTTCGAGCCCCGCGTCGGGCTCTGTGCTGACAGCTCAGAGCCTGGAGCCTGCTTCAGATTCTGTGTCTCCCTCTCTCTCTGCCCCTCCCCTGTTCATGCTCTGTCTCTCTCTGTCTCAAAAATAAATAAACGTTAAAAAAAAAAAAAAAATATATACCCACCAGCAGAAAACTACAAGATTGTGCCTCTAATGGTTCAGTCTCAGACTTACCTTTATTTTCTTAAACACTTTAAAGGATATACAGTTAAGGATATATCTTCCTGCTCAAATATTATCAATCTCCTAATACCTTCAAATAAAAGGTAAGAAACTAATGAAAGGAAAGAAACTAATATTTGTGGGGTGTCTTAGGTACCAGGCCCTCTTCTAAGAAATGTTCATAGGGGCACCTGGGTGGCTCAGTCAGTTGAGCATAGGACTTCGGCTCAGATCATGATTTCACAGTTCCTGAGTTAGAGCCCCACACTGAGCTCGCTGCCATCAGCACAGAGCCCTCTTTGGATCCTCTGCCCCCCTCTCTGCCCCTCCCCTACTTGTACTCTCAAAAATAAATCAAAACATGGGGCGCCTGGGTGGCTCAGTCGGTTGAGCGTCCGACTTCGGCTCAGGTCATGATCTCACAGTCCGTGGGTTCGAGCCCCATGTCGGGCTCTGTGCTGACTGCTCAGAGCCTGGAGCCTGTTTCAGATTCTGTGTCTCCCTCTCTCTCTGCCCCTCCCCCACTTGCACTCTGTCTCTCTCTGTCTCAAAAATAAATAAACATAAAAAAAAATAAATCAAAACACTAAAAAAAGTTTTCATACATTATTCATTTACTCTTCAAAACAACCCTTGTATGTGAGTACTATCCCCATTTTACAGATGAGGAAACTAAGGTTGAAGAAGGTTAAGTCACTTGGCCAAGGTGATATAGAGTGTAAGCAGTGGACCCAGGATTCAAACCCGGCCCCTTCTTCATTGTACTTCCCAGCCCACCTGACCTTCACATGGCTTTCAGGCTCTGAACAATGTAGCCCCAAACTGCCTCCCCAACCTAATACACCTTTTCACAGCTCTTATTTTGTTATACATAAATCAAAGTTGTTTCTCCAATCTAATTTTATTATTTCAAAAAGAAAAAAAAAGAACATCATAGGAAAGCAACCAGCAGTTGCTGAAGCTGAATTTACACGTGTTTTACAACCTAGCCATTCTACTCCTGGGTAAATACCAACAGAAACATGCGTGTATTCTTTAATTTTTTTATTTGAGTATAGTTGGTATACAATGTCGCATTAGTTGCAGGTGCACAACACAGTGATTCACCTTCTCTATACATTATGCTTTGCTCACCCCAAGTGGAACGATGGTCGCAGAAGGGACAAAGATTTATACGAGGAAATTATAAATAGTAATAAGAATGGATAAACTGCAACAGCACACACATATGAATCTCACAAACATAATGTTGAGCAAAAGAAGCTGGGCACGAAAAAGTACGTATTCTGTGGTTTCATTTATATGAAGTTCAAAAGCAGGCAAAACTTTATCTAGCACGTGAGAAGTTAGGATAGCAGTTATCTGCTCCCCCAGGTGCAGGGGAGCAGATGTGACCAGAGGGGAGCTGATGTCCTAGCACAAATCAAGGCTGCAGCACCAAACTGTCAGAGTCATTGTATTCTTCATAGCCCTGCCCTCACAATGGGGCCTGGGAGGCAGGGCCAGTTTTACTCCTCAAGAATGTTCTTGATGAAACAGTAAATATTATTAATGTTCCTAAATCTTGCTCTTGAATATACATCTTCTTAACATTTTAATATAAGAGGTGCCTGTCTTGATGAAGCAGTAAATATTATTAATGCTCCTAAATCTTGCCCTTGAATATAAATCTTCTTAACATTTTAATATAAGGGGTGCCTGGGTGGCTCAGTCAGTTAAGTGTCTTTTTTTTTTTTTTTAATGTTTATTCATTTTTTGAGACACACAGAGAGAGAGAGAGAGAGAGAGAGAGAGAGAGAGAGAGCAGGTGAGGGAGGGGTAGAGACAGAGGGAGACACAGAATCCAAAGCAGGCTCTAGGCTCTGAGCTGTCAGCACAGAGTCCTATGTGGGGCTCGAACTCATGAACCACAAGATCATGACCTGAGCCAAAGTCAGAGTCCTAACGAACTGAGTCACCCGGGCGCCCCAAGCAACTGACTCTTGATTTAGGCTCAGGTCTTGATCTCATGGTTCGCGAGCCCCATGCTGGCCTCCCAGCTGACAGCAGGGAGCCTGCTTGGGATTCTCTCTCTGTCCTTCCCCTGCGTGTGCACACATGCACGCACATGCTCTCTCCCTCTCTCTCTCTCTCTCTCTCTCAAAAATAAACATTTTTTAAAAAATAAAAATCAAATCTTTAAAAAACCATTTTAATATAATACATGCTATGAGATGACGTATGAGGTGTGTGGGAAGCACTTCTGTGACATACTGAAGTACAATGGTTATCTTGAGGAAAAGCACGTGTGTGATCACTTGAGTTCTAAGCGGACCTAGCCACTCTTTTGATAGAATGTCATTTTTACTTAAAAGAGAAACTGGCAAGCCGGTTATTCCGTTTGGCCCCACCTCCTGAAGGGAAGAGTATATGTAGACATATCTCAAAACCACCACGGCCTCCTTAGGAGTAAAGAAACAGGCTCTCATCTGCTCTGTGGGAAGGCAGAGGAGCCGGGGACCAGTCCCAAGACTTAATGGTCACAGGAGCCAAACTCCACGGAAAGATACATTCCCAACGAAGGAGGTCTGCTGCACCTAGGTCAGGGCCCAGTGAGAAGAAATGGAATGAATTAGCTGGATTGATGTCCTTGAAAAACTTGAATACCCAGATTCCTCTGAGCCCTTTGAGCCTACAGAAGGAGCTCACCCCCTCCCATTAAGAGCTAACCTCTCATCTCCCCCTTGTGGAGATCACACAGAGGCTGCTCCCCCACAAGACAACACTCACCCACCCACTCCCATCTCTGCAGGGAGGTGGACCCTCAGGACCTGTCCTTCCTAACCACCAGGAGTTTAATCTCCAAATGGTGACTGAATCTTAAAATTAGGATTGACCCACAATATAACCCATAGGGCCTGATAAGGAAGGAAAGGGACTGTACCCCAAAGGGAGCTAGCATGTGCCAGCAAAAGCCAGGAGAGCACCTATAAGATTGGATTCTAGAGTGTTTGTTTGATCAAGAGGACTAGAATATATAAATTGAAGAAGGGAGAGTTTATCCACTTACAATCACCTTCCCAGGACACAGGATTTAATACTCTACTAAGAATATTAATTGCTGGGGTGCCTAAATACTACTAAGTGGGTGCCTGGGTGGCTCAGTTGGTTGAGTGTCTGACTCTTGATTTTCGGCTCAGGCCATGATCTCAGGGTTATGGGACGGAGCCCCACGTCAGGCTCTGGACGGAGTGTGGAGCCTGCTTGGGATTCTCCCCCTGTCTCTCTCTACACCACCCCCCTCTCTAAAATTAATTTTTTTTTTAGTGTTTATTCATTTTTGAGACAGAGAGAGACGGAGCATGAGCAGGGGAGGGGCAGAGAGAGAGGGAGACACAGAATCTGAAGCAGGCTCCAGGCTCTGAGCTGTCAACACAGAGCCCGATGCGGGGCCTGAACCCACAAACCATGAGATCATGACCTGAGTGAAGTGGTCGGATGCTTAACCAACCGAGCCACCCAGGCGCCCCAGATTAAAAATATTTTTTAAAAGAATATTAATTAGAAAGCTGCAGTTCGGAGTTAATATTCTCAATACATATATGTATCTGACAAAAGATTTATATCTAGGATACATAAAGAGCTTCTACAAGTTAGTAATAAAGGGCTTGAATAGACAAGTAACAAAAAACATATGAAAGGCCAGTGAGCACATGAAAATGGTCTCAACATCATAAATCATCAGCAGAATGCTGATACCTCCATACACCCATCAGAATAGTTAATAGGAAGAAGGCTGAGGTGCTCGCCTCGGCAGCACATGTGCTAAAACTGAAACAATACAGAAAAGAGCAGCATGGCCCCTGTTGCAGGGATGATATGCAAAAAGACCCACAACACCAAGTGTTGGTGAATATGAGAAACAACCAGAACTCTGACATTCTGCTGGTAGAGTGTAAAACGGCACACAAACACTCCTAGGCACTTTCTTAACTTAAAACTCAGCAATCCCGCTCCCAGGTATTTTTCCAAGGAAAAATAAAAACGTACGTCGACGGAAAGCCTTGTACGAGAATGTTCATAGGAGTTTTATTTATATCAGTGACAAAATTCAAAATGGCCCTGGTGTCCATAGGCAAAGAGATAAACCGTAGCATAGTCACGTAAGAGAAAACTACCCAGCAACTAAGTGGAATTAATTACTGATACACATAAAAACAGAGTGATCTCAGCAACATTACACTCAGTGAGAAAAGCGAGACACAGAGTAGTACCCAGAAGGTATGGGCAAAACTCATACCTTTGATGAGAGAAATCAGAGGAACGGTTGCTTCTGGACAGGGGACTCACTGGGAAGAGGCAACAGGAAACTCTTTGGGGGTGATGGAAATGTCTTATATCTTGACAGAGCTGTGACTTACACAGATACATGCATTTGTCCAATCGGTTGAACTGTACGCTTGAGATCTATGCATTTCACTATATGTAAATTATACCCTGATTAACATAAATAATCAAGCCTCATTCTTCTTTCCCTTTTCCTCCTATTTTTTATCTTAGTTAGCACATCACCAGTTATTTAATAGTCTTCAAGTCCAACCCATTCTAGACTTCCCTCTTCCTCTTCATCTGTTCTATTACCAAACCCTTTAGAGTTTCACGCTCTCAAATCTGCCCCTTCATGTTCACTACTAATGACCCAGGCTTAGTTCACACCCCTGGACTGGCGAAATAGATTTATAACTGGACTTACCATTTCTTAATTATTTCTCTACAATGCCCAAAGAGTGACCTTCCTAAAATTCATAACCCTTCCTAAAATTCACTCCCTCATTAAACGCTCTTTGATAGATTTATGCTACCTGTAAAAGAATATCTAAACTCCTAGCGGAACAATAGGCCAAGTACTACCTGGTCTAGTCTAGGAACACACCCAGGGAATGTAATGTCTGAAGTCATCTAGTCCCAGGGGTGTCTGGGTGGCTCAGTCGGTTAACCGTCAGACTTCGGCTCAGGTCATCATCTCACGGTTCGTGGGTTCAAGCCCCATGTTGGGCTCTGTGCTGACAGCTCAGAGCCTACAGCCCGCTTCGGATTCTGTGTCTCCCTCACTCTCTTTGCCCCTCCCCTACTTGTGCGTGCTCTCTCTCTTTCTCTGTCTGTCTCAAAAATAAATAAAATTTTTAAAAAATGAAGTCATCTAGTCCCCAAACAGAGGCCTGACCATTCTGGTTTCCTATCTGCGAACTATGCGTTCATGTTTCCGGTTCAAGTGGGATATCTTGGACTTCATAATCATCTCAGTTCAGTAACACATGCTCATCCTCCCTCCCTGCCTCAGGGAGAGGAGTCTCCATCTCCAGCCACCAAGACTCAACGTGTGGAGGTACCAGATAGTCCCTTCCTCTCCCACACCCAGGTGCAAAAGTCCTGTCCATTCAGCCTCAACAGCACCCACTGCTGCTAACTAGCTGCCTTGTTATAATGTCAGGACCACGTCTCCTCTCCACAGATTACAGCCGTTGCCTCTTAGCTGGTTTTCTCTACTTCAAATGCAACTTGGAGGATTTACATCCATCACATTGGCATCATGCATGGTTTGGATTTTCAGCATCCCGGAGATTCCCACTTTCCCTGGGTATCACCATAACTGTTGCTTTAACTGAGGTTCTGTACAAACTTCAAAAAAGATTAGCTATAAAATGAGGGATCTTAGTGGTCAAATCAACTGTCCATTTTTATGATTCACTTGATCTCAAAGCTGACATTAGCGGCTGGTTTAAGATCAAAACAAAGGCTTACTTTCACCTCATTGAATATGTTTGAGCAAAAATTGAACTGCTTTTGTTGGGGATGCTATTTACAAAAGAAAGGTCCAGAGCATGGCAGGTTATGAGATGCCTTGTAACAAAGATATTTTTTTCTGTAGTCAATGTGTTGGACTAAAGATGGCCAGAAAGTGATACTGCTACCATTAGAGGTGTCACTGTCCCTTAAATTTGGCCAAGTTCTCTAACTGCTCTGACCAGCAGAATACAAGAGTGATGCTATGCCAGTCATAGGCCCGGACCTTAAGAAACAAGCAGCTTCCGTTTCTTGAGTCTTGAAACAGCCTCTCTTGGAGCCGTCAGCCACCATGTAAGAATTCCAACTACCTTAAGGCCCCGTTGCTGGAGACACATGTAGGGAGGTCCTGAGACCGCATGAGAGGACAGACATGCCCAGCCAGCCCCCAGATGAGGTCTCACATATAAATAAGTATAAATAAATCTTCCTTACTGTGTTCTGTCTGAATTCCTGTCCCACAAAACTATGAGAAAATGACTGTTGTTTTAACTCCCTGAGCTGTGGGGTAATTTGTTACCCAGAAATTGATAACTAGTACAATAAAGACCTGATAAAATTAGCAGCTTTAAATAGAATTCTCCATCCTACAGAAATATGTTGCTAATGAAAATGATCTAATTATTCTTTTCATATGTCTTTACGAAATTATAAAGTAAAGCTATTAGATGAAACAAAGATAAGACTAGAAAGTTTGTATGTGGTTTTAAATGAGAGACGAAGACAACTAGAGATTAATATTGGAACACTGCCATATTTTGCTCTTCAGAATGCGCATCCAGGAGAACATGTCAAATTCCACTTCTGGATGATTCCTAAGTTTACACTTTAACACATCCTTTTTCAAAACAAAGCATTTTGTTCATCTATTTATTCAATGAATATTTACTGGATACTTACCATGTGTCAGGTTCCATTCTGAATGCTAAAGATACAGTGATGAACAAAACGGACAGTTCCTCTCCTCTGAGAGCCTAGAGTGAGTGATAAAATATAAAAAGAGAAAAACAGTAAGCCAGTTAGGCTCAAGAATAAGAAAATCATCTCGGTGGACAAGGTACAGATATACACAGTGGTGGCAAGAGGGCAGCCCCAGGCCTACTGGATTAGGGACAGGTCCCAGCACTGGCAACCAGGGATTCAGTTCCTTTGGGACAAAGGAGTCTTGCTTTCTGCAAGAAAGCTCTTTTCCTTAAAAAGAAGCTGAAAAAAATGCTCAACATCATCAGGGAAATACAAATCAAAACCACAATGAGATACCACCTCACACCTGTCAGAATGGCTCACATTAACAACTCAGGTAACAACAGATGTTGGCGAGGATGTGGAGAAAGAGGATCTCTTTTGCACTGTTGGCGGGAATGCAAGCTGGTGCAGCCACTCTGGAAAACAGTATGGAGGTTCCTCAAAAAACTAAAAATAGAACTACCCTACGACCGAGCAATTGCACTATTAGGTATTTATCCAGGGATATAGGTGTGCTGTTTCGAAGGGACACATGCACCCCCATGTTTATGGCAGCACTATCGACAATAGCCAAAGTATGGAAAGAGCCAAAATGTCCATCGATGGATGAATGGATAAAGAAGATGTGGTATATATATACAATGGAGTATTACTCGGCAATCAAAAAGAAGGAAATCTTGCCATTTGCAACTACATGGATGGAACTGGAGGGTATTATGCTAAGTGAAGTTAGAGAAAGACAAAAATCATATGAGCTCACTCATATGAGGACTCTAAGAGACAAAACAGATGAACATAAGGGAAGGAAAACAAAAATAATATAAAAACAGGGAGGGGGACAAAACAAAAGAGACTCTTAAATATGGAGAACAAACTGAGGGTTGCTGGAGGGGTTGTGGGGGGCGGGGATGGGCTAAATGGGTAAGGGGCATTAAGGAATCTACTCCTGAAATCATTGCTTCACTTATACTAACTAATTTGGATGTAAATTAAAAATAAATAAATAAAAATAAAAATAAAAAATAAAGTTAAATTATGAAAAAAAAATTGCAGACTGAAACAAAAACAAAAAAAAAAAGAAAAGGAAGCTGAAAAAGACAGCTGCCAATTGGGGCTGGGTGCCCTGTCTTCACAGAAGGCTGTGGGTCAGGGGAGGTGAAGAACAGAGGATTCAACCCAAGCTGGATCCAAGATTCCCCAATACGATCACAGAAGAAGGGCAGCCAAATATCATAAGAAGATCTGATTCCAGGCTGGAGGCAGACAGAGGACATGTGATGGCAACTACAAAATCATTAAATGACCAGACAGGAAGGAAAGAGAAATCTCACCTGTGAAACTGTACATCTATTTATGCAGAATATGTACCACTGAGATGCCACATAACCACAAACTCTAAAGTCCACTTAAAATGTTTTGCCTACACAGAAGAAAAGCTGCACTGCCATTTTGTAAGGGAAATCTGTGCTTTGGTTTGTCATCTATTGAGTTTTTATTCTTGTTCCTGTGTGTTTAACAATTGCTATGGTAGGAAAACAAAAATTAGCAGCCTGCCAAGCACTCGTGAGTCATGGCTGCTTTTGAGTCTATTCAGCTGGCTAGCAGCTACTGTGCAGCCCAGGAGAGGACTGAGGGGCCAGCAGAAGTGAAGATGGCCCTCCTCATTAAGGGGAGACACTGTATCTCTAAAGAATGGAAATTATCATAAAACCACAGGTGTTCTCCCATATAGATTCGATTACTTTGACACTAAAATGAAACAAGGAGTGTTTTGAGTCATAAATATGTTTTTCATAACTTGATTATGAGTAAAATAACAATTTCCTAACTGATGTCATTCAAGTTCAGGTATGAATGAGACACATCAGATTATCCTGGGTAACTTTTTTTTTAATGTTATTTTTAATTTTTTTAAGTTTATTTATTTACTTAATTAATTAATAAGAGACAGAGCAAGTGGGGGAGGGGCAGAGAGAGAGCGAGAGAGAGAGAGAATCCCAAGCAGGCTCTCACGGACAGTGCGGAGCCGGATTAGGCACTTGACCTCATGAACCCTGAGATCATGACTTGAGCTGCAACCAAGAGTCAGAGGCTTAACAGACTGAGCTACCCAGGCACCCCTCCCTGGGTAACTTTTGCCTCATTTATTAGTGAGGCAAATTAGTATCCAGGATCTAGCCATTTTATTCTTAAAAAAAAAAAAAAAAAAAAAAAAAATTAGAAAAGAAAAAGGCAATTGAATACTACCCACAGTTTGACAAGAAAGTGGCCAGGGGGCAATATCATATAGTCAAGAGCACAAGCTCTGAAGCCAGAATAATGAGATTCTGATCTTGACTCTTCCAAGTAATAGGTGTGAAATCTTTGGGAGGCAAAATTGCCTATCTGTGCCACAGTTGCCTCACGCACTCACATACTATATTGGCACGCATATATTACATTTTAAGGAGGTCTTCACAAATGAAACTGAGTAGAACAATATTTTTATAAAAATATATTTTATTTTGTTTTGCATCACGAAAAACTTCGAAAACACACCTTTATTTTGGCCATCTAATGGAGCCGCCCCTAAGAACTCTCATTTCTAGACGGGGCTGAGGACTTTCTTTTTATTTTTAAAGAAAGCTTGGGAAGGAAGCCTTATTTAAACCGAAAACTCCCCTCCCAGGAAGAAAACCACTCAGGTGCTGCATCTGTTTTGCAACAGTGCCCCTGAAGCCCACGCGAGGATGCAGGGAGCGTCCCCTGGGTAGTCGTCCCACTCCCGACAGGACTCTTGTCCTAAGAGAGCAGAGGAACGGGGTAAGATCAACCCACTCGGTACCCACAACTTCCCGCCTTCCCCTCCGGCAGACAAGCCGGTGAAAATAACGCCGGGCGCCGACGCTGCACCTCACTTACCTGCCACCAAAAAGCTGCCCAACCGACCGCAGCAGCAACTCGCCTGGGGCGTCCCGAGCCAGGAGGCGGGGAGAGGGGTGTGGCCACGGCCGGGGCGGGGTTGAGGGCCAAATCACACCCACAGGCCCTTGGGGCCAGACCCTTCCTCCGCCCACCTCTCTGCGCCTGCGCCTGATAACGCGGGGCCGGCTGGGAGGTAGCGATGGCCTGGTGGTTGGTGCGCTGGCAAGTTGCTTGTTGCGCTGCTCTAGCCTTAGCCACGTCCTCATCACCTCTGCCGGCCACCTGAGTGTCCGGCCTTCTCAGTCCTCAAACCCCAATCAAGAGTGAACATAGCCCTCCCCCCCAAAAATTCCCTTCGGCCCGTTGGTAATCCCTCTTCCCAGGCAGTCTACTGTAACTATTCCTTACATAACCATAGATCTGCTTTTGGTCACTATAGATTAGTTTGTAGCTTATGGAGTTGTATATAAAGGTAATCATATACCATGTGCTTTGGAGGGGGTTAGAAATCCAGCTTAATCATTTCTGGATTCATCCATGTTGCTGAGTGTATCAATAGTTCATTCCTTTTTTATTACTGAGTAGTAGTCCATTATATGGATATCGCACCATGTGTTTATCCATTCACACGTTGTTGGACTTTTAGGTTGTTTCCAGTTTCTGGCTATCTCGAAGCTATCGACATAGCTGTGCAAGCCTTTGTATGGGCATACGCTTTTGTTTCGCTTAATACCTACGAGTGAATGGCTCTCATTATGATAGATATATATTTAACTTTTTAAGAAAACTGACAAATTGTTTTTCAAAGTGGTTGTTCCACTTTACATTCCCACCAACAGTGAGTGACAGTTCTAGATTCTCCATATTCTCACCAAAACTTATTGGACATTCTAAATGTCTAAAAGACATTCTAGAGATCTAAAAGATCTCATGTAGGTTTAATTTGCTTTTGTC
Organism: Panthera onca; assembly: GCF_046562875.1. Lineage (NCBI taxonomy): Eukaryota > Metazoa > Chordata > Mammalia > Carnivora > Felidae > Panthera > Panthera onca. The sequence goes on along the minus strand of NC_138353.1, from coordinate 18,992,112 downwards.
TAATGACTAATGAAGTTGAACATCCTTTCATAAGCATATGTCATCCATGTATTTTTTTAGTAAAGTGTCAATTCAAATCTTTTGCCCATTTTTAAAAATTGGGTTTCTCATTCTCTTACTAATAAGTGTTTCAAGTTTTTTACATACTTTGGATATGTCTTTTCAGATATGTGATTTGTGAATATTTTCTTCCAGTCTGTGGCTGGAATCTTTTCATTGACTTAAAAGCATGTTTCAAAAGCAGACATTCTTAATTTTGACAAAGTTTAACTTAGCTATTTTTATTTGTTTTTAGTGTCATATCTAAGAAATCTTTGCCTAACCCAAGGTCCTACAGATTTTGTCTATTTCTTCTCTATAAGTTTCATAGTTCTAAAATTTAAACTTATGATGATGATCTATGCTACATTAATTTTTATATATATTGCAAGCGATGAGTTAATTTTTTGCTATAGCTATCCATTTTTTTCAGCCATTTGTTGAAAAGATTATATTTTCTCCATTGAACTGCCTTTGCCACTTAGTGGGAAATCAGTTGATTATATAAATGTGGGCTTATGTATGGAATCTATTCTATTCATTGATTTATCTATCATGACATTGATACCACATAGTCCTGATTACCATAGCTTTATAATAAGCTTGAAATCAGATAATTTAAATCCTCCAAATTTGTTCTTTTTTCTCAAAGTGGTCTTTGCTACATGCTTTGCATTTCCAAATGAATTTTAGAATCAGTTTGTCAGTTTCAACAAAAACAAAAAACAAAGCCTGCTGAGATTTTGATTGGAATTGTAAGGGATCTATAGATCAATCTACATCAAACCTTAAAAATATTGAGTCTTCCAATCTATGAATATGGTATACATCTCCATGTACACAGGTATTCTGTAATTTCTCTCAGAAATGTTTGTAGTTTTCAGTGTATAGGCCTTGCGTATCTTTTGACAGATTTATCTCTAAGTTTTCATAGTTCTAGTGTTATTATAAATGGTATTATTTTTATATTTTTAATAGTTTATTGCTAATATATAGAAATGCAAATGATTTTTGTATACTTATCTTGTATCCTGAAAACTTAGTACACTCACTTATTAGTTTAGGTAGTTTTTTATACAGACCAAAAGATTTTCTATATAGACAGTCATTTCATCAATGAATAATGACCATTTTGGTCTTCCTTTCTAACTTGGATGACTTTTACTTCTTTTTCTTACCTTACTGCACTAGCTAGAACCTCCAGTAGCATTTAATGGGGAATGGGTAGTCTTTTCAATATAAATATGGCTAGGTCAGTTGAATATTTAAATAAGGAAACATAAGGGGTGCTTGGGTGGCTCAGTCGGTTAAGCATCCAACTTCGGCCCAGGTCATGATCTCGAAGTTTGTGGGTTAGAGCCCACATCAGGCCATCTGCTGTCAGCACAGAGCCCTCTTCAGATCCTCTGTCCCCCTCTTGTTTGCGTGCATGTGCTCTCTCTCTCTCAAAAAATCAATACATATAGGGGCGCCTGGGTGGTGCAGTCGGTTAAGCGTCCGACTTCAGCCAGGTCACGATCTCGCGGTCCGTGAGTTCGAGCCCCGCGTCAGGCTCTGGGCTGATGGCTCGGAGCCTGGAGCCTGTTTCCGATTCTGTGTCTCCCTCTCTTCTCTCTCTGCCCCTCCCCTGTTCATGCTCTGTCTCTCTCTGTCCCAAAAATAAATAAAAAACGTTGAAAAAAAAAATTAAAAAAAAAAAAATCAATACATATAAAAAATTTTTAATAAAAAAAAACATGAACCTTGGCCTCCACCACACACCATACACAAAAATCAATTTGAGAAGCATATGAAAGGTAAGAGATGAAAGATAAGAGACCATGTTAATGGGTAACAGCAGGGAAATATTTCCTTCATGGGACACAAATAGCTATAACCATAGAAGACTGATACATTAATTCAATTTAGTTTATAAATTAAATAAGCTTAACTTCTACATCAGTTAATAAAATTTCTACTCATCAAAAGACACCATTAAGAGAGTGAAAAGGTAAGTGACAGGGCAGCAGGAGATGTTTGTAAAACATATATCTGACAAAGGGCTCCTATAAATTAATAAGAAAATCTCTGGATTAATTTTAGGGAAGGGGAGAGGCAGAAGACTTGCACTGACCTTCACAAAAAAGAAGATCCAAATGGATGAAGATCCAAGCAAATGAAAAGACATTCAACATCATTAGGTCAACAAGAAAATGCAAATTAAAACCACAATTGATTTACCACTATAAATCAAAACTCTCAACCTCCCACCATACTGCAACCAGTCTGGAAAACTGGAAGCATTATTAAAGCTAAATATGCATATATGCCCTATGACCTAGCAGCTCCATTTCTGGATATATGCCCAATACAAATGAATGCTTATGTCCAGAGAAAGACATGTAGAGGAGTGTTCATGGAAGCTTTATTTGTAATGGCTAAAACTAGAAACAAGCCCAATTCCATCAACAATAGAATGCGCAACCATATTTTGTTTTACTCATAAATTGAAATACTACCGTATGCTGTGGAATACAATAATGAAAAAGAACAAACCACTGCCGCATGCAAGCATATGGATGAATATCACAAATATAATGCAATCAAAACAACCTAGCCACAAAATATTACATCTGTATAATTCTATTTATATGAAGTTCATAAAGAGGCCAGACTAACCCATGGTTATTTTTGTTGGGGGTGGGGACTGATAACCACTGGGACAAGTACAAGCAAACTTATTGGGGTACCGGAAATGATCTGTATCTTTTTGTGGTGGCTAAACAGAGATATACACATGTGAAAATACACTGTGCTCTACACATAAGATTTATTTGTTTTATGTACATTAGTTTTATTAACATAAAAGACAACTAAATAAAGTATTGGTTTCTGAACATAATGCAATTCTACTGATATGTATCTATTTCTGAGCCAAAGTTGCACTCTTAACGCTGTAACTTCCTAGGAGGTTTGATGTCTGAAAAATAAGTCTAACTGTTTTTCTTTCAAAAATTTCCTGCACACGTATGCTTCCAGGTGAACTTTGGGACCAGTTTTTCAAATTCCTCAGAAAAAACCTGTTAGGATTTTCGTTGGAATTATGCCATATCTGTACTTTATTTGGAGAGCACTTAAATCTCTTCAATATTGACTCTTTCCATCCAATTAACATGGTTCATTTATTCAGGAATTCAGTCAAGTTTTAAGGTATTTTTCAGGTAATGCTTGAATATTTTTGGTATATTATTATTATGTACATGATATGTATTAAGTAATTATTATTTCTGCTGCTATTATATAAGAAATATTTATCCTGTTACATTCTGTAATCATTGATGGTACATGAAAAGGCTTTTAAAAATTATGTATCTGGGGGACCTGGGTGGCTAGTTGGTGGAGGATCTGACTCTTGATTTCAGCTCAGGTCATGGTCCCGGGGTCATGGGATTGGGCCCTACGTCAGGCTCCATACTCGGGGAGCCTGCTTGGGATTCTCTCTCCCTCCCTCTGCCCCTCCATTCCCTTTTTCTCTCTCTTTCTCAAATAAAAAATATCCAGATAGATAGATAGATAGATAGATAGATAGATAGATAATGGATGGATGGATGGATGGATGGATGGATGGATAGATGATAGATGGATGGATAGGTAGATGGATGGATAATGGATAGATAGATAGATCTGGCCACTTTGATAAGCTTCTTCATTTTCATTGAACAAAGTATTATAGTTTTTCTTCATTGGACTTTTTTAACTTCCAGGTATAAAGTATCAAACCTTTTCTCCATTATATGAGAGTCTGATTTTTGGTTAATTTTCTACGTTTTCTTGGAAACAGGTAAAGATGGTATGTGTCAACTATGTTACTTGGCAACATTGCTTGGTTTGTAACTTTTATCTGGACTTGGAGTCACTGTAGCCTTGGGGTCCTTTTCTAACCTGCAAGTCCCTTGTGGGGACCCTGAAGGCCATGCCTTAAAGTTGTTTCCAGAGATATTGTTTGCTAGGGGGCATGAAATCAGGGCAACTTGTACACCTGCCCAATGTAGATCTTGTCTTCTTGCTCCTGAGCCATCTGCTGAGTGAACTGCTTCAAAGATTCCCATGGTTGGAAATATCTGACAGTGCCTTGGTGGCATGTGAGGTTCCTGTCCTATATTTTCTGAATAGTGTCCTATATTTTCTGAATAGTGTCCTATATTTTCTGAATAGTGTCGTGTATGACCTCCAGTAGCCTTAGGAGTCTGAAAGTTAGGCTGAATCTAAGAAGACCTACCCGTGGGCATCACAGGGTAATGGCAACAGTAGGCTAAGACCCTCAAATGCTCAATTTACTTCAACCGATGGACTACAAGATAAAGGAATTGGAAAGGAAATGCTAACAAAGCACTGAATGTCTGGGTGAAAAAGTACTTTTACCCCTTCTCTGATGTAGAAAAATCTGAGACATATGACAGAGGACAAATCCCTGTGGGGCAGTTGCAGGTTGGAGTAAAACCAAATTCATACGGAGAGGAGAAACTGTTCATTGTCCGCGAAAGGGACCTGGCCAGAAACCCGGAAACCTGGCCAGAAAGGGCGGCTACGGGGATGGATTCGTGTCTGGCTGCGTGGGTGTTGAGGGGGGCCACGAAGACAAGAGAATGAACTTGAAGACCCCATACTTGTGATAAACTAGGTGGTACCTCCAAGTTGACTCCAACTCCATTCAAACTTTTATCTGCATGGAGGAATGTTCGACAGCACACAAGGGAGCAAAGGGCAAAAGCAGACACATGGCTGAGTGGTGCCCAGCAGGAGCAAGCAGGACTACAGTAACAACAGGACTGGGGGTCACCAATGAAAGAAAGTTCTCTGTGTGTCGAAAGGGGTAACCCCAGGTCAACCCCAAAGTCTGACAAAAACTATGGACTGAGCGCTTGAGTGAATTTAGTGCGACACTAGAGCCCGACCAGTGTCCTCTGCTGCCACCTAGTGAAAATAGATGGGAATGAAAAGATTTTCTACAGTTCAGACATTTTTTTAAAGCCACAATTGGTTATTTTAAGGGCCCACGCTGTACTTTCAGACTAGATAAAATTCTTGATTTAACAGCATATGGTGTGGGGAGATGATTTTTCTAAAAAGTTTAAATAAATTTCACTGTAGTATGTTGTTTGTTACAAACTAGCATGTAATATTGTCTGATGTAAAATTCCTAGAATTCCCAGAATAAAAAGGGTACTGTAGGTCCTGTAAAGACAGATGGCCAAAGACCAGTCCAGTTGCATAAGATATGGAGGGGACATCCTTACCCCCCTGGGTAATATAAATTCTGGTGATCAAAAGATGTGCCTACTTGTCCTTTTCTTCATTAAAAGTGTTCAACAAACTCATGGAGGTAAATGACTGGCAAAGGTTTAACAAAACACTTCTGCATGAGAATCTAATCCTGGGTTTCTTTCCCTGAGAGTGTGCGTCAACTATGTTGCTAGACAACGTTGCTTACAGTAAAAATGATCATTGGTAAATTGCATCTGGACTGACAGACTTATAAATACCCGATGGGGAAACCACTGTTTTGGGTTTCCTGAGTGTGGAACCCTTGTAACTGCGCACGTCCCTCGCAGAGGCCCTGGAAGCTATGCCTCCAGAATTACTGTGAGATTGCCTCCCGGGAGGCATGCACATTGAAATCAGAGCTGCTCTGGTAAAGGCCAGATGTGCACCTCACCTCCTTGTACCTACTGAGTGAACAATGACAGGCACACTCACTGGAAACAGTTCCAGATCTTCCCTGCTGACTGCTGCAGTTCTTGCCCCGTATCCTTCTTAATAAGTTGAGCGTGGCCCATGGTCACCTTGTGAGGCTGAGTCAGCCTAACATCACCCCTGATGGGCCTTGCATAGGTAATTACATCAGCCACCCAAATGACTTTTTTTTCCGTTTCCTTTCCTTAACCGTATTCATTTCCTTTTCATTTGTAATTTGTTATAATTTGTTGAATTATAATGAATATAATAGCGAGGGAAAGGGGTTCAGTGGCTGAAGAACTCCTAGAAAGACTTCACAGGGATTCACTGCTAACATTTTGCCATGTTTGCTTTATTTTATTTTTATTTTCCCTCTACATGTATTATTACTATTATTTTATTATTATTATTATTATTATTATTATTATTATTTGGGAGCAAGTTGCAGCCATCATATCCCTTTACTCTTAAATACTTTATTGTGAATACTCTAAAAACAAGACATCTACTTGCATAACCACAGTATAACTCTCAAGGTGGAAAATCACATTAATACAAAGCTATTACCTAATTGACAGACCTATGAAAATTTCACCAGTTTTTCCAATATTGTACTTTAGAGCATATGTTTTCCTGGTCCCAGATCCCATCTTTTAGTCATCACATTGCTTGTGTTTGTCTTGTACTTCTATTCCTCTTTAGCTGGGAATAGCTCCTTAGCCCCTTTTTTGTTTGTTTGTTTGTTTGTTTGTTTGTTTGTCTTTCATGGCACAGGAAGTTTGAAGAGTATAGGCCTTGCTCCCTCATGCTCAGATCCAGGTTTGGGGCCCCACACTTTCGGGAAATCCACTCTGGCCCTCCTCTACCTGCATCTCCCAAGTCTAGAGTCAAGGAGGCAAGCCCATGGGAACCTGCCCACTTCCTTCCAGACCAAAGGTCAGCAAACTTTTTCTTTAAAGGAACAGAAGATAGGGGCACCTGGATGGCTCAGTCAGTTAGGCGTCCAACTTCAACTCAGGTCATGATTTCACAGTTTGTGGGCTCAAGCCCCACGTCAGGCTCTGAGCTGACAGCTCGGAGCCTGGAGCCTGCTTCAGATTCTGTGTGTCTCTCTCTCTCTTTCTGTCCCTTCCCTGCTTGTGCGCTCTCTCTTTCTCAAAAACAAATAAATAAGCATTAGAAAAAAACTAATAAAGGAACAGAGAATAAATATTTTAGGCTTTGTAGCCCTGAAGATGTCTGCTCTAACTCCTCAGCTGTGCCATTGTGTAACAAGAAAGCAGCCACAGATGATATGTAAATGAAGAAGTGTGGCTGGGATTCCAATAACATTTTATTTACAAAATCAGACAGAGGGCCTCGATTTGGCCCAGGAGCATAGCTTACTAACCACTTTTCTAATCCATGCCGTGGCTACCCAAAGATCCACAATGCCATGCCCCAACAGCCTCATGCCCCCTATACAGGACTGGCCTGTGTGGGCCTCTCTTCCACTTCCCACGTTCCAGTGTGGGACTCCAAGGAGTCTAAAAAGTCTACATTTGAACTTGGCCTTCAGCTTGGTCTGAAGGTTTACTTTGTCCAGAGAAAAAAGAACTTAACATATTTTATTCAACCATTTATTGCTTGAATTATAACTTCTAAACATTCAGACATATGGTATGTGGTCTCCATTTATATTTTGCCCTTGCCCCAGAATGCAAGGGGCAACCTGTGCAAAAGCACAAACACTTCTCAGAACAGCTTCAGCCAGCTGAACGGGTCCCCACAGGCGCTCATCTGCAAAGGGAATCTGCGAGCTGGCTCCTACCTCCACATCGCTCCGGGAGAGTCTGGAGAGACCTGTGGCAATGCCGCGCAGCCTCCCTCGCCTTCAGCTCCTCGGCTTGGCTGCAGGCCCCATGCTCAGTGCTCATGTTCTCAGTGACAGAACAAGGATGACACCAACTGGCCAGTTCCTCATTCCTCCTATCAGATACTTCTGGAACGTCTTTTCTTTCTAGTTTATCTAACTACTTTCTTTGAACCTCTTGATGTTTGAACAACACATTCCTTTGTGGCAGATGGAAGACCTCTGAAGGTTGCTTTTTGTCTCCCTTTATCATTCATTTAACATACTATCCCTACCATGATGACTCCCACCTCTGTCGTCACCACCGCTGCCACCACCGTCACCATCACCACGACCATCACAGCCACCACCGTCACCCTCATCATGACCCCCGCTGCCACCGCCATGACTGCCACCGTCACCATGACTACCGCCACCTCTGCCATCACCACACTGCCACCACTTCCTCTGTGCTCACCGCAGAGCCTATAAGTCACATTTCCGTCACTCAGAACACTCCAAACCCAGAAGACGTTGTAGGGGGTCGCCATCTTACCAACACTAGTGCATACTCGTGTCCAAGAGACTTTGGAACTCCAACTAGCTACCTACGCAAACACCAGTATGGTGCCCAGATCTTGTAAGCAGTGCAGTGTATTGGGAAAGACGATCGATTCTCTAAAATGTTACCCCATGAAGTACTTCTAACTTTTTTAGAGGTAAGTGATGAGTATTGGTCTAAATATCATTTTCAATAAAGTAATACTTTTGGCAAGGCATCCAATAACATCTAAATCTAAGAATATACTGCTATGTAATTTACATAATTACTAGACTCTAGTAACATATAATTTGCTGTTATATAGTTTACTCTTCTTTTCATTATTTTGCTCTATTTTTTTACTTTTGTCCTAAAATCGTGTTCTATAAACTCTAAAAGTTGTTCCACTGTAATTTGTTTTCTCTTTATGATGCTTTGAATCGCCAGGAGAAGGCCATTTTTATGAAAGTGCTTTGCAATACTATATTGATGAGTTACTCTATCATTTTTATTTGCCAATAGTTATGCCTATACTTATCATAATTTACTTATTTATACCCTCAATAACTCAAGTCACTGTCAAAACACATAATTAGGCAAGATATGAGACAGAACAAACACGGGAATTTTGCACACAAACATATAGGGCTGAATCAGTTATTGAGTGGATTCCCTTCTTTTCTAGCTGCGATAGAAAGAGCTGAGGTTTGGACTGAAAAGCCTCAAGTGCTGGTTTTGGCTCAGCCAAAACCCCCTGAGGTCAAAACCACCACCTTCCCTGGCCCTTAGTTTTCTTCCCACTGTAAAGAGAGGAGCATGATAATGCTGGTTCTCTGCTCTGCAATGCAGGTCATAGGAAGATCAAATGATAAATGCTTTATTAGCAGTACCTTAATGGGCTGGTCAGTATCATTTCACGGCGTGCCAAGGCTGTTCATGGGATCATGATCCCTAATGCTGTGGTGGCATTGTGTTCCTTTGACAGATGTCATCCGAACAGATAATGTGCTGGAGCAGCCCTCTGTCTCTTTATTGGAACTCTATCTTGGGAATGAGGGCCTTCTTAAATTTTGCGTGTTAGGTACCTGCCTTGCTTCACCCTTGCCGTGGCCCTGGTACCCTGGGAGAGATGCTTACAAAGCCCACAGATACAGGAATAAGCATTGTCATTGTTTCCTGGCCTATCGTGCTCTGGTTATTGAAGCTCCATCACAGAGGGGCTGGCCTTCTGCATTCCTTTACATCAAGCTAACCGTGGGCCTAGAAGTCATTGGATTTTAACTTCATGTCCCATCTTGTGGCTGCCCATGGACTAAGTCTCCCCTCTCTGCAAACTTTACATCTATATATACACTTCAGGAAAACAAAACAAAACAAAACAAAAGCAGCTATGAAGCTGTGTTACAGATTCTCTTTTCAGTCTTGGACCTGGGGTTGATGTACCTCACCGGATTTGGGGAATTTTGAACACTGGTATTTGGAATATTTTTTTCTACCCCATTCTTTTTTTCCTCTCCTTTTGGGACTCCAAATGCACATCTAATAGACCATTTTGATATTTTCCCAAAAGTCACAGAGACTCTTACTCATCTTCCTCAATCATTTTCTCCCTATTCAAATCTTCATTTGAATAATTTCTACTGACTTGTCTTCAACTTGACTCTCTTGTATCCAGTCTGCCATTAGGCCACCCCAAGGATGTCTTTGATTTCTGATAATACTCAACTCCGGGCTTACTTTTGGTTTTCTATAAAAAGATTTGGGAGTTACTCGAGCCCCTCCTACTTGTCAGGACTTGAACTTCAAACTAGTACAGAAATATCTGCCTAAAATTCTACCTAAAACTTTCACTGGGGTCCCTGAGGTCCTGCCCTGTGCATGTTCCCTTTAGGAGTCAGCCAGAGATTTGGGGGAATTTATATGCACATTTTGTAGTATGACTCTCTCCTTCCTGGGAGGTCACCCCTCAATTCCCAACTGTTTTGGCAGCCCCAAAATCTAAGCTCAGTCTCTTCAGCTACTAAAACCACCTCTTTATATCTTAACCCTACTCTACAAGGTGCCGTGTGTTGCTGAAAGGCAGAATGTCCTCAGAGGAAAAGCCTAATAAATTGGCACTAAACCTATTTCCTTCCCTTCTTACAAGACTCATGTTCCCTTCAATTCCTGCCTGCTCTAGATTGTTTACCAGTGCCTTCAAGCAATAACATTAAAAAATGTTTTTCTTCTAGGGTTAGTAATCGTTATAAACAAGTAAGTGGGTCCAATACAAGATACTGTCATTTCCAGAATTAAAACCCCACCTTCCATAGAATTTTTTTTAAAAGATGTTTATGTATTATTTTTGAGAGAGAGAGAGAGAGAGAGAGAGAGAGAGAGAAGGCAAGTGGGGAGGAGGCAGAGGATTCGAAGCAGGCTCTGCACTGACAGCAGAGAGCCCGAAGCGAGCTCCCTGCAGGGCTTGAACTCACAAACCGAGAGATTATGGCCGAAGCCGAAGTGGGACGCTTAACGGACCGAGCCACCCAGGCACCCCCCTCCCATAGCATTTTAAAGGAGCTACTTTTCCTCTGACGCTCAATTGTAATAGAATTAAATGCAGTAAAGACAGAAGTCTCAATTATTTCCTTTCTTTAAAAAAGCTTTTGTTGTGATAGAGTATACATAACATAAAATTGACCAATTTCACCATTTTTAAGTGTATAGTTTGGTGGCTTTGAGTGTATTCAGACTGTTGTACAACCATCACCACCACCTCTCCCCAAACTGAAAACTCTGTACTCATTAAACAGTAACTCCCCACGACCCCTGCCACCAGCCCCTGGTAACCACCATGCTACTTTCTGTCTCCGTGAATTTGGCTATTCCAGGTACTTCATACAAGTGCAATCAAACAATATCTGTCCTTTTGTTGGAATGCCCCCTCTTCCAAATAAGTAAACTCTGGTTAAATGGCTGTTTAACCTCACATTTTTATTTCCGTGCCTTCCCACTACCCTACTGAAAGAACAGTAAAAGAGGTAAAAGGTGCAAATCCACAACCAGAGCTGGGAACTTCAGTAGAAATCGAAGAGATAAGAAATTTCAACAGCCTTATTGATGATGTAAAATGGAGGGCGGACACAAAGAACAAATATTGTATGATTCCCCTGATATGAGGTTCCTGGAGTAGTCAAATCATAGAGACAGAGGGTAGAATAGTGGTTGCCAGGGGCTGTGGGGAGGGGAGAACAGGGGGGTATTGTTTACCAGGTACAGAGTTTCAGTTTGAATAGATGGGAAAGTTCTGAAGGTAGATGGTGGTGACGGCTGCACAACACTGTGAATGTAGTTAATGCCACCAAACCTTACACACAAAAATGGTGAAAATGGTCAATTTTATGTCTATTTTACCGGACATACACACAAAAAACCGAGAATGGAGGTAACTGATAAAGGCAAGTACAGGAGGCCAAGGACTGGAATGCACATGTCGGGGAAGGAAACAGCAGCCAAGCAGAGAGCAAATCATCCCTTTGGACTCCCAAGTGGCTTGTGTCATATAAATACCCAGTACAACAAAGGGTAGGAGTAAGACAAGGGGCTGAACCTTGCCCACTCCCCACCACTCGGAACCAGCAGCCATGTGCTGGCTTGACATACACCATCCCCAGAAATAGGGCAAAGGTTCTTCTCTAAAAGAGAATCGAACATCCCCAAACTTCCACAATCTGTCATCTAGAGGTTCACCAGCTAACTGTCTAAGAGAGTGGCTTCCCACCTGATCACCCTAAGTGAATTCCTTCAATTTGTGAGCCCCCTGCAAGCCCAGAGGTCCCATCCAGAGATTCCCTATGATCCTGTTCTCATATGTGCTCCAATAGTCACCAGACTTTGAGGAAAGCCTCCAAAAGGAAGAGTCACACTAAGATAAGCAAAACAAAACATAGCACCAAGAGGCGAGGGCCATCCTCATACCACGGAACTATGGGTAGAGCAAAGGCTGTGCATGGTCAGAACAGGCACCACCCAGACATGACAAGCCCACCTTACAATGCATACAGCCTGGACCTCAGTCCCGCATGAAGGAAATAAAGGCAACTAGGGAATGGAAAAGAACTTTAAAATATCCTTAAGTACTACCCCTGTAAGATAAACCTTCATTTAACATAGCTAGAAATTAAGATAATGTCTAAAATGGATGAATCAAGAACTGGTGATGTAAGCATATTATTTAGAGAAACCACCAAGAGAAACAGCCGAATGAGTTAAAAGCGGCTGCCTCCGTAGGACCACGGCGGGGGAGACATAGGCTGGGAATAATTGCCCTGCGATAGAAGCCTGTCTGCATGATTTGATGGTTTAACCTTGTGCATGTATTAGCAGTACTTTGATTTTTTTTAATTTTTTTTTTTTTTAAGAAAATGACTGGAAGTTTTGTTGTTGTTTTTTTTTTTTTTTCCTCATGTAGCATTGTTTCATTCTGGAATTTTCCAATTAAGCTTTTGGCTAAACACATACATATGATAATGATAATTATTCAGGAATCGGGAGGTTTGTAAAAACACTGTGTGCCATTAGAGTAATCAAGCTCAGCTCTAACACATCTTGGCTTTTCAGGATAATTAGACCACACTGGAGGCCCAGATGGGGTGAATGAGAAAGCCATGGGTGTCTGCCATATAGTAACAAGAAAACATCACCCAGAACTACTCAACTGGCAATTGAAATTTGCATGTTAACTTAGTACACAACAAGAAATGAATAAAAATGCCTGGATTGGAGGCAAAACATTTCACTTTAAAAAAAAAAAAAACAAACAAACATAGAACACAGGTGCCATAATGAAGCCCCTACACCACTCATTTAAGGCCTCACGTATTAAAATAGAATCTGTAAAGCTGGAAGTCGTTCCTTCTGTATCTCCTATTTTTTAAAAAGGTCACCTTCTGGGGCACCTGGGTGGTTCAGTGGGTCAAGCATCCGACTCTTGATTTTGGCTCGGGTCATGATCCCAGGGGCATGGGATCGAGCCACGATTTGGGCTCCATGCCGAGCATGGAGCCTGGTTAAAGATTCTCTCTCCCTCTGCCCCTCATGCTCTGTCTCCTAAAAATAAAAAAATAAAAAGTAAAATAAAAAAGGTCACCTTCACTGTATCTTTCTTGAAAGTTTACAAAATGCCAAAAAATAATTGGTCTCTTGACAGAGAGAGACCGACCGGTATTTTGCAGGTCTGCACATGGTCCTAAGTCAGTACTTGAGAATGCAGTGGTGAAAAGGCACATATACAGTCCCTGCTCTCGGCACAACTTGTGAACTAATGTTGAAAATGGATACATATACAGGCAATTCACCACACTGTGATTAGCTCAATGGCAGAGTTAGCACAGGTTGGATAGGAAGGTTGGATAGGATCGCTTGGACAGAGCAACTATCTCAACAGCTGCTCTCAGGACAGCAATGAGAAGGCCCTTGGACTGGAGTGGTATCTAGACTTAGAGCTGCAGTGAGAAGGCTCCAGAGGGGGATTCAGAGAGAAGATTTACGTGGCTTCTGGAATGGAGGACAAAGCCTGGAGGGTGGAAAGAATGAAAGAGGACTTGGGCTGCTTCCAATTTTGATCTCAAACTTCCTAGTTGGGTTCTTCTTTCCAGCTTGGTTCGTGGCTCAGATGAAGACCCTGAGGGCAAAGCATCCCGCGATGGGACCTGAACCTACCCCCTCAAGCAACAAGGACTGCTCTGAGCCAGCAAGACCCTGCCAGTGATTGAGTCCGAGACATGGATTGACCTGATCTTTACTGCCCAGGTGCACAGACCACACTTTTTTTAAAAACCTGGAAGTATTTTCTACACTTTGGAGACCATTGAGACACCAGTCTACTGTGTTCCTGGTGTTGGCCTCCCTGAAATAAATTCCTTTCTTGTTTCACCTCCACTCATTTCTCTGCCTTTGGATTTTGTCAGCAGCAAGTGACTCAACTTGCCACACTCCACCCCACCGCCCCACCCCCACCCCTGCCCCTCGCCAGTGCTGCTGCACCAACTGTACCCAGCAACAAGAATGTGGGACAGTAAAGGGGAGTAATAAGAGTTGAGACAGGAGGGGCACCTGGGTGGCTCTGTCAGTTGAGCGTCTGACTTTGGCTCAAGTCACGATCTCACCATTAGTGAGTTCGAGCCCTGCATCGGGCTCTGTGCTGATGGCTTGGAGCCTGCTTCGGATTCTGTGTGTCTCTCTCTCTGCTCCTCCCCTGCTCACACTCTGTCCTTCTCTCTTAAAATAAAAAATAACTAAATATTAAAAAAAAAAAAAAAAGTTGAGACAGGAGGCTTCAAGAGCCAGTTCACACAGGGTTTTGTAAACAGACCCCAGGTTATTCTAAGGTCACAGAGCCACAGAAGTCATTGAAGGTTTTCTGAGGTAAGGTTTGCGGGCCAGATCTCACATCCTAAGATTTGCATTTTATAAATCTTTTCCTTGGGGCGTGGTTAAGCGTCATACTCTTGATTTCAGCTGAGGTCATGATCTTGAGGTTCGTGAGATCGAGCCCCACATCTGGCTCCATGCACTGTCAGCTGCTTCTCATTCTCTCTCTGTCTCTCTGTCTCTCTGTCTCTCTCTCTGCCCCTCCCCCTCGCACTTGCTCTCTTTCAAATAAGTAAATTTTTAAAAAAGAGAAAGCTTTTCCTCAGATAAATTCATTATAGACTGATTTTTATTACTTTGTTTACTTTCCAATCACACACTTCTTACCCATTTCTGTTGTTTGTTGTTAAGGTCATTGGACAGATATTTGCATGATGATAAGACTATTGTAACTAATTACAGAGTGCTATTCAGTTTACAAAGCACTTTATCATATGCACTCTCACAGAAGGTGGTATAGGCGGAGATTTCCTGGCATCACCATTCTTCCACCTCCTGTCCGTGGAAGATACTGATAATCGATCATGGCACAAGGTCCTGATGGTTTCAGACACATCCTCAGAACTTGCAACACAAACCTCCAGGCAAACAGTGCTATCTACTTTAGTTGTCACTTGATGAAAAGTTCAATTTGCCATCCTAGAATGGTATAAAGCACACACATTAATGGAATCATACAGATGTGGTTGAAATTCGTGATTTCCCACCTTAATGTTGGATTTAAGTTACTTGACATCTCTGAGCCTCATTTACAAATTAGAAATAAAAACATGTTACTCAGAGCTACTATTCATCGAAAGGCAGCAAACAATGAAATTGTATCATCTGTGCATTTACCTGTGTAAATTCAGTGATCACGCTCTGAAAGGAAAGAGTAAGAGAGAAATCAGTAACAATTTCACTTTATGTGTCTGCACCACGGAGCAAACATGGGACATAGCACCTCCACAGCATCATCAATTCATCTGTTTATTGCATGTCTCATAGAATGAGCATCTCACTGCACTGAGAGTGGTTCTGATGTCTGAAGGAACATATTTTCCCAAAACACAGGCGTTAAATGCAGGCCAACAATGTCATATGTTATTTAACTGAAGGAACAACAGTCTACCCCAAATCTAGAGGAAACACCGACTGGCAGGGCCTCTCTAGGGATAAAATGGGCATATCCCTAATGGATACATATGGCAAAAACAAACAAACAAACAAACAAACTTCCAAATTCCACTTCCAATGAGGTTGAAAAGGTCACAATGGATGACCATTTCCCCTGTATTAACGGGGGGGGGGGGGGGGGGGGTGGAGAAATGAGTGAAGTAAAAATATTTTTACAGATATCACAAAGTAGTCTGCAGAAAGTACATTCTGGAGAAGGGGAACAAGACTTTATAGATGAGAAGAGATTAGTGGCTACTGGGGGCATTTGCCATGGGGGCAGGCAAATGATGGGGCCTGCCACCAGTCAGAGGGCTTTGCTTGGCCAAGAAGAAACCAGTGATACTTTAAACATCCCTATGGGCCAAAGCAACAGACAAGAATACATGAACATTCAGAACACAGAGCCAATCCTCCTCTTGGGTTAAATGTGTGACAGTGCAGAAGGCTGGGGCCTGAACTGAAAGACAGTTCCATCATCTCCCAAAGTTTGGGGCCTAAGTCCTAATAGAAGGGGAAGCCTGTAAGACACATAGATCATATCTTGCCCTCAAGGCATTTGAACCCCAGGTGAACTTGTTATATTGTCATTTATAATAAAAAATACATGTTTGGTCTTCATCCTGTTTCTGGAAGAGAACTCTTAAAATCCTTGAAATTTCCTAAGTAATGATAGTGATAAAGGAATCTTGTTTGTTTGTTCTTGCTTTTTTTGTTGTTGTTAATGGGGTAACTTTTAGAAAGTACCTAAGAATTGTGGCTGGTTGCCAGTGCAGTGGACAGGGTAATTACAGGTTAGAACTTTCAGTCCCACTCTCCCACCCTCTACAACCCCTACTCCCAACTTCTGGGAGTCAAGAGGGGCTGGAGATTGAATCAATTGCCAATGACCAATCATGTCCGTGTAATGAAACTTATATAAAAATCCAAAATGAAGGGGTTCTGAGAATTTCCAGGCTGGTGAAGATGTGGAGATTTGGGGATGGCAGCACACCTAGAGAGAGCATAGGAGCTCCACACCCCTTTCAACATAGCTTGCCCTGTGCATCTCTTCCTTTTGGCTGTTCCTGAGTTCTTTTTTTTTTTTTTTTTTTAATGTTTATTTATTTTTGAGAGAGACAGAGACAGGATACGAGTGGGTTAGGGGCAGAGAGAGAGGGAGACACAGAATCTGAAGCAGGCTCCAGGCTCTGAGCTGTCAGCACACAGACCGACGCGGGGCTTGAACTCACGAGCTGTGAGATCATGACCTGAGCCGAAGTCGGACGCTTAACCCCTTGAGCCACCCACTCACCCTTGAGTTCTATCCTTTTATAATAATCCAGTGATCTAGTAGGTAAAATGTTTCTCTGGGTTCTGTGAGCCGCTCTAGCAAATTAATTGAACCCAAGAAAGGGGGTTGTGGGAACCTCTGATATAGTCAGTTTGTCAGAAGTATGGTAACCTGTACTTGGGACTGGGTCTGATGTCCAAGGAGGGAATCATTGGAGCCCCCCAGTCTGTAGTTGGTTGGTCAGAGGCACTGGTAATAACCTGGGCTTATGATTGGCATCTGAAGGGGGTAGGGCAGTCTTGTAGGACTGAGCCCTCAACCTGTGGAATCTGGGTAAATAGTGTCAAAATTAAGTTGAATTGTAGGACACTACAGCTGGTGTCCAGGGGTTACATGGGAATCTCCCCACACACATTAGAATTGGGATCTTGTTGGGGCGCCTGGGTGGCTCAGTTGTTTGAGTGTCCAACGTTAGCTCAGGTCATGATCTCATGCCTTGTGGTTCGCAGCCCTGCATCAGGCTCTGTGCTGACATCTCAGAGCCTGGAGCCTGCTTTGGATTCTGTGTCTCCCTCTCTGCCCCTCTCCTGCTCGCACTCTGTCTCTCTCTCAAAAAGAAATAAACATTAAACAATTTTTAAAAAGAAAAAAAAGAATCGGGATCTTGTAGCTCTTAAGCAGGGGAGCAACATGGGATTTGGGTTTTTGGAAGCCACAGTAATGAAATGTGTCACAGTTCTCAACCATTTTCTAGCACGTAAGTTGGAAATTCATGTGCATAATATACTATGGGCTATCACACTGATCAGCATAGTTGATAATGACATAGAGTACAGGAAACCATGAGTTGCAAAACATTAAGCAAAAGCAACAAAGATTGGTGATTGATTGGGCCTAGCTAGATGAGTACTCTTGGTTTCAGTATCGGATACCTGGGGGAGTCCTGCCAGTGATGGGAATGAGGAGCATGGATAAAGGGCAGGTTTATTTTGGGGAAGGAAGGGTATAGATGCAGATAATTTTGAACATGTTGAGTTGGAAGTGCCTGTGAGATACGCCCCAAGCAATTGCATCTAGAAAGTACATAGTTTGTATGACCTGGAAGTCAGGAGATCAGGAATGAAGATGTAAATTTGGGAATCATCAGCTTTGAGATGGAAAAAAGATGAGCATACTCGGGAAGCATGAGAAGCCAAGCTAGGTTCCAGGGTTCAAAGGGAAAGGAATGAACAGGAGTAAGAGCTCAACTTCCCGGCAGGAAGCTTGTACTGAAGCAGGTATTCCATAGCCTTCCTTTGAAGCCATTGTGGATCAGACCCAAAACAACCTCTAGTCTTGTCTCCTGCCTTTCCCCCTCTGCATTGTCAAGCTTCTCGCCATTTGTTCACTTAGCTCACCAGACATCGTGTCTGTGCCCGGCCCTCATCCAACTGTCGTTCATATAGCAAATTTACTGAGAAGCCACCCTGTGCCAGGAGCTATGTTAGGTCCTGACCATACTGCAGTGACCAAAACATCCCTGCCTCAAAATGTTTACATTCTAGCGAAGGAGACATACACACACACATAATTAAAAAGACATACAGGGGAGAGGTAAATGCTATGAAGAAAAAGTAAGCAAGCTAAGAGCATATAGTGATGGAGCTGTCCTATTTTAATGAAGACATAAGGAAAGTCATCTCTAGAAGTCACATTTGAGATCTGAATGAAGTGCAAAAGTTCTGGGTGAAGAAAGGGGGGCTAGAACAGAATGGTGAAATGAGGTAACAAGAAGCTAAATCATATATGTTTTTATAAGCCTAAGTAAGGAGTCTGGCTTTCACTCCCGTGTGACAGGGGATAACCGTGGAGAGTTTTGAGTACAGGAAGGACATGATCTGACTTAGGTTTTGACATGATCGCTCTGGCTGCTGTGTCCACAATTAACTACTAGGGGCAAGAAGAGAGGTAGAGGGATGTTTTAGGAGGCTATTACAATAATGCTGGGCAGGGTAAGTGGGGTTTGTTGTGCTAAGAGTAGGGATGGAAATGGCGAGAAGTGATCAGGGTATATTTTATAGGTGGAATGGACAGGATTTGCAGTGAGAACAGATGTGGGGGGGTGAGAGAGAAGTCAAGGATGACTCCAAGGATGAGCAGGTGAATTAATGATACCAGTTACCTCAGCGGTAAATAATGAGCAAAGGTTAACTTTAGAGGGAAAATCGGGAGTATTGCTTTGGATACACAAAGTTAATTAGATGCTGATTAGACACCCAACTAGAGAGGTTGAGAAGACTATGGCTTATATGAATCCAGAGTTCACAGAACCGGTCAAAGCTGCAGACAAATGCTTGGGATTGGTCTGTGTACACTGGTATTGAAAGCCATGAGTCTAGATGAGACCATCTGAAAGTATTGGACAGAGTCCCAGCTCCAGCAGCTGCGAAAGAGAGAACGGGGGGGGGGGGGGGGGGGGGGATAGTTGGCTAATGGATGCTGTAATGGGGCCTTGAGAGCTTCAAAAGGGGCATAATAGTCTCAAAGGGGAAAGGACCCGGTCATAGAGGGGCTCGCCAGCAGCTTGGAGGCGGATGGGCAACTTTCCAGGCTGAGGTATCCGCATTAGCAAAGACACAGGAGTTAGGACTAGATACGACGGGTCTGGAAATGGCGGAGGCCGCAGGTGAGGTTAAGAGCGCCGCGCGCACTTCCACTCCAGTCCACGGCGTCCGAGAGCCACGAGGTACTCCGTCTCTCCCTGAGTCGCCTCTCCGCCCGCGCGGACACAGCAGCCCTGGACTTCGCCAAGCGGCGCTGTCAAGACCACCGAGGCCGCACGCCGCGGAGGGCTGAGCCGCTCCAAACCGGCCGACTCTCGCGAGAGCGCGGCCTCGCCAGCCCAGCATGCCCCGCGCCGCCGCCGCTGCCGCCGCCGCCGCCGCCGCGCCGCGGCTTGAGGGCGGGAGGCTGGGGGAGGGTAGCGGAGCCGGCGCCGCCGCCATGTTGGGTCTGAGGCGGCTGCTGTAGGCGCCGACGGAGCGAGCGGACTTGAGGAGCGGCGACAGCGACGTGGGATCTGCCTCTCTGCGAGCGGCCGGGAGCGGCGGCGGCGGCGGCGCCATGAGCGGGGGCACCCCTTACATCGGCAGCAAGATCAGCCTTATCTCCAAGGCGGAGATCCGCTACGAGGGCATCCTCTACACCATCGACACCGAGAACTCCACCGTAGCTCTCGCCAAAGGTACGCCGGGGCGGGCCTCGGGGTGGGGTGCTGCGCCCGGCTCTCGGCCCGCGGCCTCCTCGCTCCCTCCCTGCCCCCTCCGTCGTCCTCCCGGAGGCCGCTCCCTTCCCTCCCTCCGGGCCCCGGCGTCTCGGGCTGGGCCGCGGCCTCCCCGGGCTTCCCGGCTCCCACCCCAAAGGTCCGCGCCTTCAATCCGGGAACTACAGGACGGTGAGCGGGGCGGGCGGGGCGGCCCTGAAGTCCGAGAACGGGCCGGAGAACACGGAGAGACGTGTCTTCCAACTCCGAAATTCGGTGGTTCTGTCGTCTTACCGCAAAACAAAGCCTAAGTATTCAAAGAATTTTTCCGCCTAGCTTGAGTTTAGTGCTGATTTGGTGAATCTAAGGCACCTATTTTCTCACGTTCTTAATTTCAATTCGTTACGGTATTCATCAGGTGAACTGTAAGTCATGTGCAAAACTTTGGGTTTGCTCAGCGACGCAGACGGTCTCGAAGTGCCATCGGTACCATCCAGCAGATCGCATCCCACTTGTCTCATACGTGGTATTTACCTGTTAAACCGGAATCCTTCTCCAAGGCTGTTGTGCAACCACCTCTTTAAAGCTGCTTGCTGTTGTCGCATCGACCCTGTTTCTGGAAAGCCAGTGCGGAGTACCCTTAATCGGAGTGGTCATTGGGCGCTGACCGATCGTCGGGCAGCCTCCCTGGGCCGGCGGATTCTGGGTGTTGAGGATAGTGCCCTGCCCGTAGTAGAGTATGTAATTAAGGGTCGCACAGGCTGAGTGGGTTTTCTCTCCGTTCACACGTCCTGTGCCTTCGCTCCGCCAGAAGACCAGGAAGAAAATAAACTTTAGCTCATTCTCTAGAAAGAAATCTCGCCAAGTTAAGAATACTTAGGAGAGGGTAGCAAGATAACCAAGGTAGCTTTCCCAGCACATCTGGTAGTGTTACAGAATGAATACCGTGGTAGAGACAGAGGGCCAAGGGCTAGGAAGAAATTATCTAGATCTGTAAAAAGAAAAGAAAAAATTAACGTATAACTTACAGGAGAGTCGTTTCACAATATCAAGCAAACGTTTTAGTGACATTTTTTGTGTCCTTTTTAATAACACTTAAGTTGGGACAAATTTTATTACCTGAGTAAGAGGTCTTAAATTTTTTTATCTTGGGTTCCTTGCCACCCCGCTCTCCCCCCATGGATATTTAGCTGTATATTGTGTTAGTTTTTATGGCTTTATGAAATTATGAAAAAGGCTTCCTAAAGTTCTCGATGACAGCCACATACAGTACTTTTCATTAAGGGCGTTTAATAATTTTTTATTTAAGGTGTGTTGCCAGCCTAGTGACTTATTGTTGAATTGGCTGTCCCTTTATTCTTCACAGTGAAAAAAAATATGTACATATGTAAGATTTCAAAAAGTCTTTTAAAAATGTTTGAATATGTTCTTTTATGCAGGAAAACTAAAAAATCTTTATTTTGTTAATGACCAACATTTTAAAAAACTTCTATTTTCAACAGCTTCTAGAGTCCATAAACTAAAATTTTATTATTCTGTAATAATTCATATGCCAGTTTGTTCCTTGTATCAGTCATGACTTCATAAATAGTACAACCGTGAAAAGATTTTTTTAATCATTGAATTTATATCTGTACTTACGGCTTTGATAATCTCACGACACAAAATATATGCTTTTTCTTAAGCAGTAGGAGTTATTTAATGTGTGACAGGTTTGGGAAGTTAATTGTGTTTGTAAAAACTGAAGTTATCAAATTTTGGTAGCTTATTCTACTTAGCAGTATCTAATCTAGAACTACTATATAGCTGTCTAGTCAACCCTAGGCACTTAATTCAAATTTTAAAATTAGAACTGGGGTGTTTGGTCTTCAAATTTTACAATTTACATGCCTTGTGAGTAATTTGATATCTGATATTCCACTTCCACCTTTTTGAAAATTTGGTTGAAGAATGGCAGTCTAACAGATAAAAGCCTAAAGTTTATTTATGGAGTTTAGAATACAATATTTTTTGGATTTAGAGATCCCTTATCTTTGTAAACTCTCAACTGAGTTAATCTCTTCAAGTGACATTCTTAGAATTCTCTTTTGGATGTTAATTTGTCCCCCTCTGGGAAGAGTTTTTTCCCCTTTTTTATTGTGAAATAACCACACATTTGAAAAGATGCATGCATAAAAATGAAATATTTTTAAACAAACCTCCATGTAACTACCACCCAGGGCAAGAAAGACATTGCAGAATCTCAGAAGCTTCCCACCCCCTGCATCTTCCCATTATCACTACTATACTCTTAAGCTAGATAGAAACATTATTCTCACATTTGTAGATTTATCACTTAAGTTTACATCCCTAAGTAATAGTGTTTATGTTTGTCCTTTTTTGAACTTTATATAAATGGAACCATCTTGTATATTTTTGATTTTGGCTTTTGTTGTGGCATAGTATTCCATCATGAGTATAACACAGCTTTATTCTGCATTTGTTTTTGATATTCTACAGTTAATGTTTATTAAATTGTTTACAGTTTTTTGCTATTATGAACAATGCCTTTATAAATATTTGTGTTTAAGTACACTGATGGCCTGTGTACCTTTCTTGAGGGTATATACTTGAATTGGAGGATCATGGGGAAAGTTCGTCTTTATTAGGAAATGCCAAGCAGTTTCCAAAGTGGTTGTTTACTAGTTTAGATTTCAGTTACTAGTATATGAGAATTGTAGTTCCACATCCCTTACTAACAGTAATACTTAGTATCAGATATTTTAATTCTCTCCAATCTGGTGGGTGTGATTGTACCTGGCTTTAATCTTCCTGATTGCTAATGAGGTGAGCACTTTTTCATATCTTACTCATTTGGATTTCATCTTTCATGAAATGCCTTTGAAATCTTGTGCCCATTTTACTACTGAAATGCATATCTCTTTCTAGAGTTCAGCATTTTGAGTATGAATCCTTTGCTGGGAATATCTGTTGTAAACCTCTTTCTCCATTTAATGGTTTCTTTTGGTGAACAGAAGTTCATTTTAACGTAGACATGTTTATCACTTTTATTTATGGCTAGTGTTTTTCTTTTTTTTTTTTTTTTTTTTTAAGGAATTTTTCCCTACCCCAAGGTCATGGAGGTACTTTGATTACTTTGACAAAACTTTTTGTTTCACTTTTCACTTAAATTTAGCAAGAGGTTCACCTGGTTTATATGGTCCAGATTAAAATTTATGTCTCTTACTTGGATGTTACTTATAATTTAAATTCATGTGGAATTATACAATGCTGTTAAAATTTTGGATTCGTTATGTTTCATGTGGTATATAATTAGGGTGACCGTATGGCTTGTTTTGCCCTGGTGGAAGGTCCTTGTTTGTGCCTGTTGTTCTAGCATGATTATTAAAGTATCCCTTTATTTTCTTGAAAATGTTCCAGTTTGGGTAATAAATTGTATGGTCACACTAAATATAATCAAAAGCCCAATCCCAGAGATCATAACTAAGTGAGTGATGTCCTTTATTTTCTACTAGAAATTTCACAGATTAGCTCTAGTTCCGTGAAGGTAAAATAGAAGTAAGTTTGATGGGCTTTGATACACAGGATCTTCTGTATGAATGTCAAGAAGTCATAAAGGCAACCTTGATGTCAGTTTCCTAAGTATGCTAATAGATCATCTGTCTGTAGTTTGTCTCTTGGAGTCTTTGTCACATCTCTGAGTTTTTCTTCCTAACACTGATTATGATCTGCACATAATCTGCTTTGCTTTATTTGCATGTGTTTATTGTCACCTTCCCTCCCCACCATAGTCTGAGCTCCTGGAAGAACGGATGTTTATTTAATGAATAAGTGAAAATGATTTAGCATTTTTGTTTATTAATCTCGTAGAAGTTTCTTGGGGTATCTCCAAATAATGCTTTCCATGTTCACAATTGTATATCTCCCTAAACTTACAATGCCTAAGATATGTTGTCACCCCCCCCCCCCAACAGTGAGAGATTTTGGAGAATAAGGATACAAGAGGATTAAAAAAATCTTATAACAAAATTGACATTGTTAGGAAGACAGAGTTTTACCTTATGACTCAAGCTCAATTATAATTTTCATTTAAAATTTAAGGGAAGAATTAGTTCAAGATGTGGGAGGGAATTACAAAGTGGTGGCATGTTTTCAATTTACCGTATATTCACACCTGTGTCTTGTGAACATGATGCTCAAGCACATACTAGATCCTGCATGCCAAGAGATTGCCCACAGAATGGAAGTTTCGTGAATGCAGGATTTTTGTCTCCTTCACTGCTGTATCCTCAGTGCCTAGAACAGTGCCTGGCACATAGCACGCCCTTGGTAAATATTTGAATAAATGAAAGGATACTTGTAGTTACTGAAGGTTTCTAATTATGGGAATTTCAAAGTTGGAGAAAGTACACATTTACTATAAGCATCATATATGTAGACTTTTACACTAATAAAATGGGCTAAAATAAGTAAAGTTCTTTTTTGTTTATTTTTGAGAGGGAGTGCGGAGGAGGGTTAGAGAGAGGGGGAGGGAAAGAGTCCCAGATAGGCTCCAGCGCAGATTGCTTAGCGAGCTTGATCCCTGGAACTGTGAGATCAAGACCCCAGCTGAAATCAAGAGTTGGACATTTAACCGACTAAGCCACCCAGGTGCCCCTAAAAAGAGCAAAATTCTTATCTAACATATTAAGTCAGCCATACCTGGATAATACACTACTCTAATGAAAACCAGGTTGCTGCTGCATTAGGAAAAGAGACTTTGTAAAGAAGAATGATTATAAGCCAGCTGCTTTTATTGATTAAAAAAATTTTTTTTAATGTTTATTTATTTTTGAGAGAGAGAAAGAGAGAGACAGTGCGAGCAGGGGAGGGGCAGGGAGAGAGGGAGACACAGAATCCGAAGCAGGCTCCAGGCTCTGAGCTGTTAGCACAGAGCCCCACCTGGGACTCGAACTCAGGAAGGGCAAGATCATGGCCTAAGCCAAAGTCAGATGCTTAACCAACTGAGCCACTTAGGCGCCCCAAGCTAGCTGCTTTTAAAATGATTTGTCCTTAAAATCAGGGCTTTGGTAGAGGGAATATAAAAGTTGGTAATGAATTATTTCCTTAAATCATCTGCTAAGTCTTGCCCATTGGTGTATCTTACCCACTTCTTGATTGTTAATTAGCGACGTACTCATAGACTCGAGTGAGCAAGTAGGAGAGCTTTGTATGGTGGATGAAATACTTGTAAAGTACTTTATTGATTTCTTCCATTCTCACTTGAGTTGGGGACCTAAATCTAGCAGTTCACAAAATCACTACTTAGAATGTCAAAGATCTAGTAACACTTAAAGCAGTAGTTTCTTTTGGTTCCTCTGTTTAGTGAGGTTGCCAGAACTGGGAGCCTTGGAAACAGTTTATTGTTGCTGTACAGTCCACAGAAATATTTAGTAATTTTGGGAGTCTGAAGTCAGATGCCAGAAACCAACTGCACTTTCCAGCAGAGTGAGATAAGCTGTGGCCTTCTGAATCAGAAGTAGAGAAAACAGCAGAAAGCTCCCCCTCCTCCGAAATAATAATAATAGTAGTAGTAGAAAGACGGAAGTAGGAAGAATAAAGAAATATTATCTGTTCTTGACACATAGCAAGAGTTTTTATAATAATAAACTCAGTGCCAAAGTAATAATAGCAGTAACTGCAGATGGTTTAGCTTCAACTTATTACTCCGTGGTAGAAGATGCCCTCTACAGGAACAGTTTACCTTTTACTTTCTCTACGATACTTTACTTAGCTGTATTAAAAGCTAGGTATCACTGAGGTAAGTTTTTTAATGAATAAAGTGTGAGTTCATTTGTAAAATATTTTATTCACAGGGATCTTATTCTAGTTTTGTGAGGTGTTTGTTTCTGGAAGAAAATGTGACCCAAAAGCCCAGTTGGAATGCTTAGGAGCTCTTTCACCTTGGACAAGTTATTGAACCCTTAGCTTTTAACTTCTGCATCTTTTAAATATAGATAATAATGCCCATCTTTCAGTCATTCTGAAAATTAAATGAGATGATGTCAAACGTAACTAGTTTATTGTAGGTGCTTAATAGAGAGTAACTATCTCCTTGTTACTTCCAGCTACCATCTCCATCTGTGTCTCTCTAGTACCTGAACTCCATTAGTCATTCGGACCTGCTGTATTCTATAGTCTGTTGATCTTACTACCTTTCACTGTCCCACATCCCCCTCATGACTTTACTTCTTTATCCTGTTTAAATTCCATGAGCAGTTGTTACAATCAGTACTTAGTATAAACTCTAACCCCCCCCCCCACCCCCCCCACCCCCGCCCTTCTGCTTTCTTGCACAAGCTTAGAGAAACCACCGTCCCGATTATATTAACACAGACGTGGTGACCACTTTCACTCTAAATCTTCATTCACTAACCTCATCAGTCATGGTTATTTCCCAGCAGTCTTAATGCATTTCCATAGTCTATTTGTTCCATTTTTCCTAATGACTCTTTTATTCCTTGTTTTCCTCCAACCTCCAACACCTCCTTCCCATCTTCACTTTCAGCCTGTGAGCCTTGCTTCCTATTTAATTGAGGAAAGAATAGCAAATAGAAATTTTTGATTAACTTATCCCACATGTACCCAGTTCCTCACATCTGTGCTCCACACCTCTACCATTTCTCTGGTCAGTGTAGATAAAGTGTTCTTTCTTCTCTGTCAGACCACCCTTCCCCTTGTGCAGATTTCATCTCCTCTTGATTTGAAGGTATTTCTTTTAGTGATTCTGTACTCTCTCTTCTGTGTATTCAGTTTTTCCTTCTCTACCAGATCTTTCCTGTCTAATGATGCTATTTCACCCATCTTAAAAACAGCAACAAGAAAACACTACTACTCTTAACTGTTTCCTCTTTTCTATCACCCCATTTCTGTCCTTTCCTTTCCACCAAAACCCCTTGGAATTGTCTACATCACTTATCCGTTAATTTTTGAACCCATTTTATTTAGGTTTTTTATTTGATGACAAACTTATCAAGGTCCCCCAAAACTTCCATGTTGCTGAATCTAGTGGTTGGTGCTTATCCTCAGTCTATTTGACCCATCACCAATATATGGCATAGTTGGTCTGTTCTCCTTGAACAGTTGGTCTGTTCTTCACTTGACTTATCCTGGTTTTCTCTCATACCTCATGGGTTGCATCTCAGTCTCTTTTGTTGATTCTTCTACAAATCTCCATATGTTGGCCAGCTCCAGGGTCTCATTCTCTCTTGTTTCTGTGTGTATGTGTCTTTCACTCTTTATTTATTTTTTTAATGTTTAGTTATTTTTGAGAGAGAGCACAAGCTGGTAAGGGGCAAGGAGCAGGGGGACAGAGGATCCGAAGTGGGTTCTGCACTGACATCAGTGTGTCCAGTGCGGGGCTTGAACTCACGAACTGCAAGATCATGACCTGAGCCAAAGTCCGAAGCTCAACCAACTGAGCCTCCCAAGCTCCCCCTGTTTCTGTCTTTTAAAAATTTACTTTATTTTACCATCTGCACTTTTCTCTTGATAATCTCCTGCAATACCTACCTTTGAATACTCTCTGTATATTACTGACTCCTATCTCCAGCCTGGACCTCTTTGAACTCCTGATGTATATACCACCTGCCTCCCTAACACTGCCACCTGGAGGGATATCTAGTAGGGATCTTGCATACCTATTTCTCATTCAGCCTTCTCCATCTATTTGAATGACAATTCATTCTTTGAGTTGGTAAGACCAAAAACCTTTGAGTCATCCTTAATTGCTCTTTTCTCGCACACCTCATATGCGTTTTGGATCCTATCACCTCTATTTTAAAAATATATCCAAAATTTGACCTCTTACTGCCTCTACTGCTCTACTTTGGTTTATTATCTTTCACTAGATTATTCAGAGACACTCAGGGGTTCCTGTTTCAGTGTCAGCCTCTTATTTGATTCTCTTTTCACCCTCAGTACTGTTTGAGTGTATCTTTACCATTAAAACAACATGGAATGTGTGGGTAGCAAGTTTTTTTAGTGAGCCTGTGTTTTTCTTAATCACTTGACTGTATGATTCTAAATTTAGAATCTTTTTCTGTAGAACTTTGAGGGTATGGGTTTGTTGTGTTCTAACATTCTGATTACTGATGTCAGTCTGATTCTCAGTCACTTTTCTCTCTGGAAGCTTTTATTCTTAAGAGTTGAGAAATGTTACCACACTGATTCCTGAATGGTTTCTCTGTAGACCTTACAAATCTAAAGACTCAAAGTCTCTTTAACCTAATAAATTCTGTGTCTATCTCAGATTAGACAGTCTTGTTTCTGTTCCTCCCTTCCTCATCCATGTTTTGTTTTGTTCTGTTTGTTTTTTGTTTTGTTTTAATTCCTTTTGGATGCAATATTGTGTGTGTGCGCGTGTATTTGCTCTTATATTTTCATATCTCTGTCTCTTGGTTTGATAGTTTGGGAGATTAAGATATAAAACTAACTATAACGAAGAATGCACAACTGAAAGCAGCTTACAGGGTGAAGATTAAATTTAGACTGCAAATTGGACAAGCTTTTGCTTTTACTTCCTGCTGATAAATCCTACTAAAACTATGTGAGAGGGACTTTTTTGTTGTTTTAGGCATAAACCCATAAAGGACAAGGTAGATTTGGAAAGGAGACAACAGCAACAGTCTGAAAAGCAAATGGGTGAATTTAAATGACTTAGAAGAATTGAGAAAGCTGCAACCTAAGTAGACAGTAGGTAAAGCCTGATTTACACCCAAACTCCTAAAAGGCTCAGCAATTGACCATCACCAGGTTCAGGGAAACTAGAAGGCTATGAAGTAATTAGGAGTGAAGATGGAGTTAAAAACTAGAAGAGTAACTCATAATTTGTTTCAGCAGTGATCAGATTTCCAAATCCCCTTTTGCATTTCACACAACCTGGATAGGTACTCTTCTCCAACCCTGGTACTCTCTGGAGAGGGTAAAATAGAGGTTCTGGGGAAACCCAGGCACAGTTGGGAACATAGGTACCTACTACCACACTAAGAACAGTTTGGAGCAAATGGGGCATAGAAGAAGCTTGCATATGCCTGGTGTATTTATTTATTCATTCATTCATTCATTCATTCGTTTATGAGAGACAGAGAGAGAACAAGTGCAGGGGAGAGGGGCAGAGAGAGAGAGAGAGAGAGAGAGAGAGAATGAATCTTAAGCAGGCTCCGTGCTCAGAGCAGAGCTCAACACGGGGTTCAATCCCACGACCCTGGGATCATGACCTGACCCAAAATCAAGACTCAGACACTCAATCGACTGAGCCACCCAGGCACCCCTGGTGCTTATTATTTCATTCAGGAGAATTACTGAGTGCTTACTAGATAGTATGCTAGGTGCTAGGAAACAAAAGAGAGCTTACAGACAAGATTCTTGAGAACACAGTGTCTTAAGGTGCAGCCTGACAGATAATCACAGTTAGCCACAGGAAGAGGATATCTGGGAGGAAGTAAGTGTCTGGTTCCAAGCCACAGGGAGTTTGCAGTCTACCAGGGAAGCAAACACAAAAGCAACTAGAGTCTAAAACTTTCATCCTGACTTATAACACCTTGCAGCTCACTAAGGGTAGGATTATACTAGAGGTCATTCAGGTCCTCAACTCAGTCAAGTTCCTTCAGATTTGGGGCCTTTTCACAAGCTTCCCTTGAATTGGAATTCTCTTTCCCTACTCCCCTTATATGGCTATTGTTGAAGAAATGAACAACGCACCAGATTAAGAAGTCACAGTGGAAAGAAAAGAACTAACAGCTCTGGAAGCTTAAGTGACAGCGAAGATGTGTCAAATAACAGGCTCAGGCACTCTCCCCTCCCCTTTTATTTTGCTTCCACTGCTAAATTTATCTTAATATATTCAGTTTGTCATCTGAATGACAGGCTAACAAGTCTGAATTTTGTTGGTAGATTGTAGGGAGCCATTGAGAGTTTTTTCACCAGTAAAGTGGCATGTCCGAGTCCAGCTTTAGGAAGCTTATGCTGCAACTCTGTGCAAAGATTGATGGGGGGTGAGAGGAGAGGCTGATAGTAGTGAAGTCAGTTGGAGTATTTTTAAGAGTTTGGAAAAGAGGAAATACAGACCTAAACTAGTTAAAATAGAGAAGGAGGAACAGATACATGAGAAATGAGGAGAATGGCGTGGCTTTTCAAAAGTTGACTGGGCAAGGAACAGGGAGGAATTAAGTGATAGTACATATAGTGGTTCCTGTCAACAAATTAGGAGTGGATCAGGAGGGAATCAGGTATATCCTTCTAGATTCTGCTTGAGTGTCATCACCCCGCAAAGCCTTCCCTAATTCCCATAAGTCAGGAAATGTTAGATGTACCTTCTGTGTTCTCTTTTTGTCTTTTATTTTCTTGTGCTTATTGAGCCTTTCTTATTATATTTCACTACTAGACCTCAGCATCTTGTCCCCCTTATGTCCCTCGTACATAGCAAATTAACTATTAACTCTTTGTTGGTCGCATGAAGGGTTATTATCTGAAAATTTTCCTTCGTTGGAAAACATGTAGTTGAACAGCTTGATATTTAATAGGAAAAGACAGTGTGATAAATGAAGACACTATTAAAGATATTTTATTCTCTCAGATTAATGAGTATAACTCAATTTTCTTTTGCCATCCTGTGCCTGATAGAAATGTTTCAGAGTCTCCTATTTACAGTTTCAAAAAGGTCCTCGTAAATGCGTTTAGCGTTATTACTGTTGTCTTGTTATTGCTTCACCATCTAAATTTTTTAATTGCTTTTTGGTTTTACCATTCTCTCTGCATCCACTCTCCCCAAATTCTTATTCTCACAAGTCATTCTTCCCTTACGCTTAGTCTGAAATTATGTTTGAGGAAAGATGCATCTGAGTAAATCTGCATATATTAGTAATTTGAGGGAAAGAGTCTTGCATAAGAAGTGAAGTTGCAAATGAGAGGAGCTAGTTAACTGAGCAAGGTCTCAAATCTGTAATTGTGGGAGATGACTTTAGGTTAAAGGAAATGTAAGGGTCTTTCTTCCCCCCCAAGTGTGCAAGCAAGAGGGAAGAAAATCAGTGAAGATGATGAAATGTATTGATGAAAAGGACAAGTTTTTTTACTTTAGCAGTTCTTTATTTATTTAAAATTTCTTTTTTCAAAAGTCTTTTATTTTGAGAGAGGGAGAGAGAGAGAAGCCCAAGCAGGCTCCACGCTGTCAGTGCGGAGGAGCCTGATGTGGGACTTGAACTCAGGAACTGCGAGATCATGACCTGAGCCGAAACCCAGAGTCAGATGCTTAATCAGCTGAGCCACCCAAAGTACCCCTATTTTTTTCTTAAGTTTATGTATTTTGAGAGAGAGGGAGAAAGGGAGATAGAATCCCAAGAAGGCTCCACACTGCTACTGTGGAGCCCAATGAGGGGCTCAAACTCACAAGCCGTGAGACCATGACCTGAGCTGAAATCGAGTCGGGCACTTAACCAACTGAGCCATACAGGCTCCCCATCCTTTAGAGGTAAAGTAGTAAGGAGTTGGTTCTAAGAATGTTTGAAAGGTGAGGGGAAAGTCATCTGGGTTGTGAACTCTGGAGGTGGAGGTGGGTTTTTTTTTTGTCTTCGGATCACCAGTGATTGGCATGTGGTAAGTGCTGAGGAGATTTGGAATATTGCAGACAAAGATTGGTAGTAAAGTCTATTAGGGCTGACATGTCTATAGCTGCATATACATACAGGAGAGAGATGATAGAGGCCAGAGACTGATGTTTTCACTCAGTGTAGTAATACTTCCTGACACAAAGTAGTGTGGGCGAGAATGAAGAAGGGGCCAAAGTGCAGATATGTGGAAAGTGAAGCTTTGTGGAGGCAGTTTGTGATGTGATTCACAAGCAGGCCTGTGTCCCTCCCAAATAAAAAATGAAGAGCATGTTTTCAGTGTTTGTACAAGGATACTACATTGTAGAAGAGATGGCTTCTCTTCTACACTACTCTTTGAGTATTTTAAATAATTAAACCATATATAACAGGTAATAAGTATTCAGTATTTCATATGCTTTTGACAAGAGTTAGTGTATGATACTGGATGTACAACAAGAACTGTACTTCTGGATAAATATCAGAGGAGAAAAATACCAAGTGCAACTTTTCACTTTTTTTCCCTTGGTTCGATGCTTTTCCATATATGCTGTTTTTTAAATAATGCTGTTTTTCTGTTTTCCCATCCTATTGATTTCTAATTGTCATTTCTTTTTGATGTAGTCATCCAGTAATTTTGGAAATTGCTTACTTAATAGCTTTTTCCACTGTGGAATTTATTCAGGAAGTATTCAGATGTCAGCAGTATGTAAGGCACTGCGTTGGATACTGGGGGAGTTGCAAAGATTACTTTAATACAGATTTTTCTGAAGATCTTTCAATTCTAGGAAGGGGGAGCTATAGACAGGGGTAGAATGCACTGTCATTTTTAGAGGGAGAATTTGTTACTTCCACCTGGAAATACTACGGATAGAGTTGTATCACTTTGGCTGGGCCAGGTGCCCAGATATTTGGTCACATATTCTGGATGTTTCTGTGAAGATGTTTTTTTGATGATATTAATTTTTAGATCGGTAGACTTTAAGTAAAGCAGATTACCTTCCATGATGTGAGTGGGCCTCATCCAATCATATGAAGGCCTTAATAGAACAAAGAGTGACTTCCCCTGAGCAAGAAGGAATTTTACCACCAGACCACTTTTGGACTTCAGATTGTGGCTCTTCCCTCAATTTCAGCCTGCCAACCTACTCTGAAGATTTTGGATTTTCACATGAACCAGTTCCTTAATGTAAATAAATGTGTGTGTGCATGCACACACACAAACACATCCTGTTGGTTCTGTTTCTCTGAGAAACCTGATGAATACAAGTAGTATATAAGCTGAAATTTAGGATGGGTTGAATGTGGGGAGAAGCTGTGGTAGAGTACAGAACTGCTCTGTGCATTGAGAATAATGAGCTTGGTTGGAACTTAAGATTCTGTAAGTGGGTTGGGACCAGATCTTCAACTGATACTTGACTACAGTTTTAACTTTGAGACTACATCAGAAATCTTATTCTAGACTTCCATTTGAACTTAGTCTTAGATTTCTAACTTAACTTGAATAATTCAGTCTTTTGTTTATTGCTCTCACATTTTGGTATTCAACAGACTTGTGTTTCTTCCTTATCAAATTGGTATTAGAGCCTAATTTATAATTTTTAGTTTGTATCCAAAGGTGAAGTCTTTGGAAAATACTAATGGTGTCATTTTGTGCATATTGACTATATTTAACTATGTATATGTTTATCAAGCTTTGGTATTTTATAATAGAGATATTGTATTGGGAAGTCGGTCACTATAGCTCTTCCCTCTATGCATGTACTATAACTGTATGTAGAGGTATTAATATACTGGTAACTAGATTTGACATTAGTGTGATGTTTGAACTTGATCTATTAGAAATAGAGTTTTTTTTTTTTTTAGGTAAGTGATTTTGACAGAACCTTGATGCTATTTATGTTTTTTGTTTTAATGTTTGTTTATTTTTGAGAGAGAGAGAGTGCAGACAAGTCAGGGAGAGGCAGAGAGACAGATACAGAGGATCCAAAGTGGGCTCCGTGCTGACAGTAGTGAGCTCAATGAGGGGCTCAAACTCAAAAACCATGAGATCATGACGTGAGCCAAAATTGGACACTCAACCAACTGAGCCACCTGGTCACTTCTATTATTTTTTTTTTAAAGACAATCATGGGACACATATTTCTTTCTTTCTTTTTTTTTTTTTTTAATGTTTATTTATTTTTGACAGAGAGAGAGGCAGAGCATGAGCCGGGGGAGGGGCAGAGAGAGAGGGAGACACAGAATCCGAAGCAGGCTCCAGGCTCCAAGCCGTCAGCACAGAGCCCGACACAGGGCTCGAACTCACAGACTGCAAGATCATGACCTGAGCCAAAGTCAGATGCTCAACCGACTGAGCCACCCAGGCTCCCCAACACATATTTCTGAATAAATCATTTGTAGCCAGAAATAGGGAATTGATTACATTCTTTTTTTTTTTTTTTTTTTTTTTTTTTTTTTTTTTTTAAGTTATTTATTTATTTTGAGAGAGAGAATCCCGAGCAGGCTCTGCACTGACAGTAGATGCAGGGCTCTGATGAACTGTGAGATCATGACTTGAGCCGAAATAGTTGGACACTTAACCAACTGAGCCACCCAGGCACCCCTACTCCTGTATTCTCTTAATAGTTTTATAGTTTTGGTTTATATTGTTGACTCACTAAAAGAAAAACTGCTTTTCCTCTACTTACCAGTTTACTCAGTAGTTCTGGCTACCACCACATGTGTCAAGTCAAGTCATCAACCAATTTTCCCAACTCCCTAGACACCAACTGGGTATCCTACAATTTAATTCGTTTTCTGACACTGTCTGAAGTTGATGTCAGAACCCATAGGTTAAGGGCTCAGTCCTACAAGATGACCCATCCCGCCTACTTCACATGCCAGTCTCCAGTCCCAACTTGTGAACTGTATTTCTAACCACCTGACTATAATTTGGGGGTTCCCATGACCCCCTCCTTGGTTTGGTCATTTGATAGAATAGCTTACAAAACTCAGGAAATCAGCTTACTTATTAGATTATTGGTTTATTATAACGGAATACAACTCAGGAACATCCAGATAGAACAGATATATAGGGCAAGATATGTGGGAAGGAATACAGAGATCCTGTGTTTTTTCCAGGTGAGTCGATCTCCCAGCACCTCCACGTGTTCACCAACCCAGGAGCTCTCTAAACCCCATAGTTCAGGGATTTTTTTGGACATTTCATCACGCGGGCATGGTTATCAACTCAGTCTCCAGCCCTTTCTCCTCCCCAGAGGATGGGCTTTCTGGTGACCAGCCCCTTTTCTGAAGCTGTCCAGGAGCCCACCAAGAGTCTCTTCATTAGAACAAAAGATGCTCTTATTGCCCAGGAAATTCCAAGAGATTTGGGAGCTCTGTATTAGGAACCAAATATTAGAACAAAAGATGATCGGTGTGCCTTGCTGGTTCAGTCGGAAGAGCGTGAGACTCTTGATCTTGGAGTTGTGAGTTCAAGCGCCACGTTGGGTATAGAGATTACTTAAGAGTAAATCTTTAAAAAAAAAAAAAAAAAGATTCTCTTAGTACCTTTATCTCTTAGGAGATGCAAAGGTTTTAGGAGTTATGGCCGGGAGCTGCGGACAGAGACCAAATATATATTGTTTATTATATTACAGCATCATACCTGCTTTGAGTTAAATTTTGTTTTGGAATAAGATGGAGTTCTAGTCTCATTCTTTTGTAGATGGTCATTGTTGTCCCAAAACCATTGTTTGAAGAGACCATACTTTTCCCCATTGGATATCCTTGGACCCTTATCTAAAATCAATTGGCCAGAGATGTTTGGGCTTATTTCTGGACTCTGTTCCATTCCATAAATCTATATGTCTCCCCTTATAGGTCTACCACGTTGTTTTGACTACTGTAACTTAGTAAGTTTTGAAATTGGGAAGTATGAGTCTTCCAACCTTTTCAGGCTATTCAGATTCCCTCAAAGTTTCCTATCAATTTGAAGTTTGGCTTTACCTTTTTTGCAGGGTGGGGGAATTGCGTTTTCAATAGGGATTGCACTGAATCTTAGCTCACTCTGGGGAGCACTGTAATCTTAATACTTAAGTCTTCCAGGCCATGAACATGGGCTGACTTTCCATTTATTCAGCTGCTTTTTAATTTATTTCAGCAATGTTTTGTAGTTGTCAGTGTACAAGTCTTTTACCTCCTTTGTTAAACTTATTCTTAGGTGCTTTATTCATTTGGATGGTACTGTAAGTGAGATTGGTTTTTTTTTTGTTTTGTTTTTACTTTTTAAAAAAAATTTTTAATGTTTATTTATCTTTGAGAGAGAGAGAGCCAGAGTGCACCCAGGGGAGGGGCGGAGAGAGAGGGAGACACAGAATCCGAAGCAATCTCCAGGCTCCGAGCTGTCAACAGAGCCTGATACAGGGCTTGAATTCACCGCAAGATCATGACCTGAGCTGAAATCAGATGCTCAACCAACTGAGCCACTCAGTCACCCCCAGATTTTTGTATTTTGATATTGTACCTGTAATTTTGCTTAATTCATTTATTAACACTAGTGTTTAGTTTTTTAATGGATTCTGTATATGTAGAATTCCCATATGGAATCATATCATCTGCAAGAAAAGAGTTACTTCTTCTCCAGTTTGGATGCCTTTTATTTCTTTTTCTTGCTAATTGTACTGTCTGGAACTTCTAGTACATTGAATAGCAGTGGTGAAAGTGGACATCTTTGTCTTGTTTCTGATCTTAAGGGAAAGTTTTCAGTCTTTTACCAGTAAATATGATGTTAGCGCTTGGTTTTTCATATATGCCATTTATCCTGTTGGGGAAATAACTTCTATTCCTTGTTTGCTAAGTGTTTTTATCATGAAAAGGTGTTAAATTTTATCACATGTGGTTTTGTTTTGGTTTGGTTTTTTTGCATATATTGAAATGATCGTGTGGGGTATTTTTCCCCTTTGATTTATTAACGTGTATTACATTGGATTTTTTTAAGTTTATTTACTTTGAAAGAGAGAGAGAGAGAGAGAGAGAGAACATCTGTGGGAGCAGGGAGAGGGAGAGAGAGAATCCCAAGCAGGCTCCATGCTGACGGTGTGGAGCCCAACATGGGGCTGGATCCCTCAAACCGTGAGATTGTGACCTGAGCTGAAATCAAGAGTTGGACACTTAAACTGAGTCACCCAAGCGCCCCGGATTTTTTGTTGTTGTTGTTCAACTACCCATACCTTCTTAGAATAAAATCCCCATTGGTTGTGATATATAATCCTCTTAATATACTTTTGGATTCTCTTTACTGTTATCTTGTTGAGGACTTATATATGTGTATTCATAAGAGATACTGGTCTTTAGTTTTCTTATGGTATCTTTGTCTGACTTTAGTATTACTTGAGTAACATTGGCCTCAAAGAGTCTATTAGAAAGTGTTCCCTTTTCTCTTTTTTGAAGGAGTTTGAGTAGGATTGGTGTTGTTTCTTCTTTAAATGTTTGGTAAAATTCACCAGTGAAACCATCTGGTCTAATTCTTTGGAGGTTTTTGATTACTGGTCCAGTCTCTTTGCTTGTTATATAGGTCTGTTAAGATTTTCTGTTCCTTCCTGAGTCAGTTTTGGTAATTTGCTATTTCTGGATATTTTTCTATTTCATCCAGATTTTCTAGTTAGTTGGCATACAATTGTAGTTTTTTCTTATAAGCCTTTTAAGTTCCATAAGGTTGGTAGCAGTGTCCTTGCTTTCCTTTTTGATTTTAGTTATTTGCATCTTCTCACC
This sequence comes from Panthera onca, assembly GCF_046562875.1. Taxonomy (NCBI): domain Eukaryota; kingdom Metazoa; phylum Chordata; class Mammalia; order Carnivora; family Felidae; genus Panthera; species Panthera onca. Next base: position 18,954,531 of record NC_138353.1, on the reverse strand, counting down.
TTTTTCCGTTAGTCATTCTAGCTAAAATCTTGTTAATTTTGTTGGTCTTCTCCAAGAACCTACTTTTGGTTTTGTTAGTTCTATTTTTCTGTTCTGTGTTTTTAATCTCAGCTCTAATCTCTCTTATTTCCTTCTTTCTGCTGGATTTGGGTTTTGTTTGCTCTTATTCTAGATTTTTAAGATGTAAAATTGATACGAGATTTTTTTAAATGTGATTATAGCTATAAATTTCCCTTTTGAGTTCATTCTTTATATCCCATAATTTTGGCATATTGTTTTTTCTTTTTCATTTGTCTCAATTTTTCTTAATATCCTTAGTGATTTCTTTGACTCATTGGTTGTTTAAGAGTGTATTATTTGATTTCCAGGTACTTGTGACCTTTCCAGTTTTCTTTTTATTATTGTTTCCAGCTTTATTCCTCTGTGGTCAGAGAAGATATTTTGTAAATCTCAATTTTTTTCAATGTATTGAGAGTTGAATTTGACCTAACATGTGGTCTTTCCTGAAGAATGTTCCATGTGCAATTGAGAATAATGTATATTCTGCTGTTGGTGGTGGGGGGTAGGGGCATAATCTGTTGCTTTTAAATACTTTAAAGACACTATGGGGGAAGTGCTTTTGGCCCTTGAGGGTGGAAACAGTGGTCTCTCAATGAATTGCCAGGTAGTTTCAAATCATACAACCCCAATTTTTGTAGGATATGCTTCCTGTTGTCCCTCTATCACTAGCAAAGCTGCATCAGGAACATGAGCCGCCATCCCCATAGCTGCCTTTTGTGGAGTTGGGAGTTAATGAATGGTACAGCCAGCCAGTACACAAAATGCTAAAATTTACCTCAAGTTAACAGCCTCTTTCTTCATCAGGTACTCCCACAGATGCTACAAGTCTATGAGTGGACGTCACAGTTCCAAAATGGTTTATTCAGACGTTACGTGCCAACTAAATAGTTGTTTCGGTGTAGGGACTGAATCCTGGATCTTCCTACTTTGCCATCTTTCATTATGGCAGTTGCATCTGTGTTTTAATTTTAGGTAGTTGTAATCTCTTGAAAATTACAGTTTTATAATCTGCCTATATAAGATGTTTAATGTTACTATATATTTACCTGATTTTTTAATGCTACAAATAATATACCTATCTATTTTGAAAAAAATAATGATCAGAGTTGTAGAATTCTAAGAAATTGCATTCAACAAATCATACTATTTTGGTGAGTTTGAGTCTCTCTTTTTTTTAAGTATATTTATTTATTTATTTAGAGAGAGAGCATGCGTGAGCAGGGGAGGGTCAGAGAGAGAATCCCAAAAGCTCCCCGCCGGCAGCACAACAGATCATGACCTAGACCTGAGCCGAGATTAAGAGCTGGATGCTTAACTGACTGAGTCACCCAGGCACCCCAAGCTTGAGTCTCTTTAAGACTGGCCCCTTTCTTTAAGTTCCTGTTCACCATTACTTGCCTGGTAAATTCCAAACTGGTCTTCTTGTTTCTATTTTCACTTTGTTTTCCACGGTCACAGAAGGACATATAATAGTGGTTGCCAGGGGCTAAGAGCAGGGGAAATGAAGAATCGTGGTTCTGTGGGTATAAAGTTTTAGTTGAGCAAGATGATAGAGTTCTAGGGCCACCTGGGTGGCCTAAGCGTCTGACTTCGACTCAGGTCATGATCTCAACATTTCTGAGTTCAAGCCCCACGTCATGCTCTGTGCTGACAGCTCAGAGCCTGGAGCCTATTTCAGAGTCTGTCTCCTTCTCTGTCCCTGCCCCTTCCCCGCTCGTGCTCAACTCGCTGTCTCTCTCTCAAAAATAAAAAATAAACATTAAAATTTTAAAAAAAGATGATAGGGGCGCCTGGGTGGCGCAGTCGGTTAAGCGTCCGACTTCAGCCAGGTCACGATCTCGCGGTCCGTGAGTTCGAGCCCCGCGTCAGGCTCTGGGCTGATGGCTCGGAGCCTGGAGCCTGTTTCCGATTCTGTGTCTCCCTCTCTCTCTGCCCCTCCCCCGTTCATGCTCTGTGTCTCTCTGTCCCAAAAATAAATAAAAAACGTTGAAAAAAAAAAATTAAAAAAAAAAAAATAAAAAAATAAAAAAAGATGATAGAGTTCTAGATCTCTACTATACAACATTTTGTTATGCAAATACTGTACTGTATGCTTAAAATTTTGTTAAGAGGGTAGATTTCATGTGTTCTTACTGCAGTTTTTAAAAAAATCAAAATGATAGCATTAACAAAAATGCTGGTGACGTATACCTAATAAAGTTGTCAGCTTTAAAGAAAAAATTGAAAGCCTGATAGAAGAAGATAAAGAATTCAGGCTTGTTGCTGGAGACGAGTGCATAAAGATCAGGGAGAACCATACAATAAGCACTTTTAAGTCTTCTTTGCATAACCAGATTGAGCCAAGAGGAAACTTGGGGTGAGTGGGTATCATATACTATTCTTCCATGGTTTGTTGTGTTTAGCTGCTGTTACCTCCAAGTGCAAAAATTAAATAACAGGATAAACTGGGGTGAACCAGTGTGATTTCTTAGTGCATTGACATAATTCCCCTGCTTACAAGTTGTACGTGTACATGAGCTAATTCATGTGTTGAAATGTGTTGTAGCTGAATGGTAGTGGTGACATTCTACCTTTTCTGTGCTTACCGTTCCTTTCTTTCCACTCACAGTGCCCAGGTTATTTGTATCATCTTCCAGCCATGTGTGTCCTTCTGATGTCTTTTAATTTGTTCTTTATAATGGTACAAGAATTGTCTGTTAGAAACATTAAATCTAATCAAATCAGTTTCTATCATTGGAGCGTGTTTCCCATACTCTTGGTGTGTGCAATTCATTCTCCATGGTCTCTATTTTCATTTTCCTCTATGATAAGAGGTTTTCTTCACACCACATTTTGGAAAATATGCCCTAAGCTTTAAACTGTATTATTGGTTACCTTTAGAACCTCAAATAACACAATTTTAAGCCTACGTATATTAATTTATCAACTTTCTCCAAAATTTTGTCAAGTGATTCCCTGCTATAAAAAGGGAGAGTATTAATTTATGTATTTCCTTTTGTGTTTTCCTGTTTCCACTCATCTTCTAATTTTTGTTAGAATACTATGTGATACACTGTCCTGACTGATTTTGTCAGTGTGTAACTTTGTAGCTTTTTTGACAACTATTCAACACATTCTGTTCTAAGACCATAGTAAATTGTCATACACATTTATGTGCTTAAATGAATTTATTTTTCATCTCTTATCTTTTATTTGATACCACTTTTCTGTGAGTTCCTTATTTTGATACAGCAAAGGATAAGTCGCTATGGCTGATAGAGCACTAAGTCTTTTTCTGGAAATACAGTGGAACCTTTTGATCAAATTTAGAGCTTCATTCAGGAAATTTGTTATATAATTAAGTATATTTTCTCATTTTGTTGTCTTTCTAACCAGCATCAGTTAACTGTTGGGTCTGCAAGAATAATCACCTCCAACCATTTTATTGCTGTAGTTTTTCTTTACTTGCTTTTTCTCAAAATTATTCTTTATTAATGACTTGGCTTTACTGCTTTGATCTGTTGATGTAATTATTCTGCTAATAACTCTATATTATGTTCTATATTATATTTGTCTTATCTATTTTTTCCTTAACTCTGTATGCTACCTTTTCAGCATCTTTTTTTTTTTTTAAGTTTATTTATTTTGAGAGAGCGTGTGTGCATGAGCAGGGGAGGAGCAGAGAGAGAGGGGGAGAGAGAGAAAGAATCCCAAGCAGGCTTTGAGCTGTCAATGCAGAGCCCAACAAGGAGCTTGAACATACAAACAGATCATGACCAGAGCCAAAATCAAGAGTCAGACGCTTAACCGACCTAGCCACCCAGCCGCCCCTCAGTATCATTTTGATCCTAAGAGTTTTAATTTTTTCAAAAGGTAAAGCAGTATGTTCCTGAAATTTTCTTCTATTTCCTGGGACAAATATTAATCCTGCATGGATTTTTCATCTGTCTAATGGCTACGTGGGTATAGTTTGAATGGTTTTGTTAGGCCTTGGAAAAGCTGATGGGGCTTGTCCATCATTTTTGTGTAAGGAAGACTTTGAACTTTTCCTCCCTCTGCTTCAGATGAACTAGTCTATTACTTCTGAGGCCTGGGACTTTAAAAAAAATTTTTTTTTTAATGTTTATTTTTGAGACAGAGACAGAGCATGAACAGGGGAGGGGCAGAGAGAGAGGGAGACACAGAATCTGAAACAGGCTCCAGGCTCTGAGCTGTCAGCACAGAGCCCGACGCGGGGCTCGAACTCACGGACCATGAGATCATGGCCTGAGCCGAAGTCGGACGCTTAACCGACTGAGCCACCCAGGCACCCCTGAGGCCTGAGACTTTATACATTGTGTGGTGGTTGTGGTGGTGCTGCTGTTACTGAGGTTAGGGATGATACTGATTTATATGCAATTTTCTTAATCCTGATTTTTCTAACTCTTTACCCTTCCTTTTGGATACAGGACAAAATATAGAACCTTGTCACTTACTCCTCTCCTTATAAAGTATTCTTTGGCCATTAGGGAAAGAAGAACTTCAACTAGGGCATTCTGCATCTTTGCCCTTACCACATCAGTGTTTCTGTCCCCATCTACCAATACGGAGGTGCCAGTGAAAATTTCTCAGGGCATGCCGCATGTGGATTCTCAGACTGGCCTTCCAGTTTGGACTAACAAATTCAGTAGCTGAGTGATACTTTTTAATAAAAGTTATGGTATGAATTTGAGATCTTCTCAATAGGGGTATTTTAGCTTTTCATTTTCTTTAATTTTAGGGAGGGATATTCTTCTGCAAGCCTACATCTATGTCACCATCTTTCCTGGAAGCAGCATAAGTAATAGAATTTTTAGGATGGGTGGGTCATTATTTAAAAGGAAATAGCATTCATATTTAATCTAGCCCTGAATTAGTTTTGCAGAAAAATGCATACATTCAAAATGTTGCACAGTGTTAAAGCGTTTACTCCCTTTAGGTTAGTCTTTAAGTGGATAATATATGATCTTTCAAACTTTCTTATTTGGAACTTACGTATGGATGCAGATATTTTCAGCGGTGTAAGACAGTAAACCTGAAACTTTAGTGTTCATAAGAAACTCTTAAGGAATTAGTTTAAAATACAGATTTCTAGACTCTCCTCAAAGTCTGATTCAATGGATTTGAATAGGATTCCAGAAATCTTTTTAGCCAGCTTACCATTGTGCAGGTGGTCTGTGTTTAACTTTGAGTCATGCTGTCTTAAGTGTTGAAATAATCATATTTAATTATGAGAAAAATATTTTAGGTAACTAGGTCATTTCAGGCTGTCCCCTGGGGTGAATACCTGACAGCCGCTTGGCTTGGCTTCTAGAGGACCTACTACTCACCAGGATAGATGTTCCCTTCATTGTCTTCTCTAATCCAGAAGTTCAATTTGGGATTTTGTGGACAGGGAAGTCTTCACTTGCCCCTCCCAACAAGAAATCTCATGTAGGCTTGCCAGTTTTTTATGTTGCTGAATGATGACATTCAAAATAAATCAACAATGAAAGGACATTTTTAACACCTCCTCTCACCATAATCACCAAAGATATAAATAAATAAAGATGTAGGAAGAACACGACCTCATGATACAGATTGTTTTTTAAATTGAGTACATTGAGCTCTAGGCAAAACCCGCTCTGTTTTCCTCTTTTTTTAAACAAAATTTCTTTAGCTACAGATTAATAGATATTTTCTCACAGCTGACATTTAAGAACTGCTGTATTGGAACCGCAGTTTATTGGAACTGTACTTGGAAGAGTATACTTCTGACAGTCACTACCTGAATATGATGAGTAGACGTGTATCTCATATCCTCTGTTTTCTCACCAGTTCGATCCTTTGGTACAGAAGACAGACCAACAGATCGTCCAATACCACCTCGTGATGAAGTCTTTGAATACATCATATTCCGTGGGAGTGATATTAAAGACCTCACTGTTTGTGAGCCACCAAAACCACAATGTTCTTTGCCTCAGGACCCAGCTATCGTTCAGGTAACGGATAGTAAATTTGTCTTAGAGTGCAAGAAAACTGCAAGTACATGGCTAGCCTTAGCTTGTACCTCTCTTGGATTTTGGCATTATTTTTTTTTTTAATTTTCTCAGTTGAATGTTCGTGTACTTACCATTTCCTAGTCACCTAGATACCTAAAATACCTGGATAATGTTTTCACCCAGGTTTTATTCTTTAGATCATAAGTTGGGACTAAATAAAGTAAGTGATAGCAGAGGAATTTATTTTTATCATAAAATATTTTCTAATTTCAGCAATAGTTAAAATAGCTTATATTTATTGAAGTCTAACTGTATGAGAAGCACTGTTCAAACCACTGCACATACAATAAATCAATCCTCACAATACTCTCTGAGCTTGGTACTATAATCTTGTTTTTATATTTCTCATTTTTACAAGTGAGTAATATAGAGCCACAATTTGGACAGACCAAGCAGTCTGGCTCTGGAATCCAGAATCCATGCCACTCACTATATTATTCACATTTGGTTCATACTATAAACCAGGGTGGTAATGGCTACTCTTAGGTTAAGATAATTAGGTTCAGTGAAAAAAAGTGATAAATCACATTGGTACTTTATATATGTATATTACATAATATGCATGCAGTGTTATATAATAAGGTAGCACAAAAACATAAAAGGATTTTATGTATACTTCTAAAAAGGTATGAAAAAAGAAGACCCTAAGTATTCTCAGTAAAAGAAATAAAAAATTTGTAATTTATTAGAAATAGATATAACATATCTAAGAGATTGTAAATTATGAATTAAAAAGGTTGTTCCTTTCAGTACTTGTTTCCATGTTAATTGGAAGTGTATAGAAACTGCCTGAATTTAGTTATAACAGCAGAGGAAGCAGATTTCATATAGGAATATTTTCATTTTAGGGCATAGCTGATTAAAACCCCCTAGGTTTTTCTCCTGGACCCATTTTCTTCTCAGCCTTTTTTCTTGTCAGAATTTTTGGTCATTTGCACTAAAATACGCTTGTTGACTTTTTTTAAGGTTATACTTTTAGATTTTTAAAAATTAACTTCCCCTTTTTAATGCTGTACGTGATAAAATCTTAGTTTTCCACAAAATAGATTCTTAGAATAAATATTATCTTGCATAAGGTTTGTCTTACTTCCAGCTATTAAAAGAAAATACCTGATAAACTCTTCTGAAGAAAATAGTAAGTGGTATATAAAATTAAAATGGAAAAAAAGAGGGGTGCCTGTCTTGCTCAGTGGATGGGGTGTATGATCTCAGGGTTGTAGGTTCAAGCCCCGCATTGGGTATAGAAATTAGTTTAGAAAAAAAGAGAAAGTACCTTTTAACATTTATTTAGTATTTATTTTTCCTGAATATAAGCTTTAAAACAATTTTTTTTTATTTTAGAGAGAAAGCACATGCAAGCATGGGGGAGAGAGAGAGAGAATCTCTCTCTGTTTTTGTTTTTGTTTTTGTTTTTGTTTTTTGTTTTGAGAGAATGTTAAGCAGGCTCTATCATGAAGCCTGACACAGGGCTCAGTCCCATGACCCTGGGATATGACCTGAGCCTAAATCAAAAGTCGGATGTTCAATTGACCAAGCCACTAGGCACCCCTGAATATAAGCTTTTTGATAAGAAATAGTTAAATTTATTCTTGTAATATACATAAACTGGAGAAATTCTCTACTCTCATCTCCCCTTCCACCCCCGCTCCTTTTTAAGTCTTAACTTTTGAGGAAGTAGTCTGAAGGAATCCTGAGAAAATCCTTAAAAGAAAATTTTTTTTTTTCTTTTAAGTAGGCTCCACTCCCAGTGCAGGGCTTGAACTCATGACCCTGAGATTGAGTTACAAACTCTATTGACTAAGCCAGCCAGACACCCCAAAAATGTGATTTTTTTTAATGGAGGGAGAAGAGACACATTTTAATAGAGCTAGCCCTCACCAAATAGTGGTGTTAGCTGATTGTCTTTTGTATATATATATCTTCTGATAATTCTCCAGGGAAATAGTTACTTAAGTAATCAGCTTTATGGAATAAGAAGAACCAAAAGAACACAAGTTAAACTGGTGTTGAATTTCTTCCAGCCACCATAAATTTTCACTTTTGATCTTTTGATTCAAATATTCAGTAGTATTTAGTGAGTACCTGCCATGTTCCTCATAGTAGCAGTAAACACACAAAGTCCTGCCATCAGTGAGCTTATATTCTTTTGGTCATTATTAGTACACTGCATATCTGTATTATGAGATATTTTATATATTAAGATAAATTAGTGTATAGCATGCATACTTACATATTATAATTATTTTAGGTTTAGTAAGTTAAAGTTTTTAGAAAATGACCTTTAATGTAATGCTAAATATATTTAAAAATGTAAATGGTCTTATGTGAGATAGTTTGTTTCTTCATCTCTTTCCTGTAAATTTAATAGTGCATCTCGAATGATTGAAAATATGAGCAAAATCAAAAGTGAGTTGTCTTATTTTTGTCAGTACCAGACTGAAACACAGTATAACCAAATGTAATTTTTCCCATATTTTTTTCTGCAAGCAGAGTTACTTATTCAAGTAACTTTTCTTTCCTAAATCTGCTATAAAACTCTTAACTCAAAGTAGTTTATTGCAGAAAAAAATTATTTATAAATCACATCCAGTGTAATTGGCACATTGTCTGCAAATATTGAAATTAGAAGGGTATTAAACTGTTTTGATATTAAATGCATGTTGTAAGTTGTTATAATTGGTTTTGTATCTAGTAATTATAATTAAAGTTTTCTTAGAAGTGTAAATACTCAAATTTTTTCATTCTATACATGTTGTGTAGAGCCTGGAAAAATAACCCCGGTCTTTCTTCAGTCTTCACTAGGCTCATCTACTTCTTCATTCCAGTCAGTGGGTTCCTATGGACCTTTTGGCAGGATGTCGACATACAGTCAGTTCAGTCCAAGTTCATTAGTGGGGCAGCAGTTTGGTGCTGTTGGTGTTGGTATGTTGTACTTTTGCTTTTTCTTTCTTCCTTTCTTTCTTCCTTTCTCTTTCTTTCTTTTCTTTTCTTTCCTTTTCTTTCTTTCTTTTTTCTTTCTTTCTTTTTTTTAATTTACCTGCCTTTACCACAAATTTGCAGACATGTTGTTTGTTGTTCTTTCTGTAACCTATTATTTTAAAGGCTTTATTTAATGCCCTTGATGACTGACTAGTGGTTCTATGAAGGTCATCGCCCAGAATAGTCACATTTGTTTTTAAACCTACATATATCCAAGTACCAATTTTCATTGAATGTTGTTTTAAATTTATATAAGCTATATCCGTTTAAAATAAGCATTTTTTTCTGGGTTGCCTGGCTGGCTCAGTCAGAAGAATATGTGACTCTTGATCTCAGGGTTGTATGTTCGAGCCCCACGTTGGATGTGGAGATTACTAAAATTAAATAAATAAACTTTAAAAAATAAAAATAATAGTAAAATAACCATTTATTCTCAGCAGGTTGGGTTTTCAGAAAGGGATTAGAGATAATGCTGTAATTATTAGGGAATGATGATGCCAGTAAGGAGTATTTATATTATGCAGAATGTGAAAAGATACTCCTATATAGCATGTTTCGAGGGTGTGGTGCTTTGTTTATTGTAACAATGTTTTAGAAACATTAACACTGTAAGGAGAAAGCTAGATATAATCAGATCAGATCAGCGTTGTTTTGTTTTTATAGCTGTTTAGCTCTACACCTTTACTGAAATTCCCACAGTAAAGAATAACTTTTTAAATCTCAAATTCTAGCCCTTAATCTTTGTTCGTTCAATTGAAATAACCATTTATCAGTTTACCTTGTTTCTCTGAATCACAAATCCAGTTTCAGATGTATCTTAAAACTCATCAGTATGTTAACAGGTTTTATTAAAATTAATTTCTTTTTATAAATATACTTTTTATATAGTTGTGATTTCAAGTATGTTGAATGTTTGGCTTTCACAAAATCAAAAAGGATGGGAAAAAATAAATCCTAAAGTTGAATGGATACAACTGGTATCCACAACTGGTGCTAAGTGTATATCAAATTGATAATATAGCCACAGAGAAAAAAAGAATTCAAGTAACTTTTACACTTGCAGTAGGGATATATTGTAAGAATAAATAGCAATGTAAAAAAACCTTGACTTAGGGTTTGTAATTGGTAGTGGTATTGATGTTAATTTTTAAACTATTTTGTATGTATTACAGGATAGGGCAAATGACTAGTATATTAATATTGTTGGCAAATGCTGTTCTTTCCATGGAGAAGGGAGATAGAAATATAGGGATGATGCAGAACCCTGTGGTGTTGAATATGAATTGGAAGTATGAATGTGAACTTATTTTTTTAGAACTAGTTATTTCTTGATTCTGTTCATAGAAAGGGCCTAGAAGCAATGATGCCCAGTGGCAGAGAATATGTGTAGACTAGTGAGTTTCAAGATACACCTGAAATTGGTTTCTAAATACTGTTCCCCACTAAAAGGAACTGGAACCCTTGAAAAAAGAATATGGGGAAACAATGCTCTTTTTTCTTTTTATGTTTGTTTGTTTGTTTGTTTGTTTGTTTGTTTAAGTAATCTCTACACCCAGCATGGGGCTTTAACTAATGACCCCAAGATCAAGAGTTGCATACTTTTCCAACTGAGCCAGCTAGGCACCCCAACAGTAAATAAAATAAAAGTTCTTTATTTTATTTACTTATTTTTTTTTTTACCAAAAAATGCTAGCTAATAAATAGAAGGAATGGTAGATGTAGAAAATCACCATTTTTGTAATCTCCAGTATACTAATTAGCAAGGATTAGTAGTGGATGCTAAAATCATTGGGTGAACAGTGCTGGGCAGAATATTAAAATGGTCCTAAAGTATCATCTCAGAGTTAACTTATTAATTACAGAGGGAAGACATCGTGCCTTTGTAAGGAAGAGATCTGATGCTCACCATTTTAATCAAGTCATACAGTTTGGCATTGCCATAGTTAACTAATTAAATGTCTCCTAATGTGATGATATAGGGAGGAGGTAAATCAAGATTTACTCTGTTAGCTGTAACTGTTAGAATCCTATTCTGAGGTTTTAAATAAGGGACGGTTGCAAATCTGCCTTTTGAGATTCCTTTGATTAAATTGAATAGTTGGCTAACACAGATTTTTATTGTACTTACCTCCTACATTACTGTGATGTTTGTATGATTTAATATGTATAAAGCATTTGAATAGGGTCTAGCACATGGTGTTACATAGTAAATACTGCTTCTACCATTCTTCAGAGCCTGGTCTTCTAACCAAGAAATATTTTGTGGTGGTGAAATATCTCTTCCTTATAAATGCTTTTGTCTAGTTTTAATATTACTGGGAGTTGCTAGTTCAATGTTCTTTGGGTGTCACAAAGGTAGAGGGTGTTGTTTGTATTTTCTATGTCAGTTGAGTAATTTTTGCAGATTATTTTTGATTTTTTGATTTCTGTATTTGTAGGATAATTTATGGAGTGGCTAGAGAGCTATAATAATATTTAGAAGTTGTTAAATGAGGAAGAGGAAAATTGGAGCATTGATTAAGGTGGCAGGCATTTTTTGGAAAAAGAATTAACTCAGATACGGTTTGTGTTGGCACCAAAGAAGCCATTTTAATCTAAACCTCTTGTTTTCATTTTCAATTCCTAGTGCAATTGACCCTTGAACAATATGGGTTTGAACTGCATAAGTCCACTTAAACGTGGGTTTTTTCCTGATAAATACAGTACTAAATGTATTTTTTCTACCATGTGATTTTGTTAATAACATTTTGTTTTCTCCAGCTTATTGTCAGAATATAGTACAGTATTCTGACTTAAAAAGGAAGGCTAGGGATGCCTAGGTGGTTCAGTCAGTTAATTATTGGACTATTGGTTTCAGCCCAGGTCTTGATCTCAGGGTCATGAGTTCAAGCCTCACGTTAGGCTCCGCACTGGGCATGAAGCCTACTTTAAAAAAAAAAAAAAAGGTTTAAATAAATCAGGGAAACACTATTGCTATTTTGGGGAAAATTTTTCCTTCTTAATTTTTATATATTATAGTCTTTACAGTTTTATTTGGAATTTATATCATGAAGAATTAATATCCATAACGTCTATAGGGCTTCCAGAAATGAGGACCTACAACCCAACAGAAAAAGAGGCAGGTGTTAGGAACTACTTTGCCTTTTTCAAAAAGGAATACAAATGTCCCCTAAACATGGAAAAATGCTTAAATTTTGCTTATAATAGATATAAAAATTAAATCTGCGCTGAGGCATCGTTTCTCACTATCAATTTGGCAAAAACCCAAAAGTTTGAGTATATATATACTATCTTTATAAGATAGTGGGGAAACAGATACATTGAAAGGGGTGATGCACCAGACAGAATTAAAGCACTCTTTTTTTTAAACTGATGCTAAAGTAATTCTTATGTGCAAAGATTTTCAGTCTTTATTCACTTTAATGAGTGGATCCTTAGGAAAAAATAATGATCCCACGATAAAGGAAACAGCAGAACAGCCATGGCAAGCTAAGTCTCACAGTACCTTTGTGGAGAGGATGGAGGGGTACTGGCTGAAGAGACAGACAAATGGGTACATTTTACCTGGTTAAGTAGTCAAACCATATTAGACAATGATTCTCTTATGTCTCCAGTGTTTCATACAGATTAATTTTTAATCACTGAGTTTGAAGAACATTAGAAGGCATGCTTATGAACTTTATAGTGAGCATAAAGCCAGGAGGCTATTTCATACGTTGAGACTGACAGGCTAAGTAAGGATTGTTAAGGATCCACTTCGGTAAAGTGAAAGGAATTAAACATTCCAGTTAAAAAGCAGAGAGCATCAAAATGAATTTAAAAAAAAAAAAGCAAGATCCAACTATATGATGTCTATAAGAAATACCCTGAAAGAGGTAAAAGAATAAGAAACAGCATGATGTACCATACAAACACTAATAACAAAACTATGTTAGACAAATTAATATCAGACAGATGGGGGCACTACCAGAAGAGAACATAGCATGTGAAAAGTAAATGATCCACAAGTGCTGTAGAAACTTAGAGAAGATTGACATAACCTTGTATAGCAAAGAATTTGGGTTCTTTCTAGGGATTTGTTATTCACATCACAAAAGCAGAACTTTTTGTGGTTGCTTTAGGCAGAATGCAGCCCCTCAGTGCCATCCTGGGGGAAAGCATTAAAATCAGGAGCCAACTGGCTGTTGCCTTAGAAATGCTGGACAAGCTCTTCATAGACCTGACTGCCCGTTTGGCTATTTGTGCAGATACTTGGTATTAAAGTAATTAAATCTTAATATTGGTGTAGAATGTGCCTTTTCCTGCTACTTCTCTGTCTGACATGGGTCCTTGCTGTCTCATACATGTAACTGCCTAGGACAGTGTTGCTGTTATAAAAATTGTTTGGGGGCGCCTGTGTGGCTTGAGTTGGTTGAGTGTCCCACTCTTGGTTTCAGCTCATGTCATGATCTCATGGTTTGTGAGTTCAAGTCCTGTGTCAGGCTCTGCACTGGCAATGGGGAGCCTACCTGAGATTCTCTCTCCTTCTCTCTGTCCCTCCCCTGCTCACACTCTCTCTCTTAAAATAAAACTTTAAAAATAAAAATAAAAATTGTTTGTATCCAAGGATGCTGGAGTATGTATGTGTTGGCTTGCTTTTTTCATGTAGTGTGAAAGATTTCTCGAATTATTTTTGATGCACTTCCATTAATTTTTCACGATTATTAATTTGCACAAGTGTTCCAAAAGGGGAAGGGTGGCAACAGTTATTATCATTAAAATGGAATATTGCTTTATATCATTGAAAAGTTTAAATTAATACATTTTTTTTGTCATTAAAAAAATCTCTTAAAGCTGGAAGCTCTTTGACATCCTTTGGAACAGAAACATCAAACAGTGGTACCCTATCCCAAAGTAGTGCAGTTGGTTCTGCCTTTACACAGGATACAAGAGCTCTAAAAACACAGTTATCTCAAGGTAAGCTGGGTTTTTTTTTCTTCATATGTTTCCATTCCTAACATCTATAGTGGTTTTTGTCTTTCTCTGAATGTAAGAGCTTTTGCAGCTTGCAAATCACATGTGTAATTTGTTGTTGTTTTTTTTTTAATTTTTCTCCTGCTTGCTCTTGCAATAGTTGTATTATTGAATGGCATCCACCATTTATACTCTACAATTCTTAGATCATAAAACTGTGAACCAGTGAACACTCTCTAAATTTGACACTTTTTTTTGCAAGGCAATTATATAACTTGTATATAACACTTAAATATATCAAATTAGTCCCAGACTCACCATTGAAGATGAACTATTCTTAGTGAATTTGAAATAGCAGCTAAGGGAAGCCTGGGTTGCCTCAGTCAGTTGAACATATGACTGGCTCAGGTCATGATCTCGTGGTTCGTGAGTTCGAGCCCTGTGTCGGGCTCTCTGCTGTCATTACAGAGCCTGCTTAGGATCCTCTGTCCCCTTCTCTCTCTTTACCCCTCCCCCGCCTGCACTCTCTCAAAAATAATAAACATTAACAACAACAAAAAGAAATACCTTAAAAAAAAAAAAGGCAAGCTTTGCTTTATGCTGTTGGGTCTTTCTTAGCATCCTCACAGGATCTAAAGCAGTGGTTCTCAGTGTAGACCACACACAACCAAATCATCTGGAGTGCTTTTTTTTTTTTTTTTTAAACATTTATTTATTTTTGAGAGACCTAGTGAGACAGCACGAGTAGGGGAGGGCAGAGAGAAGAGGAAACACAGAATCTAAAGCAGGCTCCAAGCTTTGAGCTGTCAGCACAGATCCTGATGCGGGGCTTTAACCCACATATCGCGAGATCATGACCTGAGCTGAAGTCGGACACCTAACAGACAACGACAGAGCCACCCAGGCACCCCTGGAGTGCTTCTTGAAGATGTAGATGCTAAGGGACGCCTGGGTGGCCCCCTGCTGGGCTCTGCACTGATAGCATGAAGCCTGCTTGAGATTCTCTGTCTCTCTCTCATACCCCTCCTCTGCACACATTTGCATGCACTCGCTCTCTCTCTAAATAAATAAATTCTAAAAACTTAAAAAAATGTAGATCCTGAAAAAAAAAAGAGAAAGAATAACTTTAAAAAGTATATGTAGATCCTGAAAACTGCTGTATTAGACTCCTTGGAGTTTGGGGATGTGCATTCTAATTAGCTTCTTAAAAGATCTTTTAATTTTTTTTTAATCTTTATCTTTTTTTTTATTTTGCTTTTTATTTTTTTTAATTTACATCCAAATTAGCATATAGTGCAACAATGATTTCAGGAGTAGATTCCTTAGTGCCCCTTACCCATTTAGCCCATCCCCCCTCCCACAACCCTTCCAGTAACCCTCAGTTTGTTCTCCATATTTATGAGTCTCTTCTGTTTTGTCCCCCTCCCTGTTTTTTATATTATTTTTGTTTCCCTTCCCTTATGTTCATCTGTTTTGTCTCTTAAAGTCTTCATATGAGTGAAGTCATATGATTTTTGTCTTTCTCTGACTAATTTCACTTAGCATAATAACCTCCAGTTCCATCCACGTAGTTGCAAATGGCAAGATTTCCTTCTTTTTGATTGCCGAGTAATACTCCATTGTATATATATACCACATCTTCTTTATCCATTCATCCATCGATGGACATTTGGGCTCTTTCCATACTTTGTCTATTGTTGATAGTGCTGCTATAAACATGGGGGTGCACGTGTCCCTTTGAAACAGCACACCTGTATCCTGTGGATAAATGCCTAGTAGTGCAATTGCTGGGTCATAGGGTAGTTCTATTTTTAGTTTTTTGAGGAACCTCCATACTGTTTTCCAGAGTGGCTGCACCAGCTTGCATTCCCATTTAATCTGTTTTGCCACCAGCCAGTCTTATAATCTTCGGTGGTCCCAAGATTCTGTATCTGTTTTTATCTGTAGCTAAAATGGTTGTTTTTAAGAATTCTTTCTTAGATAAAATACTTCATGTTTTTAAGCATTAGTTTTCTAAACTATAAAATGGGACTTTAGGGGGCACGTGGCTGGCTTAGTCAGTAGAAGATGCAACTCTTGATCTCCGGATTGTGAATTCAAGCCCCCCATGGGGTGTAGACATTAATTACTTAAAAATAAAATCTTTTAAAAAATTTAAAATGGGCACCTGCGTGGCTCAGACCGTTAAGCATCTGGCTCTTGATTTCAGCTCATATCATGATCTCAGTTTGTGGATTTGATCCCCACTTCAGGCTCCCACAGTGACAGTGCAGAGCCTGTTTGGGATTCTTTCTCTCTCCCTCTCTCTGTGTCTCTCCCCCATTCACTCTTTCTCTGTCAGAAATAAAGTTTAAAAAAAATTAAAATGGACTTCCTTGGTAACTAACATTTATCGTGAGAATTACATTTCTTAAAATGTGTGCAGTGCCTTTAGCATAGTGCCTAACACATAGTGTGCTTAGATGTTAAATATCTTAATAGCGAACATTAACCTTAATATTGAAGCATTTATTAAAATCATAAATAAGGAAGCCTGTTACCACTGCTACTCAGCATTGTTCTGGAAGCTTTAGCCAAATCAGGAACACATGAAAAAGAAATAAGCATAAATGATTAGAATTAGTATTATTTGACAGTGCTGTGACTTTGTACTTGGAATTGAGAATTCACTGAAAAACCTAGAACTAATAAAGGACTAAATTCGAGGTCAGCTGTAAAGTCAGACATATGAAAAACCAACAGTGGTCCTAAAACCTACCCACTGATTATTTAATGGAGATGAAAGGTGTTCACGATAATGAGAAATAAAAATTATGTATAAAATACATAATAAATATGGCCAATTTCTGTAGAAAATATAAAATGTACATATAATTGAAGAAACAGATCTTGTTCCTAGATAGAAAGATGTAGTATTAGAAAGACTTTATGTCTCATATAATTAAATTTATGATACTTCTAGTAAATCTAAATAAAATAGTAGGAGAACTTAATAAAACATACACAGTCTTAAAAATAAACATGGAAGTATAATTAGACATATTTTTAGAATAAAAGTAATGACATGGGCTTACCTAATTGATAATAGTACACCTAAAATAAAGCAATGCAGGAATAAAAGTCAGAAATAGTTCCAAATATTGGGGCACCTGGGTGGCTCAGGCACTTGGACGTCCGACTTCGGCTCAGGTCATGATCTTATGGTTCATGGGTTCGAGCCCTGTGTCGGGCTCTGTGCTGACAGTTCAGAGCCTAGAGCCTGCTTCAGATTCTGTGTCTCCCGCTCTCTCTGTCCCTCCCCCACTCATGCTCTCTCTCCCTCAAAAAAAAAAAAAAAAAAAAGGAATTAACATTTAAAAAAAAAAGATACTGTTCTAAATATAAATAAGTGATTAGTATATGATAAAGATATTTTTTAATTAGTAGAGGAAAACTGGCTATCCAGTAAGTGATGTTGGGAGAGACAACTGCCTGATCATTTGGGAGAAATAAATCTAGATTCTTTCTTGCATGCTTAGAAAATAAATTTTAAATAGATTAATGTATTTTAAGATTTTTTCAAGTACATATTTATTAGAAGAGAGGGATGTATTTCTATAAAGCAGTGATGGAGAAAGCCTGGGATTCTGCATTATTAAGTTTCATCAATTAAAACTTCTGAATTTTACAAAATTAAAATACCAAGAATATTCTTTGAACTGATAAGAATGTGACGCTAGGTGAAGGGGTGTGTTTTTACTATGCTAAAACCACCTTCTGATCTTATTCCTAATGGTATGTCCAGCATTACGTGTCTTTCCCTCCGATAACGAAATTGCTGTGACTAGAAGACTAGACTTGATTGCTTTGATTGCCCCATCACTTGTAGTTCTGTAACACTTGGGAGTCACAGGATTTTTTTCTCAAAAGCCTTGATGAGACAAGTCTTGTATATTTATAAGATTATTTAATTTAGTATTGTAAAATTAAACAATAGGCTTTTCAAAAAAACCTTAGCACTTGTTTTGTAAATAAAGCCCTTTGTAAGGTGGTAAGTGATTATAGAATGTTTTCTCACAGGCCAAAACTTACACAGACTGCCATGGTTTCCCATTATAATCAGTGGGAACATTGTACTGTTCCTCTTAATGGTAAACTTTGGCATTAATGGCTGGAAATGGTGATACACATTTATGAATGCATACTTTAGATAACCATAAACTTGGGAAGTGTTACTAATAAATGGTCCCTGAAGCATCTGGTACACAGTAACCAGTGCATTGTCAGCACTCACCGCAGTTTACCAGTGGTTGGAGCCTATGCAGATATGCACAGGTGGGTAGTAACATGTGCAGCATACTTGGAATTTTTTTTTTTTTTTTTTACATGAAATGAGCATAATTTCCTTAGAACATTTTGGTGCAATATCATGGGATATGAGGGCACCTGGAGCAGAGATTTATAGAAAACATTATAGGGACAAAAAGCATGATGGGAGCATCTGATTTCTGTTCATACTGTGACCAGACTCTGACCTCATAAAAGGAAAAATGGAAGTTTTAAGTATAAAACCCATATTAAACAAAAACTTCCAAGAGATGTTTCAAATGGCCAGAAATGAATACAGCTGCTGTGTAATTATCTGAAGGTTGTATCTGTTGCTGGCCTGAGTATTGATGTATAATTTACCTAAGGTATTAGAGGACTTCACCTGTCTAATTTTCTAATCCTTTACTTCCTTTATAATGGATTGTAATGGAGATATAAAACCTTAGGTTACAGCCTTTGGAAATAATGGCTGAGGTGTCAGTATAATCTTGTGGCTGTCATTACTGGGGAAAGCCTGCATCTGACTGCCTACAACATGATCTTTGATAGTATTCTTCAGAAATCTTGCCCAGGCAGCACTTTTTTAAAAACTTACTGAAATCTTATTCCACCAGTTAAAATACAAATAAAGTTCCAAAGGTTGGTTGGTTGGTCAGTCGTTGGGTGGTTTTGTTTTTTTGTTTTGTTTTGTTTTTTCAATGTTTCTTTACTAGCCTAGTGACCAGCCCACTAAAGATAACCAGGTTTAAACTCTGGTCTAATAAGTAGGTGAATTCAAATTTGTGCTAAAGATTTAAATTGGTAGAAATAAAACTGTAGACATTTTTGTTGAGGGTCTAGATTATTTTGAAATCCCCAGAGGATAGGGTAGTTTCTTATCTTTTGGTTACGTTTTAGGTCGTTCAAGCCCTCAGTTAGACCCTTTGAGAAAAAGCCCAACCATGGAACAAGCAGTACAGACCGCCTCGGCCCACTTACCTGCTCCAGCACCTGTTGGGAGGAGGAGCCCTGTATCAACCAGGCCTTTACCATCTACCAGCCAAAAAGCAATAGAGAATCAAGAGCACAGGCGAGGTAGAACTTTAGCTATTTACTATTCATTAATTGACTGATCCACATTTTCCATTCACCTTATTTTTCATTAAAAAGATTTACTTTATACAAATGATCCTAGAAGGTTTAAACTGAACTTGATAGATGTTCAGTCTTTCAAATTTGACTCAAAGTAGTGATGGTGGTGGGGGTATGGATTTTTTGCTTTTTGTTTTGGGTTTCTTTGTTTTCCCCATTTTTGAACTTTACAGAAGTGTTTGATTTTGTGTACTGAGCTGATTTGTGACTTTGTATATCTTTTGTAGCTGAAGTACACAAAGTTACAAGACCAGAAAATGAGCAACTCAGAAATGATAGCAAGAGACAAATCGGTAAGTTACTTTATTCTGAAAGCCATATTCTGTGCTGTTCAGTTAGAAGGAACATTTGATGCATAATTACTTTTAAAGAATGAAAGCCTGGAGTTGGCGACTATGAAGGAGTAGCACTGGGGAGTTTTATTGGGGAAACAAAACATTTCTTAATCTTGATTAGGGCACTAGTTGTGCAGATGTATGCATGTGGCAGAATGTTATAGAATTATACATAAAGATACACCAAAAAGCGAGTATGCACAAAAAACTGTTGAAATCGGAGTGAGATTGGTATTATAATTATATTGTGCCAGGGTCAGTTTCCTGGTTTTTGTAAAGTAAAATAGTTAAATAAGATTTTACCATTAGATGGGAGACTAGGTAATGAGCATATAGGACTGCTCGGTACTATATTTTCAATTTTTTTGTGTCTAATTGTTTTAAATTACAAGTTGTTTTTTTTTTTTTAATGACCATTATATTTCTGGAATAAACTCTACTGGATGGTAGGCAGTTGTCTTAAAGTATATTGACTTTATCTGTCAGTAAGATTTGTATACTTAAATTGTTGTATGGTTTCCTCATTTGTACTTTTGTATTCTTTTTTTACATTTTTGTGTCAGTTTCACATTAGCATTATAAAATTATTTTCAATGTTTTCTATGCTGTTAGGAGTAAAATTATCTGTACCTTGAAGGTTTGAGGCTTTCTTAACATAATTATTTAACCCCTGAGCTTTTTTTCTATAATTGTTGAAGAATTTTAATTTTCTTAAATGATTTTTGACTTCATATGATTGTACTCTTCTGTTTTGTAATCTATAACATTTATCCCCAGATTCATTCATTTTATTAATACCTTCAAATATATTATTAGAGGATAAAGTATTATTTTAAATGTCCAAATTAAAAAATAAAAGGCAGGTTTTAACCACCTTGTTTAGGTAATAATAAGAAAGTGATTTTTCACTTCAGAAAATGTATACTGTATTTCTCTTGTACGTTGCTGTATATATTTTTGTATGTGCTATGTGCCATAGAATACAGAAGTTTTGGTTTGATTTACTACATTTCACTTTTTTTTTTATCTTGAAAGAGAGAGAACTTCTCTCTCAAAATAAGATAAATGCCACGGTGCAACTTCGGGTCAGGTCATAAATTCATAGTTTGTGAGTTTGAGACCTGCGTCGGGCTCTGGGCTCTGCACTGACAGTGCAGGGTCTGCTTGGGATTCTTGCTCTGTCCCTCCCCCACTCATGTGTTTCTCTCTCTCTCAAAAATAAATAAATAAATCTAAATAAAAGAAAAAAAGAAGATAATTGCCATACTACCCATCATTTAAAAATCATATAAAGTAATAAATAAAAGGACCTTTTACTGCCCTTATATTCATCCCTCAAAGGTTCATTAACAGAACAGTGAATATTCTTTCAGATTGTTTTTCTTATGGTTTTACAAACAGACTACACTTCAACTTTTTTTAACACGGAAAGATTGTGCTATACTTAACTTCCTGGCTTGTGGCCAAAGTGTTTTTAATAGTGAAGTTGAATGTTTTAAACATCCTGCTTATCTAGATCTAAGTGTCTGGATATGCCGCTGTGGCTTTTTGTGGTTTGTTTTCTCAAACATGGGCAATTTGCCAAACTTCAGCAAACACTGATCACAAACCTATTACTGTGCAGCCACTTTCTGATCTTTGTCAGTATTAAACATTTCACATAATTATAATCATTGAATTCATACTGCTTTGTGTTGTTACTGTTAACTCACATCAGTTACTGCTCCATATTCCTCTTTTGTTTTTTCTTAACTTTTCCTCTTGTGTTGTATATTTGGGTTCTCAACTTTTCACTGTCATTTATGCTACTTTGGTATTTCATTATCATATCTCATAAATCCTGTTATCATAATAGAGAAAGAATAGGTGCTAGAAGACTTGAATAATATGAAGACATTTAGAGGGAGAAACGAAAGGTGAAAGAGGAAGTGGTTGGAGTGGTTGAGACCTGGTGCTTCTTTTGTGATCTGTGATGTGGAAAGAATACCTCCTACCTTGCAATTTGTGTTTATTAGTGTTCATTTATTTTTCTCATTCTAAATGTTGATTCTTATGATCCTTTCATAGAAGACTTCCTAAATTTTGAGAATTCACTATACGTTTGGCACATTGTAGGAATTAAAACTATAAGCAGAGCAAAGCCCCTCCCTCAAAGAGTATTAGAGTAATTTGGTACAGGAGCCTCCAAAATTGTTTGGTTGTACACTCTGTAAATAACATATATGAGTGTGGACCCCATAAAAATAAATTTCATGTGCGTGGTTCTCAGCCTACTATATATTAAGTGTTAGTGAAACTCCTTTTTTTTATATATAAAAACTACAAGTACAGTGATGTGTATAGAGACTTGTAAGCATTTTTGTTGTTGACTACAATAATAGTTTCTGTCCTAAACCAGCTTATTCTTTCTTTATTGACCTAGTTCCAGGTGCTCCTTCAGCTCCAAGAAGAGGACGTGGAGGTCATCGAGGTGGCAGGGGACGATTTGGTATCCGACGAGATGGTCCAATGAAGTTTGAGAAAGACTTTGACTTTGAAAGTGCGAATGCACAATTTAACAAGGAGGAAATTGACAGAGAGTTTCATAATAAACTTAAATTGAAAGGTGAGTTTTCGTTTTTCTATTCAGAAAATGTTCTGATTTGACTTGTGAATCATGGATGTTTAATAGAAGTCTTGACTTTCTGGTATGTGCTTGCTTTTCATTAGAAGATAAACTTGAGAAGCAGGAAAAGCCTGTAAATGGTGAAGATAAAGGAGACTCAGGAGTTGATACCCAAAACAGTGAAGGAAATGCAGATGAAGAAGATCCACTTGGACCTAATTGCTACTATGATAAAACCAAATCCTTCTTTGATAATATTTCTTGTGATGATAATAGGTACAGTCTTTTAAGCTGCTCTTATATTCTTAGCTTGAAATATGAAATGATTTCTTAGAAATTCACAAACTTTAATGAATACTTAAAGATATCTAATGACTATAATTTTTTAATGTTTTATTTTACTTGGAAGAAAATAATCCATACTAAAATTTTCAGTGATATTACTCCTTGTGAAGAAGAAATAACCATATACTTTTGTTTAGGGATGCATTCACATTTGAAAATTGGTAATTAAACCAAAAGCTAACATCTGACATCTAAGTAAGACCTTTTATTTTACTCCTCTTCAGTGTGGTTCAAATGAAGCCAGGGCCAAAAGCACTAATGTTACTTTGAAGTTTGTTGATACAGTAAAACTTTGTCATATCACAGCAAATGTGGATCCAGAAAATTGTCAGGTTAATTGAAAGATCCAGCATCACGAGTTCCAGAGTTTCTGCTACCCAAGCCACATTTTCATTCTCCTGACTATAGTTTGGTGCCACCTGGTGGCAGTTGTCTACTTCAGTGTAAACACGGATGGAGATGTTGTGATCAAAGTCCTGATTGTCTGGGCTGGAGCAATTTACTACAGCAGCAGTAGCAATTTAATTTTTTTTGTTGTTTATTTATTTATTTTGAGAGTGAGACAGAGAGCGAGCATGAGCAGAGGAGGGACAGAGAGAGGGAGAGAGAATCCCAAGCAGGTTCTACACTGTCGGAGCAGAGCCTGATGCAGGGCTCGATCCCACGAACCATGAGATCATGACCTGAGCTGACGCCAAGAGTTGGACACTTAACTGACTGAGCCACCCAGGCACCCCTGCAGCAGTAGCAATTTAAACACTTGCTTCAGACACCAGGTCCGGGGACTGGGCCGGGAACATACTAGGAACTCGGGGACTTAGCTTCCTTCTTCCAGCTTCCTGAGACAGAGTCCCCTTTCCTGGCTTTGCCCTCTCTTACATTGGGCCAAAGGGAGAGTGGAGTCAGTTGCCAATCCTATATTTGAATTCCCATTGTATTGGGGGCTATTACCATGTTTGTTTTATATACTGTATTTGAAAAAAACTAATACTGGTCATATTTGCACATGAAATTTAAGAGAATATCATGAGGACATTTTGCCATGGATGGCTTGTGATGACTTAGATAAGGTGCTTGGTTTTTCATCTTTTATTTTTTTAATGTTTATTTTTGAGAGTGCACAGGGGAGGGGCAGAGAGAGGAGACAGAATCCCAAGCAGGCTCCACACTGTCAGCGCAGAAAAGGTGCTTATTTTTATTTGATCTTTAGGAATTACTTATCCATAATTTGGGAATTAGTGTCACATAGTTTTGCCGGAAAATGTTCTTACGACCTGATACAGTAGAGTTTATTCTTATAACAGAGAACGGAGACCAACCTGGGCTGAGGAAAGAAGATTAAATGCTGAAACATTTGGAATCCCACTTCGTCCAAACCGTGGCCGTGGCGGTTACAGAGGCAGAGGAGGTCTTGGTTTCCGTGGTGGCCGAGGACGTGGTGGTGGCAGAGGTGGTACCTTCACTACCCCTCGAGGATTTCGTGGTGGATTCAGAGGAGGTCGTGGGGGCAGGGAGTTTGCAGATTTTGAATACAGAGTAAGTATTGTCTGCTTTGGGGTTGGCAGGCAGTTTTATGAAATTTGGAATGTTTTTACTTTATATTGGGTGAATATTTTTAAGACATTGTAGAACTTCCATTTTGACTCTTCAGTGGGGGATGAGGTTGTTTATATAATTATAAGGAGCAGTAATTTCTTGGCTAATGAGTCCAAGTTTTTTTTAACTGTTTCCATTTGGAGGAAGCAAAAGATAGAAATGAGATTGGGGTGGAGGGGTCTTTTTTATTATAGAACCATGGTTTTAGATTTCATGGATAGTAAAATTTCCCCCAAAAATAAAAAATGTGTTAGAGATAGGCTTAGGATTTTTTTTTTTTTTTTTTTTTGGAGGCATGGGGGATTGCTAAAGTAATTATACCAAAAAAAGATTGTATAATATCACCTTTATTTCATATTATGGAGTGTGTTTTAACACCAAAAGAGTCTAGGAAGCACATACTCCAGAGTGGAAAGCATTCATAGCAGCCAACATTTATATAGAATTTTGCATGTACTAGGCATTGTTCTAAATGTTTTTTGTGTATTAACTCGCTTAAACCTCACATGAACTCTGTAAGATAGTACTATTCTTATCGCCATTTTACAGACAGATGAAGAAATAGGTATTGAGATAGTAAATACCTTGTCCAAGGTCAGCTAGTAAGCGATGCTTCAGGGTCTCAAGCCTTGTAAGTTTGTTTCTGAGTCAGTACCCTTAATTTAGTTTTGTGGAAAATTCAACTATGTTTTCCCTGGTTTTCTTATTTTACCTTGGTCTTGAAAATACTGTGATATGTTGGTATTTGCAAACTGCTGCTAGAAAACTATATAGCTCTGTATAGTATTGTTTATATATATAATTAATTTATTTAAAGGAGTCTGTCAATTAAGTCAGTGTCACTTCCTAGTTTATTGATTTTTAGGTTTAGTAGAGAGGAACTTTATATAATCACAGAAGGGATCAAAATCACCTTATAAAGAGATCTAAGAGTTGCACAGGGCAGCTGGAAACAAAAAGACCTACTGGCAGGAGTTTCACTGTCCATTATTTGAACTGGACATTGTTGAGATCCTTCTTGAAGGATCAGTGTTAGTGGCTTTTGGGTCTGGTCTGTTAACTTTGACACCTCTGATACTGTATCATCCAGCCAAGACTGCTGAAAATTAGCCTCAGTTCATTAGCTCAGGCTATCCAGCACTGGTGACCTGGTGCAGCTACAGGACTTATAACTTGGGAAGTTGCCGTTCTGGCTGGGGAGACTCTGTCTTAGGAGTTACAGAATGCCTTTTGCTTGTCACTATTAAGGTTCTTGCCAGTGACCTTTTGCTTATAGAGGTCAGTAGCCTTTTCACAAATATTTGCCCTGAACTCCTCTGCAGTATTTGACACTGACAACCACTGATCCAACTTAGAAACTTTCTTCCTAGTTTTTTTTTTTTTTTTAAATACTGTTATTTGGGGTCTTTTTGTTTTGTTTTTTTCTTTTTAAAAAATAACACATATTCCAGGGCACCTGGCTGGTCAGTCAGTGGAGTATGAGTCTTGACCTCGGGGTTGTGAATTTAAGCCCTACATTGAGTGTAGATATTACTTTTTTCTTTTTGTTTTAATCTTTAAAAACAATTTTTTTTTTTTTTTTTTTTTTTTTTTGCTTTTCAATATCTTACTTAGAAAAGATTATAAGCATTGAGGCAAGTTTTCATTTTAAAATGGAATACAATGTAAAAAAATTGTTTTAATGTTTATTTTTTGAGAAAGAGACAGAGAGAGAGAGACAGAGCATGAGCGGGGGAGGGGCAGAGAGAAGGAGACACAGAATCTGAAGCAGGCTCCAGGCTCTGATCCGGCAGCACACGGCCTGACGTGGAGCTCGAACTCACGAACCGGGAGATCATGACCTGAGCTGAAGTCGGACGCTTAACCGACTGAGCCACCCAGGCACCCCAAGTGCAGCTATTACTTAAAAATAAAATATTATTTAAAAAAAATAAAAAATAAAATAAAAAAAAATAAAAAATAAAAATAAAATATTATTTAATAAAATCTTTAGAAAATAATAATAACATGTGTTCCTCACCACAGCCAGGCACTTCATGATCTGACTGCTTCTTCAGGTCATAAGTCTTATACTGGCTCTGATCTTTTTTGCCAGTGGGACTCACCATTTCTTTATTCACTCTGCTGCAGATATGTGGACCTTCTTGCTCTTGTTCAGTGCCAAACTTACAACTATCTCAGGACCTTTTCACCCATTCCTTCTGCCCAGAATGTTCAGTTTGCTCCTTGTAAGCATTTGTGCTCATGTTTAGGCTCCTGCTTCCTCTCCCTTCTTTCTTTTTCCTCTACCTTCCCCTTTCTTTCCTCCTCTCCTTTGTAAACGTGTTGATTCATCGCTTTTAATTGGTTTTTCACCTAGGACCTTCTGTGCTTCTACCTGCATTTCTCTGTCTTTATGTGCTTTATGTCCTGTGACCAACTTAAACTTAACCTTCCTCAAATGACCTTATCATCTTCTAGCCTTTCCATCATCTCCGCACAGCCTCCTCCCAGTGTCTGCTTTGGCTAATGGTGTGTCACTCTTTTCATCTCCCAGGCAGTATAGCCCATGTCCGCATTACCACATTCATTCCTGTGAGATGTCCCTGCCAGCTACCATAACAACTCACTGATTGGTCTTCAGACATTCACTCTCTTCTTTACCTCACTTCAGGCATGTCAGTTACCTGTTGAAGAACCTATGACACCTTCTTGTTGAAGACCACATTGAGTCCGCTTGGTTTGAGAAAAAGTACATTTAAATTAAACTTGGATCCCAATGAGGATTTTAGTGATTGTTGCTAGTGTGACCTCAGTTGAGTCGTCAAACCTTTCAGGCCCTCAGTTTTCACATTGTGGAAATAGAGTTAACACAGTTTTATCTCCTGTACACCTTCTAAAGATCATTAAAGTTTCAGAGTTGGAAAACATTTGAGAGGTCTGAGCTCTTGGCCAAGCCATGAGTCCTGAAGTATCCCTGTTAGGGAGCTGGCAGCTTACTTTTTCTAAGAGCATCCATCCTACCTCAGGAATGGTCTTAATTGTTACAATTTCACAATGTGAGTGAAGATTTTTTTCCCCTGTATCCTCACCCTATTAGTTTAACTCTACCCTTGTAAAAGTACAGAATATACATAATTGTCTTAATAATTTTGCAGATATTTGAAAAAAGAGCTGTCATGTTGTCTGTAAGATTGAACTATTATTTCCCTTTATCTGAACAGTCATCCATAAACTGTTGATTAACTGCTGGGTGCACAGTACATACATTTATGAATACAAACATTTTTTGAAGCTCTGTCTCACTCTTTGGTCACTTTGAGCCTTCAGTTAAATCCCCGTCACATACATTGCAGAATTAGAATGCACTGTAGAAGTTATCTGCATGAGTCTTTATCCACATTAGTGTATCCTTGACAAATAGTCCAGCCTCTGCTTGAGTGTTTCAAGGGGTGATAGATTGACCGGACCCTAGGTATTGCCCTGATGACAAGAAGGTTCAAGTGTGAATTTGTACTGCCTGCTCTTCGTACTCTGTGAGGATCCTGCTAATGTATCCAGCCCCATTTCTCATTACCCTTTAAGCTGTCTGGTTCAAGCAGTTTGACTCGTGGTCATCACTTGTATACACTGTCCTTGATTCCAACACTGACCTCATTCCTTGACCAAATACATTGAATTCATATATGCCATGCACTAGCCTGGATGTTAGTGTGAGCAAAACAGATGCAGTCCTAGCCTTCTTGTGTTTTAGTCCAATGTAGAGATAGACACAGCTGAAAGTCAAGGGCTCCCTTTCACACCCTTCACAGTCTTGTCCAAGGTATGCTCTGTCTTCGGAAACTTCTCTTCCTTCCTCCACAGATTTCTTCCTTTTCTGACCTCTTGTGGTATCTGCTTTCATTGGCACACATTTTAACACTCATTTTCCATATTTCATGTGTTTTGTTCTGCATCGCCAGCTAGATGGGAGTCTCTTGGCAATTAGTGAATATGTATTTTACTTTCATTTCCACCAGTGGACATGGAACCATAGTGGGTTTGAAGTAAATGCTCAGCATGCTGATTAGGAATACACTATTTCAGCCTTCAGTAAGGCAGAAGATCCATCAGTGTGGCTAGCCCTTGATTGCCCATTCCAAAGTTGCATGACCTTTATGTCTGCCACTAGAGCAGTGACCTTCTCTGCATTCTATGCCTTCTAAATCATATCACCTGGCAGAAATAGTGATCACTATTACATAAAGGAGATTTACTTTCAAGGATTAAACCTGTTTCTAAAACAACATCTAATACTTCTCATAAATGGATGTCAGTGGCATTTGCAGCAGCCTTTATGTAATGGGTTGGCTTTGTTCTTTGTGCTCTATTGGCATGAATCATTAGTTTTGAGGTGTACATAAGCAAGTGGTTGTTTAATGAAAACATGGGCAAAGCAGAATTGTAGATTTTTAGAACTCCTTTAAAGTATCAGCTGAACTGTAGGCTCTCTCTCACCCTACCCCCAATAGATAGTTAGGAAACCAAGGACCCAGAGAGGTTAACTCTTTTTTTTATTTATTTTTTTATGTTTTTAATGTTTATTTTTGAGAGACAGAGCACAAGTTGGAGAGGGGCAGAGAGAGAGGGAGACACAGAATCTGAAGCTGGCTCCAGGCTCCGAGCTGTCAGCACAGAGCCCGACACGGGGCTCGAACTCACAAACTGTAAGATCATGACCTGAGCTGAAGTCAGTCGCTTAACGGACTGAGCCACCCAGGCGCCCCAAGGTTAACTCTCTTGATATAGATACAAGCTAATAAAGCCAAAACTTCCTCTCGTTGACTTCTAGCCCAGTTTTTCTCAAGAATAATGTTAGAAACATAAACTTGTGCTGAGCTTGGTCCTTTGATGCTTTGTGGGGGTGGAAGGCAAGGAGATCAGGTTGGGTGTAATAAGAGTATAGTCTGCTCTTATTTTATATGCTGCTTCTAAGATGGTTAAGCCACCATGGCAGGTAAGACAGATTACTTTCCGTTTGAGTCTGTTTTTTCAGATAGGGTCCAGAGACAAAGAGGTAACCAAAATGACTCAGCATGGTACTCTCTCTCCCTTCCCCCCTTTTGTTTTCTCCCCTCCCTCCCTCTATTTCTCTGTATCCCCCTCCTCTTCCCTTCTCTCTCTCCCTCTCTCTCTCTCTCTTGCTTTTTTTTTTTTACCTTTCAGAAAACCACAGCTTTTGGACCCTAAAATAGGTCTGGATTGATCGTACAGCTTTCTGAAAGGTAAAAAAAAAAATGGGGGCATGTGAAGGTTGGCTTTGGTGGGGGACAGTGGGGTGGGATTATCTTCAGTTTATTTCTTTCTGTACCAGTTTACACCATGCCATTTGTATTCCAGTTTAATGACGTTGTACAAATGGTTTGGTGCCGTATACACAGATAAAGTTAAATCTTTAACATAGGAAATAGTGTATTTCTAACAGGATGAAAATCAGTTAAAATCAGGTATGTGGTAACAACTAGTTCTGAGGAAAACAGGCCCCTGGCTCTGATGTTATATACAAGACTTTAGATTAGGATTCGTCTCACTAGGAAGCTAGAGACTCTCTGACATTTTTGTTTTTTTCATGGTTACTTTTTAAAAATTACCCTGTCAGCTTGCTGATTTGCAGAACTTATTTGAAATTTAAAAGTTATCGTTTTAAAATGAATTTCTAAATCATTGCTTTCTCCTTGCATGAAACTTTGGAGAGAAATGTTATTTTACTGTCTGGATATTTTATTGCTTTAGTAAGGACATCAGAGACTTACGGATTTTATTAATCTTTTTCCAGAGTATGTTGTCATTTATATTGGATGACCTTGGCTAACTGTGTTGAAAGTTTAAGTTCTGTCATTGTGTTTAAAAATAATTAGGATGCAAACAAAGATAGTAAGGTATGCCTATATCTTAGGGGGCCTTCTTGCTGGAACCAGCCCACACCATGACTGCTTTAACCTCCACTAACTGGAAAATGCAGTTAACAAATAACGAGCTACTGCTGGGTGTGTGGAAGTTATAAAATGTTTTCCGGAAATTAGTGAAAAGATTTATACATGAAAGGAAAAGGAGGGTATATTTAAAAGTAATGGGAAATATACTTAAGTAAATTAGAAAGAAATACTAATAAACCAATCATGTGAAACTTGAGCTAATTTTTTTTTTTCCTTTTTAGAAAGACAACAAAGTTGCTGCATAGTCTACAGACAAGTCTTTGAAAGTAGGTGAATTTCTAGCTCTTCATGGTCCTGAGAATTGGTTCCGGTCTTTGAGAAGAAGGAAGAGGTGAATCCGCTGTATATTTGTCACCAGCACTGGGTGTTTGTTTGTGTGTTTTTTTCTGCTTAATTTCAAAGATCCAATGCAGTTACTTTGGGGGGGAGGGAGGGGGCGGGAAGGCTCATCTTAAAAAATGAGCATTAAATATATTTGGAATAGCAGAAGGTTAAGTAATTTCTTATGTATAGTTAAACTACAACAGTACTTCAATGGGACTTATAAGTATTTTTTCATCACTGAAAGGATTTTTCTTATCACTAAATTGTATTTGGCAATGATTGTAAGTTGCCTGCAGATAGGGCCGTGATACTGTGTTTTGAGCCACAGAAGGTTGTGTGTGTGTGTGTGTGTGTGTGTGTGTGTGTGTGTATCTTTCTCTCTTTGTTTCTTTCTTTTTGGAAATCCTGTAATATCCCTTTTGAGGTAGCTTATTTCGTCAATTAATTAGGGTGCTGGATGGTAGAGAATTTTGTCAGTCAACTATGTAAACACAGTAAATACTGTTTCTTAGGCAAAGGTAACTTTTTTATATAGTTGTAAAATTCCATTATATTCCATTGCCAAAGAAACATTAAGAACTTTGTATAGCTGTATAAAAAGCAACTAATTTTTTAAAGAATAAACATTTTAAAGTCAGCAAACATACTGTGTCCTTGCAGAAGTTGATGTGCTGAGGAGCAGAGCTATGGGTGGTGGGTCTTTTTTCATAGTTTTCCAGGCTTGAGATTTCTGATTTTGATTTTTTTTTTTTTTTTTTTTTTTTTTAATGTTTGGAACACAAATGAGGATTTGATAAATTTCTTCCATTACCTGAAAAGGATAAATTACTCATACTCATTGTAAGAACTTCATTTTATAACAAATGGCATATCACAGGATTTGTCCAAATAATAAATATTTTCAGTATATGAATGTAAATAATCATAGATAAGAATGTACTTAGCTGTATTTTCAAATAAGCACCCTCCCCTTTTTTAAGACAATAAAACTGGGCATCAATTAACCTGTTCTTCCAGATATGCCTGGAATTTTGTTGTAATACCTTGATTCATTCCATTATATTTCAAGAGGATTCAGAGTGTTAGATATTATTTTGGCAACCTATAAGATATCCTAACACTGGTCCTTGGGCCTGTGGCCCACAAATGACTCAGTAATAGAGTTCATTGCTAATTATAAATCACTAGTAAATCTTTTTGATATTTTAAGCTATAGTGGGGGAAAATCTGGCCATTTTTGAGTTTTTATGAAGGCCATAGAATAAAGGGATCCAAAGATTTAAATATTTTTATCTATTTTGATTTTTGTTAACTTTGTCCTTAAAGTATTCAATAGTGATAAAGATGTGGAAAACTGCACTGTAGGAGAATTGGAATATTTAAAGATGGTTGATATTTTTAATTTTAATTTTATATCTTTTGTATAGCTACACGGAAATGTTTTGTAATTTGGTTTCATTACTGAGGTCCAGTTCTTGCCAGCCATAGTTTAGGTAATATTGCTTAATACTGTTTGCTTGCATGTTAACAACGAAACCTTTTGGAGGACCCACAAATCATGATATTGAACACATTTCTGAAGCATTCTGAACATCAAAGCAAATGCTATGACAGTACCTATGTAGATTGTTGGAGATGTCCCGGGCCAATTCCAAGAAAAGCTGTAAATACCAGCTCTACATGCTCTGAAAGTATGCATTCGTGTGTTTTCCAAGGCCTCTGGGTCACTGACTAAGGCATTTTTTGCCCCAGTAAAAACTGGCAGCATGGCATACCTGCAGTGCACCTCACAATATTAAAGCAAGGTTTTTATTCTAAGACAGAATAAAACTGGTAAATAAAAAATGTTCGTCAAAGTTCTTTCTCTTAAAATAATAATGCCATAATAGAGAGAAACAATGAAAGACATCTTTTAAGTATAAGAATGGAATTATGGTTATGTTTATATTCTCTAAAATAACTAAATTAATTTCCAACACTTTTCCTAAGACTAATTTATTGTTATAGGTAAAGCTAGAAGCTCCGTTCTCCCCCACTAGAGTGTGGAGTGTTCTTGAGTTACAGTCCCTGTCTTGAGAAGACTAAGCCAGCCAGGCACAGGCCAGGCTGGAAGCCTCAGGCTAAAATGCTTCCTCTGTGGGCAGGCAAGTGTGAAAGAGAAGAGAGGGAAGGCTGACTCCTAAACTCATTTGTTGGATAGACCATTTCTTCCCCCCGAAAAGCAGGACTTATTGTAGGGGGTAGGGAGAGAGGTCAGGAATGTTAATCCAGCTCAGTGGCTCTTAATCACAGATTGAACTGATAACCAGAGAGCATTTAGAGGAGTATGAGGGGATGTGTTTTGGTTGTCACAGTGACCAGGGACCACCACTGGCATTTAAGAGCAAGGGCCAAGGATTGCAAAATCCTACACCATACTGGACAGTGCCACATAATCAGCTATCCAGCCCAAAGTGCAACGGTGACCCTTCCATTCTGAGAAACACTGGCTGAGTTCCCTCCA
This sequence comes from Panthera onca, assembly GCF_046562875.1. Lineage (NCBI taxonomy): Eukaryota > Metazoa > Chordata > Mammalia > Carnivora > Felidae > Panthera > Panthera onca. The sequence continues at coordinate 18,921,400 of NC_138353.1, read as the reverse complement.
CATGAAAAGACAGTGAGTAGGGAATTCATTCTTCTCCCTTCCCCAAAATCTTTAAAAACGTTTACTGAAAACGTGGTCTTCACATGGACTCTGAAAGATCGAGGTATAAAGGGACCTTACTTCCAGTGGCACAATGTTTTGGAAACCCATTATCACAGGAATTACCACTTCAGCCTGGTCTCTTTCAAGAAATGGTTCACAAATCTCTTCTCCAAATCAGCTGAGGAACATTTTAAAGTGCAAATTCCCATGCCCACATCTGGAGAGTCTGAGTCCGAAGTTCTACAGAGGAGCCTGGGCATCAGGCTATGTCCCCCAGGTAGTTCTGATCACAGGATTAGAAAAACAGCTTTAAAACAGCACAGCCAGAGGCGCCTACCTGGGTAGCTCATTCAGTTGAGTGTCCAAGTCTTAATCTTGGCTCACGTCTTGATCTCAGGGTCATAAGTTCAAGCCCCATGTTGGGCTTCTGCACTGGGTGTGGAGCCTACTTAATTAAAAAACCAAACAAACAAACAAATATATATGTATATTTACTCGCACACACACACACATACTCACACACATATGCACACAGCACAGCTCATCTAATCCAGCCCCCTCCTTAAAGGGCCTTGGTAAAGTTTTCACAGTAGGATTATTTTACCATTTCTCCATCCTCTCAAATCTAGTACATCTTGGTTGTAACTGGGGCAGGAAGAGGGGGGAAGGACTAAGAGTCAGGAGGGAGCATTTCTGCAGGACAGAATCCAGGGAAAAACAGGGAGACAGAGACTCAAGTTTCCTATGGGTTTGGCTGATTTGAGTGCTGAGACTTGGTTTTTTATTCCTAGCATACAGGAAAAGGGTGTGGGTTGTTTCTGTGTCTCAGTTTTACATGGCTGTTGTCCCTGTCTCTGTGGGTTATCTGTCTGAAAGAGAAACTGCACCTTTCGCAAGGCCATGCTAATCACTCAGATCTAATTATGTCCAGATTCTAGGATCCCCCTGCCCTATTATTAGTTCAGAGCTGGTTTAATTTGTGACTGTGGGGAGAGGTCACAGGATAGAGTAAGCAAGGTAAGTGATCTCTCTTAGGACCTTACATGTCACCAATTTGCTTACTTAAACCATTTTGACTGTGGGTTTGTTTTTTGTTTTTTAATTATTTTTGAGAGAGAGAGAGAGCACACACGCGGGAGTGGGGGAAGAGCAGAGAGAGAGAGAAACAGAATCCGAAGCAGGCTCCAGGCTCTGAGCTGTCAGCACAGAGCCCGACACAGGGCTCGAACTCATGAGCCGTGAGATCATGACCTGAGCTGAAGTTGGATGCTTAACCAACTGAACCACCCAGGCGCCCCTTGACTGTGTTTTTAAAAGACAACAGGTTTTATTTGTACATTGGAAGCCAATTTAGGGAAGTAAAGTAGCACCATTAATCTGTGAATCTAAGATACTAAATCGGGGTTTGCTCAGAGCAGACTGCCCTAGCTTCTCCCAAGATGGAGAAACAGGGATAACTTCTTGGAAGAGGTATTCCCTGACTAGCAAGGAGTTGGTCAAGTTAGGGAAGCAAGGGAGGCGTAGCTTTGAGCAGCAGGGGCTTGGCAGCCCGTGGCAGCCAGGCAGCCAGGTAGTGTGTGCACTGGGTAGCTAGAGGTGCAGGTCCCAGGCATTGCTCTTGGGGTAATCCCAAACTTCTGAGGAGGTGTGATGGCAAAGGTTCTTCCTGTGTTTTTCAGAGCCAGTGTTAGTAAAAGCAAGTTTGTGGTTTTGAGACATTTATAAATCTGGCTTCAGGAGCACGTGGTGAGACTATGAATCTAATGTGGTTTCTGTTCTCAGTGATGGTGCAGAGCTATGAGCCAGTGGTGTGGGTGTCCTTTAAATTTCAGCTCGGTTCATATTTAACGAACTTGGCTGACTGATTAAAATGTTTTCAGGTTTAGCTCACAAACGGATCAGAATAGACCTGAATCTAATTCTAGTTCATAATGAATGTTGATTTTAAGGAAATGCTTTAAAGTGCACTGATGTCCATGTTGTGGTTTATAAAGAAACAAAGTAGCACTGTGAGGCAAAAGCATATTTCAGTTCAATAATAAGGCTTTCTTAAAGTGACTCTCCCGTTTAGGAAGTCTTGCTTTTGCCCCCAGACTGAAGAGTAGTCTGAGAGTGCAAGGAAAGAGCAAAGAATACCAGTCTTGAGGGAGTGTGAGAAACTCGGGCCCAGGCGACATTGTGATGAATTCCAGTGAATGGTTTTCAGTCCTCCTGGTACAGAGGACAGGAACATGTTTACTAGATGTCTGGAGTGTGCCCCTGTAATCCTAGTGCTCACCTAATCCGGGGAATCCTCCAGTGCTAGCCTCACATAGGATTGCTGATGAGAATGCAGATCCCAACATTGCAGTTCAGGGTTTTGCTTGTGCCGAAATTGTTTTGTAAATTTTTTTCTTTATGGGTTAGTTGGGTGTTGGTTATCACTTGCTCCCTCCCCAGTGTTTAGTAGCATTGCTTTGTCCAGGGTGGGTATGTGGAACCTTGCAGGTTGCAGTTTATAAAATGGAATTAGGTGTTGTTTTATGTCTATAAAAGTAATACATTTAAAAAGATTGTAGGCAGTATGGGGCACCTGGCTGGCTCAGTTGGTAGAGCATGCAACTCTTGATCTTGGGGTTGTGAGTTCAAGCCCCGTGCTGGGCTTACTTAAAAAAAAAAAAAAAAAAAAAAAAAAAAAGAATGCAGGCAGTATGGAAATGGTTTCTAAAAATAGGTAAAGGAAAAGAAGAAAAGAAAATTTACAGTCCCACCACCCAGAGCTAACCATCATCAACACTATTTGGGCATGTTCTGCCTGGCATTATTCTACAGCCATGTGCTTTTCAGCAAAAATGGATTCATAGTATACGTACTATGGTGAAACTTGCTGTTGTCACTTAATATATTGAGCAGTACTGTTTTAGTTTTGAAGTATAATATACACACAGAATAGTATATGTATCAGTAATTGTAAATTGCACCCAGCTCAAGATTCAGAGTATTAATAGTTCCCCATAAGCCCCCCTACAGCTCCCTTCCAGTAGCCCCTTGCCCCCTCAGGAGTAACTACTATCCTGACTTCTACCAGCATAGATGGCTTTTGCTTTTTTGTGTTCTTTATATAAATGGAATTATACAGTATGTATACTCTTTTTGTGCTTAGCTTCTTTGCTCAACATTGTGGGATTAGTCCATATTGTTGCATTTGGCTGTGAGGTTTTCGTTGCAGCATAATATTCCATTGTGTTAACAGACCACTGTTTAGCCATTCTACCATTGATACTACATTTGGGTAATTTCTAGCTTTTGATTGTTAAAATAATGCTAGCACTGCTTTTCCTCTGCAAGAGAAGGCAGAGCTGGGGTAGGTGAGTGGAGCACTGATTTACCTTCTAGTGGACTTAGAGTATGGTGAAAGATGGTAGTGCCCAGCTATGGTGCCACTCCACACCAGCACACTGATTTGTTACTAACCATAAAGTACCAGAAAACCCTGATGTACTATAGATGTAGACATAGATAGATGTTTATATTAGAGCAGATGCAGGGTTTATCCTCCTCTGTGCATAGCCTTTGTCCCTTAAGGACACTGCTTCCCAAAGCAACCTTCCCATGGGGACACTAGAGTATTTCTTGCCCTGCAAACCAGTGTTCAGGATGTGATCTTGGTGTCCTTGTTCTTCCGCTCCTGGTTGAAACCCCTCCTTATTTTATTGAGGCTTATATGATCATCTCATCGTCTGATTACTACCCATTCTCTTGAAAAGTCTGTCACTTGTCTTCCCCTTCCTCTACATTTCTCTCCTTCCAAGTGACCAGCTTCAGTGTGGTTTACCCATCTGTATTGAGAGACCCCAGGATAATCATAATCATGGCTGTGATTTCTTAACAAAAGGATGCAAAGCAAAATTAGCAAAGGGAAAAGACACATAGGCAAAGTCTGGAGGAAACCAGGCTCAAACTTTCAGAGGGGATTTTGAAGTGAAATCACACAGGATGTATTTCATTCCCCCAGCAACAAGTTGTTAGAACACATGAGGAATGTATCAGGGAAGCTCATTAGAGACTTGGTGTCCATGATTTTGATTGTGGACTGACTATGTAAGCACCATCTGCTTGGCACATACCCAAGTCCCAGAATGCCAGAAGTAAAGCACAATTAAACCATATTGATTGTCCAAACAGTTTAGGCACAGTGAGCTACTCTTACCAGTTCTGGGAATGGTGGAAACCCTCCTGAAATCCAAGTTTCCAGTTTCCATGTATCAGTGAAGGGCCAAACTCGTAAGCAGGCCTTATAAAGGATAGCAGTCAGGCCTGCTATGTTAACTCTTCTGGGCCCATCCCACACGCTGGTTCCTGTTCCTTGACCTGTGACCTTTTCCTCTTATCCTCCATCTCCCACCCAAAGCTGTGGACAAACCCAGACCTTGTACATCAACATCAGTTGCGTCACTTCTGAATCATGGATTTAGACAACCACACTGATCTTCCAACTGGCTTAGTCAAGAAATAACTGTAGGGGCACCTGGCTGGTTCAGTCAGCCATCATGTGACTGTTGATCTCAGAGTTGTGAGTTAGAGCCCCACATTGGGTGTAGAGATTACTTAAAAAAATAAAATATTTAATAAAAAATAAAAATATATATATATACAGTGACCTAACCACTCCCTTGCTCAGTAACTGTTCTTAGGCTGGTGCAGATGTCCAGGTCCAAGATCTTTCTACTTTGGATTCATATAACTCCCTCCTTTCTTTTGCTTTCCCCACCACCATCTCCAGCCAGCCTAGACTCCATGATCCATCATTTATCTTGCAAATACCCTAAATTTCCCTCCTCCTTTCCTGAGCTTCTTATGGTCCTGCCTAAAGGAACTTCTACTCTGAAAGCATCCATCTTTAACATTGTTAGTATTCACCCAGAGGGTTGAGTCCTGCGGAAGAGAATCACAATTGAGTAAATTAGTGCCACTGTAAATCTCATTACCACTTTCTACTGGGCTCTCAGCATTGCCAGCAAAACGGGGTACTTTTCTTTAATCACCTTTTTACAGTCAACATAAGGCCTTGCCATCTATTTCAAAGAGAAATTAGAGGACATGATGGAAACTACTCCAGATACTTACCACACTCTCAACCAACTCCATCTGTATCCAGTCTTTTCCTGGTGGCCCTATAAAAAAAGAAAAAACAAAAAACACCTATCAACAAACTGCATGTGCTCTGGCTCCCTAACTCCTATCATTCCAGACTTAAAATATTGATTTACCTTACTTCTTTCTCTGCCTGTATCTTCAACATCTTTCTTGATAAGGGATCCTTTCATTTGTATTTAATTGTATTAGCATACTGTATCCTATTAATGTGTTAATATTCATATATATTAATATATAATTGTGAATATGTAGCATATTTATTGTTACTCATTTTTTTAAAGAAATTGATGCTTGAACGTGGATGGAACTGAAGGGTATTACGCTAAGTGAAATAAGTCAGAGAAAGACAGATACATGTTTTCACTCATGTGGAACTTGAGAAACTTAACAGAAGACCATGGGGGAAAGGAAGGGGGGAAAATAGTTACAAACAGAGACGGAGGGAGGCAGACAATAAGAGAATCTTAAATACAGAGAATAAACAGAGTTGGGGGGGGGGTGAGGGGAATGGGTGATGGGCATTGAGGAGGGCACTTGTGGGGATGAGTACTGGGTGTTGTATGTAAGCGATGAATCACAGGAATCTACCCCCAAAACCAAGAGCACACTGTATGCACTATGTTAGCCAACTTGACAATAAATTATATTAAAAAATAAAAATAAATAGAAAGAAAGAAAAGAAATTTATACCTGAATTCTACATCCACCCAGCCCCTACCTACTTCTTTAACTGACAAGATGCCCAATCTCCCTTTCACTTAACCCACTTGATCTACTCCACTAAAACAGTTTTTGGTAAGATCACCATTGATCTCTAGTGAGCCTTTCCAGTTTTCCTGTCATACTTGCTTTACAGAAGTGTTGTGTACAACTGAACTCTTCCTTCTTGAAGTGTTCTTACCTTCCTGGCTGCCATATTATCTGCTCCTCCTACCTTCTTCAGTGGCTACTCCTCAGTCTCTTACCGGATCCTCCACCACCCCATTTTGAAATAATAGTGCTCCTTAGAGTTTTACTTTGCCTTTTTTCTCTTTTTTAAGCTGCATTCTCTCTGGCCTCAGCTTCTATGGCCTTTATATGAAGTTATTCTCAGATTCACATACCTGGTATAGATCTCTTCTCTGAGTCTAGATCAGGCTTCTTGTTACCTGTACTTGAAGGTCTTAATAGCCTGTCACATTCAGTGTCCCCAAACCGAAGTGATCTCCCCTCTACTTTTCTTCCAGTGTTCTTGATCCCAGTATGTAGCAGTGCCACCTACTAACCTGCATGCCAGAAATCTGTCAGTCATCTTTGACACTCCCATTTTCCTTCAGTTCTGTACCACCATCACACCCATTACCAAGTCCTGTCAACTCTACTTCCTAATACCTCTTTAAAAAAAAAAAAAATTGTTTTGATAAGAGGTATGGGTGTGTGTGTATGCACGTGCACACGTATGTGTTTTGGTTTAAATCAGAAAGGATTTTAATGAAAGGCAATAATCATGCTCACAGTCTTATGCCTTCCTACCTCTGGTCTTCTGTTTTTAGTTTTGCTGATTTTCTGTGGAAAATGGGAAAGAATTTGTTTATTCAACAAATATTTATTGAGTCCTTACTGTGGAAGAGATACAGTTGCAATTGCAAAGTAAGCAGCAGTGAACAAAACAAACCTGGCCCTTATTGGGGCTTGTTTTCTATTGTGAAAAGACAAAATAAATGAATAAAATACGTAATATGTTAAGATGATTAAGTGCTATGAAGAAAAGAGCTAAGAAAAGGTACATGGACTAGAGGAGGGATTGCTGCTTCCAATTTAAAATAGGTTGGGGGGGGGGGGGCGGTGCCTGGCTGGCCTAGTCAATGGAACATGCAACTCTTGATATCACGGTTGTGAGTTTGAGCCCCACATTGGGTGTAGAGATTAATTAAAAGTCTTTTAAGTAGATATGGGGCGCCTGGCCAGTTAAGCATCCGACTTCAGCTCAGGTCATGGTCTCACAGATCATGAGTTCAAGCCCTGCATCAGGCTCCATGGTGATGGTACAGAACCTGCTTAGGCTTCTCTCTCTCTTCTCCTTCTCCACGCGCTCATTCTCTCTCTCTCTCAAAATAAATAAACTTTAAAAAAAATCTTTTAAGGGGCGCCTGGATGGCTCAGTCGGTTGGGTGTCCAACTTTGGCTCAGGTCATGATCTCACTGTCCGTGGGTTCGAGCCCCACATCGGGCTCTGTGCTGACAGCTCGGAGCCTGGAGCCTGCTTCGGATTCTGTGTCTCCCTCTCTCTCTCTGCACCTCCCCCACTCACACTCTGTCTCTGTCTCAAAAAAAAAAAAAAATGTTTTAAGTAAATAAATAGGTTAGGGAAGCTGACATTTGAGAGATGACTCAAGAAGTGATTAGATATTCAAGGAGAAGAAATTGTAGCTACAAAAACCCTGAAGCAGGAGTGAACCTTGTATGACGGGTGGAGCAAAGGAGGAGAGTAGTAGAATATGATAGAGAGTAAGTGGAGCCCAGGTAGAGAAGAAGCAGCAGAGTGTGGTGTAATGATTGTCATTTATTGTGAGGTAGAAGCAGTTGTAGGGTTTTGAACAGAAGAAACAATCTGTGGAAATACAAACTGGTGCACCCACTCTGGAAAACAGTATGGAGGTTCCTCAAAATAAAAATAGAACTACACTACAACCCAGCAATTGGACTACAAAGTATTTATCCAAAGAATACAGCAGTGCTGTTTTGAAGGGGCACGTCCACCCCAATGTTTATAGCAGCGCTATCAACAATAGCCAAAGTATGGAAGGAGCCCAAATGAGTGGATAAAGAAGATGTGGTGTGTGTGTGTGTATATATGTATGTATACATATATATATATAGGTATACATACATATATACACACACGCGTGCACGCGTGCAATGGAATATTACTCGGCAATAAAAAAGAATGGAATCTTGCCATTTGCAACAATGTGGATGGAACTAGAGTGTACTATGCTAAGCAAAATGGGCAAGGGGCATTGAGGAGGGCACTTGTCGGGATGGGCACTGAGTGTTATATGTATGTGATGAACCACTGGATTCTACTCCTGAAATCATTATTGCACTATATGCTAACTTGGATGTAAATTTTTAAAAATTAAAAACAAATTTTTTAAGTACAATAAAATTTAAAAAAATAAAATTTTAAAATTTAAAAAAAGAGTGACAATCTGACTTACAGTTAAAGAGAACCTCTGGCTACTGTGTTGAGAATAAACTTAGTGGGGTAAGAAGCAGGAAGACCAGTTAGGAGGCCAGGGCGGACCGGGTGTTCTCCCTGCTCCTGGGCATTCGGAACCTGCAGCCTAGACTTCCAGCCCTGAATCTGCTGCAGAGGCCCATGTGGCCAGCATGGTATCCTCAGCAGATTGTTTCTCTGACCAAGGCTTTAATGTACATATTCGCACAGTTCAAAAACAGATTAAGAGCGTTTACAGTCAAAAGTTTTCCTCTTCTGTCGTCTCTGACTTAAAACTTACCATCTCTCCACAAGGAGCTAGGTTTCCAGTTTTTGCAGATAGTCCTGCAATGAAGGACCTCCATGAATTATTTCATAAATAGGTGAATTTATCTGTAAGATAAATCCGTAACTGGAAATTCTGGATAATAGGAGACATAGCTTTGTAATTCTAATGAATATTCCTGCATCCTCTCTCAATATGAGATTATTGCAGTTTACACGTCAACCAGTTTTTGAGGCTGCCTGTTACCCATACGGTCACCAGTACAGTGTTACCACACTTTTGGAAATCTTTGCCAGTCTTTGCCACACGTTGGAAATCTTTGCCTGATAAGTGAAAAATGTTATCCCAGTACCCCATGCATTTTATTTGGAGTGTGGTTGGATATTTTGTCATAAGTAAGTTATTAGTACTTCCTTTTCAGTGAACTGTTTAATTATTTTTCTCTTCAGATGTTAGGCTTTTTTTTAGTTATTTACAGGAGCTCTTTTTTTTTTTTTTAGTGTTTATTATGAAAGAGTGAATATGAGTGGGGGAGGGGCAGAGAGAGATTCCCAAGTAGGCTCAGCATTGTGAGCACAGAGCCCAACTTGGGGTCTGGAGCCCACAGACCGTGAGATCATGACCCGAGCCAAAATCAGGAGTTGGGTGCTCAACCGACTAAGCTGCCCAGGCACCCCAGGAGTTCTTTTTTACTAGGAAAAAAGAGGTTATTCTTTAAAAAAAGATTCTTTGTATACCTGTATGTATTTGCTACAAAAGAAACAAAATAGTATATAAGAAGTCTACTTTTCTTCCTTAAAGGCAAATACTGTTTATCTGTTTTCTTCTAAATAGTGTCCCTCTTCAAATTTGTGTGTATGTATATGTGTGTGTGCACACTACCCACGTCCCCCCTTTTATTAATATATCAGTAGGAAAAGCCTACGTAAACTATTTTTTACTGGTTTTTTTTTTCACCTTTTTTACCAACTGCAGACCTCCTTGATAGGAAGATTTAACCCTTCACTCAGAGATTCACACATCCTTGCTCAGTACCTTGAATATATTTATCATAATACTTGATAAAGACTAATACATAATACAACAACTAAGTAAATATCATTCATGAATGAGCCAAGTGTATGAACCTCATCTGTATTTCTTTTCGTAGAAATACTTTATTCCTCCTGGCACTAAAAATTGCCTTATTTTCACATATTGGTTGACTTTATTTTATTTTTTTGAGAGAGAGAGGGTGCAAGTGAACAAGGGCAGAGAGAGAGGGAGAGACAGAATCCCATGAGGGGCAGAGAGAGAGAGAAGTGGGGCTCAAGCTCACCCCACACAGGACTCAAACTCACAGACCATGAGATCATGACCTGAGCCAAAGTCAGGTGCTTAACTGACTGAACCATTCGGGTGCCCCGTTGGTTGACTTTAAAAGCTAAAAATGAATAAACAGTGTCCTGGTATGATTTCATAAGAATTTCTCAGCACAGAGCCAAGGGGGTGGTATGCCTTCCCTACCACCATTCTAGTTTCATAAATACTGTACCTTTCAAAAAAATGTATTACTATGATCAAGATTAAATAGGTTGTCTTTTCTTCGATTCCACCAATTTCTTAAAATCATCCACATTTTAATTTTGCTTCATGATTGGACTTTGCCTTCCTCCAATTTTTAAATTGTTTTTCCACCTGAGTGGCTCTGTCGGTTAAGTGTCCGACTTCAGCTTAGGTCATGATCTCACGGTTCATGAGTTCAAGCCCCCCATTGGGCTTTCTGCTGTCAGCAGAGAGCCTGTTTGAGATTCTCTGTCTCCCTCTCTATGCTCTTCTCCCATGTGTGCACTTGCACGTGTGTATGTGTGTGTGCGCGTGCATGCACTCTCAAAAACATTTAAAAAACATTTTTTTTAATTGTTTTTCTGGGGCACCTGGGTGGCCCAGTCGGTTGAGCGTCTGACTTCGGCTCAGGTCATGATCTTCATTCATGGGTTTGAGCTCCACATTGAGCTCTGTACTGACAGCTCCGAGCCTGGAGCCTGCTTTGGATTCTGTGTCTCCCTCTCTCTCTGCCCCTCCCCTACCCCCCTTCTCAAAAATAAATAAATATTAAGAAAATTTTTTCTAATTGTTTTTCCTTTATCTTTTTCCCTTGTCACATTTAAGATCTACAAAGGAATATGTCACCATGATATGATGAGGAACCGTGAATCTGTTATTTGGCCCAAAAACTAGTGTTATCAACAACCTGCATCTATGTATTACTGTTCCCCTATTCCATTTGTGCTTCACACAAAAGGAAATCACTATTCTGAATTTTATATGTATTATCTTGGTTTGGGTTATGTTTACAATGTTTATCTCTAAAATTTCTGGTTGGCTTTTGCACATGTTTGCACACACACACTCGCTCTCTGTCTCTTATCTAGTTTTCTCTTCTCTCGTATTCTCTATTACTTGGAATCTACTTCATTCCTGAGTCCACCAGTCTTCTAATATAATTTAGACAGTTTTTCCTTGGATGATTACTTTCTCTACGGCTATTTGTTTTTGCTGGAGTTGGTGAATGTTCTTAGCCTGTATTTGTTGCTTTTCCGTATAAAGTTTTTCTAAGCCCTCAGCCGTACTATCTTTTTGATTTGGTCTGTGAACTCATCTTTTTTCCTAGAGGTTGTTCTATAGCTTTCTGCTGTCCTGCTAAAATCCCAACATTGCTTTCGAGATCTTCAGCAAAGTGATGATTGTGGGATTTTTCTTCATTGCTCTCCTAGGTGAGAGAGTTTCATGGATGCCATGTTTTCCATTCCCTTATTTGCTATAATTCTTCCTTAGAGAGCTTTCTAAGAAAGTATATACAAAGGGCCAGATAGTACGGTCTCTGTCACATCATCTTTTTAAAATTTAACAGCCCTTTAAAAATATAAAAACCATTCTTAGCTCAATTGCTGACCCTTGATCTAATGTGCAGTGGTGTTAAGTCCAATGCGAATCTGATTCATTTTCATTGTAGATGGTGGGTTTTTTCCAAAAAACTCTGGAAACTTAGCAGTGACCTTTGTGTTAAGAAATCGTATGAGGACTTCTCTGGGTCTTTTTTGTTTTAGCCCATCATTATGCTGAACAGTAGACTCTTGATTTAAAGATTTGTGCTTTTCCTTTCATTCTTTTTCTTATTACTTCTTAGGTAATTTCTTTAATGCCACCTCTTTCACTAAATCTCTCTCTTATTCAGATATAAGAGCTTCAGATTGATCCTCTGTGTCATCGATTTTTTTCTTATATTTTCTTTCCTTATCCTGATTGTCAGTCTTGGTTTCCTTCCTATAACATACTTTCTTCAAATATCTGAGGATTCTTGGTTGTGTCTTACTAGAATAGGAGGCAGAATTGTTGCCAGGAGCTCTTTTTGTAGCCAGAATTGTCATCTGGTAGGGTTTGCTTTAAGGTAGTGCTCTTTATCCTCAGATCTCTGAATTCCAGAAGGCTTTGTTCAGAGGTGTTGATATTCACAGATCCCATGGATAGCTGCAGAGAAGAATCTTCCTTTTATTTGTATGTTTTTCCTAGCAATTTGTTGCCTAATTATAGGTCATTCTCATTGCAGCAGAGGATTATTCCCCCTGCTTATTGTGCAGACAGACCTGAAGTTAGTTTTTCTGTTTTCAGACCTCCTTCTCACTCTTGCCGTCTGTCATACCTGCTGCCTCAGAGTCTGAAGCATTTCAGAGTTCAGACAGTTGGCTCCTCCTGCACAGCAGCACCACCAGGCATGGTCCAGGTGGCAGCAACCCTCTGCTGTGCCCTGGGCCACCAGACTTATTCCATATGTTCTACTCAGTCTAGAGATTTGTTGAAAAATACCTCACAGATTCCTTTCCGCCCAGTTCTATTTATATTAGAAATCATTTTTTATTCATTTAATGGCATTTTAGTGTCATCTCAAAGGAAAAACATTTATAGTTGGTTTACTGTCTTGAACCAGAAATCCGTTTGCCTCTACTCTAGTGTGAAGCACCGTTAACTCTTGCATGTGTTACCGCAGTAACTTCTTCACTGGTCCCCCTCCATCCGTACTGCACTCCTCCAATTCATTTTCCATGCGGCAACCGGAATGAATTTTAGGGAACTCAAATCTGATCGTCAAATTATATCATGTGTCTTTGAGAACACATCTAATATAGAGACCTCAAGAGATTGTGTCCTAGAGGAAATTCTGTCACTGCAGTGATGGTCTGATATGCATGTGGTTGTCATGTCACACAGGCAGGCCCACACTACTCACCAGAGCCAGCCCCTGAGCGGGGCCTCTTCTCTCCCCAAGGCCTCTGTCCTGGTTTAGGACTCTGAATCACAGATCTAAAAATAAGGCACAAGGCTGTGAGCTAGCAGGGCAGCTGCACACCTCTGTTCTGTGACTAGCTGGTGTTCAGCAGCACGTCCCCATGTCCAACTCTGCTACTGCTCCAGACAGCCTGGAGATCCGGCTCAGCTCCCCCAGGGACTAGGCCTCGAGCTGCCCATAACCTGGCACTGGGCTTATCTTGAAGTTGTAAGTGATCAGAACCTCGTGCCTATTGTCTGCAAGTGTCTAAAGGGATTCTTGGGGCACGCGGGTGGCTTAGTCGGTTAAAGCATCTGACTTCGGCTTAGGTCGTGATCTCAAGGTTTGTGAGTTCGAGTCCTGCATCAGGCCCTGTGCTGAGAGCTCAGAGCCTGGAGCCTGCTTCAGATTCTGTGTCTCTGTCTCTTTGCCCCTCCCCTGTTCATGCTCTGTCTCTTGAAATAATTAAACACTTAAAAATATATATATATATATATAATTATTTAAAGGGATGCTTGACAAAATGCCAGGCTAGCCCATACTTTAACATCTCCCTGGATGTGTCCCTGTGTCAGATGCCTGTTTGGTTTCCAGAGTCAGTGGGTTTGCTCTGCAGTTTTCATCAATCCAGATGATGACTTATGCTCAAAACATACCTAGTCTGGGCTGACTTAATTTTTCTCTTCCAGCTGCTACTTGATTTAAATCTGGAAATCCTGTAGACTTCAGACTTCCCCAGAACTGAGATGGTCCACTGTCTATCCCTAGCAATCAAAAGATGGCTGCTTTTTCTTTTCCAGGGAATGGAAAGGAGCTGTCAGAAATGTTCATTTTTGCAGTATCCCAACTTGAATTTACCTTGATCTCACTTAACTTAAGGAGGTAGGGAAATATAGAACCACATATTAGTACAAGTAATGTCTGTCACAGCCAACTACCAAAAAACGACAGCCAGCTACAGATGACCTGGCAATGATGAGCCCACACTGTTGGTGGAAGGACTGGCAGCACCCCCCAACAATTGCTGGCAAGAGCCCCAGGGTGCCTTCTGGAACAGGCTGACATCTTTTCACATTTGATTCCCCACTCTTCCACCATGAATAAATTGGATGTGCACATAGTCTTTGGCCTTTCAAAAAGAAAGATTTTTTTTTTTTTAACTCAGCAAATTAGGAATAGATAGAAAGTTACTTAATCTAATAAAGGATATTTACCAAAAATGTTAGGCAATATCACACATAATGGTGAAATATTGTATTCTTATCTTAAGACTGGTATCAAATACCACTTACATTTAGCATTGTGTTGGCCATCCTGGCTAGTGCAATAAGGCATGAAAAAAAAATAAAGGTAGAAAGATTGGGAAAAAGAAAAAACTATCATTTGTAACATGACATGATGGGATATAACAAACCTGTATACAAACTACTACAATTAATAAGTGAATTATCAGGGCACCTAGCTGGCTCAGTAGGAAGAGCATGCAACTCTAAATCTCGGGTCGTGAGTTGAAGCCCCATGTTGGGTATAGCGATTACTTTAAAAAAAAAGAGAAACTTAAAAAAATTACTATTAACATATACAAAAATCATTTGTTTTTATAAACAATCACCAACTAATTATAAAATAAGTTAAAATATTACCATTTATAATAGTACCCTACCAAAACAACTAAATACCTAACAATCTGACGAAAGATGTGTAAGACCTCTACACTGAAAACTACAAAATATTTCTGAGAAAAAAATAGGATAATATCTTTAAGACCTTGAACCAGGTAGGCAAAGAAGATACCAAACAAAAAATGAAAATAAAAGATGTTGATAAACGACTTCATTAAGAGTAAAAACTACTGAAAGAGTGAAAATGGGGGCCACAGCCTGGGAGAAGATACTTAACATTATGTAATATTAGCCATCAAAGGGCTCATAATCCAGAATATATGAAGAACTACAAGTCAGTTTTATTTTTTAAAAACCAACAATTCAGGGCACCTGGGTGGCTCAGTTGTTGAACGTCTGACTTTGGCTCAGGTCATGATCTTGTGGTTCATGGGTTCGAGCCCCGCATCAGTCTCTGCGCTGGCAGCTTGGAGCTTGGAGCCTGGAGCCTGCTTCAGATTCTGTGTCTTCCTCTCTCTGCCCCTCCCCCACTCACACTCTGTCTCTGTCTCTCTCAAAACTAAACATTAAAAAAAATTTTTTTTTAAACCCAACAGTTCAATTTTTAACATTTTGACCAGACAGTAAGAATATTCAGATCTAGTGAACATGTGAAAACATTCTTGACATTTTGTCATCAAAGAAATGCAAATTAAAACTGTAGTGAGATACCATTCTACTCCCACAAAACTGACAAACTTTTTGAAGACCATAATGTCAAGTGTTGGTGAGGAAGTGGAGGAGGTGGGATGGACACACTTTAATGGTGGGAGTGTAAATTGGTACAACCACAAAACTAATGTATAGTGTCTACTAAAGCCATATGTATATATTATATGTAGTTATGATCCATCAGTTTCATTGTTGGGTATTTTCCCAATAGCAGTGATTGGCTTATGTCCACCAACAGACAGGAATGTTCATAGTAATCCTAATAGCCAAAACCTGGAAATAATTCCAATATTTAGCAACAATAGAACGAATAGTGGTATGTTCATCAGTGGAATACAGTGTAAAAAAATTAAAACTTGTTCTACACAACATAAATGAATCTCCCAGGCACTCATCATGATGAATGACAGAAGCCAGACATAAAGAATACTGCTATACTATACTATTTCACCTATACTATACTATAGGATTTCATCTACCTGAAACTCAAAACAGGCAAAACTTACCTATAGTGATAGAGATGAAGTACTAGTTATCTTTGGGGGAGGCAGGGCCTGCTAAAGTATTCTATCTTGGGGTGGTTTGTATATATAAGTGAAAATTTAAACTGTGCACTTAAGATATGTGTACTTTATGTAAATTGAATGTCAGTATGAGAGGTACGTGGAGGGGGACCTTGGATTTTTTCCATTGCTCTGCCCCTTTGATACCACACACAGGCCCCTGAGAGCCTTGCTAACTCCCTTTGCCTCTACCTCTCCTCCCCACCGCCCTCACCAGTGCTATAGAAACAAATTTTTGCATCACATTCTTCCAGTAACTTCCTGTTTCTCTTCAGAAAGAGCCATCCTGCCCATCCTGTCTTGTGTGATCTAGTCCCTGGGGAACTCCCTTAGCCTTCCCTTGGTTCCAAAAATGAGCCAGATTCCTTGTCTAGGGCCTTTGTACAGGCAGTTCCTTTCACCTGGAGGGCTTCTCCCAGCTATAGTTGACTCTTGGACATTGTGGAGGTTTGGGGTGCTGACCACCCCCCTAGTAAAAAACCACGTATAACTTTTGACTTTCCAAAACTTACAGCCTCGTGTTAGCCAAAAGCCCACTAGTAACATAAACAGTTGATTAAGACATATTTTGTATGTCATATGCATTATATGCTGTATTCTTACAATAAAGCTAGAGCAAAGGTTACTGAGAAAATAACCAGAGAAAATCCAGCACTCTTGTTAAAAAAAACTCACCCATACTGTAAGTGCACCCATACAGTTCAAGCCTGTGCTGTTTAAGGATCAACTGTAATTGCTTCTCATTCTTCAAATGCCAGTTTAAGCATAACATTTTCAGAGATGCCTTCCAGGACCTTCCAGAATGTGTTGAGCTCTTCTTGAAGTAGTATTTTAGCATTTTTTTCTTCACTGCAACATATTCTAATTGTGCTTACATGCTTGTGTTAGGTTTATGTTTGTGGATTTGTGTTCAGCTCTGTTTTTCCCACCAAATGGGTGTTAAGGATCACTTTTATCTCATTCATCACTCTATCCCCAATACCCAGCACAGTGCCTGGCCCATAGTAGGTGCTCAGTATGTGTTGAATAAATGAGGAACCTACTTAGTGAATGCCTGCTGTTTGCTGTATACCATATCCAGTGCTGAAGATACAGCTGAGTATGAGATGAACATTGTCTAAGCTCACTGTCCAGAAAGGGCAAAACTTACAGTTTTGTGGGCATAAAGACTATGGGGAGATATACAGTTGAGGATTTCAGAGAAGACTTCCTGGAAGAGGAGGCCCACGAGGTCATGCTTTAAAGAGCTCTGCCACCAGAGGCCTGTTCTGGGTGAGGGCCAAACTTGTGACCGGTTCTGGACTCGTGGTGCTCTTGGATTTGCCCATGACTGTGACTGTGTAGATGTGGAAAACAGCTTGAATTGCTAATTTTATGAGATCACAGGTAATCTCATTTCTTCTTACTGACCTGATCAGCTTCTGTGTGAGGTGATGTAGTACTTTCAGGGTTTCTCCATATATTTTAAGGCCACCTGGCTCCCTTTCAATCAGCCCAATCTCCTTGGTGATTCTAGTAGGAAGCTCGGAGCTATGGCAAGTCAAAAGTGGCTTTTAGTTTCATCAGCTCCCTCTTATGGTGTTCACTGGGTAGCTCAGAACTGGATGCTCTTGCACCCTCATTTGGAGCAGTGTAGACTGATGAGGCTTCATTGTTTTGCCCTTTACCAGCAATGTTTCATGGAAGTGAAATCATTGTAGGTTAAGAGCCAAATCTTAGTGTATAAACTCAGCCTTTCCCCAAGTATTTCTAATGACTTAGCTTAAAAATATATTTGGTTCTGCCCAGCTTTGCCCCTATATGGAAGGCATGAGTACTTGGCAGCTTGCGGGTTAGGGTTAAGGTTAGGCGCAACACTGCCAGGCAGTGAGAAGGCTGGGGGGTCTGGGCTCTGGGCCCATCTCTCCCAGTGGAGTGAGTGGGGGCAGCAGGAGGAGAAAACCCCTCTTGCCTTTCGTCACTCAAACACACTGCTCTCTGACCTGGCTGGAACATCTGCTTCCCCGAATTGCACATGGGAGGCAGCCAGCTATCTGATGCTTATGTGGCCCTGCCCTCCAGCACCTACATCTGCCATGAGTTGAGTAGCCCAGACCTCTTTGGAAGGGAGTCTGGGTTCTGTGACCAGTCCCCAAGGTCTCACAGGTTGCCATCACCACTAGAAATTAAGCCAGTGGCAGTTTACTGCTCCTGCTTGCTAACAGTTGAAGAAGACCCAATTGAAATGCTCTAACCAGACTGTAACTGGGGATAACCACATGTAAAGATCTCTACGTGGAGCCATACAGCAACTTCAGAGTTGTCAGGTTGGAGGAATCTGGCACCGTGTTTTGAAGAAATGAAAACCCAGCTCCCGAGACTCTCCTTCCCACTGTGTGAGGGAGCAGACAAGCCACAGGATAGCAGTCTGTAAGTTACTCCCGGGCATCAGGACAGCTGCCAAGGACAGCCATTCTAGTGGCCACAGTGTTCTTTTTGTTAGGGCTAATAAATCCCCTCTTGTTTCCGTGACAAGGAGTTGGGGTTATTACGTTTTGATAACCAAAAGAAAGTCACCCGCACTCAGGAAAGGGGACAGAGTTCTGCTTTCTTCAGCCAGATGGACCCGAGAAGGTCTCTCATTCCCCTCAATCTTGGCCCCTGGTGGGTTTACAAATCTGAGGGGGATGCTCATAAATTTAATTGTTCAGAACTCCCAACAAGTGTTCAAGTCCGTACTTTTTACGAGGCCACGGAGTTGACTGCAACTATTCACTTGCAATTCCTGAGAGACACATCTTGCCAGACGAGAACCAAGCAGAGACCTTCTGAGCTAGGGCAGTGCCCGTGGCCAGGTCCATATACTGGAACCTGAGGAGAGTAAGGCCTTGGTTCTGTCAGCTATGAAATGGACTGGAGCTGCCCCTGGCTTTCAGGATGACTTGACCTGAAGGCCACAGCACCTATGGCTTCACCAATACCAGAGCCTTGCCTTGTTCCCACCCCAGCACACCTTCCTTTCCTGCCCATAAGCCCTTGGACCCCTGGAAGTCTGTAGGGCCTGGGATATATCCCTTTCCACTGTGTAGACCTTCACGGCTGATCACTGTGGTGGGCTTAGCCTCTAGGGTGGTCCCTAGTCTATCCAGCTGCTCTCCCTAACACCTCTTCCACATAATCTGGACACCTCTGTTTCACCAAACCCCAAAGAGCCCCCAGGAAGTCCCCCAGCAGCTCCTCCTGCCTGTATCTTCCATGTTCCCTGAGGTGGTACCAGGTATTCTGTCCTGCCTACAGGGGAAGGAGCCTGGACTCCTGGGGTCCAGCCCACCCATCAGGTTTCTCCCAGGCCCCTGGCCAGCCCCAACCCCTCAGAACAATGAAAGGCAACCTGGGATCTTAGAGGTGGGGGTGAGACAGCAGCAGATGGCTCTTCCTGGTAAGGGCCTCTTGGCCACAGTACAACCATTTCCAGCCAGTGAAGAAAGGACAACAGGATGCTCAGATGCTTACACACAGGGGAAAGGGAGGAGTGAGCAATGACTTCCTCAGGGAGGCAATCCAGAGACTGGGGGAGAAGTTTCCCCTTTAACACATGACTCACACTGCCCTTACCCCCTTTCCTGCCTGGGCCACGCCACTCAAGCTAGACTGGACTGGCCTTGCCACAGCCTCTCTCCATGCCCAGCAGCAGACAGCCAGTTGCTCTGTGTCCAGAACGTCTGGCCAGCCCTCTCCAGACTCGCTTCCCAATCCTGTGGATTCTGGAATGCAATTACCCTTCCTGGGGCTCACAGCCCATATTGCAGCTTTCACACTCTGCCCAGGGGAGACCAGTAAGGTAGAGGAGCAAAGGTACCCTTTCCAAACCAACGCCATTGCTCCTGCCCCACCTCCAAAACTTGGCTGTGACAACTCCTTCCCTGAAGGCTCTTCTTTCAGACATGCCCACTAAAACTAACATGTGAAAGCCCAGCCTGGGAGCCCTGGCTTCTGCCATGAAGAATACACAAGCCAACAGTAATAATTTTGGCTGCTTAAAAAAAAATCAGTTCTCATTCCTCATGAGCCCCTCTGTGTGGATGTTTGTATTCTGCAGCCTTTCACATTAGGAATGTGAAGCCTTCATAAAAAGCTAGCCATAGCAAATCTGCTTTTCTCTCTCTCAGTGAAGGGGGAGGCATCTCATGCCAAGGTCAAGGTGCATCTCGCCCATCTCACTAATGCAGAGCTGTTCTGTCACTGAGGAGCTCCTGAAGTCTCATTCTGCTCATTTCCTGCAGTGAAGACCTCTGAGGTTCTCATCCCTTGCATGGGGTCTGGCTCCAACCAGCTGTGCCTCTAACCAGATACACAGGGGATCAGGTGATTCAGGGAGAGACCCTGCTCCCCAGCCTGGGCCTTCTTGGCCTCCTCAGTGGCAAACTGAGGTGTTAGTCTGGTGGTCTCTGGGGTGCCATCCTATCCCTATGTGCATGTTAAGGGTCCAATCACAGACCTCTCTGGAGAGCTGCAGGGTCACAGCTTCCCTCCCTGAAGACATGGGGACTCCAGGAGGGCCTGGCCTCCATCTCTAGACCCTGTGGACTCCACCCTCTTTTCTTGACACTCTAAGGGAGCTTGGAATAAAGAGGTGACACGACTTGACAGATATCTCAAATGTGTGTGATGGGTACATGGGTGTTTTTTTCCCTTCCTCTCCATATGTATGAGTGTTTGATGAATGCAAACAATAGTTCAGACCTCTAGGAGGTAGGTATGATAGCTGTAGATATACTATTCGCAAAGCAGATTTGATATGTGCACAGTGCAAAATATCCTCAGGTAAGCTTGAAAACCCCAAGACGGCCTAGTGCTCAGAGGCCACCAAAAGGGCCCCAAGGTTGGCAAGGTTCACACTGAGCCCAAATAAGAACTGCACAAATGAGCTGAAACTAATATAACACTGCATGTTAATGATACTTCAATAAAAAGAAAACAAAACAGAACTGCATGCATGGCTGAATGGGTCTCTAGAACCTCCTGGTCCTGGATTAAAGTCTATGGAAGGGGCCCAGGTATAAGTTGTTTCCGACACACTATCTGGGACCATGGGGGTTCAGAGTGAAGTGAGCAGCAGTAGTTAAGCACATGGGTCAGAGCCTGGCAAGTAGAGAGGGAGCCTCTTTCAAGTCCCATCCAATGTTTACCAAGTGCCTCCAGGCATAGCCACTGGAGCCTGGGGCCTGTCTCAGGAGCTAGGAGCACCTCCGAATGGTGGATGGGCTTGTTCTGAGATGGCAGGAACCACACTTGGCCACATAGAAGCCAGCCATCATCCCTGGTCCTTCTCCAGCCTACACAGGTAAGGTGACACCAGCACCCAGGGACACTTCCTCCAAACCAGCTGTCCTTTCCGCCTCACATGCTTCCTCTTCTCGCTTGAAAAAGCTTGGGATCCACGGCCCATCATGTCAGTAACACTTTTGGCTCTGTTACTCAACTGCCAGATGAATCCTTGCTTCACCTTCTTCACCTTTACCTGAAAGCTGCTGGGGCAAGTCACTTAACAGGAAAGAGGGCTCTACTCTGAATGGATAATTAGCAACCTGAAATAGATTCTCCATGCAATTTGTAAATTCTCCCAAATTTCTCCTTTCAACTCCCCTTTCTGCTTTCACACCTTTCCCGCTTTCCTCACACCTCTGTCCCCAAGCTTCCCTCTCTCTTTGCTGCAAAGCATTTTACATCCCCTCGAGCCTTTGCAGAACCTCACAAAATGACCATCATGTCTCTCCTGTATACTCAGCCTGTTTCTGTCAACTGGATCCTCCTCTCTGACATTGAAATGTGTGTAAATCTCTTCCACCTTATTTAAGAAAAAATGTTTTAATGTTTAATTAGAGCGTGTGCACGCACCTGGGTGCACATGAGGAGGGGCAGAGGGGGAGAGAGAGGATCCAAAGCAGGATCCATGCTGTCAGTTCAGAGCCCTACACAGGCTCGAACCCATGAACCATGAGATAACCACCTAAGCAGAATCAGGAGTCAGATGCTTAACCAACTGAACCACCCAGGCGCCCCTAACTCTCTTCCATTTTAAAAAACCAAACACCAGGGCACCCGGCTGGCTCAGTCAATGGATGCGACTCTTGATGCTAGGGTTCTGAGTTCACACCCCACGTCGGGCATAGAGCTTACTTAAAAAAAAAAAAAAAAAAAAAAAAAAAGTCACCAAAAAGCCTCCCTTCAATCTAAACTCACCTTCAGCTCCTACCCACAGCTTCAATGAACCTAAGCTCCAATGACATCTCCAGCTGCAGACCCTCCATCCCCAGTTGCCTCCTCAGTGCATCCTCCTTGATGTCATGTTTACAGTGGAACTCATGGCCTTCTTTCTGTCTTCGAGACTTTCCAGCACTGTGTCACCACTACAGTGGTTCATCCCAGAGACTCGGGAGAAATCTAGGATTCCGTTCTCTTCCTGACCCTCCATATCCATTTCATCAGTGACTTCCATCTGCTTTGTTCCCCACTGCCACTACCTCAGTCTGTGAGTGGCTTTCCACATGAGGTTCACATACCCACGGGTATAAGAAAGCATCTACTAGAGTACAGGAAGAAAATGTCAGAACTTCTATATAGATTTTCTTTTTAATCCTTTAAAATTATTTATGTTTCATAATGTAAATAGTATGTTAGTAGTGTAGTGGATATATATAGGCATTCCTTGGCATATTCCAGATTTGGTCCCAGACCACTGTAAAAAAGCTAATAATGCAATAAAGTGAGTCAAGTGAATTTTTTGGTTTTCCAGTGCATATAAAAGTTATGTTTAGGGGCGCCCGGGTGGCTCAGTCAGTTAAGTGTCTGACTTCAGCTCAGGTCATGATCTCACAGTTTGTGGGTTCGAGCCCCGCGTGGGCTCTGTGCTGTCAGTCCAGAGCCTGGAGCCTGCTCTTGATTCTATGTCTCCCTCTCTTTTTGCCCCTCCCCTGCTCACACTCTCTCTCTCAAAAATAAACATTAAAGTTCTTTTTAAGTTTTGTTTACAATAATACTGTAGTCTGTTAAGTGTGCAACAGCATTATGTCTAAGAAAACAATGTACAGGGGTGCCTGGGTGGCTCAGTCTGTTGAGCGTCCGACCTCGGCTCAGGTCATGATCTCGCAGTTTGTGGGTTCAAGCCCCACGTCAGACTCTGTGCTGGCAGCTCAGAGCCTGGAGCCTGCTTCAGATTCTGTGTCTCCCTCTGTCTCTCTGCCTGCTCCCCCACTCACACTCTGTCTCTTTCTCCTTCAAAAATAAACATTAAAAAAAAAAAGAAAACAATGTACATACCTTAATTTAAAAATACTGTATTGCTAAAAAATGCTAAGCATCATCTGCGTTTTCACTGAATCATAATCACTAATCATAGATTATCATAACAAATACAATAATAATGCAAAAACATGAAATATTGGGAGAATTGCCAAAAGTGCACAGAGATACAGAGTGAACAAATACTGTTAGAAAAAATAATGCCAATAACTAGCTCAATGCAGAGTTGCCACAAACCTACAAATTGTAAAAAATGCTGGATCTGAAAAGTGCAATAAAGGGAAGCATATTAGAATGAGGTATTTTTGTATGTATTAATGAAATCTAGATAGTAGTCAAACTTTTGCTGATAGAAGTTCAAGAACAATAAGAAAAATGTGGAGGCCCTGATCTATATCAGAATTGTTTTTTGCTTGGACAATTGAAATAGTTTCCTGATAGCTAGCTATCTAAAATATACATACAATTCACAATTTTAACCATTTTTAATTGTATGGTTTTGGGGTGGTTGTGCACTATCACCACATCCATCTCCAGTAGTTTTCATCTTCCGAAACTGAAACTCTATACCCGTTAAATATAAACTCCCCATGCTCCCCTCGCCCCATTCCCTGGCAACTACCATTCTACTTCCTGTCTCTACGAGTTGCTTATTCTAGGTATCTCCTATAAGTAGAATTATAAAATATTTGTCCTTTTGTGAGTGGCTTATTAGCATAATGCTTCATGGTTCATACATTTGTAGCATGTCAGAATTTCCTTCCTTTTTAAGGCTGAATAGTATTCCATTGCATGGATATACCACATTTTATCTACTCATCCATCAAATAACACTTGGGCTGCCTCCACCTTTTTGACTATTATGAAAAAGGCTGCTATGAACATGGGTGTAGAAATCTACATCCCCTTTTGCCTCCCCCTCTATAGTCCTTCTCTGCAACTGTAGTCCAGGCAATCCCTTTAAACGCACAAGCATGGTAAAATCATCCCTCGCTTTAAATTTACTAGTTTCCCACTGCTCTCAGTCAAAATCTTACTATCCTAGTTTCTCGAACACACATTGAAGACACCTGCTGTTTCTTCTGCCCTAACATGCTTTCCTCTCTGCTTCTCTAAGTTGTTTCTTCCTTCTCTCCTTTAGGGCCTCAACTCCTGTTCTATTTCCTGGGCAAATAATTCCCTGATCACCCTCCTACACTAGGTCAGGGAACTCTCCCCCTCCCTCTTTCACTTTCCCCTCCTACCACTTGTCACAATTGGCACTATCTCATCGTGCGTATTTGTGGCAATTTTATTGTGTTTCCACTAGAGAATAAACCAATGAGAGTGAGGGCATTACCCTGTTCCTACAGTGCCTGTCAGGACGTGGCATCCAGTAAGCACTCATTATTTGAGTAATCTATTTCAATAATAAGTCTGTGAGGACGTAGCTAACCCATCCCGCCCACAGGCCAAGCCACAGTGGAGGATAGGGGTGGCCCTGCAGGCTCTGGCCGACTGTCTTTAGCCCCCACCCTAGCCGTCCCACAGGGAGGTCCTCGGTGCCTGGGGTAGGAAGCTCAGGGCCGCCCCCTCCCGGCTCGCGCAGCGGGGATCGGCTCCGAGTCCCCGGGTCCGCCTCCACTCCGGCGTCCGCCTGGGGCGGGGGCGGGGCCGGCCTGGAGACGTCACTTCCGGTGTACACAGCCGGTCCGGGCGGTGTGCTGGGGGCCGGGGCGCGTCGCAGGTGAGGAACGGGCGCGAGCGGGCACTCCGTGGCGCAGGCGGGCGGGCTGGTGGGTGGCCGGTGGGCTGCGGGCCGGGACTGGCGACTGGACGAGCTCGCGGACAGCCGCTCCGCTCGGGGCCGCGGGGCGCGGGGCCGTGGGCTCCCGCCCCTTGCCCGTCCGCTGTGGAGGACGCCGGGCTCTGGGGGCGCTGGCCGGGCGGACGGAAGCCCGGAGGGGCCTCATGGCTCGTGCCCGGGACGGGGGGCGCCGGGGTACTCCGCAGACGCTGGACGGGAGGGGCGGGGGGCGCTCCCTCGGGCCCCCGGGGCCGGGGAGGTCGGGCTGGCGCCGGCGCCCGTTCCCGGAAGCCGGCGGAGCGGTCCGCGGAGGCACGGCGGCCTGTGGGCGTCCGGGGTCCGCCGAGACTGGCTGGGGACGCGGCCCTCACGCCGCCCCGCGGCTGCCTGGCCGGCTGCGCGCACCTTCGCGGCCGTGCGGGGCCACCGAGGGACACGATTTTCCGGCCCCGCGGAGCCTGCTGGCGCAGTCGGGCCGGGGGAGGTTCTGCGGGGACCCGGCAGGGCTGGGGGCTGAAGGGACCCACGCCTGTGGGGCGAGTGCAGGGTCAGGGGTGTGTCTTCCTGCTCCGCGCGGTGCGAGCAAAGAAGCACGCCTGGTTGGCATGATAAGAATTCTGTTCATACTCCTCACAAAATTTGCCAGGTGAACACTCAGGTTGGGGGACCCCCATTTGAAAAATGCTTGTTCCCGCACCGTCACCCCCATTATAAAAGCAATTCATTCTCCTCACATTCAAGACAACACAAAAAGTGTTGTGACAATACTTTTTCAAATGACAGTCATCCGCCAGCCTGCCACTCAGTGACGATCATTGCTAACATTTTGGTTATGTCAGTAAATACAACGCATTTCACTTGTATTGTCACTTCTGTGGACTTGATTGCACACCGTAATTTAAAGCCCTGCTGGTACATAGGTAGATTGTTCCCAGTTGGTCACATCACAAGATAATTTTGTCCAAAGGAATCGTCTGATTGGTTTAGGATAAATTTACAAATGAGGTCAAAGGTAACCTTCTTGTAAAAAATCGGTTATATTTGTTTCCTTTATTGACAAGTTGGAAAAATTCTGCTCCGTCCCGGTGTTATAAAAACTTCCATTCATTTTGCTTCTCATTTCATGGTTTTATTATGATTATTTTTTAAATTTCGGTTTAAAAATTGCTACTCAAAATTTCGTTTTGGTGTGAGATAGAAAATATTTTCCAAATGGTTAGTTGACCCAATTTTATTGAATAAGCTATGACTGCCATTTTATCATATTTTAGATCTGAAGTTCTCAGTATGTGTTTATAAGACACTACTCACAAATTTGATATGTAGATTTTGTGAAGACCGTTTTTAAATTTCGTTCACAGTATCTTTTCTTTTTTCTTAATAATTTTCCTTTACAAGGCTAGGAAATATTTCGTGTTTGGGTGTGGTTTTTTTTTTTTTCTTTTCTTTTTCTCTTTAAAAATGAAAAGTTTAGTTTATTGTTTCATTGCTTTCTTGCTGACAGGATAACAAACTCCATATGAAGAGTTCAGGTTTGTTGTGGCAACTTTTCAGTCTGGCATTTGAGATTCTAATCTTCCTCTATTTTTGCACACGAATACGTAGGTTAGCATTGGAGACCAAGATAGAAAAGCTCTCAGATTCCCTTGGCAAGCCTTGATTTTTCAATCTAAAATTATCTCTGGATTTTTGGAAGACAGCATGTTTTAAGCATCCTTTAAAAAAGAAATTTAAACAAGTTGCATATGATTCTGCTGAAATCTTACTAAATGTTTATTCTATTTCAATCCCGGAGCCTAATACACCAGAAGCTTTATGTCAAGTGGTGCTTCCAAGACTGTAGGAAAATAATCATATGTAAGAGCTAGTCGGCTGGGGCATCCCATGGGTTGGGTGCCCAGTCTCTTTCTTTCCCTCCTGAGACTTCGTCCTTAGTGGAAAATGATGACCTTCCTCTCTGGACAAAGAATGTTGGTTTGAATAAGGAATAGCTTTACTTTGGAGTTATGGTGGGGCCGGGGAAGGGGGGGGGGGGGGTGCCTTTTTCTCTTAGTATAAGTTCACTAAGAGCCTGAATGAGTGAGGGGTTGTGTTTCAAATGTGTTTATTTCTATTGAAACTGCTCTTGAGGCCCAATCGATAGATGCAGTGGCTGCTGCTTACTCATTTCCCTTGACCTTGACCATAAATATTTGGCATGGTAAGCCAGATTTTCTTGCTGTTGTCAGTCTCCTCTTGGTTGACCTTTTTGACTTGGAGCTATTGTAGTCCTTTTCTTAAACTTTGTGACTGTGGTTTTTCACTTGTCTTTGTTGGTGCTCGTCCCACATCTGTCTATGAGCATTTTCCAAGGCCTAGCTTCATGCCTCTACCTCTTTTCCCCCAAAACAGTGCTTCTTTGCACTCATCCAGTATGAGATATAGGCAGAGAACCACTTCACCCCCTCACTCCTGTCTCCATACATTGACCCCAACTCAGACTTTACTGCAAGTCATTTCCGTACCTCCAACAGACCCCTGGTCATGTTCTCCAGTCTGTGCTTTCTCCAGGTGAGGGAGCCCTTCACTGCTTCCCAAGGTGGCCTGTCTTTCATGACTGTAAGGACCTATCTCATTCCATTTTCCTTCTTGATTGGAGTTGTATTTGCGGTTTGCTTTCTGTCCCTTTAACATGATTTAGATTTTGTATGTTTACTCTTAGGGACTTCAGACATAATCTGGTCCCACCCTGGATGAGAAAGATGAGACCCAGTGCTTTTATTGATTAATTTAGTCAACTCACATTTATGAAGTACTCACAGTGTGGGCCAGTTACTGTTGTGGAAAATTGGAATACAGAGCTGAAAGGCACAGCCTGAACAAGA
Source organism: Panthera onca (assembly GCF_046562875.1). Taxonomy (NCBI): domain Eukaryota; kingdom Metazoa; phylum Chordata; class Mammalia; order Carnivora; family Felidae; genus Panthera; species Panthera onca. The sequence goes on along the minus strand of NC_138353.1, from coordinate 18,893,604 downwards.
AGGCCAAATAAGCAATTGCCATAAAGTGTCATAAGTGCCTAGAAGTGGGGGACACATGATAAGCTCCACCAGGTTTCAGAGATCTTGCCTGTCCTGTTCACTGCTATTATCTCCAGGACCTAGAACACAGTGTTCTGGGAACAATCAAGTGTTTGTTGAACGAATCAGTGATCATCTGTGAATGAAATGAGAATAAAAGAGCTGTCTATAGAAAAGATGTAAACCAAGAGACATTTTTGTAAGTGTAGTTTGGAGAATTTCAGGGAAAACTTTAAGTTCAACCAAAATGACCCAGCTATAACCCCAAGAAGGCATGATTGGAATGTGTTTGTAGCCAGAATTGCTTAAACTTAATTTTGTATCCTCAGAAGAAAGACTGCATTTCTAGGAGAGGGTTGGGATGCTGTCTGTGGAAATTGGGGTGGTGAATCCAAGAGAGGAATTTGGTGATATGTCTGTAGGACTGCCTGGGGACTCTGGCCAGAGGAGCTGTGTGCAGTCCTTCAGTGAGCCATCAAGCAGATGGGTGCATCTCTGTTGATGCCCCTACCCAGGAGAATCTTTCCCTTCCTTTGCTTCCATTCTCCTGATACCTTCTGATTAGAACATGGCTTCACATGGAGATTTCCTGCCAACGAGAGATTATGAATGGCTGAGAGCTCCATATGCAGACTGCTTGGATCAGATCCTGGTCTTGGGGTGCTGGCTAATCTCTGTTTGCCCTTCTGTAGAATGGGGATAATAGTAGTACTTTCCTTTTTGCTGCCTGGCATCTGGTAAGTGCTCAGTAAATATTAGCTTTCATGGGTATTTATAAATTTAGTAACTAGCCCTCTGGTTCATACATAGTCATCTTTGAGTTTAGGTGACCTGAATCAGTTGCCCTGGACCAGCTTGCTCCTGGGTGCACTGACAAAACCTAGAACCAAAAGGGGTAGCCATGATAGATACAATTTTCCCAAACCGTTCCTCCAGAGAATCCACCTGCAGTTGTCAGGGAAGATTCCCTGGAGGATGGGCTTGAGCTGCATACTGTGGGAGAACGTTAGTTCGGCACACAGTGAGGGGAAAGGACTTTTAGGGAGGGCCATGACAGGCACAAAGGTGTAGAGGTGAGCAGGCTGAGGTATGTGAGCTATAGAGTTTTAGGGTAAAGGGTAGGCAGGTACGAATAAGGAAGTAGAGGGAAATGAGATTGGAGAGGAAAGTGGAGCCAGCTCTTGAAGAAACAATTAAGAACAATATGTAACTTATTGGGCACTAACAATGTGTCAGGTATTATGTTAATCCCTTAGACTCACTGTGGTAGCCAGGTTTGGTGCCATGTGTCTTGTGTATATTACCTTGTTTAGTCTTTACAACAACCCCATGAAGTAGAGAGGTATATTACAGGAGAAGTAACATGTGGAAGGTCAGCTGGTTGGTCTCTGCCTGGTGGGTGATTCAGTCTGCACATCTCTGCAAGGCTAACACTTGGTATCTTTTGTACATTTAAAAGCCTTTCTGACTCATGTATTTCCTGATGAAGTCCACGCCCATCAAGATCCTCTGACTTTATGAACCGTCTTGGGTTAAAATGTGAAAATATGTGTATCTTAGCATTGAATAAAAAAGGGTGCAGGTGCAGATATGCATCAAGCTTGGAGAAATGCCATTCAGTGAAAAAGGCAAGATGCAGAACACTGTATATGGGCCCATTTGTGTAAAAAAAAAAAAAAAAAAAAAAAAAAAAAAGAGAGAGAGAGAGGTACACATGAAATGTTTTGTTTTTTGTTTTTCTAAGTAGGCTTCATGTCCAGCACGGAGCCCAACATGGGGCTTGAACTCATAAGCCTGAGATCAAGACCTGAGCTGAGATCAAGAGTTGGATTCTTAACTAACTGAACCATCCAGGCGCCCCATGAAATAGGTTTCTAAGTGTAGAAAAAAATTCCTGGAATGATAGAAAAGAAACAGTGGTTGCCTTTGGGATGAAGCCCAAGAAATCTAGGCTGTTAGACTGAACTAGCTTTTTCTCACATACTCTTTTGTGTGATTTCCTTTTCACTGTATATGTGTATTATATTTTCAATTAAAAGTTAAAGCAAATTTTTAAATGTTTGCCATGTATGTAGCAGTCATTAAGAGGGGGAATGTAGCATAGATGTTGAGAACAAGGACTCTATCCAGACTGCTTGGGTTCCGTTCCTGCCTCTGCCACTTACTAGTCATTAATCTCTAAGTCACACAGCCTCTGTTTTCCCCATTTTACCCTGTCTGAAAATGGGAGAGGCAGCATTAGCTATCTCCCGGAGTTACAGTGAGGTGTAAATGAGTCAGTACTTGTGAAGTCCTTAGAACAGTTCCTGATCGATGTGTTTGGTGGTGGTGGTGGTGGTGGTAGTGGTGGTGGTGGTGTGGCCTTGTAGCCTTGTACTGTGCACTGCGGTGCATGTGAAGATGGGGCCAGCCTGTTGCTGCGCACTTGCAGTTCATGCAGAAAGGGAAGCTAACAAAAAGCGATGGCAGTGGAGGCTGCAGGAGCTCACGACAGGCTCTGGGAACTGAAGGGGCCCAGGATGGTTTCATCCAAACAGTGGATCTTAAATATGGGCAACTGCTAGAAAAAGTGAAATGAGAGAAAAGGGAACACAGGGACTTGTTTCAAGGGTGATCTGTGCCCTAGACAGACAGAGAAATGAGACAGGCAAGAGGCTGAAGGGAGCCTAAAATTGGGATATAGCGTGTGATGGCAGGTCGTCATTATATGGCAGAGTTTTTCTTAGCAGGTATAAAATAATGATATGATTTATAAATGACATCCTAGGCTTGATGAAATGTACCTTGATCTTTGAAATGGCCATGATGTAGATGTTCCTGTGTAATTTATTTAATGAATCCCGTAATGCAGAATACGTGGGCTACTTCCAGGTGGATGCCTGTGGACAGTGCTGCCAGTGACTGTCTTGGATACAGGCCTCTACATTTACTGAGTCTGTTTCTAGGATTCATTCCTAGATGCTGTCACTTTTTTTTTTTTTTTAACTGTTTGACTATGTCCCTTGTGTCTGGGCCACAGTCTGATATGTGCTTTTTCAAATTGGTAGTTGCAAAGAGTATTAATGGGATAGTTTTTTGAGTGCAGAATTAGATCTAGATATTACCTGGAAAAAAAATCTAAATTTTCATTTTAGAAATAATTTTGGGATTAGGTACTAGCAAGATGGTAATTACGATGGGGAACCTGGGAATCCCAGAGTCTTCCCCTACCCCACCCCCCAGGTCCTAGAGGTGGATGCCTGAGAACTGGCAGAGGAGAGCTGGCCCGGCTCCCAGACTCAAGTGCTGCAGGTTGCGGTAACCTGGGCAGGGAAGTCAAAAGTGGTCCCTCTCTCGTGCTCCCAAAGACCTGTCCTGCCCCTGAGTCTCAGAGTAGCAGAGAATGCAGCCACATCCCTGTGCTTCATAATGTGAGGCAGTCCCCCTCTTCAGCCTTGTCCTGGCTCATCTTCCTTCAGCTAGGGGCCGAAGGGGAGGGAGTGGTGAGCAGGGAAATGGGAGGAGCCTTGACCTTCCTTCTGAAGGACACAGGGCAGCCCTCTTAGTTTGTTGCCAGGACTTTGAGAGTTGGGGTCAGAGCAGCAGGAAGGTAAGTACTATTTTTGAAAAATATTGTAACTGTGGTATTTTGAGGAGCAAAAGTTTGCTTTTTTCACTGACAGTAGGGCAGTATGAAGAATTTCACCAGAAGATAAAATGCTTCTTTCTGACTGGTGCCCAGACTGGTGCCGAGCGGATAGCTGCAGTTCCTGAGTGAGACTCAAGCTGTGCCAGGTACTGTGGTTTATGGATTTAGGCCTCCCCACTGGACTGAAGAAACTGAGGCACAGAGTTCAAAGAAACTGAGGCGTAGATTAGTAAGTGCCATTCACTCAACTGGTAATTACTGAGAACAAAGATGCATATCTAGGTCAGTCTGACTCCCAGACCCATAGCGATAACGACTTGCGCTTTGTCAGTGCCTGTTTCCAGGAAATCTCTTTGTATTGGAGCATCTTACCTACAAGGTAAAAGCATGAGCTTTTTCTCCCATTAGGTTGGAAGCTCCTCAAGAACAGGAATTGTGTCTGTTTCATTCATCACTGTATCCCCAGTGCCTGGAGCGGTGTCGTGCACATAGTAGGGCCTCAGTAAATGCTCGAGTATGTGAGGGCTCATGGCCTGGAGAAGTGGCAGAGCCTGGAAGTCAGTCTGGTGGTAAGCCACTGCAGGCCTGCTCTAGCGCTGTCTTCCCTGCCTGGGGAGAATGGGAGGGATGGAGAGGAGGCTTCTTAAATGTCCTCACTCCTAATTATTTGACCTGCTGGGATTTTGTGAGGTAGAATGGGGTCCCTCTGCCTTCACTCTGACTTGTGGTTCTTTTTGAGAGTTGGGAAGGCTTGCTGGGTGTGCAGAATTGAAGGCAGTGTTCCCAGCTTGGAGGCAGGAGCTGGGTAATTGTCCACTGATAAAATTTTTCAAGGGTGCCTTAAATTTTCAGAAACGGTCCTGAATCTGAAGCATATTTATCTAACATTTGTGTAATTCCTCTCCATAGTAAGAGAAATAATTTATAGATTACAGTTTGGTTTACCCATTTGTATATGAGTTTCTTGATAAATACTTGTTTTTCCCCATTTGAGGTTAATTTTAAATAGGTTCCACAGTGCAGATTGTTAAGAATGAGTAGCACTATTAAGTTTTCTTAAATCACTTTCTAATGGGCACATCAATTTTCATTAGTTCAACTTGCTTTTATGTTAGGAAACTTTGCGAATAACAGCTGCTAAAACTAGGCTCAAACAGAGCTGAGTGTTGATCAAGGCTTTTTCACGTAATATACTAATAAAAATAAACTAGAGGTTTTTAATAGATGTAGATTTGGGGGACCATTTTAACAATTTGGGTTCAAAAAATTACATCAGTGCTTGTGTTTTTTAAAAAATGATTGACTTTAGTCAACTATACTTCAGTTTAGAAAAAAGATGGACTTTAGGTCATTCTCCTTGACTTATACCCGAATTTCTGTCATGGGCAAAATTTGTTGTTGTGAATGTTTTCATAGTGCTCAGCTGCATTTGATGTGAAAAAATTTTTTTCAATACTTTTTATTTAAAAAAATTATTTAATGTTTATTTATTTTGAGAGAGAGCACGTGCAAGCAGGGTAGGGGCAGAGGGATATGTAGAGAGAATCCCCAAGCGGGCTCAGCGCTGCCAGCATGGAGCCAGATGCTGGACTCAAACTCATGAACCGTGAGTCATGACCTGAGTCAAAATCAAGAGTTGGTCGCTTAACCGACTGAGCCACCCAGGTGCCCCTGATGTGAAAAATTTTAATGGCCCCAAACCATTTTAGTTTATAAATAAAAACCTGGTGTTACCTGAGCAGACTTTCTCTCAGAAGTTTCAGAGCTAACTTTATTTATCCTTTGGTGATGTGTGGTAGTTATTTGTAGATAAACCTTTTCTTGGCAAGGCTTTGCCAGCTGCCCCCACCCCCTGCTTTTCCTTCTTTTGAAGACTTCTGTTGAATAAAGTTTTTTTGGCTCAGAGTGTTCCTCTAATAAAATTCTTTCAAAATTTCTATCCTTGTTTTGTTTTAAAGGCAACAGCTTTTGAGTTACTCTTTTGATTTTATAAGACTAAACACAAGTCTTAGGATACAGTAGGTTGATTTATTACGAAAAAATTCAGTACCTAGCTAGATCTCTCCTCATGAGGACCCATAATGGATTTTTTTTCCCATTAAATTTTCACCATTTTTCTTGGTATGAAACTGAATATATGGTGATTACCATCCATTTCATTGACTTTTCTACTTATTGATATGCTGTTTACAAAAATAAATTAGTCTTGGGGCGCCTGGGTGCCTCAGTTGGTTGAGTGTCCAACTCTTGGTTTCGACTCAAGTCATGATCTCACAGTTCATGGGATCAAGCCCCGTGTCAGCTCTGTGCTAACAGTGCTGAGTCAGTGTGGGATTTTCTCTCTCTCTCTCTCCCCCTCTCTCTGCCTCTCCTGCACTCTCTTTCTCAAAATTAATAAATAAACTTAAAAAAAATAAACTAGTCTTTGATCTTCCTTTCTCTCCCCACCCCCAAAATACCCTCAATTTAAACAAAATTGCCCTTCATCTATATGACTATGTAACACATTTGGCCTTTTTTTTTTTTTATTTTTTATTTTGCCTGTGCTATTTTGAAACTGAATTTCAACTCTGTTGACTTTATGGTTAGAAAATTTTTTTCTTCTGCTTAAATTATCAGTTGTTTGTAGATTACTAAATAAAAAAAGCTCTTCAGACCCACTAATGACAACTTGCTTTGTTATTGTAGAGGAATGTCCTGTTTTGTGGTGATAAATGTTACAGTGTTACAGAGCAAGTGTCAGGACAGGAGACAGTCAGACATCACGTGTGGAGACAGTTAGTTCCCCTCTTAGACCAGAAGCTCCTTGACCTCAGGCACTGATATCCTGGGTTCCTGGAACACTCAGGCACCATTCACAGGGTTCAAGGTGTTGCTGTGGGATGGGTATAGTAACATCTTTATTTTAACTATTGTAAATTCGAACATTGATTAGAGTTTCTATTTAGTAGGGGTTTTTTTTTTTCTATGTCCTTGAGTTTTCATAGCTCACTTTAGGATACATGAACTTCGGATTTTGTCAACTGATCAGTTATTCAGTAAGTTTTTGTTTTGCATTAACAGTAGTTTTAGTAGTCATTTCTTGAACAGAAAAAAAAATAATCTTGGCCTCCTTAAAACTTTTTCACTGACATGTTTTACTCCGATAGAACTTTAATGTTTCCGGAGTTTTTGCATGATTCTTTAAATTAACATTCTTTAACTAATTAACATTAGTTCCATGGAAACTGTGTTCGTATAATAGGCTAGTGTTCAGTTTTGCACATATTTTTATTTGGGGGCAGTCTCCTGGGCACAGAAATAATCTGGGCTTGGTGGACCCAGAAGTGTCACTTCCTTTGCTCTGGCTTTGGCTCTCCATGCCTGCCTTTCCATTTTGATGTTTTAATGATACCCTCCCTGCTCAGTGATTTGTGTTCAGGAAGCTAGGCAGTGATTACTTTTGTTTCTGCTTTGCGAACTTCCTCCCCCACTTCCTATTTTTACCGAGCAACTACAGGAAATGAGGCAGCTCCTGGCTGGCTGCTGCTAAGCACTGATTTGGGGTGGCAGAGGACAAGGCCTTAGGGCCTGAACCATTTAAAACATTTTCCACCTTAGTCTTTTCGCTACCTCTTTCCTGTAGGAATCACAGGAACCTGATTTTATGATTGGGTTGAGATGATGACGAGTCCTCCTTACCCTTGGTGTGGTGTGGTGTTGCTCAGTAGGAGGGCAGGGCTTCTGTGCAGTAGGTGAGAGGTTTTCTCCATTATAACAGTAGGAGCGGGACGTCGTGGCCTAGCTGCTGTCCTGGGTGAACAGTCTGGCAGAAGCAGAGGATAGGCTGAAGGGACCTGTTCCAAGTAAGGCTGGAAAGGTGGGTTCTGGTCACTTAGTGGGAGCCTTGACTGGCAGGCTCGGAGGGGACTAAAGAGCCCTGTCTGCTCTTTGAGATCTTTGAAGAGTGCCTCAGCCTTTGTGGTATTCTCCTTCCCCTGAACTCATAATGGTGTTTGCTTTTTAAGCCACTGTTTAGCATTTACCACTTGTTTTCCCATGATAACTCTTACTGTATTGTGGACCTGTGATAGCTTAACTTATGTAGGAAGTGTGTATCCTCTTCCCAGAGAGAAGTAACTTTTTACACATTAGGTAACTTGAACACGGAAGGTGGACATCTTGGGTTGGGTAATTGTCTTTGGATGAACGAGGGAGATGCCCTGTGCATCATAGGATAGTTAGCATTTCTGGCCTCTACCCCCTAGCACTTGCCCCAGTTGTGATGACCAAAAAATGTTTCCAGACATTGCCAAATGTCCCCTGAGGTGGGTGCATGTGTGTGTATGTGTGTGAAGTATCCTCTCCTCCACTTGTTGAGAACCACTGTGTTAAAGGATTGAATGCTGACTTCTACTTTTGTAAAATGGAATAAAATACAATGTTGGGTTCCAACGCTGAGGTACATCTTCCCTTCTGCGTACTTCAGTTGAAAGAGCTGGGTCTGAACATCTGACAGCTTGGCTTCTGGTCCTCACGGCAAGCATTCTCTCTCAGTCCTGTCTTGCTTGCTCCAGAAGACTACTGCATGTATAAAGAAGAAAATGAGAGGCATTTAGAGGCTACTGCATGTAGCAGTAACAATAGCTAACATTTATGGAGCAGTTGCTGTAGACCAGGTGAACAGAATTGGTGGGATTGAATGTAAGGGATAGAAAGCAAAGGGACCAGGACAGGGCCCACGTAGGGCAACATCTTGGGTTTAGGCTCATGGTTGGAGGTGCCTTTAACCAAGACAGTAAATACAGCAAGAGGAGCAGGGAGTGGAAGGATGACTAAGTATAGTTTGAAGGACCTGAGGAGATGTCTCATGGGTCTAGTCCTGGGAGGGAAGGAGGGAGGGAGAGAGGGGTCTTGACCAGAGTTGAATGTGGGTGGTGTCATCAAGAATAGATATGGGTATGATCTCCTAAAGAGAAATCTCTTTACTTTTCATTACTCCAGCTCAACTTCCTGTCACTTCCAAGACTACAGCTTTAAGCCATATTCTCTAAGAGTGATAAACAGAATGTTGCCATCTAGATATTTGACAGAGGTGGGATAGTGCGGTGGAGAGCTCCGCCTCTGGCAGCAGACGGCCAGGCCCCAAACCCAGTTCTCTTGGTGACTCCTACCTTAGCCACGTGGCAAGAACTTGAAAAACTCACTTAACCTCTTTAGATGCTTCACCTACCTCACAGGGTCATGGAGAGAATTAAATTAGATAATAACATGTAAAGTGCATAGCACAAAGCCTAGTATTGAATACCCACTTGGTTCATGTCAGCTGTTTTTATTTTAGGGTTCTAGCAAGGATTAAATGAGATTATGTAGCTAAGGCATGGTTTAATGCTTGACAGATTGTCGGCGCTTGATAAATGGTTTGTTTTGTTGAGGAGTGCTTGTGTGAACATGACATGTCATCAGTAGTTTTGTTTTTGTTTTTTGTTTTTTGTTTTTTAAGCAGAGCCTTATTTCTAGCACTTAACCACTGCCTCTGTGGGCAGCAACACTGACTGTATAAAAATCACCATTAAATAAATACTGAGGATGTACTCATCATTCATCAAATACCTGTTGAATGTTTGCAGTGTACTTAGCACTCTTGAATATCTTGAATGAGCTCCATGATCCCGAGCGTTGGAGGTGGTAGGGAAACACGCAAACTGGTAGTGTGATGCAGTATGTTAAATACAGTAAAGATAATGCTAAGACGTGGCCAAAAACAGTGTGGTACAGTAGCACACAGAGGGACTCCTAGCTCACTTTTTGCCAAGGTGGCTTCCCAGAGGAGGTGATTTCTAAGTTAGACATCCAAGAGAAGTGAGAATAAACCAGGAGAGCTTTCCAGGCAGAGGGAACTGAGCACGTAGATGGTAAGAGGGAAGATGGCACAAGCAAGACCTGGACAGTGGTGGGCAGTGGGGTGGTGGAAGACAGCTGGGAAGCGTTGTGGACAGCCGTAAGTGATGTTAAGCAGCAGAGTAGATAATTAAATTGGCTCTAAAACAATGACACAGCAACCAGAATGGAGCCGTCCAGGAGTTTGGAAGGAGGCTCCTGTGTAATTCCAGCAAGAGGAAAAGAAGATCAGAACTCTGGATCGCCAATAAAGATTGAAGAGAAAAGACTTGAGAGCTATTAAGGAGGCAGGAAGGGTACGACTAAATGATTAAGTGGCTGTAGAGGGGAGTGAGGAGTAGAGGATAGCACCCAGGCGTCTGGCTCACAGGTAGAGATGGTGGATCCAGTAGGTAGGCGGCGATGACGTTCACTAAGACAGGAAAGGAGCAATGGAAGACGGGGAGGGTTGTTTGTGGGCACTTGATTTGAGGACCTGTCCGGAAGGTTGTTGAATATTTGGGATCAGGAGCACAGGAGAAAGATCTGGGCTAGAGAGATGGATTTGGGGATCCTCCCAGGGAGAATATGTTGATAATAGAAACAGACAAGGCACAGCATAGAACTCTGGGGGAACCATAGTGCTTCAGGTCTGTCAGGGGACGAGTGGCTCAAAGAGGCCACTAAGAATGGCCAGGGGGACAAGAGTGGAGCTTAGGAGAGCTAACATCTCCTCAGTCAGCATTGCCTCACTCTTCTTAGTGTGATAACAGATAAGGGGAGCCAAAAAAGTAGAGTCCTAGGACTCAGAGAACAAAGAACTAAATCTTTCGGGCATTTTCTCTTGCCTGGATAGATATTTTAAATTCATGAATGTTGAGAATAAAATTCTTCAAAGCATTTTTCTGGAGCGCATTTCTAAATATGGCTTGTGTCATTCTGAACTGACAAAGAGCATGGAAATGATTGGGCTTTGAACTTCACAGACAATAACTTCACTAATCTCCCTGAAGAATTTCCTGTGGCGTCTCCACATTATCAAGGGTAGATTTAGATTTACATTGTTACAGACTGGAGAGGAGAGAAAATATTCTGTATTTTTTTCTTTGAAGAGGGAATTGTTTATGGAGTGGTTCATGTTTTTTTTTTTTTTCTTTTATAACAGCTTTATTGAAATATAACTCACATACTCTATAATTCATCCATTTAAAATATATGATTCAGTGATTTTTAGTACATTCAGAATTCTACAGCCACCACCATAATCAATTTTAGAATGTTTTTATCACTCTAAAAAGAAACCCTGTACCCATTAGCATTCATTCCTTATTCTTCTCATCCCCCAGCCCTAGGCAACCATTAATCTACTTTCTGTTTCAATGGATCTGCCTATCCTGGATGTTTCATATTAATGCAGTCCTGTAGTATGTGGCCTTTTGTGTCTGTCTTCTTTCACTTAGCATAACGTTTTCAAGGCACATACGTGTTGTAGCGTGTATCAATGTTTCATTCCTTTTTATGCCTGAATAATATCCCATTGGATGGCTGCTAAATTACGTCTTCTTTGTTCATTCATCAGTTGATAGACATTTGGGTTGTCCCCACGTTTTTACGATTATGAATAGTAAACTTCATATACAGGTTTTTTGCCTAGACATGTTTTTCATTTCTCTTAGGTGTATACGTAGGTGTGGAATTGCTCGGTTATGTGGTAATTCTATTTTTAACCTTTTGAAGTACTGCCAGACTGCTTTCCAGAGTATCTGCACCATTTTACATTCCCACAAGCAGTATATGAGGAGTCCAGTTTCTCCACATCCTCACCAGCACTTGGTATTGTCTGTCTTTTTTATGAAAGCCATCTCAGTTGCTGTGAAGTGGTATCATGGTTTTAACTTGCATTTCCCTGATAGCTAATGATGCTGAGCATCTTTTTGTATGCTTATTGGCCATTTATATATCTTTTTCGAAAGGTTCATCTATGCTTGATCATTAATTTTGGCAAGTAAATCAAGTTGCAAAACCTGACACTGAAGAACAGATGAACATATTTGACAACAGAAATTAGGTGTGCATGCGTGTGCGTGCACGTAGTGAAAGATGCTGTAAACAGATATAAAAGATAAAGGACAGGCTCCCCAGAGAAATCACCAGCACTGTACTCTCCACCCACCTGTCCTCTTCACTCTCCACCTGAGCTTGAGAAACAGAGTGTTTGATGATCCTGTTACCTAGCTGTGACTTTGGAAGTAGGGACCATGATCTCTGCCTTCTTCCCTGTAGCACTTAAGTACCCAGATACTGCCACCACTGCAGGTTTCTGTAGAACAGTGGCCTGACAAGTTAGAGAAGTAGCTTGCCACGTGGATGAACATGTTGAACCATGTATCAGAATTTCCTTCCTTTTTAGGCTTAATGATATCCCATTTTATGGTGGTACCAAATTTTGTTTACACTCATCCATTGATGGACATTCGTCTTATTTCCACCTTTTAGCTGTTATGAATAATGCTGCTATAAACGTCGGCGTACAAACATCTGTTCAAGTTCTTGCTTTCACTTCTTTTGTTGTGTATATATCAAGAAGTGAAATTGTTGGATCTTATGGTAATTATACATTTAATTTTTTGAGGCACCATTGTACTGTTTCCACAGCGACAGTACCGTTTTATATACCCACTGGTGATGCCCAGGGTTCCAATTTTTCAATATCCTTGAGAACATGTTATTTTCTGTGTGGTTTTTTTCTTTTTATAATAGCCACCCTAATGGATTTGTGGTGGTATGTCATTGTGGTTTTGATTTGCAGTTTCCTGATGATCAGTAATGTTGAGCATCTTTTCATGTGTTTGTTAGCCATTTGTTTATTTCTAGTCACGTCCTTTGCCCGTATTAAAACTGGATTGTTTGGTTTGGGGTTTTTGTTTTTGTTTCTGTTTTGTTTTTTATTTTGAGTTGTATGTAGATCTTATATATCCTGGATATTAATCCCCTTTCAGAGGTATAATTTACATACATTTTCTCTCATTCTGTGGGTTGCCTTTTCACTCTGTTGATAGTGTCCTTTGGTGCACAATAGTTTTAATTTTGATGAGTTCAGTTTGTCTGTTTTTTTCTTTTGTTGCCTATGCTTCGGTGTTTTATCCAGGAAGTCATTGCCAAGTCCAAGCTCATTAATTTTTATATATTTAATGAATTTTGCTCTAGGAGAGTATGCATTTATTTATTTAGTATGCTTAAATTGTCCCATTATTGGCCATTAATACAGCTTATTCTTCAGGTTGAGTCTGAGTCCTTTTGACAGGAGTCACATTAGAAGAATTCCTTGCTGCCTGGCCTGATAAGAATTCCTGGCTTATCTTTTTTGTTTCTGACCCCAGATCTAGAATCAGCCATTTCTTTAAGGAGCTCTGGTTTTGGGGGTGGGAAATAGTATTAGGGACATTCATTACAACTGAGATGTGAATCCTTCTAGGTCTTTTTAGTAAAGTAAACATGTACATTTTGGAAAGAAAAAGGTAAATCATGATTTCAGGCTAATATCTCAAAATCAGATGAATCGTTAAAGGATTTTTGTTTCTTTGATTTTATATTTGTGTCTGTTCTCCTTCGTTGGCAGTAACACCAAAGAGTTACAGTAAAAATACTGTTTTCAACTTGAAATAATCCTTCTCTGTGTGGTTATGCCACACTGTTTGATAGTTTAGGTTAATTTTTCTGTTTTTTTTTTTATTTTTATTTTTAGGGATTGTTTTCTTTTTGATTTACCTTTCTTTTTTTAGTTGTACAAAATATTTACTTAGTCCTAAAGATAAAACTATAAAGCAAGGTAGATTGAGAGAATGAATGGCTTTTCTTCCATGCCCTTGTTTACTCTGTACCACATAGTAACATTTTTATTGGTTTTTGATTTATTCTTCTATTGCTTACTTTAAAATATATAAGCAAATGTGTGTGCATATCTCCTGCACCCTACTCCACTCTCATTTTATTTTTCCCTTGTTTTTCATCTTAGCAATCATATTTCTTATTTTCAAGAATTCTTCCTCTGCCTCCTTTATGGTTTGCTTGCTTTTGTTTTAAGGGTGCATTATCTGATATCTCTCTAAGGATACCAGTTAAACTTTCTTTTCAGGGACAAAATCTATGTTTCTTCTGGAGTCCAATCTGCTTTTCATCCTAGGTGTCCTTTTGTGTCCTCTGGTTGTTAGGGGTTTTTTGGTTTTTGTGTTTGTTTTTCATTTTTGTTTTTTTAAGTCTACTGTCTGATGATCCTTATCAGTGAAGAACTGGGTTGATGATATATATATATATATATATAGGTAATTGAGAAAAGGTTCCTGTTTTTCCAGCAGTCCTTTTGCCATAGGAGGAGTTAGCTGATTAAGTGACCAACCATCAGAAGTATGGAGATCAAGTTGATGAACCTATTTCCCACTCCTTACTTCTGTACCTGCTGACTCAAAGCCAGGTGTTTATACAGCTCCTCCAGGAAAAAAGGCTCTGTCCCTCTGCCCGCCTTTGGCTCTGCGTGTTCTGGGAAGTGTTTAGCTCGGCTGTGGTCTGTTGTATCATATAATTCCCTCTGCCTTCTCTTCATCTTCTGGAAAGTGGCCAGCATTTAAATAGACTATATCCCTCAGCCCTACTCATCACTGTTATGTTGTGATTCCCTTGTCAATGTCTTTATGGTTACTTCATTAGGATTTGGGGCCAGTGGGAAGGTAAGTATGTGTGCCTGTTTATTTAGCCCGTCATTCTGAAGTGAAGCCACTTTGTGCCATACCGTTGCAGACAACAGGACTGCTTTTCACTCCCATTTTCTCTGCTGGCTAATGACTGAAATGGATTTATAATTATTCTCTGTATTCCCAAATCATAGCTATCACATCGTTGAAACATGTGATGCCTCCTGCCCTAGGATACATAGATTTCTACTTAGTTCCGGGGTTGGGACCTTTCCAGGACCTTTGTCTGTACTTTTCTCCAGACGAACAGAGATAACAAGGCCTGCCTACTCTCACTTATTGTATGGGAATGACAATAACAACTTCATCATTTAGTGCTCAGTATGTGCCAGGTGTCATTCTATGTGCTTTATGTGTATAAACTCATTTAACTTCATAACAGTAGTTACTGTTATTATCCCTATCTTACAGATGATGAAACTGAGGCACAGAGAGGTTAAAGAACTTGCCAAGGTCACATAGCTGGTAAGTGGCAGAGCCAGGATCCCACCCAGTTAGTCGGTCCCTAAGGTCACTCTCTTATCCACTGTACTCTCTATAAAGGGAAGCTTTTCAGATTTTCTCAGGCTGACCAAACCATTTTTGATATCCATTAGGAGTATAAGAAAACTCTTTTTATACTTGTCTAGTTTCAAGCATGTTCTTTGTTATTGTTTGAAATAGAAATTGCTGATGACTTTGATTGCAGAAAGGAAGGTTTTAAACGACATAATCAGGTCTGGGTTCAATTTTAATCTATTGAGAATTTAGCAAACTACTGTGGTGTTGAAAAAACGTGACTTATCTACTAAAATGTCCTCTTCAGCTATGTGTTTGTAAATCTTGGGCATCATTAAAGCTTATGAATAAAATACTTAAATCTTACAGGTCTTGGCTACAACTGACTACTGAGGTCTTTCACAATGTATATTGACTTCCACAATGCATATGAATAATGGATTCATAAGTGATTAATATTTTCCCAGTGAAAATTTTTTGTAAGAAAATACAGAAATGTCCTGAAATAGATTGAACATATTTTAGCCCTTCAGGCAGATAAATATGGGGTGAAAGCATTAGAAAAACATTAAGCGTTGAGAAGAATTTTATGTAAACAATAACAAAAGAGATATATCCAGGTGCTTCTGTGCATGTCTGTGTGCATTTTATACTTTTTATCGTGGAAATGTTCAGTCATACACAGCAGTAGAGCAAATGGTTGATGGATCTCAGGTACCCATCACCCGTCCAACAGTATTTTGTCAGGGGATGTTATCACCGCCGTGAAGACAACTCCTTAAATGGATGTCACCACCTTTCCTGCTTCTTAGCTCTTGGCAAAATCCTGTTTGAAAACGATAGAACCTGAGTGTTATTTCAATTCCATCATATTTCCTTGAATTCAACACTGTCTAGTTTTATTATAGCAAAGATCAGCACAGGAACAAACAGATCTGTTAAGAAAAGTAAAAGCCAGTTTTCATCTTCTTAAGGGGCTTGTGTGTTCTCTCTGCCTGGGGAAGAACCCACCTGACTGTGGGACTTAAGTGGTCTTGTTAGAAGGGATTATACACACAGGTTCTCACTGAGGCACGGGGAGTACAGAGGGCAGGTGGTTCTTCACCTGGGGCTCCAATTCCAAAACTGAAGGGAGACCTCAGTGTTTTGGATATGTGTTTGACTAGGAGTGTTTTTTCATCAGTTTCTCAAAAGAGTCTATGACCTTTCCCGCGCCCCCCCGCCCCCCCCCACCCCCCCCCCCCGATCTTCCACTCCCCAACTCCACATACATATACACAACACAGAACCATGTCCCGGAGCAGCCCATGTGGGAATCACCTGGCATCTGGAAAGCATCTTTGAGGACTCTGTGTTACCAAACAGCCTCTCCTGTGTGGGATCAGAATTGCGTCCACCACCTAGTCAGAACTACACAACACCCAGCAAGGCTGGGTTGTCAGCCATGGCTGATGGTAACGCTTACCCAATATTCCATATGGGCCCCTACATTTCCCAGCCTCTCTTGTCATTACATTGGTACCATGTGACTAATTCTAGTCAAAGGGCCATGAGGGGAAGTGATGTGTGTTGCTTCCAGTGGGAAGTAGTGAAGAGTAGGTCTGAGTTCCTTTTTTTGTGCTGAGATGACTGGAAAACACAAGTTCTTTTTTTTTTTTTTTTTTACCGTTTATTTATTTTTGAGACAGAGACAGAGCATGAACGGGGGAGGGTCAGAGAGAGGGAGACACAGAATCCGAAACAGGCTCCAGGCTCTGAGCAGTCAGCACAGAGCCCGACGCGGGGCTTGAACTCACTGACTGCGAGATCATGACCTGAGCCGAAGTCGGCCGCTTAACCGACTGAGCCACCCAGGCGCCCCTGGAAAACACAAGTTCTGATCGTGTCACAACAAGTTGAAGAAGGGCTGCCAGACCCATGCTGAACTTCATGTGAGCAAGAAATAAATCTGTCCAGTTAAGCCACTTGTTTCAGGATTTGTTGCTACAGCATAGCTTAATCTGTCTGCCAGTCGGAATAGTTCAGAACAGAACATTTACATATGTGTTCGGAGCTCTGAGAATCCACACACCCAAGTTTGATCCCGGCGCTCTATGGTCTAGGGCAGCTGTTCAGCATCCTGGGATTTTCTTCCTCATCTGTAAATTGAAGGGCTTAAATTAGATGATCTTTATGGACCCTTTTGGCACCGACGTTTCTAGATTCTGGTTAGCAGCATTTAAGTACAGCTTTCTAATGAAGTACGAAAAGGAGACTAACACTGGCATTAAAGGTGTCCCTGGGAAACTTGTTTTTGGGGCACCTGGGTGGCTTAGTCAGTTGAGCATCTGACTTTGGCTCAGGTCATGATCTCACAGTTTGTGAGTTCGAGCCCCACGTTGGGCTCTGTGCTGACAGCTCAGAGCCTGGAGCCTGCTTCAGATTCTGTGTCTCCTCCTCTCTCTGCCCCTCCTCTGCTCACGCTCTATGTGTGTGTGTGTGTGTGTGTCTCTCTCTGAAAAATAAACATTAAAAAATATAAAAGAAATAAAAAATAAAAAAATAAAGGTATCCCTGGGAAACTTGTTTTTTATTATGTACCTTTTGCTGTTAAATGAGAAGTTACGAGGGGCGCCTGGGTGGCGCAGTCGGTTAAGCGTCCAACTTCAGCCAGGTCACGATCTCGCGGTCCGTGAGTTCGAGCCCCGCGTCGGGCTCTGGGCTGATGGCTCGGAGCCTGGAGCCTGTTTCCGATTCTGTGTCTCCCTCTCTCTCTGCCCCTCCCCCGTTCATGCTCTGTCTGTCTCTCTCTGTTCCAAAAATAAATAAAAAACGTTGAAAAAAAAAAATTAAAAAAAAAATGAGAAGTTACGAAAGGAAAATGGCAATGAAAGATTTATCATTTAAATTCATTTTTTAAAAATTCATTTAAAAATAACAGCTTTATTGAGATATAGTTTATATACCGTGTGTTTTAGCATATTCACGGTGGTACAACTATCACCACTATCTAACTTCAGTACTTTGTCATCACCCCAAAAAGAAACCCTGTACCCATTAGCAGTAACTCCCCATTCTACATATCTGCTTTCTGTCTCTGGATTTGCCTGTTCTGAACATTCCGTATCAATGGGATCATATAACATGTGGCTTCTTGTGTTTCGCTTCTTTCACTTAGCCGTGTTTTCAAGGTTCATCCATTTTAGTTTGTATCAATACTTCATTCCTTTACATGTATGTAATATATATACATCCAGTATTATATAGCTGTACCACATCTACTCATCAGTGGGCAGACATTTGGATTGTTTCGATTTTTTGGCTACTATGAGTAATGCTGCCGTGAACATTTATGTACAGGTTTTCGTGTGAACATATAGTTTTCATTTCTCTTGGGTATGTGCATAGGAGTGGAATTACTGGGTCATGTGGTAACACTATATTTAACATTTTGAGGAACTGCCAAACTGTTTTTTCCAAAGTACTGTCCCATCTTACAATCCTACTAGCAATGTGTGAGTGCCCAATTTCCCCGCATCCTCACCAGCACTGGTTATTGCCTTTTTGTTTGAAGTAATTATTTTTGATGAAGCAGCTATATGCAAACCAAACAATGAGGAGATTTTAATACATATTTTAGCTTGTTAAGTGATTCTTTTTCACTGTGAACTTAGCACTAAAATAAAAAGTTTATTTTTAATTTATTTTGGAGAGAGAGAGCAAGAGCGTGTGTGGACATGCACGTGCCATTGGAGGAAGGACAGAGAGAGAGGGAGACAGAAGATCTGAAGCAGACTCTGTGCTGACAGCAGAGAGCCCGATTCAGGACTCAAACTCATGAACCATGAGATCATGACCTTAACTGAAGTTGGACGCCCAACTGACTGAGCTACTCAGGCATCCCTTTAAAAAAAAAAAAACAAAAACAAAAAACAAAAGAACAGCAGTCTTTTTATTTGTGTGTGTATATATATATATATATATTAAGTTTATTCATTTATTTTGAGAGAGAGAGAGAATCCCAAGCAAGTTCCACACTGTCAGCACAGAGCCCAGTGCGGGGCTCAACCCCACAAACTGCGAGATCATTCATGATCTGAGCTAAAATCAAGAGTCAGACACCCAACCGACTGAACCACCCAGGCACCCCTAAAATAAAATGTTTAATGACTAATAACACAATCCCCCAACTTGTTTGGATTTTAGAAAAATTATTTTTATTTGAAAAAATAATACATTCCTTCTATCTGAAACCTAGCATAACACGGTATATTAATTATACTTAAAATTTTTAAATAATACATTCTTGAAGGGAAAAGGAGTAAATGATTCACCAGATGTAATTGTTGTCTTAAAGCATAAATTTGTCTATATAAACTGTACACTTCTAAATATCAGATGGATTGTACCTTATATAGGCTTGAATCTTTAAAAATCACAATGAGGGGCGCCTGGGTGGCTCAGTTGGTTAAGCGGCTGACTTCAGCTCAGGTCATGATCTCTCGGTCCGTGAGTTCAAGCCCCGAGTCGGGCTGACAGCTCAGAGCCTGGAGCCTGTTTCAGATTCTGTGTCTCCCTCTCTGACCCTCCCCCGTTCATGCTCTGTCTCTCTCTGTCTCAAAAATAAATAAACATTAAAAAAAATTTTTTTTTAAAAATCACAATGAAATCCTGACAGGTTGCACATAATGGAACTGTTGATATATTACATTAAGTATATTCAGGGTTGAGTACTTAAAGAGCAACCTTTGTGTATCTTTTTTTTTTTCTAATTTTTTTTTTTAATGTTTATTTATTTTTGAGACAGAGAGAGACAGAGCATGAATGGGGGAGAGCCAGAGAGAGAGGGAGACACAGAATCTGAAGCAGGCTCCAGGCTCTGAGCTGCCAGCACAGAGCCTGACGCGGGGCTCGAACTCACAGACCGTGAGATCATGACCTGAGCCGAAGTCGGACGCTTAACCGACTGAGCCACCCAGGCGCCCCATTTGTGTATCTTTTAAGATGTTCATTAACTCTGTGATTATTTATTTCAAAGGTTGATGTTTTGTATATTAAATTGTTGAGAAGAGGTATACCCCATTATGTTGGGAATATAGGTATTTCAGGTAGTATATTTGTATAGTCTATCCTCACTATTCTCAGATTCTATATTTGTGGATTGACTTAATGACTAAAATTTATTTGTAATATAAAATCAGAACTTGTGAAGCTATTATGGTCATTTTTGGACATGTGCAGATTAACAAAAAATTTTGAATTGCCCAGTGTGCACACCCCTGTGGCTGTCAAACAAGGTGATGCTCTGCCTTCTTATTTCAACTCTTAGATTGTAAGGTGTCTATTCCATAATCTATCCAATGCCATGGTTTTTGCATTTTTATGCTTTATGTTGGCAATTTCACTGTTTAAAAAGCCCCCAAGCATAGTACTAAAGAGCTGTCAAGTGTTCCTAAGCCTAAGAAAGCTATAATGTGCCATATAGATAAAATACATGTGTTAGATAAGCTTCATTAAGGCATGAGGTACAGTCCTGTTGGTTGTTAGTTCAATATTAATGAATCAACAATATATATTAAATAAGATGTTTAAAGAGAAACAAATAAAACAAGGTTGTGTATTGACTGATGAAAATGTTATGACCAGAGACTCATAGGAATTGAATTCTGTGTGTCTTCTAAGAGTATTGATTCAGTATTTGCAAATTACAGTTTGCATGGTGACCTTATATAATGTAACTACTATAAATGACAGGGTCAGCTGTACATGATGTGTTGCTTCTTTCTTGCTGCTTTCAAGATTCTCTTTGGCTTTAGGCAATTTGATTATTTTATCCTACTTGGAGTTTGTTGAGCTTCATGTAGATTCCTGTTTTTCGTCAAATTTGAGAAGTTTTTGGCCGTTATTTCTTCAAATATGTGCCTGTCCCTCCACTCCTTGTAGGAATCCCATCGTATGCCCAATGGTGTCTCACAGGTCTCTGAGGCTCCTCAGACTGGATGATTTTGATTTATGTTCAAGTGTGCTGACTCCTGCTCACATAGTGTATTTTATGTTGAACCACTTAGTATATTTTTTATGTCAGTTATTATATCTTTAAACTCCAGAATTTCTGTTTGGTTCTATTTTTTTCAATACAGTTTTTATCTTTTATTGGTATTCTTTATTAGCTGAGACAGCACTATCGTACTTTCCTTTAGTTCTTTACATATGGTTTCTTTGGTTCTTTCAATGTACTTTTAAATAGCCGGTTTTAAGTCTTTGTCTAGTAAATCCAGTTTCCTCAGGAATTCTTTCTGTTGTTTGTTTTCCTGTGTATGGGTCAAACTTTCTTGTTTCATTCATGTCTTGTAAGATTTACTTGAAAACTGACCATTTTAAGTGATAGAATATGGGAACTCTGGAAAGCTGATTTTCTCCCATCTCCAAGTGAGTTCCATGTCAGTTCAGATAGAGAAGTGGCATCTTTCAGGGAACTACCAGATAGGTCAAATAATTTTAATTTCTAGGGACTGGAATCTTTGTAGGACCTCTAGCCCAGTTTTGCTCCCTCTGGTGGCTGCCCGCCTTCTGGTTTTCACTGCAAATGCAGCTATTAGTTTTCAACTCTATCACAGAGTTAGAGAACAGGGAATGGAACTAGGTCAAGTTAAAATGCTATAGAACTCACTATTCATACTGAAATTCAGCTGTTTTTCTTGAATAGATGTTCTCCAGTTTTCTGGAAGCCTGTTAGTTTCCGGAGTTTGGAAAAAGTTGATTCTGACCATTTTGGCCAGTGTTCTTATTGTTTTTATGAAAAAGAGAAGTTTTAGAGGTCCTTACTGCAGAGTAAGTGGCAGCACTTTTGATATCATTCCCCTCCTCTTTCTTTACATGTTTTTATTTTCATGAATCTGTTGCTCTTTTCTTTTTTCTTTTCTTTTCTTTTTTTTTTTAATTAGAGTGCACACAAGCAGGGTCTAGAGGGGCAGAGGGAGAGAGAGGAAGAGGGAGAGAGAATGAGAATCTTTTTTTTTTTTTTTTTAACGTTTTGTTTTATTTTTTGAGAGACAGAGTGCAAGCTAGGGAGGAGCGGAAAGAGAGGGAAACAGAATCCAAAGCAGGCTCCAGGCTCTGAGCTGACAGCACCGAGCCCAACAGCACAGAGCCCTATGTAGGGCTCGAACCCACAGACTAGAGATCATGACCTGATCCGAAGTCAGATGCTCAACCGACTGAGCCACCCAGGTGCCTCAAGAGAATGAGAATCGAGCCTGATGCGGGCCGCGATCCCATGACCCTGGGATCATGACCTGAGCTGAAATCAAGAGTGAGACCCTCAACCTACTGAGCCACCCAGACATCCCTGTTGCTCTCTTCTTAATAGTGAAATTGCAGTTTGGATTAGGTCTGAATCTTAGAGTTTGCCAAGGCTTTTAATCTAGAACTTTTTCTTACACTCCAAATTAGTCATATAAGCATACACATTTCAGACTAGTGCAATGCACATATTCGTGGCCCCACTGGTTTATTATAAAGAAGGAAGGAGATTTGACTGAGACCAGCCATTTGGTAATCTCTGTCTTACTGCCTCTCAGGTCCCACTCTTCCCTTCCCACCCTCAGTGTTTTTTCCCTACCCAAGTGTCCCTCCTTTCTATGCTAGTTAACTTTTTGTTTTCTTCTTTTAATTTTTTTTTTTTATTTTGAGAGAGAGAGAAAGAGAGCAAGCTTGAGTGGGGGAGGGGCAGAAGGAGAGAGAAGATAATCTTAATCGGGCTCCACCCCCGGCGCAGAGCCCCATGCAGGGCTCAGTCTCACGACTGTGAGATCATGACCTGAGCCAAAACCGAGGCAGATGCTTAACCGACTGAGCTACCAGGGTGCCCCATCTTCCTTAAATTTTTTGCTGAACTTAGAAAAATGCACAAATTAAAACAACAGTGCTTAGTTTTTTACCTCCAAATAAACACCCAGGTGATCACCACCCTGGTTAGTCAGTAACTACCCACAGTGCTGCAGATCTACCCAGGAACCAGTGGGTCATTTTTCAGATGTAGCCTATCAGACCTTTGTTCATCTATCCTAAATAGACATTTCTGGAAGCCAGTGGTATATATGTTTTCCTGTATCTCCTTTTTCATTGGTATATAATTCACATGCCATAAAATTTACCATTTTAAAGTGTGTGATTCAGTGGGTTTTATTGTATTAACAAAGTTGTATGGTTATCACCACCATCTAGTTCCAGAACATCCTTATCACCCCAGGAAGAAACTCTGTATTAATTAGCAGTCATTTCCCATTCTCTATGTGTCTTTGATTCCTGGCAACCACTAACCTACTTTTATCTATCTCTGTAGATTTGCTCTATCTGAATGTTTCATGTCAGTGGAATCTCTCATTGTATGGTCTTCTGTGTCTGGCTTCTTTCACTTACCATATATTTTCAAGGTTCGTCCACATTGTAGCATTTATCAGTGCTTCATTCCTTTTTATGGCTGAATGATATGTATGGCTATACCACATCCTGTTTATTCATTTACCAGTTGATAGACATTTGGGTGCTTTCCACTTTTTGGCTGTTATGAATAATACTGCCATGGACATTTGTGTATAAGTTTTTTGCTTATGATTTTATTTAGCTGTCATGTGTAAGTTTTTCTGTGAACTTGTATTTTCAGTTTTCATGGGTACGTAATTAGGAGTGGAATTTTGGGTCATATGGCAATTCTAACATTTTGAGGAACTGCCAGACGGTTTGCATCCAGACTGTTTGATGTGGTTTGCATCATTTCAGATTCCTACCAACACTGTATGAGAGTTCTAGGTTCTCCACGTTGTTGCTCATACTTGTATTGTTTTTGTTTGTTGCTCTTTTTTTTTTAAGTTTTTTTTTAATGTTTATCTATTTCCATTGATTTATGTGTCTTTCCTCATGCCAGTACTCCACTGATTATTATAGCTTTATAGTAGGTTTTCAAATCAGGAAGTGTGAATCCTCCAATGTATTTTTTTCTTTTTTTTTTTTTTTTGATGTGTATTTATTTTTGAGAGAGAGAGCGCAAGTGCAAACGGGGGAGGGGCAGAAAGAGAGAGAAACAGAAACACAGAATCCGAAGCAGTATCCTTCCTGGCTCTGAACTATCAGCACAGAGCCCAACACCGGGCTCAAATTCATGAACCGTGAGATCATGACCTGAGCCGAAGTCAGACGCTTAACCGACTGAGCCACCAGGCTCCTCAACAACATATTTTTTTCTAATACATGTTTTGGGCATCATGGGTCCCTTGCATCTCCATATGAATCTTAGGATCAGCTTGCTGGTTTCTATAAAAAAAGGTGGTTTAGATTTTGATTTTGAATTTGTAGATGAATTTGGTGAAATAGTGTTATCTTTAAGCGTTATAAGTTTGATTCAAATAAATTTTGGAAATACGTGAAGTGAAAAAAGAGTATAATGTTTATGATGCTTTCTTTAAAATTAGGTAAGTATATGGGTCTTCTTGGCCTTTCAGGACCAACTAGCAGAGGAATGGGGGTGGACTGTCAGAGCCACAGGCACCCGTGTGTCACACAGAACAAAGAGTGCTCCTCAGAACTGCGCAAGATGCTCACTATAGCCAGCTCAAGGCGATGATTTTCTTTCATAGACCACATGGTTTCTGTGTAAACAGCATTCCTGTTGAGGACTTCTGTTGTACATCATAATTTGTAAAGCTGCATCGGTTATAATAGAGCACTTGGGTAGGGATAGATAGGATTTCCTTATTGTCATAAATTTGAAAAAAGAACATTTGGGAACATTTCTTACAAGTAGTTGTCTGATATGTTGTTTCTTAAAAAGCTTATGAGGGGCACCTGGGTGGCTTAGTCAGTTGAGCGTCCGACTTTGGCTCAGGTCATGATCTCACAGCTCGTGGGTTCGAGCCTCGCGTCGGGCTCTCTGCTGACAGATCAGAGCCTACAGCCTTCTTCGGATTCTGTGTCTCTCTCTCTCTCTGACCCTCCCCCATTCATGCTCTGTCTCTCTCTCTCTCTCTCAAAAATAAATAAACATTAAAAAAAATTAATAAAAAAAATAATAAATAAAAAGCTTATGAGATTTTTTTTTAATGTTTATTTCCAAGACAGAGAGAGACAGCATGAGTGGGGGAGGAGCAGAGAGAGAGGGAGACACAGAATCTGAAGCAGGCTCTAGGCTCTGAGCTGTCAGCACAGAGCCTGATGTGGGGCTCGAACTCACAAACCGTGAGATCATGACCCGAGCCGAAGTCGGTCGCTCAACCAACCGAGCCACCCAGGCACCCCAGATTTTTTAAGAGCTAAGATTCTCTTGAACACAGAGCTGCAAATGGCAGCCAGTTTAGTTGTACTTACATGCTACCTGGCTTAGAGTTGCTACACCTTTAGAGTGTATGTGTGTTTCTCTCATCTCTTGCTCTTTTAGCCTGCGTACCTTCCTCCGTTCCTTGTGCAATTGTAAAGGCGTGGTAGTTGGCCAAGATGAGCGACAAAGTGTGACTTGTATTTTTTTATCAACAAAAAAGTAAAATGAAAAGAAAGAAAACCTACTTATCAATAAGTAGGCCAAACTATATTCAGAGATCATGTAGTTTGTAGTTTAACAGGGACTAAGTATAACACTCGGTAAAATAGACTCGGACTATTGTTACATTTGGGAGAACAGATAGTTCAGGCAAATGTGAACCCTGATGTTAGCTGTTTGAGAAGAGTCACACTACTTCACTGTTAAAGGACCAGAGGGGCGCCTGGGTGGCTCAGTTGGTTAAGCATCCGACTTCAGCTCAGGTCATGATCTCGCGGTCTGTGGGTTCGAGTCTTGAGTCGGGCGGGCTCTGTGCTGACAGCTCAGAGCCCGGATCCTGCTTTGTATTCTGTGTCTCCCTCTCTCTCTGTCCCTCCCCAGCTTGTGCTCTGTCCTTTCAAAAATAAATAAACATTAAAGGTACCAGAAAGTGTAACCAGAGAAGCCCAGATGTTGCTATTTACACCTGTGCAGAGCCGGGGTTTCTACAGAAGGTGCCCCCAGGGTATGAGAACCAGCACACACCCCGCCAGGCTTCCCTTTGAGCATCCAGAGGGGAACCTAGGTGGGGACGAGGAGAATCCTGTCGGCAGACCTCCTGTCAGCCACTCACCACACCAGGCTCTGTCTGTGCACTGCGCTTCCGCCCAGCTGGAGTATCCTGAATGCCCTCTGTGCCGTCCTGTTTCAGGGCCTTTGCTCTGGTGGTCCTTGGAGCTGGGGAACCCCACCCATCCCTTTGCATTTGTGAAAACCTATCCTTCGGTCAGGGGCTACCTCACGGGAACATTTTCTTTGTAGCAACCTTCTGATATCTCTCTGTTTTTGCTCCTCACTCTCTTTTCCAGTCCCCCTTAAGGTTTTATGACTGCTGTGCTTGTTGACCATCCTCACCGTGGTCTGGATACTCTCCTGATCCCCTTGCGAATTTATGAGCTCTTTGGGGAGGAATCAAGGGTTAGGCCAAATACCATCACAAATCCAGGCCCCGTTAGCCTCAGCTTTGAAGTGGTTGGTGTGGAATCAAACCTTCCTGGTTGCACTATTTTTGTACAACTTGAAGAATTTTCTAATAGTCACCATGTCATAGTTCAACTCTAGCTCCCCTACCTGCTTTTGTAAGGTTGTCTGTGATTTCTTACTTATAGCCCGCCTTTGTGGATTTTAGCATTTCAGGAGTTAATGTTTCAGAATTCCTCATTGTCCTGTAACTTTCCTAACTTTATCTTATTTTTCCCCCTCACAGGAAATGACTTAGAGGCCTTACAAATACATCGGCGGCGCATTCTTGCTTCAGACTTTACAATTGAGGGCCAGCCCAGTCTGGAAGCACCTCTTATTACTGTTACAAGGAAACTGCTACCTCAGCAAACAAAAAGAAAGGAGGAGGAGACTTATAATAACAAATGCCATTTTTTAAAAAAATGCTTGTTTTCAGAAAACGTCAAAGGAAATTTGGAAATGTTTCGCATTGAGAAGAAGCTTTGCAGGTGAATGGATTTGGCAGGCAGGCTCTGTCAACATTCTGCAGAGGTTTGATCTTCCTTCTTCAGGACCTAGTGTGAAGTAACTGGACTGCTTTTTAAATTGCTGTTGATCAGCTTGTGGGTTTGGGGGTTCTAACTTTTCTGGTATATTGAAGATACATTATATTACATTATATTACATTTTTTAAAAGTTAAGTTATTTTTCTGCCATTGTAAATACAAGTACCAAAATATTCTTGCAAAGCAATTATACATAAACATTTTTCTCGGCAAGCATATCTTTTTATTAAGAGAGTGGAATGCTAACAGTTCCTATACAGCATTTTGGACACATGTTTATTTTTGGTCAGGGGTCCTGCCTACACTGAAAATATTAATTACATAAACCTGTCGTTCTTGCATCTACTTTGGGTCACATGGTCACCTGCCTCATGGAAATGCCTTTTTTAAAACTTAGATTTGCAGAACTCCACTATTTTTATACCTAGCTACAGTTCTGGGGGGAAAGAAAATAGAATCAGGACCCTGACCCGCTCACGGTCACTGGGACAGCCACCCCTCCCGCATGTATTGCTGCAGCGCCCAGGACAGTAAAATGGACTACAAGCGGCGCTTCCTGCTTGGCGGGTCCAAGCAGAAGGTGCAGCAGCACCAGCAGTACCCGATGCCTGAGCTGGGCCGAGCACTGAGTGCTCCCCTGGCGTCGACGGCCACCACCGCCCCCCTGGGCAGCCTGACTGCTGCGGGCAGCTGCCACCACGCCATGCCCCACTCCACTCCCATCGCCGACATCCAGCAGGGCATCTCCAAGTACCTGGATGCCCTCAACGTCTTCTGCCGTGCCAGTACTTTCCTCACGGATCTCTTCAGCACTGTGTTTAGGAACTCTCACTACTCCAAGGCAGCCATGCAGCTTAAAGATGTGCAGGAGCACGTCATGGAAGCAGCCAGTCGGCTGACTTCAGCCATAAAGCCCGAGATCGCCAAGATGCTGATGGAACTTAGTGCTGGGGCCGCAAACTTTACAGATCAGAAGGAATTCAGCCTCCAGGACATTGAGGTAGAGTATCTTCTGTGTCATACTTGGGTAGGAAAATGTATTCCAGAGGGAAGTGAGAATGTGGTTTTCATTTTTTTCCTAAATCACGACAGTGATGATCATCTTCTTTCTGTTGAGACTCTGTCCTTGTAAAACACTGTGCAGTACCAGGTTCTAAATTGCTTTCATTGCAAATTAAGTAGGTTAAAAGACTGTTAAACAAATCAGCCTGTATTTTATGTTCTTTCAATTTTGAAGTTGAAACTTTAGTTCTGAATAACATACTGTTAAAAGTACATAGTGGGGACTGAGAGTTCTAAATATGAGCATGAACTTTGTGAATTGTCATTATATGGAACCATTGGTTTAATGTAGAAAGTTCACACATGTTTACGGGATAAATTATTTTTCCAGTTCTAAATTAATTGATATATTTCTTAGGGTCTTTGTTAATCGAAATGAAGTATTCTCCCTCTTTCAGGGCTCTAGATTAGAACGTAAGATTAGAATACACATTTCATTCAGAATAAAGATGAATTCCTTTATAAAGATTTCCTTCATTTAGGAAATCGTTTATTAAACTGATCTGCTGCTAGATTAGTGTCACTAATTAGTGTCACTGCTAGATTTTAAAAATCATTGTTAGCTGCTCAGAGAGTTCTTCTGAGTTTGATTTCTCATGTCCTTGTGCATTTTAACAACGTGTCAGGGGTTAGGTTCCTGAATGCTAGAACAGAGAATGCCCCTTTCCGTCTTGGGGATGAATTTGATTTTAGGAAATCACGTCTTCTGAGCCAACTCTGGTGGTTAGGGTGGCTAAACAAGTTAATTTATACTGCTGTGAATTTAGGGGGTATAAAAAAGGTAAGCTATTAAATAATGTGACTAATTTGTATTGTTTAAAAGTGATTTTGAAGGTGTTTCCAAGAGAATTTAGAACCGTATTTGAAAAGAGTATTATTGGGGCGCCTGGGTGGCTCGGTCGGTTAAGCGTCGGACTTCGGCTCAGGTCATGATCTCACGGTCCGTGGATTCGAGCCCCGCGTCGGGCTCTGTGCTGACAGCTCAGAGCCTGGAGCCTGTTTCAGATTCTGTGTCTCCCTCTCTCTGTGACCCTCCCCCGTTCATGCTCTGTCTCTCTCTGTCTCAAAAATAAATAAACGTTAAAAAAAAAAATTAAAAAAAAAAAAAGAAAGAAAAGAGTATTATTGGTGTAAATTAGGGATCATCAGACTTTCTGTACCAAGCAAATAGTAAATTAAGTTTATTTCAGAGAGAGAGAGTGCACGCACAAGCAGGGGAGGGGCAGAGAGAGGGGGAAAGAGAGAATCCCAAGCAGGTTCTGCACTGTCAACACAGAGCCCAATGCCGGGCTCAGTTTCATGAACCACGAGATCATTACCTGAGCCGAAGTCGAGAGTCGGACACTTAACTGACTGAGCCACCCAGATGTTCCTTTCTGCTTTTTTAATAACCTTTATGAATGTAAAAACCTGTCTTACCTTCTGGATCTGTCTGTTGAACTGGACTTGGCCCGTGGGCTGTAGTTTACTGAACCTGCTGGTCATTTTCTTTTGAGTCTGTCCAAGTATATTTTAAATTTCTGATTATTTCTATGATCACATTTTATATTCAGGGAAATTACCATCTTGAAGTGTTTTTAAAATGGCTTGTGATAGTTTCAAGTATTTTTTGAGTTACATGTGTAAGATATACATAAAGCATTTTTTTTTTTAATATACTTTTTGGGGCACCTGGGTAGCTCAGTTGGTTAAGCTGCCGACTCTTGGTTTTGGTTTAGGTCATGATCTCAGGGTTGTGAGATCAAGTCCATGTTGGGCTCTGCACTGACAGTGTAGGGCCTGCTTGGGATTTTCTCTCTCCCTCCCTCTCTGCCCCTTTCCACATTCCCACTGTCTCTCTTTCAAAATAAATAAATAAACTTAAAAAAAATGTACTTCTCAAAAGAAATTCAAAAGGTGAAATGTAAAACTGCTGCTTTACTCTCCTATCCCATTCTGTTTCCCAGAAGTGGCCACCGTGAGCTGGCCAGCGTGTGCCGTTCCGGACTGCTGTCTGGGTACATATGTGCGCATGCACAAATGTACAGCTTTGGCTTTTGTTTGTTTTACAGAAAGGACCATGTTGTTCAGCCACCAGTGTGCCTGGTCGCTGCTTTACAGAGATGTGGCAAGAGAGCAGTTAGGGACTCTGCCCTCTCAGAAAGGGTTATACAGTATTAGACTCAGCCTGTCACAGCTCTCATCCTGTAATGACATAAACACTTTTTGTTTTTAGACTTTCAGACAAGAGTGGTTTGAAAAATAAGGCCAAAGGCTTTTATTTTAACTTGAACATCTTTGAGCTCTTTTTCAGCCCATGCCTCCAGGTGCTAGAGGAGACAGAGTTAGTCATGGCCCTTTTGCCCTCCAACCCTTGCCTGGCGAGTGGACAACTAGAGCAGGAGGAACCAGCCCTGAGGACTGGGGGTTTAGGAAGCTACTGGGCTGAAGTTGCACTTACCTTGGCCCTTCTGCTTTCTTGGGACCATCATGGACCACTTGAGCTGAGAAGGAGAAATATTTCTTTTTTAAAAACTTTTTTTTAATTTTATTCATTTTTGAGAGACAGACAGAGCGTGAGTGGGGAAGGGGGAGAGAGAGAGGGAGACACAGAATCTGAAGCAGGCTCCAGGCGCTGAGCTGTTAGCACAGAGCCTGACACAGGGCTTGAACTCACGAACTACAGGATCATGACCTGAGCCAAAGTCAGACGCCCAATTGACTGAGCCACGCAGACGCCCCAGGAGAAATATTTCTAATTGTTGTGGTTTGGGATTTTGACTTGGCTTCCCCACTGAAATGTGATTAGGACAGCTGGAATACTACCATGTTTTTGTACATAATAGGCTAAACAGGCTTTGGAGGCTAGACTGGAAACTAAGTGCTGTTGATGGGTTTTAGAATCTATGGGTGTATTCTAAGTTTCAAACAGCTTGACTTATAAGTAAATTCTAAAGTGTGATTGCCAAGTTTAGGCCCGCAGACTTAACATTTTGCTTTTTCCACAGAGCAGTATTTGTTGTTTCTGGAACTTAGGTACTGCCATGGGCCAATAAGGGTCTTACCCTCAGAATACTCACCAATTCACATGGAATGGCTAGGCATTTGGGTTTTTTCCTGTTGGTCTTTTTAGGGTTTTATCGGCAAGGCCTTGAGAGACTCTTTAACATTCATCCCTGGGGCCTCACAATGCTGAACTTGACTGGCTAGGTAGGACTTCTCTGCTGAGAAGCTTAGCCGAGGACTGTGACTGAGGACAGCCCTGAATTCAGTGTTCAAACGCATCACCATTTTACTTTTTATTTTATTATTTTTTCTTTCAATTTTTTTTTTTTAATTTACATCCAAATTAGTTAGCATATAGTGCAACAATGATTTCAGGAGGAGATTCCTTAGTGCCCCTCACCCATTTAGCCCATCCCCCCTCCCCCAACCCCTCCAGTAACTCTCCGTTTGTTCTCCATATTTATGAGTCTCTTATGTTTTGTCCCCCTCCCTGTTTTTATATTATTTTTGATTCCCTTCCCTTATGTTCATCTGTTTTGTCTCTTAAAGTCCTCATACGAGTGAAGTCGTATGATTTTTGTCTTTCCCTGACTAATTTCACTTAGCATAGTACCCTCCAGTTCCATCCAAGATGGATGCAAATGGCAAGATTTCATTCTTTTGGATTGCTGGGTAATACTCCATTGTATATATATAGCACATCTTCTTTATCCATTCATCCATCGATGGACATTTGGGCTCCTTTCATACTTTGGCTATTGTGGATAGTGCTGCTATAAACATGGGGGTGCATGTGTCCCTTTGAAACAGCACACCTGTACCCCGTGGATAAATGCCTAGTAGTGCAATTGCTGGGTCGTAGGATAGTTCTGTTTTTAGTTTTTTGAGAAACCTCCATACTGTTTTCCAGAGTGGCTGCACCAGCTTGCGTTCCCGTCACCATTTTAAACCTAAGTCAAAGTACTGATCCCACTGTCCCACCCTAGAGGGGGGCCAAAGCATGCTTGTTCTGTTCCCTTACTCACAGCCAGGTCTGGGATGTGCTCCTTGATCTCGGTGCCTGGCTAGGAACTGTGGCTGCTCACTCTGTGCTCTGGGACAGACCTGGTGTGCATGAGTCCTGTCCTGTCTGGACTTGTCAGTGACTTTGCCCCTTACCCTCCCAATCTCATGGTTATAATCTCACTGGTAGAGAAATGAGTTGTAACTGTAGTGTTTCACTAGTTAACAAGCGCTAGGATCATGGTTATGAGGCATGGGGTCAGAAGATCTGGGTTTAGAAAATGACTCTGCTTCTGTCTGTATAGTCTTGAGCAAATCTTCTAAACTCTCTAAGCCTCACTTTGCCCATCTATAAAATGGAATTATAAAATGGAATTATCAGGGCACCTGGCTGGCTCAGTCGATAGAGTGTGTGACTCTTGGTCTTGGGGCTGTGGGTTCGAGCCTCACAGTGGGAGTAGAGGTTACTTAAAAAAAAATCTTTAAAAAAAATAAAATGGAATTACCACCCACCTTCCAGAGTTCTGGTGAAGATCAGAGGTGATTAGTGTTTCTGAAACACTTTACCCAGTTGTCATCATTTATTATTATTGCTTCCAACATGGCTTGAATGGTGCTAATAGCCCTTCTCTGAAGTGCAGAACTCAACTATGTACCAAACCAACATCAGAGAGAAATGTTCGGCAAGTATTTTTCTAACTGGAATCCTTTTAAGGGGAAAAAACTGCCACTCCTAAAACCGTAGCTCTGTTAATTTCTTTCCTGTTTTGTTTTTTAATGTTTATTTATTTTTAAGAGAGAGAGAGAGACAGAGGGCAAAGAGGGAAGGGGCAGAGAGAGAGAGAGAGAGAGAGAGGGAGACACAGAATCTGAATCAGGCTCCAGGCTCTGAGCTGTCAGCGCAGAGCCCGACGTGGGGCTTCACCTCACCAACTGTGAGATCATGACCTGAGCTGAAGTGGGACGTTCAACCACCTGAGCCACCCAGGCGCCCCTTTCCTGGTTCTTGAAGTCGGCACCTCCCTTGTTGTAAGGCAGCAGCAGTATTACCTGCCTGATGGAGCAGCTGCCAGGACCTTTTCATCATAAAAGCCCAAGGGGACTGCTTCTACCAAGAGTCCTCCCTCTCTTTGCCTCCCGCCAAGAATGGGACATTGGGGAAGGAAGAGGGCTGGGGGTGGGGTATCCATTAAATATATTTGCAGTACCTAACAACCTTTGGACAAGCCAGTTGACAGTTTAGGTAGGACTTGTCCTCCTCTGGATTTATAGAAAACACGTAGTTTACATCATATATGAACTGGGATTTTGTCTGAATAGGAAATGTGATCTTAATTAACTGCTTCATGGGAATTCCTTTGTATAAGTCTCAAACTGTCAGTCCAGCCAAAATGTGAATTCAGGAAAAATATGGTTTCCCATATTGAATTTGTTCTTTATACAAAGCTTTGAACATCCCAACCAAACATTTTTGTGAGGTAGACCACACGGGACCTGCTGTCTGTATCTTTTCTCTTTGAGTCTAGGAGAATCTGTCTCTACCACAGATTTTTAAGATTGTGTTAATTCCAGTTTTCCTGTAAAATGCTGGCCTGGCTAAATTGGCTGCTTTCTCCTTGATTTTATCTACCTCAGTATCGCTTGTCCTAGAAATCTGTTATGCTTTGCACTTAAACCGTGTAGTCCATATTAAAGCATTATAGACAGTCCTGTAAAGTGGTTTTTTATTTATCAGAAAGTCACAGATGTCCACCTCTTTTTACAATTATTTATCACTTGTCTTTAATAAAATTCCTTTTTCAGTGCACATGTAAGTAAAAGAATCGAACTGACTTGTGATTCATGCATTCATTGCACAGATATATATTGAACACTTTATTTGTGCCAGATACTGCCAGGCACAAAGGATACACTAGTGAACAAGATAGAAATTGTTCCCTTTGTGTAGAGAAAAGGGGACTGCAGTCTTAGATAAGATAATTAGAAACGGTGTCATTGAGGTGACATTTGACTTACTAAAAAACAAAATTCATCCAAGTAAATTTTAAAGATCTTACTGGCTTTATTCAGCTATTCATGAATCGGGCAGCATCCCATCTAGCAAGCAGATAGAAAGGAGCTCCAAGGAGCTATACAACATAGAAGGCTTTTATAAGGCAGAAAGGAGCAGGCAAAGAAAGTTTCTAGCAAAGAGTGGATTGCTTCCGGCAAGGCCACTACCTTCTATATGAGATGGAACGGGTCTCTTGGGTGGATTACCTCACTACTGTTGACCAGGTAGTTCTAAATTGACAGGTTACAGGTATTATTCCTGGAAGAGGCTGAAATTGCAGTTAGGTTAAGTATTAAATCTTGGTTTGCTGATGTGAGGCTTAGCACAAGTGACTCCATTTGGGGCCCCTTGTTTCTTTCTTTATTTGTTATTTATTTATCTAAAATATTTTTACTGTTTTATTTTTGAGAGAGACAGAGTGTGAGTGGAGAAGAGGCAGAGAGAGAGGGAGGCACAGAATCTGCAGCAGGCTCCAGGCTCTGAGCTGCCAGCACTGAGCCCGACTCAAATTCACAAACTGCAGGATCTTGACCCCAGCCAAAGTCAGATGCCCAACCACCCCGGCGCCCCCCGCCTTGTTTCTTTTTTTTTAATTTTTTTTAACGTTTTATTTATTTTTGAGACACGGAGAGACAGAGCATGAACAGGGGAGGGTCAGAGAGAGAGAGGGAGACACAGAATCCGAAACAGGCTCCAGGCTCTGAGCTGTCAGCACAGAGCCCGACGCGGGGCTCGAACTCACGGACCGCGAGATCATGACCTGAGCCGAAGTCGGCCGCCTAACCGACTGAGCCACCCAGGCGCCCCGCCTTGTTTCTTTTTTTAAACAAAGACCTGAAGGAGGTGAAGGAGTAAGCCCTGTTGATAACCAGGAACAGAGGATTCCAGGCAGAGGGAACGGCTAGCGCAGTTTCTGAGGCAGGATGAACCTGAGTGTTTGGAGAGTGGTGAGGACCTATTGTGGCTGAAACAGTGAGCAAAAGGGAGAGTACAGGAGAGTAGGGGTGGGGGAGGTGAGGTCAGAGTGTCCTGAGGTCAGCCTTTGAAGGGAAGGTGGAAGGGAGGGCAGCAGGAACGGCATCCTTGACGATTCTTGTGCGATGAGTGAGCAGCCGTTGCCACTTCTTGGGGTGGTGGTGGGGGGCTCTAGGGCTGGGGCTGGGGCCTCAGTGTTGGGAGGGCATGGCCCTCCGGGCAGATGCTGTGCATAGACATTCCAGAAGCCCAGGGCAGCTTTAGGGATCCCAGGAGTTGCATGTCTTTAAGGAGACTCTATTTTATTTCTTCTGGCAATTTTAGTGGCTTTCCAAGTATCATCACCACTTTGTAAGTGGGCAGGCAGACTTTAAATCAAACCTTTATGTAATTGAATCTCGGCCTTCAACTTTATGCACTAACAAATGTCTTTTGTGTACTGTGTGATTATCTGTGAATCTGTTTGAAATAATTCATTTGTAAGCACTGACTCGTAAGAACCTTAATTCAGACATATTCACATTTCTTTTGGTAGATATATGCCAAAAATATTGTAGAGCAACAGCAATGGAAAATATTAGGGGCTGGTTTCAAAATGTGATTTTCATTAACCTTAATGGAATTAAATTTGCATGTTGTTCCTTTTTTTTTTTTTTTTTTTTTTTTTGCCTAAAGGTAAAATTCATTGTTTCTTCTTTATTTTCTTTCTTGTTTTGACTAGTAGATCTTTCATAACAGATTATGGGGTCAATATTTCCTAACTATATGTGCCAAGTGAAAACCCAAATTGCTGCTATTAATCAGAAACTGAAGTTCACTTCATTAAAAGCTTATATAAATCCAGTTTTCAGGCTGTTGCTAATTTCTAACCACTCTTTTTGGCTTATTCTTTTATTGAGGTGACTCTTCTAGCATCTAAATTGCCTTCAGATTTTAGCCTTTAGAAGAATCTGTAATTAATTAAGCAGCTGGAATTTGGGTGATTTTGTAAACTTCATTGTGGATCAACAAGATGTACTGTCTGCCCGCCCAATCCGTGTGGGTGGAAGCCACTGGGGCCAGGGGGTGGCTGCCACTCTGGAAGCACTGGATCCTTTGATTTTGAGTGGCCAAGACCCACTGTGCAACCAACTCATTATTCTGAAAATTGCTAATTAAAAGAAAAACAAGGAATTGAGCAAATTTCCTGCTTCTCCAGTACAACTGTTTTTTAGCGTAATCAAATAGCCCTACTGGATGGGGGAAGGTTGTTCTTCTGTTTAGAAAAATCTCCGTATTTTCTGGATAGAAGAGACGATACAATTAGGAAAATCACCATTTTGCAGACCATAATGAATTAACTGACTCGGGCAAGTGGTCAACAATGGAGGATAAAACCAGTTGGTAAAAGGTCACTGGGGAACTTCATAAGGGAAAGATCAGGACTTTCTCACTCAAATCCATTGGTCAATCTCAGCATCACCAAAAATGAGATAACCAGTTAGTTGATCATATCTCCTAAGAACCACACAGTACCCCCATAGTATATTCTTGCACCTCTCCCTCTTCTCCCCTGTCCCCAGGGTGGGAGGGGACCTGACATAATCTCATCAGTCCTCTGGAATGAATTCCCAGTCTACACAAAATACGGGGCGTAGTGGAGCAAATTATACACCACAAGGAAGCCATTAGACGGATCAGAATGTGGCATGTTCTATAGGCAGTTGACCTGATTTAACAAGTCAAGTAGCATGGGGGGAAAAGAAAGAGGTAGAAGGCATCTAAAATGAGAGTTAAGAGATATGACAACCAAATAAGATAAGCATTTTGGGGTTGAGATTCAAGCAAACAAAAGACATTTTAAAAGAAAATTTGGGAAGTTTGAACATGTACTGTGTCTTCGTTGGTTGGGATTTGCTTCAAAACATTCCAGCAAAAAAATGTGGTATTCAGGAGAAGGGTGATAATAACATGGCAAAATGTTGATGGTTGTTGAAGCTTTTTGATGGGTATATGAGGGTTTGTTAACACTCTCTATTTGTTTGGACATACTCCAAGTTTTAAAAAAGGGAGAGAGAAACTTATGTTAGGAGTAGTGTATCAGGAATACCCCAGAAATGATTCCATTCCTTGGAGGATTTGTGCCTATGAAGTGGTCTCATAACAGAAAGGGGAGTGTTTAGGAGTCTTTAGGAAGTCTTTAAGAGTCTTTAGGTAGACTCTTCTGTTTTCTGTCTCCTCACAGAATACTTCACTTCTGGCACATCCGATCGCCAAATGTGCGCTGGGAGTTTTTCCCACACCGGCAATTCTGAGTCAGTTTTGACACTATTTACTGGAAGTTAGCATCAGACCCCACAGTGGAAGGGCTCAGTCCCACAGGACTGTCCTCCTCCACTTTAGACACCAGTCACATGTCCAGGGTGTTGTTACCCTTGCTTACTACCAACTGGGTGTAAAGGAGAGGTTCTCATGACTGCCACCATGGGTTCGGTTAATTTGCGAGAGCAGCTCACAGAACTCAGAAAACATTTTACTTACTACATCATAAAAGGCTATAACTCATTATCAGCCAGATGAAAGGGATGCACAGAGCAAGGGGTGTGCAGCTTCCACGCCCACTCCGGACGCACCAACCCTCTAGCACCTGCCCGTGTTCACCAACCCAGAGGCTCTCTGAGCCCTGTCCTTTGGACTTTTTCCAGGCTTCATTATGTAGGTGTGATTGATTAAATCATTGGCCATTGTTGATTGATTCTACTTCTAACCTCTCCCTTCCCCAGAGTGGTGGGACTGAAAGTTCCAAACCTGTAATCAGTGGTTGGTTCCCTTGACAACCAGCCCCCCATTCCTAGGGGCTTTTCAAAAGTCACCTCATCAACATAAACTCAGGTATGGTGTAGAGAGGCTTGTTACGAATAACAAAACACACTTTATCTCTCTTATCACATAGAAAATTCCAAGAGTTTTAGGAGCTATGTGGCAGGAACCTTGGAAGAAGACCAAAATACATATTTCTTACTATAAATCACAATATCACAGGGAGTATTATTAAGTTGTTGTGATGAAAAGGAAAGCAGGTACTTTTCAGGAAAATGAAGAAAATAAAAGTGAGTCAAGGAAGAAGCAGAAAAACACCCCCCTGGGCAGGAAGGACCCCAACAGCAGGTAGGCAGGGTGTGCTCCTCATTTTGGTGACTGAAATGGCAATGTTGCTTTCCTTTAGGAGAATAGGATTTAAAATTTAATAGTTGCTAAAAAGGCTTCAGGGAACATAAGGGAACTACTAGGTTTGGTGGGCAAATTCGAAGGAAAGAGAAATAAAAGAGTTCCTGGAGTATAATTGTACATAGAACTAGCTTTCCCGAATTATTTTCTCTTCTAAATGTTTATGGTTACTGGTTGGCTTGTGAGATTTCACAGGATTGGATAACAGCCTGTTTTGGCAGCCTCCCTCATCTTTACAAATCAGGATTCTGAGTGTCTGTAAAATGACAGTTGCCTAAAATCCTTCTGGGACCAGCGTATACAGGGGTGGTGCCCTGTACCCCCCTGCTGCCTCAGGCCAGTGTGCAGTCTTTGTGTGGAGGGGGCTTGTTTGCAGTGTCCAGTCCCCCACGAGACTGGGCTTCTTTGCCCTCTGGCTGATGCTGACATATCCAGAGCCAGGAAGATAGAAATAGGTTGATGTGGAGGAACCCCATGAGTCCTTGCTCACTCCAGGACCCCTCCTGAGGCCCTCACCAGCTCCTTTGGTCTGCTCTCCTCTTTACCTAGCTGCTACCACCCACCCTCCTGGAGAAAATACACACGAGCTGGCTACAAGCTGGCAAAGATGAGTGAGAACAGTCAAAAGTGCTCTAGGCCTTGTGGACAAGACAGACAAATAAGTAGACTGAGACAGTAGGTGTGATGCGGTGGGATGCAAATGACTGCTGGTTGGTTCGGAGTTCTCCTGCTCCTCTTACTCTGGCAGGACCCAGCCCCCTACACCAGAACTTCCTACCCAGCCTAGAAGAGGTTAGGGCAGGGCAGAGAACTAGGTTGGGCCCTGATAAGGATTTAGAACTTACACAGAATGAGATGGGATTTTTTTTTTTAATTTATTTGCTTATTTTGAGAGAGAGGGAACAGGAGGGACAGAGAGAGGGAGACAGTCTCAAGCTCCATACTGTCAGAGTGGAGCCTGATGCCAGACTCCAACTCATGGAACCGTGAATGATGACCTGAGCCAAAACCAGGGGGTGGACACTCAACCAACTAAGCCACCTAGGCGCCCTGATATGGGATTTTTTAAGGGGGATTTTGAGCAAGAGACCAGCATGATTAGACTTGTTTTTATAAAAAAAATCACTATGGCTACAAGTGACAGAAACCAAACTCAAATAGCTTAAATGACAATAAAAGCAAAAAGCAGCTAATAGTGATGTATGCTGTGCTCTGTTCTGAGACTCTACGCATTAATTCACTGAATTCTATTATTATTTTTTTTAATTTTTATCTTTTATTTTTGAGGGTGAGAGAGAGCACAAGCAGGGGAGGGCAGAGAGAGAGTGAGACAGAATCCGAAGCAGGCCTCACTTTGAACTTGTCCGCACAGAGCCTGATGTGGGGCTCGAACTTACAAACCATGAGATCATGACCTGAGCCGAAGTCGGATGCTCAACGGACTGAGCCACCCAGGCGCCCCTTAATTCTATTAATAACCTTATGAGTTAGGTACTATTCCCATTCCTGTTTTGTTGATGAGGACCCTGAGGTGTGGAGAGATTAAGCAACTTATCAAAAGTCTCCTCGGCAGATCCAGACTTTAGAGCCAGGCGGTCTCACTCTATAGAGTACAAACTCTTGACTGTAGCACTGTGCTACCTCTCAAGAGAACAATATATTGACCCATGAAACTGAAGCAAGTAAGCTCTTTGGGCGTGGCTGGATTCAGGGGTTCACACCGTACCGAAAAGACCCAAATTTTGTCTCTTCTTTTGCCTTCACGAGTGCTCCCTTCATTTCTAGGCAGACTGGACTGTCCTAGACGGAAGGCTAGGCAGACTGTCTCCATGCCAGAGCCCCCAGCAACTCAACAGAAAGAGCACCTCTGCTTTCCCTGAGGTTCTGACAAAAGTTCCAGAACTGAGTCCAGTTGGCTTGGCTTGGGTCACCTTGCCTATCCTTGGACCCTATGACCAGAAAGGTTAAACTGACACGCCGATTAGCCAGGTCTGACTGTATGCCCACCCCATGGCTGCAGTACAAGCGGGGTCCGCCTCCCCCAAGCCACAGGACTGAGAGTGGCTCTCTGAGGGGGGCTCCCTCCGAAGGAGGCCACACCCAGATCTGGAGGGGGTCAGAAGATGAGAAACACAGTTATAACCCTCCATATGCATTGCTAAATTGTTTTGTTTGTTTTTCAGGATTTTAGCAATTATGCCTTTCTGTGAAGTCTTCTGTTATGTCTCTTGGTAAAGTTCCATAGTCTCCTTCCTAATGATTGTGTATGTTTCTTCTTAAAAGTCTTTTTTTTTTTTTTTTTTTTTAATTTTAATTTTAGAGAGACAGTGTGCTAGCATGGCAGAGGGGCAGAGGGAGAGAGAGTCTTAAGCAGACTTCACACTCAGCACCAAACCTGATGCACAGCTCAATCCCATGACCCTGGGATCATGACCTGAACTGAAATCAGGAGTCAGACACTCAGGGGCACCTGGGTGGCTCGGTTGACCATCTGTCTTCGGCTCAGATCATGATGTTGGAGTTCATGGGTTTGAACCCCGAGTCAGGCTCTGTGCTGACAGCACGTAGCCTGGACCCTGCTTCAGATTCTGTCTCTCTCTCTCTCTCTCTCTCTCTCTCTCTCTCTCTCTCTGTCTCTCTGCCCCTCCCCCACTCACGGTCTGTCTCTCTCCCCTTTGGACATAAATCAACATTAAAAAAAAAATTATAAAAAAAAAAAGAGTCCGACACTCAATCGACTAGTCAAGCCACCCAGAGATGCCCATATTTCTTCTTGAAATTCTTAAATAATTTATATTTCAGTTGCTCTAATGAATGAGATACTATTTTAGCATTTTTTTTCTATAATATGGAAACATCCTTGATTTTTGTCTCCTCCCACATGACTGAATGCAATAATTCCCATGTTTCAATTAGTTTATTTGGGGTTTTTTGGTGTATATATGGTCACGTCATCTGCATATGTCTCCTCCCTTCCAGTAGTTACATATTTTGTGTTGACCAAAAGTTTTAATATGTGAAATAATCACCTTTAAGAGTGAGCATCCGGGACACCTGGGTGACTCAGTCGGTTGAGCGTCCGACTTCAGCTCAGGTCACGATCTCATGATCTCGCAGTCCGTGAGTTTGAGCCCCGTGTCGGGCTCTGGGCTGATGGCTCAGAGCCTGGAGCCTGCTTCCGATTCTGTGTCTCCCTCTCTCTCTGCCCCTCCCCCGTTCATGCTCTGTCTCTCTCTCTCTCTCAAAAATAAATAAATGTTAAAAAAAAAAAATTAAAAAAAAAAAGTGTTCCCTTTTAAAAAAAAAAAAAGAGTGAGCATCCTTGTTTTGGTCTTCATTTTAATGGGAATGCTTTGGATATATTACTGTTGATTATTGATTTTAAAAAATTAGTTTCTCTTATACATGGTACATGCTCATGATAAAAAATTCAAACATTTCTGAATAGCATAAGTCTCCCTTTCCAAAAATAATGATCCTCCCTTCCAATTCCATGCCAGTCCCAGATATAACTACTATTAATTGTATTATGGATCTATGCAAAGAGCAGCAAATAGATATGCACACAGAAACATATAAGGAAAATACATCTTTTTATTCCCTTACACATATCCTTAATTCTATTAACAGCATACCCATTAATTATATTATTGGCTCTTAGGTTGAAAGAATAAGAGTACAGTTCCAAGCCATAACAAATGTTATACGTGATTCTTTATTCATGGATGAGTTGTCACTTACAGGAAAGCCTTGTG
Organism: Panthera onca; assembly: GCF_046562875.1. NCBI lineage: Eukaryota > Metazoa > Chordata > Mammalia > Carnivora > Felidae > Panthera > Panthera onca. Next base: position 18,851,736 of record NC_138353.1, on the reverse strand, counting down.
TGGTTTATGGACTTCCTTTCTCCACAAAAGTCATGATCTTCCCTGTGCCTGTTGGTAAGGTCACCTTAAAGTAATCTCAAGGTTTGCAGCTGGTCTCTGTGGGCTGGCTGCAGAAGAGCTGTCCAGGGGAAAAAGCAGGAAGTGTGTGTGTGTGTGTGTGGAAGGGGGGGGGGGGGGGGGTGGATCAGATGTCATTTTCACAAAGATACTGGCCTTTTGATGTCCTGCACTCAGCCCTGGAGTCACCATGCTGCTCGCTTGGCTTGGCTTGGCATGCCAGGCACTGAAAACGCAAGAGTAAGCAAAACCAAGATCCTACCCTCATCCAGCTTAGCTTCTAGGTGGGGAAACAGACCAAAAAACAAATAGCATGTGCAAATGTCAGGTGGTGAGAGGTGCTGTAGAGAGAAATGAAGAAGGATAAGGGGGGAGAGAGAGGTAGAGGAAAGGCCAAGGATGGGACATTTGAGCAATGACTATCAGAGCTACAGCTGTACGAATTCCAGAGGGAAGGATGCTCCAGATAGAGCAGTGGTTCATTCCCCAGTGGGTCAGGGTGGGCTGTTCCTCAGAGTACATTTGGCAATGTCTAGAAGTATTTTCAGTTGGCACAAAAATGACATCTCCCTCCCCCCCCCCCCCCCCCCCATATTAGGGGTAGGGAGGAACTTGACTGTTACACCAGAGGGCACAGAATGGTTTGAAGGAGGAGGCAGTGAACTTGCATGCTAAGGAGTCAGAGTATCACTGACCCACTATGTATTTGGGGGACAATTTTTGCCATCTTTTAAGACCTCAGTTTCTCTCTCTGCTTCTGACCAATATCCCATCCTTCTTATCCCACACGTATACACCCATGGTTGAATGGTGTTTTTGCAGGAAGTATGAAACTTTAGGTGACCTGACTCAGGCCCCAGATCCTGAAACACAGAAGTTTGCAGGAGCACAAAGGTCTTTGATTTATCTTATTTTCAACTCAAATTTACTTGGAGAAGGTGAAATCTTGGTATTTCTCTTCCTTATAGCCCATCACATTGTATTTCAATCCTGCGGCAGAACAGATGTGTAGATACTCAAAAGCTCCCCTCTACAGCCACATTCAAGCTCTTCTGCAGCTGTTGATCTCTCAGAAGTCACCCTGGGAGGAAGGGATTTTCCCCGCTTTTTTGCTTAAAAAAAGAAAAAGAAAGAAAGAAAGAAAGAAAGAAAGAAAGAAAGAAAGAAAGAAAGAAAGAAAGAAAAACCAACCAGGGGCGCCTTGGCTGGCTCAGTCTGTTGAGCATCCGACTTCAGCTCAGGTCACAATCTTGCAGTTTGTGAGTTCAAGCTCCAGGTTGGGCTTTGTGCTGACAGCTCTGAGCCCTGGAGCCTGCTTCGGATTCTGTGTCTCCCTCTTTCTTTGCCCCTCCTCTGCTCGTGCTGTCTCTCTCTCTCTCTCTCTCTCTCTCTCTCTCTCTCTCAAAATAAATAAACATTAAAAAAAATTAAAAACGAAACAAAACAGGGGCACCTGGGTGGCTTAGTCAGTTAAGCATCTGACTCTTGATCTTGGCTCAGGTCATGGTCTCACAAACTGTGAGATCAAGTCCCCAGTCAGGCTCTATGTGTGGAGCCTGCCTGGGATTCTCTCTCTCCCTCTCTCTGCCCCTCCGTGCCCCCCCACTTCCAAATTAGTAAACAAACTTAAAAAACCAGTAAAAATTTGAAAGTGTATTCAAAACAATATGATCTGAGGGGTTGTGGTTACTGCATCTGTAGCCAGTGCTGCTGGCATCTCATAAGGAAAGACCAGGGACACTGCTAGCAACATGTGAACCTGCATAAGCCAGCCCCTGTAATGGTGAAGTCTCTGGTCCCAAATGTCAATAGTGTTGATGCTGAGACACCCTGATGTAGTGGGAACTGGCTTGTGCAAAAGACTTGAGACAGGAGCTGTGCTCAGAATTTTTGAGGAATAGCAAGAAAGCTGGGTGGCTAGAGCTGAGAAGGATAGGAAATAAGTTTAGAGAATAGTCAGGGGCCTGTTCACATAGAGTATTATAGGACAGAATGAGGACTTTGGATTTTCTTCTGATTGTAGTGGAAAGCCATTGGAAGATTTTGAGCAGGGGAGTACAATAATCCACTTTCTGTTTTCTAAGACTTCCCTGTGCAAAAAGTCACCTCTAGGAGAGAGAGTAGATGCTGCTAGTTGGCTCCCCAAATCCAGTCTCCTCTCTCTCCTTAGTAACAAAACCCTGGATTTGTTTTGTTTTGTTTTCAGACATATTGTGCCTGGAAAAAGGACTGGACTCCCAGCCTTCCTTACATCTGGGGGTCTCTTGAATAAATTCAGGTCTGGGAAGATGTAGCTAGAGGTTTGGGATGAGTCTACCGGGAAGTTTCCTTAGAGGGAAGAGGGTACGCCCTTCCCCTGTCCCAGTTGGCTGCTCTCTAGAATGCAGGCCAATGGCTGAAGGTCATTTAGCCACTTAGAACTATGAGGCAACTGAAGAATGCCAGCCTTGTGTGAGGATGCAGAGCAGAAGGACGGGAACTGGGTTCCTTGTGACCCCGGGAGTCCCCATTGCCTGCTCTGGACTGCCTAACCCTAGGTTTATTTTTTTTATCTTAGAAAGAAAAGAAGTAAATATCACTCTTGTTTAAGCCACTACATTTGTTTTGTTGCTGTTGGGTGTAGACAGACCTAATCCTAATTGAATGGAGCAGGAAGATCAGTTAAGAGGCTATTATAGTAATTAATCCAAGCAAGAGATGATCATAACTTAGAACAGAATGTTAGCAGAGGAGGTGACTAGAAGCAGTTGTACTCGTTTTTAAGTGTGCAGCTCGGTGGCATTAAGCAGATTCCCAGTATTGCGCAGCCTTTACCGCCATCCAACTCCAGAACGTTTTCGTCTTCCCAAACTGAAAGCCTGAACCCTTTCAAAAGTAACTCCCATTCCGCCCTCTCCCCAACCCCAGGAAACCACAATTCTACCTTCTGTCTCTATGAATTTGCCTATTATAGGTACCTCATATAAGATCATACAATATCTGTCTTTTTGTGACTGGCTGCTTTCACTTACCATTGTCTTTAAGGCTCATCCATATTGCAGCATGTGTCAGAGCTTCCCTCCTTCTTAAGGCTGATTAATATTCTAGCACCGTGGGGGTGTGCATGGGTGTGCATGAGGGAGAGGGGAGGGGCTGCAAGATGGCTCCAGGGTTTATGACACAAGCACCTGGACCACTGGTAGTACTCTTTACTGAGGCGGGGAGCAGTGAGGGAAGAGTAGCTGGAATAACAGGTCTGCAGTGCTTATTTGACATCCCAGGGGCAATGTCAGGTAGACAGTTGGATATACAAATTTGGAGTTCAGGGCTGAGGTCCGGACAGGAGATAGGAACTTGGGAACAGTAGATTCAATAGGTGGTATTTAAAGCTGTGAAACTGGACCCGGTCATCAAGGGAGTGAATATAAACTGGAGAAGAACCAGAGGGCGAATCCAAGGACGAGTGAGCCCAGGGACACTCCGGTATTTAGAGGTGAGAAGATGACTTGGGAGCAGCCTAGGAGTACGCTAAAGGAGCAGCCGGAGAGTGAGGCAGAGATGGAGTAAGTGCAGTGTCTTGGAAGCCAAGAGAAGCAAGTGTTTCAAGAAGGAGCGGGGTGAGCGGGAGGGACCCACTGTCCCAGATGCTGCTGAGAGGTGGTGGGAGACCCCCTTTTCCACCTCAGCCCGGGATTTGCCACAGCCGTCACCGGTTGGAATTCACAAGAATAACAGAGGCAGTCGGTCTGATGTGTGCGGTGAGCCCTCTCTCAGGGAATAGGTGACACACGTGGCACTGGGTCCTGGGACGCAGAAGGCCTCTCCTCAGTGTCCTATGGTGAAAATAATGTTGATGGAGTGAATTTCCACTTTGAATTCCCCATTTGTCTTTTTAATCATTTTTTTTTCAGTGGAGATAGTTTAGTATTTTCTTCTTTTTAATTTTCATTTAATGTTTATTTTTGACAGAGAGAGGGAGAGAGGGTGAGCAGGGGAAGGGCAGAGAGAGAGAGGGAGACCCAGAACCCAAAGCAGGCTCCAGGCTAACAGCACAGGGCCTGACACGGGGCTCAAACCCACGAACTGTGAGATCGTGACGTAAGCCGAAGTCGGGCGTTTAACCAACCGAGCCACCCAGGCGCCCTTAGTATTTTCTTCTTAAGACCAGTGCCTTGAGGCACCTGGGTAGCTCAGTGGGTTAAGCTTCTGACTCTTGATTTCAGCAGGTCATGATCTTATGGTTCATAGGTTTGAACCCCACATTGGGTTATGCAGTGACAATGTGGAGCCTGCTTGGGATACTCCATCCCCCTCTCTCTGCCCTTCCCACTCCCCTCAAAACTAAATAAATAAACATTAAAAAAAAAAAGACATGTCTTAACCGCTCAGACATCCCAGTTATAGTATTTTCTTCTTCTTTTTTTATTTATCCATCTTGGGAAGGAGAGTGCAGGGGAGGAGCAGACAGAGGGAGAGAGAATCCCAAGGAGGCTCCACACTGTCAATGTGGAAACCAACATGAGTCTCAAACTGACAGTGAGATCATGACCTGGGCTGAAACTAAGAGCCAGACACTCAACTGACTGAGCCACCCAGGCGCCCTGGTAATTTTTTCTTCTTGATCAAAGTGCCAACTTTTGATGAAAAATACACTCATATCAACAAAAAGAATTTCCTGAACTCTAATAGGCTCCCAGGCCGTATGCTTGTCTGGGTGACTTAAATATATTTTTATCTATGCCCCGTAGAAACCCACAATTTAAATTTGCTTGTTTATGGAGGAAACTTGCATTTTGAATAGGAAAAATTACTATAAGAGCAGGGTCCTTTGCTTACCAAAATTAATATGGATTTAGTTACCTTGAGTAACCTTTCACTTTTTTTATGTCCTGAATGATATTTTATAGTTATCCTTATTGTTAAGATTTATAGCAACATAGCTAAAATATAAAACTCCCTGTACGTGTTGGCATGGTAATAAATTGTTAATATATTTTCTTTTGGACAGCAGGTTATAAAACAGAACACATAGGGGCTCCTGGGTGGCTCAGTCGGTTAAGTGTCTGACTTCAGCTCAGGTCATGATCTCCCGGTTCGTGGGTTCGAGCCCTCATTGGGCTCTGTGCTGACAGCTAGGAGCCTGGAGCCAGCTTCAGCTTCTGTGTCTCCCTCCCTCTCTCTCTCTCTCTGCCCCTCTCCAACTCCTGCTTTGTCTGTCTGTCTGTCTGTCTGTCTCTCTCTCTCTCTCTCTCTCCCCCCCAAAAATAAACATTAAAAATTTTTTTAAATAAATAGAACATATAAACATAATCTAGTTTTTACAAAAAGACCATCTACAGGTACAAATGTAGGCTGTACAGGAAACATGTAATCAGTGGTTATATCTATTTGGTAATATTTGGTAGATTTTTATTTAGCTGATCTTTTTCCCCCTAATTTGTTTGCAGTGATTATGTTTTACTGACATAAAAGGTTTTGTGCACCCGAGTGCTCGGTCCATGAAGTAGGAGTTCTGAAACTGTGTCTGTTGATATTTTTACCAGCAAGGGAGCAGCATATCCAGAGGCAGAATATAATCTTGTGTGAGTGATTAGCATTTGGTGTTGGCTCAGCCACCCTTGGGCAGGTGTTAGCTTTTCTTTCCTTTCTGTATTCTCCCTCTTATACATAACACGGCAGCTTCTTTATGCTCTAGGTTAATACCTGCTGCAAAGAGATCTTTGTCGTTTTGTTAGTTGCTTTTTAAATTTTTAAATATTTAAATACTCCCTGTAATCGGTTTTTAGGTCAGACTATACATAGTTGCAGTAAGTTTCTTTTTTGCATTTTTATACTGTAATCTAATCTTTGCAAGCACTTTCCATAGCCTGGGCATGGTCCACTGCATTCTCTATTTCTCTGGAGACACATTTAGGTTTTTATATCACATTCTGGTCTATTGGTTAGGTCATTATGTAATAACTCTGGAATTATCATACGAACAAAAGAGCAAGGTTGAGGGAACTTGGAACCAACTGTAATGTTTAAGGTAAAAGTAAATATTGAAGAGAAAGAAATGATTGAATGACTTTGGAATTTCTAATAAAAGCAGCCAATCCCGATCGCCTTCATTTCATTCACTCTGGACTTTTAAACTGATCAGAAATAAATAATGGAGTTCCTGGACATTTGACCACGTGGTATATGTATTGGTTTTATTTGTTCTTCACTCTAGGGATGTGAGAAAGATGGATTGTTAAGTGAGGTTAAGTAGAAAACGAACTTAGTGAGATATTGTGTGTATCGATATGAAAATCACTAGGTGTGCTGGGGGATGGGTGGCTTTGGGCACTCCATGATCCCAACACGGGCGTAGATTCAGGGCTGAGCCAGGCCTTGCTTGGCCCTAGAAGAGCAGTAACTAAAACTAAACTTTGAAATATTCTAGGAAGGTAGAGTTAAATTGGTCCTCTGCAACTATGGCAGTGAGAGAGGGTGGTCTTTGGGGGTCTGAGTAGGGTGACCTTAAACTAAAACCTGGTTGAATTAATAAAATATAAACATCACCAAGAAGAGAAAGTTTTCTGGTTGTATCCATCAACACAACACCCTTAGCAGCAGATGTGGTATGTGTACATGGGAATGGGAGAGTGAACTCATACCGCGTTTCTGCCACCATCAGGGAGTCCCAGAAAACAAGGTTTCCTTTTAGTAGATCCTTGATGGCTGTTTATAATCCAGAATGCTCTGTGGAAATTTAGAGGCAGGAGTGGCAAGGTCAATGATTAGTCTATTTTCAGGAATTGGGCCTTTATGAGGAATTGAAGTCACATTAATAGGTTTCTCTTGGGGCACCTGGGTGGCTCAGTCAGTTGAGAGTCCGACTCTTGATTTCAGCTCAGGCCATGATCTCACAGTTCGTGGGTTTGAGCACCAAGTCAGGCTCCCCCATGACAGTGTGGAGCCTGCTTGGGGTTCTCTGTCTCTCTTTCTCTCTCTCCATCTCTGCCCCTCCCCGACTCGAGCTGTCTGTCTGTGCCTCTCTCTCTGTCTCTGTCTCAAAATAAATAAACTTAAAAAAAAAAATAACTGAATGAAAACTGAGGGGTTTTTTTTTAATAATAAAATAAAAGATTTCTCTTAATGCAGAAGTCTGATATTGGCCTGAAATTCCACCAACTTGGGATGCCTTGAATAGATTTATCTTTCTTTCTTTTTTTTTTTTAAGTCTTATTTATTTAAGTAATCTCTATACCCAATATGGTACTCCAATTCACAACCCTGAGATCAAGAATCACATGCTTCTCCTACTAAGCCAACCAGGCTCCCCTAGGTTAGTCTTTTTTTTTTTTTTTTTTAATTTTTTTTTTTTAACGTTTATTTATTTTTGAGACAGAGAGAGACAGAGCATGAACGGGGGAGGGTCAGAGAGAAAGGGAGACACAGAATCTGAAACAGGCTCCAGGCTCTGAGCAGTCAGCACAGAGCCTGACGCGGGGCTTGAACTCACGGACCGCGAGATCATGACCTGAGCCGAAGTCGGATGCTTAACCGACTCAGCCACCCAGGCGCCCCTAGGTTAGTCTTTTTAAAATGCAAATGCCGGGGCAGCTAGGTAGCTCAATCGGTTAGGTGTCTGACTCTTGATTTCCGCTCAGGTCATGATCTCACAGTTTAGTGAGTTCGAGCACCACATCAGGCTCTGTGCTGATGGTGCAGAGCCTGCTTGGGACTCTCTCTCTCTCCCCCTCCCCTGCTCACCCTGTCTCTGTCTCTCTCAAAATAAATAAACTTAAAAAAATTTTTTTTGATGCAAATGCCAATTAAATCCAATTGCTTTATTCATAATTCTTAAATGAGACTGATGTACTGAAGGACCGAACAGATGTTTTTGGGTTTGGAATTCCTAAAGAGGTAAGAGAAGCTGCTCTTTCTCCCAAGCCCCTTGTATCTTCTCCCTGTTTTCATATTGCCATTTCCAGCCAGTCTTAGCAGCTGCTCTCTGCTGTGGATTCATAAACGATGAGACTCAGGCCACCCCACTTGATACTCTTGTCCCAGTCCCTTTTCCTCTGTTAGAGAAGACTGAGCCATGCCTCCCGCCTCAGGGCCTGACAGTATGCGGGGGATATCAGGGTTCCCCTCCTTTTAGTAGCCACCCCTGTTGTGGCTATGTCCTGGATCTTGTCATAGGGAGACAGTGGCTTAGTGGTTAGGAGTACAGCTTTTTGGAGTGGAACATATCTGGCATCAGATCTCTACTGCACCTCTTATCTCCTGCATGGCATTGGAACAGGTTTCTTTCTCGAAGCCTCAGTGTTATCATCTGGGAAATGGATGCATTTCTCTTACCCACAGAGTTGCTTCACTGCAAGTAAAGTGCTTGGTATGGGTTAAGCGCTCAATAAAAGTGGCTGTTGGTACCGCTGCAACTGTATAGCTGCATTGACATTTTAAACTGCAGTGTCTCTGACCACTCCACTCATCCGTTCCCCGGGTTGCCACGTCTGTTCTTCAGCCTCACTGAATCCTGCAGTCCAAGCAGCATTCTCCGTGTGAGGGAGAAAATAGCTGCCCACGGCCCTGAGGTCACCTGCTTTTGAATTCACAACTTTAGAGTCTGTATTTCTTTCCACGTTTCTCAGGAAGACCCCCAAGGACTGGCCCAAGTCTGGGTCAAGGTGGGTGGGGTGTGTTCCAGGAGGGGAACTGGGCTGAGACAGGAGATGCCCAGAGGCAGGCGCTCTCTCTCAAGGTAGTGTTTATGCATCTGTTACTTGAAACTTTTAGAGCAGATATTCTGTGAAATAGCTTTTCCAAATCCAGGGTGGCCATTGCTTTGATCGGCTCTTAACGAAACGTTTACGGCACAGATATTTTGTTACAAGTGTAATTTGGACTGCTGCTCCCTGTATCACGGGTGGGAGCAGGGAGATGCCGAGTTCTTGTTCTCATCATTCCTTATTTACAGGGAAGAAATTTAGATTAAATGACTCATCCAAGGTCAAACATGTAAGAATGGTGGAGACAACATGCCAAAAGTCTGCCTTTAAACTGTCCGGCATCTTTTCCCCCACTCATTCCTGCAGCAGCATCGCCCTCCTTCCACCATCCTGCCCTCAACAGGGGCACCCTCCCCAGCCCCGTCCTCCCATCAACCGGCGCTGTCCTATTCTGGACCCTGGGACCCTGCATCAGGCCTTTCCCGGCATTTTCCCTTTTTAGAATAGGGGTAAGGGTAGTTAACTCTTCCTTTAGTCCTTCCCTCAGAGAGCCTTTTCCTTCCCACCCCCCCTTGTGTTCCTTCTCCGGTTGCCCCTGACTTTGCATCTCCACTTAGCAGTTTGTTCTCCACCATCAGGAAGTAACCCTCCTGAGGACCAGGACTTGCTCATCGTCTTTCTTACAGCACCCTCTAGCCTATTGTGCTTTGTACGTATCGGGTATTCACATGTTCCATGTTTGCTGAAGGAATGAATGAGTCCCTTGAATCATCCGCAGCTGTAAGACCGTGACCCTGGCGCACATGGTACCTGGCACGTACATCTTTGCCATAGCCGGCAAGAGGCTGAGGAAGGAGGCAGAGAAAGAGTGTGTGCCAGAGGAGCTAGCTCCACTCCTCCTCCTGTGTGTGCCTTGTATGGGGCTTCAGGGTACCCTCGTTGTGGCCTAAACCAGTTAAGGTGGAGTTTATTAGGTGCCTGGTCTCAGTGCTGCCAGCCGACAGCTGTATCCAGCCGCTTAGAGCCGACTGAAGGCAGTGGGGCATACTGGCTAAGGGCACAGACATTTGAGTCAAGTGCCCACTCTGTCGCCTCCAGTTTGTGTCCCCATGACAAAGTTCGTAACCTTTCTGTGCCTCACTCTTACTGCCTGTAAAATGGGAATGACCTCGTACCGTTGTTCCTAGCATTAAATGAGATAATCCATGTGAGATCTTTAGCATAGGTGAAGTACAGGCTGAGTGCTCGATTGAGGCTGGCTGCTATTGTGTACTAAATATTATGTACAGTGGCACTAAATACATGCTGTTTATTCTATGCCTGTCACATCACTCTAGGTTGCTAGGTCTGCTTCATCTGTGTCCCTCACCCTGCCCCATCTGGCACCGATCATTGATGGGGAGGAACTTTGAGGCAGGTATGAGTGCAAACCCAGGAGGTTTGGGTGGGGATCCAGCCTGTAATTCTAATTGTTCTCTTGTAGGAGGAGGATGCTGTGGTGTGAGATTTGTGTGAGTTTGTTTTAGTTTCGCCCTGGTGACTTCACAGGGGAAAATCGGAGTGAGTAAGTGTTACCACTGAGACTTGCCTGACTCTTTCTCTAGGAAGCAGAGCTCTGACCAGTGGAGATGGAAAAGGACAGCATCTGAAATGTATGTTGGGAGGTGGGGCCAGACTTGAATCTTGTTTTTGGCTACCTTAAGGGACAGGGCTGGACTAGAGGGTAGACACTGGGGTTAGGTGTTGGTTCCTTGTACAGGCAATGGAAACAGTTACCCAGCCTTCAGCACCTCCCTGAGGCAGTGCACTGATCACCGACAGCCAGTGAGCCCTCCCCGCTGCGCTCCTACCCGTTGAATAAATTGCAAGCTCAATAAATAAAGTAATTTGTAAGTAAGTAATCCACCGTGTAAAGCAGTGGAATATGACATACCCTCCATGGGAAAAACGTGAATGTCAAATTTGGTATGGACCAAACAACTGTAAAAGCTTAGGGGAAGATGTCAGTAATCGGGAAGTTCTCTGCTCAAGTTACTTTGTAAGTGACAAGTTCTTGCTCTCCTTTAAAGAAAAAGAAATAGGAAATCTTAGAGAATACCTTGTAGCTAGGGTTGCCTCAAGAAAGCAAACGAATGACAGTGTCAATAAACAGCCTTGGCCTTGGCAGATAAATGCACATTTGTGTCTTAAAATATTTATGGTCTGTGGTATTTTTTTGACATGTAAATTATTATAGTTACATATTAATAGTATATATTAACATATGTCTATAATATTTTTTAAATGAATTCCCTACTTTAATGGATGTTCCATCAACCCACCAACTACTGATAATGTCTCGGGTGAGTGAGTTTCTACTGTTCTGACAGAGTTGTCCAGTATGTTTTGTTGACTCCTAGAAGACTGGTCTATCAGCTTTGTTTCCTAAGACTGCAATTAATGACACACAGCTATGTTAATAAAACTATGTTAATAACATTGTTACCAAAATAACCTGTATCTTTGGATTCCATTTCTAATAAATAGTGTCGTCTTATAGTCAAACCGACCTTTCAGATTTTCAGTCACACGGCTTTCACTCTGCCTTCTGAATGCTGTGTGGACATAATTGGAACTGTGGGTTCCTCTGGTTCAGTAGGAACTCACAGACAACCAAGGGTTGGTGTGAGCCCGAGTCCACATGAGGGGAGCGGAGAACAGGAGTGGGGGGCTAGCTGGGAACTGGGAAGGCTCATTTGAACCATGGGGTTTGCGATTTGGTGGAAATATCTTGACTTCTAGACATCAGGCACCCAGGTGCGAACTTGAGAACAAGGATCCTCCTAAAGGCTGGTGACTTTCTAACTTCCTGTGATTTCAGACTTCCAAGTGTTGTTACTTTCTGCTCACACTGATAGTTGAGAATTTATTGCACTAATGCAGTAGCAGCCCACAACCTAAAAATCCCTGGCTTTCTTGTTTTCACAGGTGTTGGGGCGATGTTTCCTGACAGTGGTACAGGTCCATTTCCAGTTTTTGACCCAGGCATTACAGAAGGTCCAGCCAGTGGCTCACTCGTGCTTTGCCGAGGTCGTCGTGCCAGAAAAGAAGAATGGCGGCGGCGGCGGCTTATCTGGCATGAGCCACACACCCGAACTGGAGGAAGCCGTGCGATCCTGGCGGGGGGCTGCTGAGGTAACCCTCCCTGGGGGAGATTGGTGCCCTATGTTCAACTAGGAGAGGCTCCAGAGGACCTTTGCCTGTTGGTTCCTGAAAGAGGCATTTTATTTAGAACTGTTAGTTTTAAACCGTTATCACTAGCTTGTTCATTCATTTCACAGTGAATGCTTTTGTGAACGCTCACTTTGGGCCAGGCGTGCGCCAGGCACTGGGGTGACAGCCTCTGCTCACAGCCTCCTAAGAGGGAGGGCCTACAAAAATAGGGTTAAAGGGCTGTGATGGAGGTGTGCAGGAGCCCAGAGAAAGGGTCCTGCCTCCAACTAGGAGCAGTGCAGCAAAGCTTCAAGGAAGAGAGACCAGGGAGAAGAGGTTGGAGCCGAAGTCTGGAAAGACAGGCCAGAACTGGCTGCGGAGGGTAAAGCGGCCAGCCAGGCAGCCACATGGGGATGTGGTCAGTGACAGCACGTTTCTTGTAGGTATTTTGTTTTGTTTTGTTTTGTTTTGTTTTGTTGTTCATTTATTTAAGTAATCTCTACACCCGACATGGGGCTCAAAAGATCCCAAGATAAAGAGCCACATGCTCTTCTGACTGAGGCGCCCCACATATTCTTCTTTTTATTATTATTTCTTATATTTTATTATTTTTTTAAATTTTATTTAAATCAAAGCTAGTTAACATATAGTGTAGTATTGGTTTCAGGAGTAGAATTTAGTGATTCATCGCTTATAGATAACACCCAATGCTCATCCCAACAAGTACCCTCCTTAATGCCTGTCACTTAGCCCATCCCCTCACCCAGTACCCCTCCATTAACCCTCAATTTGTTCTCAGTATTTAAGAGTCTCTTAAAAAAATTTTTTTTTTAAGGGCATCTGGGTGGCTCAGTCGGTTGAGCGTCCGTCCGACTTCGGCTCAGGTCGTGATCTCACCGAGCCCCGCATCAGGCTCTGTGCTGACAGCTTGCTCAGAGCCTGCAGCCTGCTTCAGATTCTGTGTCTCCTTCTCTCTCTGCCCCTCCCCCTCACTGATGCTTTGTCTCACTGTTTCTCAAAAATAAATAAATGTAAAAAAAAGTTTAAAAAAAAATTTTTTTTTTGAGAGAGAGAGAGATAGAGACAGAGAGACAGAGTGTGAGTGTGGGAGGGGCAGAGAGAGAGGGAGACACAGAATCTGAAGCAGGCTCCAGGCTCCGAGCTGTCAGCACAGAGCCCGACATGGGGCTCAAACCCACGATCTGAGAGATCATGACCTGAGCCATAGTCGGACGCTTTAACCGACAGAGCCACCCAGGTGCCCCCAGTATTTAAGAGTCTCTTATGGTTTGCCGCCCTCTCTGTCTTTATCTTATTTTTCCTTCCCTTCCCCTATGTTCATTTGTTTCTTAAATGAGTGAAATCATATGTGTGTGTGTGTGTGTGTGTGTGTGTGTGTGTGTGTGTGTATGTATCTCTTCCCCTCACTGATTTATTTCGCTTAGCATAATACATTCTAATTCCATCCGCATTGTTGCAAGTGGCAAGATTTCATTCTTTTTGATTGCCAAATAATATTCCATTGTGTATATATGTGTGTGTGTGTGTATATACACACACACCACATCTTTATTCATTCATCAGTCAGTGGATATTTAGGCTCTTTCCATACTTTGGCTATTATCGATAGTGCTGCTATAAACATCGGGGTGCATGTGCCCCTTTGAACTGGCATTTTTGTATCCTTTGGATAAATACCTTGTAGTGCAGTTGCTGGATTGTAGGATAGTTCTTTTTTTAACTTTTGGAGGAAGCTCCATACTGTTTTCAGAGGGGCTGCACCAGCTTTCATTCCCACCAACAGTGCAAAAGTGTTCCCCTTTCTCTGCATCCTCGCCAACATCTGTTGTTGCCTGTGTTGTTAATTTTAACCATTCTGACAGGTGTGAGGTGGTAACTCATTGTAGTTTTAATTTATATTTTCCTGGTGATGTGTGATGTTGAGCATCTTTTCATGTGTCTATGAGCCATCTGGATGACTTCTTTGGAAAGACGTCTGTCCGTGTCTTTTGCCCATTTCTTCACTGGATTATTTGTTTTTAGGTGTTTCCGGGGGGGTGGGAGTGAAAAGCCTTCCAAGTCAAGACTTTAACTAGGACTGACTAGGACTTTTTGATACGTTTTACGTAGTGAAAGAGATAATTTACAGTTAAGGAGTATAATATTGATTTTTTTATATAATGTTTAGTTTTAATCCTTCCATAATCAGTTGGCAGATTATTTCATGTTTTAGAAATCTCCTTTAATCAAAATTTTAAATATTATTTACTAGTCTCACATTGTACATTCTTTAATTTTCTTATTATTTCAGTTTTATGCTGTTCTCTGTTCTTACTTCTTTTGAATTTCTTTTCAGTTTCTTTTTCTTGTTTTGGTCTCTCTTTCCTGTTAAGGGCTTTCCTCTGCCTCTCGGTGTTTGTCAGAGCAGCCCTGAAATGCTAATTGGGGTCCAGTGTGGAAGTGGGACCTGCTGACCTTATTGCAGGTGGCCATTTGTCACCTTGCAGACCTCTGTGTCCTCTTGGTTGCTGGGCTCCAGCCTCCTGATCATGCAGCTCATATTCATACCCTTAATACCGGGCTCACAGTTGTCTCCTGTTGACATCATCATGCTGAGAACCTAGTGCTTGTGAGAACCCCAGCAGTCTCTTGATCTCCTCACCTTAACCTTTTTCTTCACCCACTGCAGTCTGCACAGGCCCTTGTGCTTTCTCACCCACTTAGCCACCAGCCGGTGACCCTGCCCTACACTGTACCGAGGAAATAGAATCCACCTGGCAGCAGTCCCTTTTCTTCGCCCCAAAACCACACTGCTTCCCCCATTCAGAGCCCTGCATCAGTTCCTTGTCAGTTCCTTCCCTTCATTACAGGACCCTTCTGTCCGGGGTCCGCCCTGTCCCCACCTTCCCCCACCCTCAAGGCCTCTGTGGTGGGGCCCTGTGTTTTCTCTCCCTCCTCTTCAGCATGCCCTCCCACCCACTACATAAACCCGCATACACAGAAATCCTCGCTGTTCTGCCCTGTTTCTCTGCTCTTCTCACAGCCAACTTCTTGGAGGAATTGTCTACCGTACCTTTGAGTCATTCTAAAAAAGATTATTATGAAAGATTTCAAGCATATAGGAAATGTCGCACATACCCTGTCTGCCTTTTAGCTTTGTCGAGTGAATCTTAACTTCTTGTCAGTTGCTTCATACCATTGGTTTATTTATTTATATGCTCACTTATTTTTTTTTTTTTTTAATTTTTTTTTTTCAACGTTTTTTATTTATTTTTGGGACAGAGAGAGACAGAGCATGAACGGGGGAGGGGCAGAGAGAGAGGGAGACACAGAATCGGAAACAGGCTCCAGGCTCTGAGCCATCAGCCCAGAGCCTGACGCGGGGCTCGAACTCACGGACCGCGAGATCATGACCTGGCTGAAGTCGGACGCTTAACCGACTGCGCCACCCAGGCGCCCCACACTTATTTATTTTTAAGTAGGCTTCATGCCCAGCGTACAGCTTGAACTCACAACTCCAAGATCAAGAGTCATAGGCTGTACAGACTGAGTCAGCCAGGCGCCCCTTTCATGCTTTTTATTTTTAACAGAAAAAATATTATTTACAAATGCAGCTGATTTCCTCTGTACCTTTTTACTGCCTTACTCACATCTCTTCCTTTGTAGAGATAACCTCTTTTGAATTTGGAGTTTGTGAGTCCTGCGCATATTTTTATATTTTCACTCTGTATACATGTATCCATAAGTAGTATAAGGTGTATCTTGCACAATATGAAACTTTATATAAATAGCATCATTCAGCTGGCTGAAATCTGGCTTCCCCTCCTACACAAGAACAAGCATTCTCAGGGGCACCTGGGTGGCTCAGTTGGTTGAGCGTCCAACTCTTGATTTCAGCTCACGTCGTGATCTCACAGTTCATGGGGTTGAGCCCTGCCTCAGGCTCTGTGCTGAGAGTGCAGAGCCTGCTTGAGATTCTCTCTTTCTCTCTGCTCACATTCAAGCTCTCACTCTCTCTCAATATAAATAAATAAACATTAAAAAAAAAAAAAGAACAGGCATTCTCTCGTCAAGGTCACTGGTGCCTTCTGTGTGGCCAAATCCAGGGAACCGTTTGACTCCATTCAGCAGCTCACAGCAATACGGGCCCTTAGAGACCCTTTCTTCCTGTGGCGTCCCTGAAGCAGGCATTAATCTCTTGGGCCATCCTCTCCATCTACTTTGCTAGCTTTTTCTCTTCAACACAACTTATACACAAAACTTATGTCCGTTTCTCAGTGCTCATTTCTGAGTGCCCTCCCTGTAGGGTCTCCATATAGCCTTGGGACATTAAGAACTGCCTGTGTGCTGGGGGCCCTCACATATGTGTGACCAGTCCAGTTCTGTGGGCTTCAGGCCCCTGTATTCAGCTGCTGCTTACCTCAGGTATCTAGGTGGCTCAGGCTTAGCTTTTCCCCACACCCCTGGTCTTGCCCAAATCTTCCCCATACTAGCAAGTGCTGCCATCCCACACTGGGTCATTCATGCATGAAACTGAAGATTTATCCTCCTGTCTTTCCATCACATCTACATCCAGTCCATAAGCCCTGTAGGTTCCACCCCAAAGCATTACCCCACATGTGTCCCTTTCACTGCCCTAGTTTAGGATGTCCCTCCTCTCCCCAGACACCTGCAGTGGCTAGATTCCCTTCTCCCCTCCCTGTCTTGCCACCCTTCATCTCCCTCCATTTAAAGTTGGATGATGTTGCTACTTCCTTAGGGTAAAGTACCGACCCTTCACCATGACCTGCCTAGTCCCACACAGTCTGGTTCCTGCCTTGCTCACCAACCTCATCTGCGGTCACTGTCTCCCTTGCTCACTGGGTTCCAGTTTCTTTGCTGACATGTCTGCTCACCCATCCCACACTTCTGCTGACTTCCTCCTCCACCTCAAATTCATAACCTAAATGCTGATTTCTGAGTGTTTAGGGTGCTCCTCCCTATTATAGTTCTCCCTGTTTTCCTTGGTGTGTTTTTCTCCATTTTAAATGGTTTAAATGTTTTGTTTGGCCCATGAGGCTGTCAGCCCTAAGATGGCAGGCACCAGGCTTTGTGCTCCATTGCCTAGCCATAGATATGCAACACAAGACCTTCTGGGCCAAATATTTCAGTGAAAGAATCTTAGAGAGTCAAATAGTTTTAAACGGTAAGACTAGTTAGGGTTCAGGGACTGGATGGAATGTAGTCATACATGTGTAATTTGTGAAGCTTTGGAACTTTATAGCATTGTTTCTGCTAATTACCTTTCTGCAGTTTTGGTAAACATTGTAACTCCTACAGCAGAAGAACAAAAAAGAGAGAAGAACAAAAATTAGCTGTTAAAAAAATGTTATTTGTTGCACAAATGTTACTGCAACAGAAATAGACACTGAAAAATTGAAAGGCAGTTCATCCTGAATTCCTTCTCCCATTTAAGAAATTAAAGACATTTTTTCTGTATTCTCCAGTCCTGACCCATATGTATAAGTAACTTACGTTTCATCACAATAAGACATTGATTAGGTTTTTTTTCTTGTTTCTCTGTCTTGTTCATGAACATATTTAATGACCAAACAGTAAGTATTTAAATTTTTTTGTGCAGATTTCAGAAGTCTTATTTTTCCTTTAATACTCCAGGGTACGTTTTTTCCCTGTTCTATGTTGGTGTGGCCTTTTACTTTGGTGTATAGGAACACCTAACCTTATATGTTCATTATGATGATTCTGGAAACTCCAAGTGCCAATATTTTAGTTTGTCTGTCTTTAAAAGAGAAATTAAAAATGTGAAGGTCTTACAGGGGTGCCTGGGTGGCTCAGTCAGTTAAGTATCCAAATATTGATTTCAGTTCAGGTCACGATCTCATGGTTCATGAGCCCTGCACTGACAGCATGGAGCGTGCTTGGGATTCTCTCTCTCTTCTCTCTCTGCCCCCTCCCCCACCTGTGTGCATGCTCTCTTTCTCTCTCTCTCGCAAAAAAAACCATTTTTAAAATGTGAAAGTTTTACATATAGGAAAAATTAATAACAGGTAGGTGAGTCTTTTTTCCAGGGTTTCTTTTTTTAATTTTCCTAAGTAGCTTCACATGCAGCATGGAGCCCAACGTGAGGCTTCAACTCAGATCAAGACCTGAGCAGAGAGCCAAGATCAAGAGTCAGACACTTAACCAACTGAGCCACCCAGGTGCACCCCACCCTCCCCAGGGTTTCTTAAATAAAGTAGTTCTGTGTCAGCTTTGCTTTCTCTTCAAGATGCTTGGTTTAATCTTCCCAGATTTCTGGTTGCTCACTTGGTAATACAGACAATCCAGAATGTCCGGTATATAGCTAATGTTCAGATAGCATCTGGGTTTAACTCCGTTGTTTTTTTTTCTTCGTTTCTTATTTTTTAAACATAGCTACGTCTGTTACATTCTCTTGTGCCTTCCCGTCACTGTTACTGTTGCAGGCAACATCGAGACTGAGGGAAAGAGGCTGTGACAGCCGCCTGGCGGGCATTGAGGTGCAGCAACTCTTCTGTTCTCAGAGTGCGGCCATTCCCGAGCACCAGCTCAAGGAACTGAACTTGAAAATTGACAGCGCTTTGCAAGTAAGTGTTACTATCTGAGGACAGATAGAAACAAGGGAGGGCATTCAAGTTGTGAGGTTGAACCCGTTGGAAGGAATAGTAGGGTGGTAGTTGGCCTGAAGTCATTCAGTCACCATAGAAATTTTAAATTCCTGTTGTCCCTGGACTTTGTCATTCTACGATCTGCCGTGTAATCTTGATTCTTACAATTTTTTTGCAGGCATATAAAATAGCTCTGGAAAGCTTAGGCCACTGTGAATATGCAATGAAAGCTGGTTTCCACCTGAATCCAAAGGCAATTGAAGCCAGTTTACAGGTATGCTTCTCTTTCTGGAAGCTCTTGGGAGCCGTGGTATGGCAGTGTCGCCATACCAAGTGAACCGGCTGTCTTGGCAGAATTGCCGTGGGTCACCTCCCCTCTCCTCTCCAAACCTTTTGCAGGGCTGCTGTAGCGAGGCCGAGGCGCAGCAGACAGGGCGGAGGCAGACGCCCCCGCAGCCCATGCAGTGTGAGCTTCCCACCGTCCCTGTGCAGATAGGATCACACTTCCTGAAGGGCGTCTCCTTCAACGAATCTGCCGCCGACAACCTGAAACTTAAGACGGTAGCTTTCCATGGGGTTCCAATACCGGGTGTGAACTTGGAAACCGTTCTTAAGGGAAACCTGAGGGCTTGTAAAGAATATAGATTAAAAAACAAAACTGAAGTCAAGGCAGGAGGTATTAGTAAACTGGTGTCTAAAAGCAGACTATGATGACTTATTTTAATAGACATTTGCCAGGTTTTATTCCTAATTTTGTTCAAATGTTTCACATAAAGTGTTTTGAAAGTACGCTATGAAATACTATCTATGATTAATGTTTTAGGGGACTTTTGTGAATTAGATAGGAAATTTTATCATGATACCGCAGTAATTATGACCAGTTTGGGAGCGTCGTGTGAGCCAGGCATCATGCCAAGGGCTCCACATGCATCGTCTCGTTTAATGCTCACCCAGGAGACGGACACTGCTCTTTTCTCCATTTGACAGAGGAACTGAGGCCCAAGGTCACACAGCTACAAAGTAGTAGACTGGAATTTGAGGCTATGTAGTCTGTTTCCAGAGTCTGCATACCTGACCACTTGGTCATCCAAAATAAAGTTGAGGTTTTCATTGGTATTTATTTTTGTCAGATGATTTTGTCTCCTTATTTAGAGGAATTCAGAATTTCAGAATTCCTCAGCCAATTTGTGTCAGCAAATGCAATGCTATATTTTTTGCTAGTATAGAAATCACGTGTGTGTATTAATGTCTGCGTATCCGTATTCTCTGAGGGTATCTGATGACCGTTACCTAAGAAATGAAAATGACGTGATTTGAGTGGGGGGACTGAAACAGTGATCTTTTCTTGAGGACTATTGTGTGCTTGTAAATTCATTTCAGCACATTGTAGAATCTTGTACAGCTTTATCTTGAGGGGTGAACTCTCATCTTCTCGACCCGTAGCATACGATGTTGCAGCTCATCAAGGAGGCGGGCTGCTACAATGGAATTACACCCAGGGACGACCTTCCTGTGACCGAAGTACTGAACCAGGTGTGCCCGTCCACGTGGCGGGGCGCCTGCAAGACTGCTGTGCAGCTGCTGTTCGGCCAGGCTGGTCTGGTGAGTGAGCGTGTGGGACGCCCCAGAGAGAGAGCAGAGAGCAGAGAGTGTTTCCCGCATGGGAGGATGCGGTGTGGGCACAAGTGTGGAAATACTGAATAATTTTAAAAGTTCTTCAGTACCGCAGCATTTACAGCAAGTGGAGAAGGTAGAGGAACAGCAGCATTAAAAAGCCTTTTTTGTTTTCTCGTATAGACTGATAATACATATTTGCAGGGAACCTAGTTGCAAAGTGATGTTGCGGGTTTCCTGTGCAGAAACCTTCCGTGAGTGCTGGTTGATGGGGTGGGCCTCTCTGCACAGCTCGCCCACTCTGGAGCGACAGTGGTATCTTTCTGATGCTCAAACATGCCAAGCTTCTTCCCGTCTCGGGCCTTTGCCATTGATGCTCTTCTTACTTGAGAAGACTCCCCTCTAATCTGCATGTGTGACATCTTTTCGTCTTCCAGATGTCAGCTCGAACACCGCCTCCTCCAAGAAACCTCAGTGGTATAAGCAGTGCCCCCCCCATCCAGTCACTTTGTATCCCAGCTCTCTGTTTATCTCCTTCTTAACAATGAAATAACAACATCAATTCAGAAATAAATTTAGTCTTTTCACCTTGGGAAAGAAGAGTGACTTTTGTCAAAGGTGGGATCCAGAGATCAATCTCTGAAGTCACCACTTAGCTTTTTGTTTGGCACCTGGGACTCATATAACCTTATAACCTTGATCCCACTTTCGAGAATTAAATGACTACTTTTTGAAAAGATAACAGCATTTCAGTCAGAGGTTAACAGAAGCTAATTAGAGATTAAGA
Source organism: Panthera onca (assembly GCF_046562875.1). Lineage (NCBI taxonomy): Eukaryota > Metazoa > Chordata > Mammalia > Carnivora > Felidae > Panthera > Panthera onca. Next base: position 18,830,779 of record NC_138353.1, on the reverse strand, counting down.
AAATTTAAAAAACTGTTTCTTTAATTCCTACTTTATTCATAAATGGAGCTGTTGGGAGGATGCTGTTCTTTCGTTTCATGTGGGTGAGGCCTCAGGTGGCCCAGCTCAGGGTGGTGCTGCCTTGTGTAGGGCCAGGTGAGGGCCCGTCCACAGCGGGGAGTTAGGCTTCCTTTAGGATCCGGCCCTTAATACGGGAAGAGAAGGAGTAAGCTGGAGACCCCCTGCTGAAGTATGTGGGAGCCCACTAGCTTGAGGAAATTGATCCATATTCCCAAAGATCATGTTAGCTGGAACTAGAAAAGCCATGGGGATAAGTTCTCTAGAAAGGAGTGGGTAAAATAAGGCAGACAGACATACAGTCTGTTTTGGGAAAACGTATTTTTAAAAAAAATTAAAAGCCCCAGGTTATTGAGAGAGCAGAAACTTCTTCCAGTTCCTTACTCCTTGCTCCCAGGGCACCTTTGTGTGTGACAGACAAAGAAACTTTAGGTTGTGGTTCTGGAGATGGGAGGAGAGAGGAAACACCTGCCCGGTCCAACAATGGCTATTACTTGGACAGGAAGTCTTTTCCAAAGGACATTGCAGACCAGCTGTGGGAAATCTGTTTACAGCAGTGGAAATCAGCTCCATTAGAGGCTGAGTTTGGAATCATAATAAGCAACTCTGCATGGCTTTGAAATATAACAGATATATATAGAGATGTAGATTTTTTTTTTTAATTTTAAGTAATCTCTACACTCCGCATGGGGCACGCACACACAACCCTGAGATCAAGAGTCAGATTACTGAATAAGCCAGCCGGGTGCCCTGTAACAGATTATTTTTGAAGTGCTTTATGATTTTTTCTTAAATTCTTTCAGTTATTTGAAAATATAGTCGTCATTTTGTCAAACTGTCGAACTTACCTAGCTACTATATCACCTGTGTAATATTGAAGACTCTCCTCCAAATAAGAAGAAATCATTGAGAGAAGAATCATCTTAACATTTCTGAACTACTTCTGTTTTTATTGATGGTTGAGGATAAAATGATCTTGTAAAAAAAAAAAAGCTTCATCCACTTCTAGCTTGTATTCATTCGTTACAAATGGGCTTTTCTGAAGCTGTGGTTCAATTTTTAATGACGGTCTTATTTCTTTCAAGTGCATAAAGTAAAAAAAAAAAAAAATACTAAGTGGAAACAAAACAATTCCTAATTAACATATTTATAGTTTGGCAAAAAGTACTAAAAGTGCTTGGAAAGTTCAGTACATCTTGCACTCAGAATTTGGTTTCTGTTTATTGAAGTATTACTGTCTTCAGTCATCTTTATTACTTGCATTTGTCTTCATGGGGCTCTTGACTGGCCTCTGTATAACTGCCTTGCCATGGGGATAGTTCTTGCCAGAGTCACTCAACTTTAGTAAGCTCATGTATTGGATTTATTTGCGATCCATTTTCCTCTCTGAAAGCTGATTGTTGTTTTTCTCACTCTCTCTTAGGTGGTAGTTGACACAGCACAGATTGAAAATAAAGAAGCCTATGCCCCCCAAATCAGTTTAGAGGGCTCCAGAATTGTGGTTCAAGTCCCATCCACATGGTAACGTGACTCTTATATTAACACAAGCCTAATGATTGAAGTTTGCACGTCTTTGAAAACATTGCTTTGCTTTGGACAAACCCCGGGTTAGGTGACGCGTCAGGTCTTGCTACTTGCACAGGTACACGGGCAACGGTGGTGTGTTAACATCATGTGTCATGGTTATCAGTCCATGATAAGGAAGCCAAAGTGTCTGAAAAATAGTCTGACAAGTAGTATAACTAAAATGTTACATACTCCTGGATCATAATGAGCAATATTATCTTCTCTTTGTTACTGAGTCCATAGCTTTTGAACAGAGTACATCATTTCCCCTAAGTCACCAGTGTTTCTCTAAAACTAAGTACAGAACATAAAATTCCTTCTCCTCCTTTGTCTGTTCCAGTAACAACCCTGATGATCTTGAGCTCATGCCATTCCCAATCTGGGGGTGGACTGAGCCATTTTTGTTTCTAATTATTTAATTACATTTATGAACTGATGATAAAGTATTCTCCTTAGTTTATTAAAACTCCTACAAATTGGTAAGACAATGGACAGGTGCATGAATAGGTAATCAACAATAGATGAAGAAAATGTGTAACCTCACCTAATAGAGGCAGAGTAAAGAAACAGTATGATGTCATTTTGCCCACTGGTGTTGAAAAATTGTTTTAGAGTAATAAATACATTTCTAAAATAAAAAAAATAAAAGTTTGAGCCAGACCATACAAAAACAGGCACAGAAAGTGAATAAATCACACAGCCTTTCTGGAGGGCAGCTCAGTGTGTCAGAAGCCTTGAAAGAAGCGATCTGACGCCAGCGGCTCCATAGTCCGGCGGCTCATCCCAATGATGTGCAGAGAAATTCAGCTAAAGGATCAGCATCATAACTTTATTAATGGCAAAAATGAGCATGTGTTGGCCGACTTTTGTTATTAAGATTATGATATGAATGAGTAACCATACAGAAAATTTCTGAGACATTTAGATAGGAAGAGATGGCCATGGTCAGGCGTGATGGCACTCTTGGTGCCCAGGGGGACTAAAATGGGAGCCGGGTAATGCATTCGAGTTGTATTTAAGCCATTGCTCCCAGACATGAGAGGGCCCAGTGGTAGACTCTGCCCAGAGTTTTAGAACTTACTGATAAATCAAGTCACAGTTGGCAGTTCACTTCATGTCCCAAAACCTCCCCCTTCCAATTTTTTATCTGATTATTGAGATGGCATACTGTTAACTTATATACACATCTTCATTCCTATCAAACAATAAACTGAAAGCTCACTTGTCTGTAAGATTTTTGTGTTCCTGAATCTGTTTTCCAGTTCACATCCTTCCCCACCCCAAGGTGTACAACTAGTACTAAAATGGCTAATTGCAGTTCACTGGTTCCCGAACTCTCCGTGTATGATTGATTTCCTTTGTAATTCATTGCACCTCCAGTAAAGGCCTTACAGACTGTAATTTCTTGGAGAGGCTCCCTCTGCTGGTTGCTTTTGGTAAAAATGCAAAGTCTTTTAAAATGCACGTTTTTGTTTCTTTCAAAGTATAAAGTATGTGCTTGTTGAGAAGAATGCAAGCAGAAGTGATTGCTTTACTCCACCTTCAGAAAAATGAAATTATTAGCAAAGCCAGTCAAGAATTTATTATATGCTTTGCTTTTAATAAAATGGAGTGTCCCACTGCCAGATAGGGTTTCTTTCATAATACCTTTTTTAGATGTATTAATCGTCCTATTTAAGGTGTCCATCCATTCTTTCTTTCAACAAGAACTTACTGAATACCTACTATGTGTCAGAGATACTGTCTGGCTCTCGGAATTTAAGTATGAGCAACACAGACAGGGTCCCTGCCCCTAATAGTGTTGACCTGTTAATGACAGGGAGTGTGAGGGGCAGCTAACAAGCCTACGAGTTCAGTTCAAGCCGCGGCATGTGTATGAGGGGAATTAGAGTAGAATGATGTCGTATGATGAAGAATAACTGGAATAGCTGGGAGAAGGGAGGCTCTTTTGGATGAGGTCACTTGTGAGTGGTCCTTCTTTGAAGATGCGATATTTGAGAGGAACCAGCCATGCACAGAGCAGATGGGAGAGTGTTTCTTCCAGGTAGAAGGAACAGCAAATGCAAAAGCCTGGCGGGGGGGGGGGGGGGGGGGTGACCTGGCCTGGCTGGAGATGTGCAAGGTGGTCTTGAAGAGGCACAGGGTCCCTGAGGGACTTGGATTTTTATCCAGAGTAGAATGGCTTTGAGCAAGTCTGTGTGATTTACCAAAAGAATGGCTTTCATCTCTTAAAGAGATATTAGTGATCAACTCTTGAGACTGATGGATACGATAAAAGTGCCAATTTGTTGATTTTCAGAAAGAGAAATTATTCTCACCAGCAAGTGTAGTACTTCTTTCTGCATGACCAGCAGCAGATGCTCTCCTAGTGGGCAAACATATGTGACCAGCCAAATCACAGCCAGGAGTGGCTTGGGAGCACAGAGCGAGTAGGTCCTAATAATCAGCAGTTCCAGGCTGAGAGAGTCAGGTACATGAACCCTGGCCAGGTCCACTGGCCAACATTCTCTCCCCAGAGCCAGGGTCTGGTTGGCACTGGCAGAGCTTGCCTTTTGCAGTATTTCTGGAGCTGGCCGGCTCGTAGCCTCACAGACGTATTTCTTCTCAAGCCCTAAGTCATGCTGGAGAGTGCCGCTGCCTCCTTAGGATGGCTTCGCAAGGGTTGATTTCACCATTTAACTCCCAGAGTGCTTAGGAGAAGACAGACCACATCTTCCCGGTTCTGCCTCTCAGAAGAGGCCTCTTTTGAGGAGGTACCCTGAATGGGCAGTGAGGGCCTGAATGGTGGGAAGCAGCTCTCAGGGGAGAGCAGTCTGGGCAGAGGCAGCAAAAGCAAAGGTTCTGAGATGTGGGCAAATCCAACATATGCAGGGAGCGAGCAAAGGCCTTGTGGCTGGGACAAGGTGAGCGGAGGTGACAGTGAAGAGAGATGTGGCCAGAGAGGCAGGAGAGACCAGGTCACAAAAACCCCTGAGGTGCCATTTAGATTTTATGTCAATCACGATGGAATGCCACCGGAGAGTTTTAAATAGGGAAGTCATGTGTTCTGATTTGTGCTATAGGAGGCTCACTCTGGCTACGTGGGAGAGTGGGCCTGGGAGGGACAGGAGTAGATAGAGGAAAGGAGTCCGGCTGGGTGGTTGGTCCTGAGACACAGCTGCTGGAGGTTTCTTGGAGTAGAGCGGTAATAAGAGGGGTGGTGAGGAGGGCTTGGATTCAGAATGTGTCTTGGAAGAAGAGCTGTCGGGAATTGCTGGTGGGTTGGCATGGGCCGTGAGGGAGCCAGAGATGATGTGTAGGTTTGGGGTAGGCCCCTGTGTTGTTTACTTATGGAGGAAGTCTGTAGGAATCAGAGTGGTTTCTGGTGGAGAGGAGAGGAATCCGTTGTGCTGGCCAGGCTGCCTGTTAGATGTACCTGAGAGATGTCAAGGGTGCAGTTAGATACTGGAGAGTGGGGTTTGGGAGAAGGAGGTCGGCTGATGAAGGAGATTTGAGTCCTCAGTGTAGGGTGGTCTGTACAGCCGCAGGACCGGATGCAGCAGTCTAGGGAGAAAGGACAAAACTTGGGACTCGCCACCATGCGGAGGTGGGGGAAGCGGAGCGGGAAGAGTTGGCAGAGGAGACCAAGAGGGAGCTGCCAGCCAGGTGAGAAGAAAGTTGAGCAAGTTTGGGGGTCATCGGGCTACAGAAGACAGTGCTCCGGGAGGAAAGAAACATTGCAAAACGTTGCTGAGAGATTGAGTAAGGCGGAGACAGGCAATTGACCTTTGACATTAGCAAGAACGAAGTTATTTGATAAAAGCTATTCTGGTGTAGTTATGGGGATGAAAGCCCATTGGTGGTGGGAGGAAGGGAGAATAGGAGGTAAGGGGTGCCTGAGCGGCTCAGTCGGCTAAATTCTTGATTTCAGCTCAGGTCATGGTCTCACAGTTTGCAAGATCAAGCCCCGCATCGGGCTCTGTGCTGACAGTGGAACCTGCCTGGGATTCTCTCTCTCTTTCTGCCTCTCTCTCTCTCTCTCTCTCTCTCTCTCTCAAAATCAATAAATAAACTTTAAAAAAGAAAGAGAGAATATGAGGTAAGGAAGAGGAGAAGACAGTGTGTTTGGCTAAGAAGGGGAGCAGAGAGGGGCGCCTGGGTGGCACAGTCGGTTAAGCATCCGACTTCAGCCAGGTCACGATCTCGCGGTCCTTGAGTTCGAGTCCTGCGTCAGGCTCTGGGCTGATGGCTCGGAGCCTGGAGCCTGTTTCCGATTCTGTGTCTCCCTCTCTCTCTGCCCCTCCCCCGTTCATGCTCTGTCTCTCTCTGTCCCAAAAATAAATAAAAAACGTTGAAAAAAAAAAAAGAAGGGGAGCAGAGAAATTCACAGTGTCTGGCGGGGAATGGGGGGCGAAGAGAAAGAAACTGGTCAGTGAGGCTGGTTTGTTGGCCAAAGGGAATGTCATGGGGACAAAGGGGGCAATTAGGTGAGCAGGGTCCTCGGGAAAGCAGGAGGGTCCAGAGCATGCAGTGCTCGCTCGGCTGGAGGGACAGTCTGTGGCAGAGCAAGGCTTGTGTTCCGCCGTGACTGGAGGGGCAGGCGGCACAGGCAGGTGAGCTGGTGCGTGGTGATGAGGAGAGGAAGCAGACCTCATCTCGTGTGTCTTCTCAGTTACTTGAGAGCCGTGATGGGGAAGAAGGGATGACGGCAGCAGGGATGGCAGGATCTGAGGAGAGAGGACGCGGGCTGAGGTGGTCATCTTGGAAAACGTTCACTTATGGGAAGGCTGTTTGTTGCTTACCTGAAATTTGCAGCGAGTCTGGGTGGCAGACGGTGAGGGTTTTACCTCCACGGACCTGCAGTTTCCCGGGTGCAGGTGTGAAGCACTAACAAGAAAGTGGGAGCAGGGATGTTCTGGAAAGGAGCAGATACTGTGTTGGCTCACAGAATCTGCACAGGGTAGGGCAGAAAGTCAGGACCGGGGCCGGTGTGGGCAGCGAGAGGGCGTTAGGGCCCCCAGAAGGTATCCCCTCCAGCCAACCCTTCTCTTGCTCCTGAACAGACTCCAGGGAGATCCTAGAGCTCCCCCTCCTCTTGCAGGGCAGCAGGTTCCAGCGTCCGCCTTGTCATTCTCGAAGTGCTCTTCAGTTGCTCAATTTTTATTTGGTGCCAAAAGCATGTAAAAATGGCAGCCTTTTGTAGGAGGCCTGCTTGAAACACTTTTTCAGGGAAGTGTAGCCCAGACTGACACAGCCTGATTCGTGGCTAGGTGCCTGAAAGAGGACCCTGCGACCATGTCCCTGCTGCAGAGAAGCCTGGATCCGGAGAAGACCCTGGGGCTGGTGGACGTGCTCTACACGGCTGTGCTGGACCTCAACCGCTGGAGGGCAGGGAGGTCGGTGTCCCCGCCGGTCACCTCAAGTGCTTTATATTCAGGCCCGCACTTAGGGACAGCATGACCACATACAGCTTTGTGTGTGCTCACGTCGCTGATAGCGTGTGAGTCAGTAAGGCGAGAAAGCGAAAGTTAGGTAACCTAACTTTGGAATGATTTCAGATTTTACAGAAGAGTTGCAGTGATACCAAGAATTGCTCTCTGCCCTTTACCCAGACTCCTCCAGTTACTTCACATGTCTGCCTTCATTTGTTTTATCACTCGAGAGTAAGCCCATCAAGAGGATTTTAACCCAACTCATTTACACCCTATGAGCAGAGAAATGTTTAGAAAATGTACTTATGTCCTATATCAACTTTATATCTGAAAGCAGCTGACGGTCACAAGATTGTCTCTGGAAATTATGGACATTAGAATGGTAGGGATCTTAAACATCTAGCCATGCACCCCCTTCTTAACTCACGAGCAATGAGGCCCAGGAGACTGAGGTGGCTTGTCCAGGGTCCCACCAGCCGTCGCCTGCCTCCACTCCATACCCTTTCTGACTCTAGGGCTTTCAGTACTAGAAAAAGTGCCCAGGAAACCTTGGAAGTAACAACCATCTGTTCTTAGCATTGTCTGTAAATCACTTCCAAGGACACCAGTGCTGCACAGTGTCACTGAGTCCCGCTCGCCCACCCTCTCTGCTGTGGGGCTTTGTCCACGTCCCTCTGCTGGCCCAGCCCCCGTCCTCGTCCTCCAGGCACAAAGCTGGCCTCTGCCACTTGCATGCCCGCTCTACCCTTGCTTCACTCTGTACTGTGGTTAGAGGGTTTCGCTCAAACTCCTCCGGCCAGAACCTAAATGTACTTTTCACAGCCTCATGTTAGACGCTGTAGTTTTTTTTTATAATAAATATGGATAGTAAGTACTTAACTACATACACTTAAAAGCCTTGGGTATTTATTTATTTATCTATAAAATAAGGGAACCTGATACCAACTAGAGAGATTGTTTTTGTCCTTAAATGCGTAGAGATCATTTCATTGTCCAATCTGTATGTTTGTCTTTTTTTTTTTTTAAATACATCTCTGTTTAAATAGGGAGCAAGCTTTACCCTGCATACAGATCCAGCTTCAGAGGGAGATCTGTGATTTTGGGAATCAGGCTGACCTGCCTTCTGGGAATGGAAACAAATCTTCAGGTGGTCTGCAGAAGACGTTCTCCAAACTGACATCCCGGTTCACCAAGAAAGCTTCGTGTACCAGCTCCAGCAGCAGCACAAATTATTCCATCCCAAATACCCCTTCCAAAAACATCTTCATAGCTGGGTGTTCAGAAGAGAAGGCCAAAATGCCCAGCAATATTGATTCAAGGTTACAAAGCATTTTGAACATTGGTAATTTCCCCAGGACTACAGACCCCTCACAGTCCACTCAAAATCCCGGTAATCAAATGGCCAATGGTTTTCTCATGGAGAGGCATGACAACTTCCTGCAAGGGGACGATGGCAAGGATGAGAAGGGTATGAACTTACCAACCGATCAGGAAATGCAGGAGGTGATAGATTTTCTCTCGGGCTTTAACATGGGCCAGTCACATCAGGGCTCCCCATTGGTGACAAGGCGTAATTCTGCTGCCACAGTCATGGTGACTGAACAGAAGGCAGGAGCCATGCAGCCACAGCAGCCACCACTGCCGGTGCCCCCTCCACCACGGCCGCCCCAGGCTGGGGCCCACACTCCTCTGACACCCCAGCCAGGCCTGGCAGCTCAGCAGCAGTCCCCAAAGCAACAACAGCCCCAGCTCCAATACTACCAACACCTGCTCCAACCCATTGGACCTCAGCAACCCCCACCCCAGCCTCGGGCCCCTGGGAAATGGGTACATGGCTCATCCCAGCAGCCAGCACAGCCTGTTGGAGCAGGTCTGTCTCCTCTTGGCCAGTGGCCTGGCATATCTGATCTCAGTTCTGACTTGTACAGCTTGGGTCTGGTGAGCAGCTATATGGATAATGTGATGTCGGAGGTTTTGGGGCAGAAGCCACAGGGACCTAGAAATAACACCTGGCCAAACCGTGACCAAAGTGATGGAGTCTTTGGAATGTTGGGGGAGATTCTGCCTTTTGATCCTGCAGGTATGTGACCCACCCCTGCCCCTTGGGATTTTCAGATAAATATAATCACTGAGGACTTCATAGCACCTGACACAGCCTTACTTGTGGGGGGAAGTGACCTAATTTCCTTTTAAAGACCCTTTCTCACTGTCAGTTGGTAATCATGGGGCACCTCCAGCAAAGATAGGCAACAGTGGTGAGAATGAGGTTTCTCTCACTATATGGAGGATGGGATTGAGGCTAAGAGAAGTTACTTCAGTAGCTCCCAGTCCCATAATTCAAGCGGGCTCCAGTCTGGGTCCTCCCGTTCGTGAGAGCCAAGGTGGCTGGTCCTTTGTGAGTACACAACCTGTTCTGTGACTCTTCTTTGCCTAGACTCTTGGGCCTATGGGAGGTAGTGGAGTTCTTCCTGCCTCATAGAATAAGGCTTCTGGCCTGAACACTGAAAATACCACCAGAGTTATCTTGGGAAGTTAGAAACATAACTTCACAACAAACAAAAATAGACTAGGAGGAGGAACTAATTAAGGCCAAAAGCCATAATTAATTAAATTTAAAAGAAAAGTAGTGTCGAAATTGTAAAATAAAATCTAAAAGAAGAAATCTCTTGAAGCAAGTAGACAAACCAATTTATCGTAAGCCTTAGTAAGAGCAAAGAGAGACAAGATTAAGAAAGAGAAAGGAGCTGTCATTCCAGAAATAGGAGAGGTTGAAAGAAGTGTAAGACATTACTACATATGACTCAATGACAACATATTTGAAAACTGAGTGGAAAATGACTTCTTTCCTAATAAAATACACATTTACCAAAATCGTACCCAGAAGTGGAAGACCTGCCTAGATCTCCGTCAGTGGAAGAGATTGGAACGGTAATTATGAAGCCAACGTGATTCACCATAAAAACTTTATAAGGATTGTTAAAAAAGCAAACTGCAGTCATCTCTTCATGAATGTGGGTAGGGGCAAGACAACCTAGCAGTGTGTCAGAAGTGTCTGATACAGTGTCTGTTACTAAACCCGGTTTACTACAGGGGTGGAAAGTGGTTCAGTGTTAGGGACTCTGCTACCGTAGAGTAATCCATCGCATCAGCCAGTTAAATGAGATGCTGTAAAGACTCTAGAAAAAGACACCCGTAATTCCTTAAAACAAACAAATAAAAACAGAAACACAGAAAAACAAACAAAACTCAAGAGATGAATAGAAAGAAATTTCTTGAATATATATATATATAAAGACTTCCAAAAGCCGGTAGCAAGTAGTACTCTATATAGTGAGACAAAATCATTCCAGTTAAAATCGTGACCCAGACAGGGTGACAGCTATTACCACCAACAGCATATAACTTGGTCTTAGACTTTCTAGCAAACACAGCAAAAGAAAAAGATACACTAAAAGGCACATCTCTGGGGGCATGTGGGTGGCTCAGTTGGTTAAGCTTCCGACCTTGGCTCAGGTCATAATCTCAAGTTCATGAGTTCAGGCCCCATGTCAGGCTCTCTCTTGTCGGCACAGATCCTCTGCCCCCTCCTCCTCTCTGCCCCCTCCCCCTCTCTGCCCCTCCCTCCCTCACGCTCTCTCTTCCTCTCAAAAACAAATAAACAAATTTAAAAAAAGAAAACCATTTTTTGCTGGCAGTAGAATTAGAAAAAAAGAAAGCTCAATAAAAAAACTTCTAAAATTAGTAAGCAAGTCGGTAAGGCAGGTGGATGGAAGATAAATACAGAGAAATCCATTACTGTCTTCTCGAATTTAGCAAAAGGTATACAGAATAGAAAATATGTCTCATTCACAAGGAGAATACTGTGAAGTATTATAAACAACTATAGCAAATATTTATAGAAATAACCAATGGAAGAGGAGATCCACTGCTAAAACAACCTGGCATTAACTATTAATGGAAAGAAATGTTTTCTTATGTCTTCTAAAAATTCCTCATACCGTTGCTCGTGCTTGCTTGTTCCTGCTGTCCTTGGGTGGTAGATGTGGGCAGCCCTGCCCACGGGGCACAGGGAGAGCAGGCCTACCTGGTTGCCCTGACCGGGGTGGGTGCAGCACGGTTTCTCAGCTGCTGTTAAACGGTACGTCTTTTGATAGTCATGTAATTAAATCCAGACTATAAATGGTGTTTGGCAGAATTTTGCCAGATCTTTGATCTTTGTTGAGGCCTGGGCAGCCTTTATGTCTTTAGCCTAAGGACTTGACTGGCTTTTGCTTCTGGCTCCTCCTTTCTGACCTGCAGGTCCTTATGTACCTTCCTGCAGACCCCACCTGAGAGCATAAGGTCTCTATAGCCCTTTCTCCAAATTAAGGAAGGGCACTCCTCTGGATAGATGAGTTTCAGAAGGCACCCTTTAGGGCAGGGCCTGGGAGGGCAGAGTGCCCCCCCCACCCCGCCCTGCACAGACACTCTGGCCCCTGGTGGCATGGTTTGACTCACTGAGAAGGGGGCCTTGGTTTCGGCCCAGCACTACCACCCCAGTGTGGGCATCTTTGTGCATTGCACACAGGGAAGTCTCACGCAGCAGTCCTGTGGCAGTGCCCTGAGGACAGGCCAGTAATGCGATCGTGCCCTGGTACCTTCGCCAGCTTAAAGCTGACAAGTATACACTGCTGAGGCCTGTTCAGTTTGTGATCCATAGATACTTTCCTGCCATATCTTCTTGTCTGATGCTTTCTGTCATGCCTTTTATGCTGTTTTCTCTCCTGCCCATCCTTACTCGGCTCTGTCCGGTATGTTTCCAGTCACCTCTTAATACATTCTGAAGTTTTAACTCCTCCATTACCACTCTTGTTATCTTCAGACTGAATGAGTAGGTCTGCCGTCCAGTATCCAGGAAAATCCTGGATTCGAGTTGGGCCACATGGGAATGACATATCTCTGACTGACCGTGATGCTCTGATAACTATCAGGTTATCAGTTGGCCGAAGACATCATCTGATGTTCTAAGCTCTTAAGTATGTAGCACCAGACATTGGGAATTTTTAAAGTAACTGGTGTTTGTCTTTAACATTTAATCATGGATCCTTTTGTGTTCTTGGTCTTTTGTTCAGAGTCAGCCTGCCTCTGTCCTAGGTATAACCCTTCTTGACAGTCCCTATGCACACACCACACCCCAGCTTCAGACCTGTGGCTGAGAGCCCATCTCACCATGGCGGGCTGCCGGGCAATCCTGCTGCTCTGGGCCACAAGCCCGGCAGCGCCTTGGCACTTTTCATTGTGTGTGTGACCAGCACATCCTCAGGAGGCAGGGAAGGAAACAAGAGGCCAGTGTGACCCCAAAACCTATTTGTCCCTTTGTCTTGACACAGTGGGTTCAGACCCCGAGTTTGCACGCTATGTGGCAGGAGTGAGCCAGGCAATGCAGCAGAAAAGGCAAGTTCAACACGGTCGCCGCCCAGGCAACCCCCGGGGCCACTGGCCACCCATGGATGATGCCCATCGGACCTGGCCTTTCCCAGAGTTCTTCACAGAAGGGTGAGTGCTGCGTGTGGCAGGGAGGCGGAGTTTGGGACTGGGGTAAGCCCCGTGGGGCCCTTGTGCACTCTTACCAGGCAGTTCATTTCCAAGGCCCCAGATGAGAGAGTGACATCTTGTCAACCCTTCAGGAGGTCAGAGTTCTGTGACAGACTCTTACAATGCCAAGTGGCATGATGTGTCTCTGTAAACACCATCATCAGTATAAATTGATAATTTTCAACACGTGCTCTTCTGCCCTAAACGAGGAACTTATTTGATGGTGTTTATGAGGTAACTGCATGTTTACCACGATCTTGATGTTGAAATGGGCATGGCCGTGGAACCCATGTGATTTACGGAATGTGGCCCTTGTAGCCTCCAAAAAGCAAAGGTGTATGATCCAGAGGCCAGTGTAGTGAGACAACGGGGATTTTCATCCTAAAGACAACCGGACGTTGACTTTTCATGTCTCTTATTGCCACCTGGTTCATAAGTCTAGACGGCCAAAGACCATTTCAACTTGTTGCTCTCAAATGAATTTCCTATGCAGAGCACAGTCTTCTGAGAAGAATAAAGGGCAATGATGAGCACATGTTACTTTTGAAATAAGGGACAGGAAGAACTGCTCGGGTTTTTAGAAGGGGAGGTGAGAGACCACTGTCTGGTTGTTGGATGAATGCAGGATAAAGACTGTTCCTTTAGGGCTGGGGCAGGCGGGCAGCCGGCCTGGGGGCTGTCCAGCTGGTGTCCAGGCCGGCCGTAGGAGCCCCAGGACCACCTTCTGTCTTTGGCTTTCAGGGACGGCCTACACAGCGGCTGGTCGGGTGCTCAGGCAGACTCTGCCAGCTCAAGTGATGAGACGTCCTCCGCCAACGGAGACAGCTTGTTCTCCATGTTTTCAGGGCCCGACCTCGTTGCTGCTGTCAAGCAGAGAAGGTATGAAGAGATTTTCAAGTGCAAAAGACAGAGGGGCACAAGAATGCGATCCACAGCTTATTCCTCT